>NC_064928.1:250983565-252361065 GCF_023897955.1 Schistocerca gregaria
ACTCCCTGCGTTCAATCTTCTATCCGTTTCATAAACACCTGCACCATTTGCGAGTGACGTGAGATGTATTTCTTGTGTCGCTATGTCTCTGACTGTTGTGACTGAGGCACTCTTCCATCATCCTCCGCCGCATGCCTCTGATCCACACACACGCTGACTAAGCGAATCCGTGAAGAGCCGCGGAACTTTCCTGTGAAACTTACCTGTCCCATTCCGTTTAACTCAACTCGGTGAGGGTGCTATGGAGACGCCAGGCTGAGATTTGTTAGAACAATTACGAGGAATCGATGGAAGAGGTACATTCGAACCCCACATTCCACCCATTCTTGATCGCGATACTCTTGCTCTGTGGGGTTAGTCGAAGTATTTTAGAAGATACAGAGAAGAGAGGCGCATTTCTCGACTCGCTCTTTTAGCAAGCGTAATTCGACCACAGAGAGATTTCCGTGGGCCTCCGTTCCAAAACGTGGCAGCACTTCATGTCAGGTACATTTCCCGGCAAAACTCACAGAAATCAGAGCTCATACGGAATCACGGTGATACCAGAAGTAACGGCTTATAAATGCACTTACCACGCACTAGAAACGTGATAGCGTGCGAACGTTAGGACGGTCCGGTATCCAGTTACAGAATTTGTCGGCACGTTTGTGTACAAGTCTCGTATGTCCTTGAATTAGCACTGAAGACGTTGTCAATTGTGCTTTTTTATTTTATCCTTTTCGTACTTAATAGCCGAATACATTCCCCTGTTCAGAAAGTCATCTCTCTCTCTCTCTCTCTCTCTCTCTCTCTCTCTCTCTCTCTCTCTCTCTCTCTCACACACACACACACACACACACACACACACACACACACACACACACACACACACGTTCCGGACAATATTTACGTAAGCAGAAGGAACATCTGTGCCCACACAGTCACACGATTGTGCTAACATAAGCGCGTTACATAAACGCTCATTGTAACGTCATACATACTGGTATTAACTCCGTCATTTCGTCCTGTCAGCCGCGAGAACTTGCAGAAACTGTAACAGGTATTCATAGTCCTGCGTCAGTTCATTTCGTAGCGAAACGTCACAGTGAATCACAGGGCCAACGGACACACAGACTGGGCAATTCGGAGAGTATGGCATGATTAGCGAAGGCACTTTCATACAACAGCACGAGATGCTAATATACAAACACTTATTTGTCATCACTCTGTCGATATGGCCGTTGCGAAACAACCTGTGTAGGAAATGAAGAATTGTCAATTTAATGGAGCGCGGTGAACATGCGAAAACTGTCGTTACGAAACAGTTTTGATACACTGACGCAAAAATTGTTATGGAAAGCTACCTTACTCATTACTGTTATGACATTAGTAATAGATATATAAGGACACTGAACAGAGAACATTGCAGTAGGGTTATAAGAGTGTAAAAATACATTTTACCCTCGTAACCATACGTAATACTGTACAAATGTAATACTTTACTATTTTCTCAAGCGTAAGAAAACTATTAGCTCCATGGCCTCGCACTACATATTTTACTTTCAGTAAATGGCTACTTATGCTTTCATTTTTATTGCTTGCACCATATGAGAAAAGACGACATTCTGGTGCAGTAACAGGTTTTGTGTGGGAGTGGCATTAACGACAGCTTCCCTGAGTGGGTATGTCACATTTCGTGGTAGTTGTAAAGAAAGTCGGCGTAATTAGCGGAAGGAATCGCTCCGTGAGTTCCATACTGCTTCCAGCAGTGCAGCTAGTAGAGTGATGGCGGGTCGGGACCCTAAAAAGAATGCGCTACAGTGGTCGAGCAACTGCTGATGAGCCACGCATTTCCGAAGTCAGCGTTAAGTGAGGCTCGGAGCGGCGTAAAGACGGTGGATGGCTGGAGAGGAATGATTTAGAGTGGCGAACCACACTGTATCCTGTGTCAGTCCAATGCAAGGGTTTGGGAGGTACGAACGTTTGGATGTTACGAACGTGACACCGTGTCTGTTGATAGCAGTGGAAAACGAAGGAGCCAGTTTTACGGTATGCGAGTATTTTTCGAGTCTGGACAACGGTCTCCCTATTGCGCCTAAGAAACGTTAAGTGCAGAAGGGTACTAACACATTTTGCATCATTGTGTAACGCCTACAATTTAAGAACGCATCGGAAACGAAGACTGGTGTATCAACATGGAAATCCAACATGTCCTTAAAACGGCAGATATGGGGCAATGATTTGTGAGCAATGACATTCCTGAAATGAACTGGCCTTCCGACAGTCAGGAGCCAGTGGAACAGCACTCTGATGAGTTGTTGTTGTGGTGGTCTTCTGTCCTAAGACTGGTTTGATGCAGCTCTCCATGCTACTCTATCGTGTGCACGCTTCTTCATCTCCCAGTACCTACTGCAGCCTACATCCATCTGAATCTGCTTAGTGTATTCATCTCCTAGTCTCTCTCTACGATTTTTACCCTCCACGCTGCCCTCCAATACTAAATTGGTGATCCCTCGATGTCTCAGAACATGCCCTACCAACCGATCACTTCTTCTAGTGAAGTTGTGCCACAAACGTCCCTTATCGCCAATCCTATTCAATACCTCCTCATTAGTTATGTGATCTACCCATCTAATCTTCAGCATTCTTCTGTAGCTCCACATTTCGAAAGCTTCTATTCTCTTCTTGTCTAAACTAGTTATCGTCCATGTTTCACTTCCATACATGGCTACGCTCCTTACAAATATTTTCAGAAACGATTTCCTGACATAAATCTATACTCGATGTTAACAAATTTCTCTTCTTCAGAAACGCTTTCCTTGCCATAGCCGGTCTACATTTTATATCCTCTCTACTTCGATCATTATCAGTTATTTTGCTCCCCAAATAGCAAAACTCATTTACTACTTTAAGTGTCTCATATCCTAATCTAATTCCTGCAGCATCACCCAATTTAATTCGACTACATTCCATTATCCTTGTTTCGATTTTGTTGATGTTCATCTTATACCCTCCTTTCAAGACACTGTCTATTCCGTTCAACTTCTCTTCAAAGTCCTTTGCTGTCTCTGACAATTCCGATGAGTTATGACGTCGAATTTGCTCCAGACTCCGGCGTCCAACATCGTTACTTTCTCTGGTTTGTGCCATTGAGGAAGAATGGGCTCCCATTTCTCCAGTCACACACCTCATTGGAAGTGTCAGCAGCAGAGTTTAGGCGAAGGCTGGACTCTCCCCGTATTAATGCCCTCTAGTAGGCAGCCGGATAATTTTTATTATATAGTGTGTGTATAGAGATGTGATGTTACGCAGAGAAGTCTGCTAAGTGAAGCGACCAGACATGGCGCGGATCCAACATAATGGCAACACGGACATCGCATTAACACGCAAGGCGCGTATGTTACGCGCGCGTGTTGGAGGCTAAGACGAGCTGCTGGCTCCCTCCCCTCCTCCCATTCCCGCGCTGTGAGGGCTACCGGGTACCCTCCTGCCACCCTCCCCCCCCCCCCCCCATCTGCCCACCCACCCTACATGGCCTCCGCAGCAGCAACCAGTCAAGAGGCAGTTTCACCTCCTCTCTCCTCTCCCCCCCCCCCTCCCCCCACAAGCGACTGGTGCTGGTTGGGGGAGCAGGTGGTGGCTCGAGCAGACCGCAGTCCTAATGCAGCCCGCAACTACAAGTCCTCACCGCTGGTCACGTAGGAATTAAATTCGACGCGCAGTTAAGTGCAGCTGCATTAGCGAGCCACAGAAGGTGTCGACGGCCCGCTTGGTGGCCGCGTCTGTGAAACACTTCCACACGAATGACACCACTCGAAGACTGTTGGGGTGCACATTCTCCTTTCCGGGGGCGGCGGGGAAAGGGGGGAGGTGACAGGGAGGCCATCTGCCCACACCTTAACCCTTTCGTGGGCAAAATTATTGGTCAGTCTTTTTTTAATGAATGGAGAGCAGATAGTAGTTGTTGTTGTTGTGGTCTTCAGTCCTGAGACTGGTTTGATGCACCTCTCCATGCTACTCTATCCTGTGCAAGCTTCTTCATCTCCCAGTACCTACTGCAGCCAACATCCTTCTGAATCTGCTTAGTGTATTCATCTCTTGGTCTCCCTCTACGATTTTTACCCACCACGCTGCCCTCCAATACTAAATTGGTGATCCCTTGATGCCTCAGAACATGTCCTACCAACCGGTCCCTTCTTCTGGTCAAACTCGTCTTCTCCCCAATTCTATTCAATACCTCCTCATTACTTATGTGATCTACCCATCTAATCTTCAGCATTTTTCTGTAGCACCACAATTCGAAACTTCTATTCTCTTCTTGTACAAACTATTTATCATCCGCGTTTCAGTTCCATACATGGCTACACTCCATACAAATAATTTCACAAATGACTACCTGACACTTAAATCTATACTCGATGTTAACAAATTTCTCTTTTTCAGAAAAGCTTTCCTTGCCATTGCCAGTCTACATTTTATATCCTTTCTACTTCAACCATCATCAGTTATTTTGCTCCCCAAATAGCAAAACTCCTCTACTACTTTAAGTGTCTCATTTCCTAATCTAGGTCCCTCAACATCACCAGACTTAATTCGACTTCATTCCATTATCCTCGTTTTGCTATTGTTGTTGTTCATCTTATACTCTCCTTTCAAGACACTGTCCATTCCGTTGAACTGCTCTTCCAAGTCCTTTGCTGTCTCTGACAGAATTACGATGTCATCGGCGAACCTCACAGTTTTTATTTCTTCTCCATTGATTTTAATGCCTACTCCGAACTTTTCTTTTGTTTCCTTTACTGCTTGCTCAATATACAGATTGAATAACATTGGGGAGAGACTACAAAACCCTGTCTCACTCCCTTCCCAACCACTGCTTCCCTTTCATGTCCCTCGACTCGTATAACTGCCATCTGGTTTCTATACAAATTGTAAATAGCCTTTCGCTCCCTGTATTTTACCCCTGCCACCTCCAGAATTTGAAAGAGAGTATTCCAGTCAACATTGTCAAAAGCTTTCTCTAAGTCTACAAATGCTAGAAACGTAGGTTTACCTTTCCTTAATCTAGCTTCTAAGGTAAGTCGTAGGGTCAGTATCGCCTCACGTGTTCCAATATTACTACGGAATCCAAACTGATCTTCCCCTAGCTCGGCTACTAGTTTTTTTATTCGTCTGTAAAGAATTTGCGTTAGTAATTTGCAGCCGTGGATAGTAGTTAACAGATAGGTTAAAAGAGAGGTATATTTATCATACAGAATATCAAATTTGCTCCAATAGTAAAAGTGAGGTCGCACAACAAGGTAGGAAGTATTCTTCCCACTGCCCTTTCTTGGAGTTAAATGACAAAAACAACTTTTTCAATACAAGTCATTTTTATTTGATAAATTTACTTCTCTTGTTACAATGATTGTTCACAATTACTTGCCATGGAATTTTCTGAAACATGGGTCTATGCAAAGTGGTATTAGACAATATGTACAAACACAGCCAGTGCTCTTTTCCGCAGCTTTAATACTAGAATGACGGCCCGTCCAGTAGGTTTCTCCTAAAATGGGTTGATGCTCCCCTACAGCCACATGACGAAAATCTTCATGTACTTCACCACTTTTTGCCAGAAAGACAGGTTTTTGTCCACGCCTTTTTTGGGATGAGAAGCCAGAGATAAATTGTCTGTCTGGATAGATCCTGTATGATCATCACTTTCTCTTTTAGTAATTTTCCACAGGATATAACTGTTCACTGCAGCAACATCCACCAGGAAATAAAATATTCTGTGCCACCATTTTACAGAACGTCTGCCAATAGCATACCTTTCTCGTAATTGATCAAACTTATCGACACCACACATTATTTTCTTGTATTGTGCCACAACGTCAGGACAAGAAATCTGTGTACTAGTATCATCTTCGTTTTTCCTTTTCACTGTGGCTGTTTCTCATGGGTAATGAATTGAGGACAGGAGAGTGACTGGATGGTTATCCATCCATTTTAGTGCGGAAATGGCTCCTTTTGTTTCAAACTGGAATTCTCTTCGTTCCAATTTTACTTGTATCCTTCATATTTACCCTATACTATAGTTTTAAGGGAAAAAATCACATGTCACGCAAACAGCACTGAAAGGCTCCTCTACCGAGCAACACAAATGCCTCTGCGTGAAGGTACAGCAAAAACGGCGGGAACTTCCGACTGGAAGTAGTACCCTATACTGTTCACTAGATGGTAGCACAGTACAGAGGTGGGAACTGCGAATCCCACGGCACTAGGAGCGAGTTCATTGTAGTGGGAAGTATGTTTCCCACGGCTCACGAAAGAGTTGGACATTATGAACCGTATAGTGTTACACAGTTGGTGTGATTCTGTTGTTTACGTTCCTCGTCGTTTTCCTTCCTGCCCGTTTCGTGTTAATTCAGGCGTGCTCTCAGCGCAAAATGGGGATGATGGCTGTCTCGCCTCGTAGCCGAAGCTTCCTCCTACCTACTCATTAGCGGACCCCAAGGGAACCTTTATTTACGGTTTAATCCTGCGTAGTCGGGCGACCTTACATATTTCTCTGGAATCGCGAACGGCGAATAAACAGTAAACAAGATCTATAGAACAAATGCCGCCAAAGTTGAGAAAGTACAGAAGCAAATTCGGAAAAGTCGACTCGCTCATAGCTTCCTATTCCGTCCGTGATTTCCCGACGGATTTTTTGCCCCCGCCTGCTCCGAGTTCTCGCCGGGTCGCGGACTGATAAACCGGACGCGGCGAAAACAGTGGAAATTTCTGAGACGTCGTGAGGAACGTGAACGGGAACCGGAGCGAGACTCGCCGCCCACCGTCCGGAACACGACGTGCGACACAACAGGTGCTGGGACGCCGTTATTAAAGTCAACTCCGGCCGAGCCGAGCAGCAACAGCTGCTGCTGCGCCCCGTCTGAAGCCCCCTCCGCCATCTACCCGCCCCCCCCCCCCCCTCCCGCAGCCGTTCTCTCGCACGCGCATCCTTTCTGCAGGAACCCCCCCCCCCCCCCCTCACCTCTTTCCCCGCCATCGCCCACGCAAAGAGCACACCAGCACGCACGTGCAGGAGTCCCAGCCGCGGTGGTGTGGGAGGAGGGTGGGGGAGGGGCGGCGACAGCTGTGGCGCTCGCCTGCGGAGCTGAAACGTGTGTGGCTTCGCTTTCTTCAAGTGCCACCCTCTTATAGAGTCAGCTACAAAGTCTCTTAGGACATTCAGTTTACGTCTCCGCGTCATCGATCAGTCGTACACGGCCACTTACGTCGCATCGTTTTCTTCTGCGTTTCCAACTACATCATTAAGCAAGCCGCCTCTGTATTTGGCGGAGCGTACTTCTGGTCGGTCGGTCTCTCTCTCTCTCTCTCTCTCTCTCTCTCTCTCTCCTCGCCATAGGATATTTTCTTCATAAATTTTGACAACATAATGTATGGAGTGGAGCGACCTGATGCTACTTTTAACTTAAGGAGGGTAGGACGTCAAACCGCATCGTTACTAGTGCTACCAGAGAACAAGCGACACTGGTCTTACCCACCATCGTCGGGGAAAAATTCGTGACGGGGCAAATCTTGCTCTCGGAAACGCCGGTCAACATTGTCTTAGTACTGGATTTTGCTAGCCGACTTTCTTTGGGAGGCGGTGAAGACGATCAACACCATGCCATTGACTGTACTTAACTCTTGGTCGTATTGGTAGCGCTAGGTTTCATTTCCAGTAATTGCGCAGATACACAAGAACGCGTGATCACGTTGCTTCGAGCAATTCCACAAGATGCGTTTGGCGATTGTTTTCAACCGCTTTACAACCATTATCAGATGTGTGTTGAAGCTAATGGTGATTACTTTGAAGGCCAGTAAAGGTACGGGGATTTTTTAAACTTTTTTAGACCATTCACTGAACTTTACAGGCTCACGTTGTGTTATACTGCAGAGTTGTGTTGAAGTGTTGTATGTAGTAGTTTATTTAGTCTTTGTACAAGCTGCAATGCGTATAAGTGCCGGTATTTTTGTTGATGAGTGAGGTCAGTGTAATGAGTATTGCATCAGTATTTACTTCATTTGGAAACCAGTAATTATAGTTGTTGCAAGTAGTATGTTTTTAGGTTGCTTAGTACCTCCAAGTACACGTGGCAAGGGCAATCCATTAATGCTTTTTCCTCCCTGGGCAGCACCTCAGGTGTTGAAGAGTGGGTGCGTGGAGGCGCTAGACGGTTAAAGCGCCGGCATCCGAGCGTTGAGCGTGCCGAGTTTCTGACGTCACAGCGTGGAGTAGCACGCTCGGGAGTCTTTCCGAACGTGCAGAGCAATATCTGGCATGTCAGATATTCTGATCGTTGACCAATGAGATGGCACAACGCCACCTACGTCACAAGCACGCCGCCTCCCTTCAGTGCAGAGTTGTGGGGCGCCATTGTGGCAGTTACTAACATATCTACGTTTAGGTTGTTAGCAAACGTTAGATAAAACGATTAGCTATGAAAGTTGTGATGTTGGTTTAGCGGAATGAACAGCGTCACTGGCCAGTAGTATGTACTTTTGTTGGGGCAGTGGTTCGGGTCTTGACACGTCCAAATTATTTTTCTTAACATTCGCGTTCTTATTAGGTTCTCATACTGCGTTATTAGTTTAATATAAGTATAGACTATAATATTTGATGTTATGTAAATATAAGTTCACCTTTTTTTGAGGGGTGACTTGGTTCGATTGGCTTAATCTGCTATAGTATAAAGATAATTTGCTCCTTCTTGTTTTACGCTTCGTAATTCACTTGTTTGCAAAGATTCTGCTACTGGGTAGGAACAGTGATCAAGTAAGACTGACCTTGGGGTTTTACTAAAATGTGGGAATGATGAAATAATGTTTATCTTATGCGGAGAAGTATTCCAAATTTGTAACGCACTGTTTGTAATGGAACTTTTATGAGTGTGTCCTTATTGATTGGACATGGTACTTTCCTTTTCGTGGCCGATGAAGGAAATGTGCGTTTTAATAGAGCTAACGTGGGAGTTTTACGCGAGCCCGTTGAGTAAACAGTGTGATTTACGAACTAGAAACGTCCCTCAACTGCCGCTGGAGTGCGTTGCAATGTCGTATGCCACGTTGGGCACCACGTACCGTATGCACAAGTCGCATCGTTCCTAAGCGTTCAGCAGCACGCTGAACTTAGCACGCTCAGCGTTGACGTCCGACAATACGGTCCGTCTGCCGACGGCTTTAGACTATGACAGGACCGGGCAGAGAACGTCAGATCGTAAAGTTTGTGACGCGTTTGTGGTAAGACTGTTCGACGGAGAGAGAAAACAACCGATACGTTGAAGTGGGTACACGTTAACGTGCCACACGTACAAATGCCTGCTTTAAACTCTGTATATGTATAGCTGCTATTGTGACGCAGAACTTACAGTGTATGTCACACGGTAAACAAATAAATTCCGGTGTCTGACTGCATCAGCTGTCCCAGTCTTGTTACGCCGTTGTAGAAGTATTTGCCTCATTTCACCGTGCATTTCCATTGCTTTCAGACTTTTGTTAAGGCTGTGTTACGTAGCTTGTAACGATGATTGTCGGAATCTTTCACGACTCGGCCGGGCAGCCGCGAACTTCAGCGTGCCACTTCCAGGAATAGGGGAGATGTACTGGCCCCGGCGGATTGACGGAGGCCAGTGTTTTTTGCGGTTTCCCACATCTGAGTCGGTGAATACCGGGCTGGCTCCCGCGACTCCCCCCCCCCCCCCCTCGACCCAGTGTTAAACAATTGGCAACCGTTCCGAAAAGGTGCTACCACAAACTTTGCTGAAATTCAACTTCCGACTCTGTGAAGATATGGCATGAAGTGAGGAAAAAGAATAGGAAAGCGAATCGTTCGTGAGTCAGGCCATCGCAGGCCTAGTGCACGGAGTCCTGGCGCCTTTAAACAGCGGGAGGCGGACAGTTTAAACGCTGGCGCCGCGACCTTGGGGCGTCCAGTTTCGGCGAGGCTCGTCCTTGAGGCGTGGCGAGGCGAGGCGAGGCGCTATCCTTGCGGGAGCCTGCGTCCTTCTGCTGTAACGGGACCGCGGAGAGTGGCAACGGCCGCAGGGCCCGGGGCTGACAGCGTGTAACGGACCTCCGAAGTAGCGAAAGTTTAATTGTAACCACCTTTTAAGACACTGGCGGTAACAGAGGGGCATATTGTGATACTGTCGGATTACAGGATTAATGGTAAACATCTGGAGCGTGTGACGTCGTGTAAATATTTATCTGCATACGTACTCGGCAGGCCGCCGTGCGGTGCGTGGCGGAGGGTACCTGTGGCACTATTACTCATTTCGCTTCCTGTTCTGCTCGAAATGGAGCGAGGGAGAAACGACTGCATCTATGCACCGTACGAGTGCCAATTCCTCTAATGCCGTCTTCGTGTTGCTTTCGCCGAGTAACCTGCCTCTGAACAGGTTTTATGTCTTGCCCTTTAATCCGACCTGGTGAGGATCCCAAACACTCGAGCAGTATCCAAGAATAGGCCGCACTAGCGTGCTGTATGCGTTGTCCTTTCCTAAAATTGTCCCAGTAAATGGAAGTCGACCATTTGCATTCCATGCCACAATGGCGACGCGTTGCTTCCACTTCGTGTCGCTCTGCAAGGTTGTGTCAAACTAGCGACACTGTATTCCAACACTACGTCACTTTTTGTCACCGCTCTGCCGCACTAACCTATATTTTTGTACATTAAGAGCTAGCTGCCATCCATTACACCAATTAGAAATTTCGTCAAACTTGCGCTGTATCCTCGTACAGGCTTTCAACGACACTTTCCCGTAACGCCACAGCTTCACCTGCTCACTGTGTGAGCGCCTGTCGTGAGTCACAGTTCTCTGCCTCGCATTTGAGCTGAGTCGCGGCGATGACCCGCATGACACAGCTATCTATCCTCACTCCACACTTAGGTCCAAACGGGTCACTTGTGTTGCGGATATTATCGGTCATACAAGGAAACATCGTCAACTTGACCTCATATTTTAAGCAGGAAAAATAAGAGAGACAGCTGCGAGATATCAGCGACAGCAAACGATCACATGCGAAAGTTTGTGCCGCAATTGTGACAGTACACAGTTATGACGTTCTGGAAGTGCAGCCTTTAAACGCGGCAGTCTGCCACTCGCGCCGCCCCAGTGCAGCGGCGAAAAATCCCCGAGAGCCAACTGCTGTGCAGTAGAGATACGACCAAGAAGGCCCTCCTATTTGCAGGAAGTTGACGGCGACGGAAGAGGAGGGGGGGAAAGATCACGTCTGCCCTAGGTGTTTTGAAATCTCGTTCCAGAACACTCGTAATTCTACGTGAAAAATAGTAAGTAACATGAGTACGAAATATAAATTATTTAAACCGACAAACTCTGGAGGGTTGCACGGGACACTTAAATCGCTTTCTATAATATGATTTCCTGTGAAGCACTATTTTATGAGGAATTTAGTTGAAACCTAGTAGACAAAAAATAACCCAAACAATTTTTAATTCTTTATTACCGATAGGCGACAATATTAACACAGCACAATTACTTCAGTTGCAGTAGAGGTTCAAAAAATGCCTCCAGTGACTTGTAAACGAAGCTGACAGCGGCGGGGCACGTTCCGTCTGAGACATTGAACGGCTGCACGAGTCTCCTTAGTTTTTCCTGGTGCTACTAACCGAGCAACCAGATACTCTTACGATTCAACAGCGAGGTTTTTCTCCGCACACTACAAAGGCCAGAGTAGGCCACGGTACAGGAGCACCTCTCGCAACTGCAGGTTCAAAAGGAGGACTGAAATGTGTCGCCCCCCCCCCTCCCCGTCACGCTGCAACCACATTCGCTGTGGTGTAGCGAGTGGCACGTCCTCCAGCAGTTCTGGCAGTGCTCTGGCGAGGAGATCGCAATTATCACTGTCATTTAATGGTCTATCTAGGAGATACGGCCCACTTAGCGACAACACCTGTCCACACATTCACGCAGAACCACGTATGACGCGCGCGAGTAAATGAGGCAGGTGGATGAAACTCACTCCAATCACGTGAATTGTGGATGAGGAAGAGCATCGCTATGTACTAAGCACCAGTGTACTCACTCCTTGGTTCAAATGGCTCTGAGCGCTATGGGACTTAACATCAGTCCCCTAGAACTTAGAACTACTTAAACCTAAGGAAGGACACCACACATATCCATATCTGAGGCAGGATTCGAACCTGCGACCGTAGGGGTCACATGGTTCCAGACTTAAGCGCCTAGAACCGCTCGGCCACAGCGGCCGGCGTACTCACTCCAGCTGTTTCGCTGCATTAGTAAACGACTACTGTGCTGGGTCAGGACGTTCAACTAAATATGAGTGCGAAACAGCTGCGTAGTGCGACTGACGTGTGCCCTCTGCCGGTGCAACAGGAACCCCGACAACAACAATTTGGTCATTACGAATCGAGTGAGTACGCCCCGTACCGGATTAAATAACGCCCACAGGAAATTGTCTCGTTAGAGTAAAATATTTGTCTTGGTGTCCCGTGCAGCATCCCACTCTTCAAACGACTTTCATGTACATTTACACCGACTTCCGCCATTATTGGTCCGGGGCGCGGCGTGCCTCCCTGACTCTCGGAAGAGGGGCGCCAGCGCGCGCACCCATCGGGGCAATTATACCACGACTACCTCTCGACGCGCAGTCCACGATGCACAGCAAGGTGCCCTTCACCAAATACCTACAATCTGCGGAACACTCGTCGCACAAGATTTTCGCTCGCCCACGCCCATCCCTGGACCCCTGCGCGCCTCACCTCTGCCCTCGTCGTACCTCCCTCCATGCCCGTTTCTTCCGCACAGTCTCCGGGCTGCGATCCGCACCTGCCACTACTGGTCACTGACCGTCGCAGGGCGGACTCTGCCGGCAACACGTGTCAAGCCCGCGGCGCATCCCCCTGAGATCGGACACAGCTTTGGCTGCCGGGCTTACGAAGCCCGTGCGCGCTCCGTCTTGCGTGTCTCCGCCGAAGCCATACGTGGGGGAAGGATGAGGGGGGGGGGGGGGGGGCAGGCGACGGTCGCTCTCACAGCTGCATTAGACTCTAGCCTGAAACCTCTGGCAAAATAACACACGGAGGTCCGAGTTTTACTGCGAAACTAAACGGGGCATTTATCATCATCATCATTGTTATGTTACTTCCGAACAGATAGTGTACAACGATTTTGTACCATTAAGAACGAAGGATCGCTGTCCATGTGCAACAAAGTACATAATCTATAAAGATAACTTTGGTCCTATCCTCACAAACTGCTACTCGCTGTCGCCGCTTTTGTCCAAGATTACGATATGTGCACGAACTGGCCCGAAATTAAAGTGACAGGACCGTGAGGTACAGATGGCCAAGAATTTAGAAAAAAATCTGCATTTTTGGCGCCGGTCGGCCGAGATGTGAGGCAGCGTTGTTAGGCAGTTTGCAGCCAGCGGACTCTGCGGAACGGCAATGCCGAGGGTCGCGGTGTCGAGCCCCAAGTGAAAACTTTTTTGTTTTTACTTTTTATTTCCAATTGCTACTTGCTTAGTCTGAAAATGAACTCACACAATATTCAGTGTATTGTCTTTATTGATATCTTCATGTAGAGTTTCGTATTGCAAATAAATTTCCGCGAAAGTACTGTACTTACAGCATCCACGAGGACTCTGCAAATAACTTTCCAAGAAGGGATTGTGCTTAAAGTGTACAGGACATGGTGTACCGCTGGTTTCATTTTGACCTTCGTCAGTGCCTCGGCAGATGCACGCGAAGAGAAGGCCCCTGGTGCAAGATACCGTGAAAATTACTACTTCCCCTGTTTTTACGATGAATATCACATGGCACGTGTAAATGATCAGCCGTAAAATAATAAAAGTATCTAATTTTATATATCAAATTGTTTTGTACGCCTTACAATCCTTTCTTGGAAGTTTATTGGCGATCCTAAATTTCGTTAAACTTTTTCATGCCTTCCAAGAAAATATTGATAAAGACAACATACTGCGCATTATTTCGGTTTATTTTCAATGAAAGTAACGCAAAAAGTGAAATAAAAGGTGTTCCGTAGAGAGATCCGATACCAGCACACTGCTGTTACCAGTCCGTACACCTTCCGCTGCGCCATCTTCTGGCTGCAAACTGCGCAACATAAATCGGTCATACCTCGCTACACCCGCCCCAATAATGTTCTTTTCTCTACACGCTTAGTCTTCCGGAGCTCCCTCTTCTGCCACTTGCATTTCTGGCAGAGTCGTGCAAATAATATAAATTCGGACGATATAGGTCAGGGGTCTGCAAACTTTTTAGTCCGTGGGCCACATTGGCTCCTCCACGAAGTCATAAAGGCAAGATCTACCTAGTGGGATTAAAGCACCCTAGCACTCCATGATCACCGTAATGTAAGGCTACAAGAAAGATGAAATCGCAAAAATCTAAGGTTGTGGGAATAGCTAGAACTGAAACGAACAACGATTTTTGTTTAATTACATAATTTTGACTTGTGGACGTACCTGAAAGAAATTCTGGCGTTTTTTATTCTGGCCAATTTCACCGACAAAAAAGTATGTAACTGCACATTCTGTATGTATTTTACAACGTAATCAAAAGAAAGTGAAACCTCGCTTAAGAAGCATCTTCCATAATGATTCACTACTAAGGCTACTCGCCCAAGTGGCGTCCATTTGAAAGACTTGCACCAGACTCGTGAATAGATTAAATGCAAAGAATTTTTTTACTTAAAATGTTTCCGCCAAATTAGTCTGTTAACCGTTCTTTTTTTTCACTATCGCACAGAGAATGTTCTGTCTGTTTATTGTGGATAGCCACAAGTTTAACCATGACCTTCCGCTTTATAGAGCTCCGACAATGTCGCGGTGGATTGGTCGCGATAGGCCTCGAAGCTCAATTGTTGGCAGTATAGGTACCACCTGAAATATTTGGCGGGCCGGATACCGGGGATGTCCGGCCAGCTAACGCGGGCCGTAGTTTGGAGACCCCTGATATAGGTGGTGATGATTACGCACAGTCCCCTTCCCAGTAAGCTGGTATGCAGTCCACTGAACTACAGTGCGGAATTGTATCCGAAGCATTCCGGTATTCTGTCTGAAACTCCAATGACCTGAAAACATTCACTGCAAAGATTAAGATTGTCACGGTATGCTACGGACAGGCCCGGAATGTGCTGCGAAGTGTAACTCGCCGCGAAGCACCTGGTCGCCTGTTCGCCCTGCCGCATGTCACATCAGGTAAAATGGTCCCGGGACGCAGCCGTGGGGTAGGAATTTTAAGCGGACGCCGGCCCGCGGCCGGGTTGTGCTCCTAATTCCGTAATCGAGCGTAGCCAACAGTGGGGCCTTCTGTATGCGTGTGTGGGCGCGTGCGGTTGTTAACACGGCGCACGGCGGCTACCTCCTCCTCTCGGCTTCCGCTCCGCCAGCCCTGAGCTGCTCCCCGCTTCCGCCGCCCCCCCCCCCCCCCCTAACTCTGAGAGAGAGAGAGAGAGAGAGAGAGAGAGAGAGAGAGAGAGAGAGAGAGAGCACTTGCCTGCACCGGCGCACGCACTCCCAGCCACAGGCAGCGAGCTGTAATCTTATCTGGCAGTGGGCAGCTGCGCCATTGTGTGCAGTAGGCAGGAAGGCACCCTCTGCCGTGGGGTTTCTTCTGCACCCGCGGCGAGCATTTCACGGCGCCTCCAACACCCTGCACACGTCGCCACCTCTCGCTACCTCTGCTACTAAACTGCTAACCCGGATCCGACAACTAATTACAGACTGCCAATCTTACGCCTCACAGGGCAAAAAATATGATATTCAACATTCCGCGTAACTATTGAGCGAAATTTAAAGTTTAAAATGCTGTCACAGCCTACTTATCAAGTGCTATAATCGTACGTTAAAAGTTTAACACGAGGAACGAAGACAAGGGTGCAACGTTCCGAAGACACCGAGATCGTCAGAGACGGAACAGAAAGGCGAGATGTTTCGAGGGTGGGGACGGTAATGGGCCGTTGCCATTTCAGAGGCAACCACGTTGGCACTTGCTCGGTTCACAGACCAGCCACTGCAGCTGTTCACCGTCCACGTGTTTCGCTTCCACGCGAGATTAGACTCCACACAAATACCTTTACAGAAGACTACCAAACACTTAAATCTACATTCGATCTTAACAGATTCCACTTCACCCCAAAAATTCTTTTTTTGCCACTGCAATTCTACATTTTGTATTCCCCTCTACTCCAGCCATCATCAACAACAAAACTCGTATACTACTTTGTCTTGTTTCCGAATCTAATTACCTGAGCAGCACCCGATTTAGTTCGACTGCATTCCATTATCCTTGTTTTCCTTTTGTTGTTGTTCATCTCATAACCTCCTTTCAAGACACCATACACCCCGTTCGACTGTTCTTCCAAGTCCTTTGCTGGCTCTGACAAAATTACGATGTTATCGGCAAGCCTCAGTTTTTATTTCCTCTTCCTGAACCTTAATTCCTTCTAATTTTTCTTTGGTTTCCTTTACTGCTTGCTCAATATACAGATTGAATAACATCGGGGAGAGGCTACAACCCTGTCTCACTCCCTTCTCAACCACCGCTGCCCTTTCATGACCCTCGACTCTTATAAACCGTTATCTGGTTTCTGTACAAATTGTAATTAGCCTTTTGCTCCCTGTATTTTACCCCTGCTAACTTCAGAATTTGAAAGAGAGTATTCCAGCCAATATTGTCAAAAGCTTTCTCTCAGTCTACAAATACTATAATCTTACGTTTGCCTTTCCTTAACCTGCCTTCTGTGATAAGTAGTACGATGAATATTGCCTCGCGTGTGTACACATTCCTTCGGACTCCAAACTGATCTGCCTCGAGGTCGGCTTCCACCATTTTTTACATTCTTTTCTGACTATTTCGTGTTAGTATTTTGCAGCCAGGTAGATCGATATGTTCACAACTGCCAGCACCTTTTCTCTTTGGAGTGTTGTTACATTATTCCTGTGGGCCCAGGCTACTTCGCCTGTCTCAGACATCTTGCACACCATCCTTACATTTGTCATCTAGCCATTCCTGCTTAATCATTTCGCACTTCTTGTAGATCTCACTTTTTAGACGTGTGTATTCGCTTTCGCCTGCTTCATTTACTGCATTTTTATATTTTCTCCTTTCCTCGATTAAATTCAATGTCATCTGTTTTATCCAAGAATTTTTACAACGCCTTACCTTTCTACCTATTTGATCTTCTGTTGTCTTCAACATTCCATCTCTCAAACCACTCATTCGTCTTCCAGTATATTCCTCCCCCCCCCCCCCTCCCCTGTACAAAGTCGTTGCCTAATGCTCCGCCTGAAACCCTCAACAACCTATGGTCCTTTCAAGCTTTTCAGGGCCCATCCCGTTAATTCTTCACCTTTTTGCAATTTTTTTACTTTTAATCTACATTCATAACTCATAAATTGGGGTCAAAGTCCACATCTGCCCCTGAAAAGCTCTTACAACTTAAAATCTGGTTCAGAAATTTCTGTCTTACTGTCATATAATCAGTTGGAAACATTTTGGCTCCACGTCTCTTTCGCGTTGCGACCTTCTTTCATGATTCTTAAGCTAAGTGTAAGCGATGATTAAATTTCGCTCTTTGCAGCATTCTACCAGACGGCTTCCTCTTTCATTTCTTTCCCCCCGTCCATTTCACCTATTATTTTTCTTTGTCCTTTTTTGCTTTCGAATTCCATTGACGTCAAAGGATGATTTGAAACCAGATTTGCCTTAATCTAACGCAGCCTGGCGAAAACAATCCTAATTAGTAGCTATTACAATAGCAATACTACAAGGAGGAATAATAATAATAATAATAATGGTACTGTTACAGTGACGGAAGAAAATATGAATGTATTAACTAGTCTATAGTAATGACATTTGACATAAATAGTTTAGAAAAGAGATTGAAGCAGACTGCAGTGTACAGCCGTATCATAATTTAAGAATTATTTTAGCAAGAGATTGTCATTTCTTAGCAATTTTCCTGATTTGATACCACTCGGTTTTTGGCATTATTGTGTGTTCCTGGTCTGTATCTTCATATACTCGCCAGAACTGAAAATACCTATTTCAGCTTTCCACTGCCGTATGCGTTCCGTGCGTCTGGCGCTATACGAATGGCAGTGTCCTTTCTGGTTAGAGGGGGGCTGCCGTCCAGTGGGAAGGGAAGGGGAGACGAAGGAAGGGAAGAGAAGGATGAGCGGGGAAGGGAACGGAAGCCAGGGAGCGCGTGCTGTGCTGCGTACCGGGCACGCATCTGCCACGCATTCCTGCGCACGCAGGCTGGCCCTCCCTTTTTTGTCGTCCACGGCCACCAGCTGTAGCCATCCTCCCACGTATAGCGCTCTCTCTCTCTCTCTCTCACACACACACACACACACACACACACACACACACACACACACACACACTGAGAGAGAGACAGAGAGAGAGAGAGAGAGAGAGAGAGAGAAGGGGGGGAAATATTTAGCCTAATGTTTTCTGGTGTTGGAAACCTTCTCGGAAAGTCAAAGTTTTCATTCATTATAGGATCCGTTCTGTGCCATTTTGCCGCTAACTTTTGCGTTCCAGGGTTTGCTGAATGTTTCGCCAAAACACTGCCACTCTTCAAACTAGCGGTCAAAGACACCCGCACACATTTCTGCACCTCGCGTAACACTCCACACTGAACAAGCTCTGTTTTTATCGCGAGCACCATTTTGTATCGCATGCAATTGGTCACTGTACGCCTCTGCTCCTATCAGTCACTCAGACTTAATACCACGGCGAAGTACTCGGGACACAGCATAAGGGAGACGCTCCTGCACGGGCTCGTGACAGCAACGGGATGGTGCATCGGTTCCCGTTTACCAGTTACTCCGTCCATTAAGAAGGTGCAGCTTCGCGTCGTTCTTCTAAATATTATCCGGGCCAGTATTATTTTGTCCAACCTACTTATCGCTGTGAAAATCATTATCATCAGTCATTTTGGCTCACTTGCGATGTCGCTGTGCAACATGGGGCCGCAGCAGCTTCCTCCGTTTACGGTGATCTCGAGCTTCCCGTTGCCAGCCGAATCCAGCTGTCTTCGTAAGTCTCTGCGCTGCTGTCTGGTGGTCTGGTTTGGTAAAGTGGGCTCCAGTCTAGTATTTGTTTTCACCAGGTGCCATCCTTTCTTCGAGCGACAAGACCAGCCCGCTCCCATTTCATTTACTCCTTCCATTGTCACAGACCTGTGTTGTACGTCTGACACCTCCTGGTTTCTTTCCGTTTTTCTTTGTGCAAACCGACATTGAACTTTTCACTTGTCTTTGAGCTATTACGCGTTCTCTAACAAGGAACTCGGGTCGTGGCAATGTCTGACAGCCGTAGGTTATTACTGGTATTCTACGTTGGTCAAAAACTGTTTTCTTCGGATCAGCCGACATCTTAGACTTGCAAACTGAAGAATATCTCGTGTAAACTAGCTAGCCCAATTTAATACGCCGAAATATTTATAGTGTCAAATCTCCTTTCATATTTACAGGTTGATCCACATAGACATATCCGTGATCATCCGCAGTTCTGTCCTTCGAATAAGTGTATTTAAGTGTCCACGCGTTCATCATGATTTTGGTTTCTGTCCAAGTTCATTTTAGGCAACTTCAGAGCAGACTAACACAAGATCACTAACTAATATTGGAGACATATCGGGTTCCTACAACCACAGATGTTGAATTTAATATGAGCTTTTACACATCGCCGGCCGCGGTGGCCGTGCGGTTCCAGGCGCTGCAGTACGGAACCGCGGGAATGCTACGGTCGCAGGGTCGAAACCTGCCTCGGGCATGAATGTGTGTGATGTGCTTAGGTTAGTTAGGTTTAAGTAGTTCTAATTTCTAGGGGACTGATGACCTCAGATGTTAAGTCCCATAGTGGTCAGAGCGGTTTGAACCATTTTTTACACATCAGTCTATTACTTGTGACACCGCTGGGTATTGTGGCATCGGTGATGACCGTGCATCAGTGTGACGAGCATTACCTGCTCAATGCAAGGTGAAGTAATGCGTCCCGCTGGTCTAAACTTGCAACGGTAAGGCTACGTCGTTTCCGCTTGTGCAAATCGCTGACAACGAGAAAGATACAGCAGTACAGGAACTTTGGTCGCTGCTGGCAGGCAATAGCGTCTGGTGTAGAGTGCTCGCATTACGTGTGACAGACAAATAGGTAGTGAGCGACTCGACCTTCAACGTCTCGTGTTCACTATCGCTACCAAATCGCAGAACAACAATTCGGCGCCAGACCGAAGCAGCCGTAGACCAATGCTGTTAGGGAGTGCGCAACTGCGGGAGCAGCAACTCAGGCAAAACATTGTCTAGTGTGTGTGTGGGGGGGGGGGGGGATCCGCTCTGTGGCCACAGCGCACAACCCTGATGAGGGTGCGGTCGCTGACAGCTGACTGATTAGGCAACCCAGGCCTCAGGCGCGACCACCCTCTTCTCTCCCACCGATGTACGATGAACGGGGAAGGTATCGACTCCCGCGCACAGTGCTTAAGACGCTAATCTTATTATCCATTCCAGCCAGTTTCTGGGCGATCATCCACTCACCACACTGGCTGGCTAGTGGAGGGTCTCGTATCCTCCTAGTCACTCGACGCTGACACGACAGCATCGTTAGGAAACAGGGTATCGGTGACCTTTTGCTGAGCCCCGCCTCCAGTATGAACGCAATACACTGAACTTCATCTTGGCGCATCGTTGCTGTCAAACTGCGTCCTCCTCGCCGTTAGACCGGCAGAAAACAAAAAGCAGGGCTGGGTGACGCGTAATTGGCAGCCAGTGGGGCAGATGGCGCGCTATTGCGGAATGTTTCGGCGGCGGGCAGCAGCCACTCTCTCAGGGACGCAAAAACGGAGCGCGGTCGGCCGATTAGAAAGCGGCCCGGCGCGACCCGCAAGTGTTTCCCAACGCCGCAGCCGCCGGCCGGGGATTTTCCGATCAGCGCGGCCTAGGCTGCGCTATGCGCTAGGTGCGCTATCGGCAGCTGGCCCTCCGCTCTGCCCTCTATCAGTGACGTAGTGGCCTGCTGACGTCACACGGCTGCGCCCGTAGGTGGCGCCTCTAGCGGCGGGCCGGGGAACTGCTGCCAGAGGAGTGTGTGCAGGTGATGCTCTTTTGTTCTCCTCCCACCCTTTATCCTTCCTGTTGGAGCGATCGTGCGCTTGCGCTGATGAACAATGCGCCATTCAGACTAACCGCACTCGGCTGTATGCAAAGAGAGAGAGAGAGAGAGAGAGAGAGAGAGCATCGAAAGAAACGCCTTTCTGTCAAGTCAGTCGTATCAGCGAATCTCACACGAAAATATCGTGTGCGAAACATATTGAGTGAAATATGGAGATGCGTGTACACTGCAAAACGTTACTCCAGTTTCTGTATTGAATATATATTCCGCAATAAATAAATAAATAAAATAAACTGTCTGCGCAGTTTGGCTATACGCCGTAGATTTTACGTAATCGGGGCAAAATCGTCATAAGTGTTTCGTATTATTAGGTAATTTAGTCATCAGCATCTCTGGTACAATATAGCGGTTACAATACAGAGAAGTTTGGACTGTAGTGGGCCGCTGTGTGTTCCATGCGTCGACTACTTAGTTTGTTGTGAACCGTTTTTTCATTTCCTTCTCGACGCTGCCGTAACTCTGAAATTCGTTCGGCAGTGGACTTTTTATGTTTTTTAGGATTCCTTTCGACGCGAGCATGAGACGACATCTGTCATTACTTTGTAATTCGTAATTTAGTACCTGTTCTCACTTATATTCCGGTAAATATTTTATTGTCGTACTTTGGGTCCAACTAGTGCTCCACTAGCTCTTCACGATGACACCCGAATCAGTGGCCTAGCTAAGCGCGTTTCCACTTCACACCAGTTTATGGCGTTCCACAAAGCTCCTTCTTAACAACCACCCGCATGGTACGATGACGTCGCAGGCAAAACAAGTGCTGCGCGACAAACACGTACAGATATCACTGCCAGCTGTGGGCACAAACCACTGTGGGCGCATTATTAGTGTCATAGTTATCAGCGATTCAAATCCGACGATATTTTGTCTCACATGAAAGTTTGACCAAACAGTGAATACGTTATTTTCGAGCCAAAATTCACAAACTACGTTTCGGTTGTAGCGGCAAAAAGTAGTTATTTGGTGAAGATAACAAGACTATGACAGACGGCGGCGTATTAAACTGTGGTCAATGTCGGTCTCTACGTTCTTAGTGTATGGGACATGAATTAAGAACGCGGTGCAATTTGTAAAGCAGCCGAATTTTTAGGAGGAACGGACATTCGCTGGCCATTGTACTACTGCGACGACAATGCGCGTCTTCCCAGCTTAGCGCGGGTGTCGTTTTGGTGGTAACATGTCGTCACTTCAAATGTGAGAGAGTATAGCAACCGAAAATCGAGTGCAGTGGGTGACAGAATCTTAAGCGAAATGATTTATATAGAAATTTGTCATTGTTCAAAGTGGTATGAGCGTGGTCGGTAGGTAAGAAGTGGAAGTACAGTAAAGGAACAAAATGCTAATAAAAGAATTCAGTGGAAACTAATGTAACACGTCGGAGGGTTATTTAACCTTAAATATTGCGCACGCATGATGAGGAGTGGTATTTTCCCGAAACGGTATTTGGTTAAATAATTAATTCCACGGGAAATTTTGAAGAGTGACGATAAACGAAACGAAATCAGCGATGTGAGACAGTCAGGAGTCTGCAAGCATTGGCAGTAATTATTAACCGTAATCCAGGATATTACATAACAAATTTCAGAGGATAAAAGCTGGCAGCTACTCAGAAGAGAGAAACAAGAGTGCGGGATTGGTAATTAGTACACGGCCACAATAGTTAACCTTTCCTTGATGATCTATTTATAACTTCTCCGACGCAACAAAATTTAAAGTTGTGACCGCTATATGAATATTTGAAGATGGCGGTTTTCGAGGGCCACGAACATTCAGGTGGGACGCATTGGGTTCTGGCATACATAACGGTTTGATGTGGCTCACGCCTTATGAAAGACTTGCAGGTGAGGCCAGAACGTGGGTAGCGTTTATCTGTCGGCGCACACCTCAACGTTGGAGCTGTGGAACTCTGCGCCGGCTGTATTTCGCACTGTGAGGAGCTTCCGTTACTTTGCTCACAGTTTATGTTAATGATCTGCTGGATATTTACGGAGGCTCCACTGGTCACCTCGCGACAGGAGCTGTTTTCTATAGCCAGGCTGCAGTGCCGGGAGTGTGTAACGAAGTGCAGACGGTTAACAGCGGTTGCAGGTAGTCCCACTTGACCGGTGTGACGTATCGCGTGTAAATAAGCGAAGAGATCCACTAGTGTTCCATCACGCTGGTATTAACTTCTCGCAGAATAATGAGGTGAGAATACTTGCTTCCAGAGGCCTTTTACGGCACACACATCTACAATGTATGTTTGCAGACTGAAGCAACGAATGAAATTTGTACCGAGGCCAGGATTCGAACCTGCGTCTTCTGTTCACGTGGTAGATGAGCTAACCGCTATGCTACGCTGGGACAGTGGCTTTGTACAAGTGTATGGGCTGCCACATCACGCTTCCCTCCTCTACGCAAATTCCCATTCACGCCTCAGCCCGCTTGGTTTTCCCCCTAAACTCGGACAGCTCCGCAGATGCTCTCGAACTGTCTTGTAATAGTACCTAGACATCGACCGACACGGCCCTCTGCAATACTGGCACAAACTTTCATTCGTCACTTTAGTCTCCATACATGGTAACAATGATTCAACTACATGAAAAAAGTAAATTAATTACAAACTACAGAGTGCACACACCTTATTCACCAAGTAAGTGTCACTAGAGATGTTCGGATTTAGGCTATGACATGTTGGGCATGCTTGCCGTCATTGGCGATGACGTGGCGCAGGCGAATAGCGAAATCGGATGACGCGCTGCAGTGTCGGAACATCGATGCTGTCGATGACCTCCTGAATGGATGTTTTCAGCTCAGCAATGGTTCTGGGGTCATTGCGATACACCTTGTCTTTAATGTAGCCCCCCAAAAAGGAGTCTGACATGTTCAGATCCGGAGAATGTAGGGGCTAATCGAGACGCATGGCAGTGGCCTCTGGGTGCCCCAGAGCCAGAATGCGGTCCCCGAAGTGCTCCTCCAGTAACGCTCGGTAGTCACCGTACCAAGGAGTATCGCCCCCGATTGTTCTGTTATTGTACACTGCTCACAGTCACCCGTTGAGGGTGAAGACACTTCTCGGTCGCGAAATGCGGATTATCAGTCCCGCAAATGCGCCGATTTTGCTTACTGACGAACCTATCCAAATGAAAGTGGGTTTCGTCGCTAAACCACACAGCCCATACTAATTCCCATCACGCCTCTTGCAATTTGAACTTCCTAACGTAAACCGTTCAGAAGTTACGAAGATTTTATTTCATCTAATTCAATAAGTGTCATCATGTATATACATCATAACGTAAAATACGTAACCACCCGGAGCAGGCTAAAGCGAAGTGATCACATAAAGCAAATTACGGGGAAAGCAGATGCCACACTGAGGTTCGTAGGGGGAATGATAAGAAAATGTATGTCATCCACGAAAGAAGAGCCTTAGAAAACGCGTGGACGATTGATTCTTCGGCGTTGTTCATCAGTCTAGGAGCCTTACCAAGAGTTCCGTCAGTGGGTTGCCCAGTGGCCACGAGAGCGTTACGGAGGTGTTCAATAAGAGGTAATCGACAGGACGGATGTTCCGACACTTCCGCGTGTCATGCAGAATTTCGCTCTTTGTCTGCGCAACGTCATCGTCAGTGATGGCGGGCATGTCGTAACCTAAATCCGAATATGGCGTTACGCGTCAGGAAGTGGTCTACTGTCGAAATTTGGGCGCCCTACGTTGCGCAAGTACTCGGCCGACGTAGTACTTTCTCCACGTACGTCTCGCAAAATGACCACAACGAGAAAAACAGAGAACTTAGAGTCCGTACGGAAGCATTGTTCGCACGCGCCAGTCGTGTCTGGAGCAGGAGAGAGAGAGAGAGAGAGGGGGGGAGGGGTGGCATGATATTGGAACAGAAAGCGTCCTCTGCCACACTCTGTGATGTGTCTTCCGGAGTACAGGTGCAGATAGCCACATGTGCGAGCAGCGACAATGGCGGGACTGTTGGGAGCTGAAGTACGCGCACAGTGGCAGCTGGGTCGCCTCCGGCATTAGCGCGGAGCTCTATCTGACCGCGGTTACCTGCCTCAGCTAACCAGCGCGCGCCTGATCACCGCTTCCGCTTCCGTTGCTCGACCCACCCCCTCCCCTCTCGCTCCGACCCACGCCCAAATCTTCCACCGGAACACTATTAGACGCACACTTCTCACAAACAGGTGGGAAGTGCACCTCTGCGGCCGATTGCCAGTACTGCTTCTGTCCACGTAAGCAGGTGTCAGCACCGGGGTAGCATTCATCTCACGCTAGCTGAGGAGAACCCTACGTCGTAGTGACGCAACACTACGTCATCGTGACGTAAATAACCTAAATCGACTACATGAGTGCGGATATCGATCTTTGCGGTTGTACCGAGAACGTCAGAGCTAAATGTAAATACATGTGTACAAACGAAGTGACAGGAGTTACCTGTTACGCTCATCCCAGTTGACTTAATTATTACGCTGTAATCCCAAGAATTTGGGATGGTATTATGTGTTTCAGGAACATAATGAATGTCTGAACGAAGGAACCATAACGAAAGTAAAAAAAAAGCTTTTAGTCAATTTTTTAAAAAATCCGATGAATCGTGCATAAATCGTGTGGATAGAAACGCGAAATAATTAATTATTAAGCTGCAATCCAAAGAATGCGGGATGTTATTGTGTGTTTCATGAACATAACGAATATCTGAATGAAGGAAGGATAAATATAACGAAAGTGTCTATGCATTTTTAGTCCGATTAATTGTGCATAGATCATGTGGATAAAAACGTGAAACAGGGAGAAATTAAAGTGTTTCGTATTTTTATAAAAGCCAGTCCAATGTACAAAATTCATGTGGGCAGAAACGTTAAACTGAGAAACTGAAGTTGGATGTAATTCCGAATGTTGGTGGAAATATTAAACCATCTAGTTCATTTAATTTTGCCTTCATCTCGTAAATCAACTAAAAACAAAGAGTGCAGATTCAAGACGCGCACAACAGTCGATGTATACAAAATGCACACAAGAGTTTATAGGACAACTCGTCAAACTCGTGCCTACGTCACGTTGACGTAGGGCTCTCCTCACCTAGCGTGACATGAATGCTACCCGTAACACCGTGGCTACACAGTGGCTTGGTCTCTTCTCTTTCTGTGCTCAACGAACCTCTCCTGTACGAAAATGTGCGGTCTTGGGCGTCTTGCCACGGCTCGGGGCTGCTGCCTCTGTCGGAGGTTCGAGTCCTCCCTTGTGTGTGTGTGTGTGTGTGTGTGTGTGTGTGTGTGTGTGTGTGTGTGTGTGTGTGTGTGTGCGCGCGTGTGTGCGTGCAATTTTTTTAGGCTCAAGCAATGGATTAAAATACGTACCAGTGCCGGGATTCAAACCCAGGTCTTCTGTTTATTAGGCAGATACGCTGACACTGACGCTATCACAGCAGCACAGACCACTCCATTACATCTCTCTCTGATACAAATTCCCATTCACGCCTCAGCCCATTGCTATTCCCGCTGTAAACCCGCATTAGTATTGCCGAGGCTCTCCGATATTGCAATAGCACCTTAGCAATGAGTTAAACGGGGTAAATCCTGGCTGTAACACGGGCGTTGTTGATATTTTAATTATACACACTTGATGTTACTGAGACATAGTCTCACCTTTATCTGCTGTAATGTTGTAGGCTGAAGCAATGAATTGAAATTTGTAGCAGTGTCTGGATTCGAACACAGGTCTCGTCCTTACGAGGCAATGTGCTACCCATTTCACCACACTGACACTCTAGCTACCACAGCGAGTTGCTAAGCGCTAAGGTGTGAATTGGACCTTGTATCGGGTGGAAGATGTGGTGTGGTGGACCGTGCAGCTATTTGAACGAGAGAGCCACTGTGATGAAATGGACAGCACATCCGCCTAGTAAGCAAGAGACCTGGATTCGAATCCAGACACTGCCACAAATTTTAATTCATTGCTTCAGTCTACATCGTTATTGTAGATAAAAGTAAGATTTGATATGCCTGAGGAACATCAACTGTTTATGAAGTTCTATCGTGTAACTACTTACGCATTTCATTACACAATACCTTATCTCAACAACAGTAACGGAACCAGCTGTCATCTTGACCCACTGCATGTGTCTTGGCTTCAGAGTTGAACAGATCAATTCTCTCACGGTAGCCTTACTAGCTGTTCTTGGCATAACCGAGACTCTTGATGGTAAAATCCTGCTACGGTCTTTCCAGTATCGCTTCGGCTTCGGGAGCATACATTCAGAAGTCACAACGCCTTCGTCGTTTCTTCAGTTGCTACGTGAGGAACATTGACTGCAATGTTAATGTTAATCTGGGGCTGTAGTGTGTTCTTCACTAGTCTGCAAAGTTGTGTTAGACCGTATACAGAATTAGAGAAGTTTTAACAAAAACTGTACATGTGTTCCTCTGTAATTTTTAGGAAATTTTTGAGCAGAGTTACTTGTGTGTGGTGTAGCCCTGCACGGAACTGAAACGTGGATGATAAGCAGTTCGGAACAGAAGGGAATAGAGGCTTTTGAAATCTGGTGCTACAAAATAATTTTGGAAATTATATCGGTAAATCGAGTGACTAATAACGAGGTACTCAGGCGAAGTGCGGTTAAAAGAAATTTGTGGTGCACAGTGACTACAGCAGGAAGGGACCACTTGATACGACAGGTGATGAGCCATCAAGGAATAGGTAGTTTTGTAAGTAAGGAAAGTGTGTTCGTATGTGTAAGTGGGGGGGGGGGCATAATTTTGTAGACGAGGATCGAGGCATGTGTACAGTAAGCGGGTTCAGTTGGGCGTAGAGACTACAGTAGGTATTCATCGAGCGAAGTGGCGCAGTGGTTACCACACTGGACTCGCATTCGGGAGGACGATCGTTCGAACCCACTTCTGGGCATCCTGATTGAGGTTTTCCGTGATTTCCCTAAATCACTCCAGGCAAATGCTGGGATGGTTCCTCTGAAAGGACACGGCCGAATTCCCCATCCTTCGCTAACCCAATGCGACCGACGACTTCGCTGTTTGGTCGCCTCTCCCAAAGCAACCAAACAGTAGTTACTACGCAATCGGGAGGACGACGGTTCAGTCCCGCGTCCGGCCACCGTGATTCAGGTTTTCCGTGGTTTCCCTAAATCTCTCCAGGAAAATGCCGGGATGGTTCCTTTGAAAGGGCACGGCCGACTTCCTTCCCTAATCCGATGAGACCGTTGACCTCGCTGTCTGGCCTCCTTCCCCAAACAACCCAACCCAACCCAGTAGTTACTCAGAGGTGAATGGGCTTGCACAGGATAGAACAGCTTGGAGAGCTGCATCAAAATAGCCTTAGCAGTGCAACAACAAAGCAAGTTTCAACATAAATCTAGATACCGGGGTGTATCAGTCTTTGCATCAAACATCACAGGTAACAACTTTTGTTCGTGAGAAAATGTTCGCTGTCGCTCGCAAGCGAGTATGGCGTCGTTTAGTAGTCGCCGCCCATGGGACGACGAGGTTTCATCCAACTAGCAGCGTCTTTTAACCCGCTGTGCTGTCTACTAACAACCCTAGTAAATTGGCAGAGTGATTAAAAAAAAAATACCTGAGGCACTTGTTTCCAAGCGCAGAAAAATATTTAGAAAAGCAACATGAACTTTAATTTTGCCCAGTTGACTGGCTCACGGGTAACAGGCCGCAGAGTGGCAGCGACTTGTCGCCTCTCAGGGTCACGACGGCATCACCAGTACAAGCTGGTGCCTGTTGCAGCTCCGATAAGCGCGAGCGGACTCGCTGCCTCTGAGCAGAGTTACTCCCCGTGACATACCCCACCACCCAAAACGTTCGATGCATAGACTTTCAAACACCGCGTATATTCCCAGAATGAGAATTTCACTCTGCAGCGGAGTGTGCGCTGATACGAAACTTCCTGGCGGATGAAAACTGTGTGCCGGACCGAGACTCGAACTCGGGACCTTTGCCTTCCGCGGGCAAAGTGCTCTACCCTGTGCTACCCGAGCGCCACTCACGCCCCGTCCTCACAGCTTTACTTCCGCCAATACCTCGTCTCCTATTCAAACTCCACAGAAGCTGTCCTGCGAACCTTGCAGAACTAGGTCCCGTTCGAGTCTCGGTCCGGCACACAGTTCTAATCTGCCAGGAAGTTTCATGCCGTGTTTATGCTTCTGTGATTCTGTGTGCGTTGCAACACAATTTCAGATATTGTGAATATGAACGCTCCGGAAGAACCAAAGACGCATGCTGACATAGCGATAAAGGCAGTTTGCGTAACAGCTAAAGGCGTCATGATGACGTTGCGACTTGGAAATGTACACTTCCCACTTCCCCGTATAGCGCTTCTCCTTCAAACAAGAGAAAGAGAAACGAGGGTAAGACTTCAGCCTCTTGCCGCCGTGCGTCTTATTGGAGTCGCAGGTACTACCGTAGTCAAAGAAAACGGGAGGGACGTGTAGTGGAAGTAATCAGTCGGCTGGACTACGCGGAAGGTCGCTTCTCGTTGAGCCGCTGCGTGGCTGTCCGCAATAAGGAAAAAGTCGCTTCAGCGGAGCGAAGAGCAGGAAGCGGGAAAAAAGCGGCGATCGCGGCGTAGCACCTCCCACCTGGAGATGACACGTCAGTCCGGCAGTCTACAGTACGCGCGAGCGGTCAGTTCAGAAGTGGGCGGTCGTATGTTCGTTTTTAAGGAAGAAGACCTTTCATTTGCACACTAAATAAAACGCTAACATCTTCTGTTTCATTTACGGTACACGGTAAGTTACGAAAAGCTGTGTCACGCCACCGGCAGCTTTTGTCCTCAACACAACTCTCAACCCTCTGGCCAGAAGTTGCGTCAGACGGATCCACCTCCTCCTTAATGCCAGCTTTCGACTCTATTCAACTCTGGGGTTTGTTGACGCCGACACGCCAAAAGTCGCAACTATGGTGAACTCGGTGAGCGGGACACGTCAGTGGAACGGGAGTAAGGTGTCAGGCAAATCCAACACCTTCCATGAAAACCCTGTCATGATCGCAAATCCGGCAGTATGTCACATAGCTTCGAATAAATCCTGACATTAAATTAATCAAAGTTATACGGTCAACAGGTGAGCAAATGGAATACCACAGACTAACACAAGAACCCATAAATGCATGGCATACACCGTGTAAAGCTAGAAGGCCTTACGATAAGAGACGGACACCCACATCGCCTGCCGACCACCAGGACCACCCCCCAGCCAATGTTAATAGCTAGAGCCCTCCAGAAGAACAGTAGAGATCTTACGATAACACTAAAAGGGTCACACCAGCTGCAAGTTTTAGCGTGAGAATTTTTCGCGTCTCTGTTACGTAGCAAACATTAAAAACATTGCCCCACCAAGAAAAGTATAACGTTTCTCATTGGATGGACAGGAGTTTTGTAGGCAGAGCTTAAATTTAACATTGAGACCCTGATTGGTTAGTTGAAAAGACAGCCAGATAGGTTTTCTTAAACCAACTTCGGTAAATTGTAGTAAGGAGAAGTGAGGAGAAGAGTTGCTTCCGAGACGGCGAGGTGCGTGTAGCTGTGTCGCCCGCCGCCCCCTGACGCTGCCTAAACACCGACAAGGTAATGAATGCACGCGATGACGCATAACAGCGCATAAAGCTTCACTCAGAACTGCAGAAGTCTAATCTGTTACACCCCATTTTTACGCAATACTAGTGTCGATCGCCAATTAAACTCCGTGGTATTCACATTTGCTATTATAAGTTAAAATCTGAAACGCGCTGATTTTTCTGTTATATAATTATTGAGAAGCAACATCAGCCACTATAATTTACGGAAAGTTAAATAAGCAATTAAAGATAATTGAGAGTCTCTGCAGACCATTTTTGATAGTTTTCTCTTTTATGAAATTTAAACCTAGATTATAGATGTGATATGCCATAGGTCATCCTTCGATCCATTGTAGAGCTTGGAAACCCATTCAGGGAATATTCGTTCACATTTTTGTTGAACACAGTTGGTTTTTATCATCCTGTATTAAAATATTTCCTTTTATCAATAGTGCAACTTATAAACAATGTTTTGTGAGTAGAATAAAAATTCCAATGGTAAACTTAACTACTTTCTCGACGTTATTTCACCAGCTAACTAAAAATAGGTAAGCCTTGAACCCCTTCCACTAAATTTAGTTAGTATTAAGATTCTTTTACAGGGAGTGCAGTGGAGCTGACGCTGAAATCATTAAGTATTTGATTATATCATCGCTAGTCTTACTGAACTCTTCTGAACTCTACATGTCATGTGTGGTCTGGCGTCCCCTTACCAGCAACAGGTCCCAGGTTCAAACTAGTTAATTCCCTAAAAAACACGCTCAGAGGGTCGTTGCGCGAAAGTGGTAGGGAGACACGATATAGAACAGACAGACACCACGCAGAATGTTAGACGGTGAACTAGGCATCCAGGGAAATGTGGTTCGCAACTGCCTCGACGGACTGCCAGTCTGCACTGTCGCACAGAGCGCTCCTCTTGTTTATGCGTCGTATCCTCAATCCTCACAGATAGAGTGAAAATACGCAACGTTCCGAGATGACTGCCCACCGTCGACGCCGCGCTTCTCAAAAACACACCTAATGGCCGATTACACGCACAGCAGGTACGGAACAGCTCACAGTCACACGTGGCCAATGGAGAGGTATTTCATCAACTACGCAAGGCCATTCCTGGGCTGCGTTTGTTAACTGACCCATTTCGGGTGAAGAAGTGAGCCTCTTCCTTTACAAACGCTGTTGCATTTGGGCCGCCTTCGTAGATCACTTGCATAGTTGGCCTCGGGAGCGACCGACTACATCCAATCTGAAGGTGTGAATCAAAGAACCACGCAACCGAAGTTAATCGTGGGAATGTAGGTGGACCAAATTCGACTTCCAGAATACATTATATTCTGCATTCCGGACTTACAAGACAATAGAAAACGAATGTTGAGCACTGGAATCTGGAGAAAAGAGTGCGCTATTGTTGAATTTGTAGACTTAGAGACAGCTTTTGACAATGTTGACTGGAATACTCTTTCAAATTCTAAAGGTCACAGCGGTAAAATACCGAGACCGAAAGGCTATTTACAATTTGTACAGAAACCAGATGGCAGTTATAAGAGTGGAGGGGCATGAAAGGGAAGCAGTGGCTGGGAAGGGAGTGAGACAGGGTTGTCGCCTCTCCCCGATGTTATTCAATCTGTATATTGAGCAAGCAGTAAAGGAAACAAAAGAAAAATTCGGAGTAGGTATTAAAATCCATGGAGAAGAAATAAAAACTTTGAGGTTCGCCGATGACATTGTAATACTGTCAGAGACAGCAAAGGATCTCGAAGAGCAGTTCAACGGAATGGACAGTGTCATGAAAGGAGGGTATAAGATGAACATCAACAAAAGCAAAACGAGGATAACGGAATGTAGTAGAATTAAGTCGGGTGAAGCTGATGCAATTAGATTAGGAAAGGAGACACTTAAAGTAGTAAAGGAGTTTTGCTATTTGGGGAGCAAAATAACTGATGATGGTCTAAGCGGAGAGGATATAAAATGTTGACTGGCAATGGCAAGGAAAGCATTCCTGAAGAAGAGAAATTTGTTAACATCGAGTATAGATTTTAGTGTCAGGAAGTCGTTTCTGAAAGTATTTGTATGGAGTGTAGCCATGTATGGAAGTGAAACGTGGACAATAAATAGTTATACAAGAAGAGAATTGAAGCTTTCGAAACGTGGTGCTACAGAAGAATGCTGAAGATTATATGGGTAGATCACATAACTAACGATGAAGTATTGTATAGAATTGGGGAGAGGAGGAATTTGTGGCACAACTTGACAAAAAGAAGGGACCAGTTGGTAGGACATGTTCTGAGGCATCAAGGGATCAGAAATTTACCATTGAAGGGGCAGCGTGGAGGGTAAAGATCGTAGAGGGAGACGAAGAAATGAATACACTAAGCAGATTCAGAAGGATGTAGGTTGCAGTAGGTACTGGGAGATGAAGAAGCTTGCACAGGATAGAGTAGCATGGAGAGCTGCATCAAACCAGTCTCAGGACTGAAGACCACAACAACGACAACATTGTTGATGTTTTACAAAGGATCGGTTGAAACAAAAACAACAAAAAGGCAACCAGTGAAGACCGTATAGGGTCGAGATGAGCAAGAGAGGAAGAAATGCTAGAGATGAGGAGCCACAGTGTAGATACTGGGGGAATTGAAGCTGTGAAGACGGGTGGTGAGTCGTGCTAGGGTAGCTCAGTCGGTAGAGCACTTGGCCGTGAAAGGCAAAGGTCCCGAGTTCGAGTCTCGGTCCGGCCCACAGATTTAATCTGCCAAGGAGCTTGATATCAGCGCCTGCTCCGCTGCATAGTTAAAATCTCGTTCTAGTAACAGAGTAGCAACCGACCGCTGTGACCGAGGAGTTCTAGGCGCTTCAGTCTGGAACTGGGCTGCTGCTAAGGTCGCAGGTTCGAATCGTGCCTCGGGCGTGGATGTGTGTGACGTCCTTAGGTTAGTTAGGTTTGAGTAGTTCTAAAAAAAGTTCCGGGGGACTGATGAGCTCAGATGTTAACTCCCATAGTGCTCAGAGCCATCTGAACAGTGCAGTAGGATGGCGTAATATCTGGCCGTGGTGAGCCGTCGGCTGTCCGCGAGGTGTCCCGTGATGGACCAACGTGACGCCTCGCGCCGACTGCCCAGGACTCCGACACAACTGAGGCTGAGTGAACGAGGCGGGTCCTCTTGGAAAACGCACTCCCAGGGTAGGCTTTATTTTCCACTGCCGCGCTGAGCGGCCGTTCCTCCACAAAGCTGTGTCTGTCTTACCAGCGAGTTCTCTCCAGATCTCTTAAGTTGCCATTACCGGCTGCTTTAACAGCCAACTACCTCCGAGGAATGTACTCCTGCGCCCCTGTCGTCCTTCAAGGCAATAATTACAGTTTGAAAGGCGTTGCCCTAGAATTAACCTGGCCCGGAGTTACTCCCGTACAGAGGGAATGGTGTAAGTAATTTCCGTCTCACTGTCCCACACGATGGGGAGGCAGGGTTTTGACTTTCAATAGAGTTGCAAAGTCTTCTCGCCACTGGAAGTCACCTACTTTTGATCTGCTGAATCGCCAGCATTTTATACGGATGGGATTTTATAGCCAAGGGAAAAATTGTTCTCTCAGACTCACAGGTCATCCGTGTACGGCGTGTTTGTGTACGATGGATGGTCTTACAGCCCCCACAACTGCCTCTCCCACAAAGACGATGTTTTCGGCCGTCGTATGAACCTGGTAACCTCTTCCTAATACAGTTTCCCGTTGTTCTGAAAGCTGTCATACATCGTGCGGTCGTGCTGCTCCGCGAGGAGCTGTTCGATTGAAATGGCGACGGAATTTTCTCCGTGTTGCAACGACAGACTCGACATTTACAGCAAACGTCTCGTACTACGTGAACGAGCGGTACCCTATCGTCCGCTGTTCCCGTACTACAGAAATGACGGGCAGTCCCGAAATAGTTGACGTGTGCGCCGTCTGCCTGCGGAGTAGTAGCCAATCTACAAGCGTACGTTTACCGCGGGCCACCCTCTATTGTGGCTTACGATGTTTCCCGGGGTGCACGGAAGGCACCTCCCTCCTCCTGGTTTCACCTGTAGGAGTAGTCGCTGGGCCGGCAGGTAAGATTAGTGTCGAAGTACTTGCCTTTGCTGTTAAACTGTCTTAATGTGCAGAGCCCCGCGTGTTGGCCCCGTGCGCCCGGGGTAGCATATGCCGGGATATACCGGTCACTGGTGGCGGCGTGATAGGCCTTGGAAGGGAAACGAGTCGGGAGGCTTGCGCTGCTACACCGAGCGGAGCAGCCAAGTGTCTGTCCAGGCGGCCGCCCGTTCTTACGGCCTGTCGGGTAACGAGCTGCGCCACCAATAAACGCAGAGGAGTGTGACTGTCTTCACTACCAGTCACATGACGTCGTCTCGTGGACAGTTACCTACGCTTGACCTTTACGCGTAAGGAAGTGTAACGGAAATGCTCGCCGGTTGTAAATCATAATCGTTTGAAGGAAAGCGCAAAACCGCTTTCGCTGTATTCACAAAAGACTGTGCAGCCATTACTGTGGTACTACGTAAAAAATTATATATACACACATCTGCAATCTGAAGCACGGAACGCTAGAATTGTCTCGAGTAGGACAGGAATATTTCCGGGCTGCAGCTTAGCGAAAAAGTCTCATCGGTATAATTTTGTGTACGTGTTTGTATTAGGTGAGGTGCAGAAGCATGTTACTTCTACACAAGGCGCATGATGGAGACGGTGACGCGTGAGAAAGTGCCCTCTCCAGCCCAGATATGGGGGCTATGGTTTCCGCTGCTGCCCTGGAAGCTACGAGCAAGTGTTAGACACTGCTCGCCCGAGTTCCCTTTCTTCGGCCGCTTTGCGCGGCGCGGCGAGTTGTGTAAAAGAGAAAGTCGGGTAACGGCGGCGAAACCACGTGACCCGATTTCTAGCAGGCAGCGGGCGGGCCCCTTCGCCCGTAAGGCGAGCGCTCGGGCGTAAACACCGGCCGCTATACGTAAACACGACACGCACGTGCGTGTCTAATCTGCACAGCTGAGGATGCGACCGGAGGAATTCCACGCGTCTCGGACCTGTTCTACATTTGTATGTCAGTAACGCAAAAGACTGAAATACATTCTTTGACATTTTCAAGAAGGCGGTGATAAAATGGGTGCCGAGGATTATTGGCTCTGAGCACTATGGGCCTTAACATCTGACGTTATCAGTCCCCTTGAACTACTTGAACCTAACTAACCTAAGGACATCACACTCATCCATGCCCGAGGCAGGATTCGAACCTGTGACAGTAGCAGCAGCGCAGTTCCGGACTGAAGCGCCTAGAACCGCTCGGACACAACGGCCGGCTCCGAGGATTATTCACACTCTCTACAGATAGCGGACTGCAGTTACAAGACTGGAAGGAGTTACGAGAGGGTGAGGCAGGGTTACAGCTTAGTCAGGGTGTTTCTGTATATTGAAGAAGCACTCTAGCGAAACCGAGGAGAACTTGGAATTAAAACTCGGAGAGAAGAAACGAAAATGATCGCGTCTGCTCATGAAATGGCGAAGTTCTGAGAGACGCCAAAGGAGTTGGAAAAGCAGACAAGTGGGTTGGGTAGTGTGTTGAAAAGATGTTATGATTACAGTTGTGCTCTACCAAACCTACAGTTGGCTAGTTTTGCTACAGTACATAAACGACTTAGTAAATGGCAGGATTACAGATACTACAGATAGCGATGGTAGAAAAAGAAACATAAGTGCATTTCGCTGTTTGTATCGCACATGAGTAGAACCACACATGATTCAATGTTAGCCCATTGTGTATTTTATATCCTTAGAGAATAGAAATTGCATTTTATAACTGATAAAAAGAAGTCGATCCCGTAACTTTTGGACTTTAATTTAATCGAAGCAATTGTTTTTTGTGCAAGTACAGTTTACGTGCACCAACATCGAAAAATTATCTATAATTATTGCTATTTTGTACTCAGTACAATGTTCTTCATTATTATCAAATGGTAGAGTTTCCTCTTACTACTGATAAATGCGAAAGTTGTTTATGAATAACAGAAAAATGTTTTATATACGCGCAACCAACTACTGAAACGGTGATTGATATTTCGCGTTTTCTTTTGTATTTTATCTTTTTTTTTTTTTTTTTTTTTTTAGAAAATTGCGGTTTCTAGCGCTATAAGGTAAGTCTATATAGTTGTCTGTATTTTTACGACATCCCTCTGTTTTACGTTGCAAATCAACGCTTTTCGAATAAAACCTAAATTACAGTTTCAGCTTTGCTAAAAAAATAAAAAAAAGCACTTTATTTCTAACAGACACAAAGGAGGGTGGCTGTGTAGAAGAAGAATGTTACGCGGCCCTTCGTGTATCTTCACTCAGTTTCTAGATGTTCCGATTTTTAGGGGAATCTGATAAGACGCTGGTCGTGCAAGTAAAGAAATGGATCGTTATGAGGTAGCGCCCGATAGGTATTCGACACACATTACAAAGTGGTCATCACTGGCCTGCACCCTCCGTCTGCGGTTGTTCGAGTGCCGCGTGCAAGTCTTTCTATTTGATGCTAGTTTGGCGACGTGCGCGTCATGAAGAGCTGAAAGGATGACAACGCAGAGTCCCCGAACGGAGAAAATCTGCGAGTTCGCCGGGAGTTGAATCCGGAACAGCGCGATCTAGAGGCAGCGAAGACAGAAAAGAAAGGGAAAGAGCACATGATATCAGCTACATTGGGATTCCATGTGGAATCAACGGCGACGGGTAAAACTGTGTGCCGGACCGGGACCTCTGCCTTTGGCGGGCAGGTGTTCTGCCGACTGAGCCACCCAAGCACGACTCACGCCCCGTCCTCATAGCTTCACTAGCAAAACTAAAGCGGTGAAGACGGGTCGTGAGTCGTGCTTGGGTGGCTCAGTCGGCAGAACACCTGCCCGCCAAAGGAAGAGGTCCAGAGTTCGAGTCCCGGTCCGGCTCACAGTCTTAATCTGTCTGGTGTGTTGTTTCTAAGATACGGAACAAAGTCGCCGATTATCTACGAAACCAAAGAGTACACATCACAGGCTTGCGGATGTAACCTGTGCAAGTTTGTTCGAAAGGAATCGTCTGAATGCTGAGCAACTATTGAAGTGTTGCTTTGAAAAGTGGGCGTGGCAGGGAGGTCGCGTCACACGTTTAATTACTTATCGGGCACTTCCGGTGCGATTTCATCACTGAAACTTGGGGAACGTATTGTCCATGCCTTTTACTAATAAATAAAAAATAGCTCTAAAATTGACAGAAAATGTCAGTTTCGTGAACGGCCCCCTCTCCCGCACCCCCACCGCTTTTAATCCGTGAGACGTGAAAAGTTTCCTCCACTTGTGGAGGAGCCTCCGATCGCTGCGGAAGTCCCCACTGTGGTCGGCAGCAGACGCGGGACTCCGGCGGCTTCGCGGAACGCGGAGCTGACCTGACGGTCTGTGGAAGACGCGTCGGGCGCGACGTCACAGCCGTACTTCCCCTGCCGCCTGCTACGTCACGCAGACAGCAACTCACGCGCGCTCGGCAGAACGGCTGCCGCGCACCAGGCAGGATAGAGATCTCCAGTACAGTACACTCGGGGTCAGCGTGTCAGAGAAAGCTGTCTGCAGGCGCGCCGCTACTGGTCCGAGCCTACATGTTGGCCGCGAGACACCTAGCGGTGCCTGGCGGAGGGTACTTCCTCTACCACTACCACTGCCGTCCTTCTCCCTTATCTTGAAGCATCCTAAGCCTTCAAGTAGTTAGTAATCGCGGTCGGTTCCGCTTACAGCTGTCAAAAACTGTTTTATTTATTTATTACGGTTATATTTCCAAGTGTTGCGTCCATCTTTCAGGCAGCTAGAAGCATACCACGTGAGAGTACGTACAGAGGTTCATAAAAACAAGCGCGTTTGCATATAAAACTGTGTCCAAATCAGATTGTACACAAACAAAGAGGGCCAACACGTATGTCACGGAAGTCACCTTAGAGCGTGTGGTGGAGGGTACTTGCTCTGCGTCCCTTTTTGCTCCAGTCGAGTTTCGTGTGTCAGCTCGAATCCCTCTCATTTTACTTCAGTGTTTTTCTCGCGAGATATACGTACGAGAAAATATATTGGTTTACTCTTGTAGGAATGTACGCTCTCGGAATTTTAACAGTACACTTCTCCGTTTGCCAAAGAAGTTTGTTGAGCATCTCCGTATCACTGACGTGCCCACCAAACGATCCCCTACATAAACACGTCCCACTTTTTTTTCTTTCGATACTCTCTGTTTTCTATACAGATTCCGTTCTGTACAGATCCCGGACTGCGTGTGAGGGTTTTGTAAGCTACCTCCTTCGTGGGTGGACTAGATTTCCCGAGAATTCTTGCAATCACTGTCTGGCGTCTGCCTTGCCTCGTGATTACCTTTACGTGGCCGTCGCAGTTTCAGCTCGTTGTGTTGACGGTATTGCTAGCAGACTTAGTTTCAATTTCTGCTCTATGAGAGAAATAGATCTAAAATGGAAAAAAAACTCTCATTTATACTGTAGATGAAGTACACTGTAAGCCTGTAACCGAATTTTCTGGAAAACTGTCTTGGGTAAACTCCGGATTATTACACTTACGTGCTAATGCATTTATGCATAACGATGTTCGTGGTTAATAATAATAATAATAATAATAATAATAATACAATACTAGCAAATACAGAATACCCCAGAAGACATGAGAATGTAGCAAAAATAATACATCAACAACTTGTCATACAACATAAACTAATAAAACAACACGTTCCCACATACAAGTATGCGCCACAAAATGTACTGGAGAATGATGAATACAAATTATACTGGAACAGGACCATTATAACAGATAAAACAACACCACATAACAAACCTGACATCATACTCACCAATAAAATGAACAAATTACAGAACTAATCGAAATATCCATACCCAATACAACAAATATACAAAAGAAAACAGGAGAAAAAATTGAAAAATACATCCAACTGGCTGAGGATGTCAGACATGTGGCATCAGGATAAAGTTGACATTATACCAATTATACTATCAAGTACAGGAGTCATACCACACAATATCCACCAGTACATCAACGCAATACAGCTACATCCAAACGTATATATACAACTACAGAAATCTGTAATTATTGATACATGTTCAATTACCCGAAAGTTCCAAAATGCTATGTAACATATACCGTACGGTTAAAAGGAAGTCACGCTTGATCAAGGTCCGCGTCACTTTCCATTTTCAACCAGACATAACGTCTGAGAAAGGAAAGACAATAATAATAATGTTAATACAGACTTAAATGGAACAGTTATAGAAGTACAAAAAAATGCACATATCAACTGTTTATTTCTCTCTAAGGTTCAGAATAGAGTTTCACGTTATCTTGGGCCAAGTCTTAAACAGATTTCCGACACACTGGAAATTAGAAACTGCTAGATATTCAAAACGAAAGTAAAAGAATATGTTATTAAAAACTCGTATAAATTATCAGATTATTTGCAGGTATCTCTGCATCCAACCTTATCGCGTTAATGTTTTTCGAGAATTCAGTTTGTGTTCACTTCTCGCAGGGTGCGAGAGAAACTTTGATATTATAATAGGACAACTGCGTAGACAATGAACTGTATTAGGTCCCTGGCTGTTCGATATTTCTCTACGTGGTCATGTGGAGACGGTCAGCCTACCAGCAAAATTGGGATTCGTACAATCCTCTCGCGTGCCTGGGCGTGGTTCTAGGGAGAAGATAATTTACCAAGAGGGATATGTCTCGAAAATAGTTTCCAGTGTAATGAGAAGTGCTATTCGTTGTAACGAAGGCAGTGTGTGGAACACAGCAAGGCGCCTGGAAACCGAACCGGCGTGACCTGGCGACGGCATGCATTGTTCCATTGTGGCCGTCGTGAATATGCAGGGGGCCAGCTGGCGGACAGGACGACACACTCTGCTCTCGCCTCGGCAACAGGTCTTCAAGCGGCGTGGTGAGTCACCGGCCGGTATCTTTGTGTGCGGACCAGAGCAGCCGTCTTTCCCCGAACGTGGTGTTACTCATCCCCCGCTTCCTGCTCTCCCGCTACTGTTTGCAGACACAGAATCAAATGAGAGAGTCCCCCTTAAGTTGTGACCAACTCGCACGAGTTGTTCGTTTCACAGTCGTGAAGCACAAACGCTGTCGTTGAAATTCACATTCGTGCTCCGCTCTGCTGTGGTACACCCGCTCACTCTTAAACCTGCCTCTTCCTTTGCCTGCACGGAGACATGGATTATGACCGATTATTAAATATTAGTGTCCGCCCCGATAGCTGACTGGTCAGCGTGACGGATTGCCGGCCTACGGGCCCGGGTTCGATTCCCGGCTGCGTCGGGAATTTTCTCCGCTCAGGGCTGGCTGTTGTCTTCGTCATCATTTCAGCCCCATCCGGCGCGCAGATCTCCCAATGTGGCGTCGAATGTAATAAGACCTGCACCAAGGCGGCCGGACCTTGTGGGTCCCGGCCAATGACGCCAAACGCTCATTTCCATTTCCATTGCATTTTAGTGCTAGAAGGTAGTAATATTTGGCATGCCGAGCATGAGAAATGCAATACCAGAAACACCGTCTTAAGGTGATCCCCCGGCTCGCTACGAACATACGAGGCGTGTTTTTCTAAGTAAATGCCGTTTTGAAATTTAAAAAAGACGTGCTAAGATATCTCAATAATTTTATTTTTACATGAAAGCCTGCACCTTAATCTACGTACTGACGCCATTACTGTCTGATTCTTCCTTGTTTACGTTGTGTACTGAGTGTTTAAGATGCCTCCGATAACCGTGAGTGCCGCCGACTGTGAAGTACGGGCTCTTATAAGGCCTAAAAGCGATCGATATTCATCGTGAGATCTGTGCAGTTTACGGAGAAAACATTATGAGTGATGGAATGGTAATAAAGTGGGTGAGAGCATTTAGAGATGGCCGCACAAATGTGCATGATGAAGAACGGAACGGGAGTCCGTCGATCGTTAGTGAAAGTTTGGTGCAGGAAGTGGACAATAAGATGAGAGAAAACAGTCGCTTTACGATTTCCTCCTTGCGGCATGACTTTCCTAATGTTTCTCGTACTGTTTTGTATGGCATTGTGACCGAGTATTTGAATTACTGAAAATTGTACGCACGCTGAGTACCGAAAATGTTGACGGATGAGCACAAAACCAAACATTGAGACAGTGCATTGACTTTCCTTGAGCTGTACCACGACGACGGTGATGATTTCCTAAGCCCAATTCTTACGGGCGATGAAACATGGGTGGCCTGCGTCACACCAGAATCAAAGCAGCAGTCCATAGAAGTTCAGCAAGGGCATCGGTTTGCTGCAAGGCAATGGCCGTCCGTATGTGGCGAATCACACCAAAGATCTCATCACATGTTTTCGATGGGAAACTCTACGTCGTCCTCCGTACAGCCCCGATCTTGCGCCCTGTGACTACCACCTATTCCTGCACTTGTAGAAGCACCTGGGCGGTCAGCGTCTTCAAGATGATGAACAGTGGTGATGCAGTGGTTAACAAGCCAGGTGGCAGACTTCTATGAGGAGGGTATTCAAAAACTGGTACAGTGTTATAAGTGCCTCAATGAAATGATGTACAAAACTAGGTTAAGGTACAGGCTTTCGTGTAAAAATAAAATTATTGAAATAGCTTAGCACTTTTTTTAAAATTTCAAAACGGTACTTAAAAACACGCCCCGTAGCAGCCTCACTCGGTTCTGTGGAGGATGATTTATTGCTTCGTAAGACGGGTGCGTGTCAGATGTAGTATGTTACACGAACCGCCCACGAGAGGTGCACCTCACCTACTGCAGCCGGCAATGAAACAGTTTGCGACGTCGCTGCCGGCCGCAGTGGCCGAGCGGTTCTAGGCGTTACAGTCTGTAACCGCGCAAACGCCACGGTCGCAGGTTCGAATCGTGCCTCGGGCATGGATGTGCGTGATGTCCTTAGGTTAGTTAGGTTTAAGTAGTTTTAAGTTCTAGGGGACTGATGACCACAGCAGTTAAGTCCCATAGTGCTCAGTCATTTTTTTGTGACGTCGTTATGAATGTGGTGAGAGTATATTCTGAAATATTTGATATTGTTCAACGTTTCCGTCTGTTTAGAGAATGAAGGATAAATAAATATTTTGGTGTCTATTTCCGATTATGTGGTGATAGCCGCGTGTTTGGTTAGGCAGGAACCTAAGGGGACAGCTTAAAACTGCCCTGCGAGTGAATCCGTGGGCAACAGCATTCACATTCTTCCTTTTCACAAATATTTTGCACCTTGCGCAGCCGCAGTCACAACCCTGAAAGACTTCTCGCTACAACTGTGGCATTCTCGTCTCACTAACACGTCCACAAACATCAGCTCGGCGCCATAGTGCTCGAGAAATCGATAACTCTGTTTCTGGTCGCCTTCACGGCGCCACCACGTCACGATTACGTCGGTCGTGGTGCCGGACGTACCGCCCCCTGGCGTACCATCTCGCCTACAGGCAGTGGTTATTGCCCCTCCCCTGTCAGATGAACAGGCCCGGCCGGCGCTCTTCCTGCCGTAAATCACGCAGCGCAGCTGCGTGCGACCTCCCCCCCAACCGCTAATAGCTAACCGCGCCGTCGCTTCCTCTTTCACTCGAATCCCAGGCACGGCGCCAGCAGTAAGCTGGCCACGTTCTGCGCTCCCTACCCGCCGTCTCACCATCCTTTCCAATTGTGTGAATTTTCCCTAAGGTGAATTCCACAGCGTAAAGTATCGTATCAAATGCATTTTCACCATTGTTTATTTGTCCCATTATTCATATACCGGTTTCCATTATTAACCATGATCCAGGATAATGGTTAATAACCAAATATATGAGCGCAAAATTCCTCTTGTATACTTACAGTGTACAACAGATTAGTTAGAAGTGTCCCATATTACTTTAATACTGAACAATGTCGAAATTATCCAGTGAAATTGTACAAACACCTGACATAACTTGTCTTAGAATAGTGACAGTCATATCTCATAGACATAACAGGAAAAGCAAGACGAACAATTACTGAAAAAAATCCTTTAGCAGTCAAGTTATGTCAAAGGTAGTACATTGTAAGTAGGCTGTTCAGGTTTTTATGTTAGTAACGCCACGTAGCGCTGCTCTGTATCAAAATCACTGACTGTGCTGTGTGCAGTCTGTGCTGCTTTGCATTGTTGGAATATTTACTATTGTAGTGTTGGGCAGTTGGATGTGAACAGCGCGTAGCGTTGTGCAGTTGGAGGTGAGCCGCCAGCAGTGGTAGATGTGGGGAGAGAAATGGCGGAGTTTTGAGAGCGGATGATCTGGACGTGTGTCCATCAGAGACAGTAAATTTGTAAGACTGGACGTCACGAACTGATGTATATATAATGACTTTTGAACAGTATTAAGGTAAATACATTGTTTGTTCTCTATTAAAATCTTTCATTTGCTAACTATGCCTATCAGTCGTTAGTGCCTTCAGTAGTTAGAATCTTTCATTTAGCTGGCAGTAGTGGCGCTTGCTGTATAGCAGTAGTTCGAGTAACGAAGATTTTTGTGAGGTAAGTGATTTGTGAAAGGTATAGGTTAATGTTAGTCAGGGCCATTATGTTGTAGGGATTACTGAAAGTCAAATGGCGTTGCGCTAAAAAATATTGTGTGTCACTTTAGTGAATGTCCGAGTACGTTCAGTTTTGCTCAGCTGTTTGAAAATTAAATAACGTAGGGGTTTATCAGCACAGTTATTCATAAATTTTTCTAAGGGGAGGTTTCAACATCTTTACTGCATAGCTAACATACCAACATACTTTTACATCAGTGGTAAAGTCAAAGAACACAATATCTTTACCAACATCTTTGACGGAATGTAAACAAAAACAGACAACATTAGTACTGAAAGAATAAAAACAGTCGCAAGATGAAAGTGGAACCGTATACACCTGGTTACGTAATAAAAGCAATAATGTTAATGTAAAGTGCAGCATCGAATTTCCAGTGGTACCTCACTTACAGCAACACGCTTTATGCAATAAGATGTGTCAGACAGCGTATATATTCAGAAACATTTAGTCTCCTTCTGTTTTAACTAAATTATGATGTTCATAGACATCCTGGATTATCGTTAATAACCGAAACTGGCCTATGACTGATGGGACAAATAAACAGCCGATGGCTAAAATTCATTTTACAAAAACAACTATCTTAATATATTTTATCGGTCAGATGAGGACCTCCATTGGTCACAGTGTCTACCTACCGTGCGGAGGACCCGGGTTGGATTCTCGGCGGTGCCCGGGAATTTCCGGCCTCGTGGTGTGAGTCGAGTAGCGGCTTCAGGTGAGCACAGCCGCCGACGAGGGCCGGGGGAGTGAGAGCCGTGACGAATGACGCCATTGGGAAGAGGATGACACGGCGATCGGTCGACGCGATTATCTTGTCAGCGCCAAAACGCGGAGGTTTGCCAGCTTTGAGGACTTTTGGGACCACTCTTACATCGGAGTACAATTCTACACATGCAGCAATTTTGTACCGTACGTACTTAAAAGTAGCCATAATTACAATATGACCACTTTCTTAAAAGATATCATTCACTTGCGTCGGCTGTTCTTTTAGTCTGAAATAATGACTTTTGTATCAGTACTTAGAAGCAAGTAGCTACTGTGACCCACGCGCGTTAGCACGTCCTATCCGGGATTAGGGGAGGCGCGCCGTGCGCAGGTCGACTCTGCCGGGCGGATTAAGGACGACAGGGGGTGCGCCGGCCGGCCTGGTTCTGGTTTTTAGGCGGTCTTCCACGTCCTTCCAAGTCAGCGGCTCCCAACCTTCCTGAAACCATTACCCCTGAGTGCAGTCAGAGCGAATACCCCCCTCTCCCCACAGCTACCACCATCCTTCTGCCAAATAGCAATTTCCCTGCGTAACTTAAGTCTGGAATGGCAAGCGATTTTTGGTTTTGTTAAGCCATTGACTCTGACAACTGGCACTTGTTACTTATAACAATAATTTTTTTATAGACTGATGAAGCAATTCTCAGTGCGTCGTGAGTGCCACCTACAACTCCTCCTCAGAAAAGGAACTTGTAACGAAACATCCTCTGTGCCACACACTCCTCTTCTAACGACACTTGCTTCACCCACACACTGCATCGCATTTAAAATAAACCTAGCTAAATGTGTGTACTGCACTTAAGCTTCGTACATCGCGTGATCGCTGGTCTCCTTATTTCTGAAATGGCAGAAATTGAAAGACTTCAGGCTGTCAGTGGTTTGTGTATCACAGCCATTAATAGAAATGACAATAATAGTGTGTAGGGCTTACCAGCATGGTGGTAGTCATTGCATGGTTACTGTTGTGTTCTCACTTCGTTCTTTTGTCTGTTGCGAAGCGAGTAATAAAGCTTTTTCTGGTCCGTTGTGGGAACTAGCTACAGCTCAGAAGGCATTTTCACGAGATATTTAAGTGTATCTGATGTACATGCGTCAGTTTTAGTGCCATAGTTTCACGGCAGAAAGTACAAAGTATGTTTGTAGTGGATGCACTTTGTAAGGAAGATGACGATCGTGCATTCGTTTTGCAAGCTGCAGCCTCCACCAAATTGTGTCATGCATTAGTGTTAGAATTCGAAAAAAAAAGGATGTGATCGGTATTACAGTCTTATGACATAGTAATAATTTAGTTCCGTGACGTAAACAGAATTGAAGCCTTTTGTTTTTACCCCTCTGAAGATTTCATTTTATCCCTCCCCCCCCCCTTTCAGGGGGGAAATTACCCCTAGGTTGGAACGACTGGTGTAGGGTACACACGTCCCGTCTCAGCTGTACGATACGCCAGCATTTAGAAAATCTTTGCACAGTTTCACACGAGATAACACCAGAGGCAGAAACTTGGCGGCTGCCATCTACCACCAGCATTGTCCAATACAGTAAACATTACCGGTGCCGTGCAGATACGGAATAAAGTGCAGGAAGAAGACGACGTCGCACATTCCTAGACGCGTGGGAAGCCGACTTGCGATAAAATACGGAATGTCGCTTAGTGTTCTCATTTGCTGTGTTTATATCTGCACCTGTGTACAGAGCACGGCGCGTGGCGGAGGGTATCTTGTACTGGTACTACTCGTTTCTTTCTCTGTTTCACCCGCAGATATACCTCTTCAAGAGCCTTCGTTTACTGCTATAATAGTGAGGTACAAAACGTATATACACGTGTATGAAAGTAATATTATCTGACTTGACGCGTTATGAAGAAAAGAAATTCAGGTCCAGTGCACAAGCATTGGTGCTTCGTGGTAGTGGGGTAAGGGCTGCGTACAGGGATGAGCGTATTATCGATGGAGGCAATCGACAAACTAAAGAATGTTAGCTTCGGTTTACTGCAGAAATATGGCTTCACATCGCTAGACGTTATAGTACTTGTGTTTAAATTTGAAGTTAGAGAAAGCGCAAGTAAATTTCCGATCCATTCTGGACGCTGGTTGCCGGCCGTATCGGGCATGAATGTGTGTTGTCCTTAGGTTAGTTAGGTTTACGTAGTTCTAAGTCAAGGGGACAGATGACCTCAGATGTTAAGTCGCATAGTGCTCAGTCATTTGGACGTTGGATTCCTGCCGCGGCTACTCTATCCTGGCGCATGGTGGGCGTTAAGACGAGAGCCAGTCGCTTTGCGACGTTTCAAAACTTCTTCACTCTCACGTTAGACGAGCAAACGTAGGCTCATTCGACAGATGGAAGGCATTTACGGACACTTTTTACTCAGTCGTATGCGAACGTACCTGCTGGGGGTGTGACGACTCATATATAGTTTCTCAAACGTGAACAACACTTGACTTGTCTCAAACACTGGAATCTACAGTACCACCTGGAACACTTCGATATAAATTTGGTACATACGAAATTCTACATAGAAAAGATGCATTGTTGACGTAATACACTCCGTACCACGTTTAGTGGTGGGCTGCTGATGTGGAAAGAGTGAAGTAAACAACATCGGGTAGTCAGCTTGTAATACAGTGCAATGTGAAGTGAGCATAGGCCAACAACGAGAAGCCTAATTCTTTACGACGTATCACGCAAAAAAGCCATTTGAAGCGTATAAGTATACAAGAGTAAGATAAATTCCTATTGTAGACCACAGTTAAATTCAGTTGTCTACAGTCATCGTGAGCCAATAATAGCGGCAGCAACTGTGCGTGGAGACGGCTCTAAACACTCAATGAGCAAGATTCGGGGCGCTGCGGCCTGGCTCGATAGATTTTTGTATTTCATATGCTGCGGCAATACGGCGTACGCAAATAATAAAGTCGGAATATCATGTGTGATACACAACAAACAAGTATACTTTTGTTTTTTTAAGCTTTTATTTCAGAATGTTTACATTTGATTATCGTGGCCACGTTTTTAATACCAGCTGTGACACCCGATCACACAACCATGTGGTCGCTAGCAATACGCAGTAAATTTGATATTTTCGTTATTCGTACGAAATGCGGAATGCAAAGCGCCCATCTGCATACATCTGTTAAATTAAAAAAAAAAAAACGGGGGGGGGGGGGGGGGAATCACGCTGTGTGGTTGTGCTGCAGTCAGACGTTATTGCAGCGGAGACAAGCACTTTGGCGCTTTTACATCGAAATGAGCCGTAGTAGTGTAAAAATTCGTAGTACCTAGGGGTAGCTACTCTGTAAAAATGTGCGCAGCTAGCCGTTTGATTCGTGCTTTAATTTCTTTCTTGCCATTGCTGCAGTCCAACAATCTGTATAAAGAACATCTGCAACAGGCGGAGGAAATACCAGAATCATGAACACCGTTTTCCTCGCTTATAAAATGGATGCTTTACGCCGTGACCAGCGTCTAGTGGAATTTAATTAGGTACTTCGCGAAGTAGAAACACGTCAGTGATGAAATGAACATCCAATGCTGTCTTTAATTTTTTTTAAATAGAATAAAGCCTAGCCTGTTTGACCTCACGGCATCGCCACATTACCCATGGAGGTATTCAGTTTTCACGATACGTTGACAAGGGAGGAAAATAAATAAATACAGGAAATCGGTCACTGCTTATCAGGTCCAGTGATGCACTCAGGTCGCTTCGGGTGATGCAGATATCAGGTAAACACTGAATACGTCTGTAACTCTGCAGAGAAGTGTTGACTGATTAAAGCTGTGTGTCGTACGAGGACTCGAACCTCTCCCTTTAGCGAGCAAATACTGTACTAACGCGCGCTCTGTTTTAATCTACCAGCAAGTGTCAAATCAGGGCTGCGAAGTGATAACTCATTCTGGAAACAGTTTGTATTCCTTCTCGCCGGCCGGAGTGGCCGAGCGGTTCCAGGCGCTACAGTCTGGAACCGCACGAGGCCGCAGGTTCGAATCCTGCCTCGGGCATGGATGTGTGTCATGTCCTTAGGTTGGTTAGGTTTAAGTAGTTGTAAGTTCTAGGGGACTAATGACCTCAGAAGTTAAGTCCCATAGTGCTCAGAACCATTTGAACCATTCTTTTTGAATTGGTATTTGCCCTCTGTATGCCGGCGTCCTTGGTGGGAACTTGATCGGTATGGCCGTAATGACGATGATGTCGACGTGGACGGAACATTAAACCCCCACCTAGTGTCCCTTCCTCTGTAGGCCGGACAAGAGACAGACAATGGTAGGCGTCGAACCCGTCACATTAACAGGCGGGGCTAACCGAAATAAAACGTTGGGGCTTCAGCTGACGCGAGATATCGACTTCTCTGTAGACCAGTGCTTATAGTATAAATGGGGGCAGGAGGCGAGGCACTTCCAGACTAATCGACGGTCATCTCGACTCGGAAGCGCCAGGTAGACTTCCACGGGCTTCCTCCTCCGCTGCGCTCGGTTGCTGCCACAGACACACACACACGATGATGTAAAGGACACGGCAGAACGCGAGAGAGAGAGAGAGAGAGAGAGAGAGAGAGAGAGAGAGAGAGAGAGCGGACGACAAACAATCTACTCGGGTGATAACCGGTTTAGTGCCCGCTCGCGTTATCGCATCGATCGCTCGATACGTCGGACGCGCGGGTTGTGTGCGGTGGCTCCGCGCTGTGCACGCGGGATGGGGGGGAGGGGGAGTAGGGTAGAGTGGAGGGGAGAAGAGGTGGCCGGGCAGGAGGAGGGGGAGAAGGGGTGAGGGGGAGCGGGCCAGGCAGCCAGCCGGTATAACGGCCCGGCAGATAACAAGCGCGCAGCGCACGCCCGACTGCAATAAATAACTGGGTTACTCCGACATCTCCGGCTGCCGTCCGTGTCTTCCGAGCCGTCGCTGATGCTTCAAACGGGCGCCACGCACGTACCACACTCGCGTATTAACCACGAGTAAACTGCTGACAACGGGCAGCTTCCACCTCCACGACGAGGAACAAATGTTCGCAGTGGTAGAGAACCGCAAGGCACCGCCTAATGACCGCGTGGAACAGACTGAGATGCTTCCATTGCACTTCAGTTACGAGGATAGACCAATAAGTTACGCCCTATTCTTTTTCAGCCTTTCGTAACGGGCTGTCAAGTGAAAACGACAGAGATGGATAAAAAGTAAGTAAATTATTATTTCAAGAGCAATCGCTGTAACAGTTGATACATGTGTGCCAGTATACGACAAGACGGCCGATGCCTCCTTGGAAAAATGTTACTGATTGCCTGTAGAACCATGCAAGCATTGAAGGAATGTTGACTATTCTGTTGCAGAATAATGCCCGCTCTATTGTTGCCTGGAAATGCCAGAAAGTGCTGAATAAATATTTTCTTGCGCGTGAAAAGACACGGACAAAAGCACAAAGCCGGCCGGGGTGGTCGAGCGGTTCTAGGCGCCACAGTCCGGAACCGCGCGACCGCTAAGGTCGTAGGTTCGAATCCTGCCTCGGGCATGGATGTGTGTGATGTCTTTAGCTTAGTTAGATTTAAGTAGTTCTAAGTTTCAGGGGACTGATGGCCACAACAGTTTGGTCCCATAGTGCTCAGAGTTATTTGAACCTGAAATAAGGCGTTGACCCACTCGTGTCACAGTGGGATAAAAGTATTATTACGGCGACGGCCCCGGTGTCGACGGCAATATTCCCACGGACTGGCGCATCACAACTCTACAGTTGGTTCTACAGGTGTCGACGATAATTGGAACTGCGTGTGAAATGACTGAGACTCCTGGATACTGAAAAGTGTCCTCGAGACGGGTTTTAACTGATGTTGCGTGCGACGCTGTAGTGCGGAGTGAAAAGCGCTGATCGGCAGTCTGTGCCACGAGTCTGTGAAGCTGGGAAGGACGCTGCCGTGTGGACCGGGGCCAACAGCTGCCTGAGCCGGGCCGTACGGAGCGTTTCTCGCCCAGCACTCGGCGTCTCTTCTCTGGTAGAAGTGTGCGCCTCTTCAACCGGCGGACCTGCCCCAGGTGGGCAGCTCGCAGGCAGAATCAGACGTGCTACCGAGCCAGGTTTGGGGCAGTCGCTGATGCAGACAGTAGACAGTCGCTACTGTATCGGTTCCAGTATCAGAAGGCAGCTGCAGGCAGGTGAGAACATTGCCAAACCACCAGCGTGTTGCACACGGCACTGCCAGAGACTCCCCTCGGTGGCAGGTCTGCAACTCAGCCCGGTGACGGCAGTCGAGGAGCGATTAGTAACGTCTCCAGCTCACCGAGACTGACAGTGGCGTGCTGCCTACCGCATCCTGTGACGCCACTGGCAGAGTAAGACACGGCGGTCGGCCGGTATCGAAAGGCCCACCAGGTGCTGGGAACGGGCGGATTAGGGAGGAAGTCACGGACTGCAAAACACTTACACGAATTTTGTGCAGAAGAGCGGAAAAACTGGCAGAAGCCGATCTCGTGGAAGATCAGTTTGGGTTCTGCAGAAATGTGGGGACACCTGACGCGATACTGACCCTCCGACAGGTGAAACAAGGCAAACCTACGCTTATAGCATTCGTACATGAAATTCTGAACACAGCAGGCATAAAATACGGAAGCTAAATGGTATCTACAACTCGTACAGAAACCACACAGCAGTGATAAAAACCGAAGGACATGAACAGGAAGCCACAGCTAGTTGTTAAATCTGTACACTGAGCAAGCAGTAAATTGCAACATGGTGAAATTTGGGAACGTAATTAAAAGTTCAGGGGGGAAGCAATGAAAACTATACAGAAGACATTTCAATTATGTAAGGGGCAAGGGTAGCGTCTTGGAAAGCGATTATATGATGTTCAACAAATATAAAACGTGGATAGTGGAATGTAGTCACAGTATATCAGGCGATGCTGTGAGGACATTAGATTAGGAAATGAGATACTAAAAGTATAGCTGAGTTTTGCTATTTGGGCAGCAAAATCACTGATAATGTCCGAAGTAGAGAGGACATAAAATACAGACTGGCTGCAGCAACAAAAGATCGTCTGAAAAAGAGGAAATTATTAACATCTAATTTAACTGTGGATGTCTTTTTTGAAGATATTTATCTGGCGTTTGTCTCAGATTGCACCGAAACAGTTAAGACATAAAGAGAATAGGACCATTTTAAGTATGGCATTACAGAAGAATGTTTTAAGATTGGATGCTAACTAATTACAAATACTATCAGGAAACGGTGATTACAGTTTGTCGTCATCTATATGAAAAGATGGACACAAATAATTTAAAAAGTCTGCACATTACATAAATCAACAGAACACACACACACACACACACACACACACCAGCGGATCTCAGAACAGAGACGTTACAGCGAAGTTCTCAAAGCAGAATGTCATGGTCGTTGTGACCGTGAATCGCTTATTTTAAAATGAAAGAGAAACATTGAAGAAATCTAGGAGAGGAAACAAAAAGTAACCAGGAAAAATTTAGGTCCGAATAACTGTGGAGGAGAAAGCTAGAGATTAATATCTAATAAGGGAATTGGAAAAAGTATGCCAAATTTATTGCAGTACGAAAAAAATATAGACTCTAAAATTTTATGGGTGTATAAAAAGAACGGAAGCAACCAGACTAACTAGTCAGGTTCTATAATTCTACGAAAGTAAATAATTTTTTTCGAAGGTAAAATTGAAGCAAATAAAATGGACCGGTGTAGTAAAAAAAAGACGTCGAGAAGCAGGAATAACACAACTTGGTATAACAGGCAGGAATATTTTTAGGCAGCTGGGCTGGCAGAGACACCGGAGAATGAAACAAGATGGTCTGAAGAGCGGAAAAAGGAGCCCATTCTGAGAAACGAGAGAAATGTTCGTCATGAAGAAGGTTGAAACAAACCTCGAAATATCTGAAAGTGCCTGTTCGATTATATGGTTCATTAGTGCCGAAATCTGCGCTGCAGTAAATAAATCACCTGGAGATATAGTGAGCGAAGATTGACTCCAGATATCATTCGAGAAAACACAGATATTACATAGATGAAGTCAGCACGAAAGGTACTGCACATGAGAGAAGTTTAAAACTCTAGAAGTAGGCAGAGACAAAAACCTCTGATAATGGAGCAGCTGCATCACGCATCAGAAAAGCGGGTACAGCATACCAACTGAACAGATATGCCTACTAGAAGAAATCAGCATCAGTTAACACCAACACACGACATATCTACACACCGGAGGTAATATATGGTGCATCCCTTGCTATGAATAGAAAAGGACTGGTCGAGGAATTAGATATAGGAGATGATGTATCTTCTGGAAATATCCTAGGCTCAGTCAAAGAAAACAGAGAATTCAGTAGATGACAGCAACGACCATGAACTCTGTCTTCCTGCAGGGCTGAGCAGTCGGGTCTTCGCTATTTTTTCAGCAAGTACTCATTGAGATAGAAAAAGGCTCGCAAGAAGAGCGGGTAACACTGGAGCACACAGTAAACTCCAGTGGCACATTGGTTTACAAGGAAAGAAAAAGTTGAAAACTGTCCAAAACATGGAATGAGGCGAGCTAGAAACAGCAAGGGAAACGAATGCGGGAATACTGGGCTAAAGTTTTAACAAAAGTCCAGGCCCGAGGAAGAGTTAGCGTGGTCCGGAGATGGCAGCTGCGACACGAAGAAAGAATAATAATAAAATTAAAATATTAAAATTTCTATATACACAGTTCGGGTCTGTGCAGTAGACGTGAAATAAAATCATAACTCTTGTTTCGTATTGATACGTAATTTAACTCTGGACAGCAAATCACTATACAGTAAGGACTGCCACTTTCCGCTGCTTGCCGCCTTCGTAATCCCTGTGCAACTATTTTTTCTTATTCCGCAATTTTCAAAGTAACGCTTCACCGGCCATTTTTATTGTCTCACTTTGTGTTCCGGTAATGCAGTGCACGCTCTTCACAATTACAATAGGATCAGTGTCCTAGCTAAACGCGTGGCCACCCTACGCCAGTTAGTAACTGCACACAAAACTAAATCGTGATACTCACGCGCGTACTCCTACACTGGTACGATGACGTCACAGAAAAAATTGTTCCACGAAAAGCACATACAGGTAGGATGTACCCTTCGTGGGCTCAGCCATTGTTTACTCGTTATTAGGCTGGTAGTTATTAGCGGTTCAAATCTGACATATTGTCGCGCAAGGAAGTTCGACCAATGAGCGAATAGTGGTATTCGTGTCGAAAACGGCAACTGCTGCCAACAACCACTCCTGAGGGTTCTCTTTTTGCGGTGTGACCGCACGGAGCAGGTTGTGCGCTCGTGCCTCCTCGTCGCCCCCTCCCCCCCCCCCCCCCACCAATACCCCCCCTCCCCTCTTCAGCAAGCCTTACGGCGAGTGTTGTTGAGTAGCAGCTCTATTAAAAGCGCGCGACAAAATCGAAAGACACACCAAGTGCCATCAAACGGAATGACTTACACAGGCGGTTGAGAGCACCTATACGCTAGGCATTCACACAGTAGCCTGCCTGCGACTGCGAACGCTGTTGCATTCGTGTGTGCGCCGCGCACGCCATTCTACAGAGCAGAATCTTCACGGTCGCTCCCCCCTCCCTTTGCTGAGTGTTCAGCTCACTTGCGACAGCCGCTTGCATTCTCTCTCTCTCTCCCTCCCTCCTTCCTTCCTTTCCACTCCAGTAGCTCGCCCCATCCTTTCGTTCTGCAGTTCCGCTTCTTCTTCCTCCTCTTCAGTGGGGACAAGGACGGCGAAGGACGTTCGTGAGGAGGCGTTACTGACAGTCGTGGGCAAAAGAGGGAGCTGTTCAAGAAAGAGTAATGCAATGAGCGCCTAGCCACAGGCACCGATCCACATATCTATATTACGTACTGAACGACTAATTCGGAGCATTTCCTGTAGCTGGCTGTCTATCTAACGGCTCCAGTGTAACAGAAATTTCATTTACAATATTTCATACAATTGGGACTCAGAAAGCTGTGACAATCTACTCATTAAGAACGTTGCTCTTACGTTCACCTTTAACACAGTAAAACAAGTGTTAACAGTTAGAAACTTTGTTTACCTCTAGGCAGTGTCCATACAGCAACAGAAGAAATGGTAAACAAGGTTCTTAAAAGTTCCTTTGACTGGTTTTATGCGAGTGGCCTCACTCTCAGTTTTAAGAAGACACAGCGTGCTCAGTTCTACATATCTAGGGGTGCTACACGAGTGTAAGAAATGGTGAGGAAATAATGCATAGGGCGTACATTTCAAAATTCTTAATGTCCATTCTGATGAGAATTTAATCTGGAAAAAACACATTTTGGAACTTCTCAAACAGCTTAGTCCAGCTATATTTGCACTTAACAATCATTGCAAAACTTGGGGAGAGGCAAATCAGGAAGTAGACATTTTCATTGTGTAGTGTCATATGGAATAATGTTCTTTCATAAAGTCTAAATTGCTCAAAAGCGTGCTGGAAGAGTGACTTGTGGTGTTCACTCACGATCACCTTACAGGCATCTCTATTTTAGGCATTTTCACTGCTGCTCCACAGTATATTCCCCCCCCCCCCTTCCATGAAGTTTGTTGTAAATAATCCACTGCGGTTCAAAAGGAACAATGATATACACAATTACAGTACCAGAAAGAAAAATGACATTCATTGCTCCACATTAAGGTTGCCTTTACTGCAAAAAGGGGTGCGCAATTAAGCAACTAAAATTATTGATTACTTACCCAGTAGTAAAGTCTCTGACTGACAGGAAAACAAACTGCAAATGTTTCTCCTTTGCAACTACTGCAATTCCGTAGAAGAATTTCTACTAATGTAACGTCCAAAAAATGGCGTCTAGGAATTACTAAGGCACATCTTTATATAATAATGATAATAATAATAATAATAAACTTGTAAATGTTCAGCATGCAGCCTTATTTACAAATGAGAATGTAAAATGATTCGTTGCATATCATGAAAATTTATCGAGCAAATGATCCATTGAACATGAAACTAACTGGCGGTGCGCAAATACACGTACGTTATTCGTCCATCATTTCAGAATCGGAGCACTTTGCGACTTATAACAAACTTTACACAAAGTTTCAATACAAAACTTTTTCTTGCTGAGCGCTGAATCCCCCCCACTAAAAAAAGACGAAAGGAAAAATGTCTATCATTACTACATTTTCACTGGTCATACTGTCAAACGTGAGCATTAGGCATGACGTTTTAATTTATTCTCAACAGAGCTTCCATACCAATGAGTGTACCTCCCAATTCACAGTACGACACATGGTTTGGACATATGACGTCATAAGCATTGAGGCGCCGTCAGAAACCTCACCTTCCAATAAATGTTTGACATTTGCATAGAACACGGACTTGGTAAAACCAGTAAGAAGAGGAACTAATTAATAATTTTAGTAATGTGTCTGACACGGTGACTCAGCAGCTAACACATTAAAGAAAATGAACTTTCTGGAACAAGTTCGCATAATTTGTGTTGGCAGCTCCCTACGGGCCAACAAAATTTGCTGTAATGTTCCGCCAGTTGTGTTCGTGACGTAAAAGGGTTTTATCATTTCACTATAGGATTAAGCAGAGTCTGTCATGTACAAATATTTGGCACTATTTTGACAAGTATTGTCTATAAGAAGTTAAGGATCCCAAGCTGTCCAATATTCGCAATGTTAAATTTAACGAATTTTTCTGTTACAGCATTTGAACTACATAGTTAATTTCTGGAGACTAGAGAGGTGGGTACGTTGTGTACCTTTGGGATTTCAGCAAGTAGGTGATTAGTCTTCATATAACAATATTTTTATGGCTTGAAAAATTAAAACAAGTTTTTTGTTAACTCCTGTTGGCTCGGAACTATTTTGTGGCATTTAATGGAAAGGCTATGATGAAACAGTGAATATCTTAGGTCTCTACCTATAATAATTCACTTAAATTGCTCCATATATGGCGATAAAGCACATTTGTGGAAATGGAGTTTGAAGTTTTAATAGCAGTTTAATGAAATTCCGGAATGGAGTAATGATTTTTCCAAGCCAGTAGATAAATGGTCGGCGGCTGTTGTCTTTTGCCCAGCTCGTCTCTACAAACTGTTCTGTCCCCTTTCAGCACTCTTCTTCCTCTCATTGTTTGAGTGATGCACCACTGATATGTATTTTGCACTGCACTCGACACCGAATATTATTTCCTTAGGTGTGTGTGGAGCCGGTCGCTGTGACCGAACGGTTCTAGGCTACTACGGTCGCAGGTTCGAATCCCGCCTCTGCTATGGATGTGTGTGTGCTGTCCATAGGTTAGTTAGGTCTAAGTAGTTCTAAGTCTAGGGGACTGATGACCTCAGACGTTAAGTCCCGTAGTGCTCAGAGCCTTTTTTTTCTTCTGGTGTGTGTGGCAACAGCACCGTGTGCTCTGTATTCTAGAGTGTAATATTTTTTACATTGATTGTGTCCTAAGGGACCGTGGACTTGGTGCAAATGCAATGGGCGCTAGGGGTCAGTTTTCAGTATCTGCCAGACACTGATGTATTGATGACATGTCTTCACGGCAGCACGTGCGATCGAGAACAGATAGCAAACGATCAGATTTGCACGGAGTTCTGGTCCTCAGCACACAGAAGCTTCTTTGACCTGGATGTCTCAGTTGATCGCTACTGGGGCGAGCAGTGTCCGCATTAACACTACAAACTATTTACCTAACTCCCTGGAGTTTTTTATTATTTTTTTTAAACAGGCGATTAGTAAATTGCACCCTGACTAAAATGAACTAACAATGCACATCATAAAGAAAAAACAAAGTTATGTCATTCTGAAGCTTAAACAGTTGCCATTTGTACCATGTTGGGCAACTACTGAAACATGATCCACAGACAAACTATCTGCGAAATTACTGGAAAGCGTAAATGAATGAAAGTCATATCAGGACAAACTTGTGTCAGCATATTCTTAGAAAATAAAATAAAAATACTTAAAATTGTGCTGAATACATAAATACGTGCGTCATTCTAAAAAGGAAAGTCTTCGATTCCTGTAGAAAAAAAAAACCTTTGGTGATTTTCTAGATAAGGGCCCTTTGAGTGCACAGTAAACATCTGCTTTTCCAAATATTTTGTCACACTTACAATGTCAGTGGCAAAACACAAAGTTGTTACTTCTTCTACCTGAACTTTAATTCTGTCTACAAATTCCTCCTTGATCTCCTTTACTGCTTGCTCAGTGTACAGACTGAGTAATACCTGGCACAAACATTCTCTGCTATAGCCCATATTTCACGGTCTTTGGACCTTACAAGTGCAGTCTGGTGCCCGCAAAAATAGTAAATAACCTTATTTTACCCCAGCTGCCTTCAGAATTCAAAAGAGTGTATTCCAGTCAAGAAATTCAAAAGGTTTTTTTTTTCCAAATCTAAAAAATGCTACAAACGAAGGTTAGCCTTTGTATAGTCTGTCTTAGGAAGATAAGTGGTAGGGTCAGCATTGCGTCGCGTGGTCCTAAGTATCTGCATAACGATCCGTAAGGAAAGTGCCACTTCTAAAATAAAAAAAGGTAAACGTCTTTCCTTTCACTTCGGCACAGCGAGACGCTGCGCTCTGAAAAAGAACCAATCCCTGAGGAAGGAGCTGCACCCGATGACAGAGACGTCTGCGGGGCCATTTCACTCTCGTCGCCGCGGCTGTTTCAGCGCAGAACAAGAATATGACGGGAGGCCACCTTTTGAGCCGCGCCGGTCGTTAAAAACGAATGGGAATTTAACTGCGGCTATTAGAGCGACTAATGAACTGCTATTAATCCCGCCGAGGGCGGGCAGGAGTCGATCTGATGAGCGTAAACTCGCACACACGTGTGTGTGTGTGTGTGTGTGTGTGTGTGGTGGGGGAGGGACGAGAAAGGAGGGGGAGGGAAGGAGGCAGACAGAGAGAACGCAGGCGCCTCTCGCGGTCTAATGAGGGAAGAAACCAAGTTAAGATCTGACGCCAGATAGTTATGCAAGCCGCGCAACGCGCAGTAAGAAGCCTGCAATTCCGTGTCTAAATGGTCCGCTAATCTTCGACACGGAAAATAATAAAAGAAACCACACACCTACTGGCGACAAAAACTTCGCCTTTTTAAGCGAGTCGTTCGCTGTACCTCACACTTTGCAAGGGCGGTCGTCTTCATCTCAGGGAGTGCTCGGTGAATTATACGCCAATCTGACATTATCAAGATCTGCCCCCGTCGGATACCTAACGAGCGCGTGTGGGGGGCTGTGTTGTCCAAACAAAAGCGTTTATGTGCACGCTTATTATCTGGGTAATCCGACGGAGGTTCGAAACTCACTTTTTCGGCTACTGGATCAGTATCTCGAATTCAGGGAACACAACGGAACATTGCGTGACTTTATGACCCTCCTTTCTATGTAATAGTAAAGAATTGGAAAGATGTAACTTTAAATGAGGAAGTCGTACATGTTGAGCAACGTAGCATGGCCCAGGTCCATACAGGACTTAACGTTTGCGTGAGAACGTGATAAAACAGAGCCAGCAAAGGACGGGGAAAACCACTTGAACGGATGGATAGCGTCTTGAAAAGAGGTTATAAGACTGTTACGGACAAAAGTAAAAGAAGGATAATGGAATGCAGTAGAATCAAGGCAGACGATGCTGAGGGGGAATTAGTTTAGAAAATGAGGCGTTGAAAGTAGTAGATGAATTTTACTATTTGGCGACTAAAAAACTGCCGAAGCAAAGATGCAAAGTATAGATTGTCGACAGCAATAAAAACATTTATGAGGAAGAGAAATCTATAATCGAACGTAAAGTGGTAGGAAGTTTCTTTTCTGGGGATATTTGTCTGAAAGACCAACGCTTGACAACAACAATTTGGTTACAATACATGAAGATTGACGTAATTATTAACGAATGAAGAGGATTACACAGGATAGAGCAGTGTGGATGGAGAGCTCCATAGTACCAGTCATGGAACTGAAGACGAGAGCAACAACGTTAAACTGGATGGCGAGAGTGTGGCAGAAACGAAGGTCAAATCGTGTGCGACCGAAGGAAGTTAATCTGGACGTTTAATATTCTCAGTACACACAAAAAACGTTATCTGCATCTGCGTACTGGATTAGGAGCACTATACGAATATTTGCCAAAAGTGATACGGGCTATGTGTAATTACCGTCACTGGACGGTCTTGAGGAAATGTATAAAGACTTGGACAAAGTGTTCACTTGGAGCAATGACTGGCATCTCATCGTGAATATGAATAAACGGAGAACAGTGCCCTACAGCCGAGAGAAAAAAAGAAGCCGATAGTATCCGATTATGAGACCAGAAGACAACATTGCGTCAATCAGTTCTTTAGAGGCAGCACTAAGAAACGAAGTGGAAATGAGAAAATTAAAATCATTAACAGAGAAGTAGAAGGAATGGCTTGGAAATAATCTAAGGTTTTTGAGAAAATATAGTACAGTTCTAATTCGGTCAACATCACGTTTTTGCAGTCCAAATAACAGAACTCATTTTCTTATCTAATTTTCTTAGCATCGTCTGATTCAATTAGCGCGCATTTCAATACAGTAGTTTTACTTTGACAGATGTTTATCCTCTTACTCCATACCTTGTTTATTATTCGAGAATAGTGTACAGTGAGTGGAGTCTTTTTAACGGTTACGCTCTATAAACATACGGTGTGGGGTTTTCTTTCGGAAGGTGATGACTGTATCAGCTTCCCGCTCTCAAAAATCAAAACCTCAGTGTTGGCGTAACGATGTAATCGGACTAGCGCAGTGACAGCCCACTTTGCACGTGCCACGTAATCCGCTGTTGGGGGAGTGAAACGATTTCCTTTTCTTTTTTCCTTCCTTATTCTTTTTTTTTTCTGCCGCCGCTACAATACCGAACAGTTCATTAGAGGTTCGGTCTGCCTTATCAGATAGGGGGGAGGGGTTGACAGAGGGGGGAGAGGGAGAGAGAGAGAGAGAGAGAGAGAGAGAGAGAGAGAGAGAGAGAGAGAGAGAGAGAGAGGAAATTGAAAAACCCGTGAGCGGAGAGGGAGGGTGAGGGGTGGGAGGTGCAGAATTAGCGCCACCACTAATCGACTTCGCCGTCCTCAATTAATTAGCACTTAACGCGCGCCTGAATGTTCGATTAGTGGTTTTGTGCGCACCCTCGCGCTTCTCCAAAGTGGCTACACAGAATGGCCAACTGCGCGAAGCACATGTTTTAAAAAAATGAAAGAACGGAAGAATGGGAAAGGGAGGGTAGGAGACGTGAAGCTTTGTCGTATTTCGCACTGTTTAGGTCGCTTAATTTTCCCCTCCCACCGGTGAATAAACTGTCGGGAGGGGGGAAGGGGGGGGGGGGGCAGAAGGGCGCACGCGCGCACACCCGCCCCCCACACACACGGTGGAATAATGGCGAGTGTTTCCGTTCAGAATTAATTTAAACTGCCGGCGCGCCTCCCACTTAGTTATGCGAGTGAGCGTCGGAACTGTGGCACACGACCACCGCTGCCGGTGGGGGGGAACAATTAGCTAAAAACTTGTCACGACGGGCCCAGTAGCTGGTTTGCCGTCCGCTGACAATGTTCCCGTCAAATGAAATCAACAGGGAAGGAGGGGGGGGGGGGGGAGGAGGTTAAAAAAAAGTGCCAAGCAAACGAGTGCCTACTGTTATACCAGCGGCTGACTCGTCTAATCGCCGGCGGTGGAACGGCCCATGTAAGAGGCAGACGTTTAAGTTTCTACCTGTGCAAAGGCAGGATTGTATGTCTACAGTGGTCTGATGCATGGCGGTAAACAAAGCTGTCGTTCGTGCCTGTGAATCACAGAGAAGTACGTAACGGTGGGTGCTACTGTTCCATATGCTGTGGTTCCTTTCCATTTTGCTCGCGGGCGAAGAGTGCAAAAATCGGCTGCTGTACTGACACCATTTGCCTGAGCCTTGCACGGCCACCAAAGTATAAACGTTTAGGAGGCTGTTAGAATGTCGTTAGTTTATGCCGTGAAAGACGATCCTTGAGGTTTTTCTCTAAGCGTATTCTCTCAAGGTGTAAGACTTACTTTTTCGGGTACCTGCGTTGTAAGAGTTTTCAACATTTCTATTGGACTGTCTCGCCTGTTACCAGTGGCACACCCCACCCCTTCTTTTCCACACGATCCCACATCCCTCATCAGTCTGACCCGACGCGGGTTCCATATTCCCTTTACTCTTCAAGTATGGTTCGCGTAAGTGTTTTATCAGCGACTCTTCAGCAAACGGCAGTGCCTTTACCACTGAATCGTAGTTTGTCACTTGCTGTACACATAGTCAACTCTACGTGGACGCTCACTTAACAGACACACCTACGCATCGGTACAAGCGAATAGTTGTATGACACGAGTGGATCTACTTACGACTCGTCAATACTGTCCTCATATGAGAGCACAGTTTTGCAGTTCGTGACGTGTTCAGCTGCCACTCTTTGCACTAGACTGATAGGTTGTCGAGACCTAACTGGACATTACTGCACAATTTTTTACCGACCGTAATTTCGTCGCAGATAACTGAACCATCTGCCGGAGTTCGCAGATTCTCCTTCCTTTACAATGAGTGTTAATAAGAATTGGAAATCTAAATGATTTCAACAGTTTTCAAATTCGCAGTAGAAGAGAGTGTGTAAACGGCAAGATTTCAATTACCCATCGAATATCGTCGAAAACACAAGTGTTTCGCTCTACAAATCTTGCTCACGGAATCTGAACGCTATACGATTTATAGCAACGCGTAGTTCGCTGTTTTCGTCTGACCACTGCCCACAGCGTCAGAATTTGTATTGGCGAGTTGCGGCGCTGAGATTTTGCACCAACAATTCCGACTTTGCCACTTTCACACGTGTTTCTTGGCTGACCCCTGTCTCTGTGAATAATACCCGTAACATAGAAACCGAAAATGAGCAATCACAAGATTAGTGGAGAACGTGTCGACCACATCATACCGTCAAATATTTACGAGTTATACGATATGAAATTGGATGAGCACGAACAATCTGCAGCGGGGACGGCGATTGGCTGACATAGAACAATCGGGAGAGTACAGTAAGGGAGAAACGCGGTAGAAGACGCTAGTGGCTAGTGCATTGTTGCGACGTTTCGAGTCAGTTAAACGTAACGTAAGAGACCGAACGGTTTCAAAGACGTGCTGCTAGGGACGTAACGGGTCGATATATCTAATACGAGAAGTGTAACACAAATTCCAGGGGAACTTCAGTGGAGCCAAAGGCGAAGTTGTTGACGTGAAACCTTGTTGCGTGAACTTGCGGAACCTGCTGTACTCGAAGAAGACTGTGAACAAGCAGCTTAAGAACCAGACGACTGAGACTAATGCAGTTTTCAAACTGGCAATAGGGCTGAAATTCGCCAGTACTGGTAAGGAATACTCTCCGCCACCGTATATGCAGAACCAACGCTCAATCTCTAATGTTTGCGTCGTCAACGTGAAACAAAACGCGTAACTCTTATCAGCTGTACGACGTGTTAACTGCCTATAATTCGGTTGTTAATATATCTGCAAGTGCTTCACCGTAAAAGCTTCATTGTGCGTCGAAGTAAGCCTTTCATTGTCTATCCAGAACGAATTTCCTTTACACTCTTTCAGCCTTAGCGCACACATTATCATCGCAGCGATCTGTGGGCACAAAAACCATTTCTCTCTTACTTTTTCCTCACTGAAGTGTTAGCTCACAGGTGGCATAATTTGCGCAAGCAGGCAGCGAAATTTTCTCGGCTATCGGTTCGCACTAATTGGGCTTGCGACGAACAAAGAAACCGTTCTATGCATTCCGCAATCGAGTTGTCACGGCCGAACGGGGGAACTGCCGACGGGACGCTAGAAGAGCGACGAAGGGGTGGGGGGGGGGGGGTGGATCACTGTGTCCCCTCTCGTCACAAAAGGTTAAATGGCTGCGGTGAAATGTAATCGAGTAGCTTAACTGCCGGAATATGCTACGCGTCACCGGAGCTATGCCCAGGTATGACTGCGGAATTGACTCGATAATTGGAAGCTAATTAAAAAGTAATGGGAGGGAGGGGGGAAGGAAAGAATCGAGCGCGTAATGTTAGGTAAGTGATGGGTTTACCTGCGGAGCGGCGAGCTGCAGAAGAATGAGATTAGTTTCAAAGCGGCGAGCCGTGCAGCACTCTTCTCCGTTACTGCCGCTTTGTCGCCTATTAGGGAGAGATCGTTACGGCGAATCGCCGTCAGACAGATGGTCGCGCGGACGCGGAAAAAGAGCGGTGGACCAAAAGCAATATAATTAAAAGGGGCAGGGAACAAAAGAGAAGAAGAAGGCAGAGAAAAGAGGAAGAGGTCGTGCGTAACTGGTTTTGCGGTCCGCTCGGCGCGATAGCTAATAGCTAGCTGACTCGCCGGCGTGGCAAGTTGGCGACCATGACAGACAATGGCGTCAGAAAATAAGAGCAACTCTGCGCGTTTCGCGCAGCCGGGCTGCGAGAAACAGGCGTCGCGCACCTCACAGCAGGGAAAAACTAAGTGCGGGCGAACTGGCGCCGGGGATCGCCCGCCCGCAGAGATTTCCGCTGCGTGTGCGGGCACGCACAGACATGCGAGGCGAACGGCCGCTGGGTTCTGAAAATGAGGTCGCCCGTTCGGCCGCGGCAGAATGGAGACTAGCGGTGGAAAAAAAAGGTCGCATTGCTGTCCCGCAAGCATTTCCGCACACCGACAGCACTCAGTTTCGGCACTAATTCGACACTACTGTGAAAAAAACACTACACAAGAACTCACCTTTTTTGTGGAGTCGTGGCTCGCTGGGAGGAGAGCGATGACTGTGTACGTACGTATATCCTAGGCGGTACGTGTGTGGGTACAGAGTTCCCAGAAGCAACGGCAGACGGAACCGTTATTTGTCACGCACTTGTCTCGCCCAGCATCTGTCGTCACAGGGGATACGAGACTACAACACACTGGTCAGTGTAAATCTTTTTTTTTTATTTTTTTTATCGCACTGTGGATTGCTCGCCAGCGAGCTCGGGAAATTCCAACACAGTCGACACTACACTGTCTTTTTTTTTTGTTCGACGGCCACTGTAACTTCACTCGTTAGCACTTGTCTTTCACTGTTCACTTCCAGCTGTGATGCACTTTGCACGTCGGTTGCGCACAATACCAGCCAGCCACGGAGCTGTCGCGTTCACTGCAGCACGGCCGGGGCGCCAGCTCTGTGGCGATAAAGGTGAGCGCACGCACGCCGACTTCGCACCGATATACGGTGATAGCGGCAGGGTCCCTTCCTGCTCTGGACAGGGGCCACACGGCGCGGCCGGCGAAGCACTTGCTCGCCCGCGAGACGGAGATAACGAGCTGCTGGCGACTCGTCCTACGTGCCGCGTCTCGCAGTCGACTCCGCGCACGCCAGACGCTGCTCCGCGCACACACAGTGGACACAACACACACGCACGGACACGTCCTTCCGCCTCGGCGGGCAGCGACTGACTGACTCCTTTCAGAGGGCGAGCGCCCGTCCCTCCCCCTCGCACCCCCTCCTCTTGTCGCCCCCACCGCTTTCCCCCTCCACCGCCCCGCCGCCAACAGCCGAGCATCAGCATCCGACGGCCGCCGACGCGAAAACCGAGTGACAGGCATCGAGCGCCTCTGGCGGCAGATCGCCGCAACTGCGGCGCCAGACACACTCTCTCTCTCTCTCTCTCTCTCTCTCTCTCTCTCTCTCTCTCTCTCTCTCTCTCTCTCTCTCTCTCTACCCTCCTTGTCATTCCCTCATTTCCTCCGCCGCTCCGTCTCACTCTTCGCCGCTCCGTCTCTCTCTGCCCGCTGTCCCCCCTCCCACGCCGTCTTCTCTATAAGGGCTTTTTGACGCGGCGAGGTTTCCTGGCTGCGCCGCTGGCGAAACAGCTGATAACCGCCGCCGGCCGCCGAGGTGTCAGCGGCATTCAACGCCTGTCGCGCAGCGGTCGGGTGGGCGGGGGGGGGGGGAGAGGGGCGGCGGAAGAAGAGCGCGGTGGCGGAGGGGGAAGGGGGGCTCCCCGCGAGTAATACGTCACACGACAAGCGAGCAGCGGCGCGCCGCGGTAAACCAGACAGGACTTCCCGGGCGCTACCGGGCTTTCCGCCCCCCACCCCCCCCCCCCCGCCCCCTGTTCCACGAAGCAAGTGCAGCTCGCAGCCGCATCTGTTCCGTTCTCCTAATAGCTCCCGGCGTTCCTGGAATCCACCGCCAGCGAATACGCGTATTAAACGCTCCCGCGAAACTACTGTGCTCTGCGCATTCCGTTTTCTACGCATTGAGCAAAGTTGACTGTTGCGCTCTTTGGCCGAGCATTACACTTTTTGTACGAATATAGCGACAAGTCACTTTTTATATATTTTTAATTTTTTCCGCGTTGTGCAAAATACTATGTATTCCTTTTTCTGTGCACCCAGACATGTTTCGACACCTGTGTTTCATCTTCTGTGGATTTCGGTTTTACAGTATCGTACAAACTTCATGGTAGTTTTTCCTGGAAATTCATTATTTGTGGAAACTAATTTCTACATGTCGGCTTCCTTTTATACCTAACGCTGTGACACCATGTCATCTGCAAAGTAGTCGTAAAGAATTGGATTATTCTTGAGAATACCTTCTTGTGGGTCGCGATTGTGTATGTCACTATAATTATGTTTTTCGTCCATTTTAGCACCTGTGGTGTGTTTTCTTACTCTACTGCACAGATAAACATCGACAGCATCTTCCAATCACTACAAGACGATTTATATTTTTAGTTATACCAGTATGCCTTTCTGCCTTTACCCTATCTTCAATTGGTGACAGAAGACATACCATACAATCTGCAAATACTTCATCTGGCCAACAAAGATAAAACAGTGCACATAGTCTAACAAATTTAATTGTATTCTCACAAATGTGCATTCCCAAATGACTTCCTAAATAACGAAAAGGAGTTAGCCATCGAAATGTTTCTTATAAACTTCCGTAACTGACAGACACAACCAAACTCCAAACACAGCCCTGAAAAAAACGTAATATTAGCAATAAATTTCTGTTGTCATATCCAACGTGTATAGCAACTTTGCATGATGTAAGCAATTTTTCTTCACTTATTCATTCTCAATGTCACTCCAGTGAGTCAAATTTATTAACTGTGAGAAAAATAGATGAAATTAACTCCTTTATATAACATGTACTTCATTAGTTCTGTAATACTAAATGTAGTTCAAGTTAACTAGTTCCTGTTGCACAGTACATTGTGTACTAAGCCATTTTAAGTTTTAGTCATTCGGAAGGTTAAATTACAAACATTTAATGTATGCATTGACTACAGAAGTACGTTCAAAACTTGTAAGTAAACCGTTAATTGTAGACCTAACTTTCGTATGTAAACAAACATGGCGGACGATGCACTGTTTTTGTGCCACGGAGATTGGGAATAGCCAGGGGCAGAACAGAAGACGAGTGCGTTTAGCTAGTAACATATTGTACATCTACAACTCGCCAAGTGTGATAGTTAAACAAAACTGTCGTTTTCGACAGAGTAACTGCAACACAGGGATTATAGTCAACGTTTTTAACGATGCGCTAATTGGAGATTAAAAAATGTATTACACACATATTGATGGAAACGAAAGTACGTAAACAAGGTAGCTGAACCCTGAATTTAAGTAAGACGAGTAACGCGTTTTATCAGCATAGTTACAAAAGTTCCTTTGCCACTGGCATTTGGAACCATTTCTTAGAGAGATATGTATTTTATTGTTTCTACGTAATTTTGTCCAAGCACTCCAGAATTCGTTTAAATATCAGATACAAATATAAATGCAGCCAGTTTGCAGCTCAATATCACACACACAGAAAACATGTAAAAAAATTGCTTTAGTTCTTAAAATGACGTATCTTCAGATTTTCCTTGTGTTATGATATTCCACGAGGCTGCGAAATATCATTCACATTATTTTCATTAAATCAGAAATTAGTAATCATAATAAAATTTAAATATCTTAGTGAAATACTACAAACAGATACATTGGACAAAGTAGCTAATGTAGGAAAATGGAGGTGGTTTTCCAAGTAACAAAATACCTGTATAACAAGAAATCTACTTCGATAATGCAACGTATTGCAATGGGAAATGGAAACTGAGAAGTAATAAAGAAGTTTGTGAAAAGGTAGAACGAGTATTAGGCACCCACGAGGAAGGAAAGAGCAATATTCTGTCGACACCGGAACAGAATAGATAGACACAGAATAACAAAGGAATTTTTAAATTTCTGTTATAGAAACCAAAAAACATCAACGACGTGGATAAAAAAAAAAAATCAAACCAGACCTGACGAACAAGGAAGTGACGGAGGAAGAAATGGGAGGAAAGTTCGGAGCAAAAGTAAAAGTTCAAGGGATTCCAGGAGAAAACAAAAGAAAAGACATGGACAGAAGAGAGAAGAGAACAACGAACTAGTGGGAAGAGAGAAAGGAAAAAAAAGAAGACATTAGTTATTTCATGTGGTTCTTTGTCATCAGTCTACTGACTGGTTTGATGCGGCCCGCCACGAATTCCTTAGCAGGCCAAATCAGATAAAAAATGACGACGACGTTGGTGGTGGTGATAAAAAGGCGACTCTCGCAGTTTACGTTTCGTATCCAGAAGACCACTGGTTTCTATGAAAAAAAATGTTTTGAAGTCCTTTTTGCGGAACACTTTCTCTACGCTATGTTTATACGTTGTTCGAACTGGTTTCAGGTGTAAATCAGAAAAAATCAGCTGTAGAATTGCAACAATTGGAAAAAGATTTAAGTTTTTTTCCTAAAACAAGAACTTCTCGTGTACTACAAGAAAACGAACAAATTATATTTATGTTCAAATCTTTTTAGATGGAAGTGTTTTAATCATTTTTGTTATAAATTAGAATGAAATCATATTGTGTAGCAGGCCGCGTCATTATGAAACAGTAAACCAACTAAAATGCCGACGTTTCGACCGACTTTGCAGCGCACATCTTCAGGTCATCGCATGCTGCATTCTAGGGATGGTCATCACCTAGGTACTGTCTTACTTCGGTTTTCAGATGGTTGCCGGAGTCACATTCTGAGATGCCAAAGGACAGTGCGAACTAAAGTTTAGTTTTGACGGATGGCTGTGTGGGAGGCAATGGAATGTGCTGATCTTATAACTGAAAAGAAGAAAAAAATAAAATTAAAATACACAGCAAACAATGTTTTGAGTACATTGAATTCTGACATTTAGTATCGATACAGACAGCACTTTAGTGCATTTTCTGTATATGTCTCCTTGTTTCATCAGGTGATTTTGTTACTAACTTGAATGCGTACTCTTTACGATCATTTTCCTTTCCTCAACTGGCTCGAGAGTCACACAGAAAACTGTGTGCGGGCGGTCGGTACGTGGCTCCTAGATAAGATTGGAGGCCCCAATGTTGTCATGACAAATAGTTGATAAACTCCTGTATATCAGCGCGCTTTTGTTTGTGGAGACGTGTGAGTGTTGGAAACAAACAAATGCTCAGTTAGTGTACATACATACTGATTGAGACGGTCCTCTTTGACTATCACATTCGCCAGTAACTCATTCACGCTTTAATTTCGCAGTAAATATTTCACTCCGTTTATCGGTAACCTTTTGTATATATATAACATGCAGATGGGGAAGAATGGATAAAGCAGCAGCTTGCAGTTTGTTGACTTGCGTCCGTAATGTAGCGTTCGTTGAGGCTGTTCGTGGGCAATGCAGGAGCCTACAGCAAGGCGTAATTGCCAGAATAGTGTAACGAGATGCGGGAACACCTCTAGCGGGGGACTCTGATGATATTGACTCCTCTCACTCTTCTGTACATAAATATCATGGTTGTAAACACGGAAGGGAGGTGGCGCCACGGACTCACTCTGTAAGCCAAAGCGGCGCCATTTTACGTGGCCCAGAACATTAGCAGACCACTAGCGCTTCTTGTTCATTACTTCTGTCATGTGCGCGCAACAACTGTGTTAAGAACTAAACACTATAGATGTTAGGTAAATACCACAGCGCCAGGACGGCTATTTCGAACGTTTTTCTTTTCTTAGATGACAGTGACGTCACGGGATAGTGACACCGCGGTGAACTATGGGATATGAATGCGGTGAACCTAACGTCTTGAGCTAGCTAATATGGCGGACATCGGCCTCAGGTTTGTGACGTAATGCCACCCCCCTTCTTATTTTACCTCCACGATAAATATTGTGAAATGTACGTCTGTTCTGTCCGCGTCAGATGATAAGATTAGATTAGATTAGTACTTGTTCCATAGATCATGAACACGACACTTCGTAATGATGTGGAACGTGTCAGGTTAATGAAAGGTGTCTGTACAACATATTACATTAGACAAAATATTACATGACACTTAATAATTTTTTGAACTTGGGAAATTACCAACTTACTATATCCAAAAATTCATTTAATAAGTAGAAGGAGTTGCCATTAAGAAATTCTCTTAATTTCCTTTTAAATGCTATATGGCTATCTGTCAGACTTTTGATGCTATTAGGTAAGTGACAAAAGACTTTTGTGGCAGCATAATTTACCCCCTTCTGAGCCAAAGTTAGATTTAACCTTGAGTAGTGAAGATCGTCCTTCCTCCTAGTGTTGTAGCCATGTACACTGCTATTACTTTTGAATTCGTTCAGATTGTTAATAACAAATTTCATAAGTGAATATATATATATTGTGAGGCTACAGAGAAGATTTCTAGCTCTTTAAATAAGTGTCTGCAGGATGCTCTTGGATGAGCTCCAGCAATTATTCTGATTACACGCTTTTGTGCAATGAACACTCTTTTACTCAGTGATGAGTTACCCCAGAATATGATGCCATATGAAAACAGAGAATGAAAATACGCGTGGTAAGCTAATTTACTCAGATGTATATCGCCAAAATTTGCAATCACCCTAATAGCTCTTGTGCAATCTGTGGAATACAACGAATGTAAACTGTAAAAAGGAGTCAAAATGATGTGTGACTCTTTCCATGCAAACCAATATTTAACCGAAAGCTTCTTTTTTTCTTTTTTTTTAACTGACTGACGATAAGTACAACCGATAAGTTGGAAGGACATTAAGTTAGTCACACGCAAAATGAAAACAGTGCGAAAATTTCACGCAGCTGCTTCGTGTGAAAAAGTCGCGTTGGTCACAAGATGGACGAAAAGTGCCAGCCGTGGAACAAGCGAAATGGTAGCGACTGTTTGGGAAATTTCAACTTACTCGGGTCTTGTGTTGTAGGAGGGTGCGATGGAAAGGCACCGAAACGGCAACTACACTGCTCTGCAAAACTTAGGAAAGAGCTAGGCAAAGTAACAAAAGATATTATCAATTCGGTGGAAACGGATGAAAGTGCAGAAAGCTGGATCCTATGTAGCGCCAGATGGGGCTGGCCAGTCGGAGGAATGGGAAAATACATTGGTGTGTGTGTGTGTGTGTGTGTGTGTGTGTGTGTGTGTGTGTGTGAGAGAGAGAGAGAGAGAGAGAGAGAGAAGTTGCGGTACGCGTGGTGTTGTTCTTCATTAGAAGACGACCTTGAGGCAACATTCATTTTGATGACGTCACACGGCGATGGAGGACGAATGTCAGGAGTGTAGCCTACTACACTGAAGCGCCAAAGAAACTGATACAAGCATGCGTATTCAAATACAGAGATGTGGAAACAAGCACAACACGGCGCTGCGGTCGGCGACGCCTATGTAAGACAGCAAGTGTCTGGCGCAGTCGTTAGATCGGTTATTACTGCTAGAATGGCAGGTTATCAACATTTAAGTAAATTTGAACGTGGTGTTAAAGTTGGCGCACGAGCGATAGGATACATCACTTCCGAGGTAGCGATGAAGTTCAGATTTTCCCGTACGACCATTTCACGAGTGTACCGTGAATATCAGGAACCCGGTAAAACATCGAATCTCCGACGTCGCTGCGGCCGGAAAATGATCCTGCAAGAACGGAACCAACGACGACTGAAGAGAATCGTGCGACGTGACAGAAGTGCAACCCTTCCGCAGACTGCTGCAGATTTCAATGCTGGGCCATCAACAAGTGTCACATTGCGAAATATTCTACGAGTCACCATCGATATGGACTTTGGGAGCCGAAGGCCCACTCGTGTACACTTGATGGCTGCACGACACAAAGCTTTATGCCTCGCCTGGGCCCGTCAACACCGACATGGGACTGTCGATGACTGGAAACATGTTGCCTGGTAGGACGAGTCTCGTTTCAAATTGTATCGACTGGGTGGACGTGTACGGATAGGGAGACACCCTCATGAATGCATGTACCCTGCATGTCAGCAGGGTACTGTTCAAGCCGGTGTAGGCTCTATAATGGTATGCGGCGTGTGCAGTTGGAGTGATGTGGGTCCCCTGATAGTCTAGATACGACTCTGACAGGTGACACGTCTGTAAGCATCCTGTCTGATCACCTGCATCCATTCATGTCCGTTGTGCATCCCACGTACTTCGGAATTCCAGCAGGATAATGCGACACCCCACAAGTCCAGAATTTTCTACAGAGTGGCTCCAGGAATACCGTCCGAGTTTAAACACTTCCGCTGGCCACCAAACTCTCAAGATATGAACGTTATTAAACATCTCTGGGATACCTTTCAATGTGCTGTTCAGAAGAGATCTCCACTGCCTCGTACCCTTACGCAGCCCTACAGGATTCATGGTGTCATTTCCCTCCAGCACTACTTCAGACATTACTGGAGTTCATGCCACGTCGTGCTGCGACACTTCTGCGTGCTCACGGGAGCCGTACACGATATTAGGCAGGTGTACTCTTTGGCTCCTCAGTGCAGTTCTCCTTTCATCACCCTCTTAGGCATTCCGCCCTCATTCACCCACGAGTCACAACTGGAATCGGTCAACTCTTACCAAATGTGCCTGTAATAATTTTTTAATATCCGCAACTGAGCACTATATTACATATTGCATACGGAAACACACATCACATTTGCAATACGTCATCCAACTAAATTACTGCTACTAAACGGCTTTTAAGACATTGCCTCATGTATGTAATGTGTGTAGCTGTGCATTGTGTTCTTTCGTTTCCGCAAACGCAAATAAATCATTTTTATCATTCAGAATTATAGGCTGTGGACCTACACATCAAGAAGCTAATCGACTCTCGTAGATGCCAGTACTGGAACAAGCCTTTTGTGGTAGGGTACCAAAAAACACACACAAGGTTTGTCAGTGTGCACTTTTAGGGGTTTACGTACCGTAAACGTTACTTGTAACAAGCGACCAGCGTCGGCTTTTACTGACGATACCTCCCTGGCGCTATAAACGTTGTTTGCCATTTCGTGCCTCTCTCTCTTCATAGATGCACAGAGTTCACTTTTTGTCGACTTGGGGGTGGCTACAAATACCGTTTATCCTGAAACTGGATGATTTGTCTTTCAAGATCATTGCTGTTTCGTCAGCGAATCAAATATAGTAAAGTTGCTCAACCTTATAATGTCACTTCGCAAAGTTTCGAGTTCAGTTGTACCGGTACATCAGTTTCGGACAACTTAGTATCTTGTTTTTATGTACGTTTATTGTTATTACATTACAATTAAAGAGCACTTCTTTCAAAATCTGCAGTAGTTCCTACCACTCGATACCGTGAAATTTATTTATTTATTTTAAGTCGCAAAAGTTCATGTTTACTTTTAACCTGCTCTTCTGATAACACAATAGCCTCACACCATTACGAAATGATTCCGTTATGTTTCAGGATGTGCTCTCTGAGCCGATCACTTCTGTTAGACAGGTAGTGGCGTAAATCTGTTTCCCGCTCAGTTCGCTTCAATGCCGCCTCATTAGCTATCGTACTTACCCGTGGGATCTTCAACAATTTACTGTAGCTCTGCAGTTCGAAAGCTTTTCTTGTCTGAACCGCTTATCGTCCACATTTCACTACCGTAAAAGGCTACGCTCCGAGTAAATACAGTTCCTAACAGATGCCTTGTAATGATAAGGAATTAATCTTTTCAGAAATGCTTTCCTTGCTTCTGCCTTCTCCGCTCCCTCCATCGCCAGTCATTGCGCTGCCCAAATGGCAAAACTAATCTACTATTAGTCTCTCATTTCCTTATCGAATTCTTTCAGCATCATCTCATTTAGTACATACCGTTACCCTTGTGTTACTTTTATTGATTTTCATGTCGGAGGCACGTCTCGACACGCTAAGTACTCAGTTCAACTACTCTCGCAAGTCCTTTGTCGTCTCTGACAGAATTAAAACTTCATAAGCAGCTCTTAAAAGATTGTATAGCTTGATTTCGTTCACCATAATGGGTGTTTTACGAAAGCCTGCAACTGTATCAGTCATGATTTAAATAATGAAAAACTCCACCTATTACGTAGTTCTCATTTTCAAGTGCATTTTTTTACTTGAATCTTCTTGACGATGTTTGCGTGTGCGATTTTCCGGCTCTCTTGCGTTGTAGATGTATTTTAGAGATTCTACTGCAACCAGAAAATAGGGCAAAATGAATCCCGGAGTGTATGCTAACGTTAGAAAAGGTACTTTTCTTTGTCTACTTGCAGAAATTGTGCCTCCTCAACCAGACAGAATTTCACACATACGCAAATCATCACTTCACTGTTTATTTTGGTAATGAAAACATGCTACGAAGTTCTTTCGACACAATGGTTTCACAAAAGAGTTTGTACACTGCTGGAGGTGTTACAGTGTTTCGTAAATAATGATTTACGTGTATGTGACACTCTGTGTAACGTGGGAGGCACAACTTCCGTAAGTAGACAAACAAAAATACCTTTCCTACCTTTAGCATATAAAAACACTCCAAGATTGATTTTTTCTGATTTTTCGATTGCAGTATAACCTCCAAAAAACACATCTACAACGCAAGAGAGGCAGAAAAGCACACATGCAAACATCGCAAGTAATATTCTCAGGAACAAATGCATTTGAAAATGAGAATAAATTTTCGAAATGCGTTGTGCTAAGCATGAATGACTAACTGGTACAGTTTTTTTGTTATGTAAATGTTAAAGATTTTACTTATTCACCCTGAACTTTAAGCCTATTCCCCAAAGTCTCCTTATTTTGCTTTACTTGTTGTCTAGTGTGCAGGTGCAGTAGTAGCGAAGCAGGGGGAAGGAGATGCAGGCTACAACCATGTCTGACTCCAACATCAATTTTCCACTCTGAAGCGGAGGGTGCGCTGACATGGAATTACCTGGCAGATTAAAACTGTAACCACGTGGAGTGGCCGCGCGGTTTGAGGCGCCATGTCACGGATTGTGCGGCCGGAGGTTCCAGTCCTCCCTCGGACATGGGGATGTATGTGCTGTTCTCAGCAGAAGTTAGTTTAAGTAATGTGTAAGTCAAGGGACCGATGTTCTGAGCAGTTTGGTCCCTTAGGAATTCACACACATTTGAACATTTTCAACATTTAAAACTGTGTGCCCAACTGAGATAGGAACCTGGGACCTTTGCCTTTCACCATCAAGTGCTCCACCCACTGAAGTATCCAAGCACGTCTCACGACCCGTCCTCAAAGCAAAGGTCCTGAGTTGGAGCTTCGGTCCGGCTCAGAGTTTTAACCCGCCGGGAAATTATATGTATAACTCCTTTTTCGACTACTGTTTCCCTTCCTAATATGTCGTCTCTTGTAACTGAAGTCTGGTTTCTGTACGAGTTGTGAATAACTGTTCGCTCTCTGTACCTCACGCCTGTATAATTAGGACGAATAGAGAGCCACTTGTATGAACATCAAGAGCTCAGATGGAAACCCAGTTCTAAGCAAAGAAGGGAAAGCAGAAAGGTGGAAGGAGTATACAGAGGGTCTATACAAGGGCGATGTACTTGAGGACAATATTATGGAAATGGAAGAGGATGTAGGTGAAGATAAAGTGGGAGATACGATACTGCGTGAAGAGTTTGACAGAGCACTGAAAGGCCTGAGTCGAAACAAGGCCCCGGGAGTAGACAACATTCCATTGGAACTACTGACGGCCTTGGGAGAGCCAATCCTGACAAAACTCTACCGTCTGGTGAGCAAGGTGTATGAAACAATATAATTATTCCAATCCTAAAGAAAGCAGGTGTTGACAGATGTGACAATTACCGAAGTATCAGTTTAATAAGTCACAGCTGCAAAATACTAACGCGAATTATTTACAGACGAATGGAAAAACTAGTAGAAGCCGACCTCTGGGAAGATCAGTTTGGATTCCGTAGAAATGTTGGAACACGTGAGTCAATACTGACCCTACGACTTATCTTAGAAAATAGATTAAGGAAAGGCAAACCTACGTTTTCTAGCATTTGTAGACTATGAGAAAGTTTTTGACAGTGTTGACTGGGATACTCTCTTACAAATTCTGAAGGTGACTGGGGTAAAATACAAGGAGCGAAATGCTATTTACAATTTGTACAGAAACCAGATGGCAGTTACAAGAGTCGAGGGACATGAAAGGGAAGCAGTGGTTGGGAAAGGAGTGAGACAGGGTTGTAGCCTATCCCCAATGTTATCCAATCTGTATATTGAGCAAGCAGTAAAGGAAACCAAAGAAAAGTTCGGAGTAGGTACTAAAATCCATGGGGAAGAAATAAAAACTTTGAGATTCGCCGATGACATTGTAATTCTGTCAGAGACAGCAAAGGACTTGGAAGAGCAGTTGAATGGAATGGATACTGTCTTGAAACGAGGGTATAAGATGAACATCAACAAAAGCAAAACGAGGATAATGGAATGTAGTCGAATTAAGTCGGGTGATGCTGAGGGAATTAGATTAGGAAATGAGACACTTAAAATAGTAAAGGAGTTTTGCTATTTAGGGAGCAAAATAACTGATGATGGTCGAAGTAGAGAGTATATAAAATGCAGACTGGCAATGGCAAGGAAAGCGTTTCTGAAGAAGAGAGATTTGTTAACATCGAGAATAGATTTAAGTGTCAGGAAGTCATTTCTGAAAGTATTTGTATGGAGTGTAGCCATGTATGGAAGTGAAACGGGGACGATAAATATTTTAGATAAGAAGAGAATAGAAGCTTTCGAAATGTGGTGCTACAAAAAAAATGGTTCAAATGGCTCTGAGCACTATGGGAGTCAACTTCTGAGGTCATCAGTCCTCTAGAACTTAGAACTACTTAAACGTAACTAACCTAAGGACATCAAACACATCCATTGTGGTGCTACAGAAGAGTACTGAAGATTAGATGAGTGGATCACATAACTAATGAAGAGGTATTGAATAGGATTGGGGAGAAGAGAAGTTTGTGGCACAACTTGACCAGAAGAAGGGATCGGTTGGTAGGACATGTTCTGAGGCATCTAGGGATCACCAATTTAGTACTGGAGGGCAGCGTAGAGGGTAAAAATCGTAGAGGGAGACCAAGAGATGAATACACAAAGCAGATTCAGCAGGATGTAGGTTTCAGTAGGTACTGGGAGATGAAGAGGCTTGCACAGGATAGAGTATCATGGAGAGCTGCATCAAACCAGTTCCAGGACTGAAGACCACAACAACAACAACAGCAGCAACATATTCCGAATTAGTTGTACGGTTAGAACGACATGAGGGTTCTCGGCGACGGTGTCCCGACAGCAGATCCTCTCCTCTGGCTGCGAACATCGGCCGCCGATGATCGATAGCTGCCGAAGAGAGGCTAGAAGGCGGACGAAGCGGCACAAGTGCTCCAGCGAGGCGCCAGAGGGAAGCCCCGAACTGCTGCCCGTCACGGGAGGGGGGAGGGAGGGATGCGCGCAGCTGGACGCTACACAGGGGCAGCGACGGCCCACGACTGGAGACCGCCGGCAACTGACCGCAGCGTTGCTGCATCCGCCGTGCTAACGTCGTTATTACACCAAAGGGACAAAGAAACTGCTACACCTGCCCAATTCAGTGTACGGACGCCGCGAGCACACAGAAGTGCCGCAACACGACGTGGCATGGACTCGACTGATGTCTGAAGTAGTGCTGGAGGGAACTGACATCGCGAATCCTCCAGGGCTGTCCGTAAATCCGTAAGACGCCGAGGGGGGTGCAGGTCCCTCCTGAACACGCTACAAGACATCCCAGGTACGCTCAACAATGTTCGTGTGTGGAGAGATTGGTGGCCAGCAGAAGTGGCAGAAGGTATTCCTGGAGCCACTCTGTAGCAAATTCTGGACGTGTGGGGGGTCGCATTGTCCTGCTGGAATTCCTAAGTACGTCGGAATGCACAGTGGACACGAACGTATGCAGGTGATGAGACAGGATGCTTACGTGTGTGTCTGCTGTCAGAGTTGTATCTAGACGTATCTGGGGTGCTGTATCACTTCACCTGCATATGCCCCACAACATTACAGATCCTCCACTATAGTGCGCGTCATTTACGACGGCGGCCGAGTTCAGGTTCGTTCTGCGCATCTGACGCCACAAAACACAGTTTGTCAATGAACAGAGAACGACGTTGCCAGAAATCGACTGCAGTGCAGAGCACGGACGAGTGTCTTCAGTTTTAGAAACATCCAGTTACAAATAAAGTAATTGAACAAAAGCAATGTCTTGATAGCAGACTTTGTATTATAGAAAGTTTGGACAAAGCATTCTTTATACCAATTGCTTCATATTCTATTAATTAATTAAACAAAACAACCAGTAAGCCTCCTAATTCAGGCGATAGCAAGGAAAGGTGTTAGTATCATCCTTGTGAACCGCTTATTCGCAATAAAGAACAGAGGTAGTTGTTTACTTCCTGTTGTACTTCGACGAAACGTGAATAATTCATGGTAATACCAATACTTCCTGTTGTACTTCGACGAAACGTGAATAATTCATGGTAATACCAACAGTGTTTGTCGCTATTTTGCGTGATATTTTTGAGTCCTCTAGGAGTCCTCTACAACAACAAGAAATTACGTTAGTGTTCTCTCCCCAATGTTATTCAATCTGTATATTGAGCAAGCAGTGAAGGAAACAAAAGAAAAATTCGGAGTATGTATTAAAATCCATGGAGAAGAAATATAAGCGTTGAGGTTCGCCGATGACATTGCAAAGGACTTGGAAGAGTAGTTGAACGGAATGGATAGGGTCTTGAAAGGACGATATAAGACGAACGTCAACAAAAGCAAAACGAGGATAATGGAATGTAGGCGAATTAAATCGGGCGATGCTGAGGGAATTACATTAGGAAATGAGACACCTAAAGTAGTAAAGGAGTTTTGCTATTTGGGGAGCAAAATAACTGATGGTGGTCGAAGTAGAGAGGACATACAATGTAGACTGGCAATGGCAAGGAAAGCGTTTCTGAAGAAGAGAAATTTGTTAACATCGAGTATAGATTTAAGTGTTAGGAAGTCATTTCTGAAAGTATTTGTATGAAGTGCAGCCATGTATGGAAGTGAAACATGGACGATAAATAGTTTGGACAAGAAGAGAATAGAAGCTTTCAAAATGTGGTGCTACAGAAAAATGCTGAAGATTAGATAGGTAGATCACATAACTAATGAGGAGTTATTGAATAGAATTGCGAAGAAGAGTAGTTTGTGGCACAACGTGACTAGAAGGGATCGGTTGGTAGGACACGTTCTGAGGCATCAAAGGGATCACGAATGTAGTGTGGAGGAAAGCGTGGAGGGTAAAAATCGTAGAGGGAGACCAAGAGATGAATACACTAAGCAGATTCAGATGGATGTAGGCTGCAGTACGTATTGTGAGGTGAAGAAGCTTCCACAGGATAGTGTAGCATGGAGAGCTGCAGAAAACCAGTCTCAGGACTGAAGACAACAACAACAGCAATAACAATGGTTAAGATGTTTGGCTACTGAGCAAAAGGTTCTAAGGTTCTGAGTTCAAATGTTATTTTTTTTTATTTAAAAACAATATCGAAGTGTCTTACTTCAAGAATTTTATTCGTTGAATGTAATTTTTTGAAATTTCTAGTGCTTTGTCTCTTCATTATAATCATAATAAGTTCTCGGTGTCTCTAATTTTGTCCTCCAATATTTCTTTTCACTGCAATTAAAAAAATGAAAAGGCACACATACAATATGTTATCTATATCGTTTGTATATCTTCTCTTCCGCTGTCGCTGTTTTGCTGTTCATATTGAGATATATTCTTTTGCGACAGTATTAAAAGTATTATTTAGAGCAGAATGTCGGCTCGTACGTTGCCGAGCTACTTGATTGTCTGGCGCAATTCTTCGCTTCGCTGCTTTGGCAACATCATATTCAATGTCTTCGTCGACTGATCTATGTTTTGGCAAGTATTTGCTGTCCGTTGTGACAAACACAAATTGTTTGCGCACTGCACCTCACTGACAATATATTTTAGTTTCTATGTTTTATTACATGCACAATTCAGTTTTGTGTAGTTCGCCAACTTTGTTTTAATCAGAACGTTTTGGAAAAAAAGCGAAATGATGCTGGTATAAATAAAAGGTTCCCAATTTATAAACACTGTTTATTTTATAAAGGGTGTTCATTTTAACTGGGGACATGCTTTTGTAAGTCCACAGTTTTGTTTAATGTATTTTGTCTACTTCCTTTCGATTGACTGAAGTGCGTTAAAATAATGCCAAACGCGCCCAGTGTAAATAAAACTTTTATTACAGTCGCGAAAGACGGAGTGTTTCTCAATATTACATACGACACCTATCTGGTACGTAAATTAAATGAGATATTGTTATACAGTAAATTTTAGATGAAATTAGGTATGTTGTCCACATTTCATTCCGAACATTGTGGCAACTAAAATCGGCCATACGGAAAGTACACGCTATGGACTTTTAACCTCGGCCAACACCTCAAAATTTCGTGCAATGATTTACTACATTTAATGGTGCACAATAACTGCGTTGAACAGCGAAACAAAATTAGGTCATTTATAGGGGAAGTTATCAGTTAAGAAGGTATGTAAAAATCAAATTTTTGGGCCAAATAGTTTTTGTGAAATCGAATGATAAGTGTGTCAAAGCAGTCGGAACACCGTGTCTCTGTACAGGCTAGCAGTGCAGTGATGACAAAATCGGGGAGCACGCCTCTGTACCAGCGAAAGGGTTAATGCGGCCGTGGTGGCTTTACTTCATAAACTAAGCGTTCCCCCCTAAACGTAAGTTTGCTTGGCGCGTGCAACTGGCAACGCAGCAATCTCCCGCGTCTGGGCGGGCATGCGCTAGACGCCATGATAAAAGAATTGAACTGTAGCTCGAAAAGTCCCCTGGAGACATTCAGGGTCCGTGGATTCGTGAGGTTGTCTCCGTACCCGAACACTTCCATCCTCTCTACGCGATTTGAAACGAGACTCGTCCGCCCAGGTAACATATTTCCACACATTAAGGAGTGCAATGTCGCCCAGGCGAGGCGTAAAGCTTTGTGCCGTGAGTCATCAAGGGTACAAGAGCGGGCCTTCGGGTTCCAAAGTCCATATCGATGGTGACTTGTGGAATGTTTCGCAAGCTGACACTTCTTGATGACCCAGCACTGAAATCTGCAGCAATTTGCGGAAGGTTTTCACTTCTGTCACGTCGAATGATTCTCTTCATTCGTCGTTGGTCCCGTTTTGCAGGATCTTTTTCTGGCCGCAGCGTCGTCAGATATTGTATGTTTTACCGGATTTGTGATATTCACAGTACACTCGTCACAGAGTCACGGTATAGGGGTGTTTTTCGGTCCCCTTGTTGATCTTAAGAACACGCTATTTGCGGATACGAACGCATTTCACAGCACTGTCTTTCGGTTACAATGCAGGAACAGTTCGGAGACTATGATTGACTGTATCAGGACGACATCGCACCCGTTCAAAAAGCGCCGTCTGTGAAGCAACATTTTGTGGACAATACCATTCCTCAGATGGACTGTGTTGCCCTTAGTTCCGAACTAAACGCAGTGGAAAGCCTTTGCGGTGAGTTAGAACGCCGACATAGTCCCAGGCCCCAGTATCCCTGGTTTCGGTTCTTGTCGAATAATGGACTCCACTGCCTCCACTAACATACTGAGCCCGAGCAGAGTTCAAGCGCTCATCGAGGCGAAGGGTGCGCTCAGCCTGTATTCATATCCACCGGCAGGTGCCCGGACACATTTGGTCAGATAGTGGTATAGGGTCCACGGTTCCTAGGCTGTGAAGCACTTTCGGGGAAAACTGTTGTACCTGCACGGCGATCAAGAAGACATCCGACGTGAAAGAACACAGAACAATAGCGGCAAGTACATGTCTTAGAGAAGCATTAAACACCGAGAAAAAGCGGAACACCATAGGACAACTAACCGAGGACAGGAAACGATGCCACGTGCGCAGACGCATCTGTTTGGAGTGACGTGAGCTGCGAGTGTAATGTACCATTGGTAAAATCAAGGAAACTCCAAAACTGTTCCGTGAAGTGGTGGTTAAGGTGATGTGTCACTTGTGCATGTACAATGTCTGCTTTGCAAACCAGTTTGATGTAGACAGTACTTCCGGTTTTATCACTTACTTCGATTTGTTTCAGTAGCTGTAGGGAAGGAAGGATTGGTCTCCAGATAAAAGGATCAAAAATGACTGTAATCCCTATGGGACTTAACATCAGAGGTCATCAGCCCTCTAGACTTAGAACTAATGAAACCTAAGTAACATAAAGACATCACACACATTCGTGCCCGAGGCAGGATTCGAACCTGCGACCGTAGCAGCAGCGCGGCTCCGGACTGAAGCGCCTAGAGCCGCTCGGCCACAGCGGCCGACAGATAAAGGGAAAATAAAAGTTCTGCCCAAGTAAGACGCTAGATACGTATTCGGGAACATTGCGGTTGTGTTATCCGTTGGGCATTCATATTTGAGTTTTCCATGTTTTCCGTAATTGTATTGAGTTGATGATCTCTCCATTGGCAAAAGATTCCGGAATAGTCCCCCATTCGGATCTCCGGGAGGGGACTGCCAAGGGGGAGGTTACCATGAGAAAAACATTTAATAATCAAAGAAAGGATAACGTTCTACGAGTCGGGGCGTGGAATGTCAGAAGCTTGAACGTGGTAGGGAAACTAGAAAATCTGAAAAGGGAAATGCAAAGGCTCAATATAGATATAGTAGGGGTCAGTGAAGTGAAGTGGAAGGAAGACAAGGATTTCTGGTCAGATCAGTATCGGTAATATCAACATCAGCAGAAAATGGTACAACAGGTGTAAGATTCGTTATGAATAGGAAGGTAGGACAGAGGGTGTGTTACTGTGAACAGTTCAGTGACCGGGTTGTTCTAATCAGAATCGACAGCAGACCAACACCGACAACGATAGTTCAGGTATACATGCCGACGTCGCAAGCTGAAATGAACAGATAGAGAAAGTGTATGAGGATATTGAAAGGGTAATGCAGTATGTAAAGGGGGACGAAAATCTAATAGCCATGGGCGACTAGAATGCAGTTGTAGGGGAAGGAGTAGAAGAAAAGGTTACAGGAGAATATGGTCTTGGGACAAGGAATGAAAGAGGAGAAAGACTAATTGAGTTCTGTAACAAGTTTCAGCTAGTAATAGCGAATACCCTGTTCAAGAATCACAAGAGGAGGAGGTATACTTGGAAAAGGCCGGGAGATAAGGGAAGATCTCAATTACATTACATCATGGTCAGACAGAGATTCCGAAATCAGATACTGGATTGTAAATCGTACCCAGGAGCAGATATAGACTCAGATCACAATATAGTAGTGATGAAGAGTAGGCTGAAGTTCAAGACATTAGTCAGGAAGAACCAATACGCAAAGAAATGGGATACGGAAGTTCTAAGGAATGACGAGATACGTTTGAAGTTCTCTAACGCTATAGATACAGCAATAAGGAATAGCGCAGTAGGCAACACAGTTGAAGAGGAATGGACGTCTCTAAAAAGGGCCATCACAAAAGTTTGGAAGGAAAACATAGGTACAAAGAAGGTAGCTGCGAAGAAACCATGGGTAACAGAAGAAACACTGCAGTTGATTGATGAAAGGAGGAAGTACAAACATGTTCCGGGAAAATCAGGAATACAGAAATACAGGTCGCTGAGGAATGAAATAAATAGGAAGTGCAGGGAAGCTAAGACGAAATGGCTGCAGGAAAAATGTGAAGACATCGAAAAAGATATGATTGTCGGAAGGACAGACTCAGCATACAGGAAAGTCAAAACAACCTTTGGTAACATTAAAAGCAACGGTGGTAACATTAAGAGTGCAACGGGAATTCCACTGTTAAATGCAGAGGAGAGAGCAGATAGGTGGAAGGAATACATTGAAAGCCTCTATGAGGGTGAAGATTTGTCTGATGTGATAGAAGAAGAAACAGGAGTCCATTTAGAAGAGATTGGGGATCCAGTATTAGAATCGGAATTTAAAAGAGCTTTGGAGGACTTACGGTCAAATAAGGCAGAAGGGATAGATAACATTCCATCAGAATTTCTAAAATAATTAGGGGAAGTGGCAACAAAACGACTATTCACGTTGGTGTGTAGAATATATGAGTCTGGCGACATACCATCTGACTTTCGGAAAAGCATCATCCACACAATTCCGAAGATGGCAAGAGCTGACAAGTGCGAGAATTATCGCACAATCAGCTTAACAACTCATGCATCGAAGCTGTTTACAAGAATAATATACAGAAGAATGGAAAAGAAAATTGAGAATGCGCTAGGTGACGATCAGTTTGGCTTTAGGAAAAGTAAAGGCACGAGAGAGGCAATTCTGACGTTACGGCTAATAATGGAGGCAAGGCATAAGAAAAATCAAGACACGTTCATAGGATTTGTCGACCTGAAAAAAGCGTTCGATAATATAAAATGGAGCTAGCTGTTCGAGATTCTGAAAAAAGTAGGGGTAAGCTGTAGGGAGAGACGGGTCATATACAATATGTACAACAAATAAGAGGGAATAATAAGAGTGGACGATCAAGAACGAAGTGCTCGTATTAAGAAGAGAGTAAGACAAGGCTGAAGCCTTTCGCCCCTACTCTTCAATCTGTACATCGAGGAAGCAATTATGGAAATAAAAGAAAGGGTCAGGAGTGGAATTAAAATACAAGGTGAAAAAATATCAATGATACGATTCGCTGATGACATTGCTATCCTGAGTGAAAGTGATCTGCTGAACGGAATGAACAGTCTAATGAATACACAGTATGGTTTGAGAGTAAATCGGAGAAAGACGAAGGTAATGAGAAGTAGTAGAAATGAGAACAGCGAGAAACTTAACATCAGGATTGATGGTCAAGAAGTCAATGAAGTTAAGGAATTCTGCTACCTAGGCAGTAAAATAACCAATGACGGACGGAGCAAGGAGGACATCAAAAGCAGACTCGCTTTGGCAAAAAAGGCATTTCTGGGCAAGAGAAGTCTACTAATATCAAATACCGGCATTAATTTGAGGAAGACATTTCTGAGGATGTACGTCTGGAGTACAGCATTGTATGGTAGTGAAACATGGACTGTGGGAAAACCGGAAGAGAAGAAAATCGAAGCATTTGAGATGTGGTGCTATAGACGAATGTTGAAAATTAGGTGGACTGATAAGGTAAGGAATGAGGAGGTTCTACGCAGAATCGGAGAGGAAAGGAATATGTGGAAAACACTGATAAGGAGAAGGGACAGGATGATAGGACATCTGCTAAGACATGAGGGAATGACTTCCATGGTACTAGAGGGAGCTGTGGAGGGCAAAAACTGTAGAGGAAGACAGAGATTGGAATAAATCAAGCAAATAATTGAGGACGTAGGTTGCAAGTGCTACTCTGAGATGAAGAGGTTAGCACAGGAAAGGAATTCGTGGCGGGCCGCATCAAACCAGTCAGTAGACTGATGAGGAAAAAAAAAAAAAAGAGGTGTACAGCGTCCATCCAAAACGTTTCGGGACTGACGTTATTTGTGGCGTACAAGCGACGGCAGCGCAGTAACTACGGCGGCAGCTTGAACTAAGAACTGTAAACAACAGACGTGCATCGGCCAGTCACTTGTTTATTTATTTTGTTTATTTATTTATTGTTCCGTGGGACCAAATTAAGGAGAAGTCTCCATGGTCATGAAACGAGTCAATACATGAAATTATAACACGATAGTACAAACAGATAAAATGAAATACAAGAAACGTATTCAGGCGACAATTCGTAAGTTTAAAAAGAAAATCAACAATTAACATTGCAATTTGCCTAACTTTTCAGCTCTTCCAGGAGCTCCCCGACAGAGGAGGAGGAGTTAGCCATGAAGAAACTCTCCAGTTCAGACTTAAGAGTTTAGGCTACTGCTAAAATTTTTGAGTTCTTGTGGTCGGTTACTGAAAATGGATGCAGCAGAATACTGCACTCCTTTCTGCAAAAGAGTCGAGGAAGTGCATTCCACGTGCAGATTTGATTTCTGCCTAGTATTAACTGAGTGAAAGCTGCTAACACTTGGGAATAGGCTAATATTGCTAACAACAAACGACATTAAAGAAAATATATACTGTGAGGGCAATGTCAGAATTCCCAGACTATTGAATAGGTGTCGACGAGAGGTTCTCGATCTTACACCACATATAGCTCGAACAGCCCGTTTTTGAGCCAGTCAGAAGAATTACCCCAAAAAATAATACCATACGACATAAGCGTATGAAAATACGCGAAGTAGACTACTTTTCGTGTTGAACTATCACTTATTTCAGGTACTGTTCTAATGGTAAATAAAGCAGCATTTAGTTTCTTAACAAGATCCTGAACATGGGCTTTCCACAACAGCTTACTATCTATCCGAACGCCTAGGAACTTGAACTGTTCCGTCTCGCTTATAATATGCTCATTCTGTCTGATAAAAATATCAGTTCTTGTTGAATTGTGAGTTAGAAACTGTAAAAACTGAGTCTTACTATGATTTAGCATCAAATTATTTTCCACAAGCCACGAACTTATTTCATGACCTACATTATTTGATACAGTTTCAATATTACACACAAGATCCTTCACAACAAGCTGGTGTCATCAGCAAACAGAAATATTTTTGAACCACCTGTAATACTAGAAGGCATATCATTTATATAAATAAGAAACAGCAGTGGCCCCCAGCACCGACATCGTGCTGTCAGTTTGTCTGGCTTGTATAACGTTCGGTGCGGTGCACACAGGTAGGGCAGACTGTGTACAACACGTGAAGCATTAAACCCAGCCCCTCAGCTCTTCTCTGTTTTCGGGTATTACACCAGTCTGGAAGCCTCTTGCCCTGACCACTTTGGACAGCCAGTTCCCACCGCGCCACTGGCTACGCCGTCGCGCCTTGCCACACTGCGGTGACGGTGTTTGGTGACGTCAGCAGGTGTGAGGCGGCCCGTATCAGCTGTTTGTGCGCCGGGCAGATCAACAAGGCCCCATTGTTCGCAGGAGGGGGCCGCCGTCCGCCGAGAACCTCACCTCGGAAGACGCTGTAGTACAGTCCTCAGGAGTCTAACCCATGTGGTTCACGTACGGCGGCGAGCTGTCTCTACCACTCCCGACACTGCAGTCGAGGACTATTCTTTTATTTCTCAAGACAAACTGATACAAGGACAACCTGAATTCCAGCCAAAAAATTTCACAGTTTCTAGAGAGATATTTTCCACGTCTTTTGGCATGAAGGATCCGTGTTCTGAGGGGGTTCGTTATTGAGTAATGATTGTTGTGGTCTTCAGTCCAGAGACTGGTTTGATGCAGCTCTCCATGCTACTCTATCCTGCGCAGCTTCTTCATATCTCAGAACCTACTGCAACGTACATCCTTCTGAATCTGCTTAGTGTATTCATCTCTTGGTCTCCCTCTACGATTTTTACCCTCCACGCTGCCCTCCAGTACTAAATTGGTGATCCCTTGGTGCCTCAGAATATGCCCTACCAACCGATCCCTCCTTCTAGTCAAGTTGTGCCACAAACTCCTCTCCAATTCTGTTCAGTATTTCCTCATTAGTTGTGTGATCTACCCATCTAATCTTCAGCACTCTTCTGTAACACCACATTTCGTAAGCGTCTATTCTCTTCTTGTCTAAACTATTTATCGTCCATGTTTCACTTCCATACATGGCTACACTCCGTACAAATACTTTCAGAAACGACTTCTTGACACTTAAATCAATACTCGATGTTAAAAAATTTCTCTTCTTCAGAAACGCTTTCCTTGCCATTGCCAGTCTACATTTTATATCCTCTCTACTTCGACCATCATCAGTTATTTTGCTCCCCAAATAGCAAAACTCCTTTACTACTTTAAGTGTCTCATTTCCTAATCTAATTCCCTCAGCATCACCCGACTTAATTCGACTACATTCCATGATCCTCGTTTTGGTTTTGTTGTTGTTCATCTTATGTATATTATTAGGATTATACGGTTTTTTGCTCCGTTTACCTTTCGTTATCTGAAAGTACCGCCGCAGTAATGAAAAGTAATATGCATTCAGCAAGTTGATGTAAGGACACAATGTGTTGTATTATTGCGAAAATAGGGGGAGAGTATCACAGACATGATATACGAGTTGGGGTGGCCATTAAACAGAGGCGAATTTCGTTGCGGCTAGGTCTTTTCACGAACTTTCAAACATCAACTTTTGCCTCCGGATGCGACTATTACTTACAGAAGGTGAAATGACCATAGTAACGAAATAAGAAGAAATTATAGTTTGCTTGGGACGATTTAGATGTTCATTCCAGAATGGAGAGGTCGAGAAACAAATTTGAACGTAGTTCTTTGAACCATCTGCGAATCACTTCAGTCAGAACGTGAGAGTAAGCATGTAGATGCAGTTCAAAGCAGTGCAGACACTACCCCCCCCCTCCCCCCTCAGCTGGACGCTGGGGTGGTGATACATTGGCGGAAAAGTCTGTTGATGGTTGTGGACGGAAGTCTGGCAGAGAAACACTTGGGTGATGCGATGCCTGGTAACATCGCGGCGGACCTGCTTCTGCCGGCCGTACTGTAGTAACCCGCCGTGTGGACTGAATAAGTCGTTGGTAAAGTCCCCGACAGAAATTCTGAACCGTGCTGCCTCTGCAGCCGATCGTAACAGAGAAAATGTTGCCGGTGCAGAATTTTGTGCACGAACCGACCTCTCGGTTACGTCGCATAAATATTCGCGGGGTGGCCAGGCCATCCGCTAGAATGTTCTTGAAACCTGTTGCGAACTAGAGATGGGCAAACTCGTTCATCCTTGGGAACTAGTTCACTGCTGATCGTTCTTTTTTGGGAACCGTTCATTTTTACTCGTTCACCGTCCATGGTTCTTATGAAAAACTGACAACTAGTAGTGTAGGTGACTCAAGAGGGGGCACTTGCCTCCCCCTTGCAGCATAGGGTTTTTATTCATTACAGAATTCTTACACACTTTTAGAAGTAATTTCTGTGATTCTGCAGAACCTCTCGTTCAGTCAACTGTAGCGTTGTGTGGCTGATCGCAGGGAAATAATGCAGGGTGGTGCACGGAAAACCGGCCCCGAGTACAGACCTGCTCGCTAATTACGGACGATGTGTTGCCCGTTACGAGCAGATGCAACAAACAGACAAACATGTAATAATTAGGCAGTGAAGAAATAACAAGCTAATGCGCGCAACAATTGCGAAACAATCGATGACGATGTGTAGAGAGCTGGAGAAGAGAACATGAAAATCACACGCGACACGCATGGGCTATAAGCTCATGTAGTCTTGTAAACCTGTTGGTGGCTGTTTTCCAACTTAATAGACCACAAGCGTCTTGTATAAAATTCTTCATTTCGACTTCCACTACATAGCTATGCTACGTTGTAAACAATAATCGTTTACACCCTATATATACTTCACGTTGTCTCTGAGTTCGTAGGCGAAGTAGAGACTTTATGGAAGCATTTTTTTTCCAAAAGAAACCAAACTAGCAGGTAATGCAAATTGGAAACAACCAAACTTAAAAATAATGAGAGCCTTCTTAATGTAATGTTTTGTATATGAAAGATACGCGAAAATCGTTTTATAAGAATTTTCTTACACTAAAAATTAAGCAAATTATTGAAAGTTAGCTGCTAAATCGAGTCAATGAAACCAAAAAAAAAATATGAATAACAAAAAGAAATTGCCTAGTTATAAGTATGTCTTCTGCTGTTTATCGATATAATGAAGTGAGCTGATATGCCCTTTTGTTACCTGAAAAGACGTACCTATTACATACAACGTAATTTTTTATGCAATTTTCGTAACTATAAAATACTTTTTGATTACCGGTCGTGAACGCTGAATATCCAGAACCAAGTGCAAGGACAGTTTGGAACACATGTAAAATGGGCGAGCGCAGTGAACGAAACGAACAACTGGATACTGAACTAACTAGGAGCAGTCGGCAGTGGAACTGAGACAGGTGGTCATGCGGAGAACGACGAGGGAGGCCGAGGCTGAGGCGAGCACGCGACCCAGGCTGGAACGAGAACTGCCGAAGTGACCGCCGCGACCGAAGTGAACTAGTATACTATGAACCGATCGTTCCTCGTTCCCGGGAACTATAAGTAGACCGCCGCGACCGAAGTGAACTATGAACCGATCGTTCCTCGGAATTCGTTCCTCGGTCCTTTCGTTCATCTTGGTGAACCGTTCCTTTTCACCCGTTCTTTCGCGAACTACCCATCTCTATTGTGAACATCTGTACCCGGTGACCCAAAGCATTGTCATCCATAAAAATTCGATCGTTGTTTGGGAACGTGAACATACGAATGGCTGGATCTTCAAGCAGTCCGCGGCCCGTGGTCTTACGGTAGCATTCTCGCTTCCCTAGCACGGAGTCCCGGGTTCGATTCCCGGCGGGTTGGGGGATTTTCTCTGCCTCGAGATGACTGGGTGTCGTGTGTCTTTCATCATCATTTCATCCTCATTCACTCGCAAGTCGCCGTAGTGGCGTTAAAGAACCGCCCCGCAAGTGGTCTCCCGCTCATTATTATCTTCAAGCAGCTGAAGATAACCATTTACAGTCAATGATCGGTTCAGTTGCACCAGAGGACCCAGTCTGTTCCGTGTAAACACAGCCCACATCATTACGGAGCCACCACAACATCGTGGCGTCTGCGCAACGCTCGAAGGCTTCCATCACCTCTTAACAACTGAAATCGACAGTTAACTGACCGGACTCTACGGTCTTCCAGCCGTCTACGGTCCAGCCGATACGGCCACGAGGCCAGGAGAGGCACTGCAGGTGGTGTCGTGCTGCTAGCAAAGGCACTCGCGTAGGCCGTCCGCTGCCTTAGCCCATTGACGCCAAATTTCGCCGCGCCGTCCTGGCGGATACGTTCGTCGTACATCCCACATTGACTACGTTATTTCACGCACTGTTGCTTGTCTGTTAGGAGTGACAAGTCCGCAAACGCTGCTGCTCCCGACCGTTAAGTGAAGGCCGTCAGCGATGAGAGGTAATGCCCGAAATTTGGTATCCTCAGCAAATGCTTGACCCTGTGGATCTCCGAATATTGAATTCCCTAACGATTTCCGAATTGAATTGTCCCACGCGTCTCGCTCCAACTACCGTTCCGCGTTCACAGTCTGTCAATTCCCGCCGTCCGACCATAATCAAGTAGTAAACTTTTCACGTGAATCACCAGAGTGCAAATGACAGCTCCGGCAATGTAATGGCGTTTTACACATTGCGTACGCGACACTACCGCTGTCTCTATATGCGCGTGTTTCTTTCCCATGACTTTCGTCACCTCAGTATGTAAAGTACAGTGTCAAGCCCAACTCCATCGGCAAAAATTTCGGCGTTTGATCGGCGATATTTTCTGGGTATTTTGGAAGAGAGGAAACGAATCCACCGAAAAGCTATCAATATCTTCTCTTTCCGTACTTCAACTACAGACCGGTTTGGGAAAGTTTATTTCCATTCTGAATACTAATTGAAAATGCAGACAGCTTTAGGAAAGTTTATTTCCATTCTCAATACTTTGTGGGCCACCAGTATGACCGTGCACCATACATACAGCTCGCGCATCACACGGCATTGGGAACTGAAACTAACTCTCTCACATTCGTCTACAGTTGAAGATGGGGAAAGAGAACATATACATATAGCTCTTATAAGACATCATAGTCGCCGTTGACTGTATGAAACATTTATTATTACGATTGCAATTTCGGCCTTAGGACCATTTTCAAGTAACACTGCAAAGGTTACATTCTGTAAGAATATAAGACTATATGACATGAGTACATGTCGTCGTCAAAATGCATTCTTTTGAAAGCGAGAGTCCTATAAGATCCGACGAGTACGACACTTATGACATCGTAAAACGTTGTTAAATATGTGCTGAATTACGATGTAATAAGTGTCGTACTCATCGGATCTTTTAGGACTCTCGCATTCAAAAGGCTGCATTTTGACGACGACATGTACTCACGTCAGATAGCCCTATATTCCGGCAAAATGTAACTTTTGCAGTGTTATGTGAAAATGGTCCTAAGGCCAAAATTGTAATCGTAATAATAAATATTTCATACAGTCAAACTGCGATGGCTGAGGACCGAGTCAGTGTATCCGTCACCTTGTTGAAGCTGACGGCATAGCCCCGTGGTAAAATGGAGACCCATGTGATTTGAGTGGGTAACTACGACTCATATTAGCATATAACGGGTATTCTGTTGTCTTTATCATCATTTCATCCCCATCCGGCGCGCAGGTCGCTCAATGTGGCGTCGAATGTAATAAGACCTGCACCAAGGCGGCCGGACCTTGTGGGTCCCGGCCAATGACGCCAAACGCTCATTTGATTCATTTGCATTATGTGTTTTCCCTTCTTTTAATATATTGGATGCAACAGCAATGATGTCATAGTGCTAAATAAGTAAATAATCCGAATAATAAAATAAAAGACGTTTACAGCAACTAATAAGCCTGTAATATGCAACACACAGCCGCACAACACAAAGTAATGCAACAACGCTCCGACAGACGCAAAAAGACTGTGATTTGGTTGTTGTCGTTGCGGGCAACAGCTGAGCGTAGCTTGGTTGTGACTCCCTTCCACTTCATTCAGTAAACGCACACACGACATGCGTATCGGGCAGCTTTTCACCAGTAAACCTGCCGGCAGTTCTGTTAACGCGCAACCGACTCTGCCGGAGAAAACAAATTCGAGACAGAGCTGGGCAGTCCTGAGTGCGAGATTCAGGGCGAAGAGTGAAGTCGGCAGTGTACTGTTGTCAACAATAGGTACAAACAATACGCATGGCACAGATCGGCCAACATTTGCGGTGTTGTGCATGTGTTTTCAGGAGAGCACAGGTACAGCCATAAATGTAGCTAAAAAGTCAAACTAAATAGTATTACTCTGTAATGAGCTACCGGACACGACCGAATCTCTCAACACCAAAACTACGTCCAGAAACTTCCTCGTCGGAGCCCCAGATCAGCCTGTATGTTGTATTAAGTTTTCAACGAGCACTTCTCCTCCTCTTCTTGCGAATGTTCTACACCGCGCGGCGTCTCTGGCTTCCATCTGCTTCGCCGTTGGCAGTCCTCTTTTCGCGTGATTCTGTCCTGCACCGCACGCCTCGTTTCATCCTTGTAGCCGTGGTCTTCCCCTTTCTCTGTCTCCAGTGACATATCTTAGAAAGTCATCTTTCCTCTGGGATTCTTCTGAGATGTCCATACCGTGCGAGCCGTTTATTTTTACTAGTGTCTACAACATCCTTCGTGACTCCCATCTGTTCTCGTAGCACTTCATTTCTTATTTTCTCCCTTCTTGTACCTCCACAGCTTCATCTCCAAAACTCCTTTTCCATTACCTTTAATTTCTTCTCGTTGATCCTGGAAACCAACCTCAAAAAATGGTTCTGAGCACTATGGGACTTAACATCTGAGGTCACCAGTCCCCTAGACTTAGAACTACTTAAACCTAACTAACCTAAGGACATCGCACACATCCATACCCAAGGCAGGGTTCGAACCTGCGACCGTAGCAGTTGCGCGGTTCCGGACTGAAGCGCCTAGAACCGTTGGGCCACCGCAGGCCGGCGAAACCCACCTCAGTCCAGCACCATACAGAGAAATGCTTTCAACTGTAGTTTCGTATGTCGTCCTTTTCAAATTTTTTGACGTAGTTTCACTGAAAATAAAGTAGTGTAATTGCTTAATCGCCACCTTTTCTTTTCCTCTGCTTTATTTCCTCGTTACTTCCACCTTTATCCCAAATGATCGTCCCTAAACATTTTTATGATCGACTACACGTTACTCTAGAGCCATCACCCATAACTATATCTCTTCCTGTACCTCCGAAAAGCATCTATTCATTCTCATTCTTTGTAAGGTTAATTTTCATTCCTCTCTGCTGATATTCTTCTGTAAGCTTTCGTGACATGTGAGACATATCCTCCTCTTTGCTCGGCGAGGGTGACCTGATCGTGGGCGAAATTTAAGGAGAACAGGACGTCATCACCTACTCTGATTCCCATGTTTCTGCACTTTCTTTTCCAGTTTTTCAGTGCTTCGTTCAAAAATATTTTAAAGAACGCAGGGGCGAAGCAGTATACTTCTGTCAGTCCTCTGCTAATCGTAAGTTTCTGCGGTAGAAACTCCCCAACTTTAACACGACAAGTATTATGTGAAAACAGCTCTCCTCCTAACGGCTTGTTCGTAACATTTATGAATGTTCTGGTCATTCACTGCTTCCTACACCCTAGAAGACGGTAAACTGTCGAAGGCCTTCTACAAGTGTATGAAGACAATGTGCCATTCTCTTGTCAGTCCCTGTCTAATGCTGCAGATATCATCGATGCAACAGCTTCCTGCTCGGAAGTCACTCTGTTCACCTGTTTCCTCAATTTCTCTCTCAGTTTTAGTTTCAAGTATCATACGATATAGTCTCGATATGGAACAGAACTGCTATGTCTCGATAATTTGCGCAGTCACCCTTGCTTCTTCTTTTAAACAGATTTGTGACGAACCTTTCTTTAAACTCGACGAGGATTCCCTCTTCACTAAGACAGAGGTTAAATAGCTGTGCGAGATGTTCCAATAAAACGTTTGACCCGGACTTCCACAGCATATATACAGCTCCAGGTCAGCGGCGCTTCGCCGTTTTTCAGCTGTTTAATTGAATCCTGTACTTCCACTTTTATCTCCTTAATTTCTGCGTCACGTTCGTTGCCTGCAAAGGAGCATAATATGCTGAAATTCGGATCGATCTTCTTTAAAGAGTGCTTCATCTATATAGGCTTATCAGCAATAAGTTTGGACAATGTCCACATTGTTGCTGAAAGGACAACTGCTGACTGTCGAGGAAGTAACGGAATAACACAAATGTAACATATATTTGTTAGTCCCTTCTAGCGTAGTTACTCTCCCGCCGTCAAAAAATTTTCATACAAACGTTTTGGTGCATCCATTCTTAATTTTACCCGCCAGCCACGGACCCAGTTCACCCGGCAGATTCGTTTTCAGCCGATTTCGCACATCCCGCTATGTCAATACAACGGGACTGCTACCACGTCCCGCCACAGTTACACTAATCGCCAACATTCCGCAAACGTTCCGCCACTGTCAAGCGGGATAAAACTTGGCGCACAATTCCCGTGTAAGGGAGGGGCCAGTGTCTCTTGCTAACACTGCCAAATCCAGAATAACAGAAAAACGTGCCGGCCCCGCGAAGACGAGACCAGCTGGAAAAAGAGATGTTGAAACCATCACATAACTCAGTTATGTTGTTTTTCTTCTATTTCTGCAATTGGCCCATTACTTCATATCGTTTCTACTTCCCCCACTCAGTTATTTCGTTACTCAGACAGCAAAATTAATCTAGGAGGCCTTATTTTAGTGTCTAATTTCGTAATTTAATACCGTCGGTATTTCTAGACTTAAATTGATTGCACTCCATGACCTTCATTTCATTTTAATCCATTTGCCGTTATTACCTCTTTTCAAAAGTTATCGATTAACGTGAGCTAATCTTGCAACTCCCTCGCCATGTCAGATAGAATTTACATAGTCACCATCGAATAAAGCTTTTGACATTTCTCGCCAGATTAAAACTACGCTCTGTCGCAAAAGTATTCGGACAGCACGTAACGGCGCAAAATTTTGCAGTTTGCCGCATGAACAAGTACAGACATTGCGCTTTGTAATGTATTTCGGACTCTGGGTACGATGTCGCAACGTGAAACACGCGTCAAATACGAATTGTTGTTGGACATGTGTCTGTTATGTAATATTTCCTGAAAACGGCATGGGAAGTTGCAACAAAAGTATTCGGACAAAGGCGGGCAACGTGAGAGAATAGTTCATTCCGAGACGCACAGAGGGTGAAGCGACTGCAGTGAGTCCGTCATTTCCGCGAGACGATAGCGATGATTAGTGAACACGTATCGCGAGCCTGTGCAGGTCGACGATGGGACGCAGAGGGAAGTGTTCTACGTTCGAGCAAAGGCAGCTTGGCGTATGTCATCACGCGAAGGGGAAAACCTGCAACAAAATTGCCGCAATAGTGAACATGAAGAGAAGTACAGTTCACGACATTATTAAACGGTTCGAGAAAGAAGACCGATTGGAGTACCGTTGCAGTACAGGACGGCTGCGGACATTTTCACAGAGAGATGAACGTGTGATTGTGCAAAAGGTACAACAGGATCCGAAAATATCTGCCACACGAAATGGAAGTGAGGTGCAGGGAGACCTTGGTGTAAAAGTTCATCACGAAACCGTGCGGAGAGTAATACGACGATCGCAGTACCATGGTCGAGTGGCACGGCGAAAGGCATTCCATAAATGCAGTGAACCAGAAGAAACGTATGCAGTTTGCGAGGGAATACGCCGAATACGATCAGGCTTTGTGGAATCTGGTGATATTTTGCGACGAATGTAAATTTACATTATGGCAAAGCGACGGAAGTCCGGCAATGGTATGGGTGATTTAGTGTTCATTGATGATACGATGAACAAGGAAGCGTATTTGAATATACTGCGAGGACATTTGAAGCAGAGTGCACGACATCTAGGTACTGCGAACAACTTTCATTTGTTTCAGGGTAATGATCCCAAGCATATCGCGCATATTGTACAAGTGTGGTTGCTCTTCAATTGCCCGAAAGTATTGCGCCCCCTCCCCAATCACCAGAACTTAACCCAGTTGTGGGATAAATTGAAACGGGCCCTCCGCGCGGACAGCATCTATACGAAGGAGACCTTGAAAGAGAAACTGCGCCAAGAATGGGCAAATATAGGCCCAGATTTCACGAAAAAACTCGTTGAAAGTATGCCTAGTAGATTGGAGGAGGTATTGAAAATGAAAGGTGGACCCACAAGGTACTGACATTTTCGTCGTACAACTTATGAACATTTATTGGAGAGTGTCCGAATGCTTTTGTAGCAGCAGCGTGTGCAGGATGTTTCATTTTTGTTGCAAATTTTTCTGTTATTTATGTTTTGGAAACGAAGTAATAAAATAATTCTTTTGTAATTAATGTTGTTACGCATATATATTGCTAATAAATATCTTTGAGTTTCATAGTCAGTGTTTCTCGAGTACTCATTGCGAAATTTCCCACTGTCCGAATACTTTTGCGACTGAGAGTATGTGCTGGAAGTAAACACGAATATTCGCCCTTTGCAGGCAAATGGTCTACGAACGGCCCGCGATAAACACAGTTTTAATGTGCTACGAAGCTCGAAATCTGTCCGCAGTAGAGTGAAAAACCATTTCCAAATTTGTCGTGGATTTCGCATATTTGATAACATGGCGGACAGGCTACAACACTCTCCCTCTCTCCCTCTCTCCCTCTCTCCCTCTCTCCCTCTCTCCCTCTCTCCCTCTCTCCCTCTCTCCCTCTCTCCCTCTCTCCCTCTCTCCCTCTCTCTCCCTCTCTCTCCCTCTCTCTCTCTCTCTCTCTCTCTCCCTCTCTCCCTCTCTCCCTCTCTCCCCCCCCCCTCTCTCTCTCTCTCTCTCTCTCTCTCTCTCTCTCTCTCTCTCTCTCTCTCTCTCTCTCTCTCTCTCTCTCTCTCTCTCTCTCTCTGTTACTGCCTTCACTTTTTTCGCCTTCCAACTCTTATAACTGCTGTGTGGCTTCTGTTCAAGCACTAGGTAACCTTTCGCGTCCACTGTTTTATCCCTGTTAACATCTTAAAATCAAAAGTGTGTTCTGAGCAATGTTTCAAAATGTGTTTTTGTATCTAAAACGATTACAAATTTCAGTTTGTCTTTCTTCGGCCTCTCTTATAATTCGTACGGTGTGCACTGCGTCTCGTGTTCTATCCAAATTAATCTTCCCCCATGTCGGCTCCTGTACAGATAATTCGTGTTAGTATTTTGCAACGATGACATCTTTAACTAGCCGCCCAGTAATGTTCACACCTGTTGGCACCTGCCTCCTTTGGTATCGGGACTATTATGTTTCTCGTCTAGTCTGACGGTTTTGAGGCCATGTCGCTTGCTCAGACGTTGAGCAGCGTGCCGGCAAACTGCACCAGCAGAACTAGAGACCTCTGGCAGGGAACGCCTGTACTACAGATAGCTGACTAGATGAGAGACAAGCAGAGACCTCTACCAGCGGAGCGGGGAACAGCAATATGGCTGCGAAAATAGAGCGAGTTTTATAATGTGTACGACTATTACAAAACAGACTGCATCATCAGTGCTCTGTTTATCAGTTAACACATTTTTGTGTATTTTGGAAGCTACAAATTAATTTTTTCTCGCGAGATTTAATGCGAATTGTACCTGTACTGGTTTTAACGCACATGGGGCGTCATATTCCAACATTATGCGCATGTACATCCATATTAATAAATACAATTTCATACACGCCTTTAAGCATATAAAATGGAAGTGTGATACGAACATTTGTTGGTAGCAATCTCTTTCTTTTGCATTCATTCCAAGTATACTGTTCATTTTAATCTTCACTGTAGGGAGATTTTTCTTTACATTAATCAGTATGAAAGAAACTGCACTGTGTTGTGGTTTCAAGACTTTTATATAGCAAGGAGTATGGTAAATAATTTTTCCGCAATGAAACGCCAGTAGTAGGACAGTAATACATTTTCAGAATTTTTTTCAGTTTCATCCAGGTTAGCGATCCGCTCTTGCAGGTATACTCGAACCATTAACCATATTTGGCTTAAGCTTGTGGCAGACTGTTCCATTAAGATGGAGATTTTTGTGTCATAGTCGTTACGATATATATTAACTAGCGCAAGCAATGTCAGCAAAATAGTAGCTAAATGGAATATATATGGCCCAGTTACTAAAATCGCTCAGTAAATTTGTATTTTCAATACTGGGTGGTAATCATAGGAAAAAAGGATGGAAAGATATTTTTGTCGTATCTTTCAACACACTGGAAGACAGGAACAAGGTGTTCGCTTATCAAGAGACATTGTTTTAATTTTTACCTTGTGTGATATCATGCATTTCCTTTTACCTCAGAGATAATTGAAGGAAAAAAGTACTCTGCATTCGTTTTTGGATATTTATGCTGCACAGTATATGAAATAAGTCGTAGAAAAATCGATGAAAATATACATTTTTGATATTTTCAGTATCAACTGTAAAAAGTCTCTAATGTGGTTTTTTTTTGTTACACACTAAACACCATAATAATAAGCCACTTTCATTTTTTACACTCTTGTAGAGATATTATAAATTGCAATTCGTTTTGAGGGTGAGTTATTGTAAGAGACGAGTGTGCTGAAAATACATGAAGTCTTCTAGGTAATTTTAGAATTTCTTTTTCCTTGAAATACCTCGCTGTCAAAACAAAATGCACAATATTTCAAGTCTTCATCTGGAGTTCTAAAGTACACAAAAAGTAACATATTAAAGCAAAAGAAACAAAATAAACGACCAATCACTGTTGGCTACAGCATAATCGGGCTGTGTCTTGTAGTTTGGTGGCGTGGTCCACGTGGGATCTGAAGCACGGACCCCACGGGGGTTCCCGGCATGCTCCACATGCCAGGGGAGAGGTGGAGGCTAGGGCCAGGGAGTCTGAAAATTCCAGCGCCGGCCGGGGATTGAACCCCGGCCCGGCTGGGGCGAATAGCCCCAGCCGAGGCACTGGAACGTTCCAGACTGTAACCGCTAGACCACCGAGGACCCCGGCCGTGTGTAGCTCTGGTAGTCAGACACTTCCTGCTGTCTCTGTGTTTACACCGGGCACAGGACGAGGTATGGCCGGCTGCACTGCAGGGAGGACGTGTTGGTTGTGTTTACCCCCGTGTGTCAGCCGAGTAGTCGTCAGGTTTACGACTCGCTGGCCTGACCGTAGTTTCCTTTCATCGAAGTCGTCATTTGTGTGGCATAACGTCAGTAGCTGCTTTTTATTATTAAAGGTTGTTGGTTGCTTTTACTGTCTTTTCAGTGGTTGCTGATTTGGCTGCTTTTGAAAGTATATCGATATGATTTTAGGATTCTGAAAAGTAGGTAATTACAATCGTGGTGTGAAATAAGGTTAATTTTTAGCAAACTCACTGTCGTTTGAGGTCGTGCTTCTGATCTGAGTCCTTCTGATAAGACTGCTACCAGATAAAGAGAGAGAGAGAAACTGTTCTTTAATTTTTCATTGCTCATCTTTTGTCAATGACAAATGATAATGTCATGGCAGCAGAGGTATATTTGCTCAAGTGAGCAGAAGAGGTGGAAAAATACTGCGGCATTTAGGAAACGTTTTCCTGATGTTCTGCAAAATAGTATTTGGTCGCGTTCCGGCTTTTGGTTTCTGAGAAACAAAATATATTGTCGACCAGTTCTTATAGCTTTTGTGAGTGTATTCGCGAATATCGCAATATGTAACATAAATGGTCATACCTTTTGACAGCATTGACTTAGCTTACATTTATTACACCAACAAGGGCTACAAATCTTAGGATGCGACAGAAATTTCAAAGTGATACGTCCTGTTCTAACAGTGTATTATAACATAAATATTATTTACAGGATTTAATTTGAAACATAACCCTCCCTTGATTTTAGAATTGCTTTATTGTATGGGTCAATTTTTGTGTGAGACGAGCTCTAAATTGTCGTTCGTCAAGCAGTTCCCATTTCTTTTTATTTTTTAATGTTCGTTATGGGAAAACGTTGTTCATAGGTTGACTGAAAGAGGCTACCGAATTTTAATACATTATCAAGCAAAGACTTATAATTTTATCCAGCGACACAGCGATAAAAATTGAACAGATTCAATTCATAATGAAGGAGTCTACAAAAGAAATAAAAATAACGAACAGTTAACGGCGCCCGGCATCTGATCAATGACGGACCGCGGCCTGCGTACCTTGCCATGCATAAACAACAAAATGAATTACCTAACTATATTTTTTCGAAGTGGTAATTACAATGTTGTCTACACTTGGCACACGAGGGGAAGTACCCATTTGAAAAGTGCTTCTATTAGAGGACAAAAAGGACGAATATGTTCCTCTTTGAAAGACGCTGACAGGAAAGTGGGAACCATCTGCTTCAGTCCTCATGAAAAATGTTGGTACGTCAACTCATATGCGTTCTCTTAGCACAGAATATGCTACACACCTTTACCCGGTCTCTCTTTGTAGTTAAGCCTTTGTACTTCCCTAGACTGAAAAACATTGACCGGTGGTTATATTGGTATAGGGGAAAACTATTTAATTTTTTTAACGCACAGGTATAGCGCGATGGGAGAAAACTGACAGACGCCTTCCCGCCGCCCAAACCGTCGACTGGCGGACATGTCGCTCCCTCTCTTTCTCTGCCACTGACCGCCCCTGCCTCCTCCTGTCTTCACTCTCGCTTCCATTGGCTGATTCTGCCTTCCTCTCCCTCTGCCACTGTCTCCTACATCTCGTTTTCACGTGTCTCATAGTGTCTTCCTGTCTCACTCTCACTGTCTCCACCATACCTTGGCAACTCAAAAATTCTGAGGAAAGGTCCAACTTATTTTTTCCCATCAACCCTCCCCTTCCCTTTGCTGCTGTCTTTCACTCACCGTCTGTATCTCATCTTCCTTTGCCACCCACTGCCTTTGCTTTCATCCATCTGCCTCCTTTTTCCTTCTTACTGTGCTGTCTCTCTAGTACTCCCTATTAGCACAACAAAGGGCAAACGTGTTCGTGTGCAAAAATTTTTCGTCAGGAAGCTGGACTGAAGCAGCTGTTTTCCCACTTTTCTGTTGGAGTCTTTTAGAGAGGAACGTACTCGCCTATTCTGTGCTCTGACAAGACCACCTTCTATTCGTGTTACCTTACTTTCCGTGTTACAACAGGTTGTGCAGCTTATATAAAACGCATTCTGTACGTCAGTAACATTTTCACAGTTCATGTATATATTTCGACACACACAAAGAACAAAAAAGTACACATAATACAATGTTCACACAAAACAGTCTCCTGTCTAACACAAGTATACTTTCCGCTGCTTTATATAAAGTGCACATCTTTAGGCTACACCTAAAATATCCCAAAATTGGTATGGTGTTAGAGTTGCAAATAATTTTTTTTCCACCATCGAATAATTTCCAGATCAGGACAATCTGTGCAGCCATGAAGTGCCCATTGTACAGAGGCAGCAAGTCGTAAAGTTTTATTGCTGGAACAATAACGACCGAAAACAGAGTTTGGTGACCTCAGAACCATCGCCAGTTGCTCCTGACTACCTCACGTGCATGAGCACGTAAACCTTTAACCTTTTGACCTCGGTAACGGATAATGATATCGAAAAAAGTTGCTAAGCTCTCCGAGAACATTACTTGAGTACCATTTGCCAAAAAAAAAACCATGGTTTTTCGGTGTTAACTCACCAGATGCCCATGAAGAAAGTGTGGTTATACAAGCCGTCTAAGGCCCACCCTAGACCACACCTAATGCAAAAGAACCAACCAATTTGCTCAATTTACTTGGGCTGGAGGAACTTCGAGGTGTTTAAATTTGGACCGTGCACTGTAGGTTAGCACGTTCCTTCCGGTATGCATAACGCTATTCGGAACAGTTGACTCCTTATCTCTGTGATCAATAGAACCCGAGATATAACAGCTTGAAAAATCGTATTTTTTTGGTTCCATACACTGGTCGAAAAATAAAGAACTTTTTAGTGCTCGGTAAATTGAAAACACTTCAACTATTTGTCTTAAAGTCGTTGCACGTTAACTGTGTTTATCCTCTAAATTCAGTGCACGTTGTAGGACGTATTCTGAACTGCACAAAGGTTCAATATTGTGATAGCTGTGTTACTCGCTGTTGCGGATAAATCGCATTAAAAGTAGACGACGATGTGTAACGTTGGGGCAGACATCCACTTCTGAAGTGGACTGGAACACTGAGGCACCTGAGCGAATGATTCGTGGTGATGGACGTGACGTAATAGGCAATACTTTCCATGGCTTAAAGACTTCAGTACGTGCAGTCCCCACGAACCTTCCAAATATTAAAATTTTGTGCCCGGAAGGATGTAACCTGCGGACAAGCGCAAACAGGAATGTATGAATCTGCGAAGTCTCATGTAAGGCGTATCGAGGAGAACGGAGAAGACTTTTGTCAGTCACATATATACTGTAGATGAGACTAACCGTGAGCTACTGTTTGTCATCGTCACGTCACGCCTATTTAAAACGCTTCATTCCAAATAAAATAATCTCTGGAAATACTTCCTAACACAATTTGCTAATTTTGTTCCCTTGTCTGTAACGCTCCTCCTGCTATTGACAGTTACCATTTCATATCTTTTCTACTTCCACTACGGGCTTTTATTTTGCTATCGAAATTCCGAAAGCAGTTTCCTACTCCTACTTTATCATTTTGCACTTTAATTCCCTCAGTAAATTTTGGTCTAATTGAACTGCTCTCCGTTACTCTTGTTTCAATCTGTGTTCATCTTACCACCTCCTTCCAAAAACTATCTATTCCATTCGCCTAATCTTTCAAGTGTGTAGGCATCTCTCAAAAAGCATAATGTCACCTGCAAACGAAGATTTGAAACTCCCTACAAATTAAAACTGTGTGTGTGTGTGTGTGTGTGTGTGTGTGTGAGTGAGTGAGTGAGTGAGTGTGAGAGAGAGAGAGAGAGAGAGAGAGAGAGAGAGAGAGAGAGAGAGAGAGAGAGACATCTGTCACGTCCTGTCGTCACACATTTACTTCCCCCACTATCTGTCTGCTAAACTTAACACAAGCTCTCTTGCATACCTTGCTGGACTGACACCCTTTCGAGATAGGATACCTCGAAGAAATAGCTTAGCCAGAGCCCAGAAGAATGTTTCCAGAATGAATTTTCATTGTGCAACAATGTGTGCACTGCTGGAAACTCCCTTGCAGATTAAACCTGTGTTCCAAACAAGGACTCGAACTTTAGACTTGCATGTGCAAATGCTCTACCGATAACCCCCCCCCCCCCCCCCCAAAAAAAAACGCAGTTTTAATATGCCTGGAAGTTTCAAACCAGTGCATGCTCAGCTGCAGAGTGAAAAATCATTTTGGAAACAGTTTGTATTTCTTCCTCTGATCATGAATTCGTGTCCTAGATTTCCCATGGATTTCGTATTCTCTGCCTTCTGTACAGAAAATGACTAAACTGCCATGGACCTCAGCCCTGTCACACTAGTTTCTCAACTGTGGCCTTCCTTTTATATACAGCTGGTGCCGGGTTTGTGCTCGAGTTGTACATAACCTTCCACGTCCTCTATCTTACCCTTGATAACATAACAAAATCAAACTGTAAATTCCGATGAAAATTGTCTAAAATCTTTCCTACATATAAAAATACTAAAACAAAACGTGGCTTTGTCTCGTTCAACCTGTCTTATAACTCGTACAGTCTGCAACGTTTTGCGTGTTCCTTCCACATTGATATTCCCCCGGGCTCGGTGCTACCGGTTGTTCCACTTTTCTACTGGCAATTTGTGTCAGTATTTTGCTACAGTGACTTATTCGACGCTGTTCTTCTTTGGTACTGAGATTATTACGTTTCTCGTTTAGTGTGATGGTTTTGCGGTGGGTGACGTCTCAGCTGCCTGGGTGTTGAATGAAGCGGGAAACTATCAGCGGAGTCCTCGCCAGCGGAACTAGCGGCCTCTGGCGGAGAACGCCTCTACTAAAGATAGCTGACCAGTAGAGACATCTACCAGCAGAAATTCAGGTACTTACGTCAGTTCATACGATTATTAGAGAACTAACTGCATAATCGTTTCACCGTTTATCAGTTACCTCATTGTTGTGTATTTCGCATGTTACAAAGTAATGTTCTCACAAGATTTAACGGAAATTTTATCTCTGTTGGCTTTAACACAAATGGGGCGTCATATTAAACATTCTTTGCACGTAAATTAATATTACTAAACACAATTTCATGCACGGTTTTAAGCATTTGAAATGGAAGTGTGACACTGTGTTTTACAGTGTTTATTTTTGTGATTTCGTTCCAAGTATATTGTTCATCTTAATCTGCACTGTAGAGTGAAGGTTTCCTTTTTTTCTTTTACACAGAGTCGAAATAACTGCACTGCATTGTGGGATCAAGAATTTTAAAGAGAACAGTAAATAACTTTTTTCGCAATGCAACATCAGTGGTAGAACCTTAACAGATTTTTATCATTTTCTTCCATTTCACTTATTGTAGACTAGCAAACGCCTCGCAGAGGTACTTGAACCGTTTTGCATATTTAGTTAAGGCTGTGTAAAACCGTTTTATTGAGCCCAGTGTATGTAGAGACGGATCCACGAGAAAAGAGCCATACAAATTGTCATAGTAGTTACAATATACTAACGGATTCAACCACTTCCAACGAGATAGTAACTATATGGGTCAGTTATTAAAGTCACTTAGAAATTCCAGTATTTTTTAACTAGTTAGTGATACTCGTAAGACGTTATTTTTGTAATATTAGCACTGAACACACTGAAAAGAACAGGAATCAGCTGCTTACTTACTCCAGAAACTTGTTTTCATTGTTATCCTGTGTGATATCATGCATTTCGTTTTGCCGCCGATTATGAGATATTTTAAGGAAAAATCCTCTGTACTAGTTCATGGAAAATGTATGCAGTGCAGTATTAGTAAAATAGAAGAAAAAAGTTTTATAATGTATTCAGTATGGTTTTTTTGTGACAGTGGCATTCGGTATACCAAAGACCATAAAACAGTCTATTTTTATTTTTAAAAAGTTTTTACATTGTTGTAATCCTAGATATATCATGTCCTGTGATTGATTGTGAGTCATTTCATGGGAAATGTAGCCTTTCTTTGTTCTAGGTAGTTTCATAAGTTCCTTTTCCTCAAAATATCTCACTGTCAAGACGTAATTTCAAATCTTCGGTTGCAGAAGTAAAGTACATACACAAGAACATAATTTAAGGAAAAGAAACAAAATAAACGACCAATCACTGTTGGCTACAGCATAATCGGGCTGTGTTTTGTAGTTTGCTGGCGTGGTCCACGTGGGATCCGAAGCACGGACCCCACGGGGGTTCCCGGCATGCTCCACATGCCAGGGGAGAGGTGGAGGCTAGGGCCAGGGAGTCTGAAAATTCCAGCGCCGGCCGGGGATTGAACCCCGGCCCGGCTGGGGCGAATAGCCCCAGCCGAGGCGCTGGAACGTTCCAGACTGTAACCGCTAGACCACCGAGGACCCCGGCAGTCCGACACTTCCTGCTGTCTGTCTCTGTGTTTACACCGGGTCTGGCCGGCTGCACTACGGGTAGAACGTGACGTGTTCACCTCCGTGTGACGGCGGACGTACCTGCAAAGCGTGTCAGAGCACCATCACTGTTGACAGTTCGTAATGGGGGTTTAGGCAGAGGATTCTGTTTTACACAGGTCAGTCACGATGGTAGCGACACGCGGGTAGACCTGCAGCAGGCGACCGACACAAACCCGTGTAACGTAGAGGGACGCGCTAGTGTGCGATTGCGCCTTTGCGGAATAATCGCTGGAAGCAGCCATATACAGGAGTATCCGTACGGAGTGATTGAAACTGGAACCGATACACAAAGGTAATCGCAGGCAATGTAGATGCGAGACAGATTCAGATGTTGAAGCAACCCCAGTGGCCGCAGCTGCAGCAGAGGCTCACCGCGAATCATTGGCGACTGCAACTGACACTGGCAGGTAGACAAGTACCCTCCGCCGCACACCATCTTGCCTTGCGGGCTATAATGTGTGAGTTTGCTTTTACATCTACAGGTAATTTTTGTTCCTCTTTTATCGTAAGGTAGGAGCGAAATGAAAATTGGACAGACTGGAAGAAAGTAAGTGAACTGTTCAGTATTTCAAAAGTAATGGCCAGAATTATTAAATATACTTATCATACTGTGAGACAAGGCGGTGAGTACCTTTATGGAGAAGCACTTCCGGTTGCCTGCGTAACGGTGATTGTACCCAGGCTCGCACCGCCTTGTCCGAAGCAACTCGAAGCCACAAATGTCCTTCGTCAGGACTCAAAAAACTATGGAAATCGCGTGGAGACAGAACACGACTGTAAGGGATTTTGGATATTTTCCGCCCACATGCTGCCGCTGCAGAAGTTTCGCTGGGAAGCCGTCCCCGCTCCTTCGCATGCGATTTACAGATTTTTGGAGCGCGGAAGAGAGACATGCGTGGTAGGCGATTTACTTGGGGTGAAACGGTGCAACCATGGCTCCGTTGGAAGAGCAAACTTATTGCCTCCAAGGCACTCACGGGCTGGTCTTAAGGTGGGATAAATGTACCGACAGTAACAGCTATGGCGATTATTTTCGAAATAACAAACGGTTTACTTACTACTTTCCATATATCTCGTTTTCGTTTGCTGCCGCTTATACTTACTTTTACCTGAAATTCTTCCGAACTATGGTTTTTATAGAGGTCTACCTATCGTTAAATTATTGTTGTGGTCTTCAGTCCGAAGGCTGGTTTGATACAGCTCTCCATGTTCCTCTACCCTGTGCAAGACTCTTCGAATATCTTCTGCAACTTAGATACTTCTGAATTTGGTTATCTTATTCATCTCTTGGTCTTCCGTCCAGTACTAAATTATTGATCCCTTGATGTCTCAGAATGTGTCCTATCAGCTGATCACGTCTTGTAGTCAGTTTGTTCCAAAAAAATTTTCTCATCGATTCTGTTCAGTACCTTCTCGTTAGTTATGTCATGTACACATCGAATCTCCAGCGTTCTTTTACAGCACCACATTTCAAAAGATTCTATTCACTTATTATTTATCGTCCATGTCGTACATCCATAGATCACTACACTCCATAGAAATACTTTCGGAAAAAGACTTCTTGAAACTTAAATCTACACTATACATAAACAAATGTCTCTTCTTAAGAAACGCTTTTCTTGCCATTGCCAGTCTGCATTTTACATTCTATCTACTTCGGCCATCATGTGATAATTTGATGCCTAACTACCAAAACTCATCTACTCCTTCAAGTGTCTCGTTTCCCATCTAATTCAGTCGGCATAAAGTGATTTAATTCGAGTACATTCCATTATCCTCGTTTTGCTTTTGTTGATGTTCATCCTATTATCCTCCTTTCAAGACACTGTCCATTCCGTTCAACTGCTCTTCCAAGTCCTTTGCTGTCTCTGAATAATAATGTCGTCGACAAACCTCAAAGTTCTTATTTTTTCTCACGGGACTGTAATTTCTACTCCATTTTTTTTCTTTCGTTTCCTTTACTACTTGCTCAATGTATAGGTTGAATAACATCAGCGATAGCCAACAGCTCTGTCTCACTTTCTTCTCAACCACTACTTCCCTTTTATGCCGTCTGGTTTCTGTACAAGTTGTGCACATCCCTCCAGAATTACAAACAAAATAATTCGGTCAGCTTTCTCAAAAGTGTGCTCTAAGTCTACAAATGCTACGAAAGTAGGTTAGTCTTTCCTTAACCCATCTTCTAACGTAGGTCGTAAGGTGAGCATTGCCTCGCGCGTTTCTACATTTCTCCAAAGTCCAAATTCTGCTCCCCCGAGGTCGGCTTCTACCAGCTTTTTTCCATTCTCCTGTAAAGAATTTGTATTCTGCAGCCATGACTTAGGTGTGAAAAAAGCACCGAACTGTCAGCACCTATTGCCTTACGGAACTGAAGTACTACATTCTTCGTCTGAGCGTATTTCGCTCGTCTTTTAGATCTTGCAAACCAGATCGAAGAGCTATCTACACTACTGCCCATTAAAATTGCTTCACCACGAAGATGACGTGCTACAGACGCGAAATTTAACCGACGGGAAGAAGATGCTGTGATATGCAAATGACTAGCTTTTCAGAAAATTCACACAAGATTGGCGCCGCTGGCGACACCTGCAACCTGATGACATGAGGAAAGTTTCCAACCGATTTCTCATACACAGACAGCAGTTGACCGGCGTTGCCTGGTGAAACGTTGTTGTGATGCCTCGTGTAAGGAGGAGAAATGCGTACCATCACGTTTCCGACTTTGATAAAGGTCGGATTGTAGCCTATCGCGATCCAATGACCGTTAGCAGAATATGGAATCGGTAGATTCAGGAGGGTAATACGGAACGCCTGCTGGATCACTAGCAGTCGAGATGACACGCATCTTATCCGCACGGCTGTAACGGATCGTGCAGCCACGTCTCGATCCTTGACTCAACAGATGGGGACGTTTGCAAGACAACAACCATCTGCACGAACAGTTCGACGACGTTTGCAGCAGCGTGGGCTATCAGCTCGGAGACCACGGCTGCGGTTACCCTTGGCGCTGCATCACAGACAGGAGCCCCTGCGATGGTGGACTCAACGGCGAACCTGGGTACACGAATGGCAAAACGTCATTTTTTTCGGATGAAGCCAGGTTGTGTTCACAGCATCATGATGGTCGCAACAGTGTTTGGCGACATCGCGGTGAACGCACATTGGAAGCGTCTATTCGTCATCGCCATATTGGCGCATCACCCGACGTGATGGTATGTGGTGCCATTGGTTACATGTCTCGGTCACCTCTTGTTCGCTTTGATGGCACTTTGAACATTGGACGTTACATTCGATCCCTGCGAAACCATACACTTCAACAGGATAATGCACGACCGCACGTTGCCGGTCGTGTAAGGGCCTTTCTGGATACAGAAAATGTTCGACTGCTACCCTGGCCAGCACATTCTCGAGATCTCTCACCAGTTGAAAATGTGTGGTCAATGGTGGACGAGCAACTGGCTCGTGACAATACGCCAGTCACTACTCTTGATGAAGTGTTGAAGCTGCATGGACGGCTGTACCTGTACACGCCATCCAAGCTCTGTTTGACTGAATGCCCAGGCGTATCAAGGCTGTTATTATTACGGCCTGAGGTGGTTGTTCTGGGTACTGATTTCACAGGATCTATGCACCCAAATTGCGTGAAAATGTAATCACATGTCAGTTCTAGTATGATATATTTGTCCAATGAATACCCGTTTATCATCTGCATTTCTTCTTGGTGTAGCAGTTTTAATGGCCGGTAGTGTAGTGTATTACCTTTAGTATATCATTATTAGAGAGACAATTTAAGGTGCTACTGTGAAGAGAACGTACAGTGAGTAGAATATGTCGGAGGATCTGCGTACACAAGAACGTCCGTTTCCAGAAAGCAATAAATCACGCTATAGAACGGCGCACTCTCCGTCTCGGGACCACTAGCGCCGGAAAGCACTGCTTCCTCAAGTTCGGACACGCTACGTCGGTGGACGGCTCGGAGAGTGTAGAGTCCCGGCCGCAGTGCTCACACGGCGGCTGTGCTGCTGCTGCTAATATGACTTCCTCACTGTGAGGAGGTTCGGGTGGAAGTTTGTGGCCTGTTGGCCTTTACTCCCCTGGGAATATTGTAGGACCTTCTGTCTATACTTGTTGGATTGGATCTGGACTGGCAAGGAGTGCCGGTGGCCTATTTCTTGGTCTTGTCGATATGACGACTTTTCTTCTTCTTCTTCTTGCTCGTTGCAGAGGGCTCTGCCTCGGTTGGGGTCCCGTGCATACGGACTCCCTGTTTATCATACGCTCCGTTGACCAGAGAGATGACGATGCAGCGCATTTGCAGCTCTGTGAATATAGGGTAGGAATCAATCAGGTTGAATTCCTCCCTAGAAAGACCTATGAGGCCTTTTGGATACCGAAGAGGGTGGTGTGGGAGTGGAGGTTTAGGATGGTTAGGCGGAACGAAGGGATAAGGGTTGTCGTGGTGGGGGTATGTGCCATCGCGAAGCGACCCAGCGATCTTCTTCGTTACAGCGCTTGCGCTGTACATATCCGGGAGCGGGAGGAATGGATCTTCTTCCCACTCTTCTTCTTGTGCTGCTGCTTCGGTGACCTCCTTGTGCTGTGTCGCCTCCCCTTCGGCAGGCTCGTCGGTCTGCGTGGCCACCGTCGCGAACTCCCTCTCACGTGAAGGAGTCGTCTGGGTGGCGGTGTCTTCAGTCGTGGCGGGAACTTCTTTGGCCGAGCGAAGCTCGTGCGTCAGCACAGCAATCTGACGTCGAGCGTCGCCCAGTTCCGCCAGCATGGCCGCCCTCTCTTCCGCCATGGAAGATTTGAAGGCGGACATCGCTTCTTGTACGGCGTCGTTGAGGCGCGTGGTGACTGCGTCTTCAGTACAAGTGACCACCTCTTCGTGTGTGGTGGTCACTTGCTTCTGCGCCATCTTCCCCGGCCCGCGCCAATTTCTTCTGTAGCCGCAGGAACGAGCATTGGCCGCATGTGCGCCGCCGCAATTGGCGCAGGTACAGGGGGCGTCCTTCTGCTTTTTGCAGTCGCCTGTGTCGTGTGCTTGCGCACACTTCAAGCACGCAACTGCTCCACTGCAGTGCTTGGCGACGTGGCCAAGCTTTTGGCAGCGAAAGCACTGCGCTGCAGTCTTCCTCTTCTTCTTGCCGGGTGTCCCTGCTAACGTGAGCAGCAACTCCGCCAAGGCAGCAGCTCTGCGTTCCCTTCCGCGTCCCGTCATCACGAGTGGCAACAGCGACAATCAGCTATGCGTACCTCAACGCAGCGTGAGCGGGAATGATGGCGGCTGTGGCGCGCCTCTGGTGTTGAGGCATTCAGCGCGGCTGCTCGGGAGCCAGTCAGGCAGCCAGGCGGCGAGGAACGGCGGTCGGCTGGCTGTGCACGTCCGGAGAGCGGTTCGGGAGCTCGCCGCACGCGGGTGCAGCGTTAGTGCGGAACACGTTACATTTCTGAGGCCTTTCGAAAGCCTTACGTACTTCCACACGCTTTGTGCACATCTCTGACAGTTTTTCGTAACCATGACTACACTAAATTGCAGTGAGGGAACAGCCTGGTATATATTACATACACTGGCGGTGAATCGCTCCAGCATTTCGCAGTCTGACGTTTCTTATATCACTGCAAAATAGTTCTGCGACAGCACCAATGAACTGGCTGTTTATATACGTTATACGCAACAGGTTGCTTTTTGAATTCTATAGGATTTGTGGGGCCATTAACCAGTTTCCGAACCACTGCAAGATCATCGTCAGATGGAGGTCTTTCAAAAATGGTTCAAATGGCTCTGAGCACTATGGGACGTAACATCTGAGGTCATCAGTCCCCTAGAACTACTTAAACCTAACTAACCTAAGGAATTCACACACATCTATGCCTGAGGCAGGATTCGAACCTGCTTCCGCAGCGGTCGCGCGGTTCCAGACTGTAGCGCCTAGAACCGCTCGGCCACTCCGGCCGGCTGGAGGTCTTTCAGTAAAGATCTAAGCGTTTTACAGTACTTCCATCGCACTGCCTCGTAGTATCCGTGAGGAACTCGTTCCGATCACCTAACAGCTATATATATATATATATATATATATATATCCCCCTCAGCGCGCGTGATCGCTCTCTCTCTCTCTCTCTCTCTCTCTCTCTCTCTCTCTCTCTCTCTCTCTCTCACACACACACACACACACACGGAGTAGTCAGGTTCACTTACATTCAGTGTGAACCTAAATCAAAAGGCGATATTGCAGTGCCTGTGTTATTCCGATGACGATGCACTGCGGCAGCCATAGCCGTTATGAAACACATCAGATGAATTCGCAGTTGCGAGCATTGACTACCATCGGCTGTAGAATGGAATGGCGACAGTGAATATTTTTGCCGGACTGGGGCTCGAACCCGGATCTCCCGCTTATCGCGAGCGGCCTCCTCACCATTTGGCTACAGCCAATTTTCATTGTCGCCATTACATTCTACAGCCGATGGTAGTCAATACTCGCAACTGCGAATTCATATGTCATATGATGTGTAAGTACAAAGATGCCAGGTACTGCAGTTTGCCACGTCGCGATCTTTGAGATGGGGTGCACCAGATTACAGAATAAAATATTTGGAAGCAAGTGAACTTTTCAAGCTGCAGGTGTGTTGATACGGGGAGAGTATTTACCTAACACGAATCAATACAGTTACAGATAAACTGAGTGAAATTTTTACATTACGTGTTACACATATGAGTTCAAAGGTGTGTGAAATGTTATGGGACTTAACTGCTAAGGTTATCAGTCCCTAAGCTTACACAGTACTTAACCTAAATTATCCTAAGGACAAACACACACACACCCATGCCCGAAGGAGGACTCGAACCTCCGCCGCGACCAGCCGCACAGTCCATGACTGCAGCGCCGTAGATGCTATTCCATCTAGACGATTCATTATGTTCTCGTTGTGAAGTTGCAATAGATCTTCATTCAGTCCAACTGTCGTTCTGCACTTTCCTGTAACATAAAATGTCAGGGGCTGGCAGTCATTTGATTCCTGTCACCATACTCATTCACGTTTCCCAAGTATAGAGTGTGTGGTGCTTCGAACACAACTTCCCATGTGTTTTGTTTTCTGCTCTCGAGATGTATATATTTAGATGGTGGCAGCTGCTTCTTTTAACAGCTAACCATTCTGCTTTCAAAAAAAAAAAAAAAAGTTTCAAATGGCTCTCAGCACTATGGGACTTGGCCTCGGATGTTATCAGTCTCCTACAACGTAGAACTACTTATACCTAATCAATCTAAGGACACCACACACATCCATGTCCGAGGCAGGATTCGAACCTGCGACCGCGTGGTTCCGGACTGGAGCGCCTAGAATCTCTCGACCGCAGCGGCTGGCCAATTTTGCCTTATGCGGTGCTGATAATATGTCTTGCCTGCCTATAGAGTCTGTACATAGTCCACCACCAAGAAATCAAAATTATGTCACATATATATGAGTACTGCAGGATGTCGTCCAAATTTTACTTTCTGCACATCTTATTGCCATAGTTTTCTTTACGTTAGTGTACATCTTACAGTTACCGCCCGGAAATGATGTTATTTTTCAGTCGAAGGCAAAACCTGTTCGGTTTCCGCAACTAGTGCTATGTCACGATCGAACAGTGTCACACTAATTTTCTGTTCGTGGCAAACAACCCCGTACGTCCTTTACGTCTCATTGCCTCTCTGATGCAGACATTAAATATTGATCGCGACAGTGAGCAACGAGGCCTGCTGCAGAGATTTTGGCCTCTTACGTTGTTCCGTCACTTCTGGCTGATATTGCCTGCTATACATAAAAGTTACCGATTGCTCTTCTATCCCTGTAGCCTAAGAATAAAAAACAATATTTTACCTCGTTGTGCGTTATCAAAAGTCTTTTCCAGAAGATACCAATGCAATATATGTTTCCTTGCTTTTCACAAACCTGAGCTCTGTTACAATTCTCAGTGCTATAGTTGATGTTGAAGTAACCCTGCTTCTACTACGACGAAACTGCATCTCTCCTGTTATTAGCTTTCAATTTTCTCTTCCGAGAGGAATTTCCGCACGTTTCATTGTTTCGTATTCTTACTGTGCGATAATTTGCACATGTATTGGTTGTTGCTTTCTTCGGAAGCGCAACAAAGACACAATCTAGTTTGTTACCGGAGGCTCAAAGAAAGAGATTCTCTTTATCGGAGATTTAATCAGAGGGCCAGAAGAGGCTGCCTATGTGCTGCTCCTTATCGCAGACACAGTGCTCTACTTGGAGTAGCGGTCGCCTTTTATCGCTCATCAAATTCCAAGTGTGGCCACCGCGCGATAACACGCTCCGAAAATGATTACTGGACCACGGGAGCGCGAACGTCAACGAAATAGCAAATCTCTGTAACGGCAGCGCCAGAGAACGCTATAGTATCTCATCACTAGATTTCTCGTGGACGTCTTCACCGGGGTGGCTTCGTGTAAGTATACTGGTGTGCGAAACATAACGACGAAAGTAGCCTTCGCTTGATGTGTGAGTGCCAAGTAACATATCTCGATGAAAACTGCACCATACGTATTATACAGGCTGGCTCATTGATCGTGACCGAGCCAAATATCTCACGAAATAAGCGTCAAACGCAAAAACTACAAAGAACGAAACTTGTGTAGCTTGAAGGAGGAAACCAGATGGCGCTGCCACAGATCAAAAGGATATCAACTGCATTTTTTAAAATAGGAACTCCATTTTTATTACATATTCGTGTAGTACGTAAAGAAATATGAATGTTTTAGTTGGACCACTTTTTTCGCTTTGTGACAGATGGCACTGTAATATGCACAAACGTGTAAGTACGTGGTATCACATAACATTCCTCCAGTGCGGAGGGGATTTGCTTCGTGATATATTACACGTGTTAAAATGGATTGCGGGAAAGGTCGATATCGTGTTGATGTATGGCTATTATGATCAAAATGCCCAACGGGCGTGTGCTATGTATGCTGCTCGGTATCCTGGACGACATCATCCAAGTGTCCGGACCGTTTTCCGGATAGTTACGTTATTTAAGGAAACAGGAAGTGTACAGCCACACGTGAAACGTCAACCACGCCCTGCAACAAATAATGATGCCCAAGTAGGTGTTTTAGCTGCTGTTGCGGCTAATCCGCACATCAGCAGCAGTCATATTGCGCGAGAATCGGGAATCTCAAAAACGTCGGTGTTGAGAATGCTACATAAACATCGATTGCATCCGTGCCATATTTCTATGCACCAGAAAGTGCATCGCGACGACTTTGAACGTCGTGTACAGTTCTGCCACTGGGCGCAAGAGAAATTACGGGACGATGAGAGATTTTTTTAGCACGCGTTTTATTTAGCTATGAAGCGTCATTCACCAACGGCGGTAACGTAAACCGGCATAATATGCACTTTTTGGCAATGGAAAATCCACGATGGCTGCGACAACTGGAACATCAGCGATCTTGGCGGGTTCATGTATGGTGCGGCATTATGGGAGCAAGGATACTTGGTCCCCCAAATGGTGCAATTTATGCTGATTTCCTACGTAATGTTCTACCGATGTTACTACAAGATATTTCACTGCATGACAGAATGGCGATTTACTTCCAACTTCCGGTACATAGCTCGCGTGCGGTTGAAGCGGTGTTGAATAGCATATTTCATGACAGGTTCACCGGATCTGACGTCCCCGGATTTCTTTCTGTGGGGAAATTTGAAAGATCTTTGCTATCGTGATCCACCGACACCATCGACAACATGCGTCAGCGCATTGCCAATGCATGTGCGAACATTACGGAAGGCGAACTACTCGCTTTTGAGAGAAATGTCGTTACACGTATTGCCAAATGCATTGAAGTTGACGGACATCATTTTGAGCATTTATTGCATTAATGTGGCATTTACAGGTAATAACGCTGTAAGAGCATGCGTTCTCAGAAATGATAAGTTCACAAAGGTACATGTATCACATTGGAAGAACCGGAATAAAATGTTCAAACGTACCTATGTTCTGTACTTTAATTTAAATAAACCTACCTGTTACCAACTGTTCGTTTAAATTTGTGAGCCATATATTTGTGACTATTACAGCGCCATCTATCACAAAGCGAAAAAAGTGGTCCAACTAAAACATTCATATTTCTTTACATACCACACGAATATGTAATAAAAATAGGGGATCGTATTTAAAAAAACGCAGTTGATATCCGTTTGAACTATGGTAGCGCCATCTAGCTGGCCAACCATAGCGCCATCTGGTTTCCCCCTTCAAGCGAGACAAGTTTCGTTCTTTGTAGATTTTTCGTTTGATGCTTATTTCGGTAGATATTTGGCTCGGTCACTATCAATGGACCTCCCTGTATACAGGACCTTTGTTTTCCACCATGTACAAACTCTATGGATTGATTGATGAGAGGATACGGAAAGAAGTGTAATGAACTTATATACAGAAATGAATGGTTTCCATGCTAGAGATCATTTATTCGATCATACTTCGTTACAGAGACTACGGTCTAATACACGCTGTGCAATGCAGTCACAGTTAAAATATGAATGGTTTCCTCCTAGAGGGTGGTACAGTTCCTCATACATCATGCCCTGGCACCCTTTCCTGCCATAGTAATTGGTAATGTTGTGCCCGATTCACGTCTCTAGCCGACTCACCTTGTAGTGGATGTGATACTGCTTTGCACACAATGTTTCTGTATTCGACTCGAGAGCATGTTGACATGATGTTTACTTACTTATGGAAAGGCAAATGAATACGGGTGGCAGGCAGTAAGGTTGTATCACGAAACCTATTCCCACCGACAACAACCACAGAATTCAATGTTTGCAACAGTGTTTCGCCGTTTGTCTGAATCAAGATCGTTTCAGGAAGCAAGAAATCATGAAAGACGCACCCGAAATGTTCGGAACGAGGGTTGGAAGAAAATGTGATTAACACAGTGGAAGGCAACCGCTCTGTCAGTACCAGGTAGTTGGCCAGCCAGTACAGGATAAGCCAGAGGACCGTGTGGAACATTCTCCATGACAACTGTTACTACCTTTATCACTTACATAGTGTGCAGGGCTTACTAGAAACAGACTTTCCACATCGGGAGCAATTTTGTCTGTGGTTTCTTCACCAGGCAACCACGATTCCGGAATTTGTGTCATCCATCCCATTCACAGTGAGGCCACCTTTACGCGGCGTGGTGTCTCCAGCTTTCATAACAGTCATCTGTGGGATGGTATGCAGAACCCCCATGGTATGGTTACAGCGAATCATCAGCACTGGTGGAGCCTGAATAGGTCGGCTGGGATAATTGGTGACCGTATTTTTGGAGCAGTCTTCCTTCCATGTCACCTAATAGCCCGGGACTATCAGCGTTTCATACCAGTGACGTCGCCTGCCCTGCTAGAAGAAGTGCTATTGATGATTCAAAGGTTATGTGGCTGCTACATGACGATGTAAGACGTCGCTGCCTCCTGACCTTCATTGCTTACATGTGTAAGTAGGCTGTTTAGGTTTTCTTATTGGTAACGCCGCTTAGCGCTCAGTATGAAAAATCACTGGCTGTGCCGTGCGCAGTCTGTGTTTAGTTTGCATTGTTGTCTGCCGTTGTAGTGTCGGGAAACGGCAGCTGCATGCTGACAGCGCGTAGCGTTGGGCAGTTAGAGGTGAACCGCCAGCAGTGATGGACGTGGGGAGAGAGATGGAGGAGTTTTGAAATTTGAAAGACTGGATGTCATGAACTGCTATATATATTATGACTATAAAGGTAAATACATTCTGTATTCAAATCTTTCATTTGCTAACTATGCCTGTCAGTAGTTAGTGCCTTCGGTAGTTTGAATCTCTTATTTAGCTGGCAGTAGTGGCTTTCGCGGTATTGCAGTAGCTTGAGTAACGAACATTTTAGTGAGGTAAGTGATTTGTGAAACATATAAGTTAATGTTAGTCAGGGCCATTCTTTCATAGGAATTTTTGGAAGTCAGATTGTGTTGCGCTAAAAATATTGTGTGTCAGTTTAAGCACAGTTATGTATAATTTTTCTTAGGGGACGTTTCATATATGTTCCACCCTCACAATCATATTCCACACATCAAGACGCTTCATTCAAACACAAACTCGATAAGTTAAAGTCAATGTTGTATGAATTCATGTAAACGATATGCAATTGACAGTGAGTGCACCGTGATTGAAATACTCGAGGCTGGCGTGCACACATACATTCCAGACACTACGGTCACAGAGGCTTTTAGTTCGGGAGAGAGGCCGCACAGCGGGACGCCAGGCCCTTCAGAGGACAATCCAGCCCATGTTGGCCGGTGACTGCCCGTAGCGGACAGCATGGACCCAAGTGGAAAGGGGGGAACAACCCCGAGTTCGGCTTAAAAGCAAATTCCGCTACATTGTGTGGGAGCGGCCAGCCTACGCATTCTTTACACATAGCACGCAGTTTCAGAGGTTTTCACAGGGAGACAGCTAATGCCAAACGCCGAAGCTACAAGCTTACGGATTGGTCGCCTGAAACGAAACGTCATTCTCCCGTTTTAGAAGAGCAATACTGATTGGCAGATGATATTTCTGACGCCTTGAGCTGAAGGAATAATGAAACAGACCGAAAGATATACCCCTTCACGTCTGGCGTGTAGAGGCGCCGTTCCGTTGTCACTCTTGGAGCGAGGACACGTAACGAGAGCGTGTGCGCTCGTACGTTTACTCAAATAGCGAGGAACAAGCCTCTCCTCAGTACTTCACTGGGAGAGCACCTCTGTCGAGAGCGAATCGAAGTGCGACTCAATATAGAGTCCTTGCGATTAAGCGTTGTTCACTGTGTTGGCAGACACACTTATTGTGCGGTGAGAATGGGCAGAGTTATAGTTAAACGCCTGCGAGCGAATTTTTGAGTGGCATCGCGGTGGACTGGTTGTCTGACCGGTGTACCACGCCAATAGTTAGACTAGGGGTGAATAGGAATCCTTGACTTCATCAAGGCATAGGGAGAGTTTGATTGGCGAAGGTCAATCCAGATAGAACGAGAGTTATCTTATTTGTCAGCAGCGAGCGGCGCAGACAGCAGTCATCACAGCTTACGGTATTGTGCGCTACAGCTATTGCGAGCCCCATACTTCCTCCACAACAGTACACTTCACTGCATTTCCAACGCGACAGCCTCGACTGTACCTAGCAACATTCTAACGGATAATTATTCAAGTTGAGTAGGCGGGGCTCTCAGCCATTCTGTCAAGCAACAACCATCTTAAACTTTATATAGACATCTCATTAGCGAATCCTATCCTTGAGAAGTAACTTCACATTCCGAAAAGAACCAGGATATAACTTGTTCAATTCATAACTAAAAGTGCCATTGTGATTCCTCAGAATGTTTGAAAAATAAATAACTTCCGATGCCGATAACTGCCGATTCGCGGCAGCTGAATTTCGCCCACCACCTCCCCCCTACAGCTTTCCATGATTGGTGGGCGGACAGCTCATCCGGTAACACCATTCATTGTCAGCGGAAGCAATAGTTTCAAAACAGCACACACTCCACTGCAAATGGAAAGATTGTGGGCCTACGCGTGTTTTAGAAACTACGCGCTGATTTCGCTTCGCTTTCTACTACGTTCCAATATTAAATTCTATAGCGTCGCAACTAGTTCTTGAAATTGCTAAAGCGCAATAAAACACGGCAGTTTTACATAACTTGGCCATGTGCCACATACCGTCACGCCAGTTCCTGTAAAATACAAGCGTGATCAAATCGTTACTAGAAGCGCTACAGATAAGCTGTTCGTGCAGCCCACAGCTGACGAAACGTTGCCTTATCACTGCGTACTATTAAAGCAGAGAGTGAAAACAGCGTTTAACGATTACGTGTGTTTCGCTTTTGGAATTCCTCTTGCGGCCTTGCAGAATAATTTCCTTACCTTGTGATTCAAAAGTATTATTATCGTATGGCAGAACAGAACACAAACGTACTCATTGAATATACAAGTTATTGTTCAGATTTGACAACCAGATTGCAGCACTGGGTGTCGTTTCATGGAAGCCTTTCAGACCACCTTCAAAGCGCAAAGCGGGCAGTCACTAGCATTCACAGACGAGTCTATAAATTTACAATTTCAGGAATTTGTTGGTATACGCACGTACGAAATCGAAATCAAACAGTCTCTATCCAGAAACGAGCAATTGCTACAGCATTCTCTTGCGCTTTTATAGCCCGTCCTCATTGCAGGAATCTTGGTGTAAGATCCCCGCTTCATTAGATTGTCCATACACTTGGCACCGCCCCTTCGTGACGTGTTCCATGATCGCCCTGTCCAAATTGTGTCCTGCTGGTAAGAGTTGTGCTGCCCTTACCCTACTTGGAGACGACTTATTTTGGCTGCACATAGCTTTTTTTCCGTGGCTCATGTATTTAGTGCAGATGTTGACTGTAAAAATATCTTCGTACACTACGCTTCGTAGGTTTGGATACACCACGCTGCGCATTACAACAGAGCAAGGTAGGAGTGATACACGAGTGTGTGAGTCATTGGTTAGAATACAGCAGAGTATGCTCAAATAACACTACTTCCAGTTTTGTACACATACATACATAATGGTACATGTTGGTATTGCTCAGTATATATAAACTGACTTTACCTGTCCGAGCAGTTACACTAAACAAAGCAAGTGGCGCCAGCAGCCGGCACGACTGTATCAAAGTACGTTGTTTACAGTTCTGTTTGTATGAAGGCAGGACATGCCATGAAAGAAGGTACTCCACGCAGCGAAAGTAATTTAAAATGGCCCCTAAGTGCCAAATTCCTTACGATTCGCTGGTAAAGATAATCACTCAGCACCAAAAAGGGAACAGCGCAGACAAATATGAAAAAAAATCGAAGATTTCCATCAATGGGCTTGTCAAGACCATACAACAGCATAGAGGTACAGGTTTCTATGACGATCTTACTCGTTCAGGAAAGTGTCAGAACGTCAGGAAAAGTATTTCGTAGTTACCAGTAAACGAATTGATTCATAACTGCGAACTACATACAAGTAAGGATACATCAGTGAATGAGTCAACGGGTCGGCTCCTGACAGAAAACAACCTCCAGCGTTGTGAGCCAAGAAGGAAACCATTGTTGCTTCCTGTTAACAAGAACAAAACGCTGAAATGGGTTAGGCACACCAGCGTTGTCGTGCCATTCTCCAGCGAGATCCCAAGGCATCTGATTGGGAAAGGGTTTGCCTTTCAGCAAGACGACGATCCCCAATAGATCCCACTTGTGTCAGAACTATGTGAAGTTTCTGGAGGTACAGAAGATTTTGAAAAACATAAAACGACCTCTCCAGTCCCCTGGCTGTAAACTAATTGAGAATACTATGGGAGCAGTTGTGCAGGAGGATCCAAAAATGTATGTCCTTTCCATTGTCCATAATCACTTGGTGTTTCCAAACATACCTAGGTCCACTGTTTCCGATGTGATACTGAAGTGGAAACGTGAAGAGACACGTACAGCACAAACGCGTACCGGCCGACCTCGTCTGTTGACTGACAGAGACCACCGACAGTTGAAGAGGGTCGTAATGTGTAATAGGCAGACATCTATCCAGACCATCACACAGGAATTCCAAACTGCATCTAGATCCTCTGCAACTACTATGATAGTTAGGCGGGAGGTGAGAAAACTTGGATTTGATGTCGAGCGGCTGCTCATAAGCCACACATCACACCCGTAAATGCCAAACGACGCCTCGCTTGGTGTAAGGAGCATAAACGTTGGAAAAACGCTGTGTGGAGTGACGAATCGCGGTACACGATGTGACGATCCAACGGCAAGGCGTTGGTATCGCGAATGCCCGTTGAACGTCATGTGCCCGTGAGTGTGGTCTCGGAGACGGTGATGTCATGATGTCGTCGTGTTATACATGGAGGGGGCTTGCACCCCTTGTTGTTTTGCGTGGCACTACCACATCACAGGCCTACATTTATGTTTGAAGCACCTTCTTACTTCCCACTGTTGAAGACCGATTCGGGGATGGCGATTGCCCTTTTCAACACGATCTAGAAGCTGTTCATAATGCACGGCCAGTGGCGGAGTGGTTACACGACAGTTACATCCCTGTAATGGACTGGCCTGCACAGAGTTCTGACCTCAATCCTAGAGGACACCTTTGGGATGTTTTGGACCGTCGCTTTGGTGCCAGGCCTCACCGACCGACATCGATACCTCTCCACAGTACAGCACTCCGTGAAGAATGGGCTGCCATTCCCCAAGAAACCTTTCGGCACCTGTTTGAACGTATGCCTGTCATCAAGGCTAAGGGTGGTCCAACACCGTGTTGAATTGAATTCCAGCATTGTAAGTCTTTTTCTGCCGGGTATCCGGATACTTCTGATCACATAGTGTATGGGTGCCACGTGATCTGCGCAGTGGATTTTCGCTGAGCTACTACCTGGAATGTTGCTTGTAGCAACGATAATGCTACTGATGTGGAGTACCGACGTTCCAATGGCGGCTTTTATGATGGACACATTGTGTTGGTAGCTACTAGACACGATTTGGTTTTGCTTTGCTTTGTTCGAAAAGCACCAGTTTGCAATTTAGAAATTCGTGAAACGGCCTACAAGTCTTGAACAGAAATGACTCCGGCGGTCGTTTCACTTAAGATGCGTTCTAGCACGAGTTATTATTGCAAATAGTATCGTCACATTTTGGAAACGGTGTATTTCTGTTTATTCTGGACATATTCACATGTAAATCAGTGCTCCGTGTGTTTTGACGTAAGCATCCGAGTAGTCTGACAGGAAACGGATCAATTCACAACTGGTAATGGTGAATCAAAACGAACCAATTGTGGCTGGTAGATACTGTGCACTGCCGACATTCTGTAACGGCGATAACTATTCGAACTTGTCGAAGAGTGTATGCCGTGGATTCGACAGAAATAGGAGGGGCCACTTCAGTAGAAGTTCGTGGTAGTGTAGTTACAAATGTAACAGTCTCAAGGTCGCTGTAGAGCAGTTTGTAAAACTTCACGCGTTTGTCAAATTATGTGGCAACGCGTTGCTTTGTTTGGCGCGTTTGAGAAAAATTTTTGATGGCAGATTTGACAAAAACTGTTTGACCTTTTACGCACGTGTTTGTCAAACAATAACCAGTTGCTTGCCGGGCTGTTGTATACACAACTGATACCACTTAAACTTTGAATCTTGAATTCTGCCCTAATTGTATGTTCATTGTACCTCATTTTGCCCACTAGTGTCAATACTTGGCGAGAAGGCACGGACGCGTGACAGCTGCTTCAAAAGTGCGGTTGGATGTGACAAAGTCCCGGACGGATAGCAGCGTATTTGACAGGCAAGTTTGATCGTTCACAGGGCCTAAAGAGGTCGGTGAGTATTGTAGTTGACACGTGAAGTGCTTGAAACACGTAGAGAAGCTCCGTGAACTTGAAGTAAAACAAAAAAAAGTGGGTCTGAAAGAAAACCATTGAGTGCCGCGATTGCACAAAACCTGCGTCCTGCCGTGGCGAGCAGTGATTAAATTAATCAACGCCAGAGGGCAGCAGTAAGCCGTCCGCTGCACACCCACACAGGTCTGAGAGTTCCTTTAACTTTTACTTGTCTTTACGCTACGCTGACAGGACTTTCTGGTGGGCTGTAAGCCATTTCAGACAGTGAATGTATCGTCTTAAATGTTTGTGTGTGAAACTGTTTTATTTCCATTACTCAATCAACAACTGACTCACAGGTAGCTATCTACTTATGTAGAATTAAATGAAAAGGCGATAGTGCAGTTCACTTTTTAGGTTTTCGTAACTTAATCGGTAAAAACGGAACAGTTTTAGGGCCACATTGTTCTCGCTCTGTCAAGACCGCATTTTCTCAGGAAAGCTGGAGGTATGAACTTGAAATGTCAAGTCAAATACTAAGCTCTACGGTTCGTTGGCGTTGTAAACCACATGTAAGCTTCTAAATCAGCTGTAATCAGAAGTTACGGCCATTTATGACGCATATTTTGATACGAGTAACTGCGAACTCACGCAACAAAACGTAGAGATAAAGTATGTATATACGTACTTAGGTTCGTGCGGAAAATTCAGAGCGCTGGTTCTACTTGCACTTACCTGTTTTTTTTTATGTAAAGAACTTTAAAGTTTCTAGCTTGTGTTTGGCATTCAAGAAAAGTGATGTAAGCTCCATTCTCGTTCGATGTGACATACTTCATATCAGTACACTGGATATTTAAAAAAAAGTGATTTTCGATAGTCAATACGTTACGCCACAGCAAACAATGTCATCTTTGGTTCCCAGTGTCATTCTAAGAGAATGCTGCCGAGTGAGTCCGGTGTTGGTCATGCTCAGAGACAAAAAGGTACAGAGCATGGTGAATTTTGGAAATTTGATTTACTACAGGTTTCCAGGTAGAGTTGGCCCTGAACTGCTTGCTTGTGCATCATTTATGATGTGTTTGGAAAACGGAAAGTTTTAATAGGATTCTTCATCATTGGGTTGGGTTAGTTCCATCGTGATAACTTTATCATTTCATTTGCCTTGCACTCAGAAGTTATATTTACCATTTCAATAACTGATTTTTGTGGCGCAGCACTCTTTGTAAAGATCATTGTAATCGTCATAGAATGCGTTTCAGTATTCAGAATAAATTTTTCTAAAGATTAATTTCCTTTCAGTCATTTAGTAAGTTTAAATTCTACCACCCTCTCAAAAAAATGGTTCAAATGGCTCTGAGCACTATGGGACTTAACATCTGAGGTCATCAGTCCCCTAGAACTTAGAACTACTTAAACCTAACTAATATAAGGACATCACGAGCCACCACCCTCTCCTCACGAATTTCACATGTCGCTGCACTGCACTTTGGGGACCAGTATGCTTAGGGGAGGTGCAGGTCCTTGCATCGCAGTGAGCAATGCTGTCTTTCTGTTCAGCTGGTTTTCTGCCGCTTTAGAGAACGACATTTTAAGGGTGGAAGTGGGAGGAAACCCGTGCCGAACAATCGAGGAACTGTCATACACTATTAAGCAACCCTGGTCGACCATCCGAGAACAAAGACAAACAAAGCTAATTTGACCAACCGCATCCAACTCATTGCTTCACCGACACAACACAAAAAGAGTTTTTCGGTTGATCACTGGAGACGGAAAATGCGTCCTCTGGGATAATCCAAAACGCAAAAGGCAGTGGCTTCTCTCATCGGAAGTTCACTGAGACTTTTTGCAGATGATGCTGTGGTGTATCGAGAGGTTGCAACAATGGAAAATTGTACTGAAATGCAGGAGGATCTGCAGGGAATTGACGCATGTTGCACGGAATGGCAATTGAATCTCAATGTAGCGAAGTGTAATGTGATGCGAATACATAGAAAGATAGGTCCCTTATCATTTAGCTACAAAATAGCAGGTCAGCAACTGGAAGCAGTTAATTCCATAAATTATCTGGGAGTACGCATTAGGAGTGATTTAAAATGGAATCATCATATAAAGTTGATCGTCGGTAAAGCAGACGCCAGACTGAGATTCATTGGAAGAATCCTAAGGAAATGCAATCCGACAACAAAGGAAGTAGGTTACAGTACGCTTGTTCGCACAATGCTTGAATACTGCTCAGCAGTGTGGGATCCGCACCAGGTAGGGTTGATAGAACAGATAGAGAAGATCCAACGGAGAGCAGCGCGCTTCGTTACAGGATCATTTAGTAATTGCGAAAGCGTTACGGAGATGATAGATAAACTCCAGTGGAAGACTCTGCAGGAGAGACGCTCAGTAGCTCGGTACGGGCTTTTGGGGAAGTTTCGAGAACATACCTTCACCGAAGAGTCAAGCAGTATATTGCTCCCTCCTACGTATATCTCGCGAAGAGACCATGAGGATAAAATCAGAGAGATTAGAGCCCACACAGAAGCATACCGACAATCCTTCTTTCCACGTACAATACGAGACTGGAATAGAAGGGAGAACCGATAGAGGTACTCAGGGTACCCTCCGCCACACACCGTCAGGCGGCTTGCGGAGTACGGATGTAGATGTAGATGTAGATGTAGAAGTACAGCTAAGCCAGATTTACACCCGGAAAGGGCGCTTTTATGTGTTTGGCGGAATATTCGCGAGAGCGTTGATTTTAAAGTGCTAAGACGTGGACAAACTATAAATGCACACCTCTGCTGTGAACAGCTCGATCGAGTAAATGCCCAAGACGAACCTCTGGAGGAAGAAAGAAAGAAAGAATTAGTGAATTTCAGCTAGTGGGTATTGGCTCACCCGCCCGTTATTTCGCCATCGAATTTCCATCGTACGACATTTTCTAAGTGGCAAAAAATTTTAAAATGCGTGTGATGTACAAAATACTCGAAAACCAGTCGATTTTTATCGATCTCGTATTGAAAATTTGCGCGGAAAGTGGTTGATAATGATGGTAATTCCGCACAAATATAATTATGCATATAGAAAGTTCATCCATTCCCGCAAACAAGAACCTCGGAGATTTTTGCCTGTTATCTATATGGATACTGCGAACATGTCGGTCCCGAAGATGCCAAGACTTTCAAGGTTGTTTTAATTTCACTACTGAAGTCGGACAACAAATGAAAAAGAAATATTTTCGTCGTGTGATATAATTACGAATTAACAGTTTTCTAATGGTTTCCCTTCAGTTGCACTGTGAAATGTTCCTTCTTGCCAAATCTCACGATACTGTGTCAATGGGAAGTAGTCTACAAGTTCTGATGACCGAGTTTGCGACCATCGGAATACGTATATGTGGTGTCTGATCTTTCGGACGTGTTCGAAACAACAGAAACCTTTTCGGTCTTGTCAGGGGACTTTCATTCATTGCAGTGGGGCAAGTTGAAAAGTCGCGCCGAACCGGGATTCTAACCCGTATACGCTGTTGACTAGCTAGAGGCGCTCATCACTACGCCACCTGGACACAGCAATCCCACGGGCGCCCTAGCACGCCTCCTGTCGAAACGAAATTCTCATCTGATATCCACACATTACCAACGTGTGCCCTTGCTCATTAGCCTCTTTACTGCAGGATCAGTCGGCGAAACGCCGCTAGTAATGAAGCAAATAAGCGGGAGCACTACATCAGTAGTGTGTGGTAGAGGTTGAGAAATTAGGTTTGAGGAGAGGCGTAGTCCGTGGAGCTGTGATGAGCGGTGTGTCCGGATGGCGTACTAGTCGACGCATTTGCCTAGCGAGCTGCACACGCTGTGACACTAATTTTCAAATTGCCACATTGATATAAATCAGTTCTGACTGACAGCTAATATCGTTAATTCCTTTGCGTCTCGATAAAAATATGTGACGTAAATGGCCGCATCGTTTGATTACATGACCCACGACAACTCCTTCCTGAGGAAAAGAATCGGACGGACAGACAACAAGTGATCCTATACGTGACACTTTCAGTTTGTTGGAATAATACTCTAAATTACGGTGTAGGAAATCTACAGGGTGTTACAAAAAAGTACGGCCAAACTTTCAGCAAGCATTCCTGACACACAAATAAAGACAAGATGTTATGTGGACGTGTGTCTGGAAACGCTTAACTTCCATCTTAGACCTCATTTTAGTTTTGTCAGTATGTACTGTACTTCCTCGATTCACCGCCAATTGGCCCACTTGAAGGTAGGTAATGCTGACTTCGGTGCTTGTGTTGACACGCGACTCATTGCTCTACAGTACTAGCATCAAGCACATCAGTACGTAGCATCAACAGGTTAGTGTTCATCACGAACGTGGTTTTGCAGTCAGTGCAATGTTTACAAATGCGGAGTTGGCAGATGCCCATTTCATGTATGGATTAGCACGGGGCAATAGCCGTGGCGCGGTACGTTTGTATCGAGACAGATTTCCAGAACGAAGGTGTCCCGACAGGAAGGCGTTCGAAGCAATTGATCGGCGTCTTAGGGAGCACGGAACATTCCAGCCTATGATTCGCGACTGGGGAAGACCTAGAACGACGAGGACACCTGCAATGGACGAGGCAATTCTTCGTGCAGTTGACGAAAACCCTAATGTCAGCGTCAGAGAAGTTGCTGCTGTACAAGGTAACGTTGACCACATCACTGTATGGAGAGTGCTACGGGAGAACCAGTTGTTTCCGTACCATGAACAGCGTGTGCAGGCACTATTAGCAGCTGATTGGCCTCCACGGGTACACTTCTGCGAATGGTTCATCCGACAATGTGTCAATCCTCATTTCAGTGCAAATGTTCTCTTTACGGATAAGGCTTCATTCCAATGTGGTCAAATTGTAAATTTTCACAATCAACATGTGTGGGCTGACGAGAATCCGCACGCAATTGTGCAGTCACGTCATCAACATAGATTTTCTGTGGACGTTTGGGAAGGCACTGTTGGTGATGTCTCGATTGGGCTCCATGTTCTCCCACCTACGCTCAATGGAGCACCTTATCATGATTTCATACGGAATACTCTACCTGTGCTGCTAGAACACGTGCCTTTACAAGTACGACACAACATGTGGTTCATGCACGATGGAGCTCCTGCACATTTCAGTCGAAGTGTTCGTACGCTTCTCAACAACAGATTCGGTGACCGATGGATTGGTAGAGGCGGACCAATTCCATGGCCTCCACGCTCTCCTGACCTCAACCCTCGTGACTTTCATTTATGGGGGCATTTGAAAGCTCTTGTTTACGCAACCCCGGTACCAAATGTAGAGACTCTTCGTCCTCGTATTGTGGACGGCTGTGATACAATACGCCATTCTCCAGGGATGCATCAGCGCATCAGGGATTCCATGCGACGGAGGGTGGATGCATGTATCCTCGCTAACGGAGGACATTTTGAACATTTCCTGTAACAAAGTGTTTGAAGTCACGCTGGTACGTTCTGTTGGTGTGTGTTTCCATTCCATGATTAATGTGATTTGAAGAGAAGTAATAAAATGAGCTGTAACATGGAAAGTAAGCGTTTCCGGGCACATGCCCACATAACACGAAACGCGAAATGGAGTCGCAATATTTACGTTTGTGAAAGGCAGTGTCACACGAAATAGTTGTGTCGAGTGTAAAAACCACAAGATTTCACCACGAAAAGTGCGAGAAACATGGGAAACAGTGTAAGGAAGGCCAGAACTCGAAGTTATGAGTATGTGGCAGTGAAAAAAGTGGTAGTGCGACCTCTACACCAGATGTGAGAAAACGCAGATCAGCAAATTGTAAGTAACTACTTTTTTACAAAAATCGCGACGTGAACTGTTTAATAATCTAAAACTAAACAAAAATGTATCTTTGTAGATCCGACTGATGATGCCTTAAAACAAGAAAAGGCGAAACGCGTATGGGAGAAATAAACTAAATAGCAGCAGCAAAAGGCAGTTTAATTTACAAAACAAGTATTTATATGCTTGCTGCGGAAGATGGCCACGCAAACAAACTTGTTATTCACGCCATGCCAGGCATTTCCAGGTGGCCTATACCAAAAATTCAGAAGACTTCATCTGAACATCCATAAAACCGTACTACATATAAAATTCAACAACATATGCAAATGTAACGATCTTGTACCTAAATATATCAATGTAAAGATTAAAAACAGTTCACCCAGCGCTCAAAAAGCAATGCATGCTGCGCAGAAAGTATGGTTAAAATACGAAATCAAATCCCTATACTCTAAATAACAAGAGCTAAATTACGAGTTGTATAAGACACATTTACAACTTGCACACACCATTGATAATATGACAGTTTTCTCACATCTGGTCAACAAGGTAGAAAAGCACACAAAAACTGCTGTACAAAGAATGGAATCAGTTCATAGAAGAAAGATCAATCAACTCAAAAAAACTCCAGTCACAACATAATACCTCTACACACAGCCAAGAAAAACACACACATGTATTCTACCCAAGATTAGTGAACCTTACTGACACACAGTTAAACAGTAATGAAAGACAGCTGTTAGAGAAAGGATTAAAATACAATGTTAATTCTGAAATAGATGAAGAGTACTTAGAAAATCTAATTATAGAAGCAGAAAGTGTTTTGACAAGGGAAGATAAGAATGAAAACAGCAGTGTCAACATTGGACTAACTAGAGAACTAGTAAAAAAAGAAATCCAGAATATAATAACCAGTATGAAAACACAACAACACAAAAACAATAAAAACACAGAATTTACAACACTCAAAAAACTTAGAAAAAAACTTCAAAACGAAAATGTAATCATTTCAAAAGCAGTCATGGGGTCACAGTAGTACTGATAGACAAAGAACAATACATTGAAAAAACACAAGAGTTCATCTCACAAAATAACATTACAAAATTAAAATCAGACCCAACAAACAGATTGCAGACAAAAGTAAAAAACACTCTGAAAAATATTGACATTGTACTGGATAACACAGAGAAAAGAAAGTTGACACAGATGAGTCCCACTGCACCTGCCCTCCGAAGCCAACCAAAAATCCACAAGCTGAATCTTCCTATGAGACCAATACTAGATTTCAGAAAATCCCCCACTTACAAGCTTGCAGGATACATGGTAAAACTACTGTCTGAAAATTTCAAAATACAAGAAGACAGAACCATTAAAAACACTACACAGCTAATACAACAAATAAAAGATATAGAAATTCCAGACACAGCAACACTCCTCTCATTTGATATAGAAAACATGTATTCCAACATACCAGTACCAGAAACAATAAAAATCATAGATAAGAACCTGAAAACTTATAGTCAACTCCCCAATGATTAGATTAAGGAAATACACACATTAATAAAGCTCATAACAGAACAAAACTACTTCCAGTTCAATAATGAATTTTATTTACAAGAAGATGGATTACCAATGGGGACCCCAGTTTCAGGAGCCTTAGCAAATATTTTTGTAAACCACATTGAACAGATCATTTTCACAAAAATAGCAGTAAAAGAATACAACATATTATATTGGTTCAGGTATATGGATGACATCCTTTGTTTAATAGATGAACCACAAACAAAAATTGAGAAACTACATAGTGACATCAACAAGATACATAAAAATATAAAATTCACAATTGAAAAAGAACAGAACAACCAAATAAACTTTCTGGATATAACAATCAAAAAACAAAACAATAAGCATACATTTGAAATTTACCGTAAACCCACAGCTACGGACATTATCATTCCCCAATCCTCGAACCACCCACATGCACAAAAGCAAGCAGCACTTCGACATATGATCCATAGACTCAACACAATACCACTCACCAAAGAAAGCTACCAAAAAGAACTGGACATAATAATGCAGATAGCACAAAATAATGGTTACAATAATAATACAGTCACAAAGCTAAGCAACAAAATTAAAAGTAAAATAAAAGCAGAAAGCACCAAAACAAAGACAACACAACAGAACCAAACACAAACACACAGTCCCATAACAACTACACAGGATGATCAGAAAAAGAGGAAAGAAAACACAAGATGGTACACAATGACATATAAACACAAACTCACCCATAAAATCACCAACATTTTCAAAAGACAGGGAATAAATATAGCATACACAACAGACAATTCTATACAAAAAATACACTCCAAAACTGACAAAAAACATAGACATATACCAGAAAGCAGGTATATATCAATTACAGTGTAACACTTGTGATGGCAGATACATAGGGCAAACAGGCAGGACATTTGATATCAGATACAAAGAACACATGAGAGCCTGGAAATACGGGAAAAACCACTCCACATTTGCAGAACACCTAAGAGAAAATGACCACAAACCAACCACTAGAGAAGATGATATGAAAATAATTAGACTCAACAATAAAAAACACCTCCTAACCATGCAAGAAAATTATCACATACAGAAAACCAAAGCAGAAAAGAAAATCCTGTTGAATGACCAAATACAGATGGCAAACAGTTCATTATTTACACTAATAGATAAAATAATAGAATAACACACCCAAAAGGATTACAGCACCAAACATCAAACATATCTGTCACCAAAGTTTTCAACCACTCGCTAATAAGCTAGTACACACACACACACACACACACACACACACACACACACACAAAAAAAAAAAAAAAACTCATGAACTGACTCTCTCTCTCTCTCTCTCTCTCTCTCTCTCTCTCTCTCTCTCTCTCTCTCTCTCATACACACACGAACACGGTATAAACAGCACAAATAGAAGGTAGTTTCAAACACATACTTTGATAGGTTGGCAACAAATACGTGAACATGCCAAAGAGGGGAAAACGCGAAATGGAGTCGCAATATTTACGTTTGTGAAAGGCAGTGTCACACGAAATAGTTGTGTCGAGTGTCAAAACCACAAGATTTCACCACGAAAAGTGTGAGAAACATGGGAAACAGTGTAAGGAAGGCCAGAACTCGAAGTTATGAGTATGTGGCAGTGAAAAAAGTGGTAGTGCGACCTCTACACCAGATGTGAGAAAACGCAGATCAGCAAATTGTAAGTAACTACTTTTTTACAAAAATCGCGACGTGAACTGTTTAATAATCTAAAACTAAACAAAAATGTATCTTTGTAGATCCCACTGATGATGCCTTAAAACAAGAAAAGGCGAAACGCGTATGGGAGAAATAAACTAAATAGCAGCAGCAAAAGGCAGTTTAATTTACAAAACAAGTATTTATATGCTTGCTGCGGAAGATGGCCACGCAAACAAACTTGTTATCTTTTCTTTGTGCGAGGAATGTTTCCTGAAAGTTTGGCCGTACCTTTTTAACACCCTGTATAAGAATAAGAAGATATGAGTTTCAGTCGAGTGAGAAGACTGCTGAAAGTGATAAAATTGATAAGCGTACGCTCCGCCGCGCGCTCTCCTGTACGTGTGTCGGCCACCTGCGTGACGGCAGCGCCGCCCTTGAACTGGCCGCGCCTCCAGCAGAGACCGGCAGGCAGTCAGTCCGCCCGCGCCGTCTGCCTGCCGACCCGCGACACGCGCAGGCCACTCCGGCGACCTGTACACTTACTCCGTGTGGCCTCAGCATGTCTCATTTTGAAGATGAGGGTGACGTCCTAAATGCCATCCCCAGATATTTCGCTCGAAATCTGCGTTCACAATTCGTCCAGGTTTCAGCACTTCAAAATGTACGATGCCGCAAAGACTCTGACAAACACAGAAACCTGCTGCTCCTCGTCTCAAAATGTCCGTTAGTTAATTACAACGGCAGGTGATTTGAAATTCGTAGCATACAGATGCATTTTGCAGTAAGGCCACGGCTGGCTCTCACAAACATCTGAATAACTCTGCAAGAGTGTCGTATTTACCAGGAATTTCTTTCCACATAAGACTTTCAACGTGTAAGTAGGCTGTTTAGGTTTTTATATTGGTAACGCCACGTAGCGCTATTTATCAAAATCACTGACTGTGCTGTGTGCAGTCTGTGGCTGGTTGGCATTGTTCGAATATTTGCTCTTGTAGTCTTTGGCAGTTGGATGTGAACAGCGCGTAGCGTTGTGCAGTTGGAGGTGAGCCGTGAGCAGTGGTCGATGTGAAGAGAGAGGTGTCAGAGTTTTGAGAGCGGATGATCTGGACAAGAGCCCATCAGAAAGAGTAAATTTGTAAGACTCCATGTCATGAACTGATATATATAATGACTTTTGAACACTATTAAGGTAGTTACATTGTTTGTTCTTTATCAAAATCTTTCATTTGCTAACTATGCCTATCAGTAGTTAGAATCTTTTATTGAGCTGGCAGTATTGGCGCTCGCTGTATTGCAGTAGTTTGAGCAATCAAGATTTTTGTGAGTTAAGGTATAGGTTATTGTTAGTCAGGACCATTCTTTTGTAGGCATTTTTGAGAGTCAGATTGCGTTGCGCTAAAAATATTGTTTGTCAGTTTACTGTTGATCACAATATGTGTGTGAAATCTTGGGACTTAACTGCTAAGGTCATCAGTCCCTAAGCTTACAAACTACTTAACATAAATTATCCTAAGGACAAACACACACACCCGAGGGAGGACTCGAACCGCCGCCGGGACCAGCCACACAGTCCATGAATGCAGCGCCTTTAAGACCGCTCGGCTGATCTGAATAAGTAAACAGAGACATGTATGAGTACGTTCAGTTTTGCTCAGCTGTTTGAAAATCAAATAACGTAAGGGGTTTATCAGCACGATCAGTCATAAATTTTTCTAAGGGAATGTTTCAAACGGACTGTCCAATTCTCCAAATATCGTATCCCCCTTTCTGGCTTCATCTATTTCCTGTTATCTTTCTATAACTCGTTGTCGCTTGTTTCCCTTGTATAGCCTCTTTATATATAGCGTAAACAATAATTCTTTATAATGTACAGCAGTACTGTATGACAGTCGAGACGAACAATTTAATACGTGACACTTTCTGTATATCAAGGGAAGAAGCGATTTCAGTTCAGTTTAATTCAATTTATTGCCACGAGTTTTAGACTTGTTAACTGGAAGCTCTAAGCAGGTAGTACATATTTAATGCGCTTGGTGACATGTATGTTATATTATGTATACAGCAATACAAATTACGTAACAGCTCGGTTTTACGCATACCTCTGTGGGTGGCCAGAGCATTCTTTCCAATGCGTGTACCGGGTGCTGTAAAATTCCTCTTACAAACTTCGTGGACTTCTAGAGGGGACTGAGAGACAATGTTTTGAATTATGTGCGTGCTACAGTTGTTTGAAAAGATGTTCGCTAGTTAGGCGTGCATGCTACAGGGCAGTCATGGTGTGGTGTGGTTACGCCGGATCAGCTGATGTCATTTGACGTCTATCCTGCCTCTGTGACTTGGTTCGTGCCTCATTCGTGTGTCAGAGCGACACGGTTAAGTACACGTTTTCAGAGTACACCAACATGATCCTTGTGGATGACGAAGCTGACAGTAATTGAAGAGCTGCTCGTGGCCTTTATCAAGGTCTTTATCTCCAACGTCCGACTCCATCGCTTGTCCTTTTTCGCCACAATTATGCAACTGCTTCGAGGACAGGTACGTTCACCGTCAGCAGACGCGACTCTGGTGCTGCTAGGAGACGCCGCACACCCGAACTGGAAGAAGAGGACGGGTTTGACTCCATTGGACATTTTCCTCTGTGGTTGAATGAAGAGTTTGGTTTACGAGATGCCTTTACAGACACAAGATCATCTGGTGGCAGAAATACCAGGCGTGAAATGTTCTGATTTATTTCTACATTAACGTTATCAATGGTTGCCACAAAATCATTCGTAGGTACAATGTGTGCACCGAACTTGGTGGTTGCCATATTGACTCTTACTTGCAGTGGACCAGAATGGTACCCCTCCTTTGAAAAGAAGACAGGAACTGTTTAACTGTATGTAATTTTTCCTCCTATCTATGTAATTATGTAGTTCTCAATTCGTTCGAAAATAAATCATTCATAATAGGAAACACAGTCATAACTCAGTCACTCAAAATGATTCAGAAATTTTACTTGGTAGAATGAAATAAGGCGATGATTCTTCTTCTCTGCAGGCTCGTGCTTTGCGGCAGTCTGCTAATCTGTACAAATAAAATGCCTCGTATTTTTGAGAGCGTTGTATAATCAGTCTGGAAACCTCAGATCAAGTGGATATTTGGCTTCGATGAAGTTTAACCTTCCGTAGAAGTAATGGAGCTCTTGGATTATTATTAAATGCAGGTTCGTATCCAGTCTTCCGGAAGTTCCCTTCTGATTAACAACCACGCAATATGTCGATGAATATCATTAATTCTCAAATGTCAAATAATGTAAATTGTTACAGACCTTTTGTATGAAGGAGCAATATATATAATCTCAATATTCAGATTACAATTCTTCAAACAATGCTCAGGCTAATCGGCACGAAGACAATCTCGGCAGCTTCTTCCCAACAGCCAGCAGAGAGAGGACTACGAAGAACAGTTATGCGCTCATGGCATAGCTATTGTATGAAACTACTTTGCGCATGGATCCTGCGAGTATGAAGATAGAAAATTAGTAAACGTCATTCAAGGGTATAATTGTATCAGAATAATTCATAGAATATAAAGAGATATTACATGTAAACAACGATGTTTGTGACAAGTGATTAAGTTTCCTTTCTGTTTCTTCGGTGAGTAATGAGTGGAACGGTAAATTACTTGTAAAAGTGATCGCATTACCAATATGTTCCCAAGTGCTTGTAGCACGGAAACGGTACGTTTCAAGACATGGGTTCCAGTTCAGAACACTATCAACTCAGTCCCCTGTGTAAGCCCTAAAAGTCTGTTACGGGAATTTCCGAACATCCTGTTCATACACAGAGGTGACGAAGGTCATGGGGTGGCCATATCCGCATATACAGATGGCAGTAGTATGTCGAACACGAGGTGTAATAGGGCAATGCAGTGGCGGAGTTGTCATTTGTTCTCAGGTGGTTCGTGCTGAGAAGTTGCCGACATGATTATGGCCGCACGACGGGAATTCACAGAGGTTGAACGCAAAGTAGTGGTTGGAGCTTCACGCATGGAACTTTCAACTTCGGAGATCGTTAGCGAATTCGATATTGCGAGATCCGCAGAGTCAAGAGTGTGCCGAGAATGCCACGTTTCCGGCAATACGTCTCAGCACGGACAACGCAGTGGCCGGCGGCGTACACTTAACGACCGAGAGCAGCGCGTTTGCGGAGAGTTGTCAGTCATGACAGACAAGCAAGTCTGCGTGAAAGTACCGCAGAAATCAATATGCTGTGCGTAGTCTACTTTGCATATTTTCATGCGCTTATGTCATATGGTATTATTTTTTTTTGGGTAATTCTTCTGAATCAAAAAGGGTATTTTTGGCTCAAAAACGGGCTGTTCGAGCATATGTGGTGTAAGTTCGAGAACCTCTTGTCGACCCCTATTCAATAGTCTGGGAATTGTGACATTGCCCTCACAGTATATATTTTCTTTAATGTCGTTTGTTGTTAGCAATATTAGCCTATTCCCAAGAGTTAGCAGCTTTCACTCAGTTAATACTAGGCAGAAATCAAATCTGCATGTGGCATGCACTTCCTTGACTCTTGTGCAGACAGGAGTGCACTATTCTGCTGCATCCATTTTCAATAAGCTACTACAAGAACTCAAAATTCTTAGCAGTAGCCCAAACACTTTTAAGTCTAAACTGAAGAGTTTCCTCATGGCTCACTCATTCTATTCTGTCAAGGAGCTCCTGGAAGAGCTGAAAAGTTAGGCAAATTGCAATGTTACATTGTTGATTTTCTTTTTAAACTTACGAATTGTCGCCTGAATACGTTTCTTGTATTTCATTTTATCTGTTTGTACTATCGTGTTATAATTTCATGTATTGACTCGTTTCATGACCATAGAGACTTCTCCTTAATTTGGTCCCACGGAACAATAAATAAATAAACAAAATAAATAAACAAGTGACTGTCCGGATGCACGTCTGTTGTTTACAGTTCTTAGTTCAAGCTGCCGCCGTAGTTACTACGCTGCCGTCGCTTGTACGCCACAAATAACGTCAGTCCCGAAACGTTTTGGATGGACGCTGTACACCTCTTTTTTTTTGTCATCAGTGCTGATTTTAGGGTTCAAGTGTGACGCAGACCCCACGAAGTCAACCACGCAGGTTGTCAACAAGGCACTGTGCAAGTTGGTGGTGGCTCCATAATGGTGTGGAGTGGGTCCTCTAATTCAACTGAACCGATCATTCCGTGAAAGTGGTTATGTTCGGCTACTGGCGGACCGTTTGCAGAAGCCATTCGTGGTCTTGATGTTCGCGATGAGAGATTTATATTTTCCCAACTCCGCGTTGCAAATGTTTTGAGTGAAATGCCCAGTCGATGCGCTGTTGTTTTCACGTCAATTCTACCAACATTGAGAGTTGTTTAGTTCTCGGGTTTTTGTAAAATTCCTGGATTCATGTCTCGTCGCTGTGCAGCCTATGAAAAGGAATGCGGAAGACTCCCAAATAAATTCCAAAGTACAGTGCAGTTTTAATACTAATATATTTCCAGGACTGGTATCCGAGCCTGGAACTTCACATGTACCCAAAGTTGACATCAAAAGACACCGAGTTCACAACAATCAACAAACGAGTGAGCCTACGATACATTTCTTCGCAACACTAGTCAAAAAACGAGTGCCCCAAAGCGCCTGCGTGACCTCTATTTATACTTTTGTTAACAATTACCTACAATGAAAATTACAATTTTATGTAAAATCACAATTAAAAGTAAAACTGAATATGTGCTGCACATTGCTAAAAATTTACAATCTCAGTGCTGAACACGGTGAACCTATTTTCAACTTAGTTATGAGTTAATAAAACATTTTCTAACCAATTATGTTACAGGTAACAAATACATTTCTAAATTTGTTTATAACAAGTCAACTAGTGCCTGAATTTTAGTGCTAACGTATATCGGAGATTCAATTAACGTGCTTTATTTATATGTTCTATTTAATTTGCTGTAGTAATTTTATAATGATAGGTTTACGGGTACATCCTGACCATGTGCTACATTTCTTTCTATTAGTTACAGTATTAATCTCACATGAAGGAAAAGCAGAAAGGTGGAAGGAGTATATAGAGGGTCTATACAAGGGCGATGTACTTGAGGAAAATATTATGGAAATGGAAGAGGATGTAGATGAAATGGGAGATACGATACTGCGTGAAAAGTTTGACAGAGCTTTGAAAGGCCTGAGTCGAAACAAGGCCCCTGGAGTAGACAACATTCCATTGGAACTACTGACGGCCTTGGGAGAGCCAGTCCTGACAAAACTCTACCATCTGGTGAGCAAGATATATGAGACAGGCGAAATACCCTCAGACTTCAAGAAGAATATAATAATTCCAATCACAAAGAAAGCAGCTGCTGACAGATGTGAAAATTACCGAACTATCAGTTTAATAAGTCACAGCTGCAAAGTACTAATGCGAGTTCCTTACAGACGAATGGAAAAACTAGTAGAAGCCGACCTCGGGGAAGATCAGTTTGGATTCCGTAGAAATGTTGGAACTCGTGAGGCAATACTGACCCTACGACTTATCTTAGAATCTAGATTAAGGAAGAGCAAACCTACGTTTCTAGCATTTGTAGACTTAGAGAAAGCTTTTGACAATGTTGACTGGAACACTCTCTTTTAAATTCTGAAAGTGGCCAGGGTGAAATACAGGGAGCGAAAGGCTATTTACAATTTGTACAGAAACCAGATGGCAGTTAAAAGAGTCGAGGGAGATGAAAGGGAAGCAGTGGTTGGGAAGGGAGTGAGACAGGGCTGTAGTCTATCCCCGTATTCAATCTGTATATTGAGCAAGCAGTGAAGGAAACAAAAGAAAAATTCGGAGTAGGTATTAAAATTCATGGAGAAGAAGTAAAAACTTCGAGGTTCGCCGATGACATTGTAATTCAGTCAGAGACAGCAAAGGACTTGGAAGAGCAGTTGAATGGAATGGACAGTGTCTTGAAAGGAGGATATAAGATGACCATCAACAAAAGCAAAACGAGGATAATGGAATGTAGTCGAGTAAAGTCGGGTGATGCTGAAGGAATTAGATTTGGAAGTGAGACACTTCAAGTAGTAAAGGAGTTTTGCTATTTGGGGAGCAAAATAACTGATGATGGTCGAAGTAGAGAGAATACACAACGTAGACTGGCAATGGCAAGAAAAGCGTTTCTGAAGAAGAGAAATTTGTTAACATAGAGCATAGATTTAAGTGTCAGGAAGTCATTTCTGAAAGTATTTGTATGGAGTGTAGTCATGTATGGAAGTAAAACATGGACGATAAATAGTTTGGACAAGAAGCTTTCGAAATAGTGCTACAGAAGAGTGCTGAAGATTACATGGATAGATTACATAACTAATTAGGAAGTATTGAATCGGATTGGGGAGAAGAGAAGTTTGTGGCACAACTTGACCAGAAGAAGGGATCGGTTGGTAGGACATGTTCTGAGGTATCAAGGGATCACCAATTTAGTATTGGAAGGCAGCGTGGAGGGTAAAAATCGTAGAGGGAGACCAAGAGATGAAGCAGATTCAGAGGGATGTAGGTTGCAGTAGGTACTGGGAGATGAAGAAGCTTGCATAGGATAGAGTAGCATGGAGAGCTGCATCAAACCAGCTTCTGGACTGAAGACCACAATAACACAAGAACAATGTTAATCAGCAAAGCATCGTTTTCGAATTGTATGTATACTGAAATAGTGTTTATTTTCTTTGCATGTAATTTGGAAACAGGTCACTTTACAGTTGGACAATTATGAGTGGTGTTTATCTTTAATGCTCTCCGAGGGGTTCTAATAGGTAGCAATGAGATTCAGTAATATTCCAGCGAACAATGAGGGGAACTTTTATGGGGGACGGTGCGCCATGTCACCGGGCGACTGACTTTTCCTCGAGTCGGGACAGCGTGCAGCGCCCAGGCGGCGGAGTTGCTGCGGAGCGCCGTGTGTGTGTCTGCTTATCAGCGGCGCCGGCCGACCCCCGCCTATCTGCCGCGAGCGGAGCGGCCGTTTGCCGCCTGATTAGGCTCGCCGTGGAGCCGATAGCTGACCGCTCTGCTCTCCCCACCTGGCCGCGCACACAGCCCCAACCAGTCCAGCGCTGTAACAACCCCACATTTACGTCGCCACCCTTCAGACGGTGTCTACGGCGGCGCCACGGTTCATCGGATGACTGCAAACGAGAGATCTGGAGTGATGGACCACGCTATTCCTTTCGCAGTCCGAGGGAATTGGAACAATGTGTAAGGTGGCAACGGCCTTGCACCTTACATGAGTGCATTTAACGTGACACTTTAGGTTTGTTGGAATAATACTCTAAATTACGGTGTAGGAAATCTACAGGGTGTTACAAAAAAGGTACGGCCAAACTTTCAGGTAACATTCCTCACACACAAATAAAGAAAATATGTTATGTGGACATGTGTCTGGAGACGCTTAATTTCCGTGTTAGAGCTCATTTTAGTTCCGTCAGTATGTTCTGTACTTCCTCGATTCACCGCCAGATGGACCAACTGAAGGAAGGTAATGTTGATTTCGGTGCTTGTGTTGACATGCGACTCATTGCTCTACAGTACTAGCATCAAGCACATCAGTACGTAGCATCAACAGGTTAGTGTTCATCACGGACGTGGTTTTGCAGTCGGTGCAATGTTTACAAATGGAAAGTTGGCAGATGCCCATTTGATGTATGGATTAGCACGGGGCAATACCCGTGGCGCGGTACGTTTGTATCGAGACAGATTTACAGAACGAAGGTGCCCCGACAGGAAGACGATCGAAGCAATTGTGGATTGGTAGAGGCGGACGAATTCCATGGCCTCCACGCTCTCCTGACCACTTGACTTTCATTTATGGGGGCATTTGAAAGCTCTTGTCTGCGCAACCCCGGTACCAAATGTAGAGACTCTTCGTGCTCGTATTGTGGACGGCTGTGATACAATACGCCATTCTCCAGGGCTGCATCAGCGCATCAGGGATTTAATGCGACGGAGGGTGGATTCATGTATCCTCGGTAACGGAGGACATTTTGAACATTTCCTGTAACAAAGTGTTTGAAGTCACGCTGGTACGTTCTGTTGCTGTGTGTTTCCATTCCATGATTAATGTGATTTGAAGAGAAGTAATAAAATGATCTCTAACATGGAAAGTAAGCGTTTCCGGACACATGTCGACATAACATATTTTCTTCCTTTGTGTGTGAGGAATGTTTCCTGACAGTTTGGCCGTACTTTCTTGTAACACCCTGTATCTGAAAACGCATCAGCAAGGTAACACAGCGAGAATTGTGCGACTTTGTAATTATAAGATTTTTTGTGGAAAGGCAGTATGCGAGACTGAGCTCGTCGTCATCTCCGGCCATAGCCTGACGGTATGAATGGTGAACTGTAATCCGTTTAGACAGGCCACAGTGACCGCCAACCTCTGAGGGACGCGCGGCTGCAGGTGCTCAAGTGTTTACCAAAACGGAGCAGTGGACAGCTGGACGGGCTTTGCTGTGCGTGCTCTCGCCCATGTCCCACTAATTTTACGCCTTCGAGTAACTCAAGTGGGGCAGGCCAGGAGTTCCGAATAACAAAGCTTTCAATGCAGGAGTCTGTGTTCGCTACGACGGGAAATCTTGACGGGAAAATCTCGAGTGGTCTCATGGGAGAAAACTTCCAGTAAACGTTTTATTCCCGACAGCTGTGGTTCTTCCCAGGCAGCGTGTGCGGAGTTTACTAATGAAATTTTGTAGAAATAAAAGAATTGTGGAAAAGGGTTCTATTCCCATCCGTACATTGGTCGGCACTGGCAAACTGGGTATTTTGAGAGCTTCTAGTGATGTGATTAGCTCTGTAAAAGGTGAGGCGGGAAAATAGAGATGAAGAGCGATCTTGCTCGACTATCTGTAGAGGTCTTCCGTTCTGGGTTCTCGTACTGAGAGGACGTTCGCCAAGTCGTCTCCTGTCTTGGCCTTCCGTGCTGAGAGGACGTTAGCCGCACCAGCTCTCTGCTGCCGGGAATATTGTTGCAGTTAGAGAAGTTTACGGACAGCAGTCTGTTGTCCGAGTATTGTAGGAGTGTACTTTCCGAGACGCCACACGCCAACCTCACAGCCGCGCCGTCGCCGTCGGAGACCGCCGCTGCAACAAGAATGTTACGATGAGATCGCTCCCACCTCGGCCTGTGTAACGTTGAATAGTTGGATCACGTGCAATTGATGTTTCAACGGTACTTTGGGATGTAGTGGTTCTTCGTATTTTACCTTTGTGTCCATGTCAGTTGATCAGCCAATTTATAAGAGATCGCGTATGGTACCGACTTTGTCACAGTTCACTGCCAGTTAGGAGGGTAATTTTTTTAAAATTGTTCATTGTGCTTTATTCAGCATTGATCTGAAGGTTATAACAAAATTATTGTGATTCAGTAGGGCCTTTACTTTCAGTAGTTGATCCTGAATTTACCCTTATGCTTTTTTTTTGTATGTGTCTAATGTCATTGAACACCCTAGTGTTCGTGATCGCTCATGTTTGGAAGAAAAAAATAGGTGTGATTTATCGTCAACACAACCACCGCAGATTAATTAGGGGTGACAGAGCCACATTTAAATCTAGCGTTATCTAGTTTTGCTTATAGTTCCACTCCCAATTTATCTAAGTTGTTTGTCACACGCAAAATTGGGCGAGCAATGGGTGGGGTGTTACAAACGTTACCAGCCCTTCGAGTGTAGTACAGAAGAGGTGGTGTTGGGGCATACGGGTGCTTTCCGTGCTTAGGGTGGGTTCTCCATATTGTGCTTAAGAGAATGCAAAATGTGGAACATGAACACATTTTACAGCTTTATACAGTCGAGGAAGTGTTTGGAACGATGATCAGCACGACAATGCGTTCTGTCCATAAAGCAGCATGCGTGAGGGCAGTGGCTCGTGGACGATAATATTCCTGAAATGGATTTGGCTGCTCAGAGTCCAGACCTGAATCCGATAAAACATCTTTGGGATGAGTCAGGACGTAGTGTTCGCTGCAGACAGCAGCGTCTGATGTGACTGCCTTCCCTGGTTTCGGCTGTTGAGGAAGAAGGGGTTGGCATTCTGACAACCCCGTTGAAACTGTCGCCAGCAGAGTTCGAGCCGTCATAAAGGCGAAGGATGGCTGCACCTCATATAAATGTCCACTAATAGGTGGTGGTACTGATGATGATGTTTGATTTGTGAGGCACTCAACTCCGCGGTTATCAGCGCCCATACAAATTCCCAACCCCGCCACTTTCATGAATGATGATGACAACACAAACACCCAGTCGTCTCGAGGTAGGTGAAAATCCCTGACCCTCCAGTAATTGGTGTCCGGATACTTTTGATCAGACAGCGTATAAAAGTCAGATGCCGCAAGTGATAGTAATTATGTACAACGTTTCCTGGATAAAACTGGTACGCCTCCCGTACCGTTTAATAATCTCTATTCGAATTGCTTGTGAAGGGCAACATTATCTCGAAAGTTGGCCAGACTGCATTTTATCGGAAAGTTGAGTGCAGCTGTGTATCAGTTGTTGCGAGAAGCTCGTGTTGTTGAGTTGTTACAGAAACGGAATAATTTGCATCAGAACAGCGAATTGATGTTGTGGAGTGTTACGTAAAGGCAGGTTGCATATGGGGTGCAAACAAATGTTTCAGGAGAAGTATCCTGGTAGGAAACTTCCCACGAACAGCACTATTCGCGATTTGTACAAGAAGTGGAGGGCTGTAGAATCCTTTGATGATGTGGAAAAGAATAGGCGATCAAAAGTCAGGACACCTGAAACTTTAGACGGAATCCGCATGGACATTACGAGAAATCCTGCAAGTCGGTAAAGAGATGTATTGGTGTATCCCGTACATTGTGTTATCAAGGATACGAAATTAAAATCGTGTCCTGTGCGTTTGGTGCAAGAGTTGAAATAAGCTGTTAACATCAGGCGGATCCTGGTTTGTTATGTGAGGTCATGCAAACTTCCAGAATTGCTGAGATTGGTCACAGGACATCAAGAATCCCTCCATTCAGTGAGGATAGGTATTTGGTGTACATTGTCCAGCGTGCCCATTATTGGCCGCATATTTTTCAATTACACTATAAACAGTGCCACGTTTCTAGAGATCCTTCACTTTTATGCACAATTAACAGATTTAAAGAAGCTGTACATAGTATTCCAACAAGTTGGAGCAACGGGTCGCCGGCCGCGGTGACAGAGCGGTTCTAGGCGCTTCAGTGCCTAACCGCGCGACTGCTACGGGTTCGAATCCTGCCTCGGGCATGGATGTGTGTGGTGTCCTTAGGTTAGTTACGTTTAAGTAGTTCTAAGTTCTAGGGATAGTCGAGCGGTCTAAGGCGCTGCAGTCATGGACTGTGCGGCTGGTTCCGGCGGAGGGAGTCCTCTCTCGGGCATGTATGTGTGTGTGTGTCCTTAGGATAATTAACGTTAAGTAGTGTGTTAGCTTAGGGACTGATGACCTTAGCAGTTAAGTCCCATAAGGTTTGACACGCATTTGAACATTTTTGTTCTAGGGGACACCCAGGTGTGTGCTGACAGCCTTCACACAGCAGACTACCTTGAACGTAGTATCACTAGAGAAATTAACCATATCACAGCCGCAGAATCACACCATCTTGCTCGTAAAGTCGCCACATGCCACATGCCTGGTTGTCGATGGCCATCACCTCTTACAAACAAATAACTACACGTTTTTTAACGTTACTACTATCTATTCGTTTTTAGTTACAGGTAGTTCATTGTTACTTGGGTCTCGGACGTGCCAGTTTTATGTGGGACACACTGTGCTTTTGTCAAGCAGTTTCATTTTAATCTGATGTAATGGTATTTGTGACTTGTTGATTTTCGCTTCACCGAGCGTGATTACACACACATCACTGCAACTTTTGGTGGTTCCGTCACTCTTTTCTATAAACACAGATCACAGAAAACATTCAACACAAAAAACAAAGAAAATAAAAAAATATACTATCAGTTTCTTAAATCACAAACTATGGTATAGTAAAATTTTATTCGGTTGAATAACTGGTGCGTTACAGCCTAATAATTCAAAAATAGGTCTAAAATTTTATTTTTTGGGGTGATTTCTCGTCACAAAATTTCGCAGATTCAGGCTAGGGTTCGATACATCCTAGAGACTGCCCCGAACAGAATGTATCAGGAATATGGAAGGGGCAGTGTTGTATTAAGATGTCGTGCTGGTCGGTCTTAACATTCGCAGTCAGTGGAGAACGCATTACGAATTTCGTATTCAGTGGAGGACTCATTTCGAGTTCTGACTCGAAATCCTGCACTCAGAGCTCTGACAACCCGAACGCGTTAAATTTGTTAACGAAATTTTAGTATCTGTGAATGTGGAATTAGCAGGCACAGATCTCACTTCAGTCAGTGGCTCAGACAGCTGAGTTTTAGACGGAGTGGAGATTTACGACACGTGCAGGGTAGCAAGTCACTTGTCCGCAGCCACAGCTGACGTGCCAATTACTGACCTACACCGCGGGCCGATACCGGTCCGTTGTGGTTGTAGCCACCATTATGCGGTGAAGCGATGTGAGTCGGGGCAGCGCCTGCTTTACGACGGACTTTCGCCGCGTTTATGGAAACGGGGAATTCCCTCGGGCGCCATGGCCGCGGCGGGTTATCGCGGAGCAGGGCTGCCAACACAACGGGTCACTGGCCCGGCTGCTGCTGGCGACACCCTCACACACAACGTCTGCGCGACCCGACGTGTTTTGTGTGAGGGAACGAGCGGTAAACACAGCCACAGCCACAGCCCTGCGTAACTCGGCCGGGCTGCTTGGGTCGCGGCGGCGCCTGTACTGACGTTAAGTTACGTAGGTTCAGAGATGCAGCTTGGCGACATCAGAATCAGCAAACCTACATCAACGTGATTACCATACAGTCTACACTAAAGAGTTTGGAAGGGGGTTCATTCTATTTCTCGAATATTCCATTGTCGTCTAGCATGAACATCGTGATGAATAAGAGAAATCAGTGCTCACTTAGATCGATACGAGTTCATTTTCATTTATCCCTATGTAAGTGAAAATCAACCAATTATTTTGCTATCCGGAGGAGGAAGCCGGTCATTGTAATTTTGTGAAAACGTCTTGCCGCAACGACAAACACTTCTGTTTCATTGCCTGACACCGCAGCTCGCTTGTTACATCTGTGACACTGTCTTTCTATCTGTTGCATCTTATACGTGTCAATAAATTGCAGTCGTTGCTTTGCTTCACCCACAATAATATCTCTGTGATCGTTCCAATTTAAGTTCTCGTAATTAGAAGGTATTTGGTTCAATTTACAACCTTTAGATTTGCGTGGTTTATTCATCATCATCATTTAAGTCTGATTATGCCTTTCAGCGTTCAGTCTGGAGCATAGCCCCCTTATAAAATTCCTCCATGATCCCCTATTCAGTGCTAACATTGGTGCCTCTTCTGATGTTAAACCTATTACTTCAAAATCATTCTTAACCGAATCCAGGTACCTTCTCCTTGGTCTGCCCCGACTCCTCCTACCCTCTACTGCTGAACCCATGAGTCTCTTGGGTAACCTCGCTTCTCCTATGCATGTAACATGACCCCACCATCTAAGCCTGTTCGCCCTGACTGCTACATCTATAGAGTTCATTCCCAGTTTTTCTTTGATTTACTCATTGTGGACACCCTCCTGCCATTGTTCCCAGCTACTAGTACCTGCAATCATCCCAGCTACTTTCATATCCGTAACCTCAACCTTATTGATAAGGTACCCTGAATCCACCCAGCTTTCGCTCCCATACAACAAAGTTGGTCGAAAGATTGAAGGGTGCACAGATAACTTACTCTTGATTCTGACTTCCTTCTTGCAGAAGAGAGTAGATCGTAGCTGAGCGCTCACTGCATTAGCTTTGCTACACCTCGCTTCCAGTTCGTTCACTATGTTGCCATCCTGTGAGAATATGCATCCTAACTACTTGAAACTGTCGACCTGTTCTAACTTTGTTCCTCCTATTTGGCACTCAATCCGTTTATATTTCTTTCCCACTGACATTACTTTCGTTTTGGAGATGCTAATCTTCATACCATAGTCCTTACATTTCTGATCTAGCTCTGAAATATTACTTTGCAAACTTTCAATCGAATCTGCCATCACAACTAAGTCATCCGCATATGCAAGACTGCTTATTTTGTGTTCACATATTTTAATCTCACCCAGCCAGTCTATTGTTTTCAATATGTGATCTATAAATAATGTGAACAACAGTGGAGACAGGTTGCACCCTTGTCTTACCCCTGAAACTACTCTGAACCACGAACTCAATTTACCGTCAACTCTAACTGCTGCCTGACTATCCATGTAAAGATCTTTAATTGCTTCCAAAAGTTTGCCTCCTATTCCATAATCTCGTAGAACAGACAATAACTTCCTCCTAGGAACCCGGTCATATGCCTTTTCTAGATCTATAAAGCATAGATACAATTCCCTGTTCCACTCATAACACTTCTCCATTATTTGCCGTAAGCTAAAGATCTGGTCGTGACAACCTCTAAGAGGTCTAAACCCACGCTGATTTTCATCCAATTGGTCCTCAACTAATACTCGCACTTACCTTTCAACAATACCTGAGAAGATTTTACCCACAACGCTGGTTTATTGTGTAACCGAAATTTAGCGGATCTGTTTTAGCGCTCACGTGGATGACGACACACTTTTCCCACCATGCAGATATCTAATGTAAATCGTTATGCATTTGGTTTTGATCGTGTGATGACATTACAAGACGGCAAATGACTGAATCATTTTGCGACAATCGAAAAGGGGTGCTTAGATTGTCTCCTGTGTCACTTACGTAACTCCACTTTGCCCAACGCCAAATATTACTTCTGTTTCAGTCGATGACTTTCCTTCAGTTGCTACAAACTGTGACCTTTCTTACAGGTACTCACGAATCCAGTCTCACAACTGAGGCGATATTGCACAGGCACTTAGTTTGGTTAGGAAACACTTGTGAGGAACGATGTCCAAAAGCCTTCTGCAAATCTAGTATATGGAATCAATTTGACATCCCCAGTCGATAGCGCTCATTACTTTGTGAAAATAAAGAACTAATTGTGTTTCACAAGAAGGATATTTTCTGAATAGTTGCTGACTGTCCATAACTCGTTTCCTTTGAGGTAATTCATAATGTTCGAACACAGTATATGTTCCACAATCTTACAACAAATGGATGTTGATAATGTAGTGGATTACTCCTACTGCTTTTCTTGACTAATGGTGAAGTGTTGCCAGTGTTTGGGTACGGATTTCTCGGTATGTGAGCGGTTCTGTATGGTTATTAAGTATGAAGTTATTGTACCAGCATTCTCTGAAAGGAGCGTAACTGGTATACAACCTGGACTCGAGGAATTGCCTTTGGGTAAGTGACTTAAGCTGCTTCACTACTCCGAGGATATCTATTTTTAACTTAATCATGTTGGCAGTTGTTCTTGTTTATAATTCTGAAATACTTACTTTGTCATATTTGGTGAAGGAATTTCTGGAAACAGTATTGAGTGACTCTGCTTTAGTGGCACTGTCACCAGTTTCATCGGCAGTGTGATCGCTCAGTGAAGGTACACATCGCGGTTTGTGGGTGGTATACTTTACATATGACCAGAATCGCTTTGGGTTTGCTGCCAGAGTTTCGTTGTGGAAACTTAAAAGCATCTCGCATTGAAGTTCGCGCTAAATTTCGATCTCCTACAAAACTTCGCCAATCTTGTGTATTTTGTTTCATTTTGCATTTGTCATGCTTCTGCAACGGTGTTCTGACCCCACTTTGTTTCCATGGGGGGGGGGGGGGGGGGGAATTAGTACCATTAGATGAGTCACCGTGCTTTTCTTTACCGCCAGGTCTCCGTAGACTTTCTGCGAGCGCCTATGAATATCGGCGATGGTCTGATTATCCGCGAAAAGAAACTCAATGACAGCTCTCTGGTTGGAACACAGCTCCGTTACTGACACCGTTTTAAAGCTATGTACGGCGCCGCACCGATTGTAACTTCATGGAACTATAGGGGCTGAAGCGGGAATACTCCACGATGTCCCACAACAAATTCTCCACTTTTTCAACCAAAATTGTCCGAGAAAAAAAATGCATTGCGTTGCTTATGCCCTGGCAGGCCTACAACACGCACAGATGCATTTAAACAGTCATTTATGTTACGCTCCATATTCGACTGGATCATGAACAGACAGTAGCACTGATATCAAGCTGAGTACCGTATACCATTCATTTCACAGTGTGTGTGTACGAATATCCAAGTGTAGAAAGATGCAGTTTACAAATCTTAAAAATCAAATTCAGAGTTATGGTCTTTAAGAGAGAAGAAATTATTGTAGTGTTGTAACGTGGTAATAACGAGCGTAGTATGAGTCTCAGTGACGAAGGGACATTATTCTTCTTACAGACTAAACAGCAGTTGTGGGTTACAAAAGTTACGTAGAAGCCGTTTACATAATAAGAAAAAAGGACAGTTTAAGAAGTTACGGAAATGCTCTCCGATGGAGCGTATGGCTACTGAACGAGAAATTTCGTGCCTTCGTCGCTTCCATTATCGAGCGAGGTCATACTATCATAATGGATACGCCAGTTGTTAGCTGCGGATGATGTGAACGTTATGGCAATATAGGTAGCGAGTGATGGAGAGTGACGGTTTAAAACTTGTAGCTAATCTGATGTAACTCGCTTCCGAAATACACTGTGGGTGCTGAGCGAAAGGATAAATATTTTTTTTAAGTGGTATTTTAAAAAGCACAGAAGATAGATAAGAGGTCATAGTTTTCGTGTGTGGGTTCCTTCCCAGACACGAAGGGGCACCCATCATACCAGATGAATCAGTACGCAGCGACCGCTGCTGACCTTGGTAGAGGCAGTCTACCCGCTTCCCGTTATCACCAGTTTCGATGTGATTTCTACATCCATCTGCCGACTGACATCTGTTCGCTGTATTTATCTCCGATATCTGGTGTTGCATCAATCTTGTATATCGGATTAAGAAGCCGTCCAACGTACTTGAAGATGCTCAGCTGTTGCAAGCGGACAGTGTGAAAAACTTCCACAGTCAGGATGCTATGGATCTTTGCCGCCGACGCGTGTCTGTCTATACCCTGGTCTCCCAAACTGTGTTCTGCGGAACACTAGTATTGTTTTATTACCTTCAAAATGCACAAGATGCTCCATCAAACTACGAGCCGCGTTCAATAAATAATGCAAGACATTTTTTGTTGAAAAAATGCGGAATTTGCTGTCGGGCATCGTGGAATATTCCCGCTTCAGCCCCTACAGTTTCACGTAGCCTCCAAAATGGTTTCTATAACGGAAGTGCGTCCCAAGCAGAGAGCATCGCACATATTGACAGGCGCTTGCAGAATGTCTGCGGAGACCTAGCAGTAAACAAAAGCACGGTGAATCGTTGGGTGAGGTCGCGCAAACCTGTCCGATCTCTCGCGTGCCGGCTGAACTTCAGTGTGTTCCCCTCTTCCATGACAACACAGGGCCTCACACAAGTGTGCGCTACCGAGAGGAACTCAGAAAATTTCGCTGGACTGTTCTTCCTGATCCACCCTACAGCCCGGACCTCGCACCTTCCGACTTCCATCTGTTTGGCCCAATGATGGACGCACTCAGCGGGAAGCAGTACGTGGATGAAGGGGAGGTTACTGGTGCACCAAGGAGTTGCATCCGACGTCGATCAGTGGAGTGATACCATGGGAGCATCCAGGTCCTCCCGATAAAGTGGCGTAACGTTACTGAAAACAGAGTTTATGTTGGAAGATAGGGATTTATAGCCAAAAACGTGAGGAGTAATATAGTGTATTGGAATCGTATGTAAAACCAAATTGCTTCTGTAAAAAGTAAGTGTGTTGCGCCAGTGCCGGCCGGAGTGGCGCTTCAGTCTGGAACCGAGCGACCGTTACGGTCGCAGTTTCGAATCCTGCTTCGGGCATGGATGTGTGTGATGTCCTTAGGTTCGTTAGGTTTAATTAGTTCTAAGTTCTAGGCGACTAATGACCTCAGAAGTTAAGTCGCATAGTGCTCAGAACCATTTTTTTTGTTGCGTCACTTACTGAACGCTCCTCATACGAGGATTCTCAATATGCGAGGTCAGACGATAAGTTTGGAAGCCCCTGCTCAACACTAGCAGTTCCCCACCTCGGGGTAATTAACAGTAAAGTAAAATTTTGTGAGGGGTAAAAGCAAAAGTGTTCGACTGTGTTTCGACCACGAAATTAATTTAATTGTAAAAGAAGATTATCGTTATGAAATAGCGATAAGACCATAATACTGATTACATAAGTTACCAATAACTAGAAATTTTTTCGTACTACCATTAACGTCTGATACAATGTGGTGGAGGTTACAGCTTGTGGAACTAAAGTATGAACGTCTTCCTCACACAGGTACCCGCTACACACATGCTTTGTACCGTGCTCAAAAATGGCTCTGAGCACTATGCGACTTAACTTCTGAGGTCATCAGTCACCTAGAACTTAGAACTAATTAAACCTAACTAACCTAAGGACAGCACACACATCCATGCCCGAGTCAGGTTTCGAACCTGCGACCGTAGCGGTCGCTGGGCTCCTTTGTACCCTGTACCATGCATATCTGGCGGATTCATATACATCACATACGCTCAAATATCTCATGAAAATGTCTTCTCCTCATCGTCCATAGTTCCAGAATGGCTTCGTTATTCACTTCGTAACAGATAATCGAACTAGTTGACAGACAGCACAATAGTAACTATGTAAAGGGTGTAGGGACTACACATTATTATTGTTAGTGATCATACACAAATCATTGGCAGCCCATCGCCTTCCAAATTTTGCCAGTTCACAAGTAAAGAGTACAGCAATCAAGAGAATTACGAACAGTAACTGTAGTATAAGTATTTTAACGTGCCTGAAATGAAGTACGAGTGCAAGATGTGGGTTAAGAGATTGTCGTTAGTGATGCAGAGAAAGCATGTTTTGTGATAAATATATGCCTTCAAAATGGATAGTTAGCATTCTTTCCTGATGCTTCCATCATTCTATAGAAAAAAGTTGTTACAAATAAGCAGTACCAACTGTGTCATGGACGTATTATTTGGTGAATTAGTCAGACACATACAATAACTAAACATCAATTATGTTTCGCCATTGATTAAGGAACGGCAAACCTACGTTTCTAGCATTTGTAGACTTAGAGAAAGCTTTTGACAATGTTGACTGGAATACTCTCTTTCAAATCCTGAAGGTGGCAGGGGTAAAGTTACAGGGAGCGAAAGGCTATTTACAATTTGTACAGAAATCAGATGGCAGTTATAAGAGTCGAGGGACATGAAAGGGAAGCAGTGGTTGGGAAAGGAGTGAGACAGGGTTGTAGCCTCTCCCCGATGTTATTCAATCTGCACATTAAGCAAGCAGTAAAGGAAACAAAAGAAAAATTCGGAGTAGGTATTAAAATTCATGGAGAAGAAATAAAAACTGTGAGGTTCGCCGATGACATTGTAATTCTGTCAGAGACAGCAAAGGACTTGCAAGAGCAGTTGAACGGAATGGATAGTGTCTTGAAAGAAGGATATAAGATGAACATCAACAAAAGCAAAACGAGGATAATGGAATGTAGTCGAATTAAGTCGGGTGATGCTGCGGGAATTAGATTAGGAAATGAGACACTTAAAGTAGTAAAGGAGTTTTGCTATTTGGGGAGCATAATAACTGATGATGGTCGAAGTAGAGAGGATATAAAATGTAGACTGGCAATGACAGGGAATGCGTTTCTGAAGAAGAGAAATTTGTTAACATCGAGTACAGATGTAAGTGCCAGGAAGTCGTTTCTGAAAGTATTTGTATGGAGTGTAGCCATGTATGGAAGTGAAACGTGGACAATAACTAGTTTGGACAAGAAGAGAATAGAAGCGGTGCTACAGAAGAATGCTGAAGATTAGATGGGTGGACCACATAACTAATGAGGAGGTATTGAATAGAATTGGGGAGAAGAGGAGTTTGTGGCACAACTTGACTAGAAGAAGGGATCGGTTGTTAGGACATGTTCTGAAACATCGAGGGATCACCAATTTAGTATTGGAGGGCAGCGTGGAGGGTAAAAATCGTAGAGGGAGACCAGTAGATGAATTAGACTAAGCAGATTCAGAAGGATGTAGGTTGCAGTAGGTACTGGGAGATGAAGTAGTTTGCACAGGATAGAGTAGCGTGGAGAGCTGCATCAAACCAGTCTCAGGACTGAAGACCACAACAACATTTTAAAAATAAAAGTGTTCAAAGAAAAATATATTTTTTATTTTAAAATTTAATTATGCGCTAAAGATGATGGTAATGGAGGGGCGGGGGGACTAGCTGATGTCTAACTACACCCTCACAAAGGTTGGCAACGACTGGTCTACGTAAGAGACTCGGAAGACGACCTGAACAGCGCCCTTCAATTGTTTGCAGATAATGCTGTCGTTTGCTGTCTAGTAAAGCCATCAGACGATCGAAAATCTGCAAAGTGGCAATTGGTCGCAAACAATGTGCATTCTGAAGTTCTTCACATGAGTGCTAAAAAAAAAAAAAAAAAAAAAAAAAAAAAAAAAAAAAAAAAAAAAAAAAAAACCAGAAGGAAAAAAAGAACTGTAAATTTCAGTTACACTATAAAGAAAACACCAATGTAAAACTTGTCGCCGGCTGGGGTGGCCGGGCGGTTCTAGGCGCTACAGTCTGGAACCGCGCGACCGCTATGGGCGCAGGTTTGAATCCTGCCTGAGGCATGGATGTGTGTGATGGCCTTAGGTTAGTTAGGTTTAACTAGTTCAGAGTTCTAGGGAACTGACGGCCTCAGAAGTTAAGTCCCATAGTGCTCAGAGCCATAAAACTTGTCGATTGAGCTAAACACCTATGGTTTATAATTATGAACAACTTAAGTTGGACCCATCCCACAGAAAATGTTACGAAGACGGCGACTCAAAGACTTTTTTTGTGGCCGAGCGTTAGGCAGGCTACAGAGACAGCCTCCACTACACTTGTCCGTCCTCTGCTAGACTATTACTGTGCTTCCCAAACAGGAGTGACTGAGGACTTTGTAAAGGTACATAGAAGAGCGGAGCAACAAAATCGCTAGTGGGTGCAAGCTTATAGTTGTATAGGAGGCAAGAAGGTGATCATCTATTGTTTATCGTCTCGTTTAGCTAGTGGCTGTTACCGTCATCGCATTTCCTTCAGTTTATACGTGAGTATATAATTTAGTCTTCAGCGACAACTGGTAAAGTCGAAAGGAAGTCGTCAACGGACTCGGGGTTCCACAAGGACGGCGTACTTTGGCGGGTGAGTGATGAAACCAGTACCGCTAGCGAAGTTAGCGGCGGCGAATTAGCATCGCTTATGACGCGGCAGATGACAGTCCGATGGTCAATCTCTTGACATGCGCGTCCTAACACGTCACTGCCGATATCAGCGACCGAATTAATTATCCTTCCTTGCAACTCTTGCAAATTAAGTTCACGCTTTATTTAGAGGATTGGAGAAAAGGACAGTGTCTCAGTGGAGAAGAATGTATGTCGCAATACCCTTTTACAGTACAGTCACCCTTAAGCACGCTTTTTGTATTGTAATGTAGGTAAATTACAGAGAAATAGCAGCCTTCTAATCAACGTCTTTAACTTCGCTAGTGGTACTGGTTTCACCACTCACCCGCCAAAGTACGTTGTACTTGTCGAATCCCAAAGTCTGTTGATAATTTCCTTTCGACGTCTCGAGTCATTGCGAAGATTACACTTTCGTCTTTAGCTAAGAAAAAATGGTGTCTGATCTGTTGTGTAAAATAAAGGAACTGTGATTACGGTAATAGGCACTACCTGAATGAATGAAACGGTAAACTGTAACCTCATGTACAGCGGCAAGTTTGCAGCCACTAGCGATGTTGATGCTCCATTTCGAACTAACGGAAGATGATGCGTAAAACTGCCGGTGTTTGTGAAGTCGCGAAGGTCAGCACCGGCCTAATGCTACGTGGGGCCGATTTCTGAGCACACAGTGCCGTTTATATGCGGGCCAGTACGGGTTTCCAGTAACGCTCTCTTTGCCAACGCTGGTCAAACTTTGGTGCCATCCTTGTTTCTTTTGTAATCTGTTTTTTTTTTTGCTTCCAGTGCAGTACAATCCCTTCACTTCCTGCTTCCCAGTTTTTATCTTAAGTTTATCGCTAATCTCATTTCTTTTACTACGAATTATTTTCTCTTCGGTTTACTCTCAATGCATATCACATATTCATTAGACTATTCATTGCATTCAACATATCCTGTAATCCTTCTTCACTTTCACTGAGGACACCAATGTCATAAGCGAATCCTGTCCTTACTCTGAATTTCAGTTCGACACCTCGACACCCCCCCTTTTTTTTATTTATTTATTTATTTTTTTTTACTTGCGCCATTTCTTATTGGATATACTACTGGTTGAACAGTAGGGACGAAAGGCTACGTCTCTGTCTTCCACCCTTTCTGATTCGTGCAGTTTGTTCTATGTTGTTTCTTGTACATTAGCCGTCTTTCCATATAGGATACATGTAATTTGTTGAGAATTTCGAATACCTCGAACTAATTTCCGTGTCCCAGAGCTTCTTCAAAGTCGACAAATCCTATGAATGTGGCTCGATTTTTCTTAAGACTTCGATTACAAAGCGCAACGGCAGAACTGTCTCTTAGGTCCATTTGCGTTAACTAAATCCACACTGATCGTCACCTATCAGATCCTCAATTTCCTTTTCTTCTGTGGCTACCGCACACTGCACAGTACCCTCCGCCACATCCTTCACACAGATATTTGAGTCGGTTAGACGTTCCATATATCATCTGAATTCTTCTTTCATGGAAATGATAATGAAATGAATCAGTTTACATGACACGTAAGAATGTTAACACTGAACATTAATGAACATATATTTTAGTTCTACATTTTTTGTACTTAAAAGCTAATTTTTTTTACAGGTTACCAGTTTTCAAATAAAAATTCGTCCTAGAATAGGAGAATCGTCCACGAGCTGTGATTTCAGGTTATATCTGAAGTTTGCTTTGCCATCTGTCAGACGTTTAAGGTACTGGGCAAATGAGCAAAACTTTTTATTGCTACATACATAACTCCTTCTTGAGGCGATGAAAATTTTTATAATGGGTAATTAGCATCATGTTCTCCTCTAGTGTTGCAGGTAGGGATATCAGTGATCTTCTCGAGTTGTGATGGATTCCTTGTGACTAATTTCAGTAGGAAATATATTTACTGTGACACAGCGCAGTTAAAATACTTAGCTCCTTGAATGTGTACCTTCATGACATCTGGGCGTCCTGTTCGCTTTTCTGCAATCAGTAGTTTATTTCTAAGTGATGACAAACCCCAAAAATTATTCCCGATGATATTATTGAGTGAAAATATCCGGAGTGTGTTAGTAGGCTTGTTTGAAAGATTAGCGATTATAGGAAAGGGGGAAAGCAGCTGAACTTCATTGTTTGAGGAACTCAGTAATATGCTTGTTCTGTTTCTTATCGATATGTGCACTCAAAAATTTGGAGTGTCCTACGCTATTTACTGACTCCTTTTCATGAGCTGCTACAATTATTTCTGTACCTCTATTTGTTACACGTGAATCAGTCTAGTCTCTCTTCTCAAAATTTATGGAGAGAGAGTTTTCAGAGGACCACTTAACTACGCTTTCAAAAAATCATTACCAATCTTCTCTGTTATTCTCTCTAGTGGGATTTATTACACCATTAGCATCGCCTGCAGAAAGTACCAATACTGCTTGTTGAAAGTTAAGCAGTAGGTCATAGACATACACGGGGTGATTCACGAAGATAAGCAAATATTTTAATATGTTAGTCTACAAGTGAAACTAGAGAACAAAAGTTCATACAACCAAAGGTCCGCAAATGTTTAGTAACGGCAAATAAAAAGTTTTACCTGAAATTTGGCCACTTGGCTAATATTAAGCCACCGCAAAACTGTACGAGGTTAAAGTAAAGCACGATTTCCATTTATTTTGTTGTTACTGATCTGGTGAATCTAATAAAACATGTCCCACACGTGTATCTGCAGTAGTTTTGCAGAACATCCAGAGAAGCAAAGATTATTATACAAGTAATTTTTTTTTTTTTACTTTCCATTAAGAACGTAGAAACGTTTATGTCATTGTTGGCAACCGTTACTGAGTTGTTTCAGTCGTTCCCTAACGTTGAAACGAGTTAGTTTTCAGTATTGTTCAGTGGAAGAACGTAATAACAGCAGTGTATTTAAGTGAAACCACATAGTAACGGTTGTAGTTTGTAGATTATTTATGAAATAGGGATGCCTTTCAAATTTACGACAGAGGAATACGCCGATATGGTGTTTATTTACGGCAAATGTCATGGTAATGCTAGAGCTGCAGTTAACGAATATCGCGTACGTTATCCTACTCGGAGGATTCCGAATGTACGAACAATTAGCGGTGTGTTTCTGATGTTAGGGAGACAGGTTCTTTACGTAGCGTTCAAAATCAGTACGAGGGCTCGATACGTGAAGACGTTCCATAAACAAAATGTGCATCCGGGAGATCCTGCCCTTCGCTTGGAGTTGAGCAACTGGTTGCATACTAAACGGCAGTTACACAAGTAGATTTTATTTACTCATGAGTTACAGTTTACCCGAGATGGTATAAACAATCTACATAACGAGCACGTATGGTCTGAAGGAAACCCACGTGCAACAGCGATTTAGCATAAATGTGTGGTATGGTATAATCAACACTCACTTTATTGGACCATTCATTTTCCGAGGACGTCTACCTGGCGAGATGTACTTACAATTCCTTCAAGAAGAAATGCCTCCCTTGCCCGAAGACGTTGCACTTCCTACGCCGTTGCAAATATATTTTCAACATGAAGGCGCGTCTCCACGTTTCACCAATGCAGTTGCTACACATTTAAATGAACATTTTCCCTAGAAATGGATTGGTCGTGGTGTTACACGTCTGCGGCCACACAGATCGCTCGATTTAACACCAATGGATTTTTGTGTATGGGGATGGAGGAAAGACATAGTTTATGTGGACAAAGTCAATTTACTTCTTTGCCTCTGTGGATGTTCTGGAAAACTACTGCAGATACACGTCTGTTACTTTAGATTTAACAGAGCAATGAATAAATGGAAATCGTGCTGTACTTAAACCTCGTACAGTTTTGCGATGGCTTCATGGTGCTATTTTTCTTGTAAGGCTCCCTGCGTGGGCGAATCATGAGACGTTTCGTTTGTGACGTCAGACGCGGAAAGCTTGGGCGGCAAGCCTTTGTTGAGAGTCGCTTTTCTGCTGTTGTGAGGTGTGGTAGGAAGTTCTTATACTTATTAAATAATGGCAACGCAGTGGTCCAAGGAAGCGATTGAATTATTGATATGTACTTATAGGGAAGATCAGTGTCTGTACGTCGTGAAAAGCGCAAACTATTATAATAAACACTTGCGTGGAGAAGCACTCGAAAGAGTTGCAAGGGCCGTGTGTCGTGTTCGACCATACAAGACGAGCAAGGAGTGCTATAGCAAAAATGAAATAAAGTCGTATATAACAGTCATTATTGGTAAATTTATAAAGTGAAACAGTAAAGAAATGGTGAAACTTTCAAACAAAAGTACTGTTATGCGAACTAACCTCAACTGTTTATGAAGCACGGAGAGCACACCTTTTCCAGCGTTTCTCCTCTTAATCCAGTTTGTCGTCGATTATTTCTTTCTTCTTCTCTCATTAGCATGCATCTCTGCATCATTTAGCACCAAAACAGTTAATAACGCCAGTTTGCTCTGAACATCTGTACCTGAAGCAGCCATCTTCGTTCGATACAACATGCAGCCGATCGCAACACAAGTAGCTGCCGATCTTGCACCGTGGGACAGCTTCGGCACGGAACTTAGCCGGATCCTTTCCCTACAAGCCGGAAGATATGCACGCCATCTCGCAAACTTGCGGCGAACCTTGCTCCGTGTGAAACGGGCTTTAGCGAAGTCGCTAAATTACAGGCAAAATCTTTTATTAGCTGTAGCTCCGTAACTAAACATTTTCGGACCTATGTTTATATGAACTTTTTTCTTTTGCTTTACTTACAGAATAGTATATTAAAATATTTGCAAATCTCCGTGAATCGCCTTCTATAAGGAGTAGGAGAGGACCCAGAATGGAGCACTATGGGACTCCCTTTGTGATTCTTCCGAGTCAGTAAAATTGTCTGTCCTCGGAACATTGCAAAACGTTTGCTGAATAATTCAAACAGTCTATTTGTTAAATGTGATTCAGACCAGTTGTGTGAGAAGCCACGAATTCCAGTTTGGACAGTGCTGTCTGTATACGAGCAGATGCAGCATCTGTGCTGTCACACGGCAGCGACAGTGTTTGGTGTGTGTGTGTGGCGACACAAAGGAAGCGCGGGCCGCCTTTATCTCCGGTCGGGCGACTGCGCTATCGGCCAGGGCGCGTTATCACCTTGCCGCCCTGCCTCTTATCTCCACAGCACAGCACAGCACAGCGGGCCAGCTCACGTGTACACCGGCCTCTGCTGCGTCTCAACTAGACTGTACCCATCCTTTCCTCAGACGCTACTCTTCACCAGACAGTGACGGGGCAAGGGACTGTTTATATATATATATATATATATATATATATATATATATATATATAACGCTTCACCAGTCCAAGGGTTTTTTTTTTTTTCGCTCACTTATTTTCTTATGAAACTAATCTCTGCGTCCACATCAGCCGTATGAATGTTTAACTCATCCGCCGCGCTTGAGTGGTTTCACTCTGTGCCAGGCAACCGACTGACAGTTGCGGCAGACTTATGTTTCCACTGTGTCTCGAGGTGTGAGTGATTTCCGTTACACACTCTCACAGCCTTTTCAGTCATACATGAACCTTGATTTGGTTTGAAGACTTTTTTAGAGACAAATAACGTGTCTCATTTAAAGGAGACATGAAGAGAATGTATTCCTAAAAATAAAGACTTTCCAAATTTTCTGTTGTTATTTGTGCAAATACCAACTTTCGGTCTTCTACCACTTCATACGAATTTTTTGGCTGGTTTCGAAAGATAAACAACTGGCGGTGCATTATAAATTTATGTTCAAATAAATTGCTCAAAATGTGCTGTAACAATAGTATTTATATATATACCACATCCGATTTGGCACGTCTATATTTCTGGAACTGATGAACATATCGAATGAATTTTGCATTTTGATGAACGGGAAACGCAAGAAGTTTTTGTCCACACCTTTTCAAAGGTATTCAGTATGCCACCCTTGAGACGCACAACATACGTCAGTGCGGTATTCAAATTGTTGATGATCTGGGCTGAGTGGCCGCTCGACAGCACGGTCATCAGCGCCCTGACGGAAAGTCAACGTGCCAGTCTCATGGGTGGGGGCGAGGGCTGTCCCCACATTCAGAGCAGTTTGTAACGTACTGAAGTCTGCCGCCCTTCCCCACCAGTTTAGGGATGAGCCCTGGTAGTTCACAAAACTTCACCACTCTGTTAACACTGGTGCAGGTATTTGCAAGGACGGTGGGCAGATCTCCAGCGAGACCGATATTCAAATTGTTCCCCACAGTGCAGCGAGCATGTCTTCAATTACTGCTTCCACATAATCTGTTCTCCGATGTCTCAGGTGATTCACTGTTGTTGGTAACGGAGGTACATAAACAGTCTTTTATGAAGCCCACAAGAAATAATCACGTACAGTCAGATCTGGTGACCTTGGAGGCCAGTAATTTAAGGCTGAATAGTTTGGTCCAGTAATCCTTTGATTTAAAAATTGCTGCACTTCCAGACGCCAGTGTGGCGGTGCCCCATCCTGTTGGTAAATGGAGTCGTTCGAATCAGTCTCCATTTGTGGGAAAAGAAAATTCTCAAGCATACCTGTAACAAGTGTTCTGTGTCAGACAACTCGGGGACGGCCCGGTGATTTGCCTTTACACAAACAACCTCTTTCTCGGAACTGTTCATGCAATCGTCTAAGACTCTGTGCTGTAGGAGGACCCACACCATACCTAGTACGAAGTTCACGCTGAACGGTTATTACAGACCCGCACTGCGGCAATCGTAGAACACAAAAGCCTTCCGTTGTCCCGACAACGTTTTTACTAGAACTGAAGTGGGCGCTCACTGCTGTTACCTAGCGGGAACAATGTAAACTCGAGAGTGTCCACCGCGACGTTTGATGTCGCCTGGTGCTTCAAATGGCTCTGAGCACTATGCGACTCAACATCTGAGGTCATCAGTCCCCTAGAACCTAGAACTACTTAAAGCTAACTAACCCAAGGACATCACACACATCCATGCCCGAGGCAGGATTCAAACCTGTGACCGTAGCGGTCGCTCGGTTCCAGACTGTAGCTCCTAGAACCGTACAGCCACAACGGTCGGCTCACAAAATATAAGATTAAAAATCATACTCGCTTCGACACAGTATTACACGGTTGAAGTGATCCTAACCAGATTTTCCTAATCAGATTTACCGTTTGAAATTCTACTTCATCGTTCTTCAAAATGAACAAAATAACTTCCACACTTTTAACTCAGACACCCAAAAATCGGCTACTTAAAACAATATAATTATGGCACATTCGGAAAAATAACTCGCTTCACACGCTTCAGTTAAACTGAAGTTCTTGAGTATTTCAACAGTTAAACATAACGAAGTCCTAACTCAACCTGCTTCCTATCACCTGAAACCCCCCTTAAAAGCTACGATCCGTACTCACCAAGCGTTCACCGAAGAGTGCCGCTTTCTCTTTGGAGATTACCTAGCCCCCCTTGCAGCGGAAGCCACCAGAGGGGTAGCCCTCCGTCACCAACCTCACTCACAAAAACAGCCTTTGACTAAGATGGGTAAACCCCTATGATCAGGTATTCGAAAGCTAAGGTGGTCATCCTGCGCTCTCCTTCGAACGAGAAGCGACATCGTCGGCTCCCAGCAGACGATGACCAACTCAGCTTTTCCCACGAAACAAAACAGAAACCACACATTGAAACACACATATAATATTCAATAGGCCTTATTTGACTGCTCAGTCTTTCTGGAAGAGTTCATGAATTGAGCTAAAATCAGGTAGTAAAGTGAAGAAGTTGTCTCTGTGAAGTCGTTTCATAAGACGCTTGTCGAATTCGGTACGTTTCACATCTAATGCCACATACCTCCGCAAACGTACCAACAAACTGTTGGCTCTTTGACACGTAAAAATCGCTGATTTATTTCGTTCCAAGAACGGACAAACAAGCTATTAAGCAGGGGCCTACAATGTGTCGACTCATCAGTGTATACAGTTGTATGTAGTTAAATCGACGATGGTCAACAGTCACTTCTGTGCGGATGCATACCAAGCTCCAACTCTCACGGGAATTGGCGATATGCGGCGAGAAGTGAGGACAGTGGGCGAGGGAAACTACATCAGTGTGGTGAGTGGACAGCTGAGAATCTGGGTCTGGCGCGAGGCGTGCTCGGGTAGTCCGCGCCGTTACATTGGCCACTGTGCCCGGATGACGTAGCGGTCAGGGCAGCTGCCTAGTAAGTAGGAGGCCTGGGTTCGAATTCTCGTCTCGCACAAATTCTCAACTCCCCCATTGGTATTCATTAATGCCCACTGGCAGATAATGTCCTTAATTGCCGTGTGTCTTGAATAATAAATGGTGCTCACCCACAATCATCTTGTAGACATCTGTTTCAGGTGGTATGCACTTTGTCTTCTGCTTCACGGTACATTATTTATTGTAAATAACGATGATATATATATATATAAGTGGAATATCAGAAGAAGAAAAAGATTCATTGCTCCACATTAAGGTTTACTTTAGCCGAGGAAGAAGTACACAACGCTGCCACCAAAATTTATGACCAGTTACCGATTGGTATTAAATGTCTGACAGACAGCGAAGTTAAATTTGAAAACAAACTGAAAACGTTTCTCTTTGACAACTCCTTCCAATATGTAAAACGCGTCAGGTATGATACTCTACTCTACATCTGTATTTACAAAAACCAAGCATCGCGAACGATCTGCATGTACGCGTATTTTCAGATGGATGCGTTGTGTGAATGTAAGTCCCTCGCTCCACTTCATTAAAATTAATCGTAGAAGTGATCCATGGAACATGAAAGTAGTTACCTAACCAGTTCAATCAGGCCAGATTTTTTATGCACAGTGCCGGCTGAAGTGGCCGAGCGGTTCTAGCGCAACAGTGTGGAGCCGCGCGACTGCTACGGTCGCAGGTTCGAATCCTGCCTCGGGCATGGATGTGTGTGATGTCCTTAGGTTAGCTAGGTTTAAGTAGTTCTAAGTTCTAGGGGACTGATGACCTCAGAAGTTAAGTCCCATAGTGCTCAGAGCCATTTGAAGCATATTATGTACAGTGCCTAACTCATCCTGCTATAGTAATGGGATTACCGAGCCATATTTTTCCGCTGTTTCGTTTTATATCTCTTATTCTTTCAGGTTTGTTTTACCGACATTTTAGGTATTAAAACAAAATTGTATTGTAATAAACGACCAGAAGACAGAGGGAGTGAATGAACTGCGCTTCTTGGGAAGTACAATCTTCTTCACAAACGAAAAGGCGTGCTGGAAAATGTTGAAATATTCACTTATATTAGCAGAACCATATACAAAGCATTGAGTAACAAAGTGACGGAACAATCCCTATAGAAGTTATACAAACCAAAAATATACAAACCAAAAATTGCAATACCAACACTTCGAAAATAACGGCTGGAAACGATCGAAGAATCGGATTTACGGAAATGAGGTTTTTAAGACATGCAGTTGACTACAAACTGTGTACACGATAAGGAATACAACTATCAGAAAAGGTCTATGAAAATAGATAAAGAGATAATGTCACAAGAATGAATGAAAATAGACTGCGTAAATTGGAACTGAACTATCGACCGGAATGGGAGTGATCTGTCGGCAGACCAAGCAAGAAATACGTGGATCAAATAACCATAGACAATACAGGCACTATTTAGGCATTCGCCTGTTATCTTCTGAAGAAGAAGAAGAAGTAGTTTAAGTTTCCTGTTGAGTACCGAAGCACTGTCTTGATTTTCATTTTAATGCGACAGTATGCCATATGGCACTTTGAAGCCGAAATCATGATTGTGTAAGTGTAAACGTAACACTGTAAATGAACAAGAGTCTCATTGCGGTACTGACTTTAAAGAAATACATTGTGGCTTTGGTCCCACATTATGAAAAATTACTAACACGCAGAAAGAGATTTTTTTTAATTTCTGCGCGCGCTAAAAGCTGAAGGTACAGATTGACGGTTCAGAGGGATACGACGAGAAACTTTTACGGGTTGGAGCAGTATTTGGCGATTTGCCTGAAAACCGACCCTGGTAACACGTAGGTCTTTAGTTGAATCGAAAAGCTATAAATTTGTGCGATTTACGGAAATTCAAAGTCATCTCTTTACTATTTATGTGGGAGGCCCCTCACTTTTCATGCTACAGCGTCAATCGCCACTTTTCGCAACATGCAGATATCTTGTCGCAATACTTTCGGTCTTCTGATGACTTTACTAGACGGTAAATGACAGCATCCTATGCAGTCAATGTAAGAGCGCTCCTACACCGTTTTTTTTTTTTAAAAAAAAGGTTCAAATGGCTCTGGGCACTATGGGACTTAACTACTCAGGTCATCACTCCACTAGAACTCAGAACTACTTAAACCTAACCAACCTAAGGACTTCACACGCATCCATGCCCGAGGCAGGATTCGAACTTGCGACCGTAGCGGTCATCATTTACAAAACATTGGATACAGAAGAGGGCTCGCAACGCTTCCTTGCGGAAACCGAGATCTCACTTCAGATTCCCTACGTACGTTTTCGTCAGTTAATACGAACTGTACCCTTTCTGAGTGGAGATTGCGGATCCAGTCACACAACTGAGACGATACTCCATAGGGACGCAACTCGAAGTGACTTGTGAAAAACAGTGTCAAATGCCTTCTAGAAATATCGAACCGATTTGAGATCCCATGTCAATAGCACTCATTACTTCGTGAGAATAAGGAGCTAGTTTGAGAATGAGATTTTCACTGTGCAGCGGAGTGTGTGCTGATATGAAACTTCCTGGCAGATTAAAACTGTGTGCCGGACCGAGATCTTTGCCTTTCGTGGGCAAGTGCTCTACCACCGAGCTACCCAAGCACGACTCACGCCCCGTCTTCACAGCCTTACTTCTGCCAGTACCTCGTCTCCTACCTTCCAAACTATACAGAAGCTCTCCTGCGAACGTGCAGAACTAGCAATCCTGAAAGAATGTGGCAGAAGTAAAGCTGTGAGGACGGGGCGTGAGTCGTTTTTCGGTAGCTCAGATGGTAGAGCACTTGCCCGCAAAAGACAAAGGTCCCGAGTTCGAGTCTCGGTCCGGCACACAGTTTTAATCTGCCAGGAAGTTTGAAGGAGCTAGTTGTTTTTCCACAAGAAGCATATTTTGTGAATCCGTGTTGGCTATTTGTCAATAAATCGTTCCCTTCGAGGTCTTTCAAGCTGTTCGAACACAGTAATATTCGAAAATTCTACTACAAACCGTTGTTAGTGGTAGCAATAATTCGCTGAATTATAGGTCTATATTTCCTTTCTTGTGTACTGCTGTGACCTGTCTAACTTTCCAGCCTTTAGCTACGGATTTTTTTGTCGAACAAACGATTGTATTTGATTGGTAAGTATGGAGGTGTTTCCTCAGCATACTCCGAAGTGTTCGGTGAACGTCACTCTGTCAAAACGTGAGGTAAACGACAGACATCCAGGGACGGAGACTTATTTTCTTGCCCGTATGCTCTTCTGACGAGGTCATTTCCCAACAACAGGCCAGTGTAGGTTACGTCTTGCCCCTGGGAAACGTAAACAGTATAATTTCGCACAAGACCATCTCCGCAAAAAGTCCGTCCAGCCCTAGTACGACGGTAGCCTGTACGGCGAGTTCTTTCGCAAGGTGTGCAGTCGCCGTGCGACAAATGAGCCGCCAGCTCGCCAACTACTGTTACCTGCCGGCGCTTTACGTAACGTAAACGCTGAGGTAGATGGCTATCTGCAGCGAAGGGCTCAAGCAGCTGTCTCCTCGAATCGGAATTTTGCTACTTAGCTTTGTCGATACGAAAGCTTTGCCTTGACTGCAGTGCAGGTATTAAACGGAATATCGCTAGCGTAACGTAAATAAGTCTTCCAGGCTGCATTTTCTGCGGAACGTCTAAGATTAAAACGCAGTAAACACTTGTTCATTCATTCTCGCCCTGTCTTCTGTAAATGACATCAGGAACGACCGCTTTCGCCGCTATGGAGCTAGTAAAGTCATGTACACTGGTATCAAATGCCGCTTTCGGCAGCTTGTGCGAAGTACAGGTGTATCAAAAAAAATCGTCCGATTTCTCACGTCTGTATTTCTGAAACTAATAAATATATACAATGAATTATGTTTTTTGACCTTTTCATAGTTGTTTAAAATGCCCTCTTCAGATGGAGAACGTATGTCAATACGGTATTCAAATTGCTCCCACACTACGGCGAGCGTGTCTTAAGTTACAGCTTCCACAGCTGCTGTTATGCGATGTCTTAGTTTTTTCTAAACCCCCACAACAAACAAACAAACAGTCAGGTCTGGTGGCCTTGGAGGCGATTAACGTAAGGCTGAATCATTTTGGCCGGCCGACGTGACCGAGCGGTTCTAGGCGCTTCAGTCTGGAACGGCGCGACTGCTGCGGTCGCCGGTTCGAATCCTGCCTCGGGCATGGATGTGTGTGATGTCCTTAGGTTAGTTAGGTTTAAGTAGTTCTAAGTTCTAGGGCACTCATGACCTCAGATGTTAAGTCCCACAGAGCCATTTGATTCGAATCATTTTGTCCAGTGCGACCGATCCATCGTTCAGTAATCCTTCGATTTAAAAATCCCCGCACTTCCAGATGCCAGTATGGCGGTGGCCCTCCTGTTGGTAAATGGAGTCGTTCGAATCACTGTGGGAAAAGACTGTTCTGAAGCACATCGAGATATGTGCTTCCTGTAACAGTGTTCTCGGCAAAGAAAAATGGACCATACGCCTTTCCCCATCAAACTGCACAAAACACATTGAATGTTGGACAGTCCTTCTCATGTTGTACAGCTTCATGTGGTTTTTCTGTACCCCATATACCCCATATTCTCACATTTAAATGGAGTGTGAGCTGTACGAAAAACGGATCTCTGCGGATTCCTTGCGAAACTATGTCGGATGCGTTCGACGTCTGTGTCAGATACTCGAGGACGGCCTATACACAAACAAACTGTTTCGCGGAGTTGTTCATGCCATCGTCTAACGGTCTGTGCTGTAGGAGGATTCACGCCATACTTAGTAAGAAAGTGACGCGAACAATTATTACTGACCCGCACTGCGCAAAACGTGGAACACAAAACGCTGTATGTCGTCCGGACACCATTTTTACTAGAACTGGAGTGGGCGCACATTGCTGCTACCTAGCGGGAACCATGTAAAACTCGACAGTTTCCTCTTTACAATAGTACGTTGTTGACGGACATATCTAAAATAACATAATAGTTAAGATTTTTTAAACCGGATGATTCTTTTTAATACACCCTGTGTATTGACTGTTAGTCACGGTCAGTGATGATGTGTTCACTTGGGTAATCATGGGAATAAGATTTAAATTGCATTACGGTAAAAGGAAAAGGTAAGCTCGGGTAGTATCGGTCTTGGGATTCTACCGGGCAAGAGCTGTTTCTAGAGTCTACCTGTCGCGACGACTCTGCCATGGACGTAAAATAAGGGGAGTTATCATGACGTTACAGACTTGAAGCCAACGTCCGCCATATTAGTTGCCCCCAAACACTAACTTATGGTGGAAGTGTATTGATCAAAATTTGCCACCTCGCCTCATTTACGCGTGCGCTAGTCATTCCGATTGTAATCTAAAGGAGGGGTGTTCAATCTGGACCATATTGGAAGAAGACGAATATTTTTGGGTCGCCCATAATGTACTTAACAGTAACTGCTAAGTGTAAAAAAAAGCAACACTTCTATGTACCAGTTGGATCAATACGAGGATAGCATCGAGTGACGGAACTATCACACTGAAAATACAGAGATCGCGTGATAGGTGCTCAATTCTTACGTCACACTGATACTTGATTTGCGTCGCTTGCGGTCCCCCTGTGTTTTGTACCGGTTGGACACTGGACACCTCTGATTTAAAGTTTCTTTCATATGCATAAATTTTTACTGCACTGCTTACTTTTTGTTCAAAAATGTTCAAATGCCTGTGAAATCTTATGAGACGTAACTGCTAAGTTCATAAATCCCTAAGCTTACACACTACTTAACCTAAATTATCCTAAGGACAAACACACACACACACACACACACACGCACGCCCGAGGGAGGACTCGAACCTCCGCCGGGACCAGCCGCACAGTCCATGACTGCTTACTTTTAGTGTAGTGGTTCTATTTCTATCATTTGATTTTAGATTTCCCATCGGTCCAACTCGAAAAGCTCTCACGCTGGAGTCCATGAGAAGGAGAGGCTGGAAACCGATCAAACACAGCACAATTTCTGCGATCGCTTTCGGGAAGACGACACAGAACAGACATCAATTCCGTCAGTCCTTATTAAGGAAAACGCTGCACTGTGGAAGCAGCTTTCTCACATCACGTATAACAAAGAGAAATTTATTTCTTAAATGAACACAGCCCCATTTGACGGTATTGATGGAATCACTTGAAAATGCTGAAACCTGGGTCGTAATTCGACAAACAACAACACAGTCAGATGACGGCGTGTTCATTTAAAAATTATTGTATGACTGTTGCTCAACAACATAAAAAAACTGTTTAAAGAGAAAAATTACGTGGACGATTATAAATGAGTCGTATTACAGGATGAAAAGCGCATTTAAGGCGAGGAGAAAGTGTGAAGATGAGTTCCTGACACTGGGTTCTTCACGAAAGCATTAATAGATTTGCAGTGTTGCGTGCACACTACAGAAATCAGGAAGAAGAAGGAGGGAGAGGAGTAGTTGTAAGCAGTAGTCTGCCAATGTTTTGGGGCATCTACACTCCTGGAAACGGAAAAAAAACACATTGACACCGGTGTGTCAGACCCACCATACTTGCTCCGGACACTACGAGAGGGCTGTACAAGCAATGATCACACGCAAGCCACAGCGGACACACCAGGAACCGCGGTGTTGGCCGTCGAATGGCGCTAGCTACGCAGCATTTGTGCACCGCCGCCGTCAGTGTCAGATAGTTTGCCGTGGCATACGGAGCTCCATCGCAGTCTTTAACAGTGGTAGCATGCCGCGACAGCGTGGACGTGAACCGTATGTGCAGTTGACAGACTTTGAGCGAGGGCTCATAGTGGGCATGCGGGAGGCCCGGTGGACGTACCGCCGAATTGCTCAACACGTGGAGCGTGAGGTCTCCACAGTACATCGATGTTGTCGCCAGTGGTCGGCGGAAGGTGCACGTGCCCGTCGACCTGGGACCGGACCGCAGCGACGCACGGATGCACGCCAAGACCGTAGGATCCTACGCATTGCCGGAGGGGACCGCACCGCCACTTCCCAGCAAATTAGGGACACTGTTGCTCCTGGGGTATCGGCGAGGACCATTCGCAACCGTCTCCATGAAGCTGGGCTACGGTCCCGCACACCGTTAGGCCGTCTTCCGCTCACGCCCCAACATCGTGCAGCCCGCCTCCAGTGGTGTCGCGACAGGCGTGTATGGAGGGACGAATGGAGACGTGTCGTCTTCAGCGATGAGAGTCGCTTCTGCCTTGGTGCCAATGATGGTCGTATGCGTGTTTGGCGCCGTGCAGGTGAGCGCCACAATCAGGACTGCATACGACCGAGGCACACAGGGCCAACACCCGGCATCATGGTGTGGGGAGCGATCTCCTACACTGGCCGTACACCTCTGGTGATCGTCGAGGGGACACTGAATAGTGCACGGTACATCCAAACCGTCATCGAACCCATCGTTCTACCATTCCTAGACCGGCAAGGGAACTTGCTGTTCCAACAGGACAATGCACGTCCGCATGTGTCCCGTGCCACCCAACGTGCTCTAGAAGGTGTAAGTCAACTACCATGGCCAGCAAGATCTCCGGATCTGTCCCTCATTGAGCATGTTTGGGACTGGATGAAGCGTCGTCTCACGCGGTCTGCACGTCCAGCACGAACGCTGGTCCAACTGAGGCGCCAGGTGGAAATGGCATGGCAAGCCGTTCCACAGGACTACATCCAGCATCTCTACGATCGTCTCCATGGGAGAATAGCAGCCTGCATTGCTGCGAAAGGTGGATATACACTGTACTAGTGCCGACATTGTGCATGCTCTGTTGCCTGTGTCTATGTGCCTGTGGTTCTGTCAGTGTGATCATGTGATGTATCTGACCCCAGGAATGTGTCAATAAAGTTTCCCCTTCCTGGGACAATGAATTCACGGTGTTCTTATTTCAATTTCCAGGAGTGTAACAGGGCGGCGCCGACTTCAAAGTAACTCACGCTGTAGGTTAGTAGCGCGTGTCCTCTTAAAAATGTCACACCTCGGCAAGAAAACCGGCGTCTTTAATTTATGACACCGAAAAATATGTGAGAATTTCCGCAACGAACACTACAGTGGAATTTACTGCCGACAATACATATTTGAAACTAAAAGGAAATCTGTAGTATTCGAGTATTAACTAGGACAGAAAGCCGCCATTGCTCACATGTTTATTTACAGTTCTGCGACAGCGCGCCGTGCTTAATGTCCATGACGTCATGTCTACTGAACTGTGTGTCGTACAGTACTGAAATACTGTAGGCACATTCAGTGGCGTATGTGGATACTGTCTGCGAAATATGTTGTGAATAGAGTTAGTAGCAAAGAAGTAACAAATTTAATCGTCGTGCATGATCCGGCGGTTATTCAAGCATCTCACTGTATACGAGGTCGCACCGTCTGAACTGCGTGTCGTGCAATGAATGGTATAACTGTGCAGGTATATTGAGCGCTATAGGTCCACACCATCTTCAGAATTTGTCGCGGGTACAGTTAGTAGTAAAGAAGTAGTAGCATGATGCGGTACTTTTACTGCGTGAACAGCGCAAAAGAAGTAAGCGATAAACTTTCCTTTCATCATTTTGTAGAACTTGTCTGGGAGAAAATATTTCTTGAAGGTTTGAAGTTCTGTGCAGAGTTCGTTGGAGATGCACACGTCGCGGGCTACCCTTCTTTCTCACCATACCACCTCCACCGCTTTGATAGGGAGCTGGTTCTTCCCCCCCCCCCCCCCCCCCCACACACACACACACACACACACCTACTATCGCCTGACACTAAGGTATATGTGTACCAAATTTGCTTGAAATCGGTCGACTGATTCATGAGGAGATGCGGAGCACACACATACATTTGTATAATATGCATGGATTCTTAAGTCGAGTTTTCTCAGGGCATTTTTAAGTTGTGTCACTGTTCTTGCTGGGGTGCTTTTATCTCCATGTCCACTGCAGTGTTTAGGGGCGGCAACAAGTTATCTGCTCCTATTGCTCTATTTATTCCAGCCTTCATAATGTCTATCCGAAGTAATAAAAGTGCAAATGTTAAACTGAGACAGCGGTAAGTTTGGGTTTTACCGGACAGAACACGTAACATAAAAAATGCGATGAGACTATCATTAAGGAAGACGTTGCAAAAATCATACTGCTTGAAATCACTGACAGTGACGCGAAAGAGAAATCTTCAGACTAAAAGCTGTTATACAGGGAAACAAAAAGTTGGCCACGAAGCCTGTTATAAGAGAGAACTTTTTTCAAAGAACATTCGGTGATGGACACGAAACAATCATGCACAATCAGTGAAACCTTCGAAGACTGGATCAGTGATGGATTTGTAGGGTTAGGCCATTAGATTAGTGGCCATACCGAGCTGGACTGTCTTTTCTATATGTGTGATAAATGTTTCACCTAAGATGAGTAGTAATATTTTGACTTTAGGCCCATTCTGTTCCAGACTTTAATAACGTTATTCTGACTTTTTGTTTATTTGAGTTACTTTGTGACAACGTCGAAACTTATTACTATGAAGTGTAACTTGCACTTATGTTAAATTAATGTTCATAAGGTATGACCTTTTACGGTTCATTTAAAACATTTTGTAACAAAAATACTTTTGTTCGCGTTACAATCTTACTTTCGATACAATCCTCGGAGAATTAAAACGCCCACACTGCGAAGGATGCAAAAAAATATTTTAAAACGTAAAAAAAGGCCCTGAGCACTATGCGACTTAACTTCTGAGGTCATCAGTCGCCCAGAACATAGAACTACTTACACCTAACTAACCTAAGGACATTACACACATCCATGCCCGAGGCACAGGATTCGAACCTGCGACCGTAGCGGTCGCTCAGCTCCAGACTGTAGCGCCTAGAACCGCACTGCCACGTAAGCTTACCACAATGAGTTTCATAATTGTATTAAATGACATTTCGTGTTTTTAGTGTGGTGAAAGTTGCAGCTCAATCTTAAGAAAAATAAATTTTAATAAAGAGAGAGTCTTCGTGTTCGATACTGCCCGAGCTTCCTTTACAGGTATCCATTGACAGAACTTCTAATGTTGGTTAGAGCTGTATTCCGGGTATTTTGCGGCGACAGGAGAATATGCAGCACATTTCTTATGCATTAAGGTGGATAGGTGATTACAGTTACATCACACTGCTGATTGCAGGCCCCACGCCCGCGAGAGATAAGAAGCAGCCGATACACGCCCTCGCCTGCCTCACGTACCTCGGTCCGTCCGCTACTGTCAAATCCGTCTGCGGCGAGGAACTACAAGGGCCATTCAGTAAGTGATGCGAGACTTTTTTTTCTAGGCCAATTTTGGTTGAAAAAGATGACGAACTTCTTGTGGGACATCGTGGAATATTCCCTCTTCAGCTCCTACGGTGTCGTGAACTTCCGATCGGTGGAGACGCTATACCTAGCCTTCAAAATGGCGTCTGTAACGAAGGGGCGTTCCAAGCAGAGGGAGGTCAATGAGTTTCTTTTGAAGGGAAACCGGAGCGTCGCAGATATTCTCAGGCGCTTGCAGGGTGCCTACGGAAACAAGGCAGTGAACAAAAGCACGGCGAGTCGTTGGGCGGAGGGCGATCACACGAAGGTGGCCAAACAGGACCCATGTCCCGCGTGCCGGCCGGCCACACAGAGCTGTGACTCGTGCAATGCGGCACTTCAGCGTGTTTGTCGCCTCAAAAAATTCAATCGAACTTCTCTTTGTTGACGACAATGCAGGGCCTCAGATAAGACTGCGCAACCGAGAGGAGCTGACAAAACTTCATTGGACTATTTTTCGTCATCCACCCTATAACATGCACCTCTCACCTTCCGACTTCCATCCGTTTGGCCCGACGAAGTATGCACTCCGCAGGAAGCGGTTCGTGGATGAGGAGGAGGTTACGAATGAAGTAAGACATTGGCTCCAACTTAGACCTGTGGAATGCCCTCATGTTCCCATGTGCTCCACCATAGGGCCGCTACCACATTCGAGCGCTCCTCAAATCTCGGTATTGCACGATTCGACCAGCCGGCCAATACAGACCCACAGTGAAGCCCTTTCCAAGCTCCTGTCACCTGCGGGTACCGCTGAAGTGCGCGGCATCTGCGCGTCCTTCAGACCGATCACTCGACACCTGTCGCTTTCCACGCCCCTTGTACGCACGCACTGCTAGGCCTGGTAATACGAGCAACACTACCGCAGTCTGCTGTCTGCTGTCCGCTCCACCTGCCTCAGAGAACTGCACGTCTTACCGCTCAAGTACCCCACATTGGTGTGTCCGACGTCACGAGCCCCAGAACTGCTAGTGTACAGTTCAGAAAGTGTTGCAAGAACGCAGCTAGGGGCTGGAAGCGAGAGACAGCCGCAGAATTCCGACATCGCCCGAGCAAGCATGTTGGAGGTGCCGACATACCGGCGCCGAGAGACTAGCAGGGCTTCTGCACACAAATGAAGGGAAGCGAGCACTGCGCAGAGCACACAGAAGGGTCTGAGGAAACATTGTGCAAGCCTGCTAATAGGCTACGGGCCAAGAAAGCGACCTTCACTGTTGCTGAGGTCTTCAGTCCTGAGACTGGTTTGATGCAGCTCTCCATGCTACTCTATCCTGTGCAAGCTTCTTCATCTCCAAGTACCTACTGCAGCCCACATCCTTCTGAATCTGCTAAGTGTATTCATCTCTTGGTCTCCCTCTACGATTTTTACCCTCCACGCTGCCCTCTATTACTAAATTGGTGATCCCTCGATGTCTCCGAACATGTCCTACCAACCGATCCCTTCTTCTAGTCGAGTTGTGCCACAAGCTCCTCTTCTCCCCAATTCTGTTCAATACCTCCTCATTAGTTATGTGCTCTACCATCTAATCTTCAGCATTCTTCTCTAGCACCACATTTCGAAAGCTTCTATTCTCTTTTTGTCCAAACTATTTATCGTCCATGTTTCACTTCCCTACATGACTACACTCCATACAAATACTTTCAGAAAAGACTTCCTGACTCATAAATCTATACTCGAAGTTAACAAATTTTTCTTCTTGAGAAACGCTTTCCTTCCCATTGCCAGTCTACGTTGTGTATTCTCTCTACTTCGACCATCATCAGTTATTTTGCTCCCCAAACAGGAAAACTCCTTTACTACTTTAAGTGTCTCATTTCCTAATCTAATTCCCTCAGCATCACCCGATTTAATTTGACTACATTCCATTATCCTCGTTTTGCTTTTGTTGATGTTCATCTTATATCCTCTTTTCAAGACACTGTCCATTCCGTTCAACTGCTCTTCCAAGTCCTTTGCGGTCTCTGACAGAATTACAATGTCATCAGCGAACCTCAAAGTTTTTACTTCTTCTCCATGAATTTTAATACCTACTCCAAATTTTTCTTTTGTTTCCTTTACTGCTTGCTCAATATACAGATTGAATAACATCGGGGAGAGGCCACAACCCTGTCTCACTCCTTTCCCAACCACTGCTTCCCTTTCATGTCCCTCAACTCTTATAACTGCCATCTGGTTTCTGTACAAATTGTAAATAGCCTTTCGCTCCTTGTATTTTACCCCTGCCACTTTTAGAATTTAAAAGAGAGTATTCCAACCAACATTGTCAAAAGCTTTCTCTAAGTCTACAAATGCTAGAAATGTAGGTTTGCCTTTTCTTAATCTTTCTTCTAAGATAAGTCGTAAGGTCAGTATCGCCTCACGTGTTCCAACATTTCTACGGAATCCAAACTGATCTTCCCTTAGGTCGGCTTCTACTAGTTTTTCCATTCGTCTGTAAAGAATTCACGTTAGTATTTTGCAGCTGTGACTTATTAAACTGATAGTTCGGTAATTTTCACATCTGTCAGCAGCTGCTTTCTTTGGGATTGGAATTATTATATTCTTCTTGAAGTCTGAGGGAATTTCGCCTGTCTCATACATCTTGCTCACCAGATGGTAGAGTTTTGTCAGGACTGGCTCTCCCAAGGCTGTCAGTAGTTCTAATGGAATGTTATCTACTCCCGGGGCCTTGTTTCGACTCAGGTCTTTCAGTGCTCTGTCAAACTCTTCACGAAGTATCGTATCTCTCATTTCATCTTCATCTACATCCTCTTCCATTTCCATAATATTTCCATAATATCGCCCCTGTATAGACCCTCTACATACTCCTTCCACCTTTCTGCTTTCCCTTCTTTGCTTAGAACTGGGTTTCCATCTGAGCTCTTGATATTCATACAAGTGGTTCTCTTTTCTTCAAAGGTCTCTTTAATTTTCCTGTAGGCAGTATCTATCTTACCCCTAGTGAGATAAGCCTCTACATCCTTACATTTGTCCTCTAGCCATCCCTACTTAGCCATTTTGCACTTCCTGTCGATCTCATTTTTGAGACGTTTGTATTCCTTTTTTGCCTGCTTCATTTACTGCATTTTTATATTTTCTCCTTTCATCAATTAAATTCAACATTTCTTTTGTTACCCAAGGAGTTCTACTAGCCCTCGTCTTTTCACCTATTTGATCCACTGCTGCCTTCACTACTTCATCTCTCAAAGCTACCCATTCTTCTTCTACTGTATTTCTTTCCACCATTCCTGTCAATTGTTCCCTTATGCTCTCCCTGAAACTCTGTACAACATCTGGTTTAGACCTTCACTAACAATATAAGTAAGGATTCGTCCGCAACCGAGGAGAAAGCGTGTCTGTAATAGTAAGGAAACAACCCATATTTCGTTCGTCGCAAAATAAATTCTGAAGAATAATTAGTAGAACTGCATTGGCACGTATTCAGAGCTAGACATGGAAATTAGCTAATGAGGTCTTAGCCATAGAGTAATGCCATGAGTATAGTTGCACATCATGAATCCATTCTGATTTTCATTTCCCTTCTCCGGCATGATACACACTACTGGCCGTTAAAATTGCTACACCAAGAAGAAATGCAGATGATAAACGGGTATTCTTTGGGCAAATATATTATACTAGAACTGATTACATTTTCATGCAATTTGGCTACATAGATCCTGAGAAATCAGTACCCAGAACAACCACCTCTGGCCGTAATAGCGGCCTTGATACGCCTGGGCATTGAGTCAAACAGAGCTTGGATGGCGTGTACAGGTACAGCTGTCCATGCAGCTTCAACACGATACAACACTTCATCAAGAGTAGTGACTGGCGTATTGTGACGAGCCAGTTGTTCGGCCACCGTTGACCAGACGTTATCAATTGGTGAGAGATCTGGAGAATAGCAATGAAACATTTTTAGTATCCAGAAACGCCCGCAAAGGGCCGGCAACATGCGATCGTGCATTATCCAGCTGAAATGTAGGATTTCTCAGAGATCGAATGAAGGGTAGAGCCACGGGTCGTAGCAAATCTGAAATGTAACGTCCACTGTTCAACGTTCCGTCAATGCGAACAAGAGGTGACCGAGACGTGTAACCAATGGCACCCCCATACCATAAAGCTGGGTGATACACCAGTATGGCGATGACGAATACTTGCTTCCAATGTGCGTTCAACGCGATGTCGCCAAACACGGATACGATCAGCATGATGCTGTAAACAGAACCAGGATTCATCCGAAAAAATGACCCTTTGCCATTCGTGCACACAGTTTGGTCGTTAAGCACACCAAAGCAGGCGGTCCTGTCTGTGTTGCAGCGTCAAAGGTAACCGCACCCACAGTCTCCAAGCTGATAGTCCATGCTGCTGCAAACGTCGTCGAACTGTTCGTGTAGATGGTTGTTGTCTTGGATACGTCCCCATCTGTTGACTCAGGGATCGAGACATGGCTACACGATTCGTTACAGCCGTGCGGATAAGATGCCTGTCATCTCGACTGCTAGTGATACGAGGCCGTCGGGATCCAGCACGGCGTTCCGTATTACCCTCCTGAACCCACCGATTCCATATTCCGGTAACTGTCTCGGATCTCGACCAACGCGAGCAGCAATGTCGCGATACGATAAACCGCAATCGCGATAGGCTACAATCCGACCTTTATCAAAGTCGGATACGTGATGGTACGCATTTCTCCTCCTTACACGAGGCATCACAACAGCGTTTCACCAGGCAACGCCGGTCAACTGCTGTTTGTGTATGAGGAATTGGTTGGAAACTTTCCTCATGTCAGCACGTTGTAGGTTTCGCCAGCGGCGCCAGCCTTGTGTGAATGCTCTGAAACGCTAACCATCTGCATGTTACAGCATCCTCTTCCTGTCGGTTAAATCCCGCGTCTGTAGCACGTCATCTTTGTCGTGTAGCAATCTTAATGGCCAGTCTGTTCTTAGCAGTCACATAGACGGACAAAAAATGGTCTTATAAGGGTTCTGTTTTTACTGATTGAAGTACGGAAGACTTAAAAATAAATATTTTTCTGTAATTGTGATGCAATTTTATGAAATCGTCACCCTGTCAAAAAACTTTTATCTTCATCTACATAGATATTTGGCAGCTCGCCTTACGGAGCATGGCCGAGGGTACACGGTACCAGCGCTAGTCATTTTCTGTCCTGCCTGGAAACACTTTCCGTTTACAGCCGAGCCGTTGTCGGAACATCGCATGCAGAGCAGGCTGCTTACTCTGCTGACTGAGGTAAGAAATCCTGCCTTCTGTGAGGTGTCCAATCACCCTTTCGGGACACGGCACGGTGTACGAAGTTACACTGACATCTCGGGAGGTCTCCTGGGCACTTTGTGTATAAATTCATCATTAGGGATCGACGTTAAAATCATCGATGGTTTGGCGTGTATTGACATCCTCCTACGAGGTTGGACGTCGATGACGAAATGTAAATGAGCATCGACGTTCTGCCGACATCGTACAGCCGTAATTGGAAGCCAGGGAGCCTGGCTAGTGCTCGTTGAGCGCGTTCGCGGTACTGTGTGGTACCCTGTCGTGTCGGGTTTGACGCAGCGGAGATCCGCCTCCCAGCCGGCCCCTGTGCGCGGCAGATCGCCGGCGACAGCTGCTGACAGAGGCGGTAAGCCGGCGCGGACAGCGCTCTGACTGCGCGACTCGCGAAAGGCAGCGCCGGCCACGGCGTGCACAACTCCACGCGTGCTCGTCTCGGCTTCTCTCGCAAGTACCGCGCCGCATTTCATTCGGCACCGCGGTGCGGTGCGGTGTTTTTCCGTCGGCGCAAGTCTCTCGATTTCCGCAGAATCGTGAGGTCATAGTTTTTGCCCCGTCACTGTTTGTTAGTGGTAGTAAGGACGTTCACACGTCCGGGGGCTGTTTGCGCGAAAACAGGAAAGCCTTTAAAATGAATGGGTATGACAGAAGAGAATATTCAGTTCGTGTAAGTGACGACTACTTTTAAATGTGCTGTGAAACAATACTACTACACTGAGCAGAAAGAATTTAAAGATTTAGTTGACAGTGAAAGGACAAAAAAGAAATTACAGCGATCGACAGACAGGATTCATTGTTCTGTAAATGAAGAAGTACTTCCTGCTAAATCTGCAGTCATGGACAGTTGTTGGTACGAATAGCAAAATTTCTCAAGTCACACGCATTTTCAGATGCAACTTTTTTCATTGGGAATGAACATAGTGTATGGAGACAAAATATATGTTACTGAAAAGTACGGTGGTTGAATCAAGGAGCACGCCTGAAACGATTTTTATATTTAAAACTCGGTATTGGTGAATTTATGAACGACAAAGGAGTGCAGCAACGACAATTGCAGTATCTGGAATTCATTGGGGACATCGCATTTTCAGTGGACTTGACTGCACATTGTCGACAGTAAGACACCGCAAGGTAACGTCTTTCTGATTTGATGGGAATGCATTTAAAACGAAATTCGTGTTGAACAAAGCAAGTCCACTTTCCTAAGCTCGGAAAATGCGAGGTTTCAAGAATTCATCGTGGCCTTCAGGCAGTTACGAGGATAGTTCTGTAAAGGTTTTGAGGAGATTTTCAATCTTACATCTGTTTTCGAGACCGTTAATGCGGTTTCAGTTGGAAGTGTCCTAGTGGATGCAACTTACTCCGAGGTAATTCTTGTTTCGATGACAAATCTCTTTACGTTGAAACTGCACAAGACCCCTAACTTCCTTTCCTCAGGTTCAGTTTGCAAAAGTGCTACAATACTTCGATCGACACATTTGTGTGGAAGACCTTTTTCTCGGTCATGAAACTAAATAAGTCGGAACCAGAATCATAAACTCTTCATCCGCCCATATGTTTACAGTTTTTACCGATAAAAACTATTGTGTCGTCACTGCGCCAACAGTATTTAAATAATACTGTAAATCTGTTTTGTTGATACATGTGAACGTTGCTGACCGTGGAAACAATGGCGACGTGGTTATCTTTTCGCAGTCACATTTAGCAACAAACCTGGAAACAAATGCTTTGAATACATCAGGCACAAGAGTTTGACTGCCTTACACGATAGCTTTTCTGTCAAAAACCTATTTGATGACACCTTAACCAGGTACACAGTTAGATGACCAGTTGAAAGAAATATACGGGAAAAGACACGACAGAACCCTAAGACTTTCAGGAAGCACTTTTGGAATGTTATGGAAAAAGGGTAGGATTTACTATTGGAAAATAAGTTTCACTCTGAAACATGCACAATTTTCTCAGACATGGTAGTGTGTTCTCTGACAGTGAATAGATTCAATTACGGGTGCTTCCTGATACAGGAGGCAAGTTCGTGAATAATGCTGTCCGGTTAAGGAATGGATTTAAAGATTATTTCAACTCACCGAAAGCTAGTTTCGTCTGACAAATGGACTTTCCGAAAGAAGGGATCAAGTTATACCCTACTGGCCATTAAAATTGCTCCACCACGAAGATGACGTGCTACAGACGCGAAATTTAACCGACAGGAAGAAAATGCTGTGATACGCAAATGATTAGATTCTCAGAGCATTCACACAAGGTTGGCGCCGGTGGCGACACCTATAACGTGCTCACCTGAGGAAAGTTACCAACCGATTTCTCATACACAAACAGCAGTTGACGGGCGTTGCCTAGTGAAAAGTTATTGTGATGCCTCGTGTAAGGAGGAGAAATGCGTACCATCACGTTTACGACTTTGATAAAGATCGGATTGTAGCCTATCGCGATTGCGGTTTATCGTACCGCGACATTGCTGCTCGCGCTGGTCGAGATCCAATGACTGTTAGCAGAATATGGAATCGGTGGGTTCAGGATGGTAATACGAATCGCCGTGCTGGATCCCAACGGCCTCGTATCACTAGCAGTCGAGATGACAGGCATCTTATCCGCACGGCTGTAACGGATCGTGTAGCCATGTCTCGATCCCTGAGTCAACAGATGGGGACGTATCCAAGACAACAACCATCTACACGAACAGTTCGACGACGTTTGCAGCAGCACGGACTATCAGCTCGGAGACCGTGGCTGCGGTCACCTTTGACGCTGCATCACAGACAGGAGCGCCTGCGATGGTGTACTCGACGACGAACCTGGCTGCACGAATGGAAAAACGTCATTTTTTCGCATAAATCCAAATTCTGTTTACACCATCACGATGGTCGCACGCGTGTTTGGCGACATCGCGGTGAACGCACGTTGGAAGCGGGTATTCGTCATCGCCATACTGGCGTATAATCCGGCGTGATGGTATGGGATGCCATTGATTACACGTCTCGGTCACTTCTTGCTCGCACTTACGGCACTTTGAACAGTGGACGTTACATTTCAGATGTGTTACGACCCCTACCTCTATGCTTCATTCGATGCCTGCGAAACCCTACATTTCAGCACGACCGCATGTTGCAGGTGCTGTACGGGCCTTTCTGGATACAGAAAAAGTTCCACTGCTACCCTGGCCAGCACATTCTCCAGATCTCTCACCAACTGAAAACGTCTGGTCAATGGTGGCCGAGCAACTGGCTCTTCACAATACGCCAGTCACTACTCTTGATGAACTGTGGTATCGTGTTGAAGCTGCATGGGCAGCTGTACCTGTACACGCCATCCAAGCTCTGTTTGACTGAATGCCCTGGCGTATCAAGGCCGTTATTACCGCCAGAGGTGGATGTTCTGGGTACTGATTTCTCAAGATCTAGCATCCAAATTGCGTGAAAATGTAATCACATGTCAGTTCTAGTATAATATATTTGTCCAATGAATACCCGTTTATCATCTGCATTTCTTCTTGGTGTAGTAGTGTACTTAAACCTAACTAACTTAAGGACATCATACACATCCATGCCCGAGGCAGGATTCGAACCTGCTGCCGTAGCAGCAGCGCGGAGATAATAAGTAATAAAAATGCAATAGTAAGCACATAGTCATAAAGAATTACGTTTCACAAAAAACTAAAAAATCTTATTTGCAGGTGTTCTTACTTAATGTTTTTTACCCCATTTCTGTAGCAATTTCTTTGCAAATGTGTCTTTTTCTGGTACTATTCATATAATGTTCACTTCGAAGGTGATATAGCTGTAGCTATCCACTAGTAGGTACAGTTAACTTTTCCTCGTCCCACGATTTGACGGCCAGTGTCGCTGCCCTCATTACAGCTACTAGCGACAGCGGCATCGCCCGACGACGCACTGCGCGGTGAGACACTGGGCTCGCATTCGGGAGGACGGCGGTTCAGTCCCGCGTCCGCCCATCCTGATTTAGGTTTTCCGTGATTTCCCTAAATCGCTGCAGGCAAATGCCGGTATGGCTCCTTCGAAAGGGCACGGCCGACTTCCTTCCCTAATCCAATGAGGCCGATGCCCTCGCTGTCTGGTCTCCTCCCCCACAGTAACCCAACCGCACTGTGCGTCACGTTTGGCCAGCTGGTCCACTCTCCGGCAGATGAGTTGCGCTCATTGCGGTCGCAGCTTTACGTCACGGAGGCACAGCAAGCGAGCGCGCCCCCTAACTCTCAACTACTATCTACAGTGGTTGTCTCAAACTATTCCATTTTCCAAAGTAATGGGAAACAGCCAGGGTGATTACGCTCCCAAAACCTGGCGAAGACTTGTTATTCCCTCAGGACTACCGCAAAATCTCCCTCCTCGGCTGTTCTGGGAAAGATTCTGGAGGGCATCGTCGTATCCCACCTGAAACTCTTCCTTTCTGACCACAACATTCTGCAACAATTTTGCTTCCGCGAGCAACACAGCCCCATCCAACAAACGGTGTGTCTTATAGAGCACGTTCGTAACTGCCGACAAATCCGACGTAGCACTGGGTGCCATATTCTTGGACATTCAAAAGGCCTTTGACAAGCTGTGGCACAAGGGGCTTTCTCAACAACAGATTCGGTGGCCGATGGATTGGTAGAGGCGGACCAGTTCCATGGCTTCCACGATCTCCTGACCTCAACCCTCTTGACTTTCATTTATGGGGGCATTTGAAAGCTCTTGTCTACGCAACCCCGGTACCAAATGTAGACTCTTCGTGCTCGTATTTTGGACGGCTGTGATACAATACGCCATTCTCCAGGGCTGCATCAGCGCATCAGGGATTTAATGCGACGGAGGGTGGATTCATGTATCCTCGCTAACGGAGGACATTTTGAACGTTTCCTGTAACAAAGTGTTTGAAGTCACGCTGGTACGTTCTGTTGGTGTGTGTTTCCATTCCGTGATTAATGTGATTTGATGAGAAGTAATAAAATGAGCTCTAATATGGAAAGTAAGCGTTTCCGGACACCTGTCCACATAACATATTTTCTTTCTTTGTGTGTGAGGAATGTTTCCTGAAAGTTTGGCCGAATCTTTTTGTAACACCCTGTATAGGATCAGTCTGTTAATACCGTCATCCATTTTTGAATTACATAGTGATAGGTAAATTTGCTCATTACCGCCGAATTAAGTTAGGTGTCATATTCACCTTCTCGTTGCGATGTATAAAGTTCTTATGTAATCTGCGAAACTGACCGTCATTTATTCTGCCACCTTACAACATGTGGTTAGGAAATGACTTCTGACTCACACATTAGAAAAGTCTAGGTACTACAAAACGAATTTCGCAGGATAGCTGGCGACGCTATGCGCTTCCTTCCAAACACGGACACGCACACAGAAGACGACATTCAGAAGATCACAAAAGTCATTCAGCTTCAAGCACATGCATTCTGCGCCAGATCAGAAACTTCACAACACGCCCTCATCGAATCCATCGGGATTATCCCCCCATGAATGCAGATCCAAATTTCCAGGAGTGGTTCTTCAATGAAACTTCGAATCCTAAACCAAGAACTTGAAACATTATCTACCGCCTTACCACGAGGTCGATTCCTTATCCAAAACCGCCAACTTCAGATACAAGGAAACGGACATTACTGTCGTGGGCCTTGAAACACGTAGGGGTCATGTAACCCATCAGACAGTCGAAGACGAAGACTGGACAAGTGGAACACAAGGACAGATTCTGCTTCCTGTGGAGTGCCGGAAGCATCGCGCTCGGCCCTACTTATAGGCGGCAATCTCTCTGCTCTGAATACATTCAGTACCCACGGAGAAAAAAAGCAGTCGTCTGAAATACAGCTGCCTGTTACTTTAAAGGTGCGCTGGGAAAGTAAATTCCGTATTCCAATAAAAACCAAACCATGACAGATACAAGACAAAATATTTATTGGAAAAAGCTACAAATCTTGAACTGTCTCGTCTTGAAGTTGAAGCTCGCTTTTCTGCCCCTGAGCAAAACTAGAAAAGAAGATGAAACTATCCAGACAAGTTTCGATAAAGTTACCGCACCTCAACAGCTGTTTCCTGTTATTTGCTTTCTTCTTTCTACGTGCTGTGCTTCCTCTGGTCGTTTACGTCTCACACTTTGTCTTTCTTACAGGTTTCCACGCTGTCGTCACTGTCTCACAGGTTATAATATAAGCGACACTTGATGGGGTATGTATGTATACGTAACTAGTTAATGAAAATATTAAGTACACTAAAAAATCTGTCTTTAATACATGCCATATACCAATCTTTAAACAAAAAATGGTCTATGGAATAGGAGTTGACGATATTTTCCGTTAGATGTAAAATTTCTAAGTCACTCACAAATTTTTTAGAATGGGTGATGAATGCCGTTTAGTCTTTTAGTGTGATAACTATGTACATCATTATTCTTCTCGTCGACTGACTATTCAGGAATAAATTCATTGGGGAGCACATATATGGTGAAGGTGCAGTTAAAGTGCTGAACTCCACGATGACGCACGCCCTACGTGATGACTTCAGGTGAACACCATCACATTTTGTTCTTACTGATCGCTTTTGCCCAGTCGTAATCGTAAAGCGAAGAAACTCATCGAAACGTAGCGACAAGATGCTGATCACCTGAGAAGATTTCACCACTGGTGCACGCCGAGAAAGCCTGCAGTCACATACGCCAGAAAATTATTCCGTCAGATATTATTGAATGGAAATATGCAAAAATAGTACGAGATTGATTCCAAGACTAGCAATTATACGAAGAGAACCAGTAGCTGAACTTAACTGTTTGAACAGCGTAGTAAAATGCTTCTTTCTACTTCTACTTTTTATCAGCATGTACACCCAAAACTTTTTACCAGTCTACCCTGCTTATTGACTCCTGTTCATGTGCTGCATTGATTGTTCGTACGAATGTTTATTTCATCGAACTCAGTGTAATTTGTTTTCCCAATATTTTGGGAGAGTCCATTTTCAGAGAACACCTTAATCACTCCTTGAACAACATCATTAACACTGTCTTCTGTTGCTTTCTTTGTAATGGGATTTACTACAACTCTAGTATCGTCTGCAAGAACTAACAATTATCTTTGACGGAAACTAAGTGGATCATCACTCGTACTTGGTGTCCCGGGAGAAATGGGCAGTGTTTAGGAATATGATCGATAATTCGAAGCAAAAAATGTTTACTAAACATCGGCTCTCAAATGCGTGCCTGAAGAGCTGTGAGCACTTCATCATATCCGATACTATGAAACAAATATCGTCTACTGACATTTCTTTGCTCATCACAGTTTGAGAGGTGGTAGTATGGAGGAAAACAAGAAAAAAAAATGTCCAGTGAATATGGGTTCTCAAAGTGCAGACCTTAAGCGCTGTGAGCACTTATTCGTCACCGCTACTGAAGGGAGGAAGGAGAGAAGATTCGGTTTTATGTCTCGTCGACTTCGAGGTCATTAGAGACCCGGAGCAAAAGCTCGGATAATGTCAGAGGAGCCATCTCGGCATTTGCGTGGAGCGATTGAGAGAAATCATAGAAAACCTCAAGTTGGACGGCCGGACGCAGGTTTCAACCGCTGTTCTCCCGAATGCGAGTCCAGCGTGCTAAACACTGCCACCTCGCACGGTTTCGCTGCGGTGAAACGCGTCTCTTCTACTGAGCAAGTACTCACAGCCCTTAAGGTTCACAAGTTTACTGGACACATTTTTCTTGGTTTAGCCTACACTACCTCGTCCCAAATACGGCAAGCAAAGAGGTTGCAGTAGAAGAGACTTGTTACGGAGCACCGAAGATGAAGAAGTGCTCATAGCTCTTAAGTTACGCATTCTAGAGACCAGTTGTACTAGGTTTGTTCTCCTCGAACGATCGTTCTTGGCATATGTCTGAAGATGGACCACTCCTCCTAGGACACGGTGTGAAAGGGCAGGAGTGGACCCAAGATCAAACCCTGTGGGACTGCCATTTCTCCCAAATCACTCAAATTTTTCTCTGCTTCCAACATTGTTTGAATCGCTGTGCTGTTACCTCCGGATTCACAGACGATTGGACGACAAAATCTGGTCGACCGCCAGTGTTCGCTGCGCTCACATGTAATTGGATTGTAACCTGCGATTGGAGGGTCTGGTGGTTCAGGAGCAGACACCAGCTGTTGGCCTATTTGGCAGGCCCCGTGTGAGGCTGAGAGAGCAGGCAGTTTCTCTCGCACCTGGCGTGCTTTGCTGGTGACCCGCGGTCGGGGAATCTTCGTGAAGGCAGCCTGGTCCGTGTCCTCCCATTCGTCGCGAATGAGTCTCCGCTCGTAATTGAAGGACTCGTCCCGGCTCGCTCCTTCCGGGAGCAGCGCAGATTGCAGGCTACGGTTGTGCGTTTCTAATTACCCGCAGGAGAAAGTGGGCACAGAGGCGTCTGGAACGAGTACCGCTATCCCGGAGCACTCCAGAGTCTGGCGCACGTTTCACTGCACGAACATCCCGACTTACAAAAACTTCTGGGTCTGGTAACAAGACTGAAGAAATGGCAGTACACGTTGGTAGGATCTGTCGACCTTGAAAAAGCACTCGACAGTTGCATTGTGTAATGTTTCTTTATTTACGTGACCTTTACGGCACTCCGATCCCAGTTCTCGGTACCAGTAATGTCGTACTAACTTTCTGCGAAGTAACAGACATTTTTGTGACAGTATTCACATGTGGTTTTATTAATGTATAGGTACTCCGATGTATCGATATATTACAGTGATATGGTTCTTGTGCGCACAGAGCAGTCTTTGTTTCACTTTGCAGAAGTTAAGTTGTTATTTCGCTTTGTAAAAGAACAGTCAAGTCTTGTGTTTGGTTGAAGTGGAAATTAAGTAGATGAAGATTGATACAAAACTGTTTTCTTGATGATGTGACACTTAACAAGAAGTGTATGTGAATTGACAAGAAGTTTAATAAAAATGTGGATCGTGAACACCAAGTAAAAAATTATTTCTACCATACCATTGTTCTGATCTGGGATTGTTTGATCATTAAAATTTCCTGAAAAACGCATTTGTTAGGTCTTCAAATATTACTAAAATACAGATCTGTACCTTCTAGCAGTCAAAGTGGAATCACCTTAGAATCAACAAGATCAGCCACAACAAATTCGACGAAATCTTCGTGGGAATCAAGATAAGTGCCAAAATTAATGACTTTTTTTTTACAGTGACTTCATTATTTTCATCCTGACGATACTATCCACAGTCAACAACTTTGTTGTTGCCCAATAAAGCGAACATATGCTGCGTGAGCAACATTATTAATCTGATTTCTAACCTACTTTGCAAGTGGTGGTATTGTTAGAATTGGTTGTAAATATTTGAAATCCTCGGCAAAATTGGAAAAACCGGATGTATACAATGTGTACAAAAACAAGATAGAAATCTAATAATGTGAGATTAGGAGCGAAGTGTTTGCGTTACAATATGTGTAAGTTAAGAATGCAGTCCTTCATCTTTACATTTCAATCACTGTAGGGTGTTTCAAAAAGGACTTTACAACTCTGAAAATTCATGTAAATTAATTCATAGTACCTACAGAGGCGATTGTAGTCTCAATTTGTAAGGAAATACATCAAATTCTGTCTCGCGCAGTTCGCTAGAGCCGCATCGCACCGTAAGGAGCGCTAGCGGCAGTTGCGTTAAAGATGGCTGCCTTCACTGGACCCGAGCGTGCTAGTTGTGTGTTTTGGTTTGAAGAATCGAAATCGGCGACAACAGTTCCGCGTAGTTTCCGTACCGACCACGCTAAAGATCCTCCTAGTAGGCCTACAGTTGGTGAGCGACATAAATGTTGTGTCACTCGCTCTGCGACGCCGTCGTCACATGTGCTTGGACCACCTCAAGATTCCCCATGTCCTACCAAGCACCCTGTATCTGTCTGAGTCATCACTGCTTTAAATAAAGGGCATGTTTCCCGTGTTGCAGGTATGGATATCACTGTTCTTCTCAAATTGTGATGGATTATTTATGACGAATTTCATTAGAGAATGTGTGTACTGTAACGGCGCAGATAAAATGTGAGCTCCCTGAGACATACCTACATGACGTACTTGGGTGTAGACAACACATTATTCTTACTGCTCGCTTTCCTGCAAGCAATACTTCCTTTCTAAGCGAGGAGTTACCCTAGAAAATTATTCCATAAGGCATTATTCGGTTGCAGTATGCGAAACATGTCAGCAGGTTGATTCAAAATTAGATATTATATGAAGAGCAAAAGTAGAAGCAGCTCAGTAATATGCTTCTTGCATTTCAAGTTTTCATCAATATCAACGCCCAAAAATTTACTACTGACTACTGTTCATGTGCTGCGTGACTCTATTTGTTGTACAGAACAGAATGTAGTGCGTTTTGTTCAAAATTTACAGAGAGTGCATTGTCAGAGAAGAACTTAACAATTCTTTGGAAACTATCACTACCTAACTTTTCTTTTGCTTTCTCTGTAATAGGATTTGTTGTAACACTAGTGTTGCCCCCAAAAGTACCAATTTGCTTGATGAATCTTAATTGGAAGGTTATTCACATATACAGGGTGGTCCATTGATCGTGACCGGGCCAAATATCTCACGAAATAAGCGTCAAACGCAAAAACTACAAAGAACGAAACTTGTCCACACTGAAGGGGGAAACCAGATGGCGCTACCATAGGCCAAACGGATATCAACTGCATTTAAAAAAAAATGGGAACCCCCTTTTTATTACATATTGGTGTTGTACGTAAAGAAATATGAATGTATTAGTTGAAACACTTTTTTCGCTTTGTGACAGATGGCACTGTAATATGCACAAACGTGTAAGTACGTGGTATCACATAACATTCCTCCAGTGCGGACGGGATTTGCTTCGTGATATATTACACGTGTTAAAATGGATTGCGGGAAAGGTCGATATCGTGTTGATGTATGGCTGTTATGATCGAAATGCCCAACGGGCGTGTGCTATGTATGCTGCTCGGTATCCTGGACGACATCATCCAAGTGTCCGGACCGTTTTCCGGATAGTTACGTTATTTAAGGAAACAGGAAGTGTACAGCCACACGTGAAACGTCAACCACGCCCTGCAACAAATAATGATGCCCAAGTAGGTGTTTTAGCTGCTTTCGCGGCTAATCCGTATATCAGCAGCAGACAAATTGCGCGAGAATCTGGAATCTCAAAAACGTCGGTGTTGAGAATGCTACATCAACATCGATTGCACTCGTACCATATTTTTATGCACCAGGAATTGGATGGCGACGAGTTTGAACGTCGTGTACAATTCAGCGACTGGGCACAACAAAAATTACGGCACGATGACAGATTTTTGAGCGCGTTCTACTTAGCGACGAAGCATCATTCACCAATAGCGGTAACGTAAACCGGCATAATATGCACTATTGGGCAACGGAAAATTCACGATGGCTGCGACAAGTGGAACATCAGTGGCCTTAGCGGGTTACTGTATGATGCGGCATTATGGGAAGAAGGATAATTGGCCCCCATTTTATCGATGGGAATCTAAATGGTGCAATGTATGCTGATTTCCTACGTCGATTTTACTACAAGAAGTTTCACTGCATGACAGAATGGCGATGTATTTCCAACATGATGGATGTCCCGCACATAATTCGCGTGCGGTTGAATCGGTATTGAATAGCATATTTGATGACAGATGGATTGGTAGTCGAAGCACCATACCATGCCCGAACATTCACCGGTTCTGACGTCCCCGGATTTCTTTCTGTGAAGAAAGTTGAAGGATATTTGCTATCGTGATCCACCGACCACGCCTGACAACGTGCGTCAGCGCATTGTCAATGCATGTGCGAACATTACAGAAGGCAAACTACCCGCTGTTGAGAGGAATGTCGTTACACGTATTGCCAAATGCATTGAGGTTGACGGACTTCATTTTGAGCATTTATTGCATTAATGTGGTATTTACAGGTAATCACGCTGTAACAGCATACGCTCTCAGAAATGATAATTTCACAAAGGTACATGTATCACATTGGAACAACGGAAATGAAATATTGCAACGTACCTACGTTCCGTATTTTAATTTAAAAAACCTACCTGTTACCAACTGTTCATCTAAAATTGTGAACGATATGTTTGTGACTATTACAGCGCCATCTATCACAAAGCGAAAAAAGTGGTCCAACGAAAACATTCACATTTCTTTACGTACCACACGAATATGTAACAAAAATGGGGGTTCCTATTTAAAAAAAAAAAAAAACGCAGGTGATATACGTTTGACCTATGGCAGCGCCTTCTAGCGGGCCAACTATAGCGCCATCTGGTTTCCCCCTTCAAGCTAGACGAGTTTGGTTCTTTGTAGTTTTTTCGTTTGACGCTTATTTCGTGAGATATTTGGCCCGGTCGCGATCAGTGGACCACCCTGTGTAAGGAGTAGGACTGGACCGAAAATTGAACCCTGTGGCATGGCTTTTGTGATTCTCTCCCCCCCCCCCCCCCTCCAACCGCAGTCAGTAATATTTCTACCTTTCTGACATTGTCTAAATTATTCAGCAGGATCCTTGCGTTCTGCTTGTTAAGTATGATTTAAACCAGCTCTACATAAAGCCGCCAGTTGCATAAAATGTTTTTTTCCAAGAGAGCAATATTATCTACGCAAATAAACGCCTTGGAAAGACCATAAAAATACCAGCTGACGACACATTATTTATTATTTAAGCCTTGTACTGTTTGGTGAGTGGCTATAAATATCATTCTCAGTGTAAGAACCCTTCTGGAATCCAAACTGTGCAATGTTAACTGTAAGCTCTCCTCTGGATTGGTTTACTGAAGACGAGCCACACATACCCAAAGTCCTTCCACTAAACCAAAGTCGACTAATCGGCTGGGTGTCCTGCTATGAACTTTAGGTGCACGTCGCTTTGAAACATTACGCCTAGATGTTTAATGGATGTAACTGTATTCGAATATTACCGGATTCTTTTCGTCTTCGTTTGCATTTGCTTAGGTTTTTCCCACATTGATAGCAAGGTGCCTCTCGTCACACCAAAGAGAAATTCTGTCCAAGTCACCCCGTGTCCTGCTACGGTCACCCAACGCCGACGCTTTCCCGCACTCCTCAGCATACACGCTCGTGTTGTTGCTCACCCTATCCGACGGATCGTCTGCGCGTCTAGAGAGCAACAGTGGTGTTATTGAGGGGGAACAGTTTGTTACAATTATTTCTTGTTGCATTATATTGAATATACTTTCAATATTTTTTTAGTTTAAATAATGTTATATCTCAAGTGAACAGGTGGACTACCTGTTTATTTAATTCAGTTCATAATTACATAAATGCACTTCCTTTCCCTAATCCCTCTACGTTGCTTTGGGTTGATTAAGTTTGGGGTTTGTATTAAGTGTGGTACTGCGAAGGCAGAGATGTGGTCAGTCTGTAGGTCGGTTAGTGCCAACCTAAGCCTGGAGTAAAGATATAGACGATCCACCTGTTAGCCAGGGGGTAGTCCGAGGTTGGTACCAGGTCCCCTCCCCTCCATGTAAGGGAACGGCCGTTGAGAGCCGCCATGAGATAGTCACTGTTGGGGTAGCGGCTGAACTCGTGGGCAATCTCCGTCTGTGCCGCCAATTTGACCTTGGGATGAGGTATTACGTTTTACATTGTTACTCATTCGCTCTTTTTCAGGATTGACATAGTTAGCGCTTCGTTACGGCCATTCATTCATTTTTTTTTTAGAAATTTTGCCTTTACAATTAAAGTTTTCAGTTAGGGTTTCTTTTTCAGAGGCGAACATGGGGGCTCGCGTTATCCCTTTGTAGTGCCGCAATCACTTGGTGCCTTCAGCACACGAGAGCAGAAATAGCTCTAAAATAATTGCATAGTTTCCCTTTTAGAAGCAGCATTTTTTTTTCAGTGTTAAAGTAACCTGGGGCCTCACCCCCCCCTCCCCGGCTGATGGGGAATCTGGATGACGATTCCGTGTGAAACGTGGTAGGAGATGCGTGTGTGACATACTTAAGGTTGTAAGCATGTGACGTAAAATTTTTCTAGGCCATCTCATAAATTTTGTTCACGGTTCCTTTTTAACCCCCATTTGCAAGCAGCCCGTCTTTGATAAAGAATAGGTTGAGCGTGTGAATGATTGTATAGTATGGACAGCAAGCACGAACAGAGGGGTGAGTACAAAGAAATCAGCTGCTGGTGTCGGTCACCCTCGTGGTGCCGAACTCCATCACCCACGAGCTACCAGATCGTTCTTGGAGATTAGTTAAGGTGACGATGCTTACGTGTGCTGTTAATTGATTATTTGCGTGTGCCGTATTTCACAGGATGTTTTGTTTTTTAAGAATTTGCTTTCTTTTGTGAATGTGGGAGGTGTTCGTGTCTGCTTTGTTCCCCTGTTTTTCCGCCAAAGAGAATTTTTGTTATTCGATCCTAGTAGTAATGTTGGGTGGGAATTTCGATCACTGTCCCAGCAGCCGGACCACAAGGGCAGCAACGTAGTCCCATCCTCTTTCCCAGTGCTTAAGTACAAACGAGATGCCTGTTGGTTTAAGCACCTTCAGTGCGAGACACAACTAGAAGATATTTGACATGACTTTGTTTGCTGCAATTATTAAATTTGTAAAGTTCTGGGGAATATAGATAATAAATGCCATATTACGTTTGTAAAATTTCCTGGATCTAGACAATAAATGACCTATAAACTGAGTGGCATGGATTTGGTGGTCATTACTAACCTCAGTCCTGTGTCGAGAGCAGTGTCATGAATTTAATGATCATTACAAACCCCAGTCCTGTGTAGAGAGCAATGTTACCAACGAAGGTATGTCCTTATAGATCAGCCGGCCGGGATGGCCAAGCGGTTCTAGGCGCTACAGTCTGGAACCGCGCGACCGCTACGGTCGCAGGTTCGAATCCTGCCTCGGGCATGGATGTGTGTGATGTCCTTGGGTTAGTTAGGTTTAAGTAGTTCTAAGTTCTAGGGGACTGATGACCTCAGATGTTAAGTCCCATAGTGCTCAGAGCCATTTGAACCTTACAGATCATGAGAGAGTGTGGCCTTTACTGACTTGCTCAATTGGTTGGTTGAGCCCTCACTCACGTTATCCGCTGTTCAATATTAACATAATAATCATCACGTCATTTAACTAAATGTCTGGTCGGCCCCCTAACCTCAATGCTTCCGAGCAATCTATCAAGCAGGCAAGCACGTGTCAATGAGGCGACTTGACCACACACACGTCCGGCACTCTCTAGCATAGACGGAAACAGAGCAAGAGAGATACAAAAAGGTAGCGATGCGTAACTAAACAGAACCTTTCATTATTATTACACTTCCCCGGGGCACTCCCGAAGATACCCTCCCCTTCGTTGAACACGCACTCTCCAGAACTGTGTACCGGCCTCTATTACTTAGGAGGTCTTCGAGCTACTCCACCTTAATTATCCAAACCCTGAGGGTCATGCCTACTGAAACTCAAACGTAGTGGTTGCACAGAATGACTCTGTAAGAGGTCAGTTGATGGGGACAGGGTAGTTAGGCGCGGGCGGCGCCGGCAGCTGAGCAGCGCCTGCCAGCCGGCTTGGACCTCAGCTCCGGATCCCTCCGTTTGTGGAGGCGGGCCTCCTTTACGAAACGCGGTAAGCCGCTTCCCGAGATCGGGCGAGACGTTCCGTAAACGGCGCGGCTGGTGACGTCACAAGGAGGCGGGGCCAAGAGCCGCCGGAGGTCGCGTCCTTACGTGACGTCACAACCTCGTCCGCCCCCGCCCCCCCTCCCCACCCCCTTCGTTACACAAGCGGCGTCCTTCGTAAGAGTGGCTTTTTAAAGGCCGACACCGCTTCACAGAGAGCGGAAGGATGACAAGAAAGGGTCGGGCACGACCTTCCATCTTGTTTAGGTCTGCAGTCTGTCAAGCTGAGACTAAAACTAAAAGTCTTAATTAACTACAGTTTCATATGAGAAATTAAGTAGCTCTCAACCAGTCGATCCCTACCACTGATCCTCTAAAGAAACCGACTACCACTCATTCAACAGCTTCAAACGTCTCAGTACTTTACAAATCAGTTAATATGTTAACGTCAAATATTTAAGTACACGCATTGAAAGGTCTCTGTCGGATTCCTTTCATGTTAATTTTTAAAACTGTTGTCAAAAAAAAATCGCTCTGAGCACTATGGGACTTAACATCTATGGTCATCAGTCCCCTAGAACTTAGAACTACGTAAGCTTAACTAACCTAAGCACACCACACACATCCATGCCCAAGGCAGGATTCGAACCTGCGACCGTAGCGGTCACGCGGTTCCAGACTGAAGCGCCTTGAACCGCTCGGCCCTACCGGCCGGCAAACTGTTGTCACTTACGGCATACATAACACTTCTAAATTTACTGTGGTGTTTCTGACTATCTGGGAGGAGACTGAGCAGTGGAACGTGTTACTTTTACACATAATCAAGAACGATCTGTCACACTACTACACTTTAAAACACAGTTTATATGTAATTCATGTCACACAGTCTCATACGGAACCTACATCCGCTTTCTTTTATATACTGTATATGATAAGATAATGTCATCCCCCTTCCCTTCTGTGTGAAAGGCTGAATGAACAAATGTATTTCTAGTTACATGCCTGATGGTAGCAGACAATCCAGTCTGCTAGAGAACAGTAGGACCAACGTCGGAACAGGTAGCTAGCTTTCTAAAAGCAAAGACATTTCTTTTCTTAGTATGGTCCTGCCCGTCCCTTGTCATGTTGGTACAGGAAGCTGCCTCTCTGGTCACTTCCATTTCCATCTGTTACGCGCCCTCGGTAGGGGCCCACGCCAGTCAGTTCGCGGCGAGCGTCTGAAGTGGTAACATCTCCGGCTAAGCGCGTCTCTGCTAAGTCCGCAGGACAATGGATTTCTTAAGTTCAGCCTAACTGAAAATTTAATCACCTTTATTTCAGGTTTAGCTCTAAAATATCTAATGTTATCTTAAATTGCAAAGCAGTGTAATTCGAGTGTGAAGTTCAGAATATCTTCCAGTAGTTGCTTTGTCACTACTTTGTGAGTAAAGTGGAACCACGTGTTGAGGATCCGTAACTCTAACTAAGATCATCAATCTTAAACGCGAATGTTGCGTGAGATTATAACGTCTCGTCTTCACAATATTTTTCTATATAGCAACTTTTCTTTATGTTCAACCCACGTGGGGTGTACTTCGTGAGACCAGTACCACGTGCTTATACAATTGTTTGACCCATCAGGTTAATAGTAAGACGATAGTAACCAGTTCGAGGTTTTTCTTTTGTAAATTGTGTTTCGATATAATTTATTTTAATTATAAAAATTATTGTGGAGTTACACTCTTTCTGTAAACCAAGTTGACCACGTGAAGCGTGTGGTGTAATCATCAAAGTAGCCCTCAGCTATTCTTTTAGGGAAGATTTCACAGGGAGTTAGTATGAATTTAGTATACCAGTGTGTGGTAATTTCATGACGGACAGGATTGCGCTACGAACGTAACTTCTTTGGGTGAAAATTGAATCGGTTGGTTGTGGTTAATTTCCTCTTGTACATGTTTCAGCGTTTTTCGTGTGTTATTTTATGAATGTAGTCTTCCAATCTTGGCTCCATATTTGATGTGTTCCGTAAGATTACAAACTCACATTTTCACAGTCCTAAATAAGGCACCAATTTAGTTATGAATCAAGTTTAATATGCTGAAATTTTAACGGAACGATCGTCAATGTTAAAATAAATGTCCAGGTATAAACTGATTTATTTCTTTTTATATGACTATTAAAAGATTATAATTAATGTTAGTCTGGTTGGGAATTTGGTAAGCTAGTCTGGATACCTGGTGAAACAGTTGCTCACTTTCCCAGAAAGCTCACAGCTTTTAACCCGCTTTTATCGTCTTGAATATCAGCACCACTTTCAGAACAACTTAATTTATCAACATTACAAAGCTCAACGTAACCCAATAATGTACATAAATTGAGGTAATGAAAATAACAAAAACTGTTTATTAATTTCACTAGAATAATTATTACTGATAACATTATCACATTTTGCAGAGCTGAATGAAGAGTGTTCACTGATGGCAGCACAACGGCGCTGGAACTTGGTGATTACCAACATATTCAACTGAGTTGGAGAAAGTTTTTCATGTGTATAATGCTCTTACGATGTAGGATAGCTCGTGAAGGCTGTGCTCTGATCAAGTGACACAAACAAGTTACCCCACGCGCGGCACAAGTACGTAAATAAAAGTAAACGGTGGCATGCAGCAAGGAGGGGTGGTCCTGCTGCATTGGAGGGGCCGCGTCGGATACGGCTGTCCTTTATAGGGATGTGTGGCTCGTGTGTGTTTGCGAGAAACAAGTGAGACTCCAGACGCAGCAATAAAGTAGGAAGCAGATGCTCAGCGGATAGCGCGCGACGTGCCGCTATTTTCGTCTCCCCGACGTGGTTGTGTTGTAGGAGTACTGAAACGTCTTGGCCGATTTGTACATCACGGTTTCTCCGCCCCTCCCTACAACGTCTGACGACCTCTCATACATCAGCAGATTGTAAGAGCAATCCTGGTCCTTTGTAAGTAGTCACACGCTTTGACGTATGCAGTGAGATGGAACACAGCGGTTGCATACCACTCAGCTTCTTGTTTATGTATGCGCGCGCTTGTGTGTGTGTGTGTGTGTGTGTGTGTGTGTGTGTGTGTGTGTGTGTGAGAGAGAGAGAGAGAGAGAGAGAGAGAGAGAGAGAGAGAGAGAGAGAGAGAGAGAGAGATGGACACACCTTCGCAGGGCTTGCTAGCAGCAGCGTTAATTTGCGTACAGCTGAGCTGTGCCAAACGAATCGCGGTCAGCGAAGCGTATGTCTTTTTTTTGTGCCATACCAAATGATATTTTAGGGTTTGCTGAAATTCACCACTTTGTTCGCATATGCTTCACAGTTAAATAATTTGAAGACACCGATCTCAGCAAAACATACTTTTTCCGTCTTTTATCCATATCGACTTACACTGCTACGGTCACAGGTTCGAATCCTGCCTCGGGCATGGATGTGTGTGATTGTCCTTAGGTTAGTTAGGTTTAAGTAGTTCTAAGTTCTAGGGGACTTATGACCACAGCAGTTGAGTCCCATAGTGCTCAGAGCCATTTGAACCATATCGACTTACATGTTCAGCAACACATTGCACACTGTGTGTAAGGTGTCAGGCAAATCAAACACTTTCCATGAAAACCCTGGCATGATAGCAGATCCGGCAGTATGTCATATCGTGACATTAAATTAACCGAAGTAATACGATCAACGAATGAGCAAACGGAATACCACAGACTAACACAATAACGCCTAAATGCATGTCATACCTTCCCACTGTGAGACAGACGCAGTTCCAAGGGGAGAAACGAGAACAGAAGCCGAGATCAGAATCGTGTACGCTAGGAGGCCCTACGATAAGGGACGGACACCCACGTCGCCAGCCGACCGACAAGACCACCCCCCAGCCCATGTTAAAAGATAGAGCCCTCCAGAAGAACAGTATAGAGCTTGCGACAACACTAAAATGGCCACACCAGATGCAAGTTTTACCGTGAGACTATACGCGTCTCTGTTACGTTGGAAACATTAAAAACATTACCCCACCACAAAAAGTATAACGTTTCTCATTGGATAGACAGACGTTTTGTAGACAGAGCTTAAGGTTAACATTGAGACCCTGATTGGTCAGCTGAAAAACACAGCCAGATAGTATTTTTTAAACCAACTTCGGTAAATTGTAGTAAGGAGAAGTTAGGAGAGAGTTGCTTCCGAGACAGCGAGGTGAGCGGAGATGTGCTGCCCGCCGCCCCCTGACGAACACCGACAAGGTAATGAACGCACGTGGTGCCGCATTTTTTAGTGCATAAGGCTTCACTCAGAACTGCACAAGCCTCATCTGTTACATCCCCTTTTTGCGTAATACTGGTGTCGATCGTCAATTAAAGCACATGGTGTTCACATTTGCCAATTGAAGTAAAAAATTGAAACTCGATGATTTTTCTGTTATATAATTATTGAAAAGCCACATCAGCCACTGTAATTTACGATAAGTTAGATAAGTAATTAAAGATAATTGAGGGTCGCTCCAGAACATTTTGATAGTTTTCTCTTTTGTGAAACTTAATTTAAACCTAGATTACAGATGTGATATGCCATAGGTCATCCTTCGATCCATTGTAGAGCTTGGAAACCCATTCAGGGAATATTCGTTCACATTTTTGTTGAACGCAGTTGGTTTTTATCATCCTGTATTAAAATATTTCCTTTTATCAATAGTGCAATTTATAAACAATGTTTTGTGAGTAGAATAAAAATTCCAATGGTAAACTTAACTACACTCCTGGAAATGGAAAAAAGAACACATTGACACCGGTGTGTCAGACCCACCATACTTGCTCCGGACACTGCGAGAGGGCTGTACAAGCAATGATCACACGCACGGCACAGCGGACACACCAGGAACCGCGGTGTTGGCCGTCGAATGGCGCTAGCTGCGCAGCATTTGTGCACCGCCGCCGTCAGTGTCAGCCAGTTTGCCGTGGCATACGGAGCTCCATCGCAGTCTTTAACACTGGTAGCATGCCGCGACAGCGTGGACGTGAACCGTATGTGCAGTTGACGGACTTTGAGCGAGGGCGTATAGTGGGCATGCGGGAGGCCGGGTGGACGTACCGCCGAATTGCTCAACACGTGGGGCATGAGGTCTCCACAGTATATCGATGTTGTCGCCAGTGGTCGGCGGAAGGTGCACGTGCCCGTCGATCTGGGACCGGACCGCAGCAACGCACGGATGCACGCCAAGACTGTAGGATCCTACGCAGTGCCGTAGGGGACCGCACCGCCACTTCCCAGCAAATTAGGGACACTGTTGCTCCTGGTGTATCGGCGAGGACCATTCGCAACCGTCTCCATGAAGCTGGGCTACGGTCCCGCACACCGTTACGCCGTCTTCCGCTCACGCCCCAACATCGTGCAGCCCGCCTCCAGTGGTGTCGCGACAGGCTTGAATGGAGGGACGAATGGAGACGTGTCGTCTTCAGCGATGAGAGTCGCTTCTGCCTTGGTGCCAATGATGGTCGTATGCGTGTTTGGCGCCGTGCAGGTGAGCGCCACAATCAGGACTGCATACGACCGAGGCACAAGTGCCAACACCCGGCATCATGGTGTGGGGAGCGATCTCCTACACTGGCCGTACACCTCTGGTGATCGTCGAGGGGACACTGAATAGTGCACGGTACATCCAAACCGTCATCGAACCCATCGTTCTACCATTCCTAGACCGGCAAGGGAACTTGCTATTCCAACAGGACAATACACGTCCGCATGTATCCCGTGCCACCCAACGTGCTCTAGAAGGTATAAGTCAACTACCCTGGCCAGCAAGATCTCCGGATCTGTCCCCCATTGAGCATGTTTGGGACTGGATGAAGCGTCGTCTCACGAGGTCTGCACGTCCAGCACGAACGCTGGTCCAACTGAGGCGCCAGGTGGAAATGGCATGGCAAGCCGTTCCACAGGACTACATCCAGCATCTCTACGATCGTCTCCATGGGAGAATAGCAGCCTGCATTGCTGCGAAAGGTGGATATACACTGTACTAGTGCCGACATTGTGCATGCTCTGTTGCCTGTGTCTATGTGCCTGTGGTTCTGTCAGTGTGATCATGTGATGTATCTGACCCCAGGAATGTGTCAATAAAGTTTCCCCTTCCTGGGACAATGAATTCACGGTGTTCTTATTTCAATTTCCAGGAGTGCACTTTCTCTACATTATTTTACCAGCTAATTGAAAGTAGGAAAGCCTTGACCCCTTCCACTACATTTAGTTAGTATTAAGATTCTTTTACAGGGAGTGCAGTAGAGCTGATGCTGAAATCATTAAGTATTTGGTTATATGATCGCTACTCTCACTGAACTCTTCAGAACTCTACATGTCGTGTGTGGTCTGGCGTCTCGTTACCAGAACAGGTCCCACGTTCAAACTAGTCAATTCCCTAAAAAACACGCTCAGAGCGTCGTTGCGCGAAAGTGGTAGGGAGACACGACTTAGAACAAACAGACACCACACAGAATGTTAGACGTGTAGCAAAGACCATTTGGTAGAGTCTGCACAGACTAAGGTTGTTATTTGATTTGGAGAGAGGACCAAACAGTGAGGTCATCGGTCCCAGCGGATTAAGGAAGGAAATTTGCCATGCCCTTCCAAAGGCACCATCCCTGCATTTACCCTAAGCGATTTAGGGAAATCACAGAAAACACGTATCAGGACAGCCAGACGCAGGTTCGAACCGTCGTCCTACCGAATCGAAATGAGATGGCTGGTAGATGTGCAGTCGCCACAGCACGTGTGGGAGGAGCGGTAGTGGTGGGGGTTGCGGGCAGGCGCTGTAGGGGAAATGCCGAGCGCTGGAGGGGAAGTACCGTACTAAACCAAAGCCTATGCCAACATTTTTTGTAAATATTAAGTGGAGCTCGTCGACACCCACACAAAAAATACCTACTGTAACCTCTGCTTTTGTTAATATCTAAAAAAGAAACCAGAGATTTATTATTGTCTGGCATGTTAACAATGTGTAGCTTTCAGAAAAGCGATATTAGTGGCAAGTTTCGAGTAAAACTTACACATTCCTTGTGTTGCCATGTTAAAATTTGCCTCTTTTTTTTCTACAACACAGCAAAGTTTGCATAGTGTCACCTCACTAACATGTATTACAGACGCAACTGCGAGAGAATTCTGAAACAGTAGTTTGTTAAGTAAGGAACTGAGAAAAAGAAAGATCTGTAGCTTATGAAAAGGCATATTCTTGGTACAAAAATAAATGTGCTATGTCTTCACTTGCGTAGTTCCAAAACGCACACCATTTCTCGCTTCACCAGCAGTCGATGGCTCTTAAAAATTACATTCTTTTTCTCGAAAAAGTTTGTAATCGTGCAATAATGAAGTTTTGCTTAGTAACCATATCGCAAAATACTCAGTATTCTATCGTTTCACGAAATCTCATTTATATATCTCAAATCATTTATTGAACGTGAGGAATGTTGTGGTTATTTCGCCCTGGCTTTATTGCTGGCGCTCGCGAGCGCAAATGAGTGCATTACGTCAGATCAAATATCTCGAGATTTCTGACCAGCAAAGTGTCCACACAAGTCTAAAGAAAATTTCAATATGTTAGCTAAGTTTCATACACAGCAACATATTATGTAATATGCACCAACCGCAAAATCATAGCAACCCCCTGTTTTCATTGCAAACATTTCGAATTTCACGCTGCGTCATAAAAATGGTTCAAATGGCTCTGAGCACTATGGGACTTAACTTCTGAGGTCATTAGATCCCCTAGAACGTAGAACTACTGAAACCTAACTAACGTAAGGACATCACACACATCCATGCCCGAGGCAGGATTCGAACCTGCGACCGTAGCAGTCGCGCGGTTGCAGGCTGAAGCGCTAGAACCGCTCGGCCACCGAGGCCGGCCGCTGTGTCTTACTTTCACGTACGTAAATATCACATTAACTATGACCAGGAACGAAAGCCGGGCACATCATTGTGAAGCTGACATGTGAAGCTGTAAATAAAACAAAAATGATATTTTTTCTTCTTTGAAGAATAGGTTCTGTAAAATCGTTTGAGGAAGATTACAGGGCGTGCGCCGCGATGCTGTGATGGCCTCTCGCCGGAAGGTGGCAAACACTGTCGGCGTACTCTTTCGAACTAACGAATACAGGTAAACTCGCCCAGGGCTTTGGACGTAAACTGTTCACTGTGCATCGGCAACCGTATCTCGCGCGACACTGTCTACACAGACGGAATGAGTTGTGCGACATGAGCTAACTTTGCTAGGCTCGTTCCCACATCTGAAAGATGCAGGAGTGGCACCTGTATGGCGATACAAATCGGGTCCGACTTACGAACGCTCTGTAACGGCCGTGAGCGCTAACCACCGCGGAGACTGGACGTGGTGAGGGGAGTCGATGTTAGTTAACAATGCCTGTAAAGTGAAAAGACGCCTTTATCATCGCCTCGTAAAGTTTGGGCAAGATCAAAACGGCTACAAGAAGCTTGACGTTTCTTCGGCGATTCTGCTGGAATGTAGCTACTGCACATGATTGCTGACGGAGGTAATCACGGGAATATACGGGCGCATGAACGCCGGACCCGGGACGGCAACGTGGCGCTACCGAGGGGGAACACCATCGTGTTGAGCGAGTGGCTCTGGTGCGTTGCACTGCAGTTGAAGCAGGTGGCACCACAGTGAGACAACGAACTGTTACAAATTTATTATTTAAAGGACAGCTCCGCACAGGACAACCTTTAACGTGCGTTCCAATGATCCCAAACTACCGCCGCTTGCGACATCAGTGGTGTCAAGCTAGATCGCATAGGAGGATATGGTGGAGGTCTGTTGTGTTTTCTGACGAAAGGTGATGCTCCATCGGTGCCGTTGATAGCCTTGTGTTGGTTAGGAAGAGGCCAGTTGGAAGGGCTGCAGCCAGCCTGTCTGCGTGCTGGACACACTGGACCCACACCTGGAGTTATCGTCTGGAGTGCGGTTTCATAAGATTTATTTTTATTTATTTATTTATTGTTCTGTGGGACCAAATTAAGAAGAAGTCTCCATGGTCATGGAACGAGTCAATACATCAAATTATAACACGATAGTAGAAACAGATAAAATGAAATATAAAAATCGTATTCAGGCGCAGCCGTAAGTTTAAATAAAGAAAATCAACAATGTAACACTGGAATTTGCTTAATTTTTTAGCTCTTCCAGGAGCTCCTCGACAGAATAGAAGCAGTGAGCCATGAGGAAACTCTTCAGTTTAGACTTAAAATGTTTGGGCTACTGCTAAGATTTTGAGTTCTTGTGGTAGCTTATTGAAAATGGATGCAGCAGAATACTGCACTCCTTTCTGCACAAGAGTCGAAGAAGTGCATTCCACATGCAGATTTGATTTTTACCTAGCATTAACTGAGTGAAAACTGCTAACACTTGGGAATAAGCTAATATTGCTAACAACAAACGACATTAAAGAAAATATATACTGTGAGGGCAATGTCACAATTCCCAGACTATTGAATAGGGGTCGACGAGAGGTTCTCGAACTTACACCACATATAGCTCGAACAGCCGGTTTTTGAGCCAAAAATATCCTTTTTGAATCAGAAGAATTACCCCAAAAAATAATACCATACGACATAAGCGTATGAAAATACGCGAAGTAGACTACTTTTCGTGTTGAACTGTCACTTATTTCAGGCACTGTTATAATGGTAAATAAAGCAGCATTTACTCTCTGAACAAGATCCTGAACATGGGCTTTCCACAACAGCTTACTATCTATCCGAACGCCTAGGAACTTGAACTGTTCCGTCTCGCTTATAATATGCTCATTCTGTCTGATCAAAATATCAGTTCTTGTTGAATTGTGAGTTAGAAACTGTAAAAACTGAGTCTTACTATGATTTAGCATCAAATTATTTTTCACAAGCCACGAAATTATTTCATGAACTACATTATTTTATAATGTGTCAGTATTACACACAAGATCCTTCACTACCAAGCTGGTGTCATCAGCAAAAAGAAATATTTTTTAATCACCTGTAATACTAGAAGGCATATCACGTATATAAATAACAAACAGCAGTGGCCCCAGCACCGACCCTTGGGGAACGCCCCACATAACAATGCCCCATTGGGACTGAACATCACTACCACTCTCAATATTGCGGAGAATTACATTCTGCTTTCTGTTCTTAAAGTAAGATGCGAACCAATTGTAAGCTATTCTCCTTACTCCATAATGGTCCAACTTATGCAGTAATATTTTGTGGTCAACACAGTCAAAAGTCTTCGTTAAATCAAAGAAAACACCTAGCGTTCGCAACCTTTTATTTAATCCGTCCAAAACCACAGAGAAAATGCTATAGCATTTTCAGTTGTTAAACCATTTCTAAAACCAAACTGTACATTTGACAGCAAATTATGTGAATTTAAATGCTCCAGCAACCTTGTATATACAACCTTCTCGATAACTTTAGCAAACACCGATGGCATAGAAATAGGTCTAAAATTGTCAACATTATCCCTGTCTGCGTGCAGGAGCACTCTCCTGGTTATCCCACCCACCCTGAGTACAAAGCCTGACAAATGTCTGGTGATATGATTTGTTCTGCTGCCATTCATGAACTGCATTCCAGAGACCGATGACGTCGATGTTCGGTCCCCTCCCCGGTATCATCCAGCGAACAGCATTCCATGAGGTGTTTCCCCAAAATAATACTGCTCGCCCACGTACCACTGCTGTAACCCAACATGCTCTTCAGAGTGTCCATGTGTTGCCTTGACATCCTCGATCACCGTATGTGTCCCCCGCCGAGCACATATGGGACATCATCGGAGGACAACTCCAGTATCATCCACAAAAAGTGTTAAGCATCCATGGATTGACTGTCCAGCTGCAACAGGCATGGAACTCCAGTCCACAAATTGACATCTAGCGCATCTACAACACAATGCATGCACGTTTGCATGCCCATGTTCAACATTTTGGAGGTTACACCAGTTATTAATGTACTAGCATTTCACATTTGCAATGCCCTTTTCTCGCTTTTACATTAACCTCTGATCTTGCAATATTAATAACTTAAATATGGTACCTAGACGAATGCAGTCCCAAAATTTCATAATTCCACATTAATAGTTTTTGATGTTGTGATTTTTTTTCATCAGTGTATATTATCTATTTTGTATCCTACTAGCTACCACGGCAGTGCTTCACAGTTACTAAATGTGAATTGGATACATATTCTAAACTTGTTCTCACTGCCGATCTCCTCCTCCTATTACCTCTCTTTCTGACCATGAGCCCGCTTCTGGATCCTACTCTCCTTCCCCCCCTGTGTCTGCCCATCTCCTGCTCCTCCCGCCTCTCTCTGTTTACTGCCTCCTCGCTCTACATCACCTACCTACCCTACTCTGTCCATCTCGTCTTCCTCCTCCTCCTCTCTCCACTCTTCCTCCTCCTCTCTTTGTCCATTTCTTAGGGCCCCTCTCCGTCCGTCGCTTGACCCCCCTCCCCCCCTCTGCGTGCCTTGTTTATTGTTATCGCAAACTAAACCTTCATTGGGAATTGAATTCGCTTACAGTGAATGAGTAAATAGGTTGGGATCACTTGTGTGTGGGGAACGAGACACACCTCCACAGCAGCAGGAACTACGACGATAGTAGCTTCCGTGAGAGTATTCCGCATACTTTTCATCTGAGAATGGATATGATTACAAAATTTCGGAAGATTCACATTCCGCAGTACTATTCTAATTACACTATGTGATCAAAAGTATCCGGACACCCCCACAAACATTCGTTTTTCATATTAGGTGCACTGTGCTGCCACCTACTGCCAGGTACTCCATATCAGCGACCTCAGTAGTTATTAGACATCGTTTGAGAACAGAATGGGGCGCTCTGCGGAACTCACTGACTTCGAACGGGTGTCACTGGTGTCACACGTTTGTGCGCGAGATCTCCACACTCCTATACATCCCTAGGTCTGCTGTTTCCGATGTGATAATGAAGTGGAAACGTGAAGGGACACGTACAGCACAAAAGCGTACAGGCCGACCTCGTCTTTTGACTGACACAGACCGCCCACAGTTGAAGAGGGTCGTAATGTGTAATAGGCAGACATCTATCCAGACCGTCACACAGGAATTCCAAACTGCATCAGGATCCACTGCAAGTACTATGACAGTTACGCGGGAGGTGAGAAAACTTTGATTTCATGGTCGAGCGGCTGCTCATGAGCCACACATCACATCGGTAAATGCCAAACGACGCCTCGCTTGGTGTAAGGAGCGTAAACATCGGACGATGGAACAGTGGAAAAACGTTGTGTGAAGTGACGAATCACGGTGCACAATGTGGCGATCCGACGGCATGTGGTGGGTATGGCGAATGCCCGGTGAACGTCATCTGCCAGCGTGCGTAGTGCCAACAGTAAAATCCGGAGGCGGTGGTGGTATGGTGTGGTCGTGTTTTTCATGGAGGGGGCTTGCACAACTTGTTGTTTTCAGTCGCACTATCAGAGCACAGGCCCGCATTGATGTTTTAAGCACCTTCTTGCTTCCCACTGTTGGAGAGCAAATCGGGGATGGCGATTGCAACTTTCAACACGATCGAGCACCTATTCGTAATGCACGGAATGTGGTGGAGTGGTTACACGACAACGACATCCCTGTAATGGACTGGCCTGCAAAGAGTCCTGACCTGTATCCAATAGAAAACCTTTGGGATGTTTAGGAACGCCGACTTCGTGCGAGGCCTCACCGACCAGCATCGATACCTCTCCTCAGTGCAGCACTCCGTGAAGAATAGGCTGCCATTCCCCAAGAAACATTCAGTACCTGATTGAACGTGTGCCCGCGAGAGTGGAAGCTGTCATCAACGCTAAGGGTGGGCCAACACCATATTGAATTCCAGCATTACCGATGGAGGGCGCCACGAACTTTTAAGTCATTTTCAGCTAGGTGTCTGGATACTTTTGATCATTTAGTGTATATGCCGATAAGCCGTAAATACAAACTTCCAGTTTTTTTGTAAAACTGATGGTGAGACAGAAAACAAAACAGCTCTTTATTTTGTATACAATTTTTGTTTCTGACATTTTCTTTCTCGCAGTCGTTTATCAGAAAATCTGTATATTATCGGTTATAAATGAATTTTTGCGAATGAATTCGCATGTGTCATACGAACTCGAAAGAGCCAGCCCCGAAGTGAGTGTCTGGTGCGGGATGACCCATGAAAAGGTTTTCCACCCATTCTTTTTTGCAGAGGAGACTGTTCGTGCTGCTGATGACCTTGACATGAACGACTAGTATGTGCTCGTTCAGTGACAGCAAGGTGGGATATTGGACAGTATTATCTGTTAACAAAATGGCGGTGCAATACAAGGGGGTCTCATAGTGCTCGGACAATTAAACCAGATACATGAAACGCATTTGTTTTTGGGAATATGGACAACTGTCAGATGTATAATGGAATGACGACAGCGAAAATTTGGGCCAGAATGGGATTCGAACCCGGATTTCCAGTGTATGGGGGCTGTCGTCTTATGATTAGGCTATCCGTGCACGACTCACAGCCGGATCCAAACCTCTATGATTCGTCAGCCATTTGTCAACAACCAGTACAGGCTGGGTCAAGGGAACGGGAAATTTTAAACGTTACAGTTGGCGGCACTGTAGCGCCGGCAGATGTTCGAAACTTTGCGCAATTGATGTGAACGCATCGCCATTTAGTAATCATGGAGAATTAGACTGGTGCGCGGAACGTGCAGTAGCTGTGAGGGCGTCTTACAAATAATGGTGATAGTGTGACTGCCGCGCAGAGAACATTTCGACAGCATTACCAGCTTGGACGTCACGGACGTGTCCCATCTGCGCATGCGATTACAACGTGGGTGGGTAATTTTGAAGAAACAGGATCTGCCTTGAAAAAGAAACCTCCAGGTGGCATTCCAACGATACGTACCCCAGAGAACACTGCAGCTGCTAGAGCTGCAATCGAGAGAAGTCCTCGCCGCTCCGTTCGACAGCATGCATCTTCGCTAGGTATTAAACGACGAAGCTTACAAAGAATACTGCACGAATTAGACTTCCATCCCTATAAGTTGCAGATTGTGCAACACTTACGTGAACGAGACCCAGCGTCACGTATGGAGTTTAGTAGCCAGATATTGGCTAAAATCGACGAGGACGCGAATTTCCTTGGTAACTTATGGATATCAGACGAAGCCCATTTCCACCTGAACGGATTCGTGAACAAACAGAATTTTCGTTATTGGGCACAGGACAGTTCTTGTGAGTTTCACCAGCGACCACTAAATAGCGCCAAGGTCACAATATGCTGTGCTGTATCACGTCAAGGTGTTATCGGTCCTTATTTTTTTGAACGTGAGGATGGTAGTGCAATGACAGTAACATCCGGTCGATATGTTGAAATGCTTCGAACATTCTTTACACCGAGACTGTACGAGCTTAATCTTAACGTCGAAAACATGTGGTTTCAGCAGGACGGAGCCACGTCACACACTGCTCGACAATCGATGGCAGCAGTTGGTCAGTTGTTTGGAAGACGCATTATTTCATGTAACGGTGACATTGCATGACCTGAGAGATCCTCTGATCTTAGTGTGTGCGACTTCTCCTGCGGGGATATCCTAAAGCCAAGGTGTACCGTACCACAATCCATGAACTGGAGAACATTGAAAACGAAATCACTGCCATTCCCCAAGATTTGCTACACCGCGCATTCCAGAGTTTTCATAACAGGCTGTTAGAGTGTGAACGCCGAATGGGAGCACATCTTTCCGATGTCATCTTTAAAAAGTAAAGAGACACTTTTGGACATTTTGATTGTAAAGACATACTGAATACATTCACTTTCGTTAATAAATTACTAGTTTTATGAATTTACTCATGGAAATGACGTTATTTCGAAATTTCGTTTCCCTGCGTCACCCTGTATATTCCCGCACAGGCGAGACATTTTAATTGAAGCTGGCTTGTCCGGAGTCGGCAAATAAATACGATATTGCAGTTGCATGTCCGAAGGAAACTTGGGCCGTATTTCTGAACACCACAGGCACTGAAATATCGTAATTAAACCAGATATTCAACGACCGCTGGTGCAGCCTTGCTGGACCTATCTTATAGCTTTCTAATATCCCTGACCTAACGCCTACAGTTTTTTTTTTTTTTTTTTCTTTTTGCGTGGTGCTGCGTCAACACTTTATGCACCAAGACCACATAACTGGCTGACCTATGGAGACAGATTACAGCGGCCTTCCACCAAAGCACACCAGAAAGGCTGCGTGCCACAACATGGATGCCAGGTATAGTATATGTCGCATTCGCAATCGCGGACATATTGAGTGCTAACGGGGTGTGACACAAACTCCAGGCTCTCTTGCACATGTATATACCGTTAACAATCAATATATTCACTTAGTTTCTTGTAGATAGCACAGGGTGTCCCACTCACATCTCCCTTATTTCAAAGACACAGGAAAGGGGGGGGATACTACAGTGAAAAATGCACCACATTGTAGAGCATATCAAAGAATTTATTTATCATTAGTACACCTGTACATGTGAACCATTTGTAGCACGGAGAATATCGAGTCTATATTCAATTTCTTGCCAAGTTCTTTGTAACATTTCCTCTTATTGTTGCAATCACATCACTGATACGAAGTCGCAACGTCTGAACGTCTACTATTTTGGTCGCATACACGCGGTCCTTCACGAATCCCCACACGAAGAAATCAAGCTGCGAATATTAGGTGAACGTGGTGGCCAGGCAATGGGTCCTCAGAGTCCTATCCAACGACTGGGAAATTTCCTATCCAGGAACTTGGGAACAGCCGTTGACCAATGCGGCGGAGCTCCATCTTGTTGAAAAATGATGTTGAGTTGCAAGTCTTGTGCCTAAGTTTAAACAAACTGCTCCAATATGTCCAGATATACTGACCCATTCACTGTTTGTTCCGCAAAGAAGAACGGTCCAACAATCTTGTCGTGCATTACCCCACACCAGACGTTTAATTCAGGGCTATCACGAACATGTTCAATGACAACGTGCGGACTTTTCGAACCCCAAATCCGAACATTATGCCTATTAAGCCTTCTTGATAGATGAAAGGTTGCCTCATCCGAGAACAAACATCTTTCCAGGAAGATGGCATCCATATCAATACACTGCAGCATATTGTTGTCGGCGTGGTTTGTCGTTTGGCGGCAGATGTTGGAGAATTTTAAGTTTGTGAGCACCCATACGAAGACGCTGGTGAACTGCACGATGCAATGTTGATCGAGGTACATCAAGCTGCCTAGATGCTAGACGGATTCACTTACGTGGGGTTCTGAGAAACGTTTGTCTGATGTCCTCCACTGTCTCTTCTGAAACTTCATAACGTGGCCCGCCAGAATGTTTCAGAACACTTCCTGTTGCCAGTAACTTCCTGTACCATTCCCTAATTGTTTTCACATTCGTACATACGACTACAATTTCTTTGCACAGTAATCGGCGACTTTGTTCCCGCAAACCACACTGCTGCTTGCGTGCACTGCTGTAGAGTAGCCATGCTGCACTCTGGCGACGATTGTTGGCACTTGTGACGCGTGTATATAAATTCTTTGAGATGCTCTACAATGTGATGCATTTTTCAATGTCGTATCTACTGCAGTTTTTCGCTCCTGGATCTTTGAAATCAGGGAGGTTTGAGTGGGACACCCTGTATTTTACGTTTCTGACATTTCAAACATTGCATATCGGTCAAGATCTTTTCGAGATTCTTGGTAACAACGCTAAACAACGACCTGTCTTTACGCAGTAGCCAGTACTAGCAGAGAAAACCGTGTTGCCAAGGTGTTTATTTGCAACTCTGCGTCCACGCCCGTACGGCGCAGAGTCCGGCCTTGTGCGTAATGTTTATGACGTCATATCCCCTGAAATATGTGTCGTACAATCACGTAATTCTGTAGGTACATTCCGCGGCATATGTGGATACCGTGTGCGAAATTTATTGCGAATAAAGTTAAGTAGCAAAGAGGTAATAAATTTAAACGTCGAGGATTATGTGGCAGTTATTCACGCGTCTCATTGTTCACGACGTCATATTTCCTGAATAACGCGTCGTAAAATGATATATTTTGCAGTCACATTCAGTGGTAAATTTGCCTAATGTGTCGCGAATCCAGTTAGTAGTAAAGATGCCATAGATTATAACGTAGTGCCTGATGCGGTACTTTGGTTGAACAGCGGAAAAGTGGTAAGCGATAAACTTTTTTCGTTTCATAATTTTGTGGGGGTTATCAGCAGTAAGAAATTTCGTATAGGTTTGAAATAATGTGCACAGTTTTTTTGCACGTCGTGAAGTGTTCTCATTCTCAAACACAGGGTGAAGAAAGTCTGTGAATTCATAGGTCGCGGTCTGTGTTTCTCTCGCACCGCACCACCCCTTATCCTTACCCCTTTGATAGGTAGGGGTTTTTTATCCTCACAGAGATTGTCGTTTAACAGTAAGGTATATGAGCACCAAGCTCAAATCGGTCGAGTGGTTTAGGGGAAGATGTGGACCATGCACCACCAGACATACACACAGATTTTATAATATGTATGGATACATTCCGGTGACGCATTGAGCGAGGGGTAAATGAATTCCTGTAAGTCACTTATTAAATTATATAAGGATTGTTTTGACTGTGTTAGAATATTCTAAGAAAATAAATAGAGGAAATAAATATACAAAAAAAAGGACGTCAACCGTAAGGACTGGAACAGAATCTGGCAGCATCAATCAAGGAGCCAGGCGAGACTGCCCACAGTTTCCTTACCTTATACAACGTTTACATTCAGGGCATCATTCATAAATACTTGACTATGTTAAACGACACATTAAAAAGCGAAAATTTTAACTACATGACTCTACAACTTCCTGATAATCAGCGGATAAGAAGAGAATCCGAAGGTAAGGTTCAGATTGCAGTACATAACCAAGTTGCCGGTAAATACGGAATGAGAACCTCTACAGATTAAAGAAAAGTGATACCATTTCAAGGACTGGAACCGATAAGAGCTAAAACTGTTATGGCCGGGCAAATAACTGAACTAGTAAGAGAGCTGAAATATCCAAGGTTCAGTTTTAAACCGCCCAAGTCAGATGACGTAGAGCTAAAATTGGTCACAATGAGACATATCTGTGAAACCGTACAAAGCGCATCGAAAGGTCACGTACGAAAAGAAACTTTGGATAATAATAGCCTCGACCTTGCTGCTGTATGCACTGTGACATCTGCTCAATTCCGATGAATTGATTTATTAGAAATGAAATTCGTTCACTTCGTAGCAGAGTATTCGTTATTGGACCATAAAAGAAACACCAGTATTACACAAGAACGAGATATAGAACCCATTACAGCTATAACTGAAAAATACACACTGAGCTTGAGAGACCATGTCCAACGTATTGTCTAATGATAGAATAACTAAATCAGCAATACTGTATAGCCTATTAGAGGTGGCGTGAACGATTATGAGGTGGAATGGGCCAAAAACGCCAACTCCTTGAAGACGATGATGATTTTGAGTACCTGAATACGTGTCGTGATAAGTTGAAATGAAGGTTGAGTTGCTGTTATGACCAGGTGAAACTACAACTGTCTGGCCATAACTACGGTTCAATGATCATTGATTGCTTTGGGAGATGGCTCATTGGAACTACAACATATGATATTTTAGTTCACTTTATTACACGAACGATAAAAAGATTTGCTTAATTTGATACAGTCCTCTGCCACAGAAGTCCTTTATAATTTACAACTGTCATTGACTACTAAAGCATCAGTTGATGCACTAATTAACAAAGTATTTTGAACTACAATGTTCAACATTTATAAAAGTACATTTACATCTAAGACTTGAGTAACTCAGTAGTCCTATTACATGATGTTGACTGCTTCAGATGATGTCACGAATTGGACAGAGCGCTTCTGTCGTCAGCTCTACATTGACTTTCGTGCGAGGACGCTGCTGTGCAGAGAGAGAGAGAGAGAGAGAGAGAGAGAGAGAGAGAGAGAGAGAGAGAGAGAGAGAGAGAGAGAGAGAGAGAGAGAGAGAGAAAGGAGGAGGAGGAGGAGAAGAAGAAGAAGAAGAAGAAGAAGAAGAAGAATAATGCGGTGGCAGACGTTACAAGAGAGGCGTTCTATATCACGGAAAGGTTACAGTTTCGCGAGCTTATGTTCCAAGAAGTGACTGCAGGAAAATACAAGACGAATTAGAAGAATTCCAGTTGGCGCGGAAAAAGGTAATGCAGTTGAGCAGGAAGAACAAACCTGTAATGTTCGGATGCAGTATTGCTAGTGACCTGGTTGACACAGTCACGTCGTTTAAGTATCCGGGCGTAACGCTGCAAAGAGGTGTAAGGTGGAAAGAGCATGTGAGAACTGTGGTAGGGAAGGCGAATGGCCGACTTAGGTTTATTGGGAGAATTTTAGCGAAGTGTGGTTCGTCTGTAAAGGAGACCACATGTAGGGCGCTGGTGGGATCTGTCCTTGAGCACTGCTCGAGGATTTGGGACCTGTAACAAGGTCGGATTGAAGAAAGACATCGAAGCAATCCAGAGGCGGGCTGTTACATTAGTTACTTGTACGATGGAACAACAGGGAAGTGCAAGAGACATGTTTTGGGAAACCAAATGCAAATCCGTGGAAAGAACGTGACGTTAAACACTATTGGGGAAATTTAGAGAACCGGTATTTGAAGCTCTCTGCCGAACATTTGTACTGCTGCCAATATACAGTGTACATAAGGACCACGCGCCGGCCAGTGTGGCCGAGCGGTTCTAGGCGCTATAGTCTGGAATAGCGCGACCGCTACGGTCGCAGGTTCGAATTCTGCCTGGGGCATGGATGTGTGTGATGTCCTTAGGTTAGTTAGGTTTAAGTAGTTCTAAGTTCCAGGGACTGATGACCTCAGAAGTTAAGTCCCATAGTGCTCACAGCCATTTTTTAAGGACCAGGAAGATAAGATACGAGAAATTAGGGCTCATACGAAGGCGTACGGACAGTCGTTTTTCCCTCGCTCTATCTGCGAGTGGAACAGGGGGGGAAATGACAAGTAATGGTACAGAGTACCCTCCGCCATGCACCGTGTGGTGGCTTGCGGAGTATCGATGTAGATGTAGCAGAATTTGGCAACATATTAATTTCTCTCACATAAGCCATACGTCCCTCGAAACGATCACGAGGAGAATCTTAGAGAAATTAGATGTCATACGGACTTCATTCTTTCCACGCACCATTCGTGAATCGAGCAGGATAGGTGAGAGAAATAGGCGTCTGCTAGCAGTACCCTCCGCCACACACCGTCGGGTGGCTCGCAAAGTAAATACTGTGCGATCAAAGATATCGAGAGATATATTAGCGAAGTTTTCACCGTTCGCCGTAATGATGGCTTCAGCTCGGGTGCGCTCACTTTCAGTTAGGTGCCTGAATGCGTTGGAGGAGTGGCAGCCCCTTCTCCCGCAAGAGACGTAACCAGAGGGGGTAATGTCGGGGGCTGGGATCTGCAGCGAAATCGGCGTTCTGACTCATCCCTAAAGTGTTCCAGTGCTGTGGGTGGAACAGTCCACTTCAGCAATGTTGCTGCCCACAGCGCATTGCCAACAGATGGTGCCCTATGACAGGGTGCGTTGTCATACTGAAGCAGTCATCTGTGATTCATCCTCTACTGCCGGCCGCTGGTGGCCGAGCGGTTCTAGGCGCTACAGTCTGGAAACGCGCGACCGCTACGGTCGCAGGTTCGAATCCTGCCTCGGGCATGGATGTGTGTGATGTCCTTAGGTTAGTTAGGTTTAAGTAGTTCTAAGTTCTAGGGGGACTGAACACCACAGCAGTTAAGTCCCTTAGTGCTCACAGCCATTTGAACCATCCTCTACTGCGTGCAATACCCAATGCAGTAAAATGTACTCACATCCTGCCGCATTTCAGCGTTTTCTTAAGAGCAATACGCTAATCACGGAAGATACTCCTGTACCTTAACACCAGCTCCTCCGTATTTCGCTGTTCGGACCACATATGATGGCTGGGTATCGTTCTGCAGGCACTAGTCAAACCCAGAACCTCCCACTTGATTCGTCACTCGACATCACTCGTTTCCAATCATCCACTGCCCAGTGGCGTCTCCCTTCACACCACACCACACCACACCAAGTGTCACTTAGCACTCACTGCTCAACTACTTGACTTCTGCGTCACTGTACTCGATTCTCTTTATCTTCCTGGTACCCGTCATTGTACTAGCCGGTTTGCTGGCAGCACTTTTGGAACTCACGAGTGGTTACTTCCACTGATTTCGTGTGATGTTTTTTTATTTTTTAATTTTTTTTTACAACCACATTCCGCAGTGCTCAACGCTCCCTGTCGGTCATTTAATGAGGTGTGCCTAGTCTTGGTTTACGAGTGATTGTTCCTTCACCTTCCCACTTTACAGTCACATCACCAACTGTCGATTTGAGCAGCTTTAGAAGGTTTGAAACTCCTCCGATGCATTTGTGACACAGGTCTCGTCGAATCACCAGATCACGTTCGGAGTCACTGAACTCTTCTGATCGACGCATTCAACTGTTACTGCTTCTACGCTGACAACTCACCTCCGTGTCTACTGACGGGCACGCCTTTCGTGACATCTAATGATCAATTCCGCATCGTACAGGAGTGTCCGGATGCTTTTGGGCTGATAGTGGACGTCTGTTTCCTACACCCTTCTGTGATGCACACTGTTGTCCAAAATTAAAGTAACAAACCGCTATTTCCCCGTGCTCTGTCTAATTCACGCTATAATGATACAACTTGTAAACCAGCGGTCTGTACGATCGTGTTCTGCAGGACAGAAGGAATTCCGGCAACGAACATCAACGATGACGTCACGACGCCTATCAAATGGAGTACTGTTTCCCGGGTAGCTCCACATCTGCAATCTCTGTGTACACAGTCACAGACGGTACACTACGGCAGAGAGATGACGCCTATCAGGCTCCCTGCCGTGGAGAGCCACAGAAAGAGAGGAAGCACGGCGGTCGCAAACCGATTTTCCCCGATTTGTTGTTTCTCGGATCCGGAGACAGTGTATAGAGACCGAAACTGTATCTCGAAGACCAGGGCAGGGCCGGCCACGTGTGACTTTGGAATAGACGACCTTATTTGCGGTAAGGATACGACAGTACCTTCTTGGTACAGCACGGCAACTGGACGTGCTGTATCGACGCAAACGGTATGCAGAAGGCTTCGGCAGAGCGGGCTTCACTGTCGGAGACGTGCTGTATGTCTACCTGTGACACGTCTTCACAAAAGGGAACGTCTAGAGTGGCCTCAGCATGCCACCCGGGCGATCGAACAGTGGGCCGATGTTGTCTTCACAGATGAGTCCCGATTTATTCTGGAGACTGATTCTCGACGGATTCGCATCTGGAGGGACCGTGGAACCCAATTTGATCCACAAGTTGTGGAAAGGGTCCGATATCGAGGAGGATTCCGAATGATGTGGACAGGGACGATGTTGAAGACTCCAACACCTCTTCGTGAAATTGTAAGGTTAAATCGGCGAGGTTTAACTACTCTCATATATCGTGACGTCCCGTCATGTGCGATTGTTGCGAGGTTCTGTTGGTACAGATTTCGTACTGATGGACAATAATGCTCGATCTCATACAGCACGGGTATTTGATGTTTTTTTGGTAACGAAAGAATTTGCACGCATTGCGTGGCCTGCTCGCTCTCCCCATTTGTATCCCACAGAGGACGTGTGAGATGCACTAGGGACAGGGGTTGCATCACGTCATCATCTATCAACCACTCTCTAAGACTTGCGAGCAGCCCGAGAGGCAGATTGGGTGTTATTGCCTCAACATGAAAACAATGTTCGAATGTGTGTGAAATCTTATGGGAGTTAACTGCTAAGGTCATCAGTCCCTAAGCTTACACACTACTTAACCTAAATTGTCCTAAGGACAAACACAGACACCCATTCCCGAGGGAAGACTCGAACCTCCGCCGGGACCAGCGGCAGAGTCCACGACTGCAGCGCTTGAGACCGCTCGGCTAATCCCGCGCGGTCCTCAACGTGAGATGGATGACGTTCACAGCATGCCCCGTAGTTTCTCAGGCTTTTGTTGCTGTCAGAGGTGGTTCCACACTGAACACGTTGGAAGAATCGAAGAACAGTTTTCCCTACCGTTATGCATTTTGCAGTCGCTTACGTTCTGTATTTTTTACATTGTTTCCTCTTTACTATCACCTGTTCACGCTGTTTTGTGGCAAGGTAAACGCAGCCTTGCAAAATATCCGTTTGTTGCTTAATTTTCGACCTTTTGTTCTCGTACATCGGAATGTTTCGGTACAGTCACGGGTAGAAACACAGGAAGGAGTGCGACTGCTGTAATCCAGCGGCACCTTCCAGCAGGTTTAGACCGCGGTGTAGCGCGTCCAGCGCTGGCGACCATACGCCAGCGCGGGCTGCGTTTCGGCCGCGGGTCCGCAGGCATTTTCAGGCGCGCCTGTGTCGGACGCGCTGCTGCCGAGCAATTAAAGCTGCCGTAAAAATTAAAACGCCGCGCTGCGCGCAGGCCGCCTTCCGCCGGCCGCCGGCCCAGTTGGTTTCAAAGCGCCTCGCACGCCGAGACGCTTGTACCGACCCTCTCTCCCAGCAGTTTTTCCCCCTGTTTGTACCGTACTTCTGTTCTGTTTTGCTTCCGACGTGCACGTATTAGCGTAAGAGCAGCACGCCGCTGCCCAGGAGCAAAGCACAGTCGCGAGAGTGGAAAAGCGCAAGCTCTCCGTGTGTAACGCGCCGGACCCTCTAGTGGGGAATAGGCCTCCGGAACGCAGGCTGACAGCACGTAAACAGAGGCTCACCGTAAAATTCTGCACGTTTGGAAGTCCCAGTTGCACTGACTGAGTCCCCATATTTGCGACCAAGGTACAGCGCCAAAGCATATGTATGACGAAAATTCATCAGCTGGGTCTATGGCGTTAAACGGGCTCTTTTCGTTTCCTATTGATTGTACAACATACTGCACCCTGGCAAAAACAGTGGCACTACTAAAAATGTGCTATTTGAGATAAACGGACGTAAAGAATTCTGTAAAAAATCTGTACTGAAATAGAATGAACGTCCTTCAAATTTCAAGTTAAGTAATTTTGCTAGTAAAGGCATCATACTCTTTACAATGGTAATATGGACATTTAGTGCTGTTCTCGTACAATGTGAATATTTTATCAGGTAATTATTAACTAATTATTTAAGTTGTGTCGCATTTGATAATTTTCTAAAACGTTATTTGTTTTCTTATGGTCCTTTATGTTCATCGTTTGCCACATTTCACCCCCAAATTATGTTTCTCTTACTTACTCCAACATTAGGGCAACGGCCCTGCCGCAGTGGCTACACCGGTTCCCGTGAGATCACCGAAGTTAAGCGCTGTCGGGCGTGGTCAGCACTTGGATGGGTGACCAGCCGGGCTGCCACGCGCTGCTGCCAGTTTTCGGGGTGCACTCAGCCTCGTGATGCCAATTGTGGAGCTCCTCGATCGAATAGCAGCGGTTTCGGTCCACAATACCATCATAACGACCGGGAGAGCGGTGTGCTGACCCCACGCCCCTCCTATCCGCATCCTTCTCTGAGGATGACACGGCGGTCGGATGGTTCCGGTAGGCCACTCGTGGCCTGAAGACGGAGTGTACTCTAATATGACACGACATTCAAAAATGAAAAACTAGTTCAAATTGTTGTATTAGGAAAAATACAAAATTGAGAACTGTAATTCATGAAAATTAATACAATTTAATAAGGAACAGGAACTAGGTAAAATATACGCAACACAATTTAGGAAAACATTGGATCATAAATTGGCTTACATAAGGTAGGAATAGTTTTCACCAAGAAAAGGAATTCAATATTAACTTTCTTAATAGCAGAAATGTCCAATTTTTTCCTTGTACGCTGCAGTGCACGAAATTTCGTAATATTTACAACAGCCGTAACCGACAAAACAAATGTGTGAAGGAAGGACATCGTGATGCAAGATACAGACTCTTTATAAACAAAGGCATTACAGTATTCAATGATATTAAAAATTACATTCAACTTGCCTTATACATGAAAAGTTCCACCATTCACAACGTGCTGCTCTTCTTGAATGCGCGATGCACCCCTGCGGGTACCAACGCTGAAGCGACGCTGTTTTTGCCGTGGCGAACCGTGAAGCAGCCTACAGCAGAACCGGCGCAACTGTCCTGAGGTGAGGAGGACAGACTGCGAGGTACAGACGTACACGTTGGGACACTCCACGCGTGTTTTTCAGCGGCAAAAACTGAAAATTGCTCCTGTTGGCTTGTGTCACTTTTCTCGCAGAGATGCGATATGATGCTCTAGCAGTTAAAGTAAGATAATTTAATTCCTCTTCTTGCCAGCCCGGAGAGCCGCACGCGTTAGCACACAGATTCCGGGATCTGGGCAGTGGCGTCGACCCGGGATCGAATCGGCTCGGTGGATTAACGACCGGGATGGGAAAGGATAGCCGGTTAGAGTATATACGGTATTGTGGTTCTGAATAACCGGTATTTGTTTGGTCTCGACTGTAACAACTTTTATCAGTTTTTTGCTGACAAACAGGTAGAATAATGGGCACGTCAATTTGGCATTGCACCAGTACAAAAAATATTCAGTTTTTAAATATAACTTTTTTTTAAATAAATTAGTAATTTTTATTCGTAAAGTTTCCACTGGTTTGAAATGCAATGAAGTGACAAAGATCGTAGGACAGCGACAGATACAATGTATCGCGTACCACAGGGTATAAAATGGCAGTACATTGGCTGGGCTGTCCTTTCTACCCAGATGATTCAATTGAAAAGGTTTGCAACGTGATTATGGCAACACGATGGGAATTGACAGACTCTGAACGCGGAATGGTAGCTGGGGCTAGACACATCGGGCATTTTATTTGGAAATTGTTAGTGAATTCAGTGTTCCGAGGTACACAGTGTGAAGAGTGTACACAGAATACCAAATTTCAATCATTACCTCAAATCACCGTGTACAACGCAGTGGCCGACAGCCTTCACTTAACGATCGAGAGCAGCGGCGTTCCCGTAAAGTTGTCAATCGTAACAGACAAGCAACAATGCGTGAAACGACCACAGAAATGACTGTGGGACGTACGACGAACGTATCGGTTTCGACAGTGCGGCGAAATTTGGCGCTGATGGGCTGTGGGAGCAGACGACCGAAGCGAGAGCCTTTGCTAACAGCACGCCATCGCCTCTCCTGGGCTTGTGAACATAAAGGTTGGACTCTGCGCGACTGGAGAACCGCGGCCTGGTCAAATGAGCCCCGACTGCACGTGGTAAATAGTAATAGTGGGGTCCGAGTGTGGCGCAGGAAGCCACCAACCCAGATTGTTGTGAACGCACTTTGCAGGCTGGTGGTGTTGTACTGGGTCCTGTGGTCGAAATGAACCGCTCATTGACTAGAAATGGCCATGTTCGGCTACCTGGTGACAATTTACAGCCATTCATGGAGTACATGTTCAGAAACAACGATGGAATTTTTATGGATGACAGTGCGCCAAGTCACCGGGCCACAATTGTTTACGATTGGTTTGAAGAACATTCTGGACAATTCTAGCAAATGATTTGGTACATATGTCGCCCGACGTGAATACCATCGAATATTTATGGGACGTGATCGAGAGGTCACTTCGTACACAAACTCCTGCACCGGCGACACTTTCGTAATTACGGTCAGCTGTAGAGGCAGCATGGCTCAGCATTTCTGCAGGGGACTCCCGACGAGTTGTTGAGTCCATGTTACGTCGAGTTACTGGACTACGCCGGTATCCCAGTGACTTCCGTCACGTCAGTGTGTTGTGTTAGTCGAGAACACGGGGGAAACGATCAGTGCAGGTTTTATAACAATGGCAACAGCCAGAAATTAGCATCGGATCAACACTGTACGTGTTGCCGGGTGGCGTAGCCTCTTAGACGGTACGCCTGCACGTGTAGCGACCAAGACTTGTCCATACGAGATCTGTACGGTAGTTTCTCGTTCTTGTCCCTGGCCATCGGTTGTATTGCGGAATGGCACTGTTCCTAGTTTGGAAGTATTTTACGAAGTGTGGTAACAATAAAGTACAATGCTACATTTGCTTAAAAAGGTTAAAAACGGGACGAGATATAAGAAACTTGCGACTTGATCAATCACTGTCCGAAGCCGAAATTTATTACTGGAAACAACAGCAATAAAAAAACCAAAGATCGGTTATCTCAGGAACCGGTTACTCTGAGAGGCGAAAGAATAGCGATGTCCGGTTGCTGCAGCAGGAGATGTCATCGCTAATTAAGGACGAGGGTCGGTGTGAAGGACAGCCTGTATATGGTCTTTACGCGGTTTACCACATACCATTACGTGAATACTGGGCTAGTACCCACGTCCTCGCACTTTGACATGCGATGACAATAGACGCAGACAGATGGAGTAAACAAATTCCGTGCGACGGGTTGGAAGGGGGGGGGGGGGCAAGAGGAGTGTTGACATTACATTAAGGCCTTCTGGTCTGACATTCTATTTCCCATTGATACAGTATGTATGAAGTGCTTCTCTTGTAATATTGTTTTGCATTTAATCTGTGACGGTTCTTTAAATGATTTCTTATATCATTTTATTTTGTCAGTGCAGTGTTTAGCTACAGTTACTGTTCAAAATGGTTCAAATGGCTCTGAGCACTATGGGACTTAACATCTGTGGTCATCAGTCCCCTAGAACTTAGAACTACTTAAACCTAACTAACCTAAGGACATTACACAACACCCTGTCATCACGAGGCAGAGAAAATCCCTGACCCCGCCGGGAATCGAACCCGACAGTTAGTGTACTACTCAGAATGGCTACTGTAGGTTCCAGAAATATATTTCTTTTATGTCTTCTCAGGACGCAGCTCATAGGCCTATCTCCACGGGAAACTTTTGTTTTACATAATAAATCTCTTTTTTACGATAGTGTTGTTGGGAGTTTCAGACTACTTTCATTTGCAGGTGAACAAGATGGCCATTAGAACCGAGCTACACCTTAATAGCTTGAAATTGTATGCTTTTAGGGATTCACAGAACAGAAACGTGCATACAGAGACTACAAATACATTATAAAAATATTATGTCAGAAAGAACACGATAACTTTTATTATATTACGGATGTTAGGATTTTATAGTCCTACATTTGAAGTTGACAAAACAGGCGACAGTAGACAAGAGTGATGTACAGTCAGTAATTTTTTTTTATTCTTATAGAAAAATAGTTTCATTGAACGAATTTGACATGGACGTACAGTAATATTTTTTCTCAAATGATGCAGTTACCTGTACTGAAATACTATGTGAAATGACGTATAGAAGTACTCAGTCACACATTGTTAAGACTTTTATACTGGTGCAAAGACTGGCAAAGTGTTTTAAATGTTCAGGAAAGTAAAATTGTGTAAAACGCAAGCAGTAGAATATGAATGAGTCAGAGCTGCAATTATTCAATTCCTGCAAACACTAGGATATAACAATTTGCGGAGGTACGAAATGGAACCCTCGCGTAGCCTGGGACATCGATAAAACAGGCGGTAACCATTGGTTCATTTGCAGAATACTGGGCACATGCAGTCAGTCTGCATAGGAGACTGCTTACAGATCACTCGTGCGACATATCCTAGAATACTGCTCAGTCGCTTGGAATCCGAACCAAATGTGACTAACGGGGGATTTTGGAGGCGTGCAAAGAAAGAACAGCTCGTGAATATAACGTGTAGATGTTTGTCTGAGCCACGAGGGGACGTCGAAGAAATGCTGAAGAGCTTCAACGAGCAGAAGCTTGAAGATGTAGGCCTACTATCTCGACGTAGCCTATGAGTGACTGATTAATGTAATAATACAGTGTCTGATCAGAAGTATCCTGACGCCTGTGTGGCATGGGGCAATGGACGGTAGGATGTCAGGGGAGGCGCACCCGCCGGTATACAAAGAGGAGGAGAGCTGGTCGATTGATTTGGTGGTGGGGGAAACCAAACAGCGAGGTCATCGGTCCCAGCGGGTTAGGGAAGGAAATCGGCCGTGCTCCTTCACAGGAACATCGCGGCATTTGGCTGAAGCCGTTTAGGAAAATCACGGAAAACCTAAGTCAGCAAGGCCAGACGCGGTCTGAACTGTCGTCCTGACGAATGCGAGTCCAGTGAGGGGGAGAGCACTGTGCTGGCTGCAGAGAAGCGCTGACAGCAGAGTGGGTCAGTCTCGAGAGCTCAGTGATTTCCAAAGTGGACTAGTCATTGCATGTCACCAGCAAATCCAAATCCGTCAGGGACATTGCAGCCGTGCTAAAGTTGAAACGCGAAGGAAGAGCCACGGCCAAAACACCAGGCAGACCTCGTGTAGTGGTGGACGGCGGCCGTGGAGCATTGCGGAGGGTGCTTCTAGAGACTAGCATGGAAAGGGCGGAAGGAATCGCTCGCGACTTCTAAAGTGGTACCAGCGGTGCAGCTAGCACAGTGGCTGTGAGAAAGAGAATGGGGGACACGACAGTGGCCGAGCAGCTGTCAGTAAGCCACGCATTTCTCCAGTCAGTTCGAGCGGCGCTGGAGGCGCAACACCACTGGACAGTCGATGTCTGCAAATGAGTGACTCGGAGTGACGAATGACGCCGACGTTCTGCCAGTTCGGTCGATGGATTCCGGTTTGGGGAGTGCCTGAGGAACGTTACCCGCTATCGCGTGTAGCGCCAACTGTGAAGGGTTCCGGTGTGGGGATGCTTTTCTCGGTTAGGGCGCGGCTCCCTTATTGTCCTTAACGAAACTCTAAATGCGGAGAGATAAGAACAGATTTTACAGCACTGTTTTCTGCGTACAGTAGAGGAACAGTTCGGAGAAGATTGTTTACGTCAGCATGACAAAGCGTCCTGTCAGAAAGCAGTACTGGTTTGTGGATAAAAACGTTACTGAAGCGGACTGGCCTGCCCACAGTCCAGAGCTGAATCCAGTGGATCAAGTTTTGGGACGAATTATAGCGTCGACTTGGCTGCAGCCCCCAGCGTCTACTTCTGACGGTTTCATGGTTTCGGGTGTTGGTGAACAGTGGGGAGCAGTTCCTGCTCACATTACTGAAGATGTCCCCAGCAGAGTTCAAACAACCATAAAGGGGAACCCAGTGTTAACGTCCACTAACAGGAGTCTTTTGCCCCTACCGTTCAGTCAGTAGATCGAAGAAGCAATAACGGAAGTGAAACGAAGTGATTAAAATTTAGAGTGAAAGGAAGTGAATGATAAGATTCGCTGATGGCATTGCTACAATCAATGAAAATGAAGAAGAGTCGCAGCATCTATTGCACGCAATGAACAGTCTAATCAGTATTGAATATGGATTGAGAGTAAATTTAAGAGAAACGAAAGTAGTGAGAAGCAGCAGAAACGAGAACAGCGAGAAACTTAACATCGGAATGGGGATGACGAAATTAATTAATTATCTTACCTAGGCAGCAAAATAATCGGTGACAGACGGAGCAAGGGAGGACATCAAAAGCAGACTCACTCTCTCTCTCTCCGTCCGAACAGGCTTTGGAAGGACCAACGGTACCGACCGGCCGCCGTGTCATCCTCAGCACACAGGCGTCGCTGGCACAAGTGGTCAGCACACCGCTCTCCCGGCCGTATGTCAGTTCCCGAGACCGGAGCCGCTACTTCTCAAGCAGGTAGCTCCTCAGTTCGCTCCACAAGGGCTGAGTGCAGCGCGCATGGCAACAGCGCTCGGCAGACCGGATGGTCACCCATCCTAGCACTAGACCAGCCTGACATCGCTTAACTTGGGCGATCTAACGGGAACTGGTTGTACCTCTGAGGTAAGGCCGCTGGCCGACAGCAGACCAGCCCTGGCAAAGAGGGCGTTCCTGACCGAGAGAAGTGTGCTCGTCCGAACATAGGCGGCCTTACTTTGAGCGTTCTGAGAATGTACGTTCCGAGTTCGGCATCGTATGGTAGTGAAACATGGACGGGGGGGAAACTGGAACCGAAGAAACTCGAAGCATTTCAGATGTGGTGTTACAGATTAATGTTGAGAACCAGTGGATTGATACGGTAGGTGATAACGAGGTTGTGCTCAGAATCGGAGAGGGAAGAAATACGTGGAAAACAATGACGAAGAGAAGGAACACGATGATAGGACATTTGTTAAGACGTCAGGCATTAACTTTTCATGGTGCTAGAGGGGAGCTGTAGAGGAAGGCAGAGGTTGCAATACTTCCAGCAAACAACATATGTTGCACGTGGTACTCTGAGATGGAGGGGCCGCATCAAAACAATCAGAATAGTGAGGACATAAAAAAAGGAGTCCCGATACTTTTGTCCAGATAGTATAGTTGCGCAACTGAGGGGTTTGTCCAGGACTGCGATGGGCCCTTCATCAAATTCCTATGGTGAATAGTTCACGTTTTAGATCCAGAGTGGTGTCTTTTTCTGAGCAGAGTAAAGAAGTCACTAAATGAGAACCAACGGCAGAGTTTTCCTGGCCAGTTGTGGCCCCCTAGCGAGGCCTGCCCGTCACCCGCCATCGCGTGGCGTCGCTGACGCGGGCCTGCCCGTCACGGCCGGTGCCGAGGTCCTCTGCTGCTCCAGGGGGCTGAGGCTCGCCTGCGCCCGTGGCCACCCACGCCGTTCCCAGTAGGAGGGTCGGAGGGCCGCCCGGCCCTCTGCGTGGCTGGAACGCCTCCACTCAGCACCGAGCAGGCTCATCCTCTTGCCGAAACGCCGCCTTCCTGGAAACGCGGCGAGCAGCCAGGCCGCCGTCTCACCGCTTTCAGCTGCACTACGGCGCTGACAGTTTCCTCTCGCAGCCCCGACCGTAATCAGCACGGTAACAAAAGCCCGTTTCGCACGCGCGCCTCATGTTTACTACGTGGAAGGCTGGGCTACAGCACTGTGCAGTACAAGCTGAACAATCCACCATTTTGAATCCCAAGTTGAAGGCGTCCGTTTAAACTCTACGCAACACTTATACTGCTTCATATGCTCTTAAGGCCACGAAACACACATTCCTTGCGCAGATAATACACTGAAGCGCCAAAGAAACTGGTATAGACAGATTACAGCGATTCAGTCGGCAACGCCTATGTAAGGCAACAAGTTCCTGGCGCAGTTGTTAGATCGGTTACTGCTGCTACAATGGCAGGCTATAAAGATTTAAGTCAGTTTGAACGTGGTCACTGCTGCCGGACGGTGTTGCCGAGCGGTTCTCGGCGCTTCAGTCTGGCACCGCGCTACCGCTACGGTCGCAAGTTCGAATCTTGTCTCGGGCATGGATGTGTGTGCTGTCCTTAGGTTAGTTATAGGGTTAAGTAGTTCTAAGTTCTAGGGGACTGATGACTGATGACCTCAGATGTTAGCCGGCCGCGGTGGTCTCGCGGTTCTAGGTGCGCAGTCCGGAACCGTGAGACTGCTACAGTCGCAGGTTCGAATCCTGCCTCGGGCATGGATGTGTGTGATGTCCTTAGGTTAGTTAGGTTTAAGTAGTTCTAAGTTCTAGGGGACTAATGACCACAGCAGTTGAGTCCCATAGTGCTCAGAGCCATTTGAACCATTTTTGAACCTCAGATGTTAAGTCCCACAGTGCTCATACTCGGCGCACGAGCGATGGGACACAGCATATCCGAGGTAGCGATGAAGTGGGGATCTTCCCAAACCACCATTTCACGAGTATACCGTGAGTATCAGGAACCCGGTAAAATATCAAATATCCGACATCGCTGCGGCCGGAAAAAGATGCTTCAAGAACGGGACCAACGACGACTGAAGAGAATCGTTCAACGTGACAGAAGTGACCCTCCTCAAATTACTGCAGATTTCAATGTTGGGCCATCAACAAGTGTCAGCGTGTGAACTATTCAATGAAATATACTCGATATGGGCTTTCGGAGCTGAAGGCCCACTTGTCTAGCCTTGATAACACCATGACGCAAAGCTTTAACCCTCGGCTGGGGCCCTTCAACACCGACATTGGACTGCTGATGATTGGAAGAGTCTCGTTTCAAATTGTCTCGAGCGAATGGACGTGTACAAGCGTGGAGACAACTTCATGAATCCGTGGTCCCTGCATGTCAGCAGGGGACTGTTCAAGCTGGTGTAGGCTCTGTAATGGTGTGGGGCGTGTGCAGTTGCAGTGATATGGGACCCGTTATACGTCTAGATACGACTGTGACACGTGACACGTACGTAAGCATCCTAACTGATCACCTGCATCCATTCATGTCCATTGTTCATTCCGACAGACTTGGGAAATTCGAACAGGACAGTGCGACACCACACACGCCCAGAATTGCTACAGGGTGGCTGCAGGAACAACACTCTTCTGCGTTTGAACACTTCCGCTGGCCGCCAAATTCCTCAGGCATGAACATTATTGAGCATATCTGGCATGCCTTGCAACGTGCTGTTCAGAAGAGATCTCCAACCTCTCGTACTCTTGCGTATTTATGGACAGCCCTGCAAGATTCACGGTGTCAGTTCCCTCCATCACTACTTCAGACATTAGTCGAGTCCATGGCGCTTCGTGTTGCGACATCTCTGCGTGCTCGCGGGGGCCCTGCACCATATTAGGCAGGTGTATGAGTTTCTTTGTGTGTTACAGTGTATTACAGCGTAGTAAATGTGTTGACTGACATTTGAATGTAAGGGACAAGCAAATCAAAGTACATGATTAGACGAGGATTTTGAGATACGATACATTCTTTTACGTCCCGTATATTGTACACGTTGCTGTTTTAAATAATTACCAAATACAGTTAAAATGCCTTACCAGTATCGTATTTTCTGGTTTATGGATGGTACACCCATGTAAGTTGACGCTAAGTAAGAGCTGCATTCGTAAACATTGACGGAATAGTGTTATAATGGAACACAACAGGCATAAAAACTTCATGCCAGCGCAAGAGGGAATTGCATGGGAAATCAAAATATATTACTGATCCCAATACTGTTGACCATTTCAAAAGCTTTAATAGAAATCTGTCAGAAGTTACTTAAAAAGTGAAAAACGTGGAAATGACAATCTGTTTGGTAAAAATGGACCTGCAGTAATAATTTCAAATATTTTATTATTACCAACAAGTTGCGATAAAATGTTATTAATTTACTCTCTCTATGAAATTATAGTTCTGTGGGATGTCTTGTGGTTTTTGTAAAGAAAATCAAGAAAAGTAGCTTACTTGAAATTTACAACGTTACGTCGTGTCCTGTAGACATAATGTGCAGCAAGATTGAAACAAACACACTTCTTACGTATACAATTTCATTACCACCGCTGTGTGAGCATGTGTATTTCTAAAACGAAGAAAGGAAGCATTTTTATTGACATTACACGGGTAGTTGCTCGATATTGGCGATGCGACCTCGAATTAGCAAGACACCTTTTAGGCCGATCTGTATCCGAAGGAAACTGATAAAACTTACAGCGACCATGTCTGCTATTGTTCGAGCAACCTCGAACCCCGCACCGAATCATTGGACGCTATGGAACAATAAAATTAAGCAAAATTCGCTGATTCACTTTCCTACGCCACGCGAATTAAAGAACACTGTCCTCGCATTTGGGTTGAAAATGGCGGACTGTTCTGCTCGGTATATCGAGTGCTTTAGGCGGCTGGGCCACTGCGTTCGGCGTTCATGCGTGACGTCACTGCTGTGACGCGGTAGCGGCGCGAACGACTGTCTCACGCTCTGGTATCGCACTATTCCGCTTAACCCAAACAAAAGGCGACTGGTTGCAATAATTTCAAGAAACCTTTAATAACAGATTTCTCTTTCGTACCACATACAAATTTTTGCTTTTATTATCAGTTCTTTATATAATTTTTTTTAAATTTTGAACTAAGTTCTGAGAAAATTTTCTAAAATTTGAATACTTCCTGGTGAGATTTTTTTCAATTCCAACACAACTTACACCGCTAAAGAGTATCTTACGTGAATAACAATTTGTTCATTTTATTTGGACTGCTTTTGCACAGGCCAGCTGCAGCATCCAAACTGCTGTCAATATTGTACCACTGTAGAAACTGAAGATACATGTAATTTGCCAGGTGAAAATGGGTGCCAACCCGAAATGTATAATGGCTTAAATAAAACGCATTAAAAAAGTGGCTGGATGCTGTATTTTTATAGTAAAATACCAGTATCTTATGTGTAACACCTCAGTATAAAATTGACGCTTTTTTAAAATATATCTATGCCATTCTCGCTATAGAAAGTAAGAGACTGTTGAATTACAGGGTTCCATTGTTAAACTAAAAAAAAACAACAAAAAACAGAAATTTTAATTTCACACTTTCCTCTCAGTTCCTTAGGTAGCATGTTTTTATTCGAAGTTGAAGAAAACAATAGGCTTACTTCTTCCTGAATTTACTAAAGACTTTGTAACGTTTTGGAAGGATCATAAATGGAACTGAATATTTTGGTACCTAGCTCAAGAATAAGATTCAAAAATGTATTTCTGTTACAGAGCAATGTCTATATAGCATTTATTTTAAAAGAGAAAACAATCCGTTTCCACGACCGCAACGTTCAGATTATTTTTAGTCTTACCGAGAGGTCAAGGATAGGCAAATATGGTGTTGAGGAAATGGTGGAGGGCGAGGGATGGGGGAAGATAACTAATACGTCGCTTATGTGAGAGAATGTTGTCGAACCGGCCATGCGTTTTCCTCTACTAAGGAAAGGTTTGAAAATTTGCTGCCTGCACTCTGACGGCGTTGTGGACAAAAGTGGGCCCGTCCGTCTCGATGAGGACGTGCAGAACAGGCGGTGTTGTGGCCGCCTGCTGGCGCACACAAAGGCGCCGCCGCCGCCTTCCAGGTAGAGCGGAGACTACCTGTCCGCTGTGGTGACGTCACGGCCTGCGGCGCGCCTGTGATGTGAAGCGTGTTGTCCCTCCCCGCGGCCAAACTCAAACAGCTGGGCGGGCCACTGCGTCCGTCTGGTGGGGAATCCTCGCCTACAACCCCAGCCTCTTGGTAATACGAGCTGCACCTACGGTAAGCGTACTGCCTAAGCCGCCGCTGTTACTGCTGCTCGACTCGTGTGTAAAGTATTCAGATGTCCCGATTTTCGCAGGAGGCCCTATTTTTAGGGCTGTCGTGACGTGTTCCACGTAAGCCACGTGTGGGATGCCAGCTGTACCGACGTTCGGGCACTGCTGATAAGACGCGCAGCTAGGGGTGCAGTCCCCTGGAAGGAGGTACCAAAACTTGCCGAGGTTCTGTGGCATGAGTCATAGTTAATTTTTTTTAAGTCGTTTTATTCCTAATACTTAGAGAGTGGGCGGGCAACTAGAGAGCTGGTAATGTTTAGAACAGCAACGTATGATTTATATGGAACGTAAGTGAATGTATCATATCTCGAAATACTGGCCTAATCTCCTACTTCAATTTGCTTTCCTCTTACAGTTAAATGTAAGCCCATACATTTACTACGCTTTAATATCATCTGCTCAAGAAATGTACTGAAAAGTGTAAGTGTGCCGTAGAGCCTAAACGAGCTCCTTCAACGTGGTATTCAAAGTGGCGGATTGTTCAGCTTGTGCTGTACAGTGCTCTAGTCAAGCGTATCCGAGATGCATTCATACGGAGCCCTCGGCAGTTCGCTAGACGGCAGGTCAGTTAATTCAGCTTCCTCAAGCAACAGAATGTATGAACAACAATATCAGGAGTCCGCCTTGATGCAAAACACCTTGTTATATGTTTAATTTCTTTATTTTCCCAAACTAGTTTCGGCGACAAATATCACCATCATCAGTGGGCTTTTTTAATCTAGAACATGCGGAGAATAGCACGGTTACACAAACAGAGTGGCACATTATTACATTTTTACTGATCGTTTCTTGAAATATACTTTTTTATATTACCTTATTTATTGCAAGTTACATAATGTTTTTGAGCATTATTTTTGCTGTTTGCAACATATTTACTCCGTGCTTATGTCACCGTTTTTATTCACGAACATCATGTCATCTGCAAACTGTATGAGCGGCTGTTAGTAAACAAATACTGAAGGTGAACTGTGTATGTCAGCAATATACTCTTGGGATTGCAGCAGCGTTGTGGAATGCAGTGTAATGAAACTGTTACTTAGCTATTTGTGTACTTACGTTCGTTGGATGGTGTGGAGACGCTTTTTTATACACAAAACAAAACTTTCGCACTTTGTTTTGGCTCGCGGGTATTACGCCATCTTGCCGTTCGCGCGTGTCGCGAGAGGTGTATCGCATGTGGCGAGAGAGGCTATGAAAACTGTAGCGCGAATTAGAAGGTATGAATTTTGCACATCACTTCTTCAGGATATGAAACTTGTTCTGAAAGACTCATCTTTTAGGAGAATTCGACGTCTCATTTATCGCGTAAAGTAAACCGCCACAAGGTAAGAGTTTCGGGGCCGCAAAACCCTGGCGTCATCGTCGAACAGGAAAGAGACTCACCGAAACTCAGAGTTTTGTGTCGCTTCTCTTCACGAAGTTTATGGGCCTTTCCTTTGTGTGGAGGAAACGGTGACAGGAATGTCATACCTGCGCACGATGCAAAATTGCTTGTTTACTTAACTCCACGAAGATTCCAATGATATCATTTTTAAGCATGTGGCTCCCTGTGTCAATTTCACCTTGAGGAGCGGTGTTACCTTAACACCACCATCCCAGAATGTTCGACTGGAAGAGTTGGACAACAGGATCTCGTTCACTCCTTGCGAACTTCCAGGTCACGAGACCTCACAACCTGCGAATTTTTTCTGTATGGAGGGGGGGGGGGGAGGGGCGGTGGGTGCATCAAAATCAGTCATTGTCCCACCTATGGCAGCTAACCTTGAAGAGGTGAGAAGTGCGATTGTTGAGGCTGTCGATTCAATAAACATGGACTTGTTGATTCGTGTGTGGAATGAAGCGGTCTTTCTTCTCGATGTTTCTGGAGTAACACGTGGTGCTCGTGTTAAGTATGTGGTATGGTGTCTGCGCGGACAGAAAACTTGGAACATTCCTCTTTCCAGTGAAAAGTGCAATTTTTTTCTATCTTTAATGAGACTCGTTAACAATGAAAACGTTTTGGCTAAAAAATAGTTTATTATTATGTATCTTGGATTCAACATGTCCAATAAGATCCGTTTTCTCAACTCCCACCTAGACTTTATCCCTCATAGTAGTGGAACTGTCAGTGACTGACGCGGAGTAAGATTCCACCAGGACATTTCTGTTATGGAACAAAGATAGCAGGAGCATTGGAATGAAGGAATGCTTGCGGTCTTCGGGTAGCGATACTTCGGAACTCTGTTCCAAGGGACAAGCTAAAAGACGACGATCTCATGCAGCCACCACACCATTGTCTTCAGACCTATCTGCGAGTATTCTTCCAGAAATTTAGAACTCTTAAAATGTAAGTACCGGTGAAAAAATTCAACTGCACTTTCGGCAGAACATGGCGCTGCCGTTGGCAACGCCTGTATAATCGAACAAGTTTCTGGCGCAGTCGTTAGATCGGTTGCTGCCGCTACAGTGCCAGGTTATCAAGATTTAAGTGTGTTTGAACGGCATGTTGTAGTTGGCGCACGAGCGATGCGACACAGCATCTCCGGGGTGAATTGGAGGTTTTCCCGTACGACCATTTCACGTGGGTTCCGTGAACGTCAAGAATCCGGTAAAACATCAAATCTCGGACATCGCTGCGGCCGGAAAAAGACCCGGGACCAACGACGAATGAAGAGAATCATTCAACGTGACGGAAGTGGGACCCTTCGGAAAATTACTACAGGTGCAGAGGCAGATATTGAGCATATCTGGGTTGTCTTGCACCGTGCTGTTCAGAGGAAAACTCCACTTCCTCGTACTGTTAGGGATTTATGGACAGCCCGCAGGATTCACGGTGTCAGTTCCCTCCAGCACTACTTCAGACATTAGTCGAGTCCATGCCACGTCGTGTTTCGGCACTTGTCGCGGCGGCCCCATAGTGTGAAGAGCGAGCGGGTCCCCACTCAGCCAAGCCAGCCAGCTACGCCACGAGCCGCTTCCTCAGGCTGTTTCACAACGCAGTACCGGCCCTGCCGCGGCGCGCGCTTTAAACCTGTGGCGACGCCGTGTACGGATACGTTCCGGCTGCGTTTATTTTTAGACAAATGCATTAAGACCATGAGGAATACAAAAAAAGATAGATTCTTCAAAAGACAGCAATATAGAGTAAATATTATTAACACAAGAACGGAAGTCAGGAATATCCTGCAAACATAGAACCGAATGCCTGTTCATGTGAATGTATGTTCCTCTATTGCTATTCGTAAGACGAACCCCATATAATGCAATCAGTTTGTAGAATTTAAGGCTTGTTGTCATTTTGTGTCTCTACTAAAAGGTAGAAGTTTTCTTTGAAGGACTGCATTGAAACTTAACAATTCTTGCAAAACGAAGAGTGTTTAAAAAGTGAGCAGAAATTTATAATTTCGTGTGTTGTATTATTACAATTTGCACCACTTTTTTGTCACTGCCTTTGTAAACATGCCTCAAAAGTATGTGTACAATGTTATCCATATTGGGTATTTGCTCTGTTGTCAGCTGTCAGAAAGGTTACATGTGTTTTGGTAGCATCCAAGATTATTTGTTTTGTATAAAAATAAATGAGAGAATCTGTATTAAATTTTGTTATAAGAATGGAATAAAGTGTATGAAATTTTGAGAACTGGTAAATATTGCTTTTGGTGAGCCTGTTATGAGTACACCAAGGGCAGACAAGTGGTATAAACATTTCAGAGCAGGCCTTAAAGGACAGCCATTTTACATGCAAAAATGCACAGTTAAGAGACCTATAAACTATCCCGAAGAAACAGCTCCTAAATGTTTCGGGAACTGGAGAAAGCCGGGTGGTGTGGCCGTGCGGTTCTAGGCGCTATAGTCTGGAATCGCGTGACCGCTACGGTCGCAGGTTCGAATCCTGCCTCGGGCATTGATGTGTGTGATGTCCTTTGGTTAGCTGGGTTTAAGTAGTTCTAAGTTCTAAGTTCTAGGGGACTGGTGACCACAGATGTTAAGTCCCATAGTGCTCAGAACCTTTTGAACCATTTTTGAACTGGAAAAAGCACTGGTATAGTATGTATTCGGGAATATTTTGAAGAGGATAGCATAGCTGTACATTAACAAATAAATTTGTTACCAAAAAATTATTTTTCCGTTCGTTACTTACGCGTCCTATTGGGTGAGGGTGACGTTTGCATAAATTGTAGCCCTTTGGTTGGGACTGGTAATATTAGCCTCTTTAATACACGCTGTAATAACGATAGAGACGATCGAACGCTCCTTATTCCGCAAATACCTCGACTTCTTCGTATTCCGCACATCGTCTTGCAACGCTAGACCATTATCGATCACTTGCGGATATCGAAGTACATCAGTAAGTTTACAAAGTTAACTGATTGACACTGGCAACTAAGATCCCACGAACAGGAACGACGTGTATGAGTGCACGCTGATCTACACCTCTAGACAGGTAAGGGGCAACAGATTCTGGGTGCCCCTGTAGGCCAGTGGCAGGGGTCTCCCGGGAAAGGCCACTTCCCCCACCAAAAGCGCTGCTCGCTCTTCAGTTTACAGACAGACTATACACGATATCAGGCAGGTGAACCAGTTTCTTTGGGTCTTCAGTGAATAAGTAAAAGCCCAAGGTAGGCAATTAATGAATGGACGAAAGGGGGCGGGCAGGCGAGGAGGGCGTCGCTTGTGTGCAGAAGTGTTGTGGAAGCGGCGGCCCTTTAGCAGGCAGCAGGCGGCTGTTTACCTGGTGCAGCTGGAGGCTCCAGCAGCAGGGGCTGCCAGGGCGGCGCCAGCCACTGTGCGCGGGTGGAGGCGGGGGCGGCTGCCATGTCGACGAGCTGGACGGCCGAGCGACACTGGCCAGTGCAGCGGCCACCAGCCACGGGCGCGGCCATGGCGGGGTCCCGCTAAACGCGCCGCCGCGGCTGGAAGGCCACCGCGGCCAACTTCTTCCTTCCCGTGGCGTCGGCCTGCGCAGGTGCCCGACTGACGTGTCCACTGGCAGGGGGGGTACCACCCACGCAGCCGCAGACCGCTGGGTTTTTTCCTGTGCGCCGAGGCATGCCTGCCGGCGGTACACTGACCACAGAGCCACTGCGGCAGGTGGCGAAAGCAATGGCGTAGCGGTGTGCACCTACAGACATGGTAGTTGGTCCATTTGGGGAAGGGGGCTAAACAGCGAGGAGATCGGTCTCGTCGGGTTACAGAAGGATGTGGAAGCATGTCAGCCGTGCCCTTTCAAAGGAATCGTCATGGCATTTGGCTGAAGCGATTTGGGGAAATCATGGAAAACTTAAATCAGGATGGCCGGACATGGGTTTGAATGTTTGTCCTGCCGATTGCTAGTCCAGTGTGGTAACCACCGCGCCCCCTCGCCCGTTATACAGGGTGGTCCATTGATAGTGACCGGGCCAAATATCTCACGAAATAAGCATCAAACGCAAAAACTACTAATAAAGAAACTCTTCTAACTTGAAGGGGGGAACCAGATAGCGCTATGGTTGGCCCGCTAGATGGTGATGCCATAGGTAAAACGGATATCAACTGCGTTTCTTTAAATAGGAACCCCCATTTTTATTACATATTCGTGTAGTACGTAAGGAAATATGAATATTTTAGTTGGACCACTTTTTTCACTTTGTGACAGATGGCACTGTAATAGTCACAAACGTACAAGTACGTGGTATCACGTGACATTCCGCCACTGCGGACGCTATTTGCTTCGTGATACATTACCCGTGTTAAAATGGACTGTTTACCGATTGCGGAAAAGGTCGATATCGTGTTGATGTATGGCTATTGTGATCAAAATGCCCAACGGGCGTGTGCTATTGAAACGTCCCCTTAGAAAAATTATACAAGACTGGTCTATGTGAAACGTCCTCTTTGAACAATTATACACGACTGTGGTTAAACTGACACACAATAGTTTTTAGCGCAACGCAATCTGACTTTCAATAATCCCTACAAGAGAATGGCCCTGACTAACATTAACCTATATGTTTCACAAATCACTTACCTCACAAAAATCTTCGTTACTCGAACTACTGCAATTCAGCGAGCGCCACTACTGCCAGCTAACTAAAAGATTCAAACTACGGAAGGCACTAACTACTGATAGGCATAGTTAGCAAATGAAAGATTTTAATAGAGAACAAACAATGTATTTACCTTAATAGTCATAATATATATATCAGTTCATGACACCAATTCTTACAAATTTCAAAACTCCGCCATCTCTCTCCCCATGTCCACCAACGCTGGCGGCTCACCTCCAACTGCGCAACGCTACGCGCTGTTAGCATCCAGCTGCCGCTGCCCAACACTACAATGGCGAGTATTACAACAATGCCAACCAGCCACAGACTGCACACAGCACAGCCAGTGATTTTCATACAGAGCGCTACGTGGCGGCGGCGTTACCAATAAAAAAAACCTAAACAGCCTACTTACACTATGTATGCTGCTCGGTATCCTGGACGACATCATCCGAAAGTCCGGACCGTTCGCCGGATAGTTACGTTATTTAAGGAAACAGGAAGTGTTCAGACACATGTGAAACGTCAACAACGACCTGCAGCAAATGATGATGCCCAAGTAGATGTTTTAGCTCCTGTTGCGCGTAATCCGCACATGATCAGCATGCAAATTGTGCGACAATCGGGAATGTCAAAAACGTCGGTGTTGAGAATGCTACATCAACATAGATTGCACCCTTACCATATTTCTGTGCACCAGGAATTGCACGGCGACGACTTTGAACGTCGTGTACAGTTCTGCTGCTGGGCACAAGAGAAATTACGGGACGATGACAGATTTTTTGCGTGCATTCTATTTAGCGACGAAGCGTCACTCTCCAGCAGCGGTAACGTAAACCGGCATAATATGCACTATTGGCCACAAGAAAATCCACGATGGCTGCGACAAGTGGAACATCAGCGACCTTTGAGGGTTAATGTATGGTGCGGCATTATGGGACGAAGGATAATTGGTCCCCAGTTTATCGATGGCAATCTAAATGGTGCAATGTATGCCGATTTCCTGAGTAATGTTTCTACCGATTTTACTACAAGATGTTTCAATGCATGACAGAATGACGATGTACTTCCAACATGATGGATGTCCGGCAAATGGCTCGCGTGCGGTTGAAGCGGTGTTGAATAGCATATTTCATGACAGGTGGATTGGTCGTCGAAGCACCATACCATGGCCCGCACGTTCACCGGATCTGACGTCCCCGGATTTCTTTCTGTGGGGAAAGTTGAAGGATATTTGCTACCGTGATCCACCGACAACGCCTGAGACATGCGTCAGCGCATTTTCAATGCATGTGCGAACATTAAGGAAGCCGAAGTACTCGCTGTTGAGAGGAATGTCGTTACACGTGTTGCCAAATTCATTGAGGTTGACGGACATCATTTTGAGCATTTATTGCATTAATGTGATATTTACAGGTAATCACGCTGTAACAGCATGCGTTCTCACGATATCGACCTTTGCCCAATTGGTAAACGGTCCATTTTAAGAAGGGTAATATATTGCGAAGCAAATACCGTCCGCACTGGCGGAATGTTACGTGATACCACGTTTGTGACTATTACAGCACCATCTACCACAAAGCGTAAAAAGTGGTCCAACGAAAGCATTCATATTTCTTTACGTACTACACGAATATGTAATAAAAAATAGGGGTTCCTATTTTAAAAAAAACGCAGTTGATATCCGTTTGATCTATGGCAGCGCCATCTGGTTTCCTCCTTCAAGCTAGACAAGTTTCGTTCTTTGTAGTTTTTTCGTTTGACGCTTATTTAGAGAGATATTTGGCCCTCTCACGATCAATGGACCACCCTGTATATTAATGGCGGTAATATCGCGTACTCGGGGCATAAAAGGGCAGTGGATTGGTGGAGTTCTGACTTGTACTCAGCTCGTTCATGTGAAAACGTTACCGGCGTGATTATGGCCGCACGACAGCAATTACCGCACACTGAACGCGGAATGCTACTGGATGCATGGGACCTTCCGTTTCAGAAATCGTTAGGGAATTCAATATTCCGAGACCCTCAGTGCCGAGAGTGTGTCTAGAATACCAAATTTCGGGCTTTACCTCTCACCACGGACAATACAGTCGCCAACGGCATTCACCTTCCAAGATGCCACTCCTGGCCGGTGTAAAATGAATGTGCGCCCTGTCTGACTACCCCTGAAGCAGATCTCGGCATCTCTTAATGATGATATCTCGTCCTTCTTGCTCTTTAACGTATAAATTGCAACATAAATGGATGATTAAGGGAACTAGTAACTATAAAATGGTAAATCCTATTTCCGCTTATACATTTGTTGTCGATTAAAACTTCTTTTTATTGCAACTGTTTATATATCAATGCCCAATGGACGCCAAGAGATACAAATGAATTTTCTAACTAATACGATTGAGCGATCTGCCCGTTTTCATGGCTACGCAATCTAACATAAATAACGCGAGACGACTGACACCATCTACTTACCAAACACTGGAAGACGCTACTTTCAAAGATGGTCTACCGCGGTGTGCAACATCAGTGGAAATAAAATTTGCGTAATCACAGCTGTTTAGCTTTATAGCCCTAATAAACCGGGGCAGTTAGCAATATCACCAAAAGTACTGCGTCCGGTGCATTGGAGTGATGGTTCTCGTATACGTCTGAGACGATGGAAGAACTCCAGCCACAAAATAAACTCTTTCAAACGCTAGGACGACAGAAGGCGGTCCTCTGACTAGTATACTCTAATACTGTCTTCTCCTCTCTGTGTTCTACAGACGAGAAACACGAACTCCCAGCCACAAGGACGGAATTCAGATAACATCTCAAACGTGAGTATGGACACAGGAAGTGCTCTCAATCAATGAACGCTGCGTACTCAAAGATGACTCCCTACCCGGAGGCGATGTCCAGATTCGTATAAGCTGACAACAGTACAGTGCCTAACCGTTCTGACCATAAAATCTCCTGAGAGCAAAGACAGCAAGTCCGTTCGTACCAATAAAAGCTGATACTGCACTACCGTCAAACATGGCCGCTCAAAACGGAAGACCCCCCTCCTCTCTCTCTCTCTCTCTCTCTCTCTCTCTCTCTCTCTCTCTCTATCTCCACCGCTGGATTCCCAGCCAAGCTCGGCTCCCCTCCTTCGTAGCTCGCATGGCGAGTCATATTCTCGAAACCACGGAATATTCTCCCTCTCTACAGACTCTTCCGAACGCCGACCAACCACATTTTAGTCTTTTGTCGTCCAGCGCGGAAAGTTTGCGAGGAAACCTTATACAATTTTACGCTTCTGAGAGTAAAAAATCCTCGGAAATGAGCCCGCCAGCGAGTACAAGGACGCGTTTTTGCCCGGTATAGTGTAGCGCAATATCCATGCATTAAAATCTGGGGCTGTACCTGAATCCGGTTTCGGACGGGCTGGTACAGCACAGTATTCGTACGACATGGTTTCGGAGGGATGGTGCAGCGCAATACTTGGACGGACTAGTGTATGGTAGTATCCGGGCGTGGTAGCGGTATTGTGTGGTGCCGGATAGGGTGCTACTCACGGGGGGCAGTCGCCTTCCTCTTCCACGGATATCTGGCGCACAAAATAGTGCAAATGGGCTAGGATCTAAGCTGAGCGTATGACCGGAAATCACGTGACCGGAAGTGCGATCATCTCGGATTTGTAGAGTATACAAGGATGCACGTTGGCCGGATCTAATCAGTTTTCTGTGGTAGTTGAAAGTGTCAACATGGATTCCTCCAAAGTGCTTAACATGCCTAGTTCGGCAAGGTTCGCAGGAGAGCTTCTGTAAAGTTTGGAAGGTAGGAGACGAGATACTGGCAGAACTAAAGCTGCGAGTACCGGTCGTGAGTCGTGCTTGGGTAGCTCAGTTGGGCAGTCGGCTCTCAGCCGTGACACCGCGCGGACGGGCTCGGCGCGCCGGGCAGTTCTCCGCAGGTGTTGTTGTTTACCCGCTAGCGCGCGGTCGCGTCGTATAGTACCTGTACCGACCCGACATGGCGTTCTCATATCGAAAAGCTACAATCAAGCTAACGTTCAACGCATCGTACACGAGACCGAAGGCCCATGAAATTGAACGGTTTATACGAGACATCATGCACATAGAACCACAAGAACTGATAGGAATTCATCTGTCTATTGTAACCAGCACAGTGTACCTCAAACTGATTGACGAAGCGGCCTGCGACAGATTACTCCGACGATCTGCGAACGGCTTTCGCTTCTGTCACGCAGACGGTAACGTGAGCGTGGTAGGAGTTGACCATGCTGGTCTGGGGGTACGTACCGTGCGCGTCTTTGAACCACCGTTCGAAGTTCCCGCCAACCTAGTCGTTGATGCGCTGCGGCCATACGGCACAGTTCTGAGTCACACAGAGGAGAAATGGAACACATTGGAAACGTACCCTGTCCTTAACGGGGCACGACAAGTGCGCATAGAACTTAAGAAGCACGTTCCATCATTTGTTTTCGTTGGTGGCTGCCGCGCAATTGTTATATATGATGGACAACCGAGGACCTGCTCGGGCTGCGGCCAGGAGGGCCGTGTTAGAACTGAGTGTCTGCAGCGACGCCTCGTTCAGGTGCTCCGCAATGAACTTGCCCAACGATCCACTATGACCTCTCTCCCGCTAACGTATGTGGAGGCGGCACGACATGATGTGATGGATGATCAATACATGCCACCTCCTCAAGCCGCTGTCAGCTCCGTTGGAGAGTCAACGCCGTCGACGACGATGCACCCCAACGGTGTAGAGGTTCCTACAGCCTCTGCCCACCGCAGCGTCGTGGGCGCCCAGCCACCGTCACTGTCGGGATCGGACACAGGGGTTCCTGGCGACCGAGACTGTGTCGAGCCCCGCCCTCCAGTGGATGTCGAATCTCGGACCCGAAAGCAAAAATCACCCAAGCGACACAAGAAGAGGCGATTGTCAGCTGAAGAACAGGACAGGGATGTGCAGCCGGCGGAAGACATCGACTTCGTTGACTCGCCCACAATTGCAACGGACTCCAGTGGCATCATTCACCAGAAGGTGCCTGAAGACCAGGAACACACTCCTAAATCTGGTGGCCCAGAAAACGAGCCGCATTGCGTCGACTCCCAAAATGTGGGCTCCTGTGAAAGCGACCAGCCCCCAATGACATCACTAGCGTCTCTTGGTGATTGGGCAGACGATATGGAGGCAGATGATGCACAGCACACATCGATATCTCCACCAGAGCCCATGGCTGACATTGAGCGCGGAGGGCTCTGCCAGTCAGGGATTCATACGGCACAGTAATGCACAGCGTGCTGATGGATGGCTGTGTGGTGTGTAAGATCACTGTGGGCTTGCACCGGCACACTGCCTCCGCCACTTGATATGTCTCAGTTATACCGTGGGAACAGTCAATGTAAATGGTGTCCACTCCACTGTCAAGACCCGCATGTTACACGACATGATCAGAGCGCCAGACTTGGACATTGCCCTTCTCCAGGAGGTCCGTCCCGAGCTGCGTTTAGACCTATATGGCTACACCACGTACAGCCTACCCGTAGGCGATGGCGCAGGAAGAACGGCCATCCTTCTCCGAGATGGCATAGACGCGACGGACGCGACGTACTTGACGAACGGGCGAGGCATCGCACTCACACTTGGCGCAGTCCGCCTCATTAACGTCTACGCTCCCTCCGGTAATTCGCACCGAGGTGACAGGCATGTCTTCTATTCGGAAGAGGTAGCCACACTTTTGCAAGGAAATATGGACCATTACATAGTGGGCGGCGATTTTAGCAGTGTTCTGCGGCCCGAGGACCAGATACCGCATTACGTCCCATGTCCGGCTCTACAAGCATTGATATGTTACCTCGCGCTCCACGACACATGGCTCTTACATCATGGGACCCAGAGTGGATAGACGCACTTTACCAGCCATTCTGCCAGTCGTCTGGACGGATATAAGTCTCGCGTGCCCTAAGCACAGCAACCCGTGATGCAGAACTCTGGCCGACGGCCTTCACGGACCATCTCGCGTACATCTGCACTGTCACCTTGCCCCGACAACTCACAAGACGCAGCAGGGGCCCGTGGACGCTGAACGTCTCCCTCCTTCGCGAGGAAGCGTGTCGGCGAGCAGTCACTGACACGTGGCGTCGATGTATCAGGCGCTTGCCCATGTATACTTCCACGTTGCTGTGGTGGCTGGGATGTGTCAAACCTGCACTCCGAAAGACCTTGATGGTCTACGGGCGTGACAGATCGAACTGGCAAAGGGCAACATCGGAAGTTTACTATACAGCGTTACGTGAGCTGGCGACGCAACCACCGTCTTCCGAACGTCAGATGTCCGTACAACGCATCGAAGCTCGTCTACTTCGCATCAGGACAGAGCAGCTAGAAGGTGTCCGCATCCGTGCGCGAGTGCAAGACTGTATCCCCAACGAAACAGCGTCAGTGTATCACATTGTGCGCGAGAGGCGCCACCGCAAACGTCAGCTCATTACGGCGGTAAACACGGAGGAGGGCGGCCGCGCAGTGACACAAACGGACATCGCGCTCACGTTCGCCAGACGCTATGGGACCTTGTACACGGAAGATCCGCGAAACGTACGTGATTACGACGAGCTGCTGCACGATTTTCCCGCCCCTCGGGACGTGGCGCCCGATGATAGTCTGCTGTTGCCCATTACAGCCGACGAGCTGACATCGGCCTTGGCACGTGGAGCACCGAACAAGTCGCCTGGACCGGAGGGTTTACCCCTGGAATTCTACCGCACGTTTTACCACCTAATGGGTGACAAGTGGCTCCAAATGTTTCAAGACCTGATTTCACTGTCCCCACAGAATTGACAGAAGGCATCTTGATCCCAGTACCGAAACCGAATGGTGGTTGTAGGTGGCAGGACTTTCGCCCAAATCTTCGCCCGTATCCTCCGCGCGCGTCTATCGGGAAATCCACCCACACCGATCAGACATGTTTAGGTGGTGTCAGCAACATTCGTACGGCGTTAGGAGCACACCGCGACGTAATTGCTTTGACGGCGGCCTGCAAAATACAAGGCGCCCTTGTCGCCGTCGATTTTGACCACGCATTCGACCGCGTCGACCACGGCTTCTTACGCGCAGTTTTGCAACACATGGGCCTCTCTCCGGACTCTGCACAGGTGGTCCTTCGACTGGTCCACGGAGCGCGCTCCCGCATGATGGTCAACGGTTATCAGGCTGGTCACATTGTTGTTGGACGGTCAGTGCGACCCCTGTCGGGCATATTATTTGCTGCCGCGCTTGAACCAGCTTTACATGGTCTACGGCAGAGATTATCTGGTATGTCCTTGCGCGACGTGACCTTTCGTTGTGGTGCATTCGCCGATGACGTGGTGTTCCTGGCCAGATCAGAGGATGAAGTGCATATGGCTACGCCAGTACGGGGCGGACACTGGGAGCGTCATCACCGTGAAGAAGACAAAGTACATGGATGTCGGAGGGGGGCTTTCCCACACAACGGCGGTGCCCTTTGACAAGGTGCCCGTACTCAAGTGTTTAGGAGTGCAGTTCTATAGCAATGTCCGCCGCACAGCGGCGGCTACGTACCGCCGGCTCCTACACCAGACACGTGCTCTGCTGCAGGACAACAAACTGCGTCGCTTAGATATGCTCCTCAGAACACGTTATGTCAACACCTATCTTGTCTCAAAACTGAACTATTTTGCGCATATCCTTCCCTTGACGGCTACGATGGCCGACCGATTTCAAGCAGCATATGGACATTTCGTAAGCACCGGTCTTGTTTGTAAAGTCCGATACGCCACCCTGACACTACCGCAGCGGGCTGGCGGTATCGGTTTAATTCATGTATATAACCGCGCGCGATCGCTTTATCTCAACACTATGCGTCGCAAGTTGACCTCTGCCTACGCCACTCTGACGGGCACCCTGATAGCGGAAGTGGCACCACACTCTCTGCATCCCCCGGTTTCTGTAGGACACATTTCACCGGCACTCACCCAAATCAGAGAGTTCTTTCTTGACTTCAGCTACTTACGGTCAGAACTTCCGAGGACACGGAAGCCCGGCACAAAAGACTATTATCGCCTCTATCAACAGCGGCAACCTGTAAATACGGTCGTCCACAGACATCCTGAAGTTGCCTCTAACACGGTGTGGCGAGCGGTACACACGCCTTTTCTACCTACGACGGTGCGTTCATTGTGGTACGTGGTTGTGAATGGGAAGTTCGCTACTCGTCAGAGGCTCCATTCCATACATCTGACGGACGAACCCTTGTGTCCGACATGCTCAGTCGTTGACTCGGATGCACACCGCCTGACTTGTGCCGCGACCAGCGAGTGCTGGCTACTGACGCAGCGCATGCTGGCGTTACTCCTGCGGCGATTGCCGGAGTCAGTCTCTCCTGATGAGGTATTGCGCCCCGACGGCGTATGCTTTCCATCAACCAGAACGAACGCCGTTAACTGGCTAAAAGGCATGGCCGTTTACTACATATTTTGCGATGCTCCCAAAGGCAGACTCGACTTTTGGTCCCTATTGATGACAACACATGCAGCTTTCAGCCGCCACCCGAAGTACAGAACTCGTTTCGCAAATTATTTAGGTTCATTATTTGCGGATCCTCCTGCTCACTGGTGCGTTCCGGGTATGAGACGCTGAAAATGAAGAAGAATCCTGGAGCATATCGATCCTCTACGCACGGAATAGGGGGGAACCCCTCCCAACAGACGAGAAGACGACTCGGACGCTCGGCTACGGCAATTGTACGACCTTTGTCATGGAAAAAAAATGTTATAAAAATTAAAGAAATAAATAAATAAAACTTCGACAAACCCACTACATCCTCTTCCTGATCCTTCGATCCTCGAAAATTAAAAAAAAAAAAAAAAAAAAAGTGGTAGTGTGTCTGCTTCGCATGCAGAAATCCCTGGGTTCAAATCCCAGCTCCTCCAAAATATTTTTGTTAGTTTTACTATTATTTGCAGCTATTGGAAGAAACATATATAAAAAAAAAAGATGGTAGAGCACTTGCCCGCGAAAGGCAAAGGTCCCGAGTTCGAGTCTCGGTCGGACACACAGTTTTAATCTGCCAGGAAGTTTCATATCAGCGCACAATCCGCTGCAGAGTGAAAATCTCATTCTGGAAATCTTGTTACTGACATCGGTAACATAAATTACACCGAAAATGGTACGCCCCTTAGCAAGAAGAATTTAACTGTGCTTACTCCTATTACAGAGCCCTTTTGTGATAACATTGTGGTATTTAAAACCTGTGGTCAAGACGACTGTCAGGAGCAGTTAGAGAAGGGGCGATCTGTAATGTTAAAGAAGGAGATGTGTGGCTCATGTAAGTATTATCTACGTAGTAAATTCTCCAAGTTCTTCACCGCGAGACATGGCGTCAAGGCGAAGCTACCATTTCTCCTACATGGAAGCGACAGTGTGACAGCAAGAGAAGTACTGGACAAAATCGGTAAGGAAGCACTGGAGACAATTTACAAGAAATATAAAAATGCTGTTGCTATACCATATAAAGTGGAATTAGCGGATGTTAAATTGCATGTTCTAATGGAGGAGTAGCCCGGGATATTGCAGCAGCTACTTGTAGACGATTATTACCTTTTGGATTTAGAAATAACGCAAGACGTGGCCGGAATTTTCAATAAAATGGAGATGTGCGGCTGCCTAACACCAACCCACGACATCTGCATGGAAAGGGGAGCATCAGGAACGCAGCAGTGTGATTGTGGACAACGATAAAACAGCTGGAATAGACTGTTTGACGTGGATGAGCTCCAATTGTAGGTTAAAGGTATATAACAAATTTATATGTCAAATGACAAGTCCGTGAGTAAATAAAGTTATAGAAACTTACAGGTAACCATCTTATAGATTTTATAAAGTGTCCAGACACGCGACTATGGGAAACTTTTACGTCTTCTTTGGTTAAGGAGCATGGCATTACCAGGCTGGAGGCCACAATACAGGGTGTAACAAAAGGTACGGCCAAACTTTCAGGATACATTCCTCACACACAAATAACGAAAAGATGTTATGTGGACATGTGTCCGTAAACGCTTAATTTCCATGTTAGAGCTCATTTTAGTTTCTTCCACCTACGCTCAATGGAACACGTTATCATGATTTCACACGGGATACTCTACCTGTGCTGCTAGAACATGTGCCATTACAAGTACGACACAACATGTGGTTCATACACGATGGAGCTCCTGCACATTTCAGTCGAAGTGTTCGTGCGCTTCTCAACAACAGAGTCGGTGACCGATGGATTGGTAGAGGCGGACCAATTCCATGGCCTCCACGCTCTCCTGACCTCAACCCTCTTGCCTTTCATTTATGGGGGGCATTTGAAAGCTCTTGTCTAAGCAACCTCGGTACCAAATATAGAGACTCTTCGTGCTCATGTTGTGGACGTCTGTGATACAATACGCCATTCTCCAGGGCTGCATCAGCGCATCAGGGATTCCATGCGACGGAGGGTGGACGCGTGTATCCTCGCTAACGGAGGACATTTTGAACATTTCCTGTAACAAAGTGTTTGAAGTCACGGTGGTACGTTCTGTTGCTGTGTGTTTCCATCCCATGATTGATGTGATTTGAAGAGAAGTAATAAAATGAGCTCTAACATGGAAAGTAAGCTTTTCCGGACACATGTCCACATAACATATTTTCTTTCTTTGTGTGTGAGGAATGTTTCCTGAAAGTTTGGCCGTACCTTTTTGTAACACCCTGTATACAACTACAGAATGGACCGTGTGTTCGACCCAGCTGTTTAAGTGTATTAGGCACCAACAATCAGTATTTACAATGCGCTCCATTTTACTCTGTGCCATTTGCATCCATGTGGTGTCAGCTAACTAATAATTTACAGAACAGTTGCTGTGTGGTGTTTAACAACGTTGTACAATTTGTCCACCGGGGTAATAAGAAGACGCAATTGTCCGGTGTGCAGGTAAGTCTGCCTGAGTCTCAGCACCGAGAACAGCTTATGAGTTGTGCCCTGTCTGCCTGTAAACTACGTGGAGATTCTTAACTCTGACTCCAACGAGGACAATATAATATTACGCACACTGATATAGATATCGCCGCATTGGGACTGGTTACTACAAATAATGTTATACGTCAAGTCTTAAGAAAGAGGACCAATTTAACAAACAGGCTTAAACCATTTCCCATTAAAGATATTACTCCTTTAAGTTTAAGTGTACGCAAACGAAAACTGGAAATGGACGACTTCGAAGTAAAGAAAAGGAAACTGGAGTATATGGCGAAGACAACTGCTAAAAAGGAGCAATATAAGCTGCAATTGGAAAAGGAAGAAGCTATTGCCGATGTACAGGCCCGGTTTACGTACGTATTTAAACATTCTGTTTGGAAAAATCTGACTACGAAGGGGGGATACAAGATAATAGCGTTTACTGTAAAGAGCAGTAGTAAGTGGCCATATGTTGGTGTCCTGACCGAAATCAGTGGGATCGAGAACGTCTACTATATTAAGGGACGCACGAAAAATGTGTTTATCAAACTCCATTCCTCCTTAGAGCTGCTTAAAAAGGATGGATACATTATAGCGAAATGTGGTGTGGTCGATGCCATACACTTAGCAACAGAACAGCCGTTTGCAGAGCTTAATACCAACGAAATAACAATCTTTAATGGCGATTCGTTTGCAAAAGTTGTAAACTTAAAGTTCTATACCGAAAAACCGCAAGAATGTCCAGCAGAAGAACTTGCAGCTTACACCCAGGAGGATGTGCAGTGTTATAACAACAGCGTCATGCAGGAAATAAGAGGAAAAATTAAAGTCCCCGAATGCTCTCCTCTAGAAGAACTGCCAGAAGGAACAAAACTAATTATTAAAGTCTTAAAAGAAGTAGTTTACAGAAAAAATTAGATATATTTCCTATCCTATATACCCAGATCCATGGGCATGTATTTTGATTGTGGAAAGTGGGTAGTCGGATGACCTTGAAAAGTAGTTGAAACTAGGATTTCATTTTACGGTTCGATAACATAGTTTATCGTAGAGAAACCTGGAAGAAGGATGTATGTCATGCGCTTGGAGCATACTTCTTACATTGGAATATTAAGAGTGCTACATTCCTTACGGGCAATAGGTCGAAAACGCAAGCGTTCTAAAATTATAGCCCGTTTTAAGTGCAGTACTTTGTACCCTTAGGAGTGCGTGTGTTTATGTTCGCTCTTACCTATAACCTCCAGGTAATGATCCTAGACTCTGGGATAATACTTTAAAATTGATAGCTTGGTTGATTCAGGTAAAAGTGCGTCGAACTCCATCCATCTGGAGCTCCATCGTGCATAAAAATGATGCATTTTTTGTTCTTAACTGTCTGAGAATACCTGTGAACTGTCATTTGGGTAGGTATTTGTAGACTGACACCAAAATCTAGCTGTACCGTCCCCTCATCAGTTAAGACGTGCATAGCGAGATAGCTGCTCCAAGTGTAGCGGACTTTGCACAACCGCCTACTGCTGAGTAATAGTTTATTAAGCGCCTCCATACCACTACAGATATGTTAATATACATTTATAAGGAGTACTAACCTCCTCGACATGGGCTCATCTTGACAAATATAGTGCATTTGGATGCTCTGAGACTACCGTCAGCGTAGAGATAGATCGTAAATTAAGTACTATGCTCGATGTGTTACAAATATGTAGAGCGTTGTCTGATGTACTTTGATCATGTATGTGTTCGAGAATTAACAATGAATCAACGTACTGCCCAGTAATCTATCTACATTCGCAACCATACTCGCAAAGTGATGTGTAAAAGAGGTGGTTTAGCTGTAATACTGAAATTGGGGGCCATTCTGTCACATAATTGGTCGGTGTTGAAATTAGTATAAAAGTGTTCACACTATCAACTACGATGCTTATTATTAAAGTGTATCGGTGGTATCTTTTCCACCCCATCTGTCCACTGACATGCTGTTGGTTACGAAATAATGATTGAGTGGCAATGCTTGTTTGAGTTGGAGGGAGAGTTTTGGCGACTGGGCTATACCTTCTGGCGTGGGCAGCACTGAAACAGTGATCGCTTACATGAATGCAATATGATGAATGAGTCGAAATGGAACGTAGAGTTATCAGCTATTCCGTCAGTGTGAGAGATGAGCCTAAATGTAGAGCTCGTGAATCACCTTCGGACTATAATGTGGAGACTCTACACCCCAAACTCTTCCGGTTTACTTATGTTGTAGCTGTCTTTTATTTAAAATCATCTGATGCGTGGCATGTTATGCCATCCGCTGTAAGAATATGATTTACACCGTGCAACGTCTAGTTTCCTGCGAAAGCCCGTGGATCAGAACTTCTTGATGTCGGTTTAGAACCTGGCGCAGGCCTCGAGGTCATGGCAGAAAAACAGAATGTTTGGCAGTGTACAAAGCCTGTTAGAAAACAGTGTGTCAAACAACTAAACGGGACCACAAGGGGCGTTTCTTGCGATTTACAGTATAGTATGTGGGATACGATCATTCTCCTAGAGTTGAAGTGATGAAACTTTAAACCACCCTCTGTAGTGTATCAATACGTGTGTATTTAATAGGTTGGTTCCACACAGGGAGCAGTAGCAGCAGCAGTTTGACAGGTACATTCAGCGAGGGGCGAGGTGTGGCGTTAGGAGCCTGGAGGACTGCACGCTGTGCTATTCTGGGAAGCATTGCGAAATATCTATCTATCTATCTGTCTATCTATCTATCTATCTCCCCACGCTGGACCCCCAACGCAGCTTTGCGTCATCGCGCGAGTAATGGCGTCTGTGTGAGTTCTATATCCGATGAAGTTATTTGAGCTTCTGTAGTTGTTAATTGTTCTCTGTTGGGGGGTAGAGAATAACGATGATAGCATGTTGGGCTGATAGATTTGAATGGACGTGGATCTGTAGTATTTGTATGTAGTTTGGGAAAGCACCACAAAGCGCACATTTCCGCCGAATCCTGTCGCACTAGCTCAGTTCGCTCTGTTTCTAGGCGGGTTGCAGAAAGTGGTGATTAAGGCTTTGTCCGACTTCTGCTCAGTTCCGACTTGAAATAGAACGATCACATATGCAAAGCTGTAGAAATGGAATCAGTTGCAAGATGTGTAGGGACTGACTAAGACCATGGTGGATTTTTACTGTAGCAGATAGGTACGAGAAAGGTGACTCGTTTCGAGATACGAGAGCGCGAGAAATATGATTCACCTGTAGCTGTGATCCGGTGCAGGTATGTGGCTGAATGGGAAAACCCAATTCCAAATCATAGACATCATTTATAGCGGATAGCGTAACACTGGAGGTGTGAAAAGCTAGTGTACATTTCTTACGACCTCAATAAGCATACGATTTATTACTGTTTGTAACCCTTATCAGTCATCGCCTTTAACTCAATGGACATATAACGGAACTTCTGACATGGTATCGAGACAGAATACGTTACACGTAGTGGATTAATATCTAGCGGCGTGAGGGAGTTGCAAATACCGGTCACATACCGCGTTCCTTAGCCGAATGACTTTCAAAATACACAGATTTTATAACGAGGTTGCATAGTTGGCTGTTGATACATACATTTCTACGACCACCGTCACCGTATATGTCCGGGAAACACCACCTCATTCAGAGGTAATGTCGTACCTCGATTTGTAAAGGGGGTATAGCTTTTAACATGGATACTTGGGTGCACCTGTAGAACCGAGAGCGCTTGTGACAGTAACCTATAGTAGTAGTTGCTGGGATCGGGATTTTTTCTTTATCATCATCTCGGTTATGTCTGTGACACGCTGGTATGACTCGCAGGAAGAACGCCAGACACATGCACACCTGTCCTTGATTTTCGTTCGGTATTATTTGGTGTCGTATGCTTCCAGTTATTGACGAGGTAATAATATACTTAGTATTAGTGCTGGGTGTGTTATATGTTCGCATTTGAGTATCAGGTTTATAAAGTATACGTGTTTGTGTAAAGGAAATGTCTATGTGCTGTTGTAGGGAGAGTATGGATTTGACTCGGAGTACTGTGATAGCAAAAGGAAGAGTATATCAAGTCATAAGAATGGTAGAGATATTTTTATTTCCAGGGCCACTGCCGACAGCAGGGTGCATTTCCGATACTTCGCCCGTAGTGGAATGCCGCTGAATTGAGACCGCATCGTAAGATATAATTGTAAGTTGTTGTGGTCTTCATTCCTGAGACTGGTTTGATGCAGCTTGTCTTGAACTCTATCTTGTGCCAGCTTCTTCATCTCCCAGTACCTACTGCAGCCTACAGCCTTCTGAATCTGCTTAGTGTATTCATCTCTCGGTCTCCCTCTACAATTTTTACCCTCCACACTGCCCTTCAATACTAAATTGGTGATCCCTTGATGCCTCAGAACAACCGACCCCTTCTTCTAGTCAAGTTGTGCCACAAACTTCTCTTCTCCTCAATCCTATTCAGTACTTCCTCATTAGTTATGTGATCTACCCATCTATACTCGATGTTAACAATTTTTTCTTCTTCAGAAACGCTTTCCTTGCCATTGCCAGTCTACATTTTATATCCTCTCTACTTCGACCATCATCAGTTATTATGCTCCCCAAATAGCAAAACTCCTTTACTACTTTAAGTGTCTCATTCCCTAATCTAATTCCCTCAGCAACGCCCGACTTAATTCGACTACATTCCATTATCCTCGTTTTGCTTTTGTTGATGTTCATCTTATATCCTCCTTTCAAGACACTGTCCATTCCGTTCAACTACTCTTCCAAGTCCTTTGCTGCCTCTGACAGAATTACGATGTCATCGGCGAACCTCAAAGTTTTTATTTCTTCTCCGTGGATTTTAATACCTACTCCGAACTTTTCTTTTGTTTTCTTTATTGCTTTCTCAATATACAGATCGAACTTTATAATGATAAAACATGTATGGGAGCGGTTTTCTAGAATGATTCCGTGTATGCATGGCCTGTGGTGGGAACCTTTCACGTTTCTCCGTTAACGGCAGCAGCCGCCCGAATGCAGAGGCCTGTTGGAGTGTGGGAATGTATCTGAGTTAACTTTGCCCTCCTCTAGACAAGCGAATAGCGAACTAATATATAGTATGTGTTTGGCGGCTTTCCTCATCAAGTGGAAATTTGAGAAGATGGTGCGTTTGTGGTGGAACGTTATTGGTTCAAATGGCTCTGAGCACTATGGGAATTAACTTCTGAGGTCATCAGTCCCCTGGAACTTAGAACTACTTAAACCTAACTAACCTAAGGACATCACACACATCCATGCCCGAGGCAGGATTCGAACCTGCGACCGTAGCGGTCGCCCGGTTCCAGCCTGTAGCGCCTAGAACCGCTCGGACACCGCGGCCGGGGGGAACGTTATTCCCTCCCATGTAAGTTGTTCGGTTGACTGCTCCTATTCATTTCACGCCTTTATTGTAGTTGAAAGAAGATCGATTGCGGTGTGTAGGATACACGTTTGACTGTCCTCTAGACATGGGAAAGACCTTAGTTGGCTTGTAAATTATACGGAATATTTGGAATCTGTTACATCACCGATATCGGTATTGGAGAGTGGAAGTATCAGTTTCCTCTATTCGTTTCTAGTTACTCAGTGGTTTACAGCACGCTGCACCTCGCCAAAGTTTGGGGGTTTGTAGATAAATAATTTCCAGTCTATATCTTTGGAATTATGTTGCGCTAGCGATCGGTAGGGTGCTGCATAGTGCTTGAGAAGTACCGCGAAATATTATGGCGAAAGTATGTGTGCTCTTGCAATAGCAGAGTCTGGAGGTGTGCGTAGAAAAGCGAGCAAGCAGAGAAGCAGGTTCGCAGCAGAAACTGCAACGCGATTGTGCCGAGGGGAAACTAGTGCACGTTAGTACACGTTTATGCGCGTTAATCTATGTGACACTCTTCCCTTGAAATATACCGCTTGGAGTTCATTCTACAGTGTAGCTGTTGTAGCTCAATATTCAAACTCCTGTCCTCAGTGGGAGAGCAGTGTAATTGAATAAGAGTCTTTCCGTATTTGACGATATGTATGGCACTTTGCGAGGCTAAGATGTCAGTGCAATATGGTGATCAGTGTAGAAGAACCGCTGGAAGTCTCGTCTGCAGAAGGAAAAAGGGCGGACAGTGCTTCGATATCGGAGGTATCAGTAATTGGATGGGAAAATTCGATAAGAGCGAATAATAATGCTCGACTGATTGTGGCGGGATAACATTTGCGTATGTTGAGAGCAGGAAGCTATCACGTTATATCCGGGAGGAAGACTGGATTCGGCGATATTTTGGTAAACAGGTTCTGTTAGGGCAGGAATTTTGCCGCATACGAGCTGAGACAACAAGAAAGCGAGCGTTAACTATTTGTGGGACACTATAAAATTACGGGGAGCTGGACTCGGCTGATATTTGTTTTTTCACAAAGCAATGTGACGTAATAGTAACATTGAGAACGTTTTAGATGGCGATGTGTCAGTTAAGCTGGGGCAGGTACGCGCGGTTGAACGGGTGTGTCAACACACACTGTGCTAGTCTGCCTTCAGCGGTAAAGACAAGTGGCGCCTGGAGGTGCCTCGAAAATGAGACTGGCGTGAACGCACTTTGGAATGCTATGACAGTATAACGGTGACTGTGTAGAGGGGTGCAGCTTTCACCGGTGTTCGGTGGCGGCGGCTGGTGTGTGCGAATAAGCGTGCGTCCCTGGCCGGTGGCGCTGGGAGCTGTGTCTGCATCTGCATGAGTACTCTGCAGTTCACATTCAAGTGCTTGGCAGAGGGTTCATACTATCTCCCTGCCATTCCATTCCCGAACAGCGCGCGGGAAAAACGAACCCTAAACCTTTCTGTTCGAGCTCTTATTTCTCTTATTTTATTTTGATGATCATTCCTACCTACGTAAGTTGGGCTCAACAAAATATTTTCGTATTCGGAAGAGAAAGTTGATGAATCAGATTTCGTGAATAGATCCCGCCGCGACGAAAAACGTCTTTGCTTTAATGACTTCCATCCCAACTCGCGTATCATATCTGCCACACTCTCTCCCCTATTACGCGATAATACAAAACGAGCTGCCCTTCTTTTGCACCCTTTCGATGTCCTCCGTCAATCCCACCTGGTAAGGATCCCACACCGCGCAGCAATATTCTAACAGAGGACGAACATGTAGTATAGATGAGTATATAAACATGGATTCGTGTTTTGTGCTACAAGGACTACGTTAAAATGAACCTTTATAGATTGGTTGGTTTACAATAAATATGTAAGTGCTGGACAACATACATAATTATTTCCGTAGTAACGTGGTAACTGTGCCAATTTAGGACGTTTATGTATGTACTAGTCACTGATACCGCATCAGATATCGAGCGGATTTCCTGCCAAACAGTTTTCATTTGCAGACCACTGAGAATCGTAGTGTTCCTAACCACAACGTCAAGTTTGCTGACATGCACGTACACTGCAGTGCTGCCATGCAGACCACCAGCTGCGTCAACGTGCTGCTGCTGGAACAAGAGCGTCTCCAGTGGGCGGCGTAATGATGTACCACATGCCTTCTTTACACGCCCTCTTTCATTCATAAGCATACTGGACTTGTTCTAGTTGGTTTGACTTTTAAATCCTGCTTCTCCTTCTTTCATGATGCCTGCTCTGTACCAAACTGAAAAGTCATGTAATTCTTTCATTTTAAATTTTCTTCGTTATTGTGTAAGTTATTTTACGGTGCTTGACAATAACTTGCTCAGTGAAACTTCCTGGCAGATTAAAACTGTGTGCCGGACCAAGACTCGAACTCGGGACCTTTGCCTTTCGCGAGCAAGTGCTCTTAATCTGCCAGGAAGTTTCATATCAGCGCACACTCCGCTGCAGAGTGAAAATCTCATTCTGGAAACATCCCCCAGTAGTCCAGTCAAATAGTAGATATACCTTGCAAAATGTGGGATAGAAGAGTTTATTTTTTCAACTCGTTCATATGGTTGGAAAGATTAGAAAACAGAGTTTTGCCAACAAAATTTCACTTGGGAAAACTGTCTGCAGTCAAAAAACTTCGAAAAGTTCGCAATTTTTTCAGTTTTTTCAAAATATCTCAGTTTCATTTGCTCCTACGCTTTAACGTCTATTTTCTTTTTTAAAGAGCACAAAATTCTTTACAAATTTGATTCTTGCTATTTTTTTCTACTCCCAATATCTAAGGCGCTACAGCGCCTCAAAAAATACCATTTTTTTTCAAATTTTGAGCATAGTGGCAAGATAACTAATTTTTGAACACTATTTTTTCAGTTTCTGTTTGTGTAGTATAAATGCATTATACATCATGTTATAAGTTGGAATTTACCACCTCACTTTCAGGTATTCAATTTCTCAGTATGCAACATGAGGATTGCTGGGCACCCAACTATTGTGATTCTTACATCACTACCTGAAGTTCACTATGGGCCACCTCAGCCCTGGTATTTATGAAACTATAAATATAAAAATACATCATTAAGACACACACAGACACACACACACACGCGCACACACACGCACACACACACCAAATAAATTGTCTCAGAACAGTGAAATATAATTAGCTGCAATAGGCAACCTAATTAGGTAGGTAATTATTCTTGTGTATAGAAGCTCACAGTTAACATTAAAAATAAGTAGCTTCATTACAATTAAAATGCATTGTCAGTTACTAAAAAATGTTGACCGTTCTGGGTGTGTAATACTTTTAATATTGCACTTAAGCGCACTTGAGACAGATATGAGCATCACTTCCAACGTTTTGATGGGCCAGGTTCCTCAGTGTCACCAGAAATGCCTTGAGTTAGGGATTCAGGGTCTGTACATAGAGTTGATCCCAGATTGACCTCTTCTTTAAACAGCGAGTCAGTCTCAGCAAGTTCGTTGATTTCGTCAGCGGTTTCCTCAACATCCTCGATAACATCTTCTTCACTGTCTTCATATAAAAATTTTGGCTCGTTTTCACAGTTGACCCCAATACATTTAATGCAAATTGAAGAACATTTGAAACCCGCTTTTCTGCAGGAGCACGCTCCGCCACAGTTGAGCTTGCATGAGGATGAAACAATGTGAAGAAGTGCTTCAGGTGCCGCATCTGGGCTCATTATAACGGGTGTTGGACCGTGGTCACTGTGATTCCAGCCCCATTTCTCAGGAGGTTCCCAGTTTCCCATCCAACTTTGGACTTGTTGGTAAGTCCGCAACCAATGATGTTGTGCAGCATCTTGTGTACGTGGCAACCGTGCAAGATTCAGTTTGCTTTTTGTGACAGACTTGGCGAATAGCTGGTACCGCAAATGGTCTAGTGAGTGGAAACTGCTGACACCTCCACTATACAATGCGATAGTAACCTGTTCTCCTGCAGTTATTATTTTTTCACGGGTAGCATGTGGTTTATTGAACGTGCAAAGCGCTGAGGTTAGGTGTTCATTTTTCGCAACAATATTGCAGAACTTGATATTTCCTTGACCAAAAAAGAGCAGATGTTGCATCACATCCGCTAAAGGCGTGAGTGAACAGAATATATTCACTGTCAAACTCGTAAGATGCAGTGGAAAACCTCTTTTCTTCTGCATTTCCTCTTCCTGGCTTGAAGAAAAATAAGTTTTCAATGCCTTGCCCCAAACCGGTCATGAGCACAGGCAGGTCAACATCTTCTCCTACAGTGACAACACTTCCGAAATCTTTGGTTCTTGAAATGGCAGATGTTACAATTATAAAGTCAGCGTCTTCTTGTGCCTGGTGCACTTCAATGCTACACTCCAGAAATTCCATTTTAAGAAGTGTGATCAAACGCATCTTGTTTCGTTCGTTGTACAAGAACTTGTTCTGAGGAACTTGGTTCACCATCTCTGATTGAACCACAACGTCAACCGAAGAATGTTGTTTGGACCTACGAATCCTCTCAGCACTCTTTGTGTTACATTTGTCTCCCTCACATGAACACCCATCAAATACAATAGCAAATAGATCCAAAATGACGTTGCAGGTAAGAAACATAGCTTTGGGCTGTTGACTTGAAGCAAACATTTCGAACAAAAGGCACTTTGTGGATAAGGTGCCCCCGATCAATGACAAAAAATTTACTCGGTCCACCTGACCTCACATCTTCCACTGGAACGAAGGCATTGTAGAATGAAGATTTTGTTCCTTTTCGCATGACTTTTTCTGGGAATAGGGACATTGGGTAAGGAGCAACTTCATATTTCAGAAAAGCTTTTAACTCTTCTTCACTTTGTTTCATTACACAAATCCTTTGGAAAAGAGTTGAAACAGGAGTAATTTTAGTGCTCCCAGCTTTTACAGAATTGAACGAAGAAAGGAAGTCACAACTTTATCCTTTCCACGGAACTTTACATTGTGGAAATTGTCACCAACTATTCTTGGATCAAAATTTGAAAAAAATGGTGTTTTTTGACGCGCTGTAGAGCGTTAGATACTGGGAGTAGAAAAAAATGGCAAGAATCAAATTTGTTGAGAATTGTGTGCTATTTAAAAAAGCAAATAGACGTCAAAGCGATAGGAGCAAATGCAACTGAGATATTTTGAAAATAATCCGAAATTTTCGAAAGTTTTCTGACTGCAGAAAGTTTTCCCAAGAGAAATTTTGTTAGAAAAACTTGGTTTTCTAACCTTTCCAACAATATGAACGAGTTAAAAAAACAAAATCTTCTACCCCACCTTTTGCAAGGTACAGGCTTTTTTTCTGACAGTTTCACCGGACTACAGGCTGTGGCTAAGCCATGTTTCCCCATATCATTTCTTTCAGGAGTGCTAGTTCTGCAAGGTTCGCAGGAGAGCTTCTGTAAAGTTTGGAAGGTAGGAGGCGAGGTACTGGCAGAAGTAAAGCTGTGAGGACGGGGCGTGTGTCGTGCTTGGGTAGCTCAGTTAGCACTTGTCCGCGAAAGGCAAAGGTCCCGAGTTCGAGTCACGGTCCGGCACACATTTTAATCTGCCAGGAAGTTTCATATCAGCGCACCCTAAATAAAGTAAAAACGACGCAACACGAAGGAATTATTTAAAAAATGTTCAAATGTGTGTGAAATCTAATGGGACTTAACTGCTGAGGTCATCAATCCCTAAGCTCACACATTACTTAACGTAAATTATCCTAAGGACAGACAAACACACACACACACACACACACACACACACACACACACACACACACACACACACACATGCCTGAGGGAGGTCTCGAACCTCCGCCAGTCCATGACTGCAGCGCCTGAGGCCGCTCGGCTAATCCCGCGCGGCGAAGGAATTATTCGAACGGGGTCGGACTTCGGTAGACATGTACATGCATAGGAAAAAAATGTTTACAATTTCAGAAAACTTGGATGATTTACTCAAGAGAAAGAACTTCACAAATTGTGGAAGTCAGTGATTCGTTGGTCCACCTGTGTGGCCTCATTCACCTGCTGCTACATTCGCCTGACGTCCAGAAGTTCTCTGCTAGTCTCACCGGAAGCCAAGTTACTTTCTACTAATTATTAATTGGTGTAGCGGAATTGTTTGTAGTGTAATTTGTATTGTTTGTATTTGTGTTGAGTGAAGTGTAATTTGTGTTATTTAATCTGCCGTCATGTGTGACAAATGTGAATGTTTTCGTAGATTAGTGAGCACGGGAGTGAAATGTCAGGATTGTGGGTTGGTGTTTCACTGGGGTGATTGTAGCGGGGAAGCTGTTACAGTGCCAGATGAGGCTCGCCAATGGAGTTGTAGACTATGTAGCCGCGACAAGAAAATCGTGGAACAGCCAAAACCTGTAGAAATGGTGTACTTTGAATTAGACAGGTTGAAGGGTGAAAGAGACAATGGGAGCTGGGAACAGGTAACAAGTCGTAGTCAGAAAGGAGAAAACCCCAGAAATAACTTTTGAGATTCCAGTGAGCAATGTTTGAAATGTTACCTGAAGTAGAAGAGCCTCAAACAGTTTTCGAGCAAAGTAGGGCGCAACGGACTCGTAGTAACAATTGTAATGCTAGGTCGGGAGTAAAGTCAAGCAGCAAGAAAAGAGTTCTGCTGTTAGGTAGCAGTCATGGGTTAGGTGTAGGCCAGTTGCTACAGGATAGGCTAGGAGTCGAATAGCAGCACACAAGCATTGTGAAACCTAGTGCTCAGCTTAGCCTGGTTACGGAAAACCTAGGGGCCTTGTGCAAAGATTTAGATGCTGAGGACCATGTTCTTATAGTAGGAGCATAAAATTTAACTTTCTATTTATATTACTCCAAAGAATGTTAAGTCTTGTTAAACAGAGAGAATATTTTATAACTGAGATGACTTTTATTGTCAGCGAACAGTAACTTTTATAGTTTAAGTTAGCAACATGCGATTTACCTTTTCTAGTTTCTGTAGCAAAGTGCTGGAAGAAGTCATTCAGCGGTAAAGATATCGTTTTTGGTGTGTATGATGGCTAGCTTTTAAAGAGCAGGGCAAAACTTGGCAAAGAAAAGTATTTTTTCTTATTAGTGTCTAGAATTGGGCTCTACTAATGATGAAATATAGAATATCTGAGGCTCTGGAAATCTAACTACTAAACAATTTTGTGAAAACCCTTTTATTACAGCATTTGAGGTTATTATTTAGAAAAATTATTTCCTACGTTTACAAGTTTCATGGCAGACATCTTCTGCAAAGAAAACACAACTGAATGTGCGAACTTACGGCAAAAATTAGTTATTGTTAGTAAAGCTTAATATTTTCTGTTCAGAAATTAGATTGCTCATCAGCAGAGCAAATCATTATGGGAAATAATAATGTCGCGGTAATTGCGAATAATAATACGTCATAAGACAAAAATAATAATTACTATATTAAGAAATAGAGCTCACTAGAGCTAAAATGTGTGACAAGATAGAATGTCATAGTTCGAGAGGCTATCAGAAAAGCGCTTGAATAACAGAGAGCGCAAAATCGGTCACGCATCGTAATTTATAGTCGTAACAGAGATGTTAACGCCGCGCCGATCACAGTAAGCTTGGCATTAACAGTCAGACACTCAGCGTTACATGATCGCTGCAGTAAACGCAAAATATTGATAATTAATTGTTTCTACCGTGCCACGGGAGCCGTTATTTCACAAGGAGCAGGAAACAACCCGGCTAGCAAATCGGACTATATTATTAGGTGTGACCTGGATGTAATAGGTGCAGCAACAGCTCAAACTCGTGTGGGGTTTGTGGATGTTTTGCAGCGCCTTGACCAGCCCTGGGTTAATACGCCTGTCAACCGTGTTAACAGAGAGCTGGGGTTGCTGTTGGCAGAAAGTAAATCTCACATCTCTGCTGTATCTGTTGATACAATTGGGAGGTGGGGTTACAATAGTCATTGCCTGCACATGAATAGGAGGGGGGAAGGATAGATTAGTTGATCATCTTGCAGAAAATGTAAGGGGCGGGGGGCACATGCACACAACACAAAATACCGGTGATTACTGGAGTCAGAGGGACACATTTTTAAGTTAGAATCAGGTTACAGACAGAGAGTATTGAAAGAGATTAAAAGAGAACAGTGCCATAATGTCTGTACCAGTCTCCAAAGAAATAAAATTTGGGTGTTTCATCAGAACATTCGAGGATTGAAAAATAAGATAGACGAGTTTCTTGTATGCCTAGAAAATGGGGTAAATTCTGAAGGTATAGATGTTTTGTGTCTTCCTGAACACCATGTAACCGCAGGGATGGAGAAGATAAATTTAAGGGATTACAAATTAGCATCTTATTCACATAGAGTCAACAGGGGAAAAGGAGGAGTTGCTACTTATATGAAAACTGGACACAAAGGCAAAAATATTGAAACGAATAGTTTTTGTGTAGATCAGATCCTTGAAGCACGTGCTTGTGAGTTGCTACTTCAATACACTTCTATGGTAGTTGTAAGAATCTACAGATCCCCTCAAGGTAACTTACAGCTATTCATGAAAAATCGAGAGGCATTATTGAGCTAGCTGTCAGACAAAAAGAAGCAGTAAGTGGTGATTTCAATGTAGATTTCGTACAAGATACGGATAGGAAAAACGAGCTAGAATCTTTGTTTGCTTGTTTCAATCTAGTATCTGTTGTAAATTTTCCAACTCGTGTGCATTATCATAGACAGTCTTCAGGCAGAAACTATTAATGTGTACCCAGTTGTTAATGGCCTATCTGATCATGATGCACAGTTAATGGAAATAACACATATAGCACCTTACAGGCTTCAGGCAGGTTCATACAAGACACGGAGGCTTATTGATGCGAACAAGGTACAGAGTTTTAACAGTAGCCTAGAAGAGGTAGGATGGGATGAAGTATACACAGAAAATGATGCTGATGCCAAATTCAGTTTACTCCATCGTAAATTTGTCTCAATATTTGAGATTTTCTCTCCTGAAACGTTATCCAAAAGGCGATTGCAAAGACAAGTAAGCTGTAGATTACGAAGGGAATTAAGATATCGTGTAAGAGGAAGAGGGAAATAGATGGACAGGCCAGAATAAGTCAGAATCCGACGTTACTTGCTTACTACAAAAGATAATGCAATATTTTAAGGAAAGTCAATAAGAAGTCGAGAAGCTTGTGTGTTCTGACAGAAATTAATAATGCGGATACTAAGATTAAAACTACATGAAATATTGTCAGACGGGAGGCGGGGCAGCATGGCAGTGCACAGCATACCATAGCAATAAAGCTAAATGATGACGTTGTGAGTGGTAATTCACAAGTTGCAAGTATTTTTAACAATCGCTTTCTGAATATAGCAGCAAAAATAGGGTTAAATGGTTCAGTTGAGGAAGCCAAAAAAAGAAGAAAAAACGTTGGGCCTTTAGAAATAGCAACGACATCCCCGCTGAAATTAAGGGATTTATAAATATGCTGAAAAACAAGAGCTCATGTGGTGCTGATGGAGTCTATAACAGAATTTTGAAGTGGTGTTATAATTTAATAAGTGGAGTTCTTAGTGATATATGCAATGCTTCGCTGGCACAGGGAATTCTTCCAGACAGATGAAAATACGCAATTGTCAAACCTCTTCATAAGAAAGGGGACAAGAGTGCCTTAAATAATTATAGACGAATCTCTTTGCTGACTTCATTTTCTAAAATATTTGAAAAAGTTATGTATTCAAGGGTACTCCGACATTTAAGTGAAAATAATTTACTCAGAATGTACAGTTCGGATTCTGGTAGGGTTACTCGACTGAGAATGCTATCTATACATTTACCCATCAAATAGTAAAAGCCCTAAATAATAAATTAGCACCAATTGGTATTTTTGTGATCTTTCCAATACATTTGACTGTGTGGATCATGTCATACTCTTAGAAAAACTCATGTTTCATGGAACTGAAGACTCTGCACACAGCTGGATTGATTCGTACTTAACGAACAGAAAGCGGAAAGTTGTGCTGAATAACAGAAATAATGTTGGGAGGGTGGTAAATTACAATGGATGGGGAGTTATCACAAAAGGAGTGCCACAGGGTTCAATTTTGGATCCTCTGCTGTTCTTTATTCATGTGAATGACCTCTCACTTAACGTTCAGCAAGCATAACTAGTACTTTTTGGAGATGACGCGAGTGTTATAATAAATCCCATTCCAGAAAAAGCAGCTGAAGAAATTGTTAAGGATGTCTTTCAAAGAATTATTAAGTGGTTCTCAGAAAATGGACTCTCCCTTAATTTTGAAAAATACAAAAACAAAAAACTCGCTATATCCAGTTCTGTACGCCGAATAGAGCCATACCGACAGTTGATGTAATATATGAACTTGTGTTCAGTTTACAGGGTAGATTTTTCCAAATTTTCGGGTTTTCACATTGATGACACCTTGAACTGGAAGAAGGATATTACTGAGCTTCTCAAACAGTTAAGTTCAACTTCTTTCGCTCTTCGTATAATCGCTAGTCTTGGTAGTAAACAGATCAGCCTCCTAACGCACTTTGCATATTTTCAGTCAGTATTGTCTTACGGAATAGTTTTCTGGGGGTAACTGACCACTTAGACATAAAGTACTCATTGCACAAAAGAGAGCATTGAGAATAATTAGTGGTGTTCACCCAGGGACGTCATGTAGGCACCTGTTCGAGGAGTTGGGTATTCTAACTGCATCATCATATTCGCTAATGAAATTCGTTGTAAATAATCCATCTCAATTCGCGAAGAACAGTGATGTTCATATGTACAAAACTAGAGGGAAAAATGACGTTTCCTATCCGTTATTGAAGTTGTCAGTTGCTCAAAAAGGAGTACATTATTCACCAACAAAAATCTTTGATTGTTTGCCCAACAACATAAAGTGTCTGGCAGGTAGCAGATCAAGTTTTAAATCTAGCTTAAGACCTTTGCTTTTGGACAACTCGTTCTATTCCATGGACAAGTTTCTGTTTCATACTTGGTAAAAAAAAAATTAAAAAAAACACATTTGTAGCTCCAAATGTAGTTGCATGTGTAGAACTAAAAATTTCAGTAATGTATATATATATATATATATATATATATATATATATATATATATATATATATATATATATATATAATCTCTGGTAATCTGACTTCTTCCACATCATATCGATAAAATAATCGTGAAAATGATCTACGGAACATGACAAAACTAAAAGTAATGCTAGCCGTTGACTGACAGAGTGGTCGGATGTCCTCCTGAGGGATGTCGTGCCAGATTCTCTGCAGGTGGCGCCTTAGATCATCAGAATCCCGAGCGGGTTGGGTGGCCCTGCTCATGACGCTCCAAACGATCTGAATTGGTCAATGGTGCGGAGAGCTTGATAGCCAAGGTAGGGCTTGGCAGGCGCGGAAACAAGCGGTAGAAACTCTCACCGTGTGCGGGCGGGCGTTGGCTCGCTGAAATGCAAGGGCAGGAAGGGCAATAAAAAGGGGCGTGGAATCTCGTCGACATATGGCTGTGCTGTAATGGTGCGGCGGACAGTGATCGAAAGCGTTCTGTGATCAAATGCAATAGCACGGCGGGCCAGCACTCCTAGATATAGAGCCGTACGGCGGGCGGCGGCAGGGTTGGTATATATATCCCACAGCGGAATGGGACGTCTGTTTCCTCTGGCGTTTGGGGCTCAGTTCGAAGCGGGACTCACCAGTTAAGACAGTTGAGCCAATGAGAGTCCAGACTGAAGACAGTGGTGGGATACCAGCAACCTGAGCGTCGCCCGTCATAGGGCCTGACAACAGGAAGTGAAGGCTTGGGGAGCCATTTGTTGGGTTCTCATCCGAGACACCCTTACAGGACAGCGAGCGGTACGTCGACAATATTCTACGCCCCGTTTTGTTGCCCGTAATGGCAATCCATCCTGGCCTTACATTTCACCAAGATAAAGCCCGTCCCCACTCGACGAGAGTTTCTCCTGCTTGCGAAAAAAAAAAGCTCGGCCAGCAAGACGGCCGGATCTTTGAGCGGTTCAGATCGTTTGGAGCATCATGCGCAGGGCCTTCCAAAAAGCTCGTGACTTTGATGATCTAACGCGCCACCTGGATGATATTTGGAACGATATCCCTAAGGAGGACATGCGACAGCTCCTATCAATAAATGACAAGCCAAGTAACTTGTTGCATAAGGGCCAAAGGTGGACCAACGGATTAATGAGGAGCCCAATTTGTGAAGTTCTTTCTCGTAAATAAATCATTCAATTTCTGTTTGTTTGACGTACATGTACCACTTGTATGAATATCAAGAGCTCGGATGGAAACCCCGTTCTAAGCAAAGAAGGGAATGCAGACAGGTTTAACGAGTATATAGGGGGTCTATACAAGCGCGATTTACTTGAGGACAATATTATGGAAATGGAAGAGGATGTAGATGGAGATGAAATGGGAGATATGATACTGCGTGAAGAATTTGACAGGGCACTGAAAGACCTGAGTCGAAACAAGGCCCCGGAAGTAGATAACATTCCATCAGAACTACTGATAATCCTGGGAGAGCGAGCATGACAAAACTCTACCGTCTGGTGAGCAAGATGTATGAGACAGGCGAAATATCCTCAGACTTAAAGAAGAATATAATAATTCCAATCCCAAAGAAAGCAGGTGTTGACAGATGTGAAAATTACCGAACTATCAGTTTAATAAGACACAGCTGCAAAATACTAACGCAAATTCTTTACAGACGAATGGAAAAACTGGTAGCAGCCGACCTCGGGGATCATCAGTTTGGATTCCGTAGAAATGTTGGAACAAGTTAGGCAATACTGACCCTACGGCTTATCTTAGAAGCTAGATTAAGAAAAGGCAAACCTACGTTTTTAGCATTTGTAGACTTAGAGAAAGCTTTTGACAATGTTGACTGGAACACTCTCTTTCAAATTCTAAAGGTGGCAGGGGTAAAATACAGGAAGCGAAAGGCTATTTACAATTTGTACAGAAACCAGATGGCAGTTATAAGAGTCGAGGGACATGAAAGGGATGCGTGGGAATGGAGTGAGATGTTATTAAATCTGTATATTGAGCAAGCAGTAAAGGAAACAAAAGAAAAATTTGGAGTAGGAATTAAAATCCATGGAGAAGAAATAAAAACTTTGAGGTTCGCCAATGACATTGTAATTCTGTTAGAGACAGCGAAGGACCTGGAAGAGCAGTTGAACGAAATGGACAGTGTCTTGAAAGAAGGATATAAGATGAACATCAACAAAAGCAAAACGAGGATAATGGAATGTAGTCAAATTAAATCGGGTGATGCTGAGGGAAATAGATTAGGAGATGAGACACTTAAAGTAGTAAAGGAGTTTTGCTATTTAGGAAGTAAAATAACTGATGATGGTCGAAGTAGAGAGGATATAAAATGTAGACTGGCAATGACAGAGAATGCGTTTCTGAAGAAGAGAAATTTGTTAACATCGAATATAGATTCATGTATCAGCAAGTCGTTTTTGAATGTATTAGTATGGAATGCAGCCTTGTATGGAAGTGAAACGTGGACGATAAATAGTTTAGACAAGAAGAGAATAGAATCTTTCGAAATATGGTGCTACAGAAGAATGCTGAAGATTAGACGGGTAGATCAGATAAGTAATGACGAGGTATTGAATAGAATTGGGGAGGAGTTTGTGCCACAACTTGACTAGAAGAAGGGATCGGTTGGTAGAACATGTTCTGAGTCATCAAGGGATCATTAATTTAGTATTGGAGGGCAGCGTGGGGGGTAAAAATCGTAGAGGGAGACCAAGAAATGAATACACTAAGCAGATTCAGAACGATGTAGGTTGCAGTAGGTATTGGGAGATGAAGAATCATGCACAAGGCAGAGTAGTATGGAGAGCTGCATCAAACCAGTCTCAGGACTGAAGACCACAACAACAAAACAACAACAACATGTACATCACAATTACCGACTACAGTCCGACTCGGATAATTTTTACGTCGTGCGTCGTTTTCTTTTCTTAGAGATTAGTATGAGATCTTGCTGGAGACGTTGTCACCCTACGCAATCGAGTGAAAAGAGCCGTTTATTCAGTAGCATAGACAGACCACATGTCCAGGAAAGCAATCATTTTTCCTGGCCTTTATCCTGTAGCTTCCAGGGGTCGGCATCTTAATTATTGGGTTTAGCGGTGTTAATGGTACAAAGTTGCCGCATGCACCTTTAGTCGCGACGGGTGAAATAAGTGAATTTGGATGACGATCATTAAAACAAAGTCGTCTTCTTCTGCGGCGAGATTTTTTCGCGAAATTTCAGTCCACTTTCTCCTACAAATATTAAAATATCTTTCTGACTCCCAGCGGCATAGCGAGAAACTAGAAATGAGCATTGTGATAAAACAGGAGAAATCAGAGCCCGCGCGGAAAGATGTACGTGTTCATTTTTCCCCGGCAGTATTCGAGAGTCGAACGATCTAAAAATAGACCGAAAATTGTACTACAAATCCTGTGCAAATGAATGAAGTGTGAACTGCATACTGATGATGCAGACATAGATGTAGATTATGATTCATGAGGAATTATCATGGGGATTGGGTGAACAGGGAGTTCTGTACGACAACCATAGCACCGGCAAGGGCGCGAATTTGGTACGTCGATTGATCTTATTCACTTACGACTGATTATTAGTTAGACAGTAGGAAATGAAAGCAGAGAAAAAGACTGCGCTATCAGTGATCATCAGGTTTCACAGGATGACAACAATGGTTACTGCCAGACGTTCGATACGTCTCATGAAAAGTAATGGAGCGAGTACAGACAGCTGTTGCCGTCCCTAGTTTACGTGATCTCCAGTCAGATTCGGCCTTCTTCCCTGTTTGTGTACACTGCACGACAACCTTTTGCTTATTTTCCAGATACGAAGTAAACTGTTTTCCAGCTTGTTTGCTCATCCACCAGTGTTCAAACTTCTGAAAAAATTTTGCATGCTCCACATGGTCTTGTTACATGGAAGAGAAGACCTATGGCCTCATCCTATCCTTAAGCCCTGCGAGTGCCTCACACGCAGAAGAAAAAATTACAGTCTCTGTGGATACTCGTCCTCTGATGCACAACGCAGAGTTTACCAAGAAAGATTATTATATATTTTGCACAGCTGTGGTAGATCACTAAGAGTTTCATTTCCACACAAGAGAGATGTAGTATACTGACCACTCACGTTCCATCCTTATACCTGTTTCACAGTCGACACTATAGTTTTAATCTTGTTCTGAGATCTTTCTATTCTCTCGATGCAATGCGTTGTATTAGGCCTTCTGATGTAGTACTGTCTGTAGCGAAATTTTGTCACACCACGTCCTAGACAACAGGCAATCTTCGCTGACGATCAAATGGCTCTGAGCATTATGGGAGTTAAGCACCTGAGGTCATCAGTCCCCTAGAACTTAGAACTACTTAAACCTAACTAATAATTAAACAGAGAACCGACTCGTGGAGATAACATCTTGGACCTGAACTTTTCGACTCTGTAAGTGCAGAACAGGGAATCAGTGATCATAAGGCCGTTGCAGCATCCCTGAATATGGAAGTTAATAGGAATATAAAAAAAGGGAGAAAGGTTTATCTGTTAAGCAAGAGTAATAGAAGGCACATTTCAGACTACCTAACAGATCAAAACGAATATTTCTGTTGCGACACTGACAATGTTGAGTGTTTATGGAAAAAGTACAAGGCAACTGTAAAATGCGTTTTAGACAGGTATGTTCCGAGTAAAACTGTGAGGGACGGGAAAAACCCACCGTGGTTCAACAACAAAGTTAGGAAACTACTCTGAATGCAAAGAGAGCTTCACTCCAAGTTTAAACGCAGCCAAAACCTCTCAGACAAACAGAAGCTAAACGATGTCAAAGTTAGCGTAAGGATGGCTATGCGTGAAGCGTTCAGTGAATTCGAAAGTAAAATTCTATGTACCGACTTGACAGAAAATCCTAGGAAGTTGTGGTCTTACGTTAAATCAGTAAGTGGCTCGAAACAGCATATCCAGACACTCCGGGATGATGATGGCTTTGAAACAGAGGATGACACGCGTAAAGCTTAAATACTAAACACCTTTTTCCAAAGCTGTTTCACAGAGGAAGACCGCACTGCAGTTCCTTCTCTAAATCCTCGCACAAATGAAAAAATGGCTGACATCGAAATAAGTTTCCAAGGAATAGAAAAGCAACTGAAATCACTCAACAGAGGAAAGTCCACTGGACCTGACGGAATACCAATTCGATTCTACACAAAGTACGCGAAAGAACTTGCCCCCCTTCTAACAGCCGTGTACCGCAAGTCTCTAGAGGAACGGAAGGTTCCAAATGATTGGAAAAGAGCACAGGTAGTCCTAGTCTTCAAAAAGGGTCGTCGAGCAGATGCGCAAAACTATAGACCTATATCTCTGACGTCGATCTGTTGTAGAATTTTAGAACATGTTTTTTGCTCGAGTATCATGTCGTTTTTGGAAACCCAGAATCTACTCTGTTGGAATCAACATGGATTCCGGAAACAGCGATCGTGTGAGACCCAACTCGCTTTATTTGTTCATGAGACCCAGAAATTATTGGATACAGGCTCCCAGGTAGATGCTATTTTCCTAGACTTCCGGAAGGCGTTCGATACAGTTCCGCACTGTCGCCTGATAAACAAAGTAAGAACCTACGGAATATCAGACCAGCTGTGTGGCTGGATTGAAGAGTTTTTAGCAAACAGAACACAGCATGTTCTTATCAATGGAGAGACGTCTACAGACGTTAAAGTAACCTCTGGCGTGCCACAGGGGAGTGTTATGGGACCATTGCTTTTCACAATATATATAAATGACCTAGTAGATAGTGTCGGAAGTTCCATGCAGCTTTTCGCGGATGATGCTGTAGTATACAGAAAAGTTGCAGCATTAGAAAATTGTAGCGAAATGCAGGAAGATCTGAAGCGGATAGGCACTTGGTGCAGGGAGTGACAACCGATCCTTAACATAGACAAATGTAATGTATTGCGAATACGTAGTAAGAAGGATCCTTTATTGTATGATTATATGATAGCGGAACAAACACTGGTAGCAGTTACTTCTGTAAAATATCTGGGAGTATGCGTGCGGAACGATTTGAAGTGGAATGATCATATAAAATTAATTGTTGGTAAGGCGTGTACCAGGTTGAGATTCATTTGGAGAGTCCTTAGAAAATGTAGTCCATCAACAAAGGAGGTGGCTTACAAAACACTCTTTCGACCTATACTTGAGTATTGCTCATCAGTGTGGGATCCGTACCAGATTGGGTTGAGGGAGGAGATAGAGAAGATCCAAAGAAGAGCGGCGCGTTTCGTCCCAGGGTTATTTGGACCGTGATAGCGTTACGGAGATGTTTAGCAAACTCAAGTGGCAGACTTTGCAAGAGAGGCGCTCTTCATCGCTGTGTAGCTTGCTGTCCAGGTTTCGAGAGGGTGCGTTTCTGGATGAGGTATCGAATATACTGCTCCCCTCCCTTGGAGATCACGAATGTAAAATTAGAGAGATTCGAGCGCGCATGGAGGCTTTCAGACAGTCGTTCTTCCCGCGAACCATACGCGACTGGAACAGAAAAGGGAGGTAATGACAGTGGCACGTAAAGTGCCCTCCGCCACACACCGTTGCGTGGCTTGCGGAGTATGAATGTAGATTTAGATGTAACCTAAGGACATCAGACACATCCATGCCCGAGGCAGGATTGGAATCTGCGACAGTAGCGGTCTCGCGGTTCCAGACTGAAGAGCCTACAACCGCTGGGGCACAGCGGCCGGCGCTGACAACCACATCACGAGTCTGATAAGCCCTTCTGCGCGGCTGGCTGGGCACCCACGTCACGCTCGGAAGACTCGACAGGATTGGCCCGACATTACACGGCCGGCGGTGAGTCCCGCAGGGGTCAGTTCACGGGCCATAAAATAAAAATCACAGTCTGCCGGACGCCGCGCCTTAAAAGCAAGTTGGTCGACAGTTCTGGGCTTTAAGTGGCTCCGTTACGACCAGCGCGTCACTCTGGGTGGGGAGAGGAGGCGCGCGCTGGCGTGTGTGTGTGTGTGTGTGTGTGTGTGTGTGTGTGTGTGTGTGTGTGTGTGTGTGAGCGCGCGCGCGCGTGTGTCTGTAGCTGCGAGATGTCGGATTCCAGCCGAGCAAATAAATAAACCACCATCCCAAGCGGCGGCAGTTTTTTAGGGGTTGTGGTAGTAGCGGTGAGATGTTGGGATAGCGTGTGTGTGTGTGTGTGTGTGTGTGTGTGTGTGTGAGGCGCTCCGTTATTTATTTATGGCTCAGTTTAGTGCGTGTGACGCTTCGATTTCGTCGTCGTCTCGTATTGCGTTGGAAACAGATAACGGAGTGAGAGGAACGATCTCAGAGTTTTGACAGTTAACTGCGGCTCGGCCTGAAGAACTTCGCTTCTCCCAGCGGTGCCAGCATACTTTTCCTTTTTTGCTGTTTTTATGAACTCTTTCGAGCTGAGAGTTGAGGTTGAGGTCTACAGGGATCGGTGCGTGGTCAGACACTGGATGACGCCAGCACGGCAGAGTCCAAGAGCGCGGCGACTCTGTGCGGCGAGGGATCGACCACACCTTGAGGACACGTCCGACGGAGCTGACACCACTGGTGGTACGGTGGCCGTAAAGAGACTGTATTACGAGGACTCAGGACTCCGGCCACCTGCAGGCATTGGAATAAATTAACGGTAATGACTGAAGATCTGGGAGTCGAACCCGGATGGTCCGCTTCTCTAGAACTTCTCAAGAATTTGGGTTGGACGAGAGGCGTGTCCGGATGGCTGAGGCGCTTAAGGCAACTGTTCTATACAAGCAGAGTGTCCAGGTTCGACTCCTAGCCTGACGCAAATTTTCAGCCACCACCATTGATTTATTTCAATGCCTGTAGATGGTGAAGACATGACTTCTTACAAAATTGTTTTGAAAAGTTTCGTAAGGCTTATTATTTCATTTCTGCTCTCTTTGAATCTTAGTCCACACACAGCTAGAGCGGACGGAGTGGAAGTCGCGAGAGGACGGTCCATGTAGATTTGGATCCAGCCTTTGGCGACAGAAGTAGGAGAAGTAAATCTACATCTACGTGATTACTCTGCTATTAACAGTAAAGTGCCTGACAATGAATCGCAGTCTTTGGTTTGCTCTACTCACGTCATCTATGTGATCGTCCAAATTTAGGTTATTTGTAATTGTAATCCCTAAGTATTTAGTTGAATTTACAGCGTTCAGATTTGTGTGACTTACCGCGCAATTTGCTGGATTTCTCGTGTGAATAACTTCACACTTTTCTTTATTCAGGGTCAATTGAGACTTTTCGCACCATACAGACATTTTATGTAAATCATTTTGCAGTTCGTTTTACAAGATGTCAATTGACAGCATCATCTGCAAACAATCTAAGAGGGTTACGCAGATTGCCTCCTATTCCGTTAATATAGGTCAGGATCAATACAGGGCCTACAACACTTCCTTGGGGAACGCCGGATATTAATTCTGTTTTACTCGATGACTTTCCATCTGTTACTATGAACTGTGACCTTTCTGACAGGAAATAACGAATCCAGTTGCACAAGTATGGCGATATTCCATAGGCACGCTGTTTGGTTAGAAAGCGCTTTTGAGGTGCGGTCTCGAAAGCCCTCTGGAAATCTAAATGACAAAAAAGCTAAATTCATGAGGTTACACACATATTACAAGAAAATAAGGCGGGAAACCCTGCAGATTGATAACTGCGTGTCTGAAGAAACAGCTGAGTTTGAATATCGGTGGGTGAAAAGAGAAGAATAATTTCGTGTGGATCAATGGCCTGAACCAAGTCTTCCTACCGAAAGCCAGCCGGGTAAAGGGGGTCCTAAAGTTTATTAACATGGAATCCGAACCATTAACATAAAAACGAAGACGGAAAAATCCGCGGTCTGGGCACAGGATTCGATCCCACACATCTCAGCTTCCGTGCAGGGCTTCACTGACCCCAGGGCTGGTGGGAGGGGAGGGGGGAGGGGGGGGGCAGCAGTACTATTCACCTTAAACGATGAGAAACAGTAGCAGCGAGAGTCACTGCGCTAACTAGAGCGCCATATTCACACAACAAATTACTGTCATCCGATGGTTCTTCTTTTTGTTTCAAGAGGAACTAAAATAAGGACGTACCCATACATGTGACATAGGCTAAATGTGTATGTGTGTGTGTGTGTGTGTGTGTGTGTGTGTGTGTGTGTGTGTGTGTGTGTGTGAGTGCGCTCGTTTTTTCTCCCCACATCTCCTCCTGAACCACTGGACATATTTGAAGCTTGGTACACATATCCCTCACTGTCAGAGGTACCAACCACCTACGAATGATAATTAGGGAGATACCACGTCATAAACAGTGACGTACGTGGAAAACGGCCGTCTCGTGTATGACGTTTATGTTTATTAGTTCTGTGGTACTAACTCTATTCACAGTAAATATGGCAGACAGTAGCCACATATGCGGCGAAATGTAGCCACAAAATATCATCAGGACTACAAGACGCACTGTTTTCTCCGAAAAATTGGGTCCAAAATTTAAGTGCAACTAGTACTCGAAATTAATATAAAAATGTCGTGTGTTTGATTTCAAATTCCCGGCAGTCTTAGAAATGGCGATATATTCGGTGCAGCGGGAGAGCTCTCTCTATTTGGGTACACTGGCTTCAACGGGCAGCAGCCGTGCACAATTGCGAGGACCGTAGTCGCGGGGATTCGCGAGCTTCAGAGTGTCTCCCTATCGCCACGCGATAGCGATGTGCCGGGGCCAGCAGTGTATTTAACACTGAATTCTTCTAGAATCTTCATATGGAAATGATGCTCTGAGCCCCCTCTCCTTTTCTAACTCCGACTTTTGCTGTGGCACATGGATTAAAAAGAAACGCGAACTGACTGTAATCGACCCTGCAAGTGGTGTAGAAAACAGTTTGGCACCTGCAATAATTCATTTTGATAGAACTGAATTTGATAAAGGAAAGTTTCACTGACGTAGTGAGAAATGTAAGGGTCGCTCTACCAAACGACAGAATGAAAGTTCTGTCCAAAATAACAATTTGATTTATTATGACTAAACTCAATAAAGAACACATGAAACACAAGAACAAACTGGATACTCAAATAAAACCTGTGAAGGTGAAGTGGTCCATAAACTAGCTTGTGACATTTATGACCATGTAGTATGTTTCGCTAATTCCTTGCAACTCAAATCTTAAGAGAAACACCCAGCCAACCCAACAGTAATTGCTGCTACAGTAGTGAGAACTCAGACAATGAACACCCCAGGACAGAACAAAGTTAGAAAAGAAGGGAAGAGGCGCGCTCTGCTGAGCTCTGATTATCACATAGCAAAATTCCCTAATCTGCCGGTGCTGCGGACGTACATTACCAAGCTGTCTTCTTAACTGCAAGGACACGATCTGGCTTACCGGAGACCATGGCTGGTTGCTTCGACGTCCCGTCGTGGTGATGATAATGTCGCGAGTATAGCCCGAAACAAATTATCCTGGTCTGGTTGTTCCAGACTAAAGACTTCCTACCAATACAAATGCGCCTGTGAGGGGAACGAAGAAGGCTCGCCACACAATCACTGACGGTACAGTGATTGGTTTTTAACAAGCGAAGTCACACAGTAACTCCGGTACAGTCAACTTTAGCCAAAACTGCCCAAGACAGACAACATAGCTCGCTTCTACGCAGAACCCTCAATTGCCAACTGTACTCGGAAAGTTACGTTGAAGTCAAAATGAAAGTGTATAAGACAGCCAACGGAAGACAGGTTTTCCAGAGCAGCGAGAGGTCAGTCTTGTAAGCTACTCCGACCGAAAGGGGAGAGACGATCCTCCCAAGAGCACCCGTACAAGCCGAACACAAAACATTCCCGCCCCCACCACGTGCCAATCAGCAACTCGAAAACCGGCGGAAAATTCCACTCTATTGCCGACGCACTGCTATTCCAGCAATGGAGATAATGGCGCCAATTTCTGCGCCGATTGTGCTACGTCACAGAGCTATCCCCTTGGCAAGCCACTCACAGTTGTGATTTTGCAGAAGACGCGTGAATTTGCCCGCCAAGAGTGCCTGTCATTCACACGTGTCGCTGGTAGCCCGTCAGAAAGCGTTTTCACTAAGCTTCTGCGAAGTAAGGGAATCTCTATCCCCAGCCGCTCCTTCAGGTCCCTGTGGGGGTGTCGGCTCCGCTCTTATGACAACGTCGGAGTCTGGACAACATCCACTCGACTCCCTCACACCCATCGGCATAACCCTTTCAAGACCAGCAGAACCCGCCAGTCACCGGACCACCGGGGTGACCAGAGACGCTGAGTGAGAAGTCCGCGTTTGAAGGAATAGCAACTTTTCACCGCATGCAATTATAGAGGAAAATATTCCCATCTTCTGAATTCTCAGTACTAGCCTTGTAATGACCATACTCGGCTATACATCACCAAATCGAATTACTCAGAGTAAGATATAAATATGAGAGGGGGCAAGTCACCATGTGCATCATAAAGGCATGCCACCTCTCACGATCACAAATCCAGGTCACTGTCTAGCCTGTGATGCGTCATTGCATGCTATGGTGCCAGCGAACTTGAATTCAAAGTGATTTGTGTTATCGGTAACAGTACAATATTTTTGTAAGTATCTAGTTTCCTAATGGAAAAAAATGAAAGGTATTCATATGATGCGTACTACCAATTGAAAGTAACAGCATATGCAGAACATCATAGAAACAGAGCAGCTAAGCGACGTTTCGGACTCCCACCCACGGCAAAAACGTTCGCGGCTGGCGAGTTAGTAAAGAAGAACTGAAAAATATGAGTAAGACTAAATGTGCAAATAGAGGAGTGAATGCAAGATGGCGAAAACTAGAAGATGTATTGAAATGGATACAAAAGCACCATCAAAATAGCACTGGAATTAATACAAAAATGAATCAAATACACGCTTGTAAGGTAATGCTAAAGCACAACTTACGAGATTTTTTTAAGGACGGAGCTGGTTGATGTTACAGGTTTGTGAAGCGTCAAGGACTTAGCGTGCGAACGAAAACCTAATTATCTCAGAAAATGGCACTAGGAAATGAAGAGACAATATCACCTTTCCATGCCTTTATTATTCAACATCGAAAGGAAACCAGTGTGCAGATAAGCCAAATAGCGAATATGGACGAAAGCCTTCTGACATTTGATGTGCCGAGGAACAGAACTGCTGCCATGAAATGTTCTTAGACTGTAACTATAAAAACAAGTGGATACGAAAAAAATGCGTTACACTTTTGTCCTTCAATAATTGCTGACGGTACTAATCTTAATCCAGCGATCATTTTTTAGCGCAAAGCAATGCCAAAATCTCCTAAAATACCGCCAGGTGTTGTTGTTCACGTACATGACAAGTACTGAATGGACGCGACTGGTATAAAATTATGGATAAACAGAATGTGGGAGAGAAGAGAAGGTGATTTATTGAAGAAGAGTTCCCTTCTGGTGCTGCATCAGTTTAGTAGCCATTTAAAAAATTCTGTGAAAGAGAAATTTCTGCTATTCCGGGAGGACTTGCTTCATAACTGCAATATCTCGCTGTCTCGTAAACCATTTAAAGTGTATATGAGAGAGAAATGGAATTAATGGATGATGGCTGAAACCCAACATGATTTCGAGCCGAAGGGAGCTTTAATACGACCTACAATCAGACAAGTGTGTCGGTGGATAAAACCTTCGTGGTCTAGAATGAGAGAAGACATTATTGATATATCTTTCAGTATGTAACACTCTCGCTAGCAGTGAAGAGTGACCTTCAAAATCCCTGAAAATCCTCATCCAAATTTTCTTCTTCTTCTTCCTGGTAACACTTCTCCTTTTGATATACAGGGTGTTTCCGTAAGAGCGTCCAAAAACTTAACAGTGCATAGAGAATGCTCCATTGAACAATTTGAGGTAGGGAACCTGATGTCGGAGAAACCAGATTGAGGAGATAATAGGAGGACGGTGTACTTTTTTTATTTACATTATTTACAGTTGATTGCAGATACCATCAGCGACAAAGTGAACGTGCCATTTGTACTGTATCTTACAAAATGTGCTGAAACTGACGGCCTTCGACTTCATCTTCGAACATCTTCAAAATATGGTGTGCGAGTGGTTCTCATGTTGCCAGGTCGCTCGTTTCTTCTTTCCACTGAACCAGTCTCCCGCATTCGTCGATAGAGAGAAATAAACACTCGTCGAAACAGACGATGTCAGTAGGAAAATCGTTCCCTGTACAGCCTTTCAGCAGCGAGAGCATTGCAATGTACTTCCCCATTCAAAAGGCGTATGTCAGTGAGTTCTGCGAAGCTGTACCAGTACTGCTCCATCGTATGGTACTGTACGTCTCTGAATAGCACTGAGTAACGAATGAATCTGTCGTTGATTCATAGCACATTCCGTCATGAGGCAATGTAAATACGACGCAACAGAACCACCTTATGGTAAAGTAAAGTAAACAAAACCTGCATCATGACTTCCCGGTAATCAGTCTCGTCCTGCTTGTATCCTTGCAGGAAATAAAGAACGTACGTGTAAATAAACAGCACAGTACGTGAAAACTTGTACGTATGGTAGATGTAAATAAGCTGGAAAACAATAATGCTAGACAAAGTGATAGACAAGTTTAGTTTCATGTCTCCTGACGGTGGCTTCTCTGACCCCAGGTTCCCTGCCTCAAATTGTTCAGAAGAGCATTCTCTATGTCCTGTTACTTTTCTGCATGCTGTTATTGAAACATCGAATGTATGAAGAGGTGAACCATTACGAAGAAGAAGAGGAAGAAAATTCGGGTGAGAATTTTCAAGGATTTTAAAGATCAGGTCGGTTTTATAAACTAAGAATTTTTTGGTTGGCTTTGCAATCTAATAATGAAAATGGTGAAAAAATATTTAAAAAATGCTTAAAATTAAGGTGCGTTTTGTAGTCCGTAAATTATGGTATACGAGGTATGTTCAAAAAGTAAGGTGACTTAATGTTTTTATGAAAAAATATTTATTTATTCGTCAATATTCATATTGTCCCCTGCAAAGGTATCCCTTCTCAAATACAATACACTTGTGTCAACGCTTCTTCAAATCCTCGAAGCTCTTCTCATAAGCACTTTTTGCTACAGCGTTGAGTACTTCCTACGATGCAATTTTTTTGCCTCAATCGTTGAAAAAGCGTCCTTTCATAGGTCTCTTCACCTTTGGGAACATGAGAAAGTCGCAGGGGGCCAAATACGGTGAATGTGGTGGCTGAGGCATGATTGCCGTGCTGTTTCTGGCCAGAAACTCTCTCACAAGCAGCGAGGAATGAGCAGGTGCATTGTCGTGATGCAAAGGCCGTGAACTGTTTTTCCACAGTTCCGGACTTTTTTTGCGTATTGCTTCTCGCAAACGGCACATAACGTCAAGGTATACTCCTTATTGACTGTACGACCTTGAGTAAAAATTCATGATGCATTACGCCACGGTAATTGAAAGAAAAAAACAGTGATCGGAACTTTGACATTTGATCGAGCTTGGTGTGCCTTTTTCAGTCGTAGCTCTCCAGGATGCTTCCACTGCGACGATTAGCATTTGGTTTTGACGTCATAACCGTAAACCCACGTCTCGTCACGAGTTATGACCCTTTTCAGCAAATCAGGATCATCAAATCTTCAAATGTATGTGAAATCTGATGGAACGTAACTGCTAAGGTGATCAGTCCCTGAGCTTACACTCTACTTAACCTGAATTATCCTAAGGACAAACACACACATCCATGGTGCCCGAGGGAGGACTCGAACCTCCGCCGGGACCAGCCGCACAGGCCATGACTGCAGCGCCCTAGACCGCTCGGCTAATACCGCGCTGCTCAGGATCATCAGTGACGTCGTTCAAGAGCTGCTGAGTGATGCTCATGCGACGGTTCTTCTGATCAAAACTGGTAACTTTTGGAACAAACTTCGCTGACACACGTGTCGTGCCCAAAACATCCGAAAAAATTGCACGACTCGAGCCGATGGATATGCCAACATTTCCAGCAACGTGTCTCAAGGTAATTCGACGATTTTCCAAGACAATTTTCTATACAGCTTCAACTTTACCATCTGTTGCTGATGTGCTGGGGCGTCCAGGGCGAGGACTGTCATTGGCATTTTGTCGGCGATTTTGGAAGAGCATGTACCACTTGTACCTAGAGCAGACCCTCCGTATGCCACTGTCAACATTTAAAGTGGTTAAGAGCACTTCACTCCATTTCTCACACAAAATTTTATGCAAATTTTTGCTCAATTTTTTATAGCAATCAAAAACCGCCGAGCACACTAAAACACGTCTCACCTTTCTATCTCTCAAAAACAAACGAAGTACGCTGGACGCTTGAAACTGTGAACATACACTACTTACCATTAAAATTGCTACACCACGAAGATGACGTGCTACAGACTCGAAATTTAACCCACAGGAAGAAGTTGCTGTGATATGCAAATGATTAGCTTTCCAGAACATTCACACAAGGCTGGCGCCGGTGGCGACACCTACATCGTGCTGATATGAGGAAAGTTGCCAACCGACTATTCATACACAAACAGCAGTTGACCGGCGTTGCCTGGTGAAACGTTGTTGTGATGCCTCGTGTAAGGAGGCGAAACTGCGTACCATCACGATCTGACTTTGATAAAGGTCGGATTGTAGCCTAACGCGATTGCGGTTTATCGTATCGCGACATTGCTGCTCGCGTTGGTCGATATCCAATGACTGTTAGCAGAATATGGAATCGGTGGGTTCAGGAGGGTAATACGGAACGCCGTGTTGGATCCCAACGGCCTCGTATCACTAGCAGTCGAGTTGACAGGCATCTTATCCGCATAGCTGTAACAGATCATGCAGCCACGTCTCGATCCATGACTCAACAGATGGGGACGTTTACAAGACGACAACCATCTGCACGAACAGTTCGACGACGTTTGCAGCAGCACGGACTGTCAGCTCGGAGACCGTGCCTGCGGTTACCCTTGACGCTGCATTACAGACAGGAGCACCTGGGATGGTGTATTCAACGACGGATGAATCCAGGTTCTGATTACGGCATCATGAAGGTCGCATACGTGTTTAGCGACATTGCAGTGAACGCATATTGGAAGCGTGTATTCGTCATCGCCATACTGGTATATCACCTGGCGTCATGGTATTGGGTGCCATTGGTTACACGTCTCGGTCACCTCTTGTTCGCATTGACGCCACTTTGAACAGTGGACGTTACATTTCAGATGTTTTACGGCCCGTGGCTCTGCCCTTCATTCGATCCCTGCGAAACCCTACATTTCAGCAGGATAACGCACGACCGCATGTTGCCGGTCCTGTACGGGCCTTTCTGGATACAGAGAATGTTCGACTGCTGCCCTGGCCAGCACATTCTCCAAATCTCTCACCAATTGAAAACGTCCGGTCAATGGTGGCCGAGCAACTGGCTCGTCACAATGCGCCAGTCACTACTCTTGATGAAGTGTGGTATCGTGTTGAAGCTGTGTGGGCAGCTGTACCTGTATACGCCATCCAAGCTCTGTTTGACTCAATGTCCAGGCGTATCAAGGCCGTTATTATGGCCAGAGGTGGTTGTTCTGGGTATTGATTTCTCAGGATGTATGCACCCAAATTGCGTGAAAGTGTAATCACATGTCAGTTCTAGTATAATATATCAGTCCAATGAATATCCGTTTATCATCTGCATTTCTTCTTGGTGTAGCAATTTTAATGGCCAGTAGAGTATGTTCGGGACATGTGCACCAACATAACAAAAAAAAAGATCGATATTCGAAAGCGCGTTGCCCTCGCAATTTGGAAATCCGCCTTACTTTTTGAACAGCCCTTGTAAGTAAGAAGCTATATACCAGGTCCCCTCTGGAAGAGTGCGGTATTGGGTAGTGGAGATACCGCAGAAAACAGACGCCGCCCATCAGGCTATCCCGAGCTCAGAGGACAATGCGTACTGAGGAATGCCGGTCCAGCAGGTGTTGGGTTGCGCAGGCAGACATGCGCGAGTTTGGCCCCCCCCCCTTCCCCCCCCCCCCCCTCTCGTCTGCACAGCGCGCGTGATTCAGAACGTCTCTCTCTCTGTCCTGCCCGCTGCAGCCCTGGCGAACTCGCCGGCAAACTGTATGCGTGATGCGTGCTGCTATCAGCGCAGTGCGAGGGACACCGGGCCTTCAGGTTAGTCTGCGCTTGGCCGACTTCCCCTGCTTTTCCCCCAAGGCGTAGTAGCTAGCTGCTCGTTTGCTCAAACTTCCTGTAGTCAGGCAAGACACTGGGTCTTTCACGCTGCTGTACTTCCGACCAAAGGGGTCACATCCAGCAACCAGTAAATCTCTCAACCGACAGTCTTTAAAGAATCGAACTCCATTACATAAAACAGCTTCAAACGCCTGATTGCTTTAATAATAAGGTAATATGTTAAGCACGTAAACGAGGAAATGTTTAGAAAAGATTTTCAAATTATGTGTAAAACTTGTTGCAAATCGCTAAGTGCTCTCTTTGTCAAATGCTTCAAGTCGCTCTTAGCACTATTGGACTTAACTGCTGTGGTCATCAGTCCCCTAGAACTTAGAACTACTTAAACCTAATTAACGTAACGACAGCACACACATCCATGCCCGAGGCAGGATTCGAACCTGCGACCGTAGCAGCAGCGTGGTTCCGGACTGAAGCGCCTAGAACTGCTCGGTCACAGCGGCTGGCTCATTGCCAAACATTGGAAGAGTACAGTCGGTGTAATATACAAGGTGATTCGCGAATACATGCAAATATTTTAATATGTTAGTCTACAAGTAAAACTAAAGAAAAAAGTTCTTATAAACATTTCATGTTCGACATTGCTAGACGTACGCACGTATGGGGAGAGGTGGCAAGTTGTCAAGCCCACAGGATCATTGTGTAAAGTGATACTTTTGTCGGCCCAAGTGTTAAAGTGTACGGAGCCATCATGTCGCGTGGGCGTTCTGACTTCCAGATCCTTGAACACGGTGCACTGTTTGGCCGACGTTGTGGTGACACTGTACCCCTTCCCCGTGTGTGGTTTCCAGGAGTCCATTCGACATTTTAATTGATGAGAGTGCGCGAGTGCATCGAACAGTGCAGGTGGGGAAGCTCCTAGAGCGAGACGATATTCGGCCTGCCCGTTCCATCGACTTACACCCCATGCAGCACGTGTGGGATGCGTTGGGGAGACGTATTGTAGCAAGCACTGCCCAGCAGTTGTGAACCGTGTTGCTCGAGTAACGAATCGCCCTGTCGAAATAGCTCTTTTGTCATACTTGTGGCCAGTATGAGAGCGCGTTGCAAAGCAAGCATAGACGTCTGCGGTGATCAGACACCCTTATCAAGATCCATGTCCCGCGTTTTGAATGTCCAGATGACTGTCAGAAGTCGCAGTGACACGCGATGCGAACGTCGTTTTAACTTCTAAGTGTCCCAGACCAGTGCACATATCATATACACTATGTGTCAAAAGTATCCCGACAACTGGCTAAAAAGTTCGTGGCGCCCTCCATCGGTAATTCTCGAATTCAATATGGTGTTGGGCCACCATTAGCCTTGATGACAGCTTCCACTCTCGCAGGCATACGTTCAACCAGGTTCTGGAAGGTTTCTTGGAGAATGGCAGCCCATTCTTCACGGAGTGCTGCGCTGAGGAGAGGTATCAATATCGGTCGTTGAGGCCTGACGGGAAGTCGGCGTTCCAAAATATCCCAAAGGTGGTCTATAGGATTCAGGTCAGGACTCTGGGCAGGCCAGTCCATCACAGGGATGTAATCGTAGGAAAAGGGAGAGATGGAAATGTAGTAGGTGAATATGGATTGGGACTAAGAAATAAAAGAGGAAGCCGCCTGGTAGAATTTTCCACAGAGCACAACTTAATCATACCTAACACTTGGTTCAAGAATCATGAAAGAAGGCTGTACACATGGAAGAAGCCTGGAGATACTTACAGGTTTCAGATAGATTATCTAATGGTGAGACAGAGATTTAGGAACCAGGTTTTAAATTGTAAGACATTTCCAGGGACAGAAGTGGACTCTGACCACAGTCTATTGGTTATGACCTGTAGATTAAAACTGAAGAAACTGCAAAAAAGTGGGAATTTAAGGAGATGGGACCTGGATAAAATGAGTAAACCAGAGGTTGTACAGAGTTTCAGGGAGAGCATAAGGGAACAATTGACAAGATGGGAAAAAGAAATACACTAGAAGAACAATGGGCAGCTTTGAGGGATGAAGTAGTAAAGGCAGCAGAGGATCAAGTAGGTAAAAAGACGAGGGCTAGTAGAACTCCTTGGGTAACAGAAGAAATATTGAATTTAATTGATGAAAGGAGAAAATATAAAAATGCAGTAAATGAAGCAGGCAAAAAGGAATACAAACGTCTCAAAAATGAGTTCGGCAGGGAGTGCAAAATGGCTAAGCAGGAATGTAGAGGCTTATCTCATAGGGGTAAGATAGATACTGCCTACAGGAAAATTAGAGAGACCTATGGACAATTGAGAGGCACTTGCATGAATATCAAGAGCTCAGATGGAAACCCAGTTCTAAGCAAAGAAGGGAAAGCAGAAAGGATGAAGGAGTATATGGAGGATCTATACAAGGGCGATGTACTTGAGGAGAATATTATAGAAATGGAAGAGGATGTAGATGAAGATGAAATGGGAGTTACGATACTGCGTGAAGAGTTTGACAGAGCACTGAAAGACCTGAGTCGAAACAAGGCCCCTGGAGTAGACAACATTCCATTGGAACTACTGACGGCCTTGGGAGAGCCAGTCATGACAAAACTCTACCGTCTGGTGAGGAAGGTGTATGAAACAGGCGAAATACCCTCAGACTTCAAGAAGAATGTAATAATTCCAATCCCAAAGAAAGCAGGTGTTGACAGATGTGGAAATAAACCGAAATATCGGCTTATTAAGTCACAGTTGCAAAAAAACTAACGCGAATTTTTTGCGGACGAATGGAAAAAGTGGTAGATGCCGACTGTTATTGGAACAAATACTTTTAGCAACAAGGAACAGAATGTGGTATCAACATTTTTCGCTGATAGCTAAAAATTAGTTGCAAAGACAATTCCCAAATCGTTGGACTGGACGTGGAGATGTGTTCGCCATATCAGTTTGGATTCCGTAGAAATGTTGGAACACGTGAGGCAATACTGACCCTACGACTTATCATAGAAACTAGATTAAGGAAGGGCAAACCAACGTTTATGGCATTTGTAAACTTAGAGAAAGCTTTTGACAATGTTGACTGGAATACTGTCTTTCAAATTCTAAAGGTGGCAGGGGTAAAATACAGGGAGCGAAAGGCTATTTGCAATTTGTACAGAACTCAGATGGCAGTTATAAGAGTCAGGGGACATGAAAGGCAAGCAGTGGTTGAGAAGGGAGTGAGACAGGGTTGTAGCCTCTCCCCGATGCTATTCAATCTGTATATTGAGCAAGCAGTAAAGGAAACAAAAGAAAAATTTGGAGTAGGTATTAAAATTCATGGAGAAGAAATAAAAAACTTTGAGGTTCGCCGATGACATTGTAATTCTGTCAGAGACAGCAAAGGACTTGAAAGAGCAGTTGAACGGAATGGACAGTGTCTTGAAGGGAGGGTATAAGATGAACAACAACAAAAGCAAAACGAGGATAATGGAATGTAGTGGAATAAAGTCGGGTGATGCTGAGGGAATTAGATTAGGAAATGAGACACTTAAAGTAGTAAATCAGTTTTGCTATTTGGGGAGCAAAATAACTGATGATGGTCGAAGTGAAGAGGATATAAAATGTAGACTGGCTATGGCAAGAAAAGCGTTACTGAAGAAGAGAAATTTGTTAACATCGAGTATTGATTTACGTGTCAGGAAGTCGTTTCTGAAAGTATTTGTATGGAGTGTAGCCATGTATGGAAGTGAAACATGGACGATAAATAGTTTGGACAAGATGAGAATAGAAGCTTTCGAAATGTGGTGCTACAGAAGAATGCTGAAGATTAGATGGGTAGATCACATAACTATTGAGGAGGTATTGAATAGGATTGGGGACAAGAAGTGTTTGTGGCACAACTTGAGTAGAAGAAGGGACCGGTTGGTAGGACATGTTGTGAGGCATCAAGGGATCACCAATTTAGCATTGGAGGGCAGCGTGGAGGGTAAAAATCGTAGAGGGAGACCAAGAGATGACTGCACTAAGCAGATTCAGAAGGATGTAGGTACTGCGAGATGAAGAAGCTTGCACAGCATAGAGTAGCATGGAGAGCTGCACCAAACCAATCTCAGGACTGAAGACAACAACAACATCAACATCGTTTGTAACCACTCCGCCACAGGCCGTCCATTAAGAACAGGTGCTCGAAAAAGTTGGACGATGCAAATCGCCATCCCCGAATTCCTTTTCAACAGTGGGAAACTAGAAGGTGCTTAGAGCATCAATGCTGTGTTAGTGCCAACTGCAACAACCCCTCCATGAAAAACACGACCACACCAGAACACCACTGCCTCCGAAGTTTACTGTTCCCTGAAAATTTACCAAAATGCATAGTCCAGGAACAATCAGTGATCTGTACGAGAAGTACATCGAAATAAACGGAAGCTAGTTCAAGGTTTCTGCGATTCTATTACCATCTACTTTCTGACAACTGGTACGGCCTACTCTCTCGCCGGACACGGCTGTAACCAGAGGGTCACGTATTCGAGGCCAGACGTAACGGCACGTACTGCATTGTGATCGAGGTGCCCCCAACGTGGCAGGTACTTGACTCGCACCTTTCTGTGAGGCCCCATAAGCACACAGGCGAGATGCGCTAAAACTCAAGAAACAAAGTCTTGCTTCGACTAGAAGGTTTTATCTATCTTTTTCTGCGTTCAGTAAGAAGCTTCCGAATTCTGTGAAATACCGGGCCTTCTGCAGATCACTTCAGAAGTCCGCTTCTTTCAGGCAATGAATATTTAAGGACTTCTCTCTTATAATTATCATCATCATCTAAGACTGATTATGCCTTTCAGTGTTCAGACTAGAGCATAGCCCCCTTATAAAATTCCTCCATGATCCCCTATTCAGTGCTAACATTGGTGCCTCTTCTGATAAACCTATTACTTCAAAATTATTCTTAACCGAATCCAGGTACCTTCTCCTTGGTCGGCCCCGACTCCTCCTACCCTCTACTGCTGAACCCATGAGCCTCATGGGTAACCATGCTTCTCCCAATCGTGTAACATGACCCCACCATCTAAGCCTGTTCGCCCTGACTGCTCCATCTATAGAGTTCATTCCCAGTTTTTCTTTGATTTCCTCATTGTGGACACCCTCCTGCCATTGTTCCCATCTACTAGTACCTGCAATCATCCTAGCTACTTTCATATCTGTAACCTGAACCTTGTTGATAAGGTGACCTGAATCCATCCAGCTTTCGCTCCCATACAACAAAGTTGGTCGAAAGATTGAACGGTGCACAGATAACTTACTCTTGATTCTGACTTCCTTCTTGCAGAAGAGAGTAGATCGTAGCTGAGCGCTCACTGCATTAGCTTTGCTACACCTCGCTTCCAGTTCTTTCACTATGTTGCCATCCTGTGAGAGTATGCATCCTAAGTACTTGAAACTGTCCACCTGTTCTAACTTTTTCCTCCTATTTGGCATTCAATCCGTTTATATTTCTTTCCCACTGATATTACTTTCGTTTTGGAGATGCTAATCTTCATACCATAGTCCTTACATTTCTGATCTACCTCTGAAATATTACTTTGCAAACTTTCAATCGAATCTGCCATCACAACTAAGTCATCCGCATATGCAAGACTGCTTATTTTGTGTTCACATATCTCAATCTCACCCAACCAGTCTATTGTTTTCAACATATGATCCACAAATAATATGAACAACAGTGAAGAAAGGTTGCAGCCTTGTCTTACCCCTGAAACTACTCTGAACCATGAACTCAATTTACCGTCAACCCTAACTGCTGCCTGACTATCCATGTAAAGACCTTTAATTGCTTGCAAATGTTTGCCTCCTATTCCATAATCTCCTAGAACAGAAAATAACTTCCTCCTAGGAACCCGGTCATATGCCTTTTCTAGATCTATAAAGCATAGATACAATCCCCTGTTCCACTCATAACACTTCTCCATTATTTGCCGTAAGCTAAACATCTGGTCCTGACAACCTCTAAGAGGCCTAAACCCACACTGATTTTCATCCAATTGGTCCTGAACTAATACTCGCACTTTCCTTTCAACAATGCCTCAGAAGATTTTACCCACAACGCTGATTAAAGAGATACCTCTGTAGCTGTTGCAATCTTTTCTGTTTCCATGTTCAAAGATTGGTGTGATTACTGCTTTTGTCCAGTCTGATGGAACCTGTCCTGACTCCCAGGCCATTTCAATTATCCTGTGTAGCCATTTAAGACCTGACATTCTACTGTATTTGATGAGTTCTGACTTAATTTCATCCACCCCAGCTGCTTTATTGCACTGCAATCTACTGACCATTTTCTCCACTTCCTCAAATGTGATCCTATTTCCATCATCATTCCTATCCCATTCTACCTCGAAATCTGAAACATTACTGATCGTATTTTCACCTACATTGAGCAACTCTTCAAAATATTCCCTCCATCTGCCCAAGGCATCCACAGGATTCACCAGCAGTTTTCCTGACCTGTAAAAAATACTTGTCATTTCCTTCTTACCTCCCTTTCGAAGACTGCTAATTACACTGCAGGATGGTTTTCCAGAAACTTGACCCATAGTCTCCAACCTGTTTCCAAAGTCTTCCCAAGATTTCTTCTTGGATACTGCAATTATCTGTTTGGCTTTGTTTCTTTCTTCAACATGACTTTCTCTGTCTACCTGAGTTCTAGTACGTAGCCATTTTTGATACGCCTTCTTTTTCCTTTTACAGGCTGCCTTGACTGTGTCATTCCACCAAGCTGTTTGCGTCATCCTACTTTTACACACTACTGTTCCAAGACATTCTTTAGCCACTTCTAGTACTGTGTCCCTGTACCTTGTCCATTCCTTTTCCAATGACTGTAATTGACTAGATTGAAGTAACTGGTACCTTTCTGAGATCTCTGTTATGTACTTGTGCCTGATTTCCTTATCCTGAAGTTTCTCCACTCTTATCCTCCTACATATGGACCTGCCCTCCTTCACTTTCGGCCTCACAATCCCAATTTCACTGCAGATTAAATAATGATCAGTGTCATCAAAGAATCCCCTGAATACACGTGATTAGTAAGCCCATACTGGCAGAGAAATCCAAGAGTTGTTTCCCGTTCCTGTTGGCCTCCATATCCTCTCCAAATTTACCCATAACTTTTTCTTACCCTTCTGTTCGATTTCCAATCCTGGCGTTAAAATCACCCATGAGCAGAACACTGTCCTTGTCCTTTACTCTAACAACTACATCACTGAGTGCCTTATAAAAACTATCCATCTTATCTTGATCTGTCACTTCACAATGCGAATATACTGACACTATCCGAATTTTCTTGCTAGACACTGTCAAATCTATCCACATCAGTCGTTCGTTTACATACCTTACTGCAACTACGCTGGGTTCCATTTCTTTCCTGATGTAAAGCCCTACACCCCATTGTGCTATTCCTGCTTTGACTCCTGACAGGTAGACCTTGTATTCTCCCACTTCCTCTTCTTGCTCACCCCTTACCCGAATGTCACTAACAGCTGAAACGTCCAGCCCCGTCTTACTTGCAGCCTCTGCCAGCTCTACCTTCTTCGCAGAGTAGGCCCCATTGATATTGATAGCTCCTCGTCTTATTGCCATTTGTTTGCCAAGTCGTATCTTAGGAGTCCCTGGTTTGTCAGTTGGAGGTGTGACTCCGTCACCTCCAAAGGTCCGAGGCATTTTGCTCTGATTGTTGCCAGCACCATATTTAAAGTATCGGGGAAGCAGGTTGCTAGCCTTTCTTGCCCCGAGTCCCCTTGGGTATTACCCCTAACGGTTGAGGGACTAACCGGTGGATTTGGTAGTCTTCGCCGTATGAGCACAAAGGTGACCACGACTCCGAATATGTCCGAGATGCCCAGCCTTATTCCAAAGTAACTGGTATCCCGACTGTCGGGACCACTTACTTGGCCACTCATACGTTGCCCGTGGTTCATGAACTAGGACATGACCACAGGAACCCACACCATGATAATTATTTAATTGAAAATAAATTTTAAATCTAGGATATTCTTAAATCCCACTAAAAAGTCTGCTTACACTATCGCGACTGCAAACAGACAATTCTGAAACGTTTTGATTGTGGATTTTGAATAGGTATGAAAATACTTGTGAGATTTGTAACAAAAAAGGTAGCTCGCTGGCAGTGGGCACACTGCTAATGATAGACGCCGCTGCGTCTTGAGTTTTATGCAATGCGCTACGCCTTCAAATAGCACATGCAAGATTTTCATATTTTCGTACTCGCTATGAGAAAACTATTCGTACTGCAGAAGAAATTACACAGAACCCTTTTTGCAGGAAATTTCACGTAGACAGAGTTTGTGGTGGCTTGCGTTTTCGCTAAAGGCTGAATTTTTCCAATTATTCAATAAAGATGTTCAAAAGTGACCTTAAAGTGAGTGTTTTTTGCATAACTCGGAAACCATGGCCTACAGCGAAAACGTATGGCAGTACAACATTTAACTACATTAAACTTCCTACAAATTAGGCCTAGCAGTTCGCCTGCAGTGAGAAACAGAATATGAAAATGTCACAGATGGTTTTCTAAGGGCCGGCCGCAGTGGCCGAGCGGTTCTAGGCGCTACAGTCTGGAACCGCGCGACTGCTACCGTCGCAGGTTCGAATCCTGCCTCGGGCTCGGGTGTGTATAATGTCCTTAGGTTTGTTAGGTTTAAGTAGTTCTAAGTTCTAGGGGACTGATGACCTCAGATGTTAAGTCCCATATTGCTCAGGGCCATTTTGTGGCTCTCTAAGGGCATTGCGAGTTGCATATAACACATAGGTAGGGACAGCTGAGTCACCTTGTATAACTGATGCAAAAATAGTTCGCCTGGTAACTACAGTGACGGAAAAAAATTGTAACGTGAAGAAGTACTTGTGTGCCACAGACGGAAGTTGGTAGGCATAAGGCTGTGGCGCGTAGTGCTGCGTCAGCAGCGTCAGTTTGAACAGCAGTGACACTGCAAAGTGTCACAAACCAGTTACTTCAAGGACAGCTCCGAGTTAGACGCTGTGTAGTGGGCATTCCACTGACCACAAACCACAATCCATTTGCGACTTCAGTGGCCTAAGTCGAGCACATTGGGAGGCAGGGTGGACCACTGCTTTGTTTTATAATGACGGCTGGTTATGCCTCCGTGCCAATGACGGCGGTTTGTTGGTCAGGGGGAGGTCTGCTGAGGGCCTGCAGCTACTCTGTTCTCGCGCCGAACACCGTGCACCTACACCTGGACTTACGCTCTCAGGTGTGAACTCGTATGACAGTAGGACCACTCTCGCGGTTATCCCACGCACTCTCACAGAAAATTTGTACGTCAGTCTAGTGATTCGAACTGTTGTGCTGTCATTTCGGGGGGTGTTTTCCGACAGCATAACGCTCGCCCACGTACCGCTGTTGTGACGCAGCATGCTCTACAGAGAGTGGACACGTTGCCTCGGCCTGCTGCATCACCAGATCCGTCTCCATTCGAGCACATATGGGAGATCATCACTCAACAACTCCATCATCGTCGACAAACGGCATTAAGCGTCTCTGTATTGACCGACCAAGTGCAACAGACATGGAATTCTGTCCCAAAAAATGACGTGTGACACCTTTATGACACAATGCGTGCACGTTACATATTTACATGAAACATTTTGTGGGTTGCACCAATTATTAACGTACAGCATTTCACACTTTCAAGGGCTTTTTTCGCACTTACGTTAAACTGTTATCATGGAATGTTAACCTCTTAATACGAGGCATGTTTTTTAAGTAAGTACAGTTTTGAAATTAAAAAAAGACGTGCTAAGATATCTCAATAATTTTATTTTTACATGAAAGCCTGTACCGTAATCTACACACTGACGCCATTACATTCTGATTCTTCCTTGTTTACGTTCTGTACTGAGTGTTTAAGATACCTCCGATAAGCGTGAGTCCCGCCGACTGTGAAGTGCGGGGTGTTACAGGATTTCTTAGTGCTAAAGGCCTAAAGGCGATCGATATTCATCGTGAGATCTGTGCAGTTTACGGAGAAAACATTATGAGTGATGGAATGGTAATAAAGTGGGTGAGAGCATTTAGAGATGGCCGCACAAATGAACAACGGAGCGGGCGTCCTTCCGTCGTTAATGATAGTTTGGTGCAGGAAGTGGACAATAAGGTGAGAGAAAACAGACGCTTTACGATTTCCTCCTTGCGGGATGACTTTCCTAATGTTTCTCGTAGTGTTTTGTATGGCATTGTGACCGAGTATTCGAATTACTGAAAATTGTGCGCACGTTGAGTACCGAAAATGTTGACGGATGAGCACAAAACCAAACGTTGAGACAGTGCATTGACTTTCCTTGAGCTGTACCATGACGACGGTGATGATTTCTTAAGCCGAATTCTTACCGGCGATGAAACATGGGTGGCCTGCGTCACACCAGAATCAAAGCAGCAGTCCATAGAAGTTCAGCAAGGGCATCGGTTTGCTGCAAGGCAATGCCCGTCCGTATGTGGCGAATCACACCAAAGATCTCATCACATGTTTTCGGTGGGAAACTCTAGATCATCCTCCGTACAGCCCCGATCTTGCGCCCAGTGACTACCACCTATTCCTGCACTTGTAGAAGCACCTGGGCGGTCAGCGTCTTCAAGATGATGAACAGTGGTGATGCAGTGGTTAACAAGTCAGGCGGCAGACTTCTATGAGGAGGGTATTCAAAAACTGGTACAAAGTTGTGACAAGTGCCTCAATATTGACGGACATTATGTAGAAAAGTAGATTAAGGTACAGACTTTCATGTAAAATAAAATTATTGAGATATCTTAGCACATTTTTTTTAAATTTCAAAACAGCACTTACTTAATAAATTCGCCTCGTATGTCACCTAGCCAAATGTATTCGCGAGATTTTGTTACTATGCATTAATTATTTTCAGGTGTTGCGACGTTTTTTCCATCAATGTATTATCTGTTGCATTTTCCCCACGTTTCTTACAAGTATTTTTTTCCATCGAAAAGTAACAGTTACAGATTTTCAGAGATACCCGTATGGGGTTAGGAATCTGTAAGGAGGTAAGAGAAATTTTTTGATACTTGTAATAAAATTTGAAAAACATGTTACATTAAAATTTTATTTTTATTTAAATAATTAATTTCTGCTTTTTCGTCTTGTATGTGGAGATATTTCTCAATGGATTTTAAACATTTCTGTGAGATTGCATTTCTTACTTAAAAAATTACTTATGTAAATACTAGCTGTCTACCTGCAGTTTCACCCGTGTACAAATGTCACATATATTGCACCCATCTCCTCCTCTGTTTCTCCCCCAATTCTCTGCTCAGCCGTGCGTGTCCACCCGCTTATCACCTGGAACACATTCTGCTGCTAACTGCACAACACACCAGCCCAGGAGGGTAGCTGAGATGTCGGGCGTTTACAATACGTAGCAAACACAACACCAAGAAAGCAATTTAATATTGCATTGTCGTCCAACTCTGAGTTACAGTTAAAAATTTCAAGTCTGTGGCTGATCGGATAGTGAGTTCAAGCTACTAGGTGGGGGGGAGTCAAATGAAAGCCTTAAAGTGTTATTAAAAATCGGCAAGCACACCATTGTTCTTGAAGTGAGCAGCACTGTTACCAGTGATGTAAGGAATGCCCTGCAGACGACAGCATGCTACAAACAAGTGAAACGAGGCCACAATACCGATTCAAAATGCCTGCCCCTCTTGCGACGTGCGCCGAGGAAGAACCGTGTTCTGCTGTACGTTTTCTGAGCAGTGAAGGAACGAAACCTATTGAAATACATCAACGAATGAAGGTCTAGTGCTTGTCAGTCATTGTAGCAAAGTCTGGGTATGGTGTGCCTTCTCTGATAGACCCTCAGGTGCACTGCGGTGTGACACCAGAGTTTACTGAAGCAGTTGAAGCCACTGTAATGGAAAATCACCGTGTGACGGTGGGTGAAATAACAGCAAATCCGAACAGTAGTCAAGACTCGGCACATCACAATATCCATGAAGCGGTTAAGCTTTGCAAAGTGACTGCAAGACGGGTGCCACAGCAACTAACTGCACATGCGAAAGAGCGACGCGTTGACGTCTGCGAGGAACATTGATCCCCTGCAACGTCTACCTTACTGAGCATACCTCGCACCGAGCGATTGATGACCATACGTTTGAACAACTCGGAGAGAATCGATGGGAGGAAAGAAATTTCGTTCCAATGAAGAGGCGCAGCAGGCGGTGCACGAGTGATTGTGGATGCGAAGTTTTTTATTTATTTATTTATTTTTTTTTTTCACGGGATTCCGTCGGGGGAAGTATGAGAAATGACAGGGATACAATGTCGGAAATTGATTCATTGGCGTTCCGCTTTTGTACAGTAAAAATTATTTTTAAAAAGTGCTTAAGGCTTTCGTTTAAATCCTCTTCGTAACTCGTAAAATGTCTTCCGAACAGACAGTGAAAGGGTCCTGTAGCCACCTTTCATTAGTCCAGTAGCCCATTATCACCAGCATTTCTCTTTCTTTACCTTGTTTCTCTTTTCTCATAACTGTCATAATGGCGTGATTGAATGAATATGGTTGTGTGTCACGTTGGTAGACGGTGGCGCAGTCTGCTGCAGAAAGCCTGCGAAAGTCGGACAGATTCAGCAGCAGTTGTACAGAATAGCCAATTCTGGTAGTGGTCAAGTAGGCAAAGAGGTTTTCGCTACTTGTGAGAAATCCACCTGCGTTAGGTTGGTGGCGGAAATGGCATCTTCGGGGTTTTCCGGGCCAAGCGGAGCGTGGAAGAGCCTGGAGATGAAAAAGGGAGGCAGTCTGCCGCCGGTACGGGATGCGTCCACAGCTGAGCTCCAGTCGAAGAAGACTGAGTTAGACTGACCGCGTGGCGCGTTGTTACTTGGCGAGGGGAGAGCTGTTAGCTTTTGGTCTCACTTTTCAATTCTGAAAGATTGCTTTGCCTTATCGCAGCAAGGAATGCAAAACTTTGGCAGATTTTTCTTTTAGTAAATTTCTGTAAGACTTGGATCCACCGGAAGAGCGCCACACAAAGGTGTCGATGAGAAGTGAGCACTCGCTTTTGTATGAATGTCTGTTTGCCTTCAGCTGTGCCTGTATAAGCTTTCATTTTTCTAAATATTAATAGCTTTGCCTTCTCGTAAATTTTCCTTGCTTTACGTATGTTTCGTCCGTGGGGAGCCGACCAAGTGGTTGAACATTAAAGTTTTGTTGGGCTACCGTCACCACTAACTGTCCGGTCTCATGTTTGTTTTAAAGAACGTTAACCGCTGATGATTGTGTGATGTGATATTGTTGCAGCTCGAACACGATACCTACGAAGTGCGTCTCCACAAACCACGTGGGCGCGCGGGTGTACTGCGAAACGTGTACCGCTTTACGGGTTATTGCGTTCAGGCAACAGCAGTGGTATGAATGATTCACACCAATGATTTTAGGTGTAGATTATAACGGTGAATGTCTTAGGAATAAATGATTTTATCCACAATTTTCTCTTGTGTTCCGAGGTTACGTTTTTGCACCTAAGCCACTCACCTCGTAGCTTTCCCGTTAGCACATCCAACGCGTTTCCTTACGCACAGGTCCAGTGATTAGTTTCCTCTTTTATTTTAAAACAAATGCTTTAGATTAAGTCTTATTTTCAGGTGTGTTGCTGGAAACTGATCTTATGCAGTGTTCATGCATGTTCTATTTTATTTTAAATGTTTGATTGTCGGGAACAGTGCATGGGCAATACTATTAATTTACATCGCATCTCCTATGAGGGATATCATAACGTAGTCTGTGATAAAATTAATCTATTTTCCGACTCGGCCAAACCTTTGATTAGTTGTATGGTTAGAGTCGGTGGCAACCCTAATCTTAACGTAATAGCACGTAGAAACAGGTTAGTTACAACAGACAAGAAAGAGAGCTAATAAAAGCGTGTTAAAGTACATATCGCCGCTAAGATGTTTACTGTGCAGCGCATATAGAACCAGCATTTACTGCCGTCGTTAGACACTGCTGGCCACTAGAGGTGCAACATCACGATGAAGCCACACTGGCGTGACGTGTGACGTGTGACGCAAGCTTAGGCGTGCACGCGATTAGCGCCTCATATCAACCACACAGTGAAGGTACGAGTACAGACACCTACAGTCAGTGTAGAAGGAAAAATTACGTAGCGAAATTTTCATTCAGATATGGCATTTGCGCATCGGTTGTTTGTGAGAAGGTCGTGTTGTGCGTCGCCTAAGCAGGAGGAAAGTGCGACTTGGACTGCGGGCAGCACAGCTGTTGCAACCATCACCTTTGTCAGCCGAGCGGTGCATTACCTGAGGATGGCCTGCCACTAGACGCCGAAATTGGTCATCTCTTTAGTAAATGACCGTCCAATTCAGAATGCTTCTTTTACTAATGTAACATATATTATGTCACAATAACTATTGTGAGGTTTTCAGCTTCGCAAATTTAAAAAAAAATGGCTTTGAGCACTATGGGACTTCTGAAGTCATCAGTCCCCTAGAACGTAGAACTACTCAAACCTAACTAACCTAAGGACATCACACACACCCATGCCCGAGGCAGGATTCGAACCTGCGACCGTAGCGGTCGCGCGGTTCCAGACTGTAGCGCCTAGAACCGCTCGGCCACCCTGGCCGCCCCGATATTATTCAATTTGTATATTGGACAAGCAGGAAAGCAAACGAAAGAAAAATTTGGAGTAGGAATGAAAACCCAGGGAGAAGAAATAAAAATTTTGAGGTTTCGCCATGGAATTGTAATTTGTCAGAGACAGCAGCGAGCGTGAAAGAGCAGTTGCTGAACGGAATGGACAGTGTCTTCTACATCTACATCCATACTCCGCAAGCCACCTGACGGTGTGTGGCGGAGGGTACCCTGGGTACCTCTATCGGTTCTCCCTTCTATTCCAGTCTCGTATTGTTCATGGAAAGAAGGATTGTCGGTATGCTTCTGTGTGGGCTCTAATCTCTCTCATTTTATCCTCATGGTCTCTTCGCGAGATATAGGTAGGAGGGAGCAATATACTGCTTGACTCTTCGCTGAAAGTATGTTCTCGAAACTTTAACAAAAGCCCGTACCGAGCTACTGAGCGTCTCTCCTGCAGAGTCTTCCACTGGAGTCTATCTATAACATCCGTAACGCTTTCGCGATTACTAAATGATCCTGTAACGAAGCGCGCTGCTCTCCGTTGGATCTTCTCTATCTCTTCTATCAACCCTATCTGGTACGGATCCCACACTGTTGAGCAGTATTCAAGCAGTGGGCGAACAAGCGTACTGTAACCTATTTCCTTTGTTTTCGGATTGCATTTCCTTAGGATTCTTCCAATGAATCTCAGTCTGGAATCTGCTTTACCGACGATCAACTTAATACGATCATTCCATTTTAAATCACTCCGAATGCGTACTCCCAGATAATTTATGGAATTAACTGCTTCCAGTTGCTGACGTGCTATTTTGTAACTAAATGATAAGGGATCTATCTTTCTATGTATTCGCAGCACATTACACTTGTCTACATTGAGATTCAATTGCAATTCCCTGCACCATGCGTCAATTCGCTGCAGATCCTCCTGCATTTCGGTACAATTTTTCATTGTTACAACCTCTCGATACACCACAGGATCATCTGCAAAAAGCCTCAGTGAACTTCCGATGTCATCCACCAGGTCATTTATGTATATTGTGAATAGCAACGGTCCTATGACACTCCCCTGCGGCACACCTGAAATCACTCTTACTTCGGAAGACTTCTCTCCATTGAGAATGACATGCTGCGTTCTGTTATCTAGGAACTGTTCAATCCAATCACACAATTGGTCTGATAATCCGTATGCTCTTACTTTGTTCATTAAACGACTGTGGGGAACTGTGTCAAACGCCTTGCGGAAGTCAAGAATCACGGCATCTACCTGTGAACGCGTGTCTAAGGCCCTCTAAGTCTCGTGGACGAATAGCGCGAGCTGGGTTTCACACGACCGTCTCTTTCGAAACCGATGCTGATTCCTACAGAGTAGATTTCTAGTCTCCAGAAAAGTCATTATACTCGAACATAATACGTGTTCCAAAATTCTACAACTGATCGACGTTAGAGATATAGGTCTATAGTTCTGCACATCTGTTCGACGTCCCTTCTTGAGAACGGGGATGACCTGTGCCCTTTTCCAATCCTTTGGAACGCTTCGCTCTTCTAGAGACTTGCGGTACACCGCTGCAAGAAGGGGGCAAGTTCCTTCGCGTACTCTGTGTAAAATCGAACTGGTATCCCATCAGGTCCAGCGGCCTTTCCTCTTTTGAGCGATTTTAATTGTTTCTCTATCCCTCTGTCGTCTATTTCGATATCTATCATTTTGTCATCTGTGCGACAATCTAGAGAAGGAAGTACAGTGCAGTCTTCCTCTGTGAAACAGCTTTGGAAGAAGACATTTAGTATTCCGGCCTTTAGTCTGTCATCCTCTGTTTCAGTACCATTTTGGTCACAGAGTGTCTGGACATTTTGTTTTGATCCACCTACCGCTTTGACATAGGATCAAAATTTCTTAGGATTTTCTGCCAAGTCAGTACATAGAACTTTACTTTCGAATTCATTGAACGCCTCTCGCATAGCCCTCCTCACACTACCTTTCGCTGCGCGTAATTTTTGTTTGTCTGCAGGGCTTAAGATATAAGATGAACACGAACAAAAGGAAAACGAGGATAATTGAATGTAATCGTATTAAATAAGGTGATGCTGAGGGTATTAGATTAGGAAACGAGACACTCAAAGTAGTAGACTAATTTTGCTATTCGGGAAGCAAAATAACTGATGATGATCGAAATAGAGAGGATATGAAACGTAGACTGGCGGTGACAAGGACAGCGTTTCCCAAAAAGAGGAATTTGTGAATATCGAGTTTAGACTTGAGTGTCAGGAAGTCCTTTGTGAAAATATTTGTATAGGGTGTATGGAAGTGAAACATGGACGATAAACAGTCTAGACAAGAAAAGAAGATTTTGAAATGCGGCGCTGCAGATGAATGCTGAAGATTAGATGGGTAGCTCACGTAACTAATGAGAAGGTACTAAATAGTTTTGGAGAGAAGAGGAATTTGTGGCACAACTTGAGTAGAAGAAGGGATCGGTTGGTAGGACACGTTCTGAGGCATCAAGGGATCACGCTGGAGAGAAGCATGGAGAGTAAAAATCGTGGAAGGGAATCAGAGATGAATACACTGAGCAGATTCAGAAGCATGTAGGTTGCAGTAGTTACCTGGACGTGAAGAGGCTTACACAGGATACAGTAGGATGTATAGCTGCATGAAACCAGTCTTTGAACTCAAGACAACAACGACAAAAACCTTTGTGAGGTACCATTTTCCTTCCCATTCTACTAACTGCAGTCACGTTAAAGGGCATGTTTACTAAATGTTCTGACATAAACTGAAACCTGAAACCTGAGACCTCAAACCATCCATCACTCCAAGGAGGCTGGGAGGGCTCGGGGTGACTCCCCCTGGTTGTGAGAGTGGTTCCAGAGGCAGGGACCCTACTACCTGCTGAGCGTGCCTCGTTACGGCTGGCGTGGGTCCTGCACCCCCCAATGACAACAGCGGACATGGGTGTTCGGCACGAGTCATCACCTTGGCTGTAACAGTATGTAGAGATGCCATGGAAACCTACAGAGGTTGGATTTCCCATCGACGTATGGGCTGAATAACTGGTGTGGGGTGCTATTTAGTACCGAAATCGATCACCTCAGGTGATCTGAGAGTAGCCGTTTCATTTTTTACGGTTTATGTCCTGAATCGGTGGTCTCCACGACATAATGTTTGAATAAGCTGACGCAAGACCGCATGTTGCCCGTGCTGTCCTGATCTACCTGCATGCAGAGGGCATTCGACTGCTTTCGTGATCCCTCAGCCACCGAAAACGCCTGGCCATGAGTTGAAGAAGAGAGACCGGCAGGCCATTCTTCACCAACCATTACAGTTGACGAACCCGAGCGCAGAGATGAAGCGGCTGGTTACTTATATGTTCCGTAGATCACTTGAACGATTCTTTGGCCGAAATGATGAGGAACGAGTCAGTTTACAGGATGTGTACACATGCAACTACACTTAAATAAATATTTTTTTTTACTGGCTAGCAGTATTTAAGTAGAAATTCGTCAATGGAATAGAAGCAGCTGCCCATGAGAAATTATTTTGAATTAGATTTAACCTTACTTCACTACCTGCTAGACATTTTTTTGATTTTGGACAAATGATCAAAAATTTTTGTTGCTGCATACTGAACTTTCTGAGACACTGACAGCTTTAACAGTGGCTAATAAAGGGCATTTTCCCCCTCCAGTGTTGTAGGTGTTCAGATCACTGTTCGTCTCGAATTGTGATGGATTGTTTATGACGAATTTTCTTTAGCGAAAGTATGTACTGTTACGGCGCAGTTCAAATGCCTAGCTGCTTGAAGAGGTACCTACACGACATTCATGGGTGAACACCATAAATTATTCTTATTGCTCTCTTTTGTGCAATGGGTACTTCCTTTATAATGACGAGTCAGACATTATTGATCGAAATATGCAAAACATGTCAGGAGGGTGATACGTTTGTTTACAAGATTAGCAATTATACGAAAAGCAAAAGTAACTGAATTTTTAAGGTAGGATTTACGCAAATTAATACCAGGCGCTTGAAATAAGATGGTACTCTTGTAGTAATTAATGTCGACATACTGAACTGAACGATGTTGTTGACGCAAATAATACACAAGAATAATGAAGAAAATTGGCCGTTGCTTGCCTCGTCACAAGCAGTGCAGTTGAGCATGTGCAAAACACATCCGCAGATCCTTCATGTCTCTTTATCAGACGAAAAAAGGCATAACGTCAACCTCTGGTCAGCACTCTTGAGCAAAGATGGTATCATTATTGCGGTATCATTTTGGCCCAGAAAAGTCTTCCATCCACGGTAGGGGACTTGCTATCGCAGAAGTGATAATTATTGCCTTCTTCCACAAACTCTCGCAAAGTTGGCACAAAATACTTACTGTCCCGCAGAGCGCACCAGTACATACCCCTAGTTAATCACAGCTAGCTGGATACCTCCTTCAGTTCAGGCTGTCTTCCTTCCACATAAACGGTTTCACAAAACAGAAAACGACAAGGGACACCTTTCAACCTATCTCTGACGCTGTCCACTGGGGCAGCCTATTACTCACTATCCCTCATAGAAAAGGCGCTCACAAAACAGTACGACAGGGGAAGAAGTTTGGCTTTGTAGCATCTACACCTCTTCGGCAGAATACTGCGGTTTTCGTAATAATAACATATAAGATCGCTAAGAAGAGCTCAGATTGTATAAATACGATTGTTTTAAATTCTTAAACTCAGCGTGATTCAGCTGCCCCTACCCATGTATTTTATGCAGATACCATGTACAATATCTTCATATTCTCTCGGCTGCCATGCGCAAACTATTAGTCCTACAGAAAAAATGAATAGGATATTTTTGTACGAAATTTAATGTAGTTAAGTTTTGTACGAGAATAAATTTTCGCTATAGTTCATAGTTTTCTGATTATTCAAGAAAAACGTACAAAAGTGACCTTAAACGCGTTTTTCATAATAGCTTGAAAACCGTGCCTTTCATCAAAAACGTATCACAAGATTTAACTGCATTAAATTTCCTACAAGAAAGGTCCTGCTCATATTTTGTGCAGGATTAACAATTTGCAGGTAGCGAGCGAGACAAAATGAAAATTTCGTTTGTGGTATTTGAATGCACTGCGGGTTGCATAAAACCTACCTGTAGCGCAGCCAAATCACCCTGTATTTAACACTGAAATCAAAGTGCAGCTGCTAATCACAATTTACTTTTACAGTTGTCTCCTAACATTTCTTCCTCATAATACTCATCAAAATTCACGACTAAATGATTTCAAATAACGGCAACATGTTACATGAATGTAAAAGTAACACGTTTCCATTACAAGCCCACTACACCCTGATCGCAGCCTATTTCGAAGGATTACAGGAAGACCGGAGACAAGTTCTGGTGTCGACAACAAATGGTTGAAATTGCTCTGAGCACTATGGGACTTAACTTCGAAGCTCATCAGTCCCCTAGAACTACTTGAACCTAACTAACCTAACTAACCTAAGGACATCACACACATCCATGCCCGAGGCAGGATTCGAACCTGAGACCGTAGCAGCAGCCCGGTTTCGCACTGAAACGCCTAAAACCGCTCGACCAGAGCGGCCGGCTGTCAACAACAGCCCTAGGACCAGCCAGTGGGCTAGGTCAGCAAATGGTGTGAGTGAAGGTGGCTGGCGTCAGTTTTCGGACAGACTAGGGACTGTGCAGTTACGGCCAACTACTTAATTGTTGCAATAAGTATGGGCCCTATGGCAGCTCGCCACGTACGCATTCTTTGCGAGGAGCCGTGTGTGTGTGTGTGTGTGTGTGTGTGTGTGTGTGTGTGTGTGACACTGGCCTTGGGGTTGTCGACCTCTTTACTCAGATCCGAGCGTCTGCGTCGTATTTGACGTGACGTAACGGCATCCGTGCGGCTGTAAACACCGCGGCTTGTGTTTGTGTTTGCGTTGGCGATTACGCCTGTGCGGCCTTAAGCTGCTGCAGGCGCCGCGAGCGGTCTACACTTCTTTATACTGTTTCCCCTCGCAGAGGCGCCGGCGGTGTGCCGAACCGTACTCTCGAGTTGTTCTTCCTTCGGCGAAACGAGCTCACGGTACTTTCGCACAGTAGGCTACATCTGATCGCCGTGCGGCGCCTTGAAACTGACTCTAGAGAAGTGTAAGCAAATCATGAGAACGTTTGTCGGTCTTGTTAAACACCTCCACAGACTCATTTTACTGTAAAAATAGATGTAAAGATGTCTTCAGCCCCAAGGTTGGTTTCTACACCACAGCACTTTGCTAGCCACAGTCCTACTGAAGGAGCTACGACCTTGGCTTGCCTTGTTAGGACCTCTGAGCCGCCTTACCCAGCCAGTTACGACCCACACTGTAACCTGGCCTTCGACCCGTGGCAGTCGACATTTTTTCACATTTAACGATAATTGTCAGAGCTGAGTGAAACGGAAAGCGAAGAGAAATAATATTTGGACCAATAGAGAATTGAATTTTTGGACATTAGATTTGTAGCCTTCAGCGCACAGCCGTATCTAAATTAGAAGTTGTAACGGGGTATCCTCCTGTAGCACTACTTTCCCTCCACAGTAGTTCTCGATACCAGTATTATCTTTCGAATTTTGGACAGGTCAATATTATCTCAGCTGGTTTTCTGAAAACTTTCATAAAATTTTACACACTATAGGTTATACTTCAAGTTGAAATTTATGTCAGCAGCTCGTGGTCTAATTGAAAAAAAAAAAAACAAGTGGCTATCGTTGCTGCCTCTGGATCACCGGGTTCCAGATTCGATACTCTGCCGGATTGGGGATTTTCTCTGCCCAGGGACTGGATGTTTGTATTGTCATCATCATCATCGTCATCATCATCATCATCATCTTCTTCTTCTTCTTCTTCTAGCTAAAATTTATAAAAAGAAATTATTTTCGATGTTATAATCGAAAGTACTAGCTCTGCATGTACAGTTAAAATTATTTTTTAGAGACATTTGAAATAATTTATTGGCACACTTAAAATTTCTGTCTAGTATTGTTTATTATGTTTATTTTTGGAGTCATTTATGAAATAATAATCGAAATTAATATAAATTATTTTGACAAGAAAAACTGTACATGATTGGAACACGGTTATTGCTGTAGGGTGAAGTAATAGTAAGCATGTTTCTGATGTGATTGGACGTATTTTGGGCGACAATGTAATTACGGCTTTCATAATGCGAAAATTAAAGAAACTGTATGATATACTGTGAGTGTGAAATCTTACGGGTCTTAACTGCTAAGGGCATCAGTCCGTAAGCTTACACACTACTTAACCTAAATTATCCTAAGGACAAACACACACCTATGCCCAAGGAAGGACTCGAACCTCAGCCGGGACCAGCCTATGACTGCAGCGCCAAGACCGCTCGGCTAATCCCGTGCGGCTGTATGATATACTAAGTTGTGACAAATATATTAATGTAACAACGAAAATTCTGCAACAACAGTCTTCATATTTATTTAGATCAATTCAACCATAAGGACCTAAAATGTGAGAATTTTAGGATCAACAATCAGACCCCTAGACAAGAAGAACTGGGGCCAACTCTACAAGAAAAGCTAAGTAAACAAGAAAGTTTATCGTAGTCTTAGCTCCTCTCAAAGTTTTCGTAAAAGACTTTGCTTATTGTGGACAATAGTGGGAATTAGGAAGGAGGGGGAGGAATACATAGTGCAGCTTATTTTTCTGCTATGTACCAAAAAACTTTAGATTTTGGAAGATTCCACGAGAAAAATAAACTGAAAGTGGGAACCTGTGTCTGAAGCTGTCATCCACTGAGGCAACGGAATTCACAGGAGACCAGGCATACGTACACAGCATCCAGCTCCACCTTCTCCACTGGCAATCAGTCGCAATGGCTGAACACCAGACAACACTGCGAGACGTTCCAACTGTGGAACGCAGCCTACAGCCAAGTTTGCTGCCGAACGGGTGGCCTAGTTGCATTCGCCGACGCCTATAACTTCGAAGCTGTGTGGCGTCGCCGGATGACGTTTCCAGACACAGGTTCCCATCCCCGATTTGTTCCTCAAGAAACCCTCTGCAGCCCCTCGAAGTTTGTCGCAACACCCTGTAAGAAAGGACGTCAGTTTTGAGAATGGTGGTCATCTTTCTGCAATCTTGTCGTCCTCTTGATTCCTTGACACTGTGCTGTCTGGTTACTGATTGCATGTGATAGTGATCTGTCATGTTAAAGGATGCTGACGTCGTTCTGTCGTCGCCTTGAGTTAAAACTGTGCTGAACAATGGTTAGAAGCCACTGCAACTGATTTCTTATCCTGACCTTTAAAGGTAGTTATTTTACGACATACACTCAGTAGAGTTGTTCTCTTAGCAAAGCAATGATGCAGCTCTTGTCATTGGGGCACTGAATAACAAACTGTGTGCTTTTTTTATAACTTAACCATTACTTGGAAAGCCTGATTAAAGAGCAAGGTCTGTGCAGTAAGCTTTTCGGTGTGCTGATTAAGTTTTTTAAACTGATGGTCATGTGTTTGAAAAGGCAAAGAATTGTTGTTGTCTAATATGTGAAGCGTTTATCATCAGTGCACCGAATAACTGTTGTTTTTAGTTAATGGTCATGTTTTTTTAAAAGCGCAAAGTGTCTGTCGTGAGTAAATAAAATTGCGTGGCACCTAGTGTATGGCACAACCTTGCCTCATGTTTTGTATTTTGCTGTTGTGGCGCGCACTGTTTCGAGGAGTGAGTGGCTGATTGTTCAGTGAACGCCTTGTAGAAACTTAAGGTGCAGCCTTTTGAGTCCTCGCGGCGCGTGCCTGTTTGTAGACCGGTGTTATTTATGTGGTTTCTTGCATTGCTGGGATGGAGTCCTCTACCTAAAAGGGTCGTTGTTTATTAAATGGCAATGCCTGAGTAGCGCTGCATACTGTCTCTGTTAACATATATCGATAAACGAATATCGAAAGCGGGCCTTCGCTATCAAATGGGCACGTAAAGTTCCGCTTTAAAATCATTTAGTATGTAACGAGAAACAAACCGACGTGTGTATATATAAGCTGTTGTTGTGATCAATTATCAAGTGTACAGGACAAATATTGTGTGAAATAAAGATAAATGTGTTTGCTTCTGTGGGCTCAGTGGCATCCACTCCCAGATCCTGATATCCTGTTATCGCTTCTCAGTAGGCTGACAGAGCTGGTAACAACGGCAAACGATAAGGACGTAAATGTGAGCATCTGCTTAAAAGTCACTGGAACTGCTAATTCACGACTAGCCTTCCTAACTGACTCTCTCACCCGTTCAACATGTTCCTCAATTACCTTCGGTCGTCTCGTGCTCTTCGCTTTGCAAAGGCAGCCCATTTGTTCAGATTGATGATTCCATCTACGGATTTTACTGTCACTTGGAGGGTTACATTGGAGCTTAATACGGAACGCGTGTTGCACTGCACTGCAACTACGGATTCAGCCCTTGCCAACTGTGGAAAACAAAAAGCTTTCTGTTCACTACTCGCCATCTTTGTTATTAGCGTGACACATAGGTGTCCATTTGAAACGGTATGCAAAAATTTTCCTTTATTTGACTTGCGCTCCATTATTTATAAACGTGTGTTGACTCTGATAAATGCTAGGAAGCGTTAAAACCCCGCTATTCATTTTGAAACACCCGGTATTATAAACACGAATTGCGTGAGGGAAGAGAACAAGCAAGTTGTGGGGGACTACTGCTCGAAATATTATTAGGATGCACTGTATTATCTGTGTAAGAGGCCATCAGCACAATTTAAAATTACATTAAACTTAATTTGATTTATAAGATACCTCGTAGTTCTGACGTGGGTTTTTTCTGGTGCCCTTACGAATTACGTCAATAGAACATGGACTACGATAAATACAGACCTGAGCGCACGCATGTGTGACGTCAGCAGCGTAGTGTTTGTGGCCAGCGATTAATACTTCTCAAAGCTGCTTTGTCAAATCGTATGGTCTACGTTTGACTACGTAGTAGGGACGTTTGTAACAAAGATATGTGATAGCAACTGGAACGAGCCGTTGCGTACGTGTCGCTTTGCTTTGTTTAGTGCATTTAAGCTAAAAAATGTATTATATTAAGTGCGTGACTACCGCCGCAGTGATCATAGCAAATTATGAAGAATATGAAACTCAACACAGAGCACGCTAACTACAAAAACCGAATAAGTGGTTGGGCTCTTACATAGAAATAGCTGCAGCAATCAGCTCCATTCGAGATGGCTACACTATGCATGATGTTAAGCGTACTTAAAGAAACAAAGGATGTGGATGGAGATGGAGATGTGAAAAGCCAAGTTTGTTCAGAGTGTGCATAAGTGAAATAAACGTATTTATTTGTGCTCCAAATAACCTACTTAGCCTTCACAAATTCCTCCTTAGGTGAATTATACATTAGTTTACACGTTTCGGAAGTAATACGTAAAATGGTACACTGTGGTATTCGAGAACTATATTACAAGCTGGAATAGCTTTCTCCCGTTTATAAAAATCTTAATCTGACAATGAGACGATCTTTTACTAGAAATAGCTTTCATTATTTTAATAGTGAAACACAGCACCAGTTTCGCACATTTTCACGAATCGCACAACGCTTCGCGAGAATTTATTCACATGTTCAAGCATAAATTTACGTAGTATTTTAACTGAGGTTTCGAAAAGTGAGACAGACGAAATCTGTCTGATTGCAGTAAACCACAGAAAGGGCAAGAGAGGCAAAACAAAACAGGTAAAAACACCCTCAATACCCATGTAAATATTTCCTCTTGGTAATGAGAATAAATTCTCGAAACGTGTCATATTAAACATGAAAAAGTACGTAACTACTACAGTATTTTACTATTTAAATCTTGAATGACAATTGCAGGCTTTCCAAAAACACTGATCATGATGAATGAACTTAATAAAAGGCGTTTCTTCAATGAGTACCGTGTTTGTAAATATGAGAGATCACTTTGATGAGGGCAAACTGAAATTTTTGTTCGCCTATTCTCAAACAATTTTCGTTGCTCTTTATGTCCTCACACTGTAGCTGACGAAGAAAATTCGGAAAACATTTCGAGCTTCTCGCCAAACACGGTTTCACCCACAATCGTTTCCATTTTTCTGTGTTCTAACGTAATGCGCCCGCCACCAACATATGTTGTACAGTCGATTAACTGTCCGGCGTATATTCCCAGACAGCAGTGACGAACAATTTTACGAGTTTGTAATAGCTCGAATGGTGTAGTTTGGCCAAACACATTCTACGAATGGAGTAGTTTGGCCAAACACATTCTACGAATGGAGTAGTTTGGCCAAACACATTCTACGAAATCTTTGACAAGTTTTACAGTGTTGAAACACCCACGCCGGCCAGAGTGGCCGAGCGGTTCTAGGCGCTACAGTCTGGAACCGAGCGACCGCTACGGTCGCAGGTTCGATTCCGGCCTCGGGCATAGATGTGTGTGCTGTCCTTAGCTTAGTTAGGTTTAATTAGTTCTAAGTTCTAGGGGACTGATGACCTCAGAAGTTAAGTCGCATAGTGCTCAGAGCCATTTGAACCAACCATTTTGAAACGTGAACAAACCATTTTGAAACGCCCCCTTAGAAAAACTTATGATTGACTGTGCTGATAAACCTCTTACATTGTTTGCTTTTCAAACAGCAGAACTGAACGTACTCAGACATTTCGCTCTTTACCTACTCTGGTCAACACTAAACTGACACACAATATTTTTAGCGCCACGCAATCTGACTTTCAAAACGCCCTACAAAAGAATGACCCTGACTAACAATAGCCTATACCTTTCGTGAATCACTTACCTCACAAAAGTCTCCGTTACTCGAACTACTACAACACAGCAAGCGCCACTACTGCCAGCTGAATAAAAGATTCAAACTACTGAAGGCACTAACTACTGATAGGCATAGTTAGCAAATGAAAGATTTTGTAGAGATGGTGGTGGTGGTGGTTAGTGTTTAACGTCCCTTCGACAACGAGGTCATTAGAGACGGAGCGCAAGCTCGGGTTAGGGAAGGATTGGGAAGGAAATCGGCCGTGCCCTTTCAAAGGAACCATCCTGGCATTTGCCTGAAAATTTAGGGAAATCACGGAAAACCTAAATCAGGATGGCCGGAGACGGGATTGAAACGTCGTCCTCCCGAATGCGAGTCCAGTGTGCTAACCACTGCGACACCTCGCTCGGTTTTTGATAGAGAACAAACAATGTAATTACCTTAATAGTATTCAAAAGCCATAATATATATATCAGTTCATGACATCCAGTCTTACAAATTTACTATTTCTGATGGACACACGTCCAGATCACCCGCTCTCAAAACTCCGCCATCTCTCACCCCACATCCACCACTGTTGGCGGCTCACCTCCAACTGCGCAACGCTACGCGCTGGTCACATCCGGCTGCCGAATACTACAATAGCTAATATTACAAAAATTCCAACCAGCCGCAGACTGCACACCGCACAGCCAGTGATTTTCATACAGAGCGCTACATGGCGTGTTGTTGTTGTTGTGGTCTTCAGTCCTGAGACCGGTTTGATGCAGCTCTCCATGCTACTGTATCCCTTGCAAGCTTCATCTCCCAGTACCTACTGCAACCTACATCCTTCTGAATCTGCTTAGTGTATTCATCTCTTGGTCTCCCTCTACGATTTTTACCCTCCACGCTGCCCTCCAATACTAAATTGGTGATCCCTTGATGCCTCAGAACATGTCCTACCAACCGATCCCTTCTTCTAGTCAAGTTGTTCCACAAACTTCTCTTCTCCCCAATCCTGTTCAATACTTCGTCATTAGTTATGTGATCTACCCATCGAATCTTCAGCATTCTTCTGTAGCACCCCATTTTGAAAGCTTCTATTCTCTTCTTGTCCAAACTATTTATTGCCCATGTTTCACTTCCATACATGGCTACACTCCATAATATATGGACACTCAAATCGATACTCGATGTTAACAAATTTCTCATCTTCAGAAACGCTTTCCTTGCCATTGCCAGTCTACATTTTATATCCTCTCTATTTCGACCATCATCAGTTATTTTGCTCCCCAAATAGCAAAACTCCTTTACTATTTTAAGTGTCTAATTTCCTAATATAATTCCCTCAGCATCACCCGACTTAATTCGACTACATTCCATTATCCTCGTTTTGCTTTTGTTGATGTTAATCTTATATCCTCCTTTCAAGACACTATCCATTCCGTTGAACTGCTCTTCCAAGTCCTTTGCTGTCTCTGACAGAATTACAATATCATCGGCGAAACTCAAAGTTTTTATTTCTTCTCCATGGATTTTAATACCTACTCCGAATTTTTCTTGTGCTTCCTTTACCACTTGCTCAATATACAGATTGAATAACATCGGGGAGAGACTACAACCCTGCCTCACTCCCTTCCCACCCACTGCTTCCCTTTCATGTCCCTCGACTCTTGTAACTGCCATCTGCTTTCTGAACAAATTGTAAATAGCCTTTAGCTCCCTGTATTTTAGCCCTGCCACCTTCAGAATTTGAAAGAGAGTATTCCAATCAACATTGTCAAAAGCTTTCTCTAAGTCGACAAATGCTAGAAACGTAGGTTAGCCCTTTCTTAATCTAGCTTCTAAGATAAGTCGTAGGGTCAGTATTGTCTCACGTGTTTCAACATTTCTACAGAGTCCAAATTGATCTTCCCCGAGGTCGGCTTCTACTAGTTTTTCCATTCGTCTGTAAAGAATTCGTAATTTTCACATCTGTCAACAACTGCTTTGTTTGGGATTGGAATTATTATATTCTTCTTGTCGTTTGAGGGAAGTTCGCCTGTCTCATACATCTTGCTCACCAGGTGGTAGAGTTTTGTCAGGACTGGCTCTCCCAAGGCCGTCAGTAGTTCTAATGGAATGTTGTCTACTCCCGGGGCCTTGTTTCGACTCAGGTCTTTCAGTGCCCTGTCAAACTCAACACAAAGTATCGTATCTCCCATTTCATCTTCATCTACATCCTCTTCCATTTCCATAATATTGTGCTAAAATTACCTTTCTGCTTACCCTTCTTTGCTTAGAACTGGGTTTCCATCTGAGCCCTTGATGTTCATGCAAGTGGTTCTCTTAGCTCAAAAGGGCTCTTTTATTTTCCTGTAGGCAGTATCTACCTGACCCCTAGTGAGATAAGCCTCTACATCCTTACATTTGTCCTCTAGCCATCCCTGATTAGCAATTTTGCACTTCCTGTCGATCTCATTTTTGAGACGTTTGTATTCCTTTTTTCCTGCTTCGCTTACTGCATTTTTATATTTTCTGCTTTCATCTATTAAATTCAATACATCTTCTGTTACCCAAGGATTTCTACTAGCCCTCGTCTTTTTACATACTTGATCCTCTGCTGCCTTCACTATTTCATATCTCAGAGCTACCCATTCTTCTTCTATTGTGTTTCTTTCCCCCATTCCTGTCAATTGTTCCCGTATGCTCTCCCTGAAACTCTGTACAACCTCTGGTTTAGTCAGTTTCTCCAGGTCCCATCTCCTTAAATTCCCACCTTTTTGAACTTTCTTTAGTTTTAATCTACAGATCATAATCAATAAATTGTGGTCAGAGTCCACATCTGCTCCTGGAAATGTCTTACAATTTAAAACTTGGTTCCTAAATCTCTGTCTTACCATTATATAATCTATCTGATACCTTTTAGTATCTTAAAAACCTAAACTGCCTACTTAAAGTGTGTACGGGCCTCAGTATTAATGCGTTTATGTCGGCGGGGAGTAACACAACATTGCTGACGTCGCACACACGCCTGCATTTAGCGTCGGTCGCTCTACCAGAATGAAACATGCAGCGTCCGCTTAGAGGGGCGGCTGTGGCGTCTTGGCACAGCATGGTACCGGCAGCTGCAGGTGGTTAAATGGCTCTCAGCACTATGGGACTTAACATCTGAGGTGATCAGTCCCCTAGAACTTAGAATTACTTAAACCTCACTGACCTACGGGCATCGCACACACCCATGCCCGAGGCAGGATTCGAATCTGCGGCCGTAGCAGCAGCGCGGTTCCGGACTGAAGCGCCTAGAACCGCTCGGCCGCATCGGCCAGCTTTTCAAGATGGCGCTGTATTCTTTTTGCCCAGGATGAAGGAGGGGGCAACGAGATATTTCCGTACGTCGTGCTCGTGTTATTGCTAGTATCAACCATTGACTTCAGTTTGGGGAAAAAAATTCTGAAAATGCACATTTGGAAGCAGCGTACCGTCTGGAAGTCAATCAGGGGCTGCGGGAAATCGAAGCGTTTGGAACGTGGCGCTGTAGAAATGTGTTGAAAAACAGTTCGATTGATAAGGTAAGGAATGAGGAGAGGAACGTGCGGGGAATATTAAAGGGACCTGATGATAGGACATGTGTTGAGAGGGTAGAAACTGTCTGGTAAGACAGACATTGGAATATGTCCAACGGATACAGTGGTTTGGGGAAGAAAAATAGAATTACCCCGAAAAATGCAAGCTTCACCATGAATGCAAGTGCTAGCCGAACCTGCAGGCCGCACTGATGTGTTTGTCCACGGACGGACTCACTGCTGCGCCCTCAGTACGCTACCAAGGGCAAATAGTGGTCAGAACAGTGTTCTGTGCAGTTGTGATTGCACTGTGTCGGAGCTTAGTGGACTCCAGTTGTTGACGGTTGTTCCGAAACCAAGGTAGACGAAGTGGTTGTGCTTTGAGAGGGGCCGCAGGGGATACTAACATCGCACTGAAAAACACATGTCACAAGGCGGATGAAAGAGTGCATATGGTGACGGTGACAAGGCTGTCATTCGAGATGATTATGAAGAAAAATAACATGACGTGTGTTGTAGAACTTACTGCGGAGATGAATGTCGCGCTCTAGAACCCTGTAAGAGACAAGTCAACGCGGACGGAGTTGCAGAAGCATGGAATTTGAGGGTGAGCTGGATTTCCAAACCTGCTCATCAGTGATGCTAATGCCCGTAACACGGAAACGTGGTGCCGAAGCCATAAAACCTGGACTATGGAGCAATGGAAGAAAGTTATTTCGTCGGTTGAATATTGATTCACTCTTTTTCCAACTTCTGGCCGAGTTTACGTCCCAAGAGTGAAATAAGATGGGGGTTCGGTAAATATTTGGGCTGCCATATCGTGGTATTGCATGGGACGCTCGGTTACTGTGCAAGATCGCATTACTGCCAAGGATTATGTGACAATTTTGGTTGATTAGGTCCATCCCATGGTACAGTATTTGTTCCCCAGCGGTGATAGTGCGTTTCAAGATGACAGTGCCAGGACTGCTTTTGTGAGCACGAAGATGAATCGTCGCATCTCCTCTGGATACCACTGTGCCTTTGAGATCTACTTAGCAGCGAAGGGTATATGGTCGCTATCCACCTCTATATTAACTTAACTTTCCATTACTTTGCAGGAAGAGATGTATAACATTCCCTTGGGAACCACACAAGACCTGTATTATATCCATGCCGAGGTTACTGGAGCCTACTCTGTATGCCAATACTTTTCCTACAACACTTCAGTCACGGTAATGTGTTCTGTGTGTGATGCTTATATATTTTGGTCCAACCCCTGTACCTGTGAGGACGTAGGGCGCAACTGCTACTCTCAGACTAAATGGTTGGTACAAGGGACGAATACTTGGGGGGGGGGGGGATGGAAATTTGTGGTAAGTCTTACAGGACCAAACTGCTAAAGTCATCAGTCCCTAAGCTTACACACTACTTAAACTAACTTATGCTAAACACAACACACACTCCCATGCCCGAGGAGGATTCGAACCTCCGACGGGAGCAGACCCGAGGAGTGCTGCATCAAATCTCTCAGAAGACGGATAAATACCGGTAAATGAAAAGAAAACATCCAGACGGTTCCATGAATAATTATTCCTCCCCATCAGAGAGCGGTAGTAACTCACATTCACCATGTGACTAGGTGTTACTCAGTTCTCCTGTCGTCTTTATAACAGATCACTGCTTGCTGCTGGCATCTGTGGGTGTTACAGTTGGTGTAGTGTCGAGGGGAAGGAGTTTTGTCCCATCTGGAGATGATGGATCAGAATCATTGCAATCCTTGTACACAGGTTGTTGTCAGAGCCAACTACGATGGTCTAAGGGCCAGTCGCTTTGCCACGACGTATAAATGAACGACGAAAGGTGCCAGTAGAAAGCAGCAGTTTGCAGAGAAATGCTGTTAATGGGAGCAGGAAATGGCCAGTGCAATTGCCTGCACTCTGTTCCTGGGGACCACTGTTTGAGACGCACCAATGTTTAAACAGTTTCGTTCAGCGGCTGGAAGCTCTCCAAATCGTGAAAGTCAGGCAGCAGCCCTCGTGGGTGTAGGAGCCAACCTGTGTGTCGGCAGGGGTTTAACTCATCTTCTAAAGTTGCCAACTTTCTTAAGTTAGAAGTGTACGCACCCTAATCGAAATATGAGAGGTGGCATGAACCCCCTCTCATATTTCTGTCTTACTCTAATTCGATTTTCCTCTGTCATTGCATGCGGTGAAAAGTTGCTATTCCTTAACACGCGCACTTCCCATGCAGCGTCTCTCGTCACCCGGGTGGTCCGGTGACAGGCGGGTTCTGCTGATCTTGAAAGGGTATATATATACAGGCTGTTACAAAAAGGTACGGCCAAACATTCAGGAAACATTCCTCACACACAAAGAAAGAAAATGTTATGTGGACATGTGTCCGGAAACGCTTACTTTCCATGTTAGAGCTCATTTTATTACTTCTCTTCAATTCACATTAATCATAGAATGGAAACACACAGCAACAGAACGTACCAGCGCGACTTCAAACACTTTGTTACAGGAAATGTTCAAAGTGTCTTGCGTTAGCGAGGATACATGCATCCACCCTCCGTCGCATGGAATCCCAGATGCGCTGATGCAGACCTGGAGAATGTCGTATTGTATCACAGCCGTCCACAATACGAGCACGAAGAGTCTCCACATTTGGTACTGGGGTGGCGTAGACAAGAGCTTTTAAATGCCACCATAAATGAAAGTCAAGGGGGTTGAGATCAGGAGAACGTGGAGGACATGGAATTGGTCCGCGTCTACCAATCCATCGGTCACCGAATCTGTTGTTGAGAAGCGTACGAATACTTCGACTGAAATGTGCAGGAGCTCCATCGTGTATGAACCACATGTTGTGTCGTACTTGTAAAGGCACATGTTATAGTAGCACAGGTAGAGTATCCCGTATGAAATCATGATAACGTGTTCCACTGAGCGTAGGTGGAAGAACATGGGGCCGAATCGAGACAACAACAATGCTTGCCCAAACGTTCACAGAAAATCTGTGTTGATGACGTGATTGCACAATTGCGTGCGGATTCTCGTCAGCCCACACATGTTGATTGTGAAAATTTACAATTTGATCACGTTGCACAGTACATACTGACGAAACTAAAATGAGCTCTAACATGGAAATTAAGCGTTTCCGGACACATGCCCACATAACATCTTTTCTTTATTTATGGGACTGATGACCTCAGATGTGAAGTCCCATAGTGCTCAGAGCCATTAGAACCATATATATATATATCGTAAGCAGTAGCGGCCCCATGACATTTCCTTGGGGTTCTCCGGAAGTTACCTTTACATCTGTCGATTTTCTTCCACTAAGAACGACGTTCTGTGTTTTTCCTGGGAATCCAGTCTGCAAACCTGGTCCGATACTCGGTAAACTGGTAGCTGCTTTCGCTAACCGGCAGTGCGTTACGAAAAGCCTAACTGAAGTCAACGAACACGGCATCAGCGTGCGCGCAGTTGCCTACAGCGCTGTGGATCACATGGAGGAACACGGCGAGCTGAGTTTTGCAAGTTATGTGTTTACAGAGTCCATATAGTAGACGAGATTTTCGTTCACCAAAAACGCCATATTACGTGAGTATAAATCTTGTTCCATAATACTACGACAGACTGACGACGGCGGTATAGACCTATAATGAATTGCTCCTGTCCTACGACCCTTCTTCAAAACGAGAATGACCTGCGTTTTTTTCCTGTCGCTCGGTACCCTCATCGCGTACCAAAGAGCGGGGTTAGCGCTTTCGCATCCCGGCTGGTGCCGTAAGCGAGTCACAGGTAGACTCACCGCGCGTATAAACGCTAGATGTAGGGAACTGCAAATAAAGAAGTGCGAGAGAGGGGAGGGGTTGGGGGATGAACGATGCTGGCACACAATTGGTTAAAGTCACTCTCCTCCGCGTTGGTTGACACTTCAGCTATTCTCCATGCCTCTTCCGTACAGCACTTGCACAGGGCGCTAACTCATGCTGCTCTAGCAACGAACGCACTTGCGTGTATTCTGAAAGTGCTTCTGCATTGAGTTACTACAGTACTGCAGGAGGCATTATTCCTCATATTAGTGCTTCAATGCTGTTTACCAAGCAGGTAAATAAAAATTCCTTCTTTTATGGCTGAGTGTTTTATTTGTGTGTACCAAACATGTTTCGCCTATACATAACAGGTATCATCAGTAGTCTGTAATACTTGGTTACTCTAAATAATTCATTCCTTTGCAAAACTCTGTATGTTCCAAAGTATCACGTGTACTAACGTGATTGCTGCACGAATAGAACCGTAAATCCACCAGATATGAATTTTACATTCTGAATATGTCCAATGAGCGCCCCTATCGGCAAACGATACACGTCCAAGCGGCAGTCAAATTCGTTCCACATGTTATGTAGCAGCGTCCTGGGGGCGGGGGATCAAAGCGTTAGGCCAGGCGACCTGGAGCGCCGAGGAATCAGAGCCACTTCATCTTCTCCAGCACGCCCAGTCCAGTTCGTCGTTCAGGAAGCAGTGAACATCGGTGCTACAGTGGGGGCTTGTCTCGTCTTATTGGAGGATGAAATTCCCGGAATCTGCAGGCAGCTGTGGAAACAGCCGCAACTACAACATATCGAGGTGAGAGGCAGCCGCCACAATCTTCTCACAGAAGAAAAACGCCCCCTACAGCTTCGTCTGTGGAATTACGCAGAAAACATAACCTTCGGCGGATTTCGTGCGTGCGCCACAATTTCACGATGGTTTTCAGTTCCCCCCACTCCCACAACGTGGCGGCTCACCTTTCCAGATAAATGGAAGGCCGCTTCTTCGCTGATCATCGTCTTGGAGGCGAAATGTTTATCCTCAACTCCTTCCTGCACTGCGATGCAAAGCTGAAGGCGTCAGCCGTAATCTTCCTGTTTTAATTGTTGCTCTAGCAGCAGTCGGTAGGGTTTGAAATGTAACCTCCATTGTGAAATCTTCCACATGGTTGCCTGCGGAATTCAGAGTTCGTCGCTTGCGAGGTCCGTTGATACACTCCTGGAAATTGAAATAAGAACACCGTGAATTCATTGTCCCAGGAAGGGGAAACTTTATTGACACATTCCTGGGGTCAGATACATCACATGATCACACTGACAGAACCACAGGCACATAGACACAGGCAACAGAGCATGCACAATGTCGGCACTAGTACGGTGTATATCCACCTTTCGCAGCAATGCAGGCTGCTATTCTCCTATGGAGACGATCGTAGAGATGCTGGATGTAGTCCTCAGTTGGACCAGCGTTCGTGCTGGACGTGCAGACCGCGTGAGACGACGCTTCATCCAGTCCCAAACATGCTCAATGGGGGACAGATCCGGACATCTTGCTGGCCAGAGTAGTTGACTTACACCTTCTAGAGCACGTTGGGTGGCACGGGATACATGCGGACGTGCATTGTCCTGTTGGAACAGCAAGTTCCCTTGCCGGTCTAGGAATGGTAGAACGATGGGTACGATGACGGTTTGGATGTACCGTGCAGTATTCAGTGTCCCCTCGACGATCACCAGAGGTGTACGGCCAGTGTAGGAGATCGCTCCCCACACCATGATGCCGGGTGTTGGCCCTGTGTGCCTCGGTCGTATGCAGTCCTGATTGTGGCGCTCACCTGCACGGCGCCAAACACGCATACGACCATCATTGGCACCAAGGCAGAAGCGACTCTCATCGCTGAAGACGACACGTCTCCATTCGTCCCTCCATTCACGCCTGTCGCGACACCACTGTAGGCGGGCTGCACGATGTTGGGGCGTGAGCGGAAGACGGTCTAACGGTGTGCGGGACCGTAGCCCAGCTTCATGGAGACGGTTGCGAATGGTCCTCGCCGATACCCCAGGAGCAACAGTGTCCCTAATTTGCTGGGAAGTGGCGGTGCGGTCCCCTACGGCACTGCGTAGGATCCTACGGTCTTGGCGTGCATCCGTGCGTCGCTGCGGTCCGGTCCCAGGTCGAAGGGCACGTGCACCTTCCGCTGACCACTGGCGACAACATCGATGTACTGTGGAGACCTCATGCCCCACGTGTTGAGCAATTCGGCGGTACGTCCACCCGGCCTTCCGCATGCCCACTATACGCCCTCGCTCAAAGTCCGTCAACTGCACATACGGTTCACGTCCACGCTGTCGCGGCATGCTACCAGTGTTAAAGACTGCGATGGAGCTCCGAATGCCACGGCAAACTGGCTGACACTGAGGGCGGCGGTGCACAAATGCTAGCTAGCGCCATTCGACGGCCAACACCGCGGTTCCTGGTGTGTCCGCTGTGCCGTGCCTGTGATCATTGCTTGTACAGCCCTCTCGCAGTGTCCGGAGCAAGTATGGTGGGTTTGACACACCGGTGTCAATGTGTTCTTTTTTCCATTTCCAGGAGTGTATTTTGTTGACTGCTGCTCCAAACTCTTCCTCCCCCCCCCCCCCCCATCCCTCACTTCACCTTCTCAAAGTTTGCATCTGGCATACTTGGTGCACAGATATTGTTCTCCAGACACAACCAACGTCCCTAAAATGTGGAAAGCGACGCACGATGCTGTGTTTACTCCGTGGTTCGTTTCTACAATGCCTTGCGAATATGTACGTGCTGCGCTGTTGTGGTGTAGAAAAAGCGAAGGAGACAATGGCAGTGTGAGAGAAAGTGAGAGACAGAATGGCATTGGGGTGTAGTAGACAGTGAAGGAATGAATGAGACAGCAGCAGTAAGAGACAGCGAGAGAACAGCGTGACCAGACAATGGCAGTAGCACAGAACATAGGCGACTGTGGCTAGGAAAACTGTATTATTTTCGAGTATAATGACTTTTCCAGAGACTAGAAATCTACTCTATAGGAATCACCATGGGGTTCGAAAAAGACGATCGTGTGAAACCCAACTCGCGCTGTTCGTCCATGAGACTGAGAGGACCATAGACACGGGTTCACAGGTTGATGCCGTGTTTCTTGATTTCCGCAAGGCGTTCGATACAGTTCCCCACAGTCGTTTAATGAGCAAAGTAAGAGCATACGGACTGCCAGATCAATTATGTGATTGGATTGAACAGTTCCTAGATAACAGAACGCAGCATGTCATTCTCAATGGAGAGAAGTCTTCCGAAATAAGAGTGATTTCAGGTGTGCCGCAGGGGAGTGTCATAGGACCGTTGCTATTCACAGTATACATAAATGACCTTGTGGATGACATCGGAAGTTCACTGAGGCTTTTAGCAGATGATGCTGTGCTGTATCGAGAGGTTGTAACAATGGAAAATTGTACTGAAATGCAGGAGGATCTGCAGCGAATTGACGCATGGTGCAGGGAATTGCAATTGAATCTCAATGTAGACAAGTGTAATGTGCTGCGAATACATAGAAAGTTAGATCCCTTATCATTTAGTTACAAAATAGCAGGTCAGCAACTGGAAGCAGTTAATTCCATAAATTATCTGGGAGTACGCATTCAGAGTGATTTAAAATGGAATGATCATATTAAGTTGATCGTCGGTAAAGCAGATTCCAGACTTTGATTCATTGGAAGAATCCTAAGGAAATGCAACCCGAAAATAAAGGAAGTAGGTTACAGTACGCTTGTTCGCCCACTGCTTGAATACTGCTCAGCAGTGTGGGATCCGTACCTGATAGGGTTGATAGAAGAGATAGGGAAGATCCAACGGACAGCAGCGCGCTTCGTTACAAGATCATTTAGTAATCGCGAAAGCGTTACTGATGTTATAGATAGACTCCAGTGGAAGACTCTGCAGGAGAGACGCTCAGTAGCTCGGTACGGGCTTTTGTTGAAGTTTGTAGAACATACCTTCACCGAGGAGTCAAGCAGTATATTGCTCCCTCCAACGTATATCTCGCGAAGAGATCATGAGGATAAAATCAGAGAGTTCGAGCCTGCACAGAGGCATACCGACAGTCCTTCTTTCCACGAACAATACGAGACTGGAATAGGAGGGAGAACCGATATAGGTGCTCAAGGTACCCTCCGCCACACACCGTCAGGTGGCTTGCGGAGTATGGATGTAGATGTAGAAACAGAGAGTGGCAGTGGGAGCGGAATAAAGAGAAGGAGAAAATGAAGGTGGGTGAGAGCCAGTGACAACGAGAGACCGAGTCTGTGGCAATGACAACGAGCAAGAGAGAGTGAGAAGAAACAGCAGCAGTGGGCATGAACGAATGAGACAGCAGCAGTAAGAGAGAGGAGAGAGGAGACCGTAGTAGTAGTAGTGGTAGGAGGAGGAGGAGGACAGAACGAAGGAGACAGTGACAGTTGGGGAGCCACAAACAGGTGGGGTGAGTGAGTGAAATTTGGCAATTGGAAGTAGATGGATCTGAGAGTTACAGCGGGAGATTAGTGGGTGTGAGCGAGTTACAGTTAGGGGAGCGTTTGGGAGTCTAACGACAGTTGCATTTAAAAAAAAAAAGCGCAAATGTGTTCCCATGCGAACCCTTTAGGAAAATTTTTAAAGGTGCTGAGAAAGGTAGAAATTGGCAGCTCATACCCCACCATTCAGAGTCTGTTAATAAAGAGGAGCCTTATTTGGGCTCCGCTAGGGACATTTTTCCGCTGGTTAGTTTTCGTGCTATGGTCGACCTCGCGGTATGAGACGAGGGCGCACGTCTTGCTTCTGTAATCAGTCACTTTCTCTTCACTAGATAATATTACGGCGCAAATTTGTGGCCACAACGAGCACGCTTTCACGTTATTAAAATGGCCCGCTGGTCGTATGCCGCGAGAGCCGCCTGCCACGACGTGCTGTTTGGAATATCCCGACTCGTGCTGACCCACGTCGCTGGCGCCGAGGCGGCGACTCGGCGGCGAAAACAGGCCAGAGGCTGTGCTGCCCGGTGAGGGGCTGAGCGCCAGGCCCCAAGTGTTTACGTCTACGTGCACTGACCGAATGCGATCCGGGTAAGGTAACAGAGCCGTCAGTATTTCCTCACACCTTCTGTGTGTGTCACAGGGATTAACTAAGTGCGTGACCTATTTCTTAAGTTCACCTACTCCGTACGTATTTAGGGGATGGCCACACGCCTGTCTCATTGTCTTGTTACTGTCGTCTGTACTTCCCAGAACTTGATTAAACTGCATACAGGGTTACGACTGGTGCAACGAATGTCCTTAATACAAGCTGGGAATCATTCAGTAATGAAGATGTTAATTCAAATCTTGTTTAGTACTAGGACTGCAACGACGTCCTAATTCGCGGACTCGATGAAGTTAGGCATATCGCGTTGCTGTTCGAATTTAAATGTCTAAAAGTCAGTAGTGGATATCTTCTCAAAATCCAGGAAAGTATACAGAATATTCCCAAATCTGTTACCTTTGTGCATATGTTCGTAAGTCTAATAAACACAAATGGAACACATAAAAGAGATTTAAGCAACAATTAAATTTTCACACTGCAGCGGAGTGTGCGCTCGTATGAACTTCGTGCCAGATGGTAGAGCACTTGCCCGCGGAAGGCAAAGGTCCTGAGTTCGAGTCTCGGTACGGCACACAGTTTTAATCTGCTAGGAAGTTTCAGAGATTTTAGTCATCAATAACGCAGTCTCCTTCACTGTTTAGAACAGTCTGCCGCGACTGTAGAAATCACATGATTTTGAGGCGAAGAACTAGTCAAACCATGTCCGGAGCGCACTTTCATCCTGAAAGGATGTTCCATGAAGATTGTGCGATACATGGCGGGAAAGGTGAAAATCTTAGGGCGCAGTGCCAGGTGAATAAAGTGGGTGCGAAATTAGTACAGTGTTTTTTGTCACACTAGCAGGATGCGGCCGGGACTTATCGCGAGCCGGCCGCTATGGCCGAGCGGTTATAGGCGCTTCAGTCCGAAACCGCGGGACTGCTACGGTTCGAATCCTGGCTCGGGCATGGATGAGTGTGGTGTCCTTAGGTTTAAGTAGTTCTAAGTGTAGGGGACTGATGACCTCAGATGTTAAGTCCCACAGAGCTGAGAGCCATTTGAACTTATCGCCAAGTTTTCCTGGTCGTTGTTCTAGAATGCGTCTACAGAAAGTCTCAGTCGCTGACGATAAATCTCAGCAGTGGGATGGTTACACCTTGGGAAAGCAAATCGTAGTATACCACACAGTCGCTGTTGCACCAGACACGCATTATCTTACGTGGACGCGCGCAGATCTTTGTACGGGGTGTTGGAGCTTTGTTTCGGCTCTGCTGTTCCTTTCTTTTCCTTATGTGCTCAGAAGGACGCCATTTCTCGTCACCAATAACGGTACAGGGTAGGAATGGTCGGTGTTGTTCACGACCCAAATGATGGAGAGCAAGCAGAGATCGACATATGGCCACCAGCGAATGTTTGTGATTTTGGCTTCGAGCATGCGGTACACATACACCCGATTTTTGAACCTTCCCCACTGCAAGCATGATGGTGGAATCATCACAGTTGATCAACATTTTCCAGTTCTCGAATACACTCACGTGGATCATTGTGGACAAATGCGTTTAAACGATCTTCATCAAACCCGAAGGTCTTCCTGAACGTGGAGATTCACTAATGTCAGAACGATCCTCCTTAAAACGAGGAAACAGTTATCTTGCCGTGCTGTCCAATTGCATCGTGTAACTCCCATATGTATCTAGTCGCTTTCGCTTCTGTCACCCATCTACTGAACACAAGCAGAATATATTGGAAACGTTTCCATTTCTCCACTTGGCATTCCATTTTCTAGCGACCACAGCTGCACTCACCATCTCCGAGTCACAAACTGACGAGATGTAAACTCGAATAGCAACAGTGGAGTACAAATAAGAAATGACAATCGATAAATAAACCTTTAGCAACCGGCGTACCATCATGCAGAACAAAAATGGTACTGACTTGTGCACCAAACTAAGAACGTCATAGTGTTGCTCAGGGTGGAAGCGGACGAAGCGACTCCCTACCGCAGACCGGGTCCGGGTGCCAGATCGGCGGATTTAGGCGATTCATCTCGCAGCCCCGACTGCCGTGCGCGTGCGTGAGAGCCCCGAGACAGACGGCGACGCATTTCACGAGTTGCGACTGTGTCTCACTCCAAGTACGTCATACTGTGCGACGGGTTGTTGGCATTTTATTGTGCTCCATTTTCGCTGCACTCACAAAGTAGTTATGTCTTCGAGAGAACGTATGGATGATGATTAGGAAGAAAATTGTGACAGTCAGTGGCCGTTTCAGCCTTTATAAATTATAGTAATTCTTAATACCGTGGTCGCCCGGTTAGCCGAGCGGTCTGTCGCACGGCATTCCAGAGCGGGAAGGAGCGCCTGGTCCCCGGCACGAATCCGCCCGGCGGATTTGTGTCGAGGTCGGGTGAACCGGTCAGTCTGTGGATGGTTTTTAGGCCGTTTTCCATCTGCCTCGGCGAATGCGGGCTGGTTCCCCTTATTCCGCCTCAGCTACACTATGTCGGCGATTGCTGCGAAAAAAAAGTTCTCCACGTATGCGTACGCCACGGTTACTGTACCACCCGAACACTGGGGTTACACTCTTCTGATGCGGGACGTTCCCTGCGGGGATCCACCGGGGGCCGAACCGAACAATAACCCTGGGTTCGGTGTGGGCCGGCGGAGGGGTGAGTGGACTGCGGTAGTCGTCGTGGGGTTGTGGACCACTGCGGCTGCGGCGGGGACGGAGCCTCTCCGTCGGTCCTAGGCCCCCGGATAACATACCATGATACAATTCTTAATACCAGTAACACCTGAAAAATAATGGCCATAACACAATTATGGGCAAAAGCCTTCAATAAAGAACATAGTACAATCAGTACAATTTAGACGAACATCCATGAGACTTAAGACGCAGAAATACAGGTTAGCAACGTTACACACTGAAAGATTACCGTCAAACCTCCTTGCCTAGAGATGCCAGATGAAAGTTGATGTCGTCAAGCCCTGAATGAAAATTGCGGAACGGGTAAAACTAGGGAGGGGAGCTTGAGAGCGCTACCTAGAGAGCGTGCCCTTTCTGTACGACACTAGGCAAGGGGCTGGAGGGCTCACACGCTGATGTGTGGGTCCCTGCTTTCTATATCTTTTATTTTAAATGAATTCCTTTTTACTCGTTTGTGATTTTTAGGGTATGCTAAAGACCGATGACAACTGATAATTTATTTATTTTAAACATTATCACTCGACCTTATAGCGATTGCAGCAATTGTTCCAGTTTACAGATATTTCAGTTTTACAACTTACATCTTGGGTATATTATATACTAATCTGCACCCACATTTCTACGAGCAAGACGGAATTGCGTTGGCCAAATGTTTACCACCAAAGTCTCTTAATATTTTACGTGGGACATCCACTATGTGAGGAGGATAACGGACAAATTGGGGGCCAGATACATTAAAACAGGGGGGTGAAATTTCCTAAATTAAACTACAACATTCATTTCCTTACATAATCCGAAGCTGGAAATAAAAGAACATCGAGACAGACGCACTGAGGGCACGTCTGCTCACTTACCCGTCTTCTGTAGAACTCCCCGAATATGGCGGGCACCCGGAGGTCTTCCTGGGCCCCGGTGGAGGGGGTGGTCGAAGCACTTGGCCGTGACCAACCTCTCCAAGCCAGATCTTGTGACACTGGAAGGTCTTTGACTTTTACCTGCCTGTGCTGTCTCTCTGGTCCCGTACCGAGGAGTAAGGAGAAATGCATAATACACGACACATATAAATACGTATTACGAAGCTTGACACATTTCTTTCCACCCGTCCACATGGGTTCTCTTGCAACCGCGGCCGGCGGCAATAAAATTGGCGGCGGTGCGAGCGAGCAGCGAAACTACTGTACCGTTTCAACATTATGGGTGATAAACGTAAGCTCATATTAAAATTATCGCATTGAAAGATAGCGAGAATGTGTGTGGTGGTTTCGCGGTTGGGTAGCAGCCGTGTTGGGGACGCGGGCAGACGGGACAAAGAGAAGTGTGGCGGCCGCTGCTACAGGTGGCCTTCAGATAAGGCCCTTATCTAGCGCTGTTTACTGCCCGCCATCAAGCGCGGAGGCTCGGCCCGAGTTTAAAGCTCCGACCCTGCTGGACGATCGTCTTCTGTCCGGCGACCAGCAACGCCTGCTGTGCGTTAGCGACACTGCGGTCGTCGATAACGCCGAACAAAAGTGGACCTCCTTGCGCTCGCTATTTCTCGCAGCAGCTATACTTGGTGTAGACGATAAGACGTACCACAGTGGTGCACAGGAAGTCGAGGTGGACGAGTTAATACTGCGCACGTGCCTAGCTCCTTGAAACAGACTTTCGAAAGCCACTAAATGTACAGCGCTAGTGAGCTGTGCGGGGTCCCTATATTCCCTCGCTCTCTAACTGCAAACCAGTTGTAAGGTGTCAGGTAAATCCAATACCATCCATGAAAACCGTGACATGATAAGTAAATCCAGTAGTATGTCACATAGCTCCGAATAAATCGTGACATTAAATTAACCAAAGTAATACGAGTAACGAGTGAGCAAATGGAATACCACAGACTAAAACAAGAATGGCTGAATACATGTCATACCTTCCCAACGTAAGACAGACGCAGTTCCGAGGGGAGAAACGAGAACAGAAGCCGAGAGCAGAACCGCAGCTAGAAGGCCCTACGATAAGGGATGGACACCCACGTCGCCAGCTAACCGACAGGACCACCCCCCAGCCCATGTTTAAAGCTAGAGACCTTCAGAAGAACAGTAGAGATCTTACGGTAACACTAAAAGGGCCATACCAGCTGCAAGTTTTAGCGTGAGACTTTTTCGCGTCTCTGTTACGTTGCAAACGTTAAAAACATTGCCCCACCACGAAAAGTATAACGTTTCTCATTGGATAGACAGAATTTTTGTAGGCGGAGCTTAAGGTTAACATTGAGACCCTGATTGGTCAGATGAAAACACAGCCAGATAGTTTTTTTTTTTTTTTAACCAACTTCGGTAAATTGTAGTAAGGAGAAGTTAGAGAGAAGGGTCGCTTCCGAGACGGCGAGCTGGATGGCTGCTGCGCCGGCCGCTGCCCCCCTGAAGCTGCCTAACCAACGACAAGGTAATGAACGCACGCGATGCCGCATAACAGCGCATAAAGCTTCACTCAGAACAGCAGAAGTCTCATCTGTTACACCCCCTTTTTGGGTAATACTAGTGTCGATCATCAATTAAAGCTCATGGTATTCACATTTGCTACGTAAGTTAAAATCTGAAACGCGATCATTTTTCTGTTATATAATTATTGAGAAGCCACATCGGCCACTGTAATTTACCGTAAGTTAGATAAGTAATTACAGATAACTGAAGGTCACTGTAGACCATTTTGATAGTTTTCCCATTTCTGAAACTTAATTTAAACCTAGATTATAGGTGTGATATGGCATAGGTCATCCTTCGATCCATTGTAGAACTTGAAAACCCATTCAGGGAATATTCGTTCACATTTTTGTTGAACGCAGTTGGTTTATACCATCCTGTATTAAAATATTCCCGTTCATGAATAGTGCAATTTATAAACCATGTTTTGTGAGTACAATAAAATTTCCAATGGTAAACTTAACTGCTTTTTCGACGTTATTTTACCAGCTAAATAAAAATAGGAAAGCCTTCAACCCCTTCCACTAAATTTAGTTAGTATTAAGATTGTTTTACAAGGAGTGCACTGGAGCTGACGCTGAAATCATTAAGTATTTGTTTATATCATCGCTAGTCTCACTGAACTCTTCTGAACTCTAAATGTCATGTGTGGTCTGGCGTCTCCTTACCAGCAACAGGTCCCAGGTTCAAACTAGACAATTCCCTACAAAACACGCTCAGAGCGTCGTTGCGCGAAACTGGTAGGGAGACACGAGTTAGAACAAACAGACACCACGCAGAATGTTAGATGGTAGTGTAAAATTTGTAGAAAGTTTAATATAGTTTAATGCTGTAACGGAATACGCTTCGCTAGAGGCCGCGGCTTCGAATTACTCTCACACCCACCCCCAACTGGTCAGGGCCTTGCCCCTCTGAGGCCCACTGTTAGTGCAATTAGCTCGCCCAGCTGCAGGCTGGCAAAACATGAGACACTCCGGAAAAAGAAAATGTGCCGAAACGACGTAATTGTTAGTCTGGAAGTCGTGTCACATTTTACGAGGATGGATGTTTTGGCCCACCGGTTTCCGCAAGGAATCGTCACGTCCTTGCGCCATGTTCTAACAATGACGTACTTCTTGTACCGCGACGAATACTATATGGTGATGGATAGTGATAACACCTCCCTGACATTGCCGCACGATGAAAATGCAAAAAAATGGTTCAAATGGCTCTGAACACTTCAGAGGTAATCAGTCCCCTAGAACTTAGAACTACTTAAACCTAACCAACCTAAGGACATCACACACATCCATGCCCGAGGCAGGATTCGAACCTGCTACCGTAGCGGTCGCGCTGTTCCAGACGGTAGCACCTAGAACCGCTCGGCCACTCCAGGCGACGTGAAAATGCACTGCAGCGTCTTGGATGTTTAATTAGAGCGGAAGGCCAGCTTGGTCATTCAGCGTAGAAGAAACCAACTCATACTGATCGATACTTTAACGCCGATAATTTTCACCACCCCTGTACACAAGAAGCTGGTCCTGAACATATTAGGACATTAGAGCAATGATTATTTCTGACGACGACCACGTACCGTCTGAATTCCAGCATTTGAGACAAGCGTGCACAGACATACGAAATGTGCTGCACCCTGTTAAACTCTTGCCGTGTGCGGTCGCGAATTACCTTGCTGAAATGTGAGCTGAGGACGGCTTGCCATGAAGGGCAACAAACCTGGGCGTAGAATATCGTCGACTTACCGCTGACCTTCGACTTATCTTAGAAGCTACATTAAGGAATGGGAAACCTACGTTTCTTGCATTTGTAGACTTAGAGAAAGCTTTTGACAATGTTGACTGGAATACTCTCTTTCAAATTCTAAAGATGGCAGGAGTAAAATACAGGGAGCGAAAGGCTATTTACAATATATAAGAAAACTACCACATCCAAAAATCAATAGCCCAAGGAAAGAAAGTACTCAATGAGTACACATCACTGTGCAACAAAACCCTCTTCGCCACAATTGAAGAACTATACAAGCAACACACACACACACACACACACACACACACAAATCCTCTCTCTCTCTCTCTCTCTCTCTCTCTCTCTCTCTGCTCCCAGTACTCATCACACACACGCAAACCCACACAAACCACGCACCACTAACACCAAATACAATTCAAACTCGCGCGCCTCACCCAGCAGAACACGCTACCAAACAAATGAACGCCACACAGCCACAACAACACGTAATGGCAGCGAAAACTCCGCCTATGTTTTGAGTAATCGGAAAAAGTGCATTGCAACGCGAACAGAGGCATAGAAGTAAGGCTATTTACCTCGCCAACAACACAGGAAAACGTACCACAACCTCAAAACTGTAAGTTATAGAAAGAAAACGTGATACAGTCTTATTTCCGTTCGTTAATGCATAACAAACAAAATAAATTATGGCTCAAATGGTTCTGAGCACTATGGAAAATAAATTACGTTTTGCTGTTTGCAGATGACAAGTTGTATATCGTGTAGCAGAACAGCTACCAAAATAAATGGACAATAACATCATGTAAGGTATGTTACTTTTGATTACACCCACTTTTCGCCAATTAAGCTACAAATGAAACTTTTACATATTGTTGTAAACGACAGAAATGTTTATATGTTAACAACAAATTTACAGTTAAGAAAATAAAAATAGAAACCAATGACGATAGCACAAATGTGCTGAAACATGCATGGGTGAAACAAAAGAAAAAAGGTGTCTTGCATAAGGCGGAACTTCTCATCCCATTATTTACAATTTGTACAGAAACCAGATGGCAGTTATAAGAGTCGAGGGGTACGAAAGGGAAGCAGCGGTTGGGAAGGGAGTGAGACCGGGTTGTAGCCTCTCCCCGATGTTATTCTATCTGTATATTGAGCAAGCAGTGAAGGAAACAAAAGAAAAATTTGGAGTAGGTATTAAAATCCATGGAGAAGAAATAAAAACTTTGAGGTTCGCCGATGACATTGTAATTCTGTCAGAGACAGCAAAGGACTTTGGAAGAGCAGTTGAACGGAATGGATAGTGTCTTGAAAGGAGGATATAAGATGAACATCAACAAAAAAACGAGGATAATGGAATGTAGTCGAATTAAGTCGGGTGATGCTGAGGGAATTAGATTAGGAAATGAGACACATAAAGTAGTAAATGAGTTTTGCTATTTGGGGAGCAAAATGACTGGTGATGGTCGAAGTAGAGAGAATATAAAATGTAGACTGGCAATGGCAAGGAAAGCGTTTCTGAAGAGGAGAAATTTGTTAACATCGACGATAGATTTAAGTGTCAGGAAGTCGTTTCTGAAAGTATTTGTATGGAGTGTAGCCATGTATGGAAGTGAAGTATGGACGGTAACTAGTTTGGACAAAAAAAGAATAGAAGCTTTCGAAATGTGGTGCTACAGAAGGATGGTGAATATTAGATGGGTAGATCATATAACTAATGAGGAGGTATTGAATAGGATTGGGGAGAAGGACGTTTGTGGCACAACATGACTAGAAGAAGGGGATCGGTTCGTAGGACATGTTCTGAGGCATCAAGGGATCACCAGTTTAGCATTGGAGGGCAGCGTGGAGGGTAAAAATCGTAGAGGGAGACCAAGAGATGAATACACCAAGCAGATTCAGAAGGATGTAGGCTGCAGTAGGTACTGGGAGATGAAGAAGCTTGCACAGGGTAGAGTAGCATGGAGAGCTGCATCAAAGCAGTCTCAGAACTGAAGACCACAATAACAACAACCGCTGTGCTGTAAGAGTGCAGCCGATGACAACCAAAGGGCTCCTGCCGTGAAAAGAAATCACAACCCAAACAATCACTCCTGGCTGTCGGGCTGTACAGCAGGCGACAGCCATATTGGTATCCCACCACTGTCTGGAGCGTTTTCAGACATCGCTGGTTATAGCACAGCGGTACGTCGACGATATTCTACGTCCCTTTTTGTTGCCCTTCATGGCAAGCCATCTGGGGACTTACATTTCAGCAAGATAATGCCCGACAGGGCATGGTGAGAGTTTCTGCTGGTTGTCTCTGCGTTTACCAGAACCTATCTAGGCCAGCAAGGTCGCCGGATCTCTCTCAAATTGGGTTGGGTTATTTGAGGAAGGAGACCAGACAGCGAGGTCATCGGTCTCATCGGATTAGGGAAGGAAGTCGGCCGTGCCCTTTCAAAGGAACCATCCCGGCATTTACCTGAAGCGATTTAGGGAAATCACGGAAAACCTAAATCAGGATAGCCGGACGGGGTATTGAACCGTCGTCCTCCCGAATGCGAGTCCAGTGTGTTAACCACTGCGCCACCTCGCTCGGTGTCTCTCAAATTGACAACGTTTGAAGCATTTGGGCAGGACCCTGAATTCAGCTCGGGATTTTGACTATCTAACAGACAAATTCGACATAATTTGGCACCATGTCCCTCAGGAGGACATCCACTAACTGTATCGATCAGCGTCGCTTCGAATAACCGCTTGCATAAGGGTCAGAGGTGGACAAATGCGTTATTGACTTCCTCAATTTGTGAAGCTCTCTCTCTCCTGAATAAATCATCATATGTTGTTGAAAATGTAATCAGTTGTTTGTCCGTACACGTACGCTAGCTCTAACGATTTACGTCCCATTTGGATAATTCCTTCGCGGAGAGTCGTTTTTTGTCCTAGAATATACGAAATTCAGAAAAGACCAAGGAAATTCCTGGCCATCTGCTCCAAGGCTTGAGACGAACAGAATCAGTTAATAAAAGTTGCAACTGATATGTAATATACTTGTGGTGTCGGTGCGTTAACGTCTGTAATTACTACATGGAAGTCAATCTATGAGGCAGTCCAACCGATCTGTAAACTGATGGACAGTGTCGATGAAAAAAAAAACAAATTATAAGTGGAAAGATTTGTGCTCATTGCCAAGACTAAGTTACTATCCTGAGAGAGTATCATGAAGACACGAGTCCAACGGTGCAAGGTATGCTACATGGTGAACAATCATGTTCGTGGGTTTTCTTCTCGCATTAAAAGCTGAAGCTGTCCATTAAGCTGACACTGTTCTTCTGAGATTGCAGAAGAGGTTTGGACATGCATTACAAAATAGAGGTCTAATCCTGTCTGCATCCTTCCTGGCAAATTCGAAACGAAGGTTCGAGTGCTGGACGCCATACTGCAAACAACAGCTGTGTGAAACACTGCCAGCAAAGAAGCACAAGTAATGAGGGACAACGAGGGTTTTTTTCTGCTTTGAGTGACAAAATGCGCTGACCTCATGTGCTCACCATGATCTTGAACAATTTTTACTAAATTTTTCAACAGGCATACAGATGCTTAGTAGGTTTCCCCAAAATCGAGACCCCTTTTTATCAAATATAATACAGAGATACCGACTACGGGATCTACAGAGGGAGTTTTCAACGTAGAGGGTACTGCGCTGAGGGCAATGAGGGTTGAAAACTGGGGGATGAAACATTTGAAAAACACTTTTTGTCGAGAAAGAAGATATAGATCAAGTGGGATGCACTCAGACAGAAGAGGCTATAGAAAATGTATTTAATTATTGGTTGACGTTAATGGTTGTTTCCTTTTACATGTACAGGGTTCATTACTTATTTACAGAAGAGTTATAATTTTTCATAAGTTAAGGAAGTAAATGTCATGATAGCAGTAACTGATACTGTACATGTATAGTAACTATAACTGCAACTAATACTTTTCCTGTAACTTAGTTACTTTCCCAACTCTACTCTCGACGAATGGCGAACATAAATATCGCTTTTTGACACCAGATTCATGTGGCACTCGTGCTTCGCCCTACTCTCTCTTTCTGTCTTGCAAGTAGAATCTCCGACACACTTTATTCCAAACCACTTTGGCGCGGTGGTACAGCAATCTTCTATTGTGAATAATATTAAAAGAAAGGCCTAGGTACCACAGTACTCTTTATTGGCCCAAAAACGACCGTTTCACCCGCGTCGGGCGTCACCACAGTAGCGTGTATTCCCTGTGTGAGCGCCGATCGGCCACCGACGCTTTACTCTGGAGCCATGTTTACACTTTATGTGCCTGCTCATACCCTAATCTGCTATCACTGGTGACCGACATCGTGTAGCTAGTCTGATGACGGCCTACCTGGGTGAAACGCGTCGGCTTTGAGCCGATAAAGAGCACTGTGCAAACTAGGGCTGTCTTTTACTGTCACAAGATATTTACTGTGCTCAGTAACGTACCGAAGAAGAAATCCACTCTCTCCAGGAAAGCTGCGATGTAGTCAGCGGCTCAGTTCACCCTCAACGGGCGTTGCTCACCTGAAAATGAAACAGTGCACAGCATTAGTTACACCATTAGCATGTGAGTTTTATACCAACACTAGTTCTATTTAATTTCTTGGGCTACACTTCTGTTTAGTAAAATACTTGTGTAGTATACGAATCTTATTCAATAGAGGAAATACATATTCAAAAGCATCTCGATCTTTAGTCGGATATGAAAAAAGGGTCTAAACTTCTAGCGAAATATTTGAAAAGAATGGAACTAACAAGGTTAACTGGACAGAGTGTGAAATTCTACGAAAGTCCCAGTGCAGCTAAAACTGGAACAATAAAATGAGTCGGTACAGTAAAAGAAGACCTGTAGGAAGCAGGAACAACTAGGGACAAGAAAAAAATTGTTGTTTAGTAGTCAAATTCGGTGCTATTTACACCGCATTCGGTGTTACTATTTGCCAAATCAATGCTATTTTTTGGTAGATTCGTTGTTATTTTTGTAAATCACTTAATACTGTTGACGAATTCATTGTTATTGTGTGCCATATTGGTGCTACTTCTTACCCAATTTGGTATATTTGTTTGCCAAATTCGGTGTACTTCTATGCCAAATTCGGTGACTTTTTGATAATTCTATGTTTTTTCGAAATATTCGATGCTTTTACGGCAAGCTCGACGGTACATTTTATCCAAATTATTTTTTGCGGAATTCGCTTTTTTTTGCGACATTCACTGTTACTTTATGCAAAATTCGGAGCAATTATTTTACCAAATGCGATGTTATATTTCCACCAAATGCAGTGTTGTTTTGCAAATGTGTTAGCTTTTCGCCAATTGCAGTGTTATTGTTTTCCCAAATACGGTCTTCCGGTGTTTTTTCTTTCCTAAATTTGTTTTATTTTACCACGTTCATTATTAATTTTTGGCAAATTCAATGATTTTTTTGCCAAATCTGGCTTTACTTTTTGCCCAAATTCGCTTTTTGTCGAATTCTATGTTATTTACTCGGCTAATTTCGTGTTATTATCTTGTAAAATTCGCTCTAAATTTTTGCCAAATGAATTATTTTTTGACAAATTCATTTTTTGTCAAATTCGGATTATTTTTGCCAGATTTAATGTTTTTTGCAGATTCGTAGAGATTTTTTTTAGCCAGATTGGTATTATTTTTTGGTATATTCGGTCTTTGTTTGCCAAATTCGGTGCGATTTTTTTTTACAAACTCGGAGTTATATTTTTTCCATATTGGTTGTTATGTTTCTCTCAAAAGCAGTGGTATTTTGTGCCAAATACATTGTCGTTTATTTTGAAATTCTGTGTTGTGCGTTTTGCCAAATTCGATGTTTTTGTCAAATTCGGTGTTGTTCGGACAAATTCTGTTTTTTATGTCAAATTCCGTGTTATTTTTGCTACTATTGGCGTTACTTTCATCATCACATCGGAGTTAATTACACTGGAAATGAACTGTCAGTTCAAATTATACAATACTCTCAGCCTTGGGGAGAAATTACAGACTTCGCGATCTAGTGAATATCACTAGCTTCGCGTTATTTAGCTAAAAACCGCAAATTTCGCATTATTTTTCGTGGGACAGGGAGCCCAGTAATGTGGGCACAGAAAGCCAGAAGAAATCTCTGAATAGGCTTCATGTTGGAGATTTCGCGGCCCACTAAGGCTAAATATAAATAACAATAACTATAGCTATAATAATAGTAATAATAATAATAAAAAACCTGACATCATACTCACAAATAAAAAGAAGAAATTAACACTACTAATGGAAATATCCATACCCAATGCAACAAATATACAGAAGAAAACAGGGGAAAAAATTGAAAAATGCATCCAACTGGCGTCAGAATAAAGCTGACATTGTACCAATTATACTATCAACTACAGGAGTCATACCACACAATATCCGCCAGTACATCAACGCAATACAGCTACATCCAAACGTATATATACAACTACAAAAATCTGTAATTATTGATACATGTTCAATTACCCGAAAGTTCCTAAATGCAATGTAACGTATACCGTACAGTTAAAAGGAAGTCACGCTTGATCAAGGTCCGCGTCACTTTCCATTTTTAACCAGACATAACGTCTGAGAAAGAAAAGAAATAATAATAATAAAACTTGCTGAATTGAAACCAGCACTCATCCACCCTCTATACAAAATGACTGATTGAACTGACGTCAACAATTATCGTGGCGCATTTATCGTACGTCAGAGTTACAAGGTAGTCTCCAAAGCACTGAAAACCAAGCCTGTTGAGCAAGTATGAATGAATATCAAGGGGGAGTCAGGACAGATAGACATATGGCGAGAGGATTTGGAGCCTGAGAAGAGTATTGGAAAATGACATCTAACCGATCAATGTACAGATCGCTGATCGGCCACTCTAAAAGGGCTGCTACGGTACCCGGAAAATGACTCTTAGCACTATGCGACTTAAGTTCTGAGGTCATCAGCCGCCTAGAACTTAGAACTAATTAAACCTAACTAACCTAAGTAAAACGAGTAAAAGTGAAGTGATATCAGGTGTTCCCCAGGGAAGTGTCCTGGGACCTCTGCTGTTCCTGATCTATATACAGGTAAATGACCTGGGTAACAATCTGAGCAGTTCTCTTAGGTTGTTCGCAGATGATGCTACAATTAACCGTCTAGTAAGGTCATCCGAAGACCAGTATCAGTTGCAAAGCGATTTAGAAAAGATTGCTGTATGGTGTGGCAGGTGGCAGTTGACGCTAAATAACGAAAAGTGTGAGGTGATCCACACGAGTTCCAAATGAAATCCGTTGGAATTCGATTACTCGATAAATAGTACAATTCTCAAGGCTGTGAATTCAGCTAAGTACCTGGGTGTTAAAATTACGAACAACTTCAGTTGGAAAGACCACATAGATAATATTGTGGGGAAGGCGAGCCAAAGATTGCGTTTCATTGGCAGGACACTTAGAAGATGCAACAAGTCCACTAAAGAGACAGCTTACACTACACTCGTTCGTCCTCTGTTAGAATATTGCTGCGCGGTGTGGGTTCCTTACCAGGTGGGATTGACGGAGGACATCGAAAGATGGCAAAAAAAGGGCAGCTCGTTTTGTATTATCACGTAATAGGGAGAGAGCGTGTCAGATATGATACGCGAGTTGTGATGGAATTCATTAAAGCAAAGACGTTTTTCGTCGCGGCGAGATCTTTTTACGAAATTTCAGTCACCGCCTTTCTCTTCCGAATGCGAAAATATTTTGTTGAGCCCAACCTACATAGGTAGGAATGATCATCAAAATAAAATGAGAGAAATCAGAGCTCGAACAGAAAGGTTTAGGTGTTCGTTTTTTCCGCGCGCTGTTCGGGAGTGGAATGGCAGGGAGATAGTTTGATTGTGGTTCGATGAACCCTCTGCCAAGCACTTAAATGTGAATTGCAGAGTAATCATGTAGATGTAGAGGACATGACACACATCCATGGCCGAGGCAGGATTCGAACCTACAAGCGTAGCGGGCTCTCGGTTCCAGATTGCAACGCCTAGAACCGCTCGGCAACACCGGCCGGCTACGGTGGGCAGGAACAAAACTGTGATGCGGAGAAGGATGGTGGCCAGAGGCACAACGAAACGCTACTGGCCTGCGAAAAAGGCTTCCACAAATGTCTTGATGTTGTCTCTAATGGTCCTAAATGGGAGGAAAAAATCTTACTTCAGTAAATCACAATTATTGTTGTTAAAATAATAACATAAAAGTTTAGTGTCAACAGTTTTTGTTCGTAATCTGTTTGTCACTTGAAATACACAGTTCTGTTTAAAATCGGGAGCGACTCTTCCACATGATCTTCCTGTAAGGGCCTGCTATCCACATTAGTCGCAGTGGACCTGTGTGGTCCTCGATTCAAAATTCTCTGCTGACTTCACAGTTACCCAGGCGCATCACCGAGCACACCGTCTTAGCGGAACTTAGTGCGAGTGTAGTGAGAGGATTATCAAGTCTGTTTGTAGTACGTTTTCCTATTCATTAATTGGTGATTCCAGTGCCGCACTGTCCAGATCTTCGGCATCTGCAAGGAGTTCAGTCGTGTCCTATTGGTACAGGTTAAAGAGTGCAGGTGGCAGTATCGACCCGTGTGGTACACCGATTGGCCTCACACGTTTCCTGCTCCTTCAGCCACCCAGTCGTCATGTAAATCCGCGTTCCCACGCCGTGAGTCCGTACGAATAATGACAGACTCGCAGCTGGACACCCCATCCACAGTAGGCAGTAGGCAGTAAAGGTACAACCCTCTCTGTATAAGGGGGAGGGAGCGACAGAGCCTCCCTGCGTCTTTTGTATGGGCTCTTCCTCACGCAATCCTGTGTGCTGTTTCGCCTCGGCTGGAAGAAACCATACTTCACTTACACTCTGTCTCGTGGGCCCTTAAAAGCTCCCTGTGACTCTTAACGCGCTAGCACGTCACTCGGTAAAGCAGCTTGTACAGTATTTGTTGATAGGGACATTCTCAAGTATTGAAATCCTTCATGCAAAAATAGTGAACAATTTTTTAACTGAGAGTCTATTAGGGGAATAAGACAAGGAAATTAGAAGAATAAGTTCGACATCAGATGAATTTATAATTAAACAAATAATCGGAAACAGAGAGAATGTAATAGGAACCATATTTAGCATTTATTGATTTTTTAAGACATTTAATAATGTTGACAGAGGAAAAATGTGGAGAATTATGAGGAGAAGAGGTTAGATTAGATTAGATTAGTACTTGTTCCATAGATCATGAATACGACACTTCGAAATGATGTGGAACGTGTCAGATTAATAAAAGGTGTCTATACAAGATATTACATTAGACAAAATATTACATGACACTCAATATTTTTTATTTTTTTGTGGAGGTTGGGAAATTACCCACTTACTATATCCAAAAATTCATCTAATGAGTAGAAGGAGTTGCCATTCAGTAATTCTTTTAATTTCCTTTTAAATGCTATGTGGCTATCTGTCAGACTTTTGATGCTATTAGGTAAGTGACCAAAGACTTTTGTGGCAGCATAATTTACCCCCTTCTGAGCCAAAGTTAGATTTAACCGTGAGTAATGAAGATCATCCTTTCTCTTAGTGTTGTTGCCATGTACACTGCTATTACTTTTGAATTCGTTCGGATTGTTAATAAGAAATTTCATAAGTGAAATAAATATTATAAAGGGTTCAAATAGCTCTGAGCACTATGGAACTTAATTTCTGAGGTCATCAGTCCTCTAGAACTACTTAAACCTAAGTAACCTAAGGACATCACACACATCCATGCCGAGGCAGGATTCGAACCTGCGACGGTAGCGGTCGCGGGGTTCCAGACTGTAGCGCCTAGAACCGCTGGGCCACACCGGCCGGCTATTATAAAGGGTAAACGGTACTATAACGTAGCCTACAATCACAAACAAAGGAGTCAGAAAGGGGCAACAACATTTCCCCCCACACTTTTTAACGTTTACTTAGATGATGCAATCTGAAAACGGGAGGAGATTTTTAACGGACGCAAGTAAGATTATCAGAAATTCCCGCTTGAAATGCCTCGTATATGCAAGCGACGCCACATTGTTAGCAGACAATGAAGATGACCTGTAAAGGTAAGATTTGTGAAGGGTACCAATTGGTGATCTCAAAAAAGAAGACAAAATAGGTGGCTTTTAATTGAAAACGTCCTGCACAGACAAAAAAATATATGATTACGACGAAGACATAAAGAACAAATAGGCAGAGTTTAGGAATAAGTGTGGAGCAATAAACAGATTTAGAATGTGAACGTTGCTGGATAAATATACCGCCAGTACGAAAGGAGGCAGGGAAAAATGCGTTATCAGAATAGAAGCAGTAACCGCAGAATGTTTTTGTCTGTACAGCTTTGTGACTTCGAATGTGGGGTAGTCGTTGGATGACGCCGAGTGAAGAATCAACCAGGGACAATTCAACCGTTCTAAAACTGCCCAAATCGATGGAAGAGCTTGGGTTTGGGGAATATCTGGAGAAAATTATTTTCCATCGCGTGTAGTGCCAACAGTGATGCACGGGGGAGGTGATCATGAGGTATGGGTTTTCGTCGTTAGGGTCTCGTCCCCTTATTGCACTTAATAAAGCGTTAAATGAAGATGGATATGAACTCATTACATAGCATTATATACTGCATACAGCAGTGGAAGCGTTCAGAGACAGTGATTGTTTATACCGGATTGACAGTGCAGCCTGTCTGGAATCTTAAAACTACAGTAGGCTATTATCGCCTGTCACAAGTAAACGGAAACTACGGCAGATTTCCTAGTACCTTTGATCGATCAAGATCGTAACCGCGTTCCCTGTACACCTATCGGGTGTTGCAGTAATTCGATCTCTTTGCCTACGTGTGCGATCAGTGTCTTACCAGATTCCCATAGAAACTGTGTGACGATATATAAAGGACCACCAATACCTCAACACAAACCAATAATCATGACAGAACAACGGGAAAGAATCCACTACCCTGGGTCCCAGTCAGTAAGACTGGGTAAAAGACCTGATCATCGGATTCCAGGGGATCAGGCATGCCATGAAGAGAAGAATCGGAGCTTATCAAAAACCCTCAAGTTGAAGAAAGTATTTTACATGGGAACACTCAACACCAACACACTTCTGAGGCCAGGTAAACTGAAACAATTAAGAAACGCCATGGATAAATACAACATCAAAGTTATGGCAATACAGGAAACACGATTTGCAGATGAGAACCACTTTGATTCTGAAAATTACAGCATATATAAGGGGAAACCAGCCATAACCATCCCAGGAAGAAATCTCAAACTTGTCGGAACTGGTTTTGTAGTACATAAATCAATACTGGACTCCGTAATAGATTTCACCTCAAAATCAGAAAAAATGTCGACACTCACGATAAGCTCTGGAAACAAAGCCTACACATTAATCAATGGACATGCCCCCACAAACAATTATAACAAGAAGAACCCAGAGATGATAGAGGAATTCTGGGAAGATCTGGAAGAAACTACCAGCAAAATCCCCAAGAATCACATAGAAGTGTTACTAGGAGACTTCAGTGCCCAGTTAGGCAAGGAAAGAAAATTCCGAGACACGACGGGGAAACACACGGCCCACATGAGAACCAAAAAAAATGGAGAGAACTTGATTAACTTCTGCAGAAATTTTGATCTGAAAATCATGTCAACGCAATTACAGAAACCACACAGAAAACTTATAACTTGGAAATCTTCCAACCATGCTCTAGGAGAATTTCAGATAGACCACGTAGCAATATCCACAAAAAACGCCAGAGAAATAGTGAACGTAAGAACAAGGAAAGAAGTTTTCGAATCTGATCATCACCTTCTCCAAATTAAAGTCAAATTTATACCCAATAGACAAATCAAGAGCACCAACAGACCTTTCAGAATATATCCAGAGTACCTACAAATAAACAAAAAAGAAATAATAGAAGAAATTACGAAAATCAATAGCAACAACTGGACAGAACTGTCAGAAAAAATAAAAGAACTGATAAAATTGGGACAGCCACCGAGAAAAAGGAGACACCGATGGTGAAACATGACATGCGACAGGGCCATAGAAGAGAGAATACAAGCATGGAAAAAATTTAACAGCCATAAAACACAGGAAAAATGGGAGGACTTCAACACGATACAGAAAAACACTTCGAAATTAATCCGAAAAGAAAAAAGAGGTTACGAAAACAGCAGGTTGAAGGAAATAGAAGAAGACTTCACCAGAAACAACACACGAAATTTTTACAGAGTATTCCGAGAAAATATGACAGGATATCAGCCACCAAGCTTATGCTTCAAAAGACAAGATGGAACACTGGAGGAGACAAATCCGAAGAAAAACTGTGAAATATTAGCCAGATACTTTGACACGTTACTTAACTGTGATAAACCAAAACAGAAATGACAGTTTACAAAACCAAAACCCAACCGGGACTCCAAACCCCCAACATATGAAGAAATCGTGAAAGTAATAAAATCATTCAAAAATAACAGAGCACCAGGTGAAGATGGACTGATTGCAGAAATCTGGAAATTAGACCATGAAAACATTACACCCAAAATTCATGTTGTTGTTGTGGTCTTCAGTCCTGAGACTGGTTTGATGCAGCTCTCCATGCCACTCTATCCTGTGCAAGCCTCTTCATCTCCCAGTACCTACTGCAACCTACTTCCCTCTGAATCTGCTTAGTGTATTCATCTCTTGGTCTCCCTCTACGATTTTTACCCTCCACGCTGCCCTCCAATACTAATTGGTGATCCCTTGATGCCTTAGAACATGTCTTACCAACCGACCCCTTCTTCTCGTCAAGTTGTGCCACAAACTTCTCTTCTCCCCAATCCTACTCAATACCTCCTCGTTAGTTATGTGATCTACCCATCTAATCTTCAGCATTCTTCTGTAGCACCACATTTCGAAAGCTTCTATACTCTTCTTGTCCAAACTATTTATTGTCCATGTTTCACTTCCATACATGGCTACACTCCATACAAATACTTTCAGAAATGACTTCCTGACACTTAAATCTATGCTCGATGTTAACAAATTTCTCTTCTTCAGAAACGCTTTCCTTGCCATTGCCAGTCTACATTTTATATTCCCTCTACTTCGACCATCACCAGTCATCTTTCTCCCCAAATAGCAAAACTCCTTTACTACTTTAAGTGTCTCATTTCCTAATCTAATTCCCTCAGCATCACCCGACATTTCATTATCCTCGTTTTGCTTTTGTTGTTGTTCATCTTATACCCTCCCTTCAAGACACTGTCCATTCCGTTCAACTGCTCTTCCAAGTCCTTTGCTGTCTCTGACAGAATTACAATGTCATCGGCGAACCTAAAAAGTTTTTATTTCTTCTCCATGGATTTTAATACGTACTCCAAATTTTTCTTTTGTTTCCTTTACTGCTTGCTCAATATACAGATTGAATAACATCGGGGAGACGCTACAACCCTGTCTTACTCCCTTCCCAACAACTACTTCCCTTTCATGTCCCTCGACTCTTATAACTGCCATCTGGTTTCTGTACAAATTGTAAATAGCCTTTCGCTCCGTGCATTTTACCCCTGCCACCTTTAGCATTTGAAAGAGAGTATTCCAATCAACATTGTCAAAAGCTTTCTCTAAGTCTACAAATGCTAGAAACGTAGGTTTGCCTTTCCTTAATCTTTCTTCTAAGGTAAGTCGTAAGGTCAGTATTGCCTTACGTGTTCCAGTATTTCTACGGAATCCAAATTGATCTTGTCGGCTTCTACTAGTTTTTCCATTCGTCTGTAAAGAATTCGTGTTAGTATTTTGCAACTGTGACTTATTAGACTGATTGTGCGGTAATTCTCACATCTGTCAACACCTGCTTTCTTTGGGATTGGAATTATTATATTCTTCTTGAAGTCTGAGGGTATTTCACCTGTTTCATACACCTTGGTCACCAGACGGTAGAGTTTTGTCAGGACTGGCTCTCCCAAGGCCGTCAGTAGTTCTAATGGAATGTTGTCTACTCATGGGGCCTTGTTTCGACTCAGGTCTTTCAGTGCTCTGTCAAACTCTTCCCGCAGTATTGTATCTCCCATTTCATCTTCATCTGCATCCTCTTCCATTTCCATAATATTGTCCTCAAGTACTTCGCCCTTGTATAGACCCTCTATATACTCCTTCCACCTTTCTGCTCTTGATGTTCATACATGTGGTTCTCTTATCTGAGAAGGTCTCGTTAATTTTCCTGTAGGCAGTATCTATCTTACCCCTAGTGAGATAAGCCTCTACATCTTTACACTTGTCCTCTAGCCATCCCTGTTTAGCCATTTTGCACTTCCTGTCGATCTCATTTTTGAGACGTTTGTATTCCTTTTTGCCAGCTTCATTTACTGCATTTTTATATTTTCTCCTTTCATCAATTAAATTCAATATTTCTTCTGTTACCCAAGGATTTCTAGCAGCCCTCGTCTTTTTACCTACTTTATCCTCTGCTGCCTTCACTACTTCATCCCTCACAGCTACCCATACTTCTTCTACTGTGTTTCTTTGCCGCATTGCTGTCAATTGTTCCCTTATGCTCTCCTTGAAACTCTGTACAACCTCTGGTTCTTTCAGCTTATCCAGATCCCATGTCCTTAAATTCCCACCTTTTTGCAGTTTCTTCAGTTTTAATCGACAGGTCATAACCTATAGATTGTGGTCAGAGTCCACATCTGCCCCTGGAAATGTCTTACAGTTTAAAACCTGATTCCTAAATCTCTGTCTTACCATTATATAATCTATCTGATACCTTTTAGTATCTCCAGGCTTCTTCCATGTATACAACCTTCTTTCATGATTCTTAAAACAAGTGTTACCTATGATTAAGATGTGCTCTGTGCAAAATTCTACCAGGCGGCTTCCCCTTTCTTTTCTCTCCCACAATCCATATTCACCTACTACGTTTCCTTCTCTCCCTTTTCCTACAACCGAATTCCAGTCGCCCATGACTATTAAATTTTCGTCTCCCTTCACTATGTGAATAATTTCTATTATCTCATCATACATTTCTTCAATTTCTTCGTCATCTGCAGAGCTAGTTGGCATATAAACTTGTACTACTGTAGTAGGTGTGGGCTTCGTATCTATCTTGACCACAATAATACGTTCACTATGCTGTTTGTAGTAGCTTACCCGCATTCCTATTTTCCTTTTCATTATTAAACCTACTCCTGCATTACCCCTATTTGATTTTGTGTTTATAACCCTTTAGTCACCTGACCAGAAGCCTTGTTCCATTTTCCACCGAACTTCACTAATTCCCACTATATCTAACTGTAACCTATCCATTTCCCTTTTTAAATTTTCTGACCTACCTGACGTTAAACACTACGCACCACCATCACCTACGTTACGGCAATCTGTATCGCTGAGGCACGCAAACCTCCCCACCAACGGCAAGGTCCATGGTTCAATCAAAAACATCTGGGAAACAGAAGAGATACCAGAAGAAATGAAGTCAGCCCTAATACACCCCTCCACAAGAAAGGAGACAAAACAGACCCTATTAACTATAGCGGAATTTCGTTACTGCCGGTGGCATACAAAATTCTATCAAAAGCTCTGTTAAATCGCCTAGAACCTCAGATAGATCCACAGTTCGGAGAATACCAAGATGAGTTCAGGAAGGGAATATCATGCAGTGAGCAGATCTGGTGTCTGAGAACATTATTAACAACGAGAAAGTCCAGAAACACCACTGTAACATTTGTTGAATCCAAGGAGGCTTACGATTCCATAGACAGAGAAACACTTTTTAATACACTAGAAGAAATGAAGGTAGACAATAAGACCAGAAAACTAATTCATGAAACATTAACAACTACAAAGTCAAAAGTGAATTTCATGGGCGAGATCTCAGGATCTTTCGAAATCAAGACAGGAGTGAGACAGGGAGATGGCCTGTCACCCATTTTATTTAACGCTGTTTTAGAGAAAATAATCAGGACGTGGGACAAAGGAGTCAATGGGGTAAAGATGGGGAGAGAGAAAAATAGAACCGTCAACATAAAATGTCTGGCCTTTGCCGACGATATAGCCATCGTTACAAATGACAGAAAAGAAGCCAGAGAAGCCCTAGAGATATTGCATGAAATCGCAGCCAGAACAGGACTACAAATATCATATGAAACAAACACAGTACGTGGACACAAAATCTGCAGACAGAAGCCCATTGATAACAAAGTACGGAAAAATAACACAAGTAGAAAGTTTCAAATACCTGGGAGAGATTATACAGAAAACAGGACTGAATTCAACAGCCAATGAAGAAAGGGCTACAAAAATACAAAAAGCATACAGACTTACATGGAACCATTACAATAAAAGAAATATTTCCATTAATGCCAAATTAAGACATTACAAGACAGTAGTCTTACCTGAGGCCATGTATGCCTCAGAAACAACAGTAATCAGAGGAAGAACTAAAATCAAGGAAATGGAAAAGCAAGATAGCAAAATTCTGAGAAAGATCTATGGGCCAGTTCAGAGACAGGGGATCTGGATAAAGAGACCAACAAAGGAATTGTACAAACAGGCAGAGACAATTACAGACAATATCAGAAAAAGAAGGGCAAAATTCTATGGGCACATTTATAGGATGAATAAAAATAGGCTGACCAAGAAGGCTTTTAACATAGCGGTGACGAATAAGGTGAAAACTAACTGGGTAAAGGAAACCATGGAAGACCTCAAAAATCTAAACATCTCCACAGAAGAAAGTTCAAACAGAGGAAAATACAGAGAAAAAAATCAACAAACAGAAATTCGAAGAAACACGAAAAGAGAAGAAAGCAGGAAAGAAGTGGACAGAAGAGAGGAAGAAGAAAAACAGTGAATTTATGAGAGATTTTTGGGAAGAGAAAAGAAAGAGACAGAAAAAAGTGCCATGAATTTGAAATGTACCAATTTGTGTACCATATTGTCATTGTGAATATTGATTGTATTTTAACGCTCTCCTTAATGAGGAATTAACGAAAATAATAATAAAGTATCACGTACGCTACGGAACATTTTTGTTCTACATAGTTATCCACCTGTTTGTTACTTGTAAACAATATTTATAGCAAAATTTAAACTGTCAATATTTCATTCATTGTTGATCTGCGATGTGAAACAGACGGATATAGTAGAAAAAATAAAAAATAAAATATATTTTTCATATAACTCAAGAAATCGCAACTTCCTCAATAATCAGATAAAATTCTCTTCACGTCTTGAGTATTTCATCGGGCTTATATAACACATGTTCCTGTTATCCATAAACAACTTCCGCACTTCTCAATAATAACAGGAAAGTCTTGCCTTTGGTCATGATGAAGTACGTCCTATTCATTAGATAATAATTTTATATTTTTCATGTCTGTGCCTGTAAATTCTACCTGCGCTAAAAATAACTGCTTTGGTTTCATAAATCTCGGAAGTTACTTATAAAATACAATCTATCTTTTGTAAGGAAATGTTGGACTTGATGTTGTCTTCAGTCCAAAGACTGGTTTGAGGCAGCTCTCCATGCTATTCTCTTTTGTGCAAGCTGCTTCATCTCCCGGTACCTACGTACTTCTGAATATGCTTACTGTATTCATCTCTTGGTATCCCTCTACGATTTTTAACCCCCCTCCCCTCCCTCCCACGGTTCCCTCCGGTACTAAATTGGTGATCCCTTGATGCTTCAGAATCTGCCCTACCAACCGATCCCTTCTTCTATTCAGGTTGTACCACAAATTTCTCTTTTCCTAAATTCTGTTCAGTACCTCTTCATTATTTACGTGATCTACCCATCTAATCTTCAGCATTCTTCTACAGCACCACATGTCAAAGGTTCTATTCTCTTATTGTCTGAACTGTTTATCGTCCATGTTTCACTTCCATACATGACTACAATGCACACAAATACTTTCTGAATGGACTTTCTGACAATTAAATCTGTACTTGATATCAACAAACTTTTCTTCTTCAGAAACGCTTTTCTTGCCATTACCAGTCTACATTTTGTATCCTCCCTACTCCGACCAGCATCATTTATTTTGCTTTCAAAACAGCAAAACTCATTTGCTACTTTAAGCGCCTCCTTTCCTAATCTAATTCCCTCAGTATCTCTTGATTTAATGGGACTACACTCCACTATCCTCGTTTTGTTTTTGTTGATTTGTAAGGATATAGGGTACACAATGGACAAGCACTAAACGATGTGCCGTTCCAGTTGTCAGCAAAACAGACAAACAAAAACCAAAGAGAATTAGTCGGCTCCGGTTTCTCTGTCACACATTCACTTGTGTTTCGTTCCCTACCAGTGCTACAAGTACTAGCCCTAATCCTTCCATTTACTACATCGTTTACGTATTGTACCAAACCGACTGAACCGTGGTTTTGGTACCGCGCTAGTGTAACCCTGCCATAAAGCAGCATCTGTGTCGCGATGGCTGTGGGACATTCACGTCCCTGCAGTGGTCTGCCCTGCCCAGAAACCTTACGTGAGCCCAGCGTGACACCTTGAAGCCGTCGGCACACGGACCGTCCATCCGAACGTTGAGCGTTGAGCGTGCCGAGTGTCTGACGTCATAGCTTGGGAAGTCTTCCCGAACGTGCAGAGCAGTATCTGGCATGTCAGATATTCTGAGTGTGCGTCTGAACGTTGACCAATGGGGTGGCACAACGCCACCTACGTCACAAGCAAGGCGTCTCCCTTCAGTACAGAGTTGTGAGGCGCCATATTGGCATTCATTCCAAGCCTGTATGTATGTTTTCCGTTTCTGAGTACCAGCAAATTGAGAATCACTGGAAAACCCGTTGTTAGTTGTGTGATTCGTTTCAATAAAATAATGAGACACATCACATCCGTGGCAAAAGAATTATTGTAAGCTGCGTATTATGAGAGTAGGCTGTTTGAAGGCAGCGACATACTGAACATCCACCCAAAACGCATTGTTCTTGGTACAATTTGTTATAATTAAGTTTCTATTAGTAACATATCTACGATTAAGGTTTTCAACAAGGGGTAACAGAACATAATTAGACGTAAAGTGTCTGATGTTGGTTTAGCATTAGCCGGCACGGTAGCTCAGCCTGCACGGTCAGAGAGCTGGTTGGGCTCTGTAATAAAAAACTGAGTGGAAGGATCAACCACTGAACTGGAACAGGATGTCTTGCGATGTCCGCAACGCCCAAACACGACGATCAGCAACGAATAAAAAAGCGTGATGGGTAGCGCCACTATCCTGTACAGAGTTGATGCTTGTGGCGGTGGTTCACCCCTTGGCACTATCAATTTTTTTTCCTAACACTCGCGTTTTTACTAACTTCTGATACTTTATTATTAGATTAATATATAGTATAATATTTGATGTCACGTAAATATAAGTTCACCTTTTTTTGAGGGGTGACTTTGTTTGATGGGCTTAATCTACAGCATAGCTTGCACTACTTCTATAAAGATATTTTGCCCCTTTTTTTTCTACGCTTAGTAATTCACACGATGCTAAGATTCTGCTGCTGGGTAGGAACAGTGATAAAGTAAGACTGACCTTGGGGTTTCACAAAAATGTGGGAATGATGAAATAATTTTTATCTTATGCGGAGAAGTATTCCAAATTTGTAGCGCAATGTTTGTAATGGAACTTTTATAAGTCTGTGTCCTTACTGGTTGCACATAGTACTTTTCTTTTCGTGGACGATGGTGGAAATGTGCGTTTTAATAGAGCTAACGTGGGAGTTTTACGCACGCCCGTTGAGTAAACAGAGTTATTTACGAACTAGAAACATCCCTCAACTGCCACTGGAGTGCGTTGCGATGTCGCATACCACGTTGGGCACCACGTACCGTGTGCACGAGTCGCATCGTTCCTGAGGGTTCAGCAGCACGCTGAACTCGGCACGCTCAACGTTAACGTTCGACAGCACGGTCCGTGTGCCGACGGCTTTAGGGGTGAGTGAGAACGCCTACTTAGCTGCTGGCCACATCGCTACCTTCCCAGGTTACGGACGTTGAATGGACTGCTATTCCTCCACGGACACAGACAACCCTCCCCGCCTCCCCCACCCCGTTTGAGAGTCTGGCCAGCGGAGTTCAAACCCCCGTAAAGGCGACGATTAGAGGTGGACACGGCCTGTATCAATGTCCACTGACAGGCGCCCGGATACTTTTGATCGCGTGCTGTATTTGGCCCGCTACGTGTTGTATGCGGCTGCTACTGTAGCAGGCAGCAGGCAGCTCGGCGCTGTTTGTTTACACTCTGGGCACGCCTCGCCGCTGTTTACGCTCGTGTTCGCCGCGGCTCGCCCGGCTGCCCGCAAACAGCTGCCCACGGTGCAGCGCACCCTGTTCCGCTCAGATGCCGCCCACACCTGAATCTGCACCACTGCTCATTTATTCCAATAAACCTAACAACTGTCATCTAATGCCCTCTACATCTATATATACGTATAAGAGAAAGTCGTGTCAGTTACACTATTTATAACTCAAGAACGGCTGGACCGATTTGACTGAAAATTGGTGGAGAGGTAGCTTAGAACCAGGAGACGGACATAGGATACTTTTTATCCCTTTTGAATACATTATGGGAGAGGCAGTGATCAATGTCTTACAAATATTTACTATTAAAAAGTCTTGATCACGATTTTATTTATCAAGGTGACCGGTTTGGACCACTACTGTGGTCATCTTCAGACCTACAAGTTGTATACAAAGCTTTAATTAGAGGGCTACACACATTAAAGAAAATACATAAAGTTATAAAGCTATAAAACGAGGAATTACCATTGAGTAGCAACCTCTTTCTGTTGCAGAATCGCTACTGGAGAAACCAGTGCACGTCTTACTATATATAATGGAGGCTCCGCCCACTTCTGACGGCATGATGTCATTACTAACCAATCGTTTCAATAAAGACACGTTGCTGCTCAATAATACATCGTCTGTCGTGAGTCTTCGCCATTCCACTTCCGTAACAACTTCAGTGGAAAGAAGCCCGCTGCCTCATCTTTGGAACGGCGTCCAACTTCACCATGGCTGCCAGTGGTTCCAAATGGTTCACTAACAGGCTTTGAGAGGGCAACCCATGTACTGCCAGACGGAAGTTCATTTATCCTACATGTTTAAATATTTTTAACGCTTCTTAATTGACAATAGCTGTTTAATAAGCTAAGTTTAGTGTGCATTTATTTTTAATTCTTGACAATGTTCTTTTAACTAAGAAATTTTAAATTTTAATTCGACTTATAACTCATTGGTCAGTAATGACATCATGCCGTCAAAAGTGGGCGGAGCCTCCATTATGTATAGTAAGACGTGCACTGATTTCTCTAGTAATGATTCTCCAACAGCAAGAGGTTCCTACTCAATGGTAATTCATCGTTTTATAGCTTTATAACTTTACGTACTTTCTTTAATGTATGTAGCCCACTAATTAAAGCTTTGTATACAACTTGTAGGTCTGAAGATGACCACAGTAGTGGCCGAAAGTGGTCACCTTGCTAAATAAATCGTGATCAAGACTGTTTATAATAGTTAAAAAAAAAAACAACTTTTTATCCCGTTCGACCGCTATAAAACGTGGTGTAACAAAAACGCATCTGGCGTGGAATAACAAAACGCAAATGACAGCTACACGTCTATGGTTAAGTATCAGTATATATCATTAATTAAAAATTTTAAAGAAATAATTTGTATTTTGTTTGAATCGTCATTAACTATTCCGCGACCAAGACGTAGCCAATTGATGATGGAAATGGTGGTTTACATTTCCTGGTGGGACCGGCGAGACATTCCTCATGTCAGTAGTTTTAGCCACTGTTTGTACGAGATCCAACATCGCAGTTGCAGTTGCTTCTTCTGGAATAGCAGCCACATTGTTAGAAGGAAGCCGTACGGCTCATTCAGCATTAAAATTACCGTTAAATCTTCAAGCTACTGTAATATTACAAAAAAACTCAGCAATGGCCAAAGTTTTATCAGCATCCAAGGTCATCATCTGGGACGAATCACAATGGTGCATAAACGTGCATTAGAGTCACTCAACCGAACGTTGAAAGATCTACTCAATGACTCGAGATGTTTTGGAGGAGCAATGATTTTACTGTCCGGCGATTTCTGCCAAGCACTGCCAGTCTACCAAAATCAACGGCTGCAGACGAAATAAATGCTTGCTTCAAATCGTCTAATCTATCGCGCGATATGAGGAAACTTCAGCTGACAACAAACATGAGAGTTGCATTGTTTAATGATACTTCTGCTAAAGATTTCTCTGATCAATTGCTGACTATCAAATGGTTCAAATGGCTCTGAGCACTATGGGAATTAACTTCTGAGGTCATCAGTTCCCTTAGAACTTAAGAACTACTTAAACCTAACTAAAGTAAGGACATCACACACATCCATGCCCGAGGCAGGATTCGAACCTGCGACCGTAGCGGTCGCGCGGTTCCAGACTGTAGCGCCTAGAACCGCTCGGCCACCCCGGCCGGCCGCTGACTATCCATAATGGTCGAGTACCTGTCGAAGAATGAGCGGATTGATTTCATTTCCTCATAATTTCTGTAGCTTTGTCTCCTCGAAAGACGAACTTATCAACAAAGTATTCCCAAACATCATTACTAACTACAAAAGTAATGAACGGTTGAGTGAGCGAGCAATTTTAGCGGCTAAGAATAAAGATGTAGAAGACCTAAACTATATAATTCAGAATGACATCATTGGTAAAATGCATTCATTCAAACCTATTGACTGTGTAACAAATGGAGATGAAGCCACCAACTATGCAATTGAATTTTTAAAGTCCTTGGATGTGCCTGGCTTACCACCGCGCAATTTACGCGTAAAAGTTGGCTCCGTAGTAGTCATGCTTCGAAACATAAACCAACCAAAACTGTGCAACGGTACGCGTTTGGTGATAAGTAAATTGTTTGCGCGACGATACTCATTGGAAAATTCGAAGGTGAAGTAGTTCTCACTCCGAGGATCGCGCTGATCCCAACCGATATGCCGTTTGAGTTTAAAAGACTTCAATTTCCGATCCGTCTTGCATTCACCATTACCATTAACAAATCACAAGGTCACTCCTTGAAAGTTTGTGGTTTAAATCTGGAATATCCATGGTTTTCACATGGTCAGTTATATGTGGCATGTTCACGGGTCGGAAAACCATCTGCGTTGTTTGTTCTTGCGCCTGATAATAAAACAAAAAAATGTCGTGTATCACAAGGTACTTAATTGAAGAGTGGAAGATATGCACCAAAAAACATAAAGAATAAAGAATCATTAAAATATTTAATTTTTTTATTTGTATTTCCTAATACTTATGGACTCTGAAAAGGTTTATAGGAAGAACCCTTTATTCTAGATGTGGACGAAAGAAGACATTGTCACAAGAGATCAATGAACTGTGTGAAGATCGATTGATTGATACTTTGTTTGTGCCACGCGGAGTGGCCGAGCGGTTTGGGGCGCCATGTCACGGATTGCGCGGCTCCTGCCGCCGGAGTTCCAAGTCCTCCTTTGTGTGTGTGTGTGTGTGTGTGTGTGTGTGTGTGTGTGTGTGTGTGTGTGTGTGTGTGTTGTTCTTAGTGTAAGTAGTGTGTAAGTCTAGGGACCGATGACCTCAGCAGTTTGGTCCCTTAGGAATTCTCACACATTTGAACATACTTTGTTTCACAAAATTGCCAACTTTTTCGTACTATCGGACTTCAACATCGTACGTCCTACATTATCCCTGGGTCTCCTTCTTGCTGTCGAAAAGGATCTGTTGTTGAAGAATAAAATTTAATAGAAAAACATTTTCATTAGTTCAGTACTGATGCAGGTTCGTCTAATTCCTGGTTAGACTACGTTTTGCACCTGCGGCGCGCCGACACACCATCGCAACAACAACTAGGTAACAAACAAAAGCCCATACCCGTTAAATAGTTCGTCACAGGTAGTCTTTAGTGGACACAATGACAGGCGGAACAGTGCATTGTAGCACTCAGAGAGCAGGTTGATCTATGCCCCAAAATGCGAAACGGCATGGCGTGTGCAGGAGAAATGCCATACAAACTTCACTTGCAGAAGACAATAAGTAGCAATAACGACGTACCACGACCAGGAAGATCTCGTAAAGCAACTAAAAGTGATGAAAAATTCATCAGTCATTCTAGTAAGACAAATATGTTCTAAACACGGGCACAAAGTCGTGCAGAACTGGCAGAAATGAACCAGAGAAACATGTCTGCTGCAACAATAATAAAGACTGGTTGAAGCAGGCTTGAAAAGACGTGTGGCAGCGAGGGAACCACTTATGAAGGCCGTAAATAAAAATAAGAGGCTCCGATGTGTTAAGAAATATAGTAAGTGGGCACGCGAAGAGTGGTAGAGAGTGTTATTCACCAGGAGGAGGACATCTGTTCGTCGATCTGAAGGAAAAAGGGTGGTCCAGCAGTGCATTCTACCTGAAGTTAAACACAGTAGAAGGTGTTTTGCAGGGGATGGAGTTGGCGACATTGTGAAAATAGAAGAGTGCATCGACCAGAAGCACCACTTACTTCAGTATTGTACGCCGTGTGGATTGGCGCTTCTTAAGGAAAGGCGTCACATTGCAACGGGATAATGATCCAAAATACCGGTCAGCGGTCTGTAAGAAGTACCTTGCACCAAAGGAAAAACAGAAGGTACCGAAAGTTGAGGAGTGGCTGTCCCGAAGCCCGATTGTAATCCTACTGAAATGGTCTGGGACGAGGGCGACAGACGTATCATTTCTGTAATGTCGTTAAGGACGCATGGGATCGTACCGACTCGCAATACCTACAAAAACTTATTGACAGCTTGCCTCTTGTTTGTGTGTGAGCCACTTTAAAGCACATTTTAAAGTCTGAATTCACATCTGGTGAAAGTACGTTTAACGTCATTTGACAATAATACCAAACGTAATTTGTCTAATTAATGTTTTTATGCGAATTGCGATAACTAGTGATGTATATGCAAGGTGTGCCCGTTGCCACCACGTTCATAAGCAATGTGTGTTAGAGACTCCGTTTGGTGCAACTGCCTCCAACTGATACGTGGAAAATAAGATACGTAGTTATAGTTTTTGACAATGATGGAGACGTGTAAAAAGTTTTCTATTCTTGAAGTGGCTAACTTCTGTCCTAAGTTTCACTACCAGACAGCTTGAAAATTCCCAAAGAGACGAAATTAGCTAATAGCGAAAAATCATGAAAAAAGGATTTATTTCCAAATTAAAAACAGCCTACGCAGGGCAATGACTTCCCTGAAGAAATTCACAGCGGCTGTTGACCTATGTATGTACAGAATACTAGCTCCTTTCTGTGGAACCCGCTTTTGTGATGCATCTACATGGTAATACATTGGATATCCACCTGTTGCACTATCTTGTTTTGTGTGTTCTGGGCGCGAATTTCGAATTTTGCAATGACAGTAGGCTTTGGTGTGTGAGTGTTTTACGTTCCATTATCTTCTGATAGTTCTTTCACGACTGAGAACGGGGTTGCACTGCAGTATGGTTATTTTCTTCTGTTACAGTTTCTGCGGAGGGCTGTTCTGCAGTTAAGAATTTTTAGGCTGATGTTTGTGACTGTCCGTCTGCGATTCATGTCGGTAATGTGATCTGCAAAAGTCGAACGAGTGCCGTTGTTCTTAAGCGCCCTCATGTCTTCGAGTGTATCTAACGTTGAAATTTCTAGCTGTCTCCAAGATTATAAATTGAGTTGCAGTCTTGACATATGAGTGTATAGATTCAAGACTTGTTGTGTTTCTGTCTCTTAGACCTGGTTGTCATCAGCTTCTTTCGTATAGACTACTTTCAGTCCTCGTTTTTCGAAATATTTTTCTGGTCTATTATTTCGGGTGCAGGAGTTAACGGTAGACGCTAGATTCACCTCCGTGACACTTCCCCGTTACGCCACTACGCTATGACGTGAACGCGCGCGATTTCGACCGTCGCGGACGTCTGTCGACTTTCGCGGCCGTACTGAATTCGATCGCAGTGGGCCTGCCGCGGAACCGACATCAGTTTTGTGTTTGTGGAGGGGCATCACTTCTCTGGACCTGGCGTCTCCCGATTTCACACGAGAGCTGTCGCGACCATGATGTTCAGACATGCCAGCACCTGGGGAACGCTTTTGTAACAGCAGTATACCGATCTGCAGGAATGTCACTCGTTGCTGTTCTCAACAACTAATTATTTCCAAGCATGAAAGTAATGCGTGGATAACAAAGTTATATTCTTTTCAGAAATGGTCTGCAAATACCCAGTTATCGTGTCTACCTCGGTAGTCTTAAAAAACTAAAACGTATTCACTGGCTGCGTACCAGTGCATATGTCACATTTTCCATCATCTTATTCGATTTATCCTTTTTACTGACTTCGTTTTAATTGATACATTTACTCATTTAAGGAGCATATACGTACCTTATTTTTTTCTTGTTACATATAAGAAGTTATATGTGCTTTGCACACCACAATAATGAATGTAGTATGACTGTAATGCTCTTCTGAAATCGTAAAAAGATAGCAAATACGGAATATGGTTGTGACTGTGGTATCCATTCTTGCACACGAATTAGAGTAACAAACTCATATCTCCAGTTGGTATATTTATTGAAATTATGGAAACTATTGTTGCGTTTTCTTTCTTTGAAAGTCAGAACACCCGAACTTTATAAACGTTGTTTATATACCGTAGCCGGCCGGTGTGGCCGTGCGGTTCCTTAAGTAAGTTAGGTTTAATTAGTTCTAAGTTCTAGGCGACTGATGACCTTAGAAGTTAAGTCGCATAGTGCTCAGAACCATTTGAACCATTTTTTTCTTTTACAATGTCGCAAAAAATCGCAGCGGCAAATAATGTTGAGAGTAATGAAATTTCGAGAATACATTTGGCTAAGTAACATATGTAAGTGATTAAAATTGCAAGATCGCAGATTGGCGATTCACTGGCAGAAGGTGCAACAGGTCTACTAAAGAGACTGATAACATCACACTTGTCCGCCCTATTCTGGAGTACTGCTGTGCGCTGTGGGATCCGCATCAGGTCGGACTGACGTATGACATCGAAAAAGTACAAAGAAGGGCAGCTCGTTTTGTATTATCACGAAATAGGGGAGATAGTGCCACAGACATGATACGTGTATTGGAGTGGCAATCATTAAAACAATAGCGATTTTCGTTGTGACGGGATCTCCTCATGAAATTTCAATCACCAGTTTTCTCCTCCGTTTGCGAAAATATTCTGTTGGCACCCACCTACATAGGGAGTAATGATCATCACGATAAAATAAGAGAATTTAGGGCTCGCACAGAAAAATTTAAGTGCTCGTTTCTCCTGCGCGCCGTTCGAGAGTGGAACGGTAGAGAGACAGTCTGAAGGTGGTCCACTGAACCCTCTGCCAGGCACTTTATTGTGAATAGCAGAGTCATCACGCAAATGTAGATTAACCTCACCGCGAAGTAAGCCATGGAATATGTGTGAAACGCTGGTACGTTAATAACCAATGTAACGGCCAGATTGTTGAATTCAAGCGTGCGTGCGTTGTGACGTACAAGTGCCGGATGTCAGTTTGTGGGATGGAGTTCCACGCCTCTCGCACTTTGTCGGTCGATACAGGGAGGGTTGAAGCTGTTTGTAGATGACGCTGGAGTTCTCGTCCGATGGTTTCCGATACGCACTCGATTGCAGACAGGTCTGGTGACCGAGCAAGACAAGGTAACATGCCGACACTCTGTGGAGCATATTGGGTCACAACAGCGGTATGTCGGGGAGCGTTATCCTGTTGGAATACCTTCCCCCCACTCCCCGGAATGCTGTTCATGAATGACAGCACAACATGTCGGATCACTAAACAGCAGTACAATTTTGCAGTCACTGTTCGTGCGATGACCGCTCGAGTGTTCCTGCTATCATATGAAGTCGCACCCCAGATCAAAACACAAGGCGTAGGTCCTGTGTGTGTAGCACGCAGACAGGTCTGTTGCAGGTCCTCAACTGGCCCCTGTCTAACCGACACACTTCCATCTTTGGCACCGAGGCAGAACCAGCTTTCATCACAAAACAGAACAGACCTCCACCCTGCCGCCCAATGAGCTCTCGCTTGACACCACTCAAGTCGCAAATAGCGATGGTTTGGAGTCGGTGGAATGCACGTTACAAGGCTTCCGGCTCGGAGTGTGCCTGAGGTAACCTATTTGAAACAGTTCGTTGTGACACTGTGGTGCCAACAGCTGCTAAAATTTCTGCCGCAGATGCAGTTACGACGCGCCAGATCCATACGCCGAACACGACTGTCTTCCCCCTTGGTAGTGCCACGTTGCCGTCCTGGCCCGGTCTTCTTGCGTCCGCACATTCTTGCGACCACCACTAGCAGCAGTCATGTACAGTGGCTGCATTCCTGGCGAGTGTTTCTGCAGTATCGCAGAAGGAACATCGCGCTTCCCGTAGCCCCATTACAAAACCTCATTCAAACACAGTGACAATTTGTCCATTTTATTTGGACTGTTGAGCTCCGTGGCCGTGGATAATATTTCACTGAAAAAATACGGCAACCAGCCACTTTTTAATGCGTTTTTTATTTACGCCAATATGCATTTCGGGTTTACACCCATCTTAAGCTGGCAAATTACATGGATCTTCAGTTACTACAGTAGTACAATCTCGACAGCAGTTTGGATGCTGCAGCAGGCCTGTGCAAAAGCAACGACTCCAATCATTTACTTCAATTTCGCGAGTTTAAAGTCACACACTATTAGCTGTTCATTTTACTTACATTCTCCTCTCCTTGTTTTTTTCCTGGCTTTTCTTCTTTTTTGCAACAACACAAACACTTTTTATCACGTATTTTGCACAGGCGCTCTGCGTTATCCGCCATGTTGTCGACTGACAGTTTTTGTTTACATACAAATGGTTTATATATGGACAGAGTTATATTTTTACGAAAGTTTTGAGGTTCTAAGATAAGCTATTGTTTTCTAAATATTGACTTGGCTGATAGAAGTATTCTAACAACACATTTATACAAAGCAGTAATTCATACATTTACAATATAACAAAGATAGAATTAAGATATTAGAATTAAGATTTTTATGTTTTATATTATTACATGCATTTTCTGGGTTTATAATAGATTATGTTATTTCTTGCTTGTGCTTAGTAAGTGGTTTCATAAGTAGAGTGTGGAAGTTTTTTAGAAATATTCGGTTTGGCAGCTCTGTTTGGTCGTTAAGTATGTCAGAAGGGGATGCATGTTTATGTGAATAAATTTCGATTTCTTCTAGGAGGTTGATTCTTTTTCCTTTGTTGGCTAAATGGAGAACTTGTAGGTTATGGGATATGTCTGTTACTTGATGTTCTTCTTCTGCTACATGTTGGGCGAATGTGGATTTATTTAAGTTTTTTAAACGAAGAGCATCCATGTGTTCTCGAAACCGTATGCTGAAGTTTCTCCCTGTTTGGCCTATGTATGTTTTTGGACATGAGTTGCAGCTAAGTTTGTATATTCCTGATTGATTGTACAGTTTGGTATTATTTTTAATGTTATGGATAGCTTTGTCCTTTATTTTGTTATTTGTATAGTAGCTGATTTTGATACCTGTTCCTCGGAACAAGTTTGCTATTTTATATGACAGCTTTCCTACAAATGGCAAGCTTACATATTTTTCATTTGGCTGTGCTGTGGTATTCTTTAATGTAGTTTTGTTATTGTGTTTGTTTATGTGGGGATTTATCTTAGAGTTTAGTTCATCTATTAATTCTGGATTGTAACCATTATTGTAAGCAATTGCTTTGATGGTGTTTAGTTCTTCTATTTGGTCAGCTGGTTCTAGTGGTATTTTGTGCATTCTGTTTAGCATTGCTCTGTATGAAGCCGTCTTATGTTTATCCGGGTGGCAGGATAACTTATTAATTGTGTTATCTGTGTATGTTGGTTTCCTGTATACTTGAAATTTGTGTTTGTTGTTGGAGCTACTTATGCAGAGATCCAGAAAATTTAAACCTACTTCTGTTTGGTGTTCTACAGTGAAGATGATGTTCTGATGCATTTTATTCATTTCTTTTGCAAGGTTATCAATTTCTTCTGCTGTGCCATCAAATAAGACTATTATATCATCAACATACCTTTTGTAATAAATTATCTTGTTTACCATCTGGGGGTTTTCTTTAAAAAATTTACATTATAAGCTATTGATGAAAATATCTGCAAGCAAACTGGCAAGGCAGCTACCCATAGCCAGGCCCTCTTTCTGCTGGTACATTTTGTTATTAAAAGAAAAATAGTTGTGTGATAGTACTAGTGTTAATAGATCAATGAATTCATATATTTCTGGTAATGCCAAATTTTTATGTTTAAGTATATTGTTTTTAATTATTTCTATTGTTTCTTTGATGGGTATGTTTGTGTAGAGGTTTGTGATGTCAACTGATGCAAAGCTAGCAGTATCAGGAATCTGAATTTCCTTTAGACAATTAATAAGTTCATAACTGTTCTTTACTGAGTATGTCTCTTCAAATTTGAATGTGTTGCTAAGGACCTCATTCAGTTTCTTGCTGATTTTATAAGTTGGGCTGCTCCGAGAATTAACAATTGGACGTATGGGACAGTTAACTTTATGGGTCTTAGGTTGTGCTCGTAGGCGTGGTGCATAAGGGTTCATAACAGTGCATTCATGTATATCTTTTGCATTTAAGAGGAAATCACTTTTTTCATCATATTTTTAAGTTTATTCTGTAACTTAAGAGTGGGATCAGACTTAATTTCTACTATATTATTGTTACTGAAAAATTCAATGGTTTTCCTTACATATTCACTTTCATACATTACAACAATAGCATTGCTTTTATCTGCTTTTACTACTAAAGCTTTACTGTCACTTAGTTTCTTATTAACACTTTTAAGTATTGTGTTGTCATTCTCACCTTAGAGGATTTCTTGAGTACCATAAAGTCACCACCTACATTTTCCAATGTAACTACCGCTCACGACCCTTACAGCGCGTATTTAAAGCAAACCTGATTTGCATCTTATGCGACTGGCGTGAAATTTGAACAGGGATCGTCTGTCAGATATAGGAACACACCTAACAACTTCCGTGCATGTGGCACAACTCCTTCTTGCGATTCTTTTCCGTCAGTGAAGTTAATATAACGTGAAATATTACAGAACATACTTCTTGGGTAGATCACATAACTAATGCGGATGTATTGAATATAATTGGACAGAAGAGAAATTTGTGGCACAACTTGACTAGAAGAAGGGATCGGTTGGTAGGACAGTCTGAGGCATCAAGGGATGACCAGTTTAGTATTGGAGGGCAGCGTGGTGGGAAAAAGTCGTAGAGGGAGACCAAGAGATGAATACACTAAACAGATTCAGAAGGATGTAGGTTGCAGCAGGTACTGGGAGATGAAGAACCTTGCACAGGGTAGAATAGTATGGAGAGCTGCATCAAACCAGTGTGCATTGAAGACCACAACAATAACAACAACTTTCCTTAGATTCATAAAGTCCCAGAATCTTTCAAAAAAACCGAAGGAGAAAAAATGTAAATGTAACAGGGCACGAACCGACGCACCAGCTAGATTTCATTTCATGCCACTACACACTAACTGGTACGTCACTGGATAACCTTGCAATTTGCATCTCGGTTTTAAAATTGAAACACCTTTATGACTTCAACTGCTGTTATGTTTTTTTACCTTATATTTAATTAAAACAAATCGTACCAACAGTGACTCGTTTTCTAGAGGTCCTCGATATTTGAAGAAGCTTACATTTATATATCATACGTAGTACGAGGGTAAGTCAATCATTACCCGCAATTTAGTTATATTTTCGTTTATTTTGGTAGTACTGTCGTTTTACGTTGATGACACATACTTTGTTTATTTGTTGTTATAACTTTGCAATTTTCCAGCTGCTTGGTTAGTTTCGTTATCGCTGCCGTGCTGTTGATCATGGCTGCACCGCTATCTATTTGCACCAACGAAGAACAACGTTCAGTGATCCGTTTTTTGTGGTCGGAAGACGTATCAGGGACCAAAATTCATCGAAGACTTTCGGTACAGTACGGGAACAGTGTTTCGGAACAGCGGAGTGTCTACGAATGGGTTGGAAAATTCCTAAATGGTCGCACAAGTGTTACGCATGATGAAGGAGCCGGACGACCGTTTACCGCCACAAATGAAGAAAACATTGAGCGTTGACATGAAATGATTCTGTTACACAGACGATTAACTGTTGACTAAGTGGCACATCGTCTGCAAATTAGTCACGGTTCTGCCAAACAAATCATCCACAACAGACTTGAGTTTCATAAAGTTTGTGCAAGATGGGTCCCAAAACAACTCACACAGTTGCATAAAAAACGTGCTTGGACATCTGCAAAAAAACATTTGGATCGCTATGGTAAGAAAGGGGACAAATTCTTAGACAGGATCATTACTGGTGACGAAACATCGATCCATCAATTCGAGCCGGAGAGTAAACGGCAGAGTATAGAATGGAAACATCCAAATTCGCCGTGCCAGACGTTTGCAGGTAAACTGATGCTTACGGTTTTTTGGGACGCACAAGGTCCAGTACTGGAACATTATGGGGAAATGTTCACAATTATAAACAGTGTACGTTACAGTGAGATGCTTACTGCCAGGGTAAAGTCTGCAATTCGAAACAAACGCCGAGGACTGCTGTCAGAAGCTGTTTTTTTTTTTTTTTGCATGACAGTGTCCGTCCGCCTACTGCTGAAACGCTCCATAAACTCAAATTTGAAGTTCTGGATAATCCTGCATAAAGTCCCGATTTTGCCCCTTCTGACTATCACTCAATCAGGAATTAAGGGGCCGTCGATTTGCCTCCGATCAAGCAGTGAAAGAAGCGGTGCATTTCTGGCTCGCAGCTCAACCGAGAACCTTCTCTTATGAGGGTATCAGGAAGCTTGTACAACGATGGACCAAGTGCGTTGAAACGCAAGGCGACTATGTTGGAAAAGGATGTTCTTGTAAGTTTTCTATTTGATTACAATAAAACTTTGTAACTACTTTGCGGTTAATAATTGACTTACCCTCGTAGTTCAAAGCTGTCTTACATTGCTTCTCCCACTTGTCAGCTCTCGAAGCGAGCACCGAAGTCTGTAGACCTCCCGACGGTAGTACGTGGGCATGAGCAGGCTCATTGTGACGTCACGGAGATTTGTAACCGAATTGAATCTAGCGTGTCCCGGATTTAAAAATCAAAAAGTTCAAATGTGTTGTGAAATCTTATGGGACTTAATTGCTAAGGTCATCAGTCCCTAAGCTTACACACTACTTAACCTAAATTATCCTAAGGACAAACACACACAGCCCTGCCCGAGGGAGGACTCGAACCTCCGCCAGGACCACCGGGATTCAGTAGCCTTTTTGTAGCCACCTACAGTTAGCGCGCTCCATCCACAATAATAGTGCAGGAATGTGCCTGGTGGGGACTAAAAGGCAATAGACATAATCTTTGAAAACTTAATAAAACCTAAAAAATTGTCAATTGCAGAACTATCAGAAGTCAAGGACATGCTGCACCTAATATTGTCTCACAATTACTTTACATTTAATGGGAAAGTTGACGAACAGAATAACAGTCTTCCCATGGGCAGTAGCATTTCAAATTTTCTAGCAGACACATTTCTCAATCATCTGGAAAGTAAGTTCTTTAATGAATACAATAGACTAAAAAGTAAAATAGTATATTACTGGAGATATGTTGATGACACCTTGCTGCCATTTGATGGAACAAAAGATGAACTCGAAGAACTACTAGCAGTATTCAATTCTTTCCACAAAAAAATAAAATTCACGATAGGACATGAGGACAACAAAAGCATAAATTTCCTAGATCTTAAAATTACCAACCACCAACAAAAACCCAAGTTTAGCATACACAGAAAACGCACATACACAGGCATAACACTGGACAACTCATCATGCCATCCCATCACAGAGAAACATGCTGCATTTAGATCCATGCTACAGAGAGTACACTCCCTTGATTTAGAAGAAAACACTGTCAAGAATGAGATAGATACAATAAAGGGCATTGCCATAAGCAATGGTATGAGATAGATAGAATAAAGAGCATTGCCATAAGCAATGGTACATCGTCAAAACAATTGACAGTTTAAGCAGACAAACACACAAAAGCAAGACAACGGATGGACACACTGTGAAAGAAGACAAAATATTCACCAGTATCCCATACCGGGGGCACCATATTACAAAAAATCGCCAACCTTTTCAGCAAAACAAATGTAACAGTTGCACTCTCAACCAGTAATAAGTTAAGAAACTTACTTGTCCATAAATGCAAAACCAAATACACAGCCGGCAGAAGTGGCCGTGCGGTTCTAGGCGCTGCAGTCTGGAACCGCTACGGTCGCAGGTTCGTATCCTGCCTCGGGCATGGATGTGTGTGATGTCCTTAGATTAGTTAGGTTTAAGTAGTTCGAAGTTCTAGGCGACTGATGACCTCAGAAGTTAAGTCCTATAGTGTTCAGAGACATTTGAACCATTTTTTTCAAGAACATGTAAATGGTTTCAGGCTCAAGAATTTCGAAAAGTCAGTCATTGCACAACATATTTTGGAAATGAAACAGGTCATCAACACTCTAGAAAACAATTTGGTAGTACTACATAACGAACCTAATGGTAAGACCCTAAGTCTGTTAGAACAACTGATGATATACCTCCACAAAATAAAAAATATAAAAAAAACAGAATGTAAGTTAAATGAACAAACAGGTTTCGCAAGCCATTGTGTTTTCAGTAATTTTAAAGACTTTAGAATAAGTTATTTCTTGCAATTGTCAATTGTTTAATAGTTCAAAATGGCTCTGAGTACTATGGGACTTAACTTCTAAGGTCATCAGTCCCCTAGAACTTAAAACTACTTAAACCTAACTAACCTAAGGACATCACACACATACATGCCCGAGGCAGGATTCGAACCTGCGACCGTAGCGGTCGGTCGCGCGGCTCCAGACTGTAGCGCCTAGAACAGCTTGGCCACCCCAGCCGGCGTTTAATAGTTATATCTTTAGCACTACGAATAAGTTCATCTTAGACAACACTGTGTACAAATACATCTGTGAAGTGTTTATAAATGTGTGTGTGTGTGTGTGTGTGCGTGTGTGTGTGTGTGTGTGTGTGTGTGTGTGTGTGTGCAAACGGACTTGAAGTGAGATGTACTAAAACGACGGAGAAAAGAATGTATGCTGGCACTAAAGCGTTGCAAATGCTTTCCGTGGGTTATGTGGTAAGTTTACACTGTTGATTTTCCACTATTTTGCTCATATTTTCCGCGTACGACTTACGAAATTCATAACCTAACATTAAACCTTTTCGTGACAGGAACATGCATTTCATTAAAAAAAAAAAATTGTTGAAATGTGTGTCAAATCTTATGGGACTTAATTGCTAAGGTCATCAGTCTCTAAGCTTACACATTACTTAACCGAAATTATCCTAAGGACAAACACACACACCCATGCCCGAAGGAGGAATCGAACCTCCGCCGGGACCAGCCGCACAGTCCATGACTGCAGCCACTTAGACCGCTCGGCTAATCCCGTCTGGCCTAACATTTCAACTCATTCAGGAGAAGTAAAACATGTATTGAGACAAATTAACGTGACGATGGACCCACAGGGTCCGAAATGCATCGTGTAGTTAATAAAACACGAAAAAGTTGTGACTGAAGGCGTTGTTTAATTCATACCTCCAATGTTTTGAATACAGTCACGTTTTGAGATGAAAAATTTGGATAAGATTAAACTAAAAGTGATGGTTACGCGAAGCTGTTGTAACAGCAGGTAAGTATACCTGTAGGGCACTGGGTGGTGTGACCAGGTGGGGACACTGCGGGAGAGACCCGGCCCCTGAGGGCTGAGGGCGTGAAGGAAGGCAGGAAGGAAGGACGGGCGGGCGGAAGGGAGGGAGGGAGGGAGGGAGGGAGGGAGGGAGGGAGGAAGGAAGGAAGGAAGGAAGGGTGGCCCAGGTGGACGGCTGAGCGAGCGGGCCGCCACGGAGTCACGTAGGCCCGTCATGGGGGGGGGGGGGGGGGGGGGGCGAAGGAGACCTGCCTGCCCCAGCTGCGAGGCGCACCCCCGGTCACCGCAAGTGCAGGCTGGCACTCCATACAGCTGCCAGTGTACCGTCGGCATAAAGCACTCACAGAGATGCTGTGGGGTGTAGAAAGAGATGTTAATGGCAGATTCAATTTGTTCCTCAGTGAAACCGTGTCAATATGTAAAAGTAGCATGTCCCAAAGAACATTACACCGAACTATGCATGTACCAGGGCTGGAACTTTGATAGTTCAAAAATGGTTCAAATGGCTCTGAGCACTATGACACTTTACAGCTGTGGTCATCAGTCCCCTACAACTTAGAACTACTTAAACCTAACTAACCTAAGGACATCACACACATTTATGCCCGAGGTAGGATTCGAACCTGCGACCGTAGCAGCGGCGCAGTTACGGACTGAAGCGCCTAGAACCGCTCGGCCACCCCGGCCGGCGAACTTCAATAGTGGAAAGTCTTTATTTACAAAATATATACGTTTTCCAATGTTTTATTGACCTTCAAATTAGTCACCAGCATTGTGTATAACCCGTCGCCAGCGATGTGGAGGTCGTAGGATACTCTTAGCAGAGCCAGTTGTCTTGAAATTCGAGCGGCGCGCTTTATTCCACGACGAATTTGTAGCACTTCTGAAGCGAATGCCGTGAAGTGTTCAGTTTAGAAATCGAGTTGAACTCACGAGGGCTTAAGTCAGGGGAGTGCAGTAGCTGGTGTAGCACTTAGCACCCCCATCACTCCCATCAGTCACACAAATCAGTCACAGCTCGCACTGTACGTGCTTGAGCATTGTCCTGCAAAATGATGTTCAGGTCCTGCAGAAAGTGTCATCACTTCTGTGGTGTCACCGCCAGACACCACACTTGCTAGGTTTTAGCCTTTAAATCGACCGCGGTCCGTTAGTATACGTGGGACCCGCGAGTCGCCACTATCAGTGATTGCAGACCGAGCGCCTCCACACGGCAGGTCTAGAGAGACTTCCTAGCACTCGCCCCAGTTGTACAGCCCACTGCTAGAGATGGTTCAGTGACTTCTACGCTCTCATTTGCCGAGACGGTAGTTAGCATAGCCTTCAGCTACGTTATTTGCTACGACCTAGCAATGCGCCATTATCCGTACTATTGATATTGTAAACCATGTATCGTCAAGAGCGACGTTCTTCAGTAATGGATTAAAGTTAAGTATTCCACCAGCTACGTCCGTTTTTCTCACTTCTACTTCCCTTGTCATGTTCCAGACCTCACGCCAACCTGCGTGAGCTAAAACGCGTGCATTTCGGCCTCCTTTAATAACCCTGTGTTGGCTCTCCTGCCAACCACAACAACTTCAGTCTCTATGCTGTTCAGTTTTGGAACACAACCTACGTCCAGCTTAGAGACTGGAGTGATGACACTTTCTGCAGAACATGACCATTATTTAGCAGGACAATGCTCAAGCGCATACAGTGCAAGCTGTGACTGATTTCTTTGACTGGTGGGGCTGCCAAGTGCTGTACCGCCTCCTGCACTCCCCTGAGTTAAGCCCTCGTGAGTTCAACTCCATTTCTAAACTGAAGGAAACACTTCATGGCATTCGCTCCAGAACTGCTACAAATTCGTCGGGCAACAGACCGCGCCGCTCGAACTGTCAACACAACACCACTGTTAGAGTATCCCACGACTTCCTCATCGCTGGCAACGGGTTATACACTATGCTGGTGATTACTTTGAAGGTCAGTAAAACTTTGAAAAACGTATCTATTTTTTACGGGGCGGCCGGTGTGGCCGTGCGGTTCTAGGCGCTTCAGTCTGGCCGTGAGTCTTGCACGGACAGCCAAAGTGGTTAAGGCGACCGCTGCCGTAAAGCCCGAATACGTGTTCGAATTCCGATCCAGCACAAATTTCCACATGTTAGCAGTAAATCGAACAACCGCTGTAAATCGTATTCCCAATTCGCGAATGCATTTCATAGTTATCCATAAAGTCGATGAGAAAAAAAGCAAGTTACCCATGGATAACGCACGAAGTTAAAATTTCATGTAAGTGAACGTGGGTGGAGTAATGGTGGTGAACGCGTACATGGAGAAATGTTTTGCGCAGCAATCGGCGACATAGTATAGCTGAGGCGGAATAAGGGGAACCAGCAGAGGAAGATGGGAAACCGCCTAAAAACCATCCACAGACTGGCCGGTTCACCGGACCTCGACACAAATCCGCCGGGCGGATTCGTGCCGGGGACCAGGCGCTCCTTACCGCTCTGGACAGCCGTGCGTTAAACCGATCTGCTAACCGGGCGGGCTAGATCCGACGTTACTTTCATCTTGCAGAAAACACTGTGCTACTTTAAGGAAAGTCATTAACATTTTTAGAAGTATGCACATGCTGACAGATATCAATAACGTACATTAAAACTATGTGGCATATTAATTGAACGTAAAACCAGTGCAAGTTGCAAATATTTTTTTCATTCAATTACTAGTTTCGGGCCGTGACCCATTCTCAAATTGACATAACAAAGTCGAAAATGGCATTTCCAAAATTGTTAAAATATGTGTGCTGTACATTTACAGTGCGTGCAGATTTTTTGACATCTTCGGAAGTGCCATTTTCAATTTTGTCATAATTGATTTGAAAATGGGTCTCGGCCCTAAACTAGTCATGGAATGAAAAAAAATTGCAACTTGCACTTGTTTTTCGTTCTGTTGGTTGACAGAAGTTGCTGACCCAAGCTACTACAGCATGCTGGAAGATCATTAAGTATGTGGGTTATTGTCAAACAGGAGGTAGGACAGCCAGTCAGCGAACAGCAAACCATAACAATTACACAAAATGACAATGTTGTGACAGATAATGCAATAATTGTGAGTACTTTTAACAATCACTTCCTAAATGTAGCAGCAAAGTTAGGATTAAACAGTGCAGCTGAATAAGCAAAAAATATATGTTTAAAATGTCATTCCACAAAACGTTTAGCAGCTAGAAGTAACACCAACACCCCTCACAGAAATTAATAGAATTGTGAAAACTCTAAAAACGAAAAGCTCGTATGGTGTTGATGGAATTTCAAACAGAATTTTGAAAGTTCCTCTAACTTAAGGACATCATTAATGAGATGTAATGCATGGCCAGACAACGAAATTTTTCCAGACACATTAAAATATGCAACTGTAAAACCTCTTTATGAGAAAGGTATCAGGAAAGAGTTCAATAATTATCGTTCAGTTTCCTTATTGACATCTGTTTCCCAAATTATTAAAAAAAATAACGTTTTCAAGAATAGTCTTACACAATTAGTCACACTCAAGAAAAAACAATTTACTTACCATATCACAGTTTGGATTCCAGAAGGGTTGCTCAACTGAGAATGCTACTTAAACATTCGCTCACCATATATTAGAAGCCTTAAATAATCAAATATCCCAAACTTCTTTTTTGTGGTCTTTCCAAGCCGTCTGATTGTGTAGATCATCTTACACTTTTAGAGAAACCTAAGTTTCATGGAACAGATAACTTTACACAGAACTCGTTTAAATCATGTTTAACAAACAGAATGGAAAAAGTTGCATTGAATAATTCAAAGAATGTTGGGATGGTAGAAAATTATAGTGTCAGGGGTGAAATCAGAAACGGAGTCCCGCAAGTGTCAATTTTGAGTCCACACCTATTCCTTACACACCTGAATGAACTTCCACTTAACATGCGACAAGCAGAATTGAAGTTTCAATTTTGAATCCGCACCTATTCCTTGTGCATCTGAATGAACTTCCACTTAACATGTGACAAGCAGAACTTTTTTCTTCAGCCGGAACTAGCACTAAAATAAATTCCATTAAAGTGCAAGCAACAGGAGAGATTTTTAATGATGTTTGACAAAGGATTATTAAGGTGTTCTCTGAAAATCGACAGCCCTAAGTTTTGAGGAAACACGCTATTCATTGTACAGTATTGAACGTAGAAATATTTCAACAATCGACGTAAACATCAACAGGCGTCAGTAAACACGGTAGGTTGCTCCAAACTTTTAGATACACGTGTTGATGAAAGGGAGACTATTACAGAGCTGCTCAGACAATTAAGTTCAGGTGCTTTTGCTCTTCGTATAATTGCTAGTCTTGGAAACAAAAAAGTCCACCTCTTGAGATATTTTGCTTGCATATTTCCACTCAGTAACGTCTTACGAAATAATGTTTTGGGGTAACTCATCATTTGGAAACAAAGTATTGAGATTACACAAAGGCGATCTTTACGCGGTGCTCACCAGCAGTCGCAATGTGTGTACCTCTTCAAGGAGTTGTGCTTTTTAGCTGCACCATCAGAGTACATATATTAGCTAACGAAATTCGTCACAAACAACCAAACACAATTTGGAAAAAAAAGTCATACTAGAGGAAGCAACTGGCCAGGTGCGAGACGGACCCGCGCACTCAGTGTCCCGTACGAACTCAATCATATACATCGAATCGACAATCTCAACGACTTTTGCCTACTATCAATATCGCTACTGGCAACATACTGGTCTCGGGAACCCCAAAATCTACAGTAGTTCCTGAGACTAGTCCGGACAAACAAAGGGAAGCGAGCAGGAGACTTCAGTTTACATATGTAGAGCAGTTTACATATGTAGAGCGAGAAGACTTAATAAAAAGTTTTTTTTTTTATTTACTTACTAAAACGTGAATTCAACTTACAATTTATGTTTGCATGAAGTAATGTTTGCCTGTCAACAGATAATAGATGCAACATGTATTCAAAGTGCGAAAGATATTTTTTGTGTGATATCATTACAGTTTAACAGGTTTCAGATATTTGCATTACTTGCACTGTGAAACGTTGGTCCTTGCCGAATTTCATGATTCTAAGTCAACGGGAAGCACCCTATAAGTTTTGATGGTTTTCGAGTATCAAAATACTTCATGTGACGTAAACGGCCGTACATTTTAAGTGAAGTGACTTGTAAGGTTAAAATTTCTAGACTTCCAAGCGACCGTAGGCCTTAACATGTGACATAAATTTGAACTTGACACATCCACTCGTTTCTGAGAAAAAGGCTTCTTAATAGATGGACACACACAGACCTACAATGAAACGACGTTACAGTATACGGTCCGTTTTTACAGTTTCAGGCACGGAACCCTAAAACTGACATTGATTACTCATTATTAAAGCTGTCAGTGTCTCAGAAAGGAGTTCAATATGCAGCAAGCAACGTTTTTGATCATTTTCCCAATAACATAAAAAGTCTGGCGGGTAGTAAAGCAAAATTTGAAATCTAACGTAAAATCATTTCTCCTGGACAAATCCTTTCTAGTAAAGTAGTAGGTGGGCTGTAAAAAAAAAGTATTTTAAATGTAGTTGCATGACTAGGACTGAAAAATGAGTGTTTATTAGTGATAACAGGAAACGTGAAAAGTGTGTACACATCCTGTAAAGTGACCTGTTCCACATCATTAGATAAAAGAATCGTTCAGATGGACTATGGGACGTCTAACTAAATATGATAACGCCAGTAACAAATGCATACATTAGCGATACGTGTTACAAATCGGACACAATGGAAGTACCAAGCCCCTTTGCTTTTTTTCTTTTATCACTCGTTTATTACATCAGAGGAACACACATTTTAAGACAAAACGTAACTACATGAAATATTGCTTCCAATAAAGGTTAACATAAGCAGTGACAAAACTTAGTTGTCTTAAGGGTTTCTGCTGGCAACAAATTTTAGGGAGGGAATGTAACGTTTATATCACTTCAGCTCAAACACGTAGCTAGTGATTGAATCAGGACACAGACACTTTAACAATTTCGGTAACAAACAAACAGCGTGAATTTGAACTCACAGTAACCAACTAATCAACAGCCTTGCCACTGAATAAGTAGTGGGCCATCCAGCAACTAGGGGAGCCAATACCAACAGCCTTTAAATGTCTTGCTCCCCATTAAATAAACAAACTTACAGTAATTAAATCAATAACAGATCAAACACACTACGCTCCACTCAAACTCTTCAGTGGAAGCCACGCCAAAATGAATATTCCATCAAATGACTAGCACTGAAGTCACACTAAAGCTCATCTCTGTGTTCCCAGACACACATGGGGCAAACTTATACAAGACAAGATTTTGAAGGGAGCACATCAGTAAAACCGGTAGTGGAGCTAACTCGTGCCACTGAAAATTAAGGTACTAGACCGAGACACTATACAATGAGGTTGCCTTAATGCTATACTGCGCTCCAAAATATTAATTAAAATGGCCAATTCAAAATTAAGTACACATAAACCAGCGTTAATTAACGAGGAGTGACACCAGGTCGTTCGAAGGGATGACAACACTTAATTGGAAAGATGAATGCCTGAAGCGGCAGTAACATCTCCGAGTGTTAACCAGGAGTCACTTCCCGCTATACAAGTAAACATTTAACCAAGCGCAAGGAAGGAACCCCAAAGAGAAAATTCAAATAAAACCCACAAAAGATTATAAAGGACAAGGAACCCCAACTATTTAAATTTAAAAGAATTAGCTCTCCCCAAAGGCAGTGTAAACACGAAGGCCACACGTAAGAGACCAGCAAAATTGGTTACAAAAGGTCTTATACATTTGCTCCTTTTCCTTAAAGAAACACAAAGCTGCTTAACTTCTGCTGGACGTCCGGTATGGGCTCGTCTACGATACACCACGCACCCTACAACCAACTCCACATATACGTGGCTGCCTCCACCTCGTACCTCGCGTCGTCTCAGCAGGCGGCCCGAGCAAACGTCAACTGCCACTCGCCCCGCGAATGCGGGAAACAACAGGGCAAGCAAAGATAAGAAACATCGAAGGGTCGATAATGGACATCCAAGAAACTGGCGCGCCAGTAACGAGCGCCATGGCTTAACTAGATCAATTGAAAATAGACTGCCTGACAAGAAAGCGAAGCACCCAGAAGGGGAAGACGAGGAACGTAATGAAACTTCTCGGGTTGAGAAGGTATGCGATGTTACTTGGTGTCCAGCATCAGCATCCCACTTGTCAGTATGAGGCTGGACTCTCACTGTGCTGGATGCGTGCACTGGTCTGGTTGGGAAGAGCGTAACGGGCGCTTGTCTTCCGTGATGAGGCAAACGGGACCACAGCTGACGTAGTTGGTCCTTCATGTCGTGGGTACAGGCAGTGGGACGCAGTTGATGGTGTATTGGGGACAGCTGCGGGGGATCCTGCTGCCTGCAGGAGTACCTCAACACCAGCGAGTCATGCACGTGAGAACACAGGATGTCCTTGACGTACTGCTGTGTCGCCAATGTGTCCTGCTGTACTGGGTACGTACGAAAAGGGTAAAGTTTCGTTACTTGGTATTCTTCCCAGCCGGCCGCTGTGGCCTGCTACGGTCGCAGGTTCGAATCAGCCTCGGGCATGGATGTGTGTGATGTCCTTAGGTTAGTTAGGTTTACCTAGTCCTAAGTCTAGAAGACTGATGACCGCAGATGTTAAGTCCCATAGTGCTCAGAGCCATTTGCAACATTTGAATTTTGTATTCTTCCTGGTGTTGCATTTTTAGAAGCCATCATTGCACTGAAGACGAGGGGTCATTAGAATGTCGCTGTCAGCTGTAACACAGCGACCAGTCAGAAGTACTGGCTGTTCCAATCCTCTTCACATGCCACAAACAAAGACGTGATCCGCAGATGGTTCTGTGTCTGAAATGTAAGAATTTCCGCCTCTGAAAAAGTGCTGGCCAGGCGACCTAAGAGAGTGTGCTAGGGGTGTGGTGACCACCGCTGTGAGTGGTACAGACAGGCTACCACGGTGGGAGCCCCTCAGCCCCTCGCGCCTCCCTTTACCACCAGCGGGCGCGCTCCAGGCGCAACAATGGCTACTCTCCTCCAGCTGGGTGCGAGGAAACCCGTTCTCGTGCGAGCCGGCGGTGACCCAGTGATCAGTTCAAAATCCCAACGGACCCCTGTCGAAAGGAGCCTTCGCGTCGCGGACGTTAACTTCGTTTGCGGAGCTGCTGACAGAGGTCTTCGTGAAGAAGCGACCGCAGCAGTGGCTGAGGTGGAATTAAACCCTGCTCCCCCTTACCGTCGAGTGACCGCTGGCGCAGCCGCCCCGACTGCTGTCAGCCGCCATCCGTGTCGGCCCCGGGGCCACAGCGGGGGGCGTTGCCGTCGGCGCCGAACGCTCCCTCAGTGCCGTCTCTCGAGCTCTTTCTACGGGGTCAATCAAACTAGTCTCCCAACCAATTCCAATAACAAGTGACAAACAATCAGTTATCTTCAAAGGTAACGATAAGGGAAAGGATTAATTCGCCCCAATGCTTCACTTTCGATTTTGCATTTATTGTCACACCCTTCAGAGCAGACCACAGAAGAGGCAAGTGTAACTATCAGAAAATATTTGCACTCGTAATATTTGCTACATAACTTAACAATTAATTAATAAACAATAGGAATCTAAGATTATTCCTTTTTAACAAACATACATTTAAGACCATAAACGATAAAGATCGACGGTTAATAAAGTCCCATAAACGTGAGCAAGGATCACCTTTTCTGTCTCTGAATGAAGTCAGTAGGTGACATAGTGGACAATCCCACGTACGTTACATGTTACACTATTAAGGATGATTATTCATTAAGAATTATAACCACAGATTAATAAAGATTCATTTAAAGCAATTAACATCAATAGCAAATAATCAAGTCACGTCTCAGCAAATGTTTGAAAACCAAATGTTTCAGTTAAGTAACAATGTTGGATCGTGGATTATGCCGGATTACTAACACAGAAGGATAAATTTTACAAAAGAACAATTTCTCCAAACGTAGAACTATCTTAATAGTTTACAATGACGGCGGAATAGATAATCAACCTCTTATTTCATTCTCCTGGAACACTGAGCGGCAATAGACGCTCGGGAAACTCTTACCCCAGCGTGGCTCAGAAAAGAGGATGGCTCCACCAGGAGGAGGAAACATTTACCCGAACTGGAAATGGAACTCGTCTAACACGAGCCACTAGGTTCGACGAAGACCAGTTGGCGATTTTTTAATGATTAACTAAAGCTTGATGGCCAGCGGACGAAAATTACAGAGGCAAACGTAGCTTTATTTGTGCTCACAAGAATTGATAACTTTTACAAAATGAGATTCCGGCAGAATTACCGCCATAGTATCAACAGGGGAATTCGGAGCTGAGAAGAGCAAGTCAACAATGGCCCCTACCCAATAGACCGAACATTTCAGACAGACCAAGCAACCGACATCAGTCGTGGCTAGGCGGTTTACCAAATATAAACTCTAGCACTACCTTAAATATAATTAAATAGAGCATTTAAATGCCACGAGGACTAACTCCTTAACACAGCAGATATTAGCGAACATTAACATAATCTCGCAATTCAGACATCCATAAATTTGGCCACAGTTCACTCTCTCTCTCTCTCTCTTCGCCAGACAGTACAGGGTTAGTTAAACATTTTACAACGTGCTTATCCACACAGTGACCTACGCCGTCCATGGGAAAACAACGGCTTGCAGAAGGTCCATAGCCCCCCCCTTTTTTTTTTTTTTTTTTTTACGACACGCGCCTTTAGTAAGTCATCATGGCGCTCAAATACACGATCATGCAAGAGGTCAGTAACACACACGCGAGGCAACTTCCGATCACAAACTCAAAGCAGAGAAACATTGCCACCCAGTTATAAATAGCTCCCACAACACCAGGTGATTGGCCCCGCCAGACGACTACCGTTGCACTAACTAGATGAAAAATATTACTTTAAGTGACAGCACCTTCTGGAGGTTATTCGCAGCCGCAGACGGACTTGGTAGCTTCCCCAGCCCATGAACGGAAACGAAACGTTGTCCACACAATTACGCCCTCTTGTGCCCTCACGCCCCGCGTTTTTGGGCCGATCCAGACTTAGCGTAGAGGGACCGAGCTTCCCACTCCAGAGCGCTCGTCCAGAGCCAGACACTCGTCTCAGCTGCCTCGTCCGCCCTGCGCACGCCACACCTCCCAGCGGAGGCTCGTCAACGCCATCTAGGAAAGCGCGGAAACTTCGAACAGAAATAAACCAAGGGAGAACAGGAAGCGTGGCAAACGACACGGTTCACAGGTCCTAAATGGCGCCGCGCACGAGCGACGAAACGCTGCGATCCATCGCCAGGTCGCGGTACGTGTCAGGAGGGAGCAAACCGCACACCGCTTGGAATTTTCGTGCAGTGTGGGCGAATCCTACGCGACTGGCGGCACCGCAGCTGATTCGCGGCAGTGCGTAAATATGCCGGTTTCTCTCTCTCACACACACACACATGCTCCACAGGATAAACAGAACACCTCTTAAACCAGGAAACTACACACAGGAACTAAACATAATTAAACAAATTGCTGTTGAAAACGACTACAAAAGGGACATCATAAACAAACTCAACAACAAGGTAAAATGGAAACATGCCATACACACAGACAACACAACAGACCACACCACTTCAGAAAAAAAGAGAGACATAGTACACACTAACATACAATAACAAAATATCACATAGAATAGGAAACATCTTAAAAAGGCAAGGGATCCCAATAACATTCAGAACAAACAATAGAGTTCGGGAAACCTCAGGCAAATTCAGCAACGCTGGAATATACCAACTCACTTGCACCTCTTGTCAGGCCCACTACATAGGACAAACGAGCAGAAATTTCCGAACGAGGTACACAGAGCACATGAGAGCTCTAAGAAGTGACAGCACACATTCAACTTTTGCAAAATATCTAGTGAACAAAAACCATAATCCCACTAATATCGAAAACGATCTGCGCATTCTCAGAAACAGCAACATTCTATACCGACAACTAACAACAGAAGAAAATTAACACATACGAAAGGGAAAAATTTAATAAATGAAAACGCAACACTCTGCAACAACACACTCTTTACCGCTCTGAGAGAACTGACGCCGGCCGCGGTGGTCTCGCGGTTAAGGCGCTCAGTCCGGAACCGCGTGACTGCTACGGTCGCAGGTTCGAATCCTGCCTCGGGCATGGATGTGTGTGATGTCCTTAGGTTAGTTAGGTTTAAGTAGTTCTAAGTCCTAGGGGACTGATGACCACAGATGTTAAGTCCCATAGTGCTCAGAGACATTTGAACATTTTAGAGAACTGACCAGGGACACAGAACAGAAAGCACACACACGCAAGAGAACGACTTCCCCATCACACACAGTGACATAAATAATGAACAGAAGTCGTCGTAATTCGAGCTATAGTTTTTCATAGCCTTTCTCGCCACTTGCGATACGCCTCTCGCGACACACGCGAACAGCAAGGTGGCGTAATATTCTGGATCAGAAAGAAAGTGCGAAAGTTTTGTTTTTCTGTGTAAAAAGCAGCCACACACCATCCAACGAACGTGAGTACACGAACAGCTAAGCAACAGCTAAATACACACCAAATTAAGTGGTTTCCACAACACTACCACAACCCCAAGTATATACTGCTGACATACGAAGTTCACCTTTGAGTATTTGTTTACTAACTGTCGCTCATATGGTTCCAGATGACATGATGTTCGCTAAGTAAAAACACGGCAATGGGAGAAAAGAGCACAGAAAATATCTCACAAACAGCGCCAATAATTGCTTAAAACATGCTGTAGCACACAATATATAAGGTAGTATGAAAATATCAGTATAAAAGTATATTTCAAAAGACGATTTGTAAAAATGTAATAATGTTTTACTGTGTTTGTACAACCTTAGCATTTTCTGCATGTTTTAGATTTTTTTAAAAAACCGCTGATGATAGTGATATTTGTCGCCGAAACTAGTTTGGGATAATAAAGAAATAAACATATAACAAGGTGTTTTGCATCAAGGCGGACTCAATTTGTGACATTACTGCTTTTCTATGCAAACACGGACCAAATTGGAAGAGTTCCAAGATAGTGTTACTGGCTTCTCTAGTTACTAAGCGAGACTGAATTAGTGAAGCTTTTTTATTTGTGTGTGCGCTAGCCTAAGCTTTCGCCTGCAAACCGCTAGGCACAGATGTAGCGCGAAGATCGACAGTAGCCGACCGATCAAGCGCGCCAATCACGTGAGTGGCCAGAGACACACCGAGCAGCACCGAGCCGCCAACGCCCTCTCGACAGCAGGTATTCGGGCCGCCGCCGCTGGCCGGAGGGTTTCACTGACCCAGTCTTCCAGTTCGGCGTCTGTCAGTAGAGTGCAGAGTGGGCTCAGTTCTCGTTACCGGCTACGACTGTACGCGGCGACCACGTCAGTGACCATAGTGGGACTACCGCTGAGACTGAAGTGTGTGACAGCAAGTATACCGGTACTGCCTGCTAGAGGACTGTTACTGACGAGCTTGTACCACAACACGGGGACTGTATTCAAGGTAACTGATTCCCGTTCTAGTCAATAAAGAACTGTGTGGATTTGTGTTGCAGAAACAGGATACCGGCCACCCATAACAATATCCTCGCCCATGCTTTGTTGTGGTGCAAGACTCTACAGTGGCGACGAGGATACTACGGTGTGGCCATATCGTCCGTGGTTGCTTTAAAATTCCTGAGAGCATTTTTGTCCCATCGTTACAACTACCAGAAAATGCGTCTTTTTCTCAGCAGATCCGTTTCGCTTTATTGAGGCGAAGCATCATCAGTGGTCCGCAATTAAAGAATTTACAATTTGATTTGTTTCCGCCCCCAGTAGCTGAGTGGTACCCCTAGACCCGTGGTCTAGGGAAAGCGTTCCACATCCCCTCCTCGCTCTTCTACATTCGTGTCGTTTACCTCGAACTCAGTTACGTTCGACTTGCCTTACCAACGACTCAACCGGCGACGGCAAAGACGGTTTATCGGGCCCTGCAACGTGGATGACCCGATAACATCGTGGAGAGGAAGCACCCGAACGTCAACTGGCGAGTAGTGTGTAGGACAATTCACCACGTAACACTGGACACTGACGTCACGGCGACGTGGTATATCACTGCCAACGGTAAGCACGTGACCAGATCAAGACTACACCAGCTGTGGCGTTCAAGACAACGATGTACACCGTCGTAGCTGTGGCGAGTCTACGGCCGTGTGGCAGTTGGTGAACCAAATGTCAGCATACTTCCTTCGAGTGACGCCGAATCATATCGACCCCAAGACTATCTTATTCCCGGATGATACGCATTACCCACGCACAAAAAATAATGCCATGACGTGGCTTCGTGGACGTGCATTGCCTTATTTGTTTGAAGACCGCACTAAGGACACTTCAGACTTTTGGAAATATTTACAGGAACGACATTGCAAAATCATCCGTGACCCAAAGTACCCTCAATATGTTTCCAATTATTTGTGGAGTGCGTTCCACGACCCTCCCACGTAGCTCGAACATCACGGGTAAGAGAAGCTAAAATAGCAAGACGATGATAGAACACTACACGGTACAACGTGGGTTCTACCTCGGTCATTCCGAGAAGTCATACCTGGATGATGCAACAGATGCATAGTTTCGTCGAGACACCTCGCACTCTATAGCAGTATTTGCCCCATTTCCTCTTTTTGTCCGCGGTACGTAAAGTTCTTCACAGTTTTTGTTTCCCATCCGGTGCAAGATGTAGCACCATCGGTTAATGGTGCTATGGATTCCACCCTTAGGTTTTGTTTCATGGCTTCCTTAGCCCCACACTTTGCTCTCTTTCTTTATGCCCTTTGCTGCAACTGTAAGCATATTTTTAGCTATGTGCGTCCCCAACTCGACGTAATGAGTGTACTTACTAGTTTCAGTTACTCACTGTTAAAAAAAATTTAAAAATTAAAAATAAATACATAAATACATAATATAAAAAAGTGGCCAGCGTGACAGAATGTCAATCCTAAGGGCCCGGGTTCGATTCCCAGCTGGGTCAGAGATTTTCTCCGCTCAGGGACTGGGTGTTGTGTTGTCCTAATCATCATCATTTCATCCCCATCGACTCGCAAGTCGCCGAAGTGGCGTCAAATGGAAAGACTTGCACCAGGCAAACGGTCTACCCGACGGGAGACCCTAGCCACACGACTATATATAAGATCGAAAAGCAGTTCGTTAACAGTTTTTTACTTACGCAAATTTCTGCTTGGTTTGTCACCTGCTTCAGAAAACGACATCTGCTAGTACGTTTTTGCTTTCTCTCGTCACTATCTATTTTTTTACGTTTTACGCAGCACACTTTCATACACCGCAGTTTTCTATTTATTTGTGTGCTTTGAGTTTTGTAGTGTTACCAACACTGCCACTACTTTGTCTCCAAACTATACTTTTCTGTAGGCAGTTAAATGTGTGTTATGCTACTTAATTATAGTGTTGTGTATTTACATACTATGTAAGAGTAATGGAGCAATAGTGCTGGATTTTTTTTTTTTTGTGTGGACAGGTAACATATTTGAAAACAAGGCATCAACATTGCTCACAAAACAAAAACATCAATACAAAAGATCCCAAAACTGAAATGAAAACGAGTCTGATACCTAACAGCTGAGCTGCAGAGACTGCGAAAATGTTTACGCTGGAATGACTGGAGGGATATTTGACACGAGATATAAAGAACACATCACAGCACTGAAATACGGTACAAACCATTCAACATTTGCAGTTCATCTAAAACTGGAATACCACAGACCAAGCACTGTTGAAAAAGATACGAACATCATAAGAATCAGTGAAGACACACACATCCTCCATTTCCGAGAAAACTTCCACGTACAGAAAGCATTAATACAAAATAAAAAAATAAATGTTGGAAACCAGACGCTATAGGAAATAACTAAAGAAAGCACATGAAAAAGAAAATGGCCTTTGTATGCTTTGCCCTTTCGCACCCCCACCCCCCAGCCCCAATTTCATTTCACTTTCTGCTCCTCACGTGTTCTTCCAACTCACTCTCCATCACACTACTATGCACTTATCTCCACTTGAGTTTTCGTCTTTTCTTCTGCCCCGCCCTACCCCCACCTTCACACGAAAAAAAGCAGCTCCATCACTATTTCTTTACTAGTCTTACACGGTGTAAACACACAGCAACATAATTAAATAGAATAACACACATATAATAAACTACAGAGAAAAAGACAAAAATTGTAGGACGAAGACAAACTATTGGCAATGTTAACAACACTAAAAAAACACAATACACCTGTACAAGTATACAAATTAACAGTAAACTGTGGTGTACGAAAAGAGTGCTGTGTAAAACGTAAAAAATACATAGTTCTGCAAAGGAGCGGAAAATGACCACAAGTATTAGTATCTAACGAAGAAAGAAAGCAAAGACATGATAGCAGACCGTGTTTCCTGATATAGGTGAAAAACCAATCACACGTTTCCGTAAGAAAAGATCACCAAATTGTTAACGAACTGTTTTTCGATCTTAAAAACAAATCAAACCGTAAATATCTTTAATTACAGACCACTGATGATGCTTTACGGCAATAAAGCGAAACGCGTCTAGTGATAAAAAAAATACGCATTTTTTTGTAGTTGTAATGACGGGAAAAAAATCCTCTCAGGTAGTGTAGTTTTGTTTCGATTCGCTTTGCCCAAAGTCCCTACCTGATATATTATTCTAATTTTGGCCGGCCGGAGTGGCCGTGCGGTTCTAGGCGCTACAGTCTGGAGCCGAGCGACCGCTCCGGTCGCAGTTTCGAATCCTGCCTCAGGCATGGATGTGTGTGATGTCCTTAGGTTAGTTAGGTTTAAGTAGTTCTAAGTTCTAGGCGACCGATGACCTCAGAAGTTAAGTCGCATAGTGCTCACAGCCATTATTATAATTTTTTTTGTAAACACTAGCATTTTCTAGAACAATAATTAAGTCACGAAACCCAGAGCAGTGCATCTGACAGCAGGCAAGATTCTTGTAAATCAAGGACGGGTGTCTACTGAGGTGACAGTGAGAAAAGCCTGATTTCTAGTATGACCAAAAGCCAGCCACAACTGCATCGACTAATATTGGGAAGCAGCCTATGGGTTAGTGTAGAAGATGGACGAAGCAGTATGTGAAATACGTTCACGTTCCCCGTTCAGCAGCGAACGGCTGTTGAAATAAAAATGTGGGTGGCGCAGACCTGACTGACAGGATGATGAGGTTTTAGATCGTCTGCACCAGAGCCAAAAAGTGTGCTTGAAAAAGTATATTTCACTTCATAGATCCGATAATTGTAAATAGCTTTATTCACTACATGATTGACCGGATTAAGAATTTGCAGAGCATTTGTTAAGTGGCCAAGAGGGACGAAATTCTCAAGAATCCTGAAAGTTGAAGACTATTTCCGTTACAATCACGCTCAGCTGCTGTAACCCGTTTGCCAGAAATGACTGAGTTGAAAAATAGTTCGAGGTGTAAGAACACTGGCTGCACGAAGAAAACCAAAATAAAGTGCCAAGGCTATTCAGCTTTCGTCATAAAACAACTGTTTCTCGAGTATCATGAGAAATAAAATCGTCACAGTTGATGTCTCTTTAAACATTTATAATCCGTGTACAAATTATATCTGCCTAACAACTGTATTTTGTTAAGTAAACTACCAATAGATAACCTTTTTTTTACATTTTTTGCTTTCTTCCTAATGCTAACTTACTCTGTCACCCAGATCCAGCAAATGTAAACCCCTGAAAATCGTGATTTTGTTTTAGTTATAAAATTTTTGTGACCTGAATTGCCCTGTCTTATGTTTAACAGGTACATAGACCTATTTCAAATAAATCGATGGCAATTGCCTTCATGTTTCAGGAGGGCGTAACACGGCTACGGCAGGTGGGAGCAGTCACGGCTGCTGCCGTTGCAAGAGGCCGCCCACCCTAAACCTAACATCCTATTGACTTATTAAAAGAATGGAACCAAACACAGTACCTGAGACAGGCAGTGGAATTATACGAAACTCACAGTAAACCAAAAACTGAAACACTAAAACAAAATTCATGGCAAGCATAGAAAATGCACCAGAATTCGTAGAAATACAAGTAGGTAAACGTAGAGGTAGAAAATAAAGTCCAATATCTTGGAGAAACTGTACAACAGAGTTAAGAAAATGGTGGGTTTTTTTTCAAATATCTGTAGCTACGATTTAAAAACTAATAGTTACATGTATACTAACAGTAAAGAACATTCTTCATGTTTAACAAATGAGAAATAAAAGCCCACTGAAGATGCTACAACTGCAGTGAAACACGCTTTGGTTAAAAAACAAAATTATGTTTTGCTCAAGGCGGACCCTATCCAAAAACATACGTATTGTTAAAGCAAACATGGAAGAAAGAGCTTCGACCCCAAGATGATCATAATTCGACATTTGGCCTTGTAGTAAAATCCAAGAAAACCGGAAAAAGTTCGTCTGAGGAGCGGGACAGAGCCTATTGTGATCGTGAGAGGAGAGTAACATGGCCACAAGGAAAAGCCAAAGCAAAACTTTGGAAATGGCCCTTGTTGTACACAGCATAGTCCAGTAGGGCCAAAACATTAATACTAATAGCTATAGGCGTAACGTGACGTGGGGGAAAATCAAACAGAAATCTCGTTTGCCGCCTTGGTCGGCTGTTCCCTTGGCTGCTACCCCGACACCCTCAGCTGCTGACAATTTGCTCCAGACGGGGTGGGTCGGGCCTCAGGAGGGGTGAGGGGGAAGAGGGGGCGACACTTGTCCTGCGCGGCACCCCTCAGCCCTCAACCCTCAACCCTCAACCCTCATCCCTCAGCCCTCGCTCCTCACCCCTCACACCGGCCCATGCGGCAACTCTCCGTCTCACACAAAAGCGCCTCTCTCCCTGAAACCCAACGCCACAACAAGTAGCTCTGTTCGGAACAGTTCGACGCTGCCGCACACTGCACATGCCCTTCGCTCCTGACTGCGGAGAAATCACTTACGTGATGCTAGACGGCTCGATGTTAGGGCCACTGCTGTCTCTCGTACAGGTGCACGACCTCCCATCCAACATACAACAAGCACAATTTGTTCCTTTTGCAGATGACACTAGTACTGTAATCAATCCAAACCTACAAGCGCCTAGACACGAATACCAGATAATACACGCTGTCTTCTTTTCTTTTTCGGCCTCTTTTGTTTTCGCTGTTGCAGATATTCTAAGTTTTATAGATTAAATAACGACTTTTGGAACTGTAATCAAAGTCTTCTTAAGATCAAACGCGTTTCACATTATTCTAAAGCATCGTCAGTAGTCACTGTAACAATACAGTTTTTTTATCTTACAATTTTGTTTGTTAGGGTCATGCTTTAATTTACTACTAAAAACGGTATTAGTAATCATCGTTGCTCACGATTTTTTTTGTTCTTCACGCCTTTTTTCTGTTCTTCGACATATTTGTTTTATATTTTCGCACATTGCGCTTTCACCAACACTAAAGATAATCACATTTTTGTGTTGTGAACAGGCCGGCCGCGGTGGCCGAGCGGTTCTAGGCGCTTCCGTCCGGAACCGCGCGACTGTTACGGTCGCAGGTTCGAACCCTGTCTCGGGCATGGCTGTGTGTGATGCCCTTAGGTTAGTTAGGTTTAAGTAGTTCCAAATTCTAGGGGACTGATGACCTCAGATGTTAAGTCCCATAGTGCTCAGACCCATTTGAACCATTTTTTGTGTTGTGAACAACCACTGTCATTTCGCTATTTGATGTGAAAGTAGGCGGATTCAGGAACAAGAAACATTTCCTAAACCTACAACAGAACTTCAAAATTCGAAAAGTAATAACAATGAACAAACACATAACAAATGACCAGACATAAGCAACCCGACGTTTTAAAGAAAAACATATTGTAGAGGAAGAGACACAGAAGACAAATCACAAACTACGTCATTAACCACTGTATCCCACTAAAGCAATAATTTGCACATACAGTAGTGAAAAGATGTTAGCTCCCTTTACACATACACACGCACAGAGGAATAGCGTACGCTACCACCACTACAAAAGAAACATAAGACGAACACTCCCGAAATAACAAAACAAAACACACGAAACGGCGAGAGAACAGAGTGATTCTGCTAAACACAAAAACACCTGGCAGAACAGGAAGAATGACGTAAGCAGAAAAAGGGCGAGTAAGTATTACAATTAATACTGCTTGGAGCTGTAAGGTAGAGCATGCGAACTGTGAATTCAGAAAATTGTAAGTTAGAATAAAACCACATCATTACAGCGATCACTGAAGATTCTTTAGAATAAAGTGAAACGCGTTTATTCTTAAGAAGACTTTCATTACACTTGCAAAAGGCGGAATTTAACGTATATAACTTGCACTCAATAATGTTCTTAAATGTATTATTGAACTGTTTCATGCAAATAGCTTCTCTCTCAATTTCATAAAGATACAACATATTCATCTCTGCACAATTACAATATAAATGTAACACATAGGTATATACTAGCTGGATGGAAACCAAGTCTTTCAGCTGTTGATGTTGAGAAGAATTTGCAGTGAAAAGAAAAGGAAACATATTTCAGAGCTCCTAAAGTAATTCACCTCATATATATATTTGCAATTAGAATCATGACACTTTTTGTGGCGAGACAAATCAGCAGGTTGATATGTTGTTGCTGTCTTCATTCCGAAGACTAGTTTTCAGCTCTCCATGCTACTCTGCCCCACACAAGCCTCATCATCTGCGAATAACTGCTGCAACTACGTCCATTGTAACGCGCTTGCTGCATTCATCTGTTAGTCTCCCTCTACAATGTTTATCCTCCATACTACCTAGGTGTGTCATATCAGTGGATCACATCCGAAGGCCAAATTGTGCCATGATTTTCTGTTTTCCTCAACTCGACTCCATAACTCAAGTTCACTAAAAGGAATTATCGACTGTAGGCTTATCCTAAGGCATCAAGAACAGTGAAATTGAGTGATGGATAGAAATGTGGGCTATAAGAACTGAAGAAAGAGACAAAGGTCTGATACAATAAACAGGTTGTAGTGGATGTAGGTTGCAGTATGTATTCGGAGATGAAGACGCTTGTGCTGCCTGCAGTAGTATGGAGAGGTGCATCAAACCAATCTTCGGATTGAAAACCAGAACCTCTTCATCAGTTTCTCCACCTACACATCTAATCTTCATCATTCTTTTTAATGAATTAAAGATTAGACTTATTGCCAGAATACAAAACTTTTTGCCTTTGTTTAATCGCGAAACGTGTTTCAAAACCGTTGTGACATCTTCAATGGGCTTCTTCTTCCATTTTTTAAAAAAATACGTACGTATATATTTTGTGTACGTTAGGAATACGATGACATATGATTTTGTTGTTGTTTATATTAAATACGTGGCTTAGCTGTTTTGAGACTGCGTGTATCATGTGGCTGCAAACAGCAATGAGCCACAAGTCTATATTAATACTGCACTTCATTTGTAACACAGGGGGATGTTAGAACAATGTCTGAATTGAACTTTTGTTTAAAATAGAAATTCAAAACTACATACGCGTAGATCTGTAGTTAAGCTGACTACATCGCATAAAAAGTCATACACCAGGTGAAGGAATGACTTTACTGATCAAAAATTACTGATGTGTCCTTGTGAGTTATGTTATTAAATACACACTGGCGATTAATCTGTGTTACGGTTATGTACTCTAAGGTACATCTTTCACTGCTATTTTAACATGGTCCCTCCTTTTTGTCCCCTCTTACACTGCTCCCCAACGTTCACTCCCTGCAACCAACCCCTCCCCCTTCTACCCGCTCCCTTCCTGCCCCCTTTCCCTTCCTTATTTTCAATACCTTACCTCATTTGCATGGATCTCTATTCACCACCTCTTCCCCCAGCTTTCCACCCTTATCTCCATCGGCCACATACTATTTCATTGGCTACTTATTTGTTGCTTTTGTGTTTTAATTCAGTAGTATAACATTTTAAACCTATACTATTAACGTTTCGTAATTTCAATGCCCTGCTATTCGCGCATCCATACGCTTGTTGTGTTGAAAATGTCAGTTTTATTGTGATGGTACTGTTTCACTATATGTTCAGGTATTACCACAGCAAATTGTTAATGTCGGCTAGACACTATTGTTGTTGTTGTTGTTGTTGTTGTTTTTGTTGTGGTCTTCAGTCCTGAGACTGGTTTGATGCAGCTCTTCATGCTAATCTATCCTGTGCAAGCTCCTTCATCTCCCAGTACCTACTGCAGCCTACATCCTTCTGAATCTGCTTAGTGTATTCATCTCTTGGTCTCCCTCTACGATTTTTACCCTCCATGCTACCCTCCGGTGCTAAATTTGAGATCCCTTGATGCCTCAGAACATGTCCTACCAACCGATCCCTTGTTCTAGTCAAGTTGTGCCACAAACGTTTCTTCTCCCTAATCCTATGCAATACCTCCTCATTAGTTATGTGATCTACCCATCTAATCTTCAGCATTCTTCTGTAGCACCACATTTCGAAAGCTTCTATTCTCTTCTTGTCCAAACTATTTATCGTCCATGTTTCACTTCCATACATGGCTACACTCCATACAAATACTTTCAGAAATGACTTCCTGACACTTAAATCTATACTCGATGTTAACAAATTTCTCTTTTTTCCTTGCCATTGGCAGTCTACATTTTATATCCTCTCTGCTTCGACCATCATCAGTTATTTTCTCCCCAAATAGCAAAACTCGTTTACTACTTTAAGTGTATCATTTCTTAATCTAATTCCCTGGTTGACACTGGCTAGACACTGGTTCACAATAAATCGTACGATTCTAACTATTAGTGGTCAGTGACCTACATACTTAGAACATGTTATCTATATGCCACATTTTTAATGTTTCCTTTGTTATGTTATTAAAATATCGTTACACTGTATTATTTCCATGTGAACCTTTAATTTTGTCACTTTATGTAATTTATTATTTATTTATATTCTAATGAAAGGAGTGTGATTGTGATTGGCGATTTCGACAGCCACAGTAATGTCTGGGGCTACGATCATGGGGATGAGAACGTGGCGGTGGCCGGAAGCAAATCGGCCGCATGTAATCCACGATGCGTAATTGTCAGCATCATTCAACAGCGGGAGTTGGAAGCGAGGCTACAACTCTAACCTCATAAACTGAAGGACCAGAAAAACTAGTACACCTGCCAAATATTGTGCAGGGCCCTGCGAGCGACCAGAACTGCAGCAACACGACGTGTCGTGGGCACGACCGGTGTGTGGAGCAGTGCTGGAGGGAGCTGACGTCATCAATACTGCAGGCCTGTCCATAAAGCCGCACGAGTACGAGGGGCTGGAGATCTCTTCTGAACAGCACGTTCCAAGGCGTCGCAGATATGCTCAGTAATGTTCATGTCTGGGGAGACTGGTGGCCAGCGGAAGTGTTTAAACTAAGAAGAGTGTTCCTGTAGAAATTCTGGACGTATAGGGTGTCGCATTGTCCCGCTGGAATTGTCCAAGTCCGTCGGAATGCACAATGGAATTGAGTAGATGCAGGTAATCAGACAGGATGCTTACGTACGTGTCACGCATCAGAAGCGTATCTAGACGTATCAAGTGTCCCACATCACTACAACTGCACATGCCCCGCACCATTACAGAGCCTCCACCAGCTTGAAAAATCCACTCCTGATATGCAGGGTCCACAGATTCACGAGGTAGTCTCCATACCCATACACGTCCATCCACTCGATGCAATTTGATACGAGACTCGTCCCACGAGGTAACATATCTCCACTCATGGACAGCCCAGTATCGGTGCTGACAGGCTCGGGCGAGGCGTAAAGCTTTGTGTGGTGCAGTTATCAAGGGTACACGAGTGGGCCTTCGGCTCCGAAACCCCATATCAATGATGTTTCGTTGAATGGTTCGCACGCTGACACTTGTTGATGACACGGCATTGAAATCTGCCGCGACTTGCGGAGAGATTGCACTTCTGTTACGGCGAACGATTCTCTTCAGTCGACGTTGGTCGCGTTCTTGCAGAATCTTTCTCCGGCCGCGACGATGTTGGAGATTTGATGTTTTACCGGAGTCTTGATATTCACGGTAAACTCGTGAAATGGTGATACCGGAAAATCCTCACTTCACCGCTACTTTGGAGATGCTGTGTCCCATCTCCTGTGCGCCGACTAGAACACCGCGTTAAATCTCACTTAGATCTCCGTAACCGGCCATCGTAGCAGCAGTAACCGATCCAACAACTGCGCCAGACTCTTGCTGTCTTAAATAAGTGTTGCTGGCCGCAGCGCCGTATTCTTCCTGTTTACATATCTCTGTTTTTGAATACGCATGCCTATACCAATTTCTTTGGAACTTCACTGTATTTAGTAGCAACAGTATCAGCCAACAATGTGCAAAATCTTCCGGTCCCCCAATATCCAACTCACAGCAGAGATCAATAATCCGTGAAATATTTTCTGCTGTTAGATATCACGAAGTACCTTTTCGAAGGAGGTTTGAGTCTTGAAAAGTGGACGGGTCGAGATTGGCAGAATTGCTAGACGTCGAAGTGCCTTGCATAGAACCAGCACGAGAACAATATGTGACCTTTAGCACTGCTGTTAAGAGCTGTTCCAGAATGTCAGTTCCTTGTGGTTGTCGAACATCTTGCACTCCTGGCCGTGCATCAGACCGAGCCACCCTAACCACGGAACACAGCAACTTATTTGAAGAAGATCCTTTCAGTGAAGCATCTGTGGAAGCAGGGAACAAACTCATTACTTCTACAATAAAGATAAAAAAAAGGGATATCTGGATTAAAACTACAGAAAACTTGAATCTAAAAACGAGACAGGCATCTAGCTTGTAGACTCCTGAAAGATCTAAGCAACGATCCATCTACGACCGCTGTAAATCATAACTTTTTGCTACCAAAATAGCACATCAGTTACGGCTCTACGGGAAGGCAACCCACTAATCCAAGAAGAGAAAATTGCAAAGAGAAGAGCAAGAGGAGAACAGTTTGCTTATGACATCAGTTAGCATGGAAGAATTAAATAAGGCTATTAAACAGAGTAAGAATGGAAGTTTGTTTACATGATATACGAACAGAGAAAATTATTCACTTTAGCGTAACAACAAAGAAATGGAGTCTGCAACTCTTAAATAATTGTGTGAGCAGATGTCAAGTCCCAGATATTTTTGCGGAAGAGCCGTATGACTGCTTTGCTGAAACCTGGTAAAGAAGGGATCAATCCAAAGAATTTTAGATGTTCCATTCCTCTATCATCTATGCAAACTGCTGGAAAGAAAGATTTGAAATTGCCTCCTACGAGTAGTTGATCCCCTACTAATGCCCCAACAAGATGGATTTCGCCCTGGCAAAAGCTGCACTGGACAACTACTGAATCTTACGCAGTTCGTAGAACATGGGTTTGAAGCTCGTAAGGTGACAGGCGTGTTATTTTTCGAGCTATTGCTGAGAACCACCAGCTGTTGCAATTGAAGGTATACAATATGATTAAGGGTTTTAGCCTAACTAGGTTCATCGCAGCAATTCTGCAAAACCGCAAGTTCTTGGCTGACTTTCAAGGGCAGCGCAGTCGATGGAGGCTACAGGAAAACGGTCTTCCCCTGGGAAGTGTGTTGGCTCCAATGCTATTCAACATATACACAAACTACCAACCTAGAGCCTCCAACACGAGGAGTTTCTTGTATGCTGATGACCTTGGTCTTGCCACTCAGAGCTCAAACTTCGAATCAGTGGAGAACACACTCACGAATGCCCTTGAAGATCCATCAAGACACTATAGCACAAATCAGTTTAAACCAAACTCGTCAAACACTCAAGTGCGTGCTTTTCATTTGTCAAACAGGGAAGCTACTCCTAAGTTGACAGCAGTTTGATCAGGAGTTGAGTTACAATATTGCTACAGTCTAAAATACCCAAGAGTGACGCTGGACAGATTCCTTACTTTCAAGAAACACTGCATGAATTGCAAGTTGGAAGTTTCCGCCAGAAACAACTTGTTAAGAAAATTGGCCATACCACAGTGGAGCAGTCAAACTGAATCCATCCGAATCTCTCGACTAGCGCCGGCAGCTGTGACCGAGCTGTTCTAGGCGCTTAAGTCCGAAACCGCGCAGCTGCTAGATCACAGGTTCGAATCCTGCCTCGGGCATGGATGTGTGTGATCTCGTTGGGTTAGTTAGGTTTCAGTAGTTCTAAGTCTAGGGGACTTATGACGTCAGATGTGAAGTCCTATAGCGCTCAGAGCCATTTGAACCATTTTCTCCACTAGCATTAGCCTATTCTGCAGCAGAGTACGCTTGACCTGTGTGGTATGAATCATCACGTGCCAAACAGGTAGACGTAGCTCTCAACGACACGTGCAGAAATATAACATGTTCTCTGAAATCTACTCGTGTCGAATGGATTTACCACCTTGCAGGAATAGCACCATCTCCCATCCGAAGAGAAATTGCGGAGAATAAGGAACGAAAGAAAGTGGAACAAGAACAAACTCATCCCCTGTACGGGCATAACGCATTCGCATCGATTGAAGGCAAGGAATAGTTTCCTAATAGCGTCGAAGGTACGTACTACCACTGGTAAAAATGTCACGTTGCAACTTTGGTGGGATACGACTTCCCTTCCCTCTGGGTGTAAAAGAATTTCTGAAACTCTGCCTCCAGGACATGACGAGGAATGGATGACCTGGAAATATTTGAAAGGGCTGAGACCAGGAGTGAATAGTTCAATGTTTAATCTGGCAAAGTGGGGCTACATCACAGAAAACAGTACTGGATATAGTTTTCCAGACTGTCCAGAACATGCCCCAGTGTGGACTGTGTCCAGCCTCCAGTACTCCATCAGGCGACAGAAAATGGACTGGAAGGGGCCAAATTTCGGTCAAAGACTATGAAACTTATTAACTGTGCACCTGTGTGTGTCTCTGGCACGAGAATAATAATTTCCTGTTCTGTGGGGACTCGCTTAGTAGCCTTTCGCCTCTCAGGTGCCCTGCTGCTAACACTCTTGCCCTTGTGCTACCTTTGCGCTTGGTTAGGTAGGAATAAATTGTGTTTGCACTTGGTTAATGCTGGTTAGTTGTTACTGTCTTGCGATGTATTTCTGTACACCAGTTCGTTTGTTATATTCCGGTCATTCTTCACGTCCTGTGCGGTTTTTTAGACGACCTAGGCAGCTTAACTACAGATCCAAGCATACTTGCTAGTTGTTATTCGAAACTAGGTATTCCAGTAAAATATTGGCGTATGCCCCTGTTTGACGCTTCCATTGCTGTAGCTCATCTGCTCTGATCCGCACTAATGTAAGATTTCTCTGCTAAATGTGTTATTATTATTACGTTCAAAATGACCTGTTGGCGTCGGTAAAATTTAGTGAGGATTTGGTTTGGAAAGCAATTTGGTGTGGTATGCTACAGTGTGTGTTGTGCACTTGTAACAGCGTCTAGTTACGTTTTGTCGCGCCTATTGGCGAATTCCGGATGTTGCTACTGTATGTTGCTGCAGCTTACACCAACTTTTTGACAGCACATTTACGTCCCAGCTACGCTATTGACAGTCGTTTGTTTCACTGTTTTATTTTCGATTCTCAGCCATGAAGTTTTGACGTTTTTCCATTTTTTGTCATAGTGTGTGTGTGTGTGTGTGTGTGTGTGTGTGTGCGCGCGCGCGCGCGCGCGCGCTCGCGCCCCTTGGCTAGTGTGTGTTTGGTTTGGTGGTTCACTTAAAGTGTTCAATAATGTTTTGTTGCTGGGTAGTGTTTCATCACTAACGGCTTATTTACCCTGTATGACAGCATTTTGGATGTTATAATTTTCTTTTGTTGTTAACGAATGGTACAGATTATACTGTATTGTAACATCTGGAAGTCTGTTTCTGTGCCGATAGGGTATAGGTTTCTTTCAGTGAGGAGGTTTGCAAATGTGAAGTGTTAGCTGTCGGTTTTCAAAGCTGTTAAATGTTCAGAGCACCTTATTCTGAAATTTCGGCACGTCTGTCCCACATTTACTGAATCACAATGTTTGCGGGCTTTCTGCTGTATACATGCCTTGCTGAATTTATCTAATATAGTTTCGGTGTTCTTTAATCTTGTCTGTAGCATATTTTTCTTCTGCGTGCCACATGTCTTCCTTGTTTTCTTATAACGTTTCGTGTTCTGTGCGTTATTTTGTTGTCAATTATCAGTGTGTGGCACATTTTCTTGTTGTTTGTTGTTTCTTCATCTTGTGTAGCTCGTCTTAACCATAGCCCAATGCAGCGGCTGAAATGTCTCTGTGAATAGCGCGCCCACACCAAGTTTCAAACGTCATTGTTATGGAGCAGTACCATTCGTAATCCTTCCCATTCCCTTTGTCCTGACGCATCCCAGCAAAATGAAAATGATTGTACGGCGTTTATTGCCAGGATTCGCCAAGCAGTGGTATTCGACGGCCTCGTGAGTGTCTTTTGATTGCAACAGTTACACATTAACAGTGTAAGCATAGAATTTTTGATTAAAGTGCACTTTTATCAAAGATATTGAGGAAACTATAAATCTATGGAATAAATAATGACTAGCTGAAACCCTCGGCTGCCGACAGGTGTTGTTGATATACCTCGATGTGGACAGCTGAAAATGTGTTCCCCGACCGGGACTCGAACCCGGGATCTCCTGCTTACATGGCAGACGCTCTGTCCGTCTGAGCCACCGACGACACAGATGAATAGCGCGACTGCAGGGACTTATCCCTTGCACGCTTCCCGTGAGACTCACATTCCCAACTGTCCACAATTCTACATATGTTCTATAAGGTACATTACATATGTAGAATTGTGGACAGTTGGGAATGTGAGTCGCGCTATTCATCTGTGTCGTCGTTGGCTCAGACGGACAGAGCGTCTGCCATGTAAGCAGGAGATCCCGGGTTCGAGTCCCGGTCGGGGCACACATTTTCAGCTGTCCACATCGAGGTATATCAACAACACCTGTCGGCAGCCGAGGGTTTCAGTTAGTCTACATTTATCCCAGGGAAAAGCTGCACGGTCATCGACAGTATTCTGTTCTTTCGAGAACAGTTACTGTCTTCACATATATATAAATCTATGTACGTTACTATAAACCGGGGGTTATAATTGAAGTGAAACTACTCACAGAGGTCTAGTGTGGGCTATAATTATCGTAAGCAGCGAAACGTGGTAGGTATTCTAATGCATTAATGCGGATCTGACACATGCTGGGAAAAATTTAGTCTCTATTTTGGACATCAAGTGCAAATCTCGCACTATAAGTGCAAGAAAGACATATAGAAATGTTTGCATGTTTAATGGATTAAGAATGGCTCGTGGACAGAAAATATAAAACAAGTGAGAAAGGCATAATATTGAATTTATTATTAACCGCCGCTTACACAGCTTGTTCAATATCAGCACCGTGACGTCAGCGAAATGATGTGCAGCGCCACATTTGAACCTGGCGATCAAAATTGGAGCTAACTTTTTCCAGCGTAAATCGGTTCTGCTATAAAGCATTAGCATGTCTAATAGGTTTTGCTGCCGTACGACAATCACAACAAATGTTGGACTTAACGGGCGTAGCTGCATTTTAATTACAAACACCCGGTATTTGACAAGTAAAAAATACTGCATGCGTAACTGGCACTGTATTGGGGCGTTACATGCTGACATCGCGGTAACTACGCTGCCAACTGACAACTGGTGTGCCGACATTTGCCACGGCGGACACTCGCCACGACTTTACCTGCTCCGAGGGGTTGGGTCCCTTGTCTCCTCCTCCTCCTCCTCCTCCTCCTCCTCCTCCTCCTCTCCTCCTTCGCTACCCATCGCTTACTGACCCTATCTGCTGCTTTGCTTAGCATAGAACCAGAATTTCTCTGGATTTTCCGCCACATGTCTAGAGAGAGTATCGTTGTGGAAACTATCAAATGCATCTCGCATTGCAATCCGCACCAAATTTCGAGCCTCAGTAAAACTTCGCCAATCTTGGAGAATTTGCGTTCGTCTAAATTATACGTGCCTTTTTCTGTGCTCCTGCATTAGCTTTCTCTCGTGTTTTGTGTACCATGGGGGATCAGGTCCGTCTGTTATTAATTTATTTGGTCTGAATCTCTCGAATGCTGTTAATACTATTTCTTTGAACTTGAGCTACATATGGTCCTCAGTTACAGAGTTTGGAAGGATTGCAGACTGTCTCTCAGAAAGACGTCTACCGGATTTTCAGTTACTTTTATAAATAGATATATTTCGCGTTTAGTTTTGGTGAATTTCTTTGTTACGGAATTGAGCCTCGCTACGACTGTGTGTTCACTGATCCCTGTATCCCTCGTGATGCTCAGGATTATTTGTGGCTAAGAGGTCAAGTGTGTTTTCGTAACCATTTACAATTTGAATGGCCTCGTGAACTAACTGTTCAAAATAATTTTGAAACAAGCATTTATAACAATTACAGAAGTTATTTTCTATGTACAATAGGGTCTGAAAATCTATTTTTGTCAACATACGGAAGGTTCAAAAAATGGCTCTGAACACTATGGGACTCAACTGCTGTGGTCATCAGTCCCCTAGAACTTAGAACTACTTAAACCTAACTAACCTAAGGACATCACACACATCCATGCCCTAGGCAGGATTCGAACCTGCGACCGTACATACGGAAGGTAGATTGAAGTCAGTGCCAACTATGATTGTATGAGTAGGGTACCTATTTGTGGTGAGACTATAGTTTCCTTTGAACTGTTCAGCAACTGTTTCATCTCAGACCGGGGGTCGGTAAAAGGACCCAGTTATTAATATATTCCGGTTGTCGAATATAACCTCTGCCCATACTAACTCAGAGCAACTACCTGCTTCAATGTTGCTTGTTAGCTGGAACACACATTACATTATTTTTCCTTAAGTTGTCCTTCTTGTTTCTGTTGTAGTGCAGATCATTACAATTACAGCTTTTCCCTCCAAAACCTAGGATGCTTTCTCTGTATACCCTGTAAATACCAGAGCTAAACAATGTAGAACAACAACGTAAGGTACAAGCATAGCATTCTGTATTACTTCATATCCTTATTTCTAACATTTTAAAATCCTACGTCGACTTTAGACGACATGTCAATCATAGATGTTCTTATCTCTGTTTATGAACGTACTTTCAGTCACGTCTTGAACATTGTCCCGCTACACTTTATTAACTAATGTTTCGCCGCAAGGGTTATCGGATTTTAGAGAGTAAATCAGTGTGTAGTATGTCGTTCTCCTTTTCAAACACTCACATTCACATTTCTTCTTTCCTTATTGTCTTTTGGGCATGCAGCTGTAGTAATTAAAGAAGACACAAATGCAGTAATCAGAAAGAAATGAAAATGCAGTAATCAAAAAGAAATGATTAGCGTACATTCGCATTCTCTTTACATAGTTCCTTTCTTGTTGCCCTCATGGGTATGGACTGTTTCTATCGCAATCAGTAAGGGTGAAAGGAAGCTACCGTAGAGTCAGAGGGATCTTATATTTATACTTGGCAGAACTGATTACATACTGACATAATCGTAGGAATTGCTTTCGTTTCCCAAAAGTTATTAATATTTCGATTTAGGAAAAGAAGCTCTGTATTTGGCCAAGATGTTGAAGAAGGTCTCTTACGTACTGGTTGTATCGAGTAAGATGTGGAGACGGCGGTTTGAAAGCGGACAGAAGTAGTACGAGGAAAGAAGTCCCTTATCTAAAGGATCGCTACCTGGCGAAGGGGCAAGTGTGGCAAATGTCCGGCGTGGCATATGTCCGGCATTCCTGACAATTGATGGGGAAGGAGGGGGGGAGGGAGGTGCACAGCCGGTATTTACACACGAGGGGCGCATCGCTTGTTAAGACTGGGAGTCGTAGCGCTGGTTCAGCGGATGCACTGGCGAATGCGGGCAGCCTGTTCGTAGCCCAGGCAGTGGCGCGGATTGACTGCTCCGCGTAAACGCGGGCGGAAGCGAACCTGTTCTCTCCGTGGCGAATCGCGCACGGTAGCGTGCTCCAGTTAAAGGTTTCTCCGACGGGCACACCAACATAGAGCCCTGTAACACTGGAAAGGAGTACCAAGAGAGAAGTGCTCCGATTGAAAAGGGTGTGAGGAAGGGCTCCACACATTTTTGCCCCTGCTGTTAAATGTATCGTGTTGTGGTCTTCAGTCCTGAGACTGCAGCTCTCCATGCTACTCTATTCTGTGCAAGCTTCTTCATCTCCCAGTACCTACTGCAGCCTACATCCTTCTGAACCTACTTACAGTATTCATCTCTTTGCCTCCCTCTACGACTTTTACCCCCTCGCATTTCTCCAGTAGTAAATTAGTTATCCCTTGATGCCTCAGAATGGGTCCTATCAACCTTCTTCTACTCAGGTTGTACCACAAATTTCTCTTCTCCTCAGTTCCATTCAGTACCGGCTCATTAGTTACGTGATCTACCCATCTAATCTTCAGCATTCTTCTGTAGCACTACATTTCGAAAGCTTCTATTCTCTTATTGCTGAACAGCTTATCGTCCATGTTTCACTTTCATACATGGGTACACTCCATACAAATACTTACAGGAAGGACTTCCTGACACTTAAATCTATACTCGACTTTAACAAATTTATCTTCTTGGGAAACGGTTTGTTTACCAGGCTACATTTTATATCCTCCCTAATTCGACAGTCATCGTTTATTCTGTTTCCCAGATGGTTGAAATGGCTCTGAGCACTATGGGACTCAACATCTGAGGTCATCAGTCCCCTAGATCTTAGAACTATTCAAACCTAACCTAAAGACATCACACACATCCATTCCCGAGGCAGCATTCGAATCTGCGACCGTATCAGTCGCGCGGTTCCACACTGAAGCGCCACATCGGCCGGCTCTGCTTCCCAAACAACAAAACTGATTTACTACTTTACGTGCCTCATTTCCTAATCCAATTCCCTCAACATCACCTGATTTAATTCGAATACTTTCCTTTTTAATGCTTCTGTTTCTATTGCCAGGTACATTTCTTTGAATCGGCATGTTCCATTGTCGTCAACATATGCGGATATGTAGCTAATTTTCATGGAGATCTTGCCTCTATTGTTGATGTTATTCACTACGCTGTGAAGGACGGTATTGAATAAGGCAGTAAAACTGTCACCTTAGTTCACTATTAAAGACAAAGTTTTCAGCTGTCCTACTGAGCCGCCCGCTGTGGCCGAGCGGTTCTAGGCGCTACAGTCTGGAACCGCGCGACCGCTGCAGTCGGAGGATCGAATCCTGCCTCGGGCATCGAGGTGTGTGATGTGCTTAGGTTAGTTAGGTTTAAGTAGTTCTAAGTTCTAGGGGACTGATGACCTCGGAAGTTAAGTCCCATAGTGCTCAGAGCCATCTGAACAATTTTGTCCTACTGAATGCCATATTATATGAATATGTGAGAAAGTAGATCGTCATTCCCGAGTGTGGGGCTTGGAAACGAACGCCCACAACCCTGCTTCTTGCCCGGACCGGGTCTAAAGCATCCGAGTTACTTCCTACGGCAGGCGCAACTAAACACTGTATGCACGACGACAACCAAGTAGATTCGAAGTAATCATAGGTTAAGCACGGAAGTGGATAGCACAGCTCTACTGAAATAGCAGCCGACTGCAGTCCACGGGTGTACTGCCGGTCCGTAGTGTCCAAGGGGCACAGTACTTCGGCGATCAGACACGTCGCCATCGTCAGGTGCGCTGACGAACTGAGCTCCTGAGCGCGGGCGGCCGTCCTAAATCCCCTGCCCCGCGAGGCGTTCTCTCGGCGGCCCGCGCCCGCGGCTGAGCGTCGGACGAGGCAGTTACACCGACGCCACCACAGACGCCGGCGCCAGCCTCTCAGCGACCGCCGGCGCGGACCGCGGAGAGAACACCTCGCGGGGGCAGGGGATTTAGGACGGCCGCCCGCCCTCAGGAGCTCAGCCGGTGTTCCTGGACGTTTCCAGGGCATTCGACTCGGTGTGTCATGACGGCCTCGTGTACAAACTTTTTGTGCACGGGGTCCCGACGCCACACGCGGTGTTACTGAAATCGTATTTGGAAAACCGCACTTTCCACGTGCGCTTGGAGGAGGGAGTGTCCACCCAACGCCCAATTCGGGCTGGAGTGCCACAGGGGTCCGTACTCGGACCCCTGCTGTGCTCCCTTTACACTGCTGACGCTCCACGAGTGTCGCAGGTGTCGCTGGCGCTACATGCTGACGATACGGCGCTACTCGTCCGTAGCATGAATGTTCTTGAAATAAGGTGCCGACTCCAGCTTGGGTGCGAAGAGCTTGGAAGGTAGTCCACAAAATGGCGGCTCAAATTCAATGCCGCGAAAAGTCAAGCAGTCGCATTCACAAAACGACTCCTTCCCCCTTGTCTTGAGCCGGTCACGATCGCGGGAGGCCCCGTCCCGTGGTGCAAGACGGCTAAGTGTCTCGGGGTTACCCTCGATCAGAGGCTGACGTTTCGTCCCCACATTCAGGATATACAGGGTAGGGCTATAGGACGTCTACGGACCCTATACCCTCTACTTAACCCGACCTCGACTCTTCTCCCCCCCGCCACGGCATCACCCTGTACCTGACACTGGTCCGTCCAGTGCTGGAGTACGCAGGCGTGGTGTGGGGCAATGCAGCCGAGACACACATTGCCGAGCTCCAGGGGGTTCAGAACCGGGCACTACGGCTCGCCCTCCGGTTGCCGTGGCGCTACCCAACAGTCCAATTACATGAGCAGACCGGGATCCCGCTGCCCAAGGAGAGATTTCGTCAAACGGCAGGACAGTTCTACCAGGAGACCGATGGGTCACAGAACAGGCTCGTACAGGCACTGGGCCACAACATCCACTGCAGGCCGACCACACGTTGGCCTGACTTGTCTAAAACCTCGTAACAGTCAAAGGATGCCGCGCATCCGAAACACCGGGTCAAAATCAAATCAGTTCCCTAAATGCCACAAGTCATGCTCTGGAGGAATAGCGCTAGACGCTCACCCTGCCATACCACGAGCATAGGTCCGCTCCTAAGGAAAAATGAGTGAGTGAGTGAGTGAGTCAGGAGCTCAGTTCGTCAGCGCACCTGACGATGGCGACGTAGCTCATCGCCGAAATATTGTTCCCGTTGGACACTACGGACCGGCAGTACACCCGTGGACTGTTCGAACAAGGAATACGCTGGGAGATGTTCAAGAATCATATTTCAAACAGGTTTAATTTACAAAAGAAAGTGAGCACGAAAATTACGTCAATAATGGAATTCGCGCATGATAAAAAGGCATTGAAATTGCTGACAAAGATGCCTTGATGAAAGACAGAGGTTACAGAACCGAGATAGAATGCTCGGTCAGCCGACAAAAACAGTACACGTAAATTATTGAAGGACGCCTAACGAGAAGCGAGAAATAGAAGAGGTAAGTGAGAGAGCGAGCGAGCAAGAGAGACACGGGTTGATGATGGCACTCGCCAGCAGAACGAAGCAGGTTAGGTTGGCGGCTGCAGGGGGCGTCGGTGTTCCGGCTGCGAGTGGCGTTCGTAATTCGAGTAAAACCGTGCACTGAGTCCCACACTAACCAGCAGCATTTGGAGCACCTCTTGTGGCTGTTAAACCTCCACCGCATCGCACCTAAACAGAAGTAGCACGTGACGTGGAGACGGGCTGTTCCAGCCACGGAGTCGCGTCTACACTGCGGAAGAAATCTTGCTGTGGGAGCCTCGAATCTCGGACTGGGGAGAAAACTGCCGGCTGTGAGTGAGGCTCTGCTCTCGACAGCCGATCTGACACAGCGCATTTGCACATTTTTGGGCAGGCTATGAAATTAAGCTAACTTGCCTTTGAATCGGCTAAAAAAATCGATATTTTGTTTCTCATCTTAAATCGACGTTTAGGGTCTTTTTTTTTTTAACTGTGATTAAACGATGTTGGAAGTTGTTTAACAATCAACTTAAAGATCTCTCGCTCTGCCTCCACACCCATGGTTCTGCTGCTTTTACACGTCAGTGTTGTCATTAGACTCTACCGTACAACTGTTTTTCACGTGGACAGCCCTGTTAGAAATACGCTTTTCGATGATCTTATGTTTCCCTTATCAAATGTAGCCTGGCTAGGGCAAGGAAAGCATTTCTGAGGAAGAGAAACTTGTTAACATAGAGTGTAGATTTATGTCTCAGGAAGTCTTTTCTGAAAGCATCTGTGTAGACTGTAGCCATGAAACATCGACGATAAACAGTTTACACAAGGAGAAACAGAAGCTTTTGAACTGTTGTGCTACAGAATAATGCTGAAGATTAGATGGGTAGATCACATAACTAATGAGGAGGTATTGAATAGAAATTGGCGAGAAGAGAATTTTGTGGCACAACGTGACTAGCAGAAGGGATAGGTTGGAAGGACAGGTTCTGAGGCATCAGGGAATCACCAGTTTAGTACTGGAGGGAAGCGTGGAGGGTAGAAATAGTAGACGGAGACCGAGAGATGAATACACTAAACAGATACAGAACGATGTAGGTTGCATTAGTTATTCGGAGAAGAAGAGGCTTGCACAGAATAGAGTACCTTGGAGAGCTCCATTAATCCAGTCTCTGGACTGAAGACCACAACAACAAATGTTTCTCTTCTATATTTTTGGCTTTCGAGCGTTGTTTTCCTAAGAAACGTTTGTGTAGTTTGAGTTGCAATTTTGTCCCCACCCTCAAATGTTGTTATGTATGTAATATGTTTTAAAGCGGGGAAGTGAGCAGATGTGAAGTTCTAGAGTTGCTAGGAACATATTTTGACTTTAAAGTGAGAGAACCATTATTCCCAGTGGATTTCATGGGAGTGGCTGAAGCTGAAAAATGTATCCAACGCGCCAGAAAAGGCAGTAGAAATAAGGAAAGGAAGAGGTAATCTGAGGAAAGTGTAAACCGAGAAGATTGCGCAATAGGGCTGTTTTAGGAGAAACGAAGGTAAGTCATAGGTCAAATGTGGATCTGAATTCAATTTCCCGACGATTAAATTTTCTGGTATGTTTATTTTATGCACAAAAAAATCAATTTGAGCTAGAGGACTGAAATTTTTGGGTGTTTCAGGATACTATTTCGGGGAAAGTAGACTAAGACACTAACCGGAAGGAAAGTACGTACTGATTAATTATAAAAACGATATCTTAATTTTGATTATCAGCTGCAAATATTTCCAGAACAAAAAAGTGTGGCTCAGATGACATGATCGTAGTCAATCTTTTACGCAGACATGTTGTTAATCTGTACTTAAAATTTAAGCATCTAAGTAAGATAGTAGGAACGCAATAGGCGCAGCACATTATCGGAGCTGTCATTTTGTACTCAGGTGAGTCATGCGAGAAGGTTCCCGACGTCTTTATGGCCTCACGGCGGTAATGACAGACGGTGAACGCGGAATCGTAGTTGGGTCTACACACACGGGACATACAGTTTCGGAAATTGTTAAAGAATTCAACGTTACGAGACCTACAGTGCCAGAAGCGTGCCGAGAACAATAAATTTCCGGCATTACCTCTCACCACTGACTACGGAGTCGCTGACAAGCTTCACTTAACGACCTAGAGCAGCTGTTTTTGCGTAGACAAGTCTGTGCTAATACCCAAGAAACATTGCGGGGGCCAACCTCAGAAATGAATGTGGGAATGTACCCGTTAGGACAGTTGGGCGAATTTTGGCGATAATGGGCTATGGCAGCAGACGACCGACGCGAATGCCTTCGCTGACAGCAGGACCTCCCCCGCATCGCCTCTCCAGGGCTCGTGATCCTATCGCTTGGACCCTAGACGAATGGTCAGATGATTCCGTTCAGTTGGTAGGAGCTGATGGTAGGGTTAGGTGTGGGGCAAACCCCAGGTGGCCACGGACCCAAGTTGTCAGAAAGGCACTGCACACGCTGGTGGTGGCTCCATAACGGCGTGGGCTGTGTTTACGTGGAATGGACTGGCTCCTCTGGTCCAACTGAATCGATCAGTGATTGGAAATGGTTATGTCAGGCTACTTGGAGAGTATTTGCAGCCATCCATTCATGGACTTATTGCTCCCAATCAGCAATGTCGCATCACCGGGCCACAATTGTTCTCGACTGGTTTGAAGGATATTCTCGTCAGCTCGAGCGAATGATTTGGCTGCCCAGATCGCCCAATGTGATTCCCATCCAACATTAACGGGACGCGGCTGAGGGGTGAGTTGCACAAAATCCTGCACCGGCGAAACTTTCGGAGTTATGAACGACTATGGAGGCGGCACGTCTCAGTACTTCTGCAGGGGACTTCCAACGACTTCTTGAGTCGGCGGCATCTCGAATTGCTGCGCTACAGCGGGCGAAAGGAGGTCCGACACGATATTAAGACGTATCACATGACTCACCTCAGTGCAATGCAGCAGATTTGTTTTCGCGGTCAGTTTCGGTTGAACAGATGCAGAATTTGCTGTCGGAGAGTGTGGAATATTCCCGCTTCAGCCTCTACAATTTCATAAAATTCAGATGCGTGACGGCTCTGTACGTAGCCTTCAAAATGGCGTCTTCAACAGAGTTGCGTTCCAAGCACTGACCTGTCATTGAATTTATTTTGGCGGAAAAGCAGAGCATCACCGATAGTCATATGCACTTGGATAATCTCTACGGAGACTTGGCAGTGAGCAAAAGGAGAATGTCTACGGAGACTTCGCGGTGAACAAAAGCACGGTGAGCCGTTGGGTGAGGCGCCTATCATCGCAACAAGGTCGCGCAAACCTGTCCGATCTCCCCCCGCGTGCCGGCCGGCCGCAGACTGCTGTGACAACTGAAATGTAGGAACGTGCAGACACTCTCATTCGAGGTGACCGCTTGATCAAGGTCAAATGCGTCGCTGCACAACTGGACGTCTCTTTGATAGTGCTGAGACACTCATCCACCAGCTGTTGTGTAATCAACGGTGTGTGACCGCTGGGTTCCCCGTCACTTGACACAAGACAATAAAGAGCAATGAAGGACCATCTGTGCGGAACTGCTTGCGAGATACGAGGCTCATGGCGACAATTTATTGCCGAACATTGTGGTACCTGCCAGTAAAGTGGCGTAAAACCGTGCCATTGAATGGAGATTATTTTGACTAATAGGGTTCTGTAGCCAAAGGAGTGCGGAAGAGCATGGTGTATTAGAAACCTGAATAAAAGCAACTCGCTTTCAGAAAAAAATATGTTGCATCACTTATTGAATGCCACTCGTGTACTTGGTAGATGTCCCAATGGAAATGGAAATGACGTGTTTGGCGTCATTGGCCGGGAGGCCCCTTGCGCGGTAGGTCCAGCCACCTTGGTACAGGTCTTATTTCACTACTGGCCATTAATATTGCAACACCAAGAAGAAATGGAGATGATAAACGGGTATTCATTGGACAAATATATTATGCTAGAACTGACATGTGATTACATTTTCACGCAATTTGGGTGCTGAGATCCTGAGAAATCAGTACCCAGAACAACCACCTCTAGCCGTAATAACGGCCTTGATTAGGTCAAACAGAGCTTGGATGGCGTCTACAGGTACAGCTGCCCATGCAGCTTCAACACGATACCACAGTTCATCAAGAGTAGTGACTGGCGTATTGTGACGAGCCAGTTGCTCGTCCACCATTGACCAAACGTTTTCAGCTGGTGAGAGATCTGGAGAATGTGCTGGCCAGGACATTTTCTGTATCCAGAGAGGCCCGTACAGGACCTGCAACATGCGGTCTATTCTGTTGAAATGTAGGGTTTCGCAGGGATCGAATGAAGGGTAGAGCCACGGGTCGTAACACATCTGAAATTTAACGTCCACTGCTCAAAGTGCCGTCAATGCGAACAAGAGGTGACCGAGACATGTAACCGATGGCACGCCATACCATTACGCCGGGTGATACGCCAGTATGGAGATGAAGAATACACGCTCCCAATGTGCGTTCACCGTGATGTCTCACAAACACGGATGCGACCATCATGATGCTGTAAACAGAACCTGGATACATCCGAAATAATGACGTTTTGCCATTCGTGCACCCAGGTTCGTCGTAGAGTGCACCATCGCAGGCGCTCCTGTCTGTGATGCAGCGTCAAGGGTAACCGCAGCCACGGTCTCCGAGCTGATAGTCCATGCTGCTGCAAACGTCGTCGAACTGTTCGTGCAGATGGTTGTTGTCTTGCAAACGTCCCCATCTTTTGACTCAGGAATAGAAACGTGGCTGCACGATCCGTTCCAGCCATGCGGATAAAATGCGTGTCATCTCGAGTGCTAGTGATACGAGGCCGTTGGGATCCAGCACGGTTTTCCGTATTACCCTCCTGAATCCACCGCTTCCATGTTCTGCTAACAGTGATTGGACCTCGACCAACGCGAGCAGCAATGTCGCGATACGATAAACTGCAATCGCGATAGGCTACAATCCGACCTTTATGAAAGTCGGAAACGTGATGGTACGCATTTCCCCTCCTTACACGAGGCATCACAACAACGTTTCACCAGGCAACGCCGGTCAACTGTTGTTTGTGTATGAGAAATCGGCTGGAAACTTTCCCCATGTCAGCACGTTGTAGGTGTCGCCACCGGCGCCAACGTTGTGTGAGTGGTCTGAAAAGCTAATCATTTGCATACCACAGCATTATTTCCTGTCGGTTAAATTTCGCGTCTGTAGCACGTCATCTTCGTGGTGTAGCAATTTTAATGGCCAGTAGTGTACATTCGACGCCGCATTGGGCGACTGCGCGCCGGATGGGGATTATATGATGATGAACACAGCAAAACGCCGAGTCCCTGAGCGGAGAAAATCCGCGACCCAGCCGGCAATCGAACCTGTAGGACGGCAGTCCGTCACGCTGACTACTCAGTTATCGGGGCTGACGATGTCCCAATAATACTTTGTCCCCATTCGAGTATGTGGCATAACAAAATGGAATATCCGTTCCATCGCGGTGGGGACTTTTATACGGATCATTGGACAAACTGTCCAGTGTGGTTGTGAAGCGGTGCACAAAATACTGGAGCTGCAGCCGACAAAACAGAGAGCCGTGTGCGGCGTGCTGTGTCACGCTCCTCTTCGTTCTCTCAGCCCCTCGCGTGACGGAGCAGGGAGCGAGTCGCGCTCCCATATGGCAGCCCCCCGTCCTGCGCCGCTACGCAGCTCTATTGTCTGCCGAGAGAGAGAGAGAGAGAGAGAGAGAGTGTGTGTGTGTGTGTGTGTGTGTGTGTGAGCGTGCGTGCTCTGCCGGTAGCGGCAGGGGCTGTCCCGCAGGCGAAAGAGGCAGGATTAATTACTGTTCTGGCCGCGGCGCTCGGTTCCGCCTGTGGAGTCTGGAGCGGGTTAAAGGCGCGCGTGGTGGCGGCTGGAGAGTCGCGGAGGTGGTGCGGGGAGCGCAGCGGCGTCGGTAGCGCGAGTCGTGTCAACCAGGGCGGCGGTCGGTAGCCGGCGCCCTGTTGTCGCGTCACACGCCTGTAGGAGACGTTCAGTGGTTAAATCACCCACAGTACGAGCCCGCACTTGCTCCTCCTGATGGTGGGCAGTGAATTACTGAGGGTCCGCCTCTCTCCAGGAACACAGCCTTTGTTTTGTTCCATACGGGAACATGTCTCGCCCCAGTGTGGCGTCATTAGCCAGATTCTTTTTCCTTCTATTGTTTACGAAATGTATAGGGAAGTTGAAGTGGCAACTCTAAAAGAAACGGAACTTTCACCAAACTATGGTTACTGATACAAACTGGCCCGCTTACACATTTTGAATCTACACTACTGGCCATTAAAATGGCTACACCACGAAGATGACGTGCTACAGACGCGAAATTTAACTGACAGGAAGAAGATGTTGTGATATGCAAATGATTAGCACTCACACAAGGTTGGCGCCGCCGATTTCTCATACAAAAACAGCAGTTGACCAGCGTTGCCTGGTGAAACGTTGTTGTGATGCCTCGTGTAAGGAGGAGAAATGCGTACCATCACGTTTCCCACTTTGATAAAGGTCTTCATCGCCGCACTGGCGTATCACCTGGCGTGATGGTATGGGGTGCCATTGGTTACACGTCGCGGTCACCTCTTGTTCGCATTGACGGCACTTTGAACAGTGGACGTTACATTTCAGACGTGTTACGATCCGTGGCTCTACCCTTCATTCGATCCCTGCGAAACCTTACATTTCAGCAGGATAATGCACGACCGCATGTTGCAGCTCCTGTACGGGCCTTTCTGGGTACAGAAAATGCTCGACTGCTGCCCTGGCTAGCACATTCTCCAGATCTCTCACCAATTAAAAACGTCTGGTCAATGGTGACCGAGCAACTGGCTCGTCACAATACGCCAGTCACTACTCTTGATGAACTGTGGTATGGTGTTGAAGCTGCACGGGCAGCTGTACCTGTACACGCCATCCAAGCTCTGTTTGACTCAATGCCCAGGCGTATCAAGGCGGTTATTACGGCCAGAGGTGGTTGTTCTGGGTACCGATTTCTCAGGATTTATGCGTCCAAAATGGCGTCAAAATGTAATCACATGTCAGTTCTAGTACAATGTACCTGCCCAATCAATACCCGTTAATTATCTGCATTTTTTCTTGGTGTAGCAATTTTAATGTCCAGTAGTGTATATATTTTTTAACGTATCACCGACAATATTTTAAAGAGAAAAATAAAATTATGTGTAGGAACTATACGCATTTTTGAGAAACATACATATGCTGTTGTGGTCTTCAGTCCAAAGACTTGTTTGATACAGCACTCCATGCTACTCTATCCTGTGCAAGCAACTACTGCAACCTATATCCTTGTGAATCTGTTTACTGCGTTCATCACTTGGCCTCCCTCTACGATTTTTACCCCCAGACGATTCCCCCCCCCCCCCCCAGTACTAAATTGATGATTCCATGATGCCTCAGAATGTGTCCTATCCGTCGGTCCCTCCTTCTATTCAGATTGTGCCAGTAGCCGAGCGGTTCTAGGCGCTACGGTCTGGAACCGCGCGGCTGCTACGGGTTCCTGCCTCGGGCATGGATGTGTGTGATGTCCTTAGGTTAGTTAGGTTTAAGTAGTTCTAAGTCTAGGGGACTGGTGAAAAAAATGGTTCACCTGACTCTGAGCGCTATGGGACTTAACATCTGAGATCATCAGTCCCCTAGAAGTTAGAACTACTTAAACCTAACTAACCTAAGGACATCACACACATCCATGCCTGAGGCAGCATTCGAACCTGCGACCGTTGCAGCAGCGCAGTTCCAGACTGTAGCGCCTAGAACGGCTCGGCCACACTCGCCGGCGGGACTGATAACCTCAGGTGTCCCATAGTGCTCAGAGCCATTTTGAACCCACTTCTGTTCAGTACTTCCTCATTAGTTACGTGCTCCACATTTCGAAAACTTCTATTTTCTTCTTGTCGTCCATATTTCAGTTCCATATGTGGGTACACTCGATACAAATACTTTAAAAAAAGACTTCCTGACACAACTCTATACTTGATTTTAACAAATTTCTCTCCATCAGAAGCAGTTTCCTTTCCATCGTCTGTCTACATTTTATATGCTCTCTGCTTCGGCCATCATCAGTTATTTTGTTTCCCAAATGGCAAAATTCATCTAGTACTTTAAGTGTCTCGTTTCCTCATATAATTTCCTCTGCATCACCTGATTTAATTCCACTACATTCCATCATCCTCGTTTTGTTTTTGTTAATGTGTGGCCACTTTTCGGTGACAGTACAGGCTGTTAGCAGAAAAACCATTTGGTCTTTCGTTCCGCTCTGTCAACTGTTATGCTGATATCCGTAGATCATTGGATCCATAAAATTTGTTTTCCATTTAAAAAATATAACTTCGTTTTCATTCAACACGCACCGTAATATTTCCCATAATCCTTTTAGCACATACTGCATCCCTATTTATCTCCAGAAGTCTCCTTTCAGTATTGTACGTTGAACATCAGACTGCTTCGGTTCTGTAGAAAAAGGCATTTTGTCACTCTTCACTGCCTGAATTGCATTTCCCATCCTGCAGGGACCCACGTTTGTTGCTCTAATTTCCGACATATTTTCAAGACATCTTGATGTTACAATACGCAAAACGATTCCAAGCGGCTGGTCGGACAATTCTCAAACGTGTTTGTGTATTAGGTCAGATGTTAACATAACAGAGAGGTTTCTAAATATCACTGGTTAGTTATTTCCAAATAGTCACAAAGAGATAAAATGACAAATAGTACCTTTTGTTATACAAAAATTTAGAAATCAGTCTGTAGTATTATGTACGATACATGGAAGTAAATAAATCTTAAGGGGGGAAAAAGAGATGAAATATGAACTACTGGGAAAAGATGCCATCTTCGACACGTATACATGACCCAACAAGAAGAATATGAGTCACTCGCTTTGTATCAGTCGAATGAACATCAGAAACGTTTTTAATAAAGCACAACGAAACAAGCTTCCTCTGTCACACTCACTGACGACAATCAAGGTGTGTACTAGAAATAGTTTCACTACTTCTCGGCAGGCAGCAGCACCGCACAAGACAAAATATACGCAATGGCCACTTCTGCAAACTGGCCACTTTACTCCACTTTCCCCTCCATACTAATTTTATGTATCCAGAATGAGATTTTCACTCTGCAGCGGAGTGTGCGCTGATATGAAACTTCCTGGCAGATTAAAACTGTGTGCCCGACCGAGACTCGAACTCAGGACCTTTGCCTTTCGCGGGCAAGTGCTCTACCAACTGAGCTACCGAAGCACGACTCACGCCCGGTACTCACAGCTTTACTTCTGTCACGTTGGGAGTAAGTTAATCAGATGTAATTGTTGTTTCAGTTACATATGTAAAGTACATGTTTTACGTTATGTGTCCCCTTTGGCTTGCAACAGAAATCAGTCCCAAATCTAAATAAATACAGCGTGTCACCTCCAACACAGGGATCTTAGAGCAACATCTAAATTTTTGTGCAGGATATAAGGTTTAGGCTATATGTTCTGATAAAATAGTGCCATATGCCCCATTTCTTGTGGTTACCATTGCAATATTGGACTTGTCCTGAGCTTTTTGTTTGCCTGCTAAATGTGACCTGTGCACATCGACAAAATTTTTGTGAGTCTTTGATATGAAGAACTCTTTGGTGTGGTTTGTTGTTGATACATCATGTTGCATGTTTTAACAGCGTTTACTTAAATTTCCCCTGCTCGTTGGCGAGGCCTGCATCTTATTATGTTGCTGTGGCTTAAACACATTGTTAATTAGATGATTAGGTTACTGATGTTTTCGAAAAAGTGCACATTCGTCTGCCTAAACGATATGTGGTGTAGTTCTGAAATTTATCACGAGTCTGGTCGGGACATAGGGCTGAATTTTGTTTTATGGGCATTAGGTACCGTTCAAGGCTTATGACTGCACCTAATGTATCGTCAGCTAAACTGGAGACATCATCAGAGGCAATCAGGCATCTGCTTCAAACTTTATCAATCTCAGCAAGCGGAACTGTTTATACGTATCAGTGCAACGATCGTGAAAGGTCTCTGTTGGATTCCTTACATGTTAATTTCTGAAATATGTTGTCATTTACGGCATACATTCTACTTCTAAATTTACTGTGGTGTTTCTGACTCTCAATGGCAGGAGACTCAGCTGTGGAACGTGCTACTTTTACACATAAACAAGAACGATGTGTCACACTACTACACTTTAAAACACAGTTTATATGTAATTCATGTCACACAGAACATGTCACAAAACCTACATCCGCTTTCTTTTATATACTGTATATGATAAGATACTCTCATCCACCTTCCCTTCTGTGTGAAAGAATGAATGAGCAAATGTGTTTCTAGTTGCATGCTTGATGGTAGCAGACAAGTCTGTCTGCTAGAGAACGGTAGGACCAACGTCAGAACAAGTAGCTACGCTTTCTAAAAGCAAAGAGGTTTCTATCTTTAGTATGGTCCTGTCCGTCCCTTGTCATGTTGGTATAGGAAGCTGCCTCTCAGGTCACTTCCGTTGGTATTTGTGAAGCACGCTCGGTAAGAGCCCAGCATGTGAGGCTGTCCGCGGCGAGCGTCTGAAGTGGTAAGATCTCCGGCTAAGCGCGTGTCCGTAGGACAATGGATTTCTTAAGATCAGCCTAACTGAAAATTTAATCACCTTTGTTTCATGTTTAGCTCTAAGATATTTAATGTTATCTTAAATTGCAACGCAGTGTAATTCGAGTGTGAAGTTCAGAATATCTTCCAGTAGTTGCTTTGTCACTACTTTGTGAGTAAAGTGGAACCACGTGTTGATCAGTAACTGTAACTAAGATCATGAATCTTAAATGCGAATGTTCGTGAGATTATAACGTCTCGTCTTGACAGTATTTTTCAATATAGCAACTTTTCTTTATGTTCAACCCAAGTGGGGTGTACTTTGTGAGGCCAGTACCGCGTGCTTATACAATTGTTTGACCCGTCAGGTTAATAGTAAGACGATAGTAACCAGTTAGAGGTTTTACTTTTCTAAATTGCGTTTCGATGTGATTTATTTTAATTATCAAAATTATTGTGGAGTTACGCTCTTTGTGTAAACCACGTTGACCACGTGGTGTAATAATCAAAGTAGCCCTCAGCTATTCTTTTCGGGAAGATTTCACAGAGAGTTAGTATGTATGAATTTAGTATACCAGTGTGTGGTAATTTCATGACGGACAGGATTGTGCTACGAACGTAACTTCTTTGGGTGAAAATTGAATCGGTAGGTTGTGGTTAATTTCCTCTTGCATATGTTTCAAGGTTCTTCGTGTGTTATTTTATGAATGAAGTCTCCCAATCTTGGTTCCATATTTGACGTGTTCCGTAAGATTACAAACTCACATTTTCACAATCCTAAATAAGGCACCAGTATATATAGATAATGACCGGTTGTCGTAAGATGACTATTAAAAGATTATAATTAATGTTAGCCTTGTTGGCAATTTATTGGTGAGTAATGCAAGGATAAATTCCCCAGGGAGCTCACAGCTCTTAACCCGCTTTTATTATCTTGAATATCAGCACCGCTTTCAGAACAAACTAATGAATCAGCATTACAATCGTTTCACGAACTGACAAGACCCGCTGCCTGAGATCGCACAGTCCCACCGACGTGTGTTGCGGAGCTTCTAGAGTGGAAGAGTTGGAGCTGTCTGCTTTATAGTAAGATCCACAATTAGCGGGTACGCGGCACTACCCATGTCACTGGCATTGGAACGTCCCTGGTAGCACGTGTTACCGCAAGCTCAATAGGGATACACCAGTTATCAGAACAATCTTGTAGGATTTCGTTTCACAGCACGCGATTTGTACGCAGCGCTGGCTGCCCGAAGTCCCTGCGAGGTGTGCTCTGTGTAAACGGTTCTGGGGGTGGAGTCGCCAGGGCCTTCGTTAACAGGTCGTAATAACAAACTCACTCTCTCTCTCTCTCTCTCTCTCTCTCTCTCTCTGTGTGTGTGTGTGTGTGTGTGTGTGTGTGTGTGTGTGTGTGTGTGTGTGTCCGGAGCCATTTAATCGCCGCGGCACACAAAGGGCTCCAGAGTATCGGGTTATAAGGTTAACGACCACAGCTGCTGCGTGCTGCGGCGAGCGCGCATGCGCGGACAATTGCAGCTCGCTCCCCCCCCCCCCCTTTCCATCTCCCTCCCCCATCACGACAACACTCACGCTGCACCGACATTCGATTGTTTTCAAATGAAGCAGCAAACGGGTGGGGAGGCTGTGCAGCGCGATAGCAAAGCGAAGTGGACGGCCGCATCGCGAGGGCTTAAGGATGTTCAGCGTTTGGTCCCGCCACGGGTTGCGTGTGTGTGGTCTGTTATTGTCTGTTGCGTTTCGGCGGTAATAGTCCAGGAGTTTAAAACAAATACACCCCTTCATTAAGATAACGCCGGGAACAAAAGTTCCCCCCTCCCTGTACATGGTATATCGTAATTAATAGCGGAGACTGAAATGTCTGAAAGTACACTACTGGCCATTAAAATTGCTTCACCACGAAGATGACGTGCTACAGACGCGAAATTTAACCGGCGCGAAGAAGATGCTGTGATATGCAAACGATTAGCTTTTCAGAGCATTCACACAAGGTTGGCGCCGGCGGCAACACCTGCAACGTGCTGACATGGGGAAAGTTTTCAGCCGATTTCTCATACACAAACAGCAGTTGGCCGGCGTTGCCTGGTGAAACGGTATTGTGATGCATCGTGTAAGGAGGATAAAAGCGTACCATCACGTTTCCGACTTTGATAAAGGTCGGATTGTAGCCTATCGCGAGCGCGGTTTATCGTATCGCGACATTGCTGGTCGCGTTGGTCGAGATCCAATGACTGTTAGCAGAATATGGAATCGGTGGGTTCAGGAGGGTAATACGGAACGCCGTGCTGGATCCCAACGGCCTCGTATCACTAGCAGTCGATATGACAGGCATCTTATCCGCATGGCTGGAACGGATCGTGCAGCCACGTCTCGATCCCTGAGTCAACAGATGGGGACGTTTGCAAGACAACAACCATCTGCACGAAGTGTTTTAAAACGTTTGCACCAGCACGGACCATCAGCTCGGAGACCATGGCTGCGGTTACCTTTAACAGTGCATCACAGACAGGAGCGCCAGCGATGGTGTACTCAACGACGAACCTGGGTGCAGGAATGGCAGAACGTCATTTTTTCGGATAAAGCCACGTTCTGTTTACAGCATCATGATGGTCTCATCCGTGTTTGGCCACATCGTGGTGAACGCACATTGGAAGCGTGTATGCGTCATCGCCACACTGGAATACCACTTGGCGTGATGGTATGGGGTGCCATTGGTTACACATCTCGGTTATCTCTTGTTCGCATTGACGGCACTCTGAATAGTGGACGTTACATTTCAGCTGTTTTACGACCCGTGGCTCTACCCTTCATTCGATCCCTGCGAAACCCTACATTTCAGCAGGACAATGCTCGACAGCATGTTTCAGGTCCTGTGCGGGACTTTCTGGATACAGAGAGTGTTCGACTGCTGCCTGGCCAGCACATTCTCCACATCTCTCACCAATTGAAAACGTCTGGTCAATGGTGACCGAGCAACTGGCTCGTCGCAATACGCCAGCCACTACTCTTGATGAAGTGTGGTATCGTGTTGAAGCTGCATGGGCAGCTGTACGTGTACACGCCATCCAAGCTCTGTTTGACCCAATGACCAGGTGTATCAAGGCCGTTATTATGGCCAGAGGTGGTTGTTCTGGGTAGTGATTTCTCAGGATGTATGCACCCAAACTGCGCGAAAATGTAATCACATGTCAGTCCTAGTATAATGTATTTGTCCCATGTCATCTGCATTTCTTCTTGGTTTAGCAATTTTAATGGCCTGTAGTGTATAATACAATAGAAAAACGCCCCAGTAAACAAACATTGATACGAAGGCGGTCCGTTTGCGAGGTACAGTAACCGCGAATGCGCGATTACAGTCTGTTCATCATAAGAATAAACCCGATGTAAACATTACGCCATGTATTCTTCCGCGTTTGCCCGAATCTCACTGGATTTCGTTTCACGTGAAGCGGAAGCCAAGCTGTGAGCAGTATAGTCAAGTACGGGACAAGGATAAGTTTTATGCTGTGTCACACGCAACACTGACCAGCCAGCTGTCCGACTGACCTGCAATCGTGTCAGCAGTTGCAGTTCTGGCGTGGAAACAGACGAGTAAAGAAACAATATAGCGTCTCATGTCATTTAATTATTAAACAGAATGAAATAATATTCGGCATAACTCCAGCACTGAGGCGCTTCTTAAGTAACTAGACGGAAAGCATAAAATGTTCTCGTTCTCACCTTACGTAGTATTCTAATTACAAACCAGAGTGATGAAAATTAAGAACTAAAACACAGGGCAATATTTCAGAGCGAGCTATGTGTGGTAAAAAGCGTATTGCGGGGATTTCAGAATACTGTTGAATACTGAAGGCAATGAAGGTATGAATTACAGTCAGTCGTCAGGTAATCTCTTAGCTCCTTCCTAATCCGAATCAGAGAAATACGTATAAGTTCTGCAACTGTCATCTGCTAAGTTGATAACGAGTCGATCAACAACAGAATCCACGAACCCAACCAGACGCCTCATTTTCTCCTCTTCTTTAATGACTTGCTGTTCTTCATGCCGCCTTTGTCCGGCAGTGACACACGAGATAACTGCTTGCGTTAGTTACAGTACAAACGACAGCGTAACATCGCGAATTGGCGGAACATCGCATCACCTGGAACTCGCCAATGTGTTTCTCGAACCACTCCATCACACTCCTGGCTTTGTCACACGGCGCATTATCTTGCTGAAAAATGCCACTGCCACTGAGAAACATGATCGTCATGGAGAGGTGTACGTGGTCTGCAAGCAGCGTACGGTACTCCTTGGCCGTCACGGTGCCTTGCACGAGCTCCACTGGACCCGTGGTCGCCATCTTGAATGCTGTCTGAGTATAATGGAGCCGCCGCCAGCTTGTCTCCGTGCCGCAGCGCAGGTGTCAGGGAGCTGTTCTCCTGGAAGGTGAAGGATTCGCGCCCTCCCGTAGCCGTGATGAAGAAGGTATCGGCATTCGTTAGACCGGTCAACGCCCTGCCACTGTGCGAACGTCCAATGCCGATGGTCAAGTCTACATTTCAGTCGTAGTTGCCGATGCTGTGGTTCGATGTGTTGGTCGTCGGCTGCCAAGGCCAATCGTTAAGGTACTCTGCCCAGCATTAAAGTCTGATGTTAGCTTATCTTCGAAGGTCATCAGTCCCCTAGAACTTAGAACTACTGAAACCTACCTGACCTAAGGACATCATGCACATCCATGCCCGAGGCACGATTCGAACCTGCGACCGTTGCGGTCGCGCAGTTCCACACTGAAGCGCCTAGAACCGCTCGGCTCCAGATCACAAAATGACAGTACGCAAACTCGAACGGCAGCAGTGAACTACAAATAAAAAATGACAATCGAAAAATAAACCCATAGAAACAGGAATATCAACGTGCAAAACAAAAACACTACCATCCTAATAATTATCCCTCAGAGAATTACAATTTACACCTCAGCGGGTCTACTGTCCACCACAGTATGACGAAGTAAATCGTTTTCCTTACACCTCGCTGCTTCTCTGGAACTTTCTGAACTGTCTTCCCCTTTTCTCTGGAGGGTCGCGTGTTGCTGTTACGCTCAACAACGCATCCAGTGCTACCGGTCACGCACGTGCATGCGAGTCGAAAATCGTCGTGCGATTTACACACGGAACGGTGACATATAGATATCTCGCAGCGGAATTATTGGAATAGTCACCTGAAGCGCTTAATTGCGAATCTGAGTGTATTACGACAACTGCTACAATTTTTTCGCGGAATTTGTGCGTAATGATACGTGGTGAACATGAAAGTATGGAAACAACAAATCACATGACCGTGATTATAGTTGAATTCTTTTAACTTGGCGATTCGCGCATGCCCGCCCAGACGCGGGAGACTGCTGCGTTGCCAGTTGCAAACGACGCACGCGCCAAGAGAAGCAGCGCCATAGTAAAGTATACTTCGCAAACTTACGTTTAGGGGAGAGCGCGCAGTTTATGAAGTAAAGTCACCACGGCCGCATTAACCCTTTCGCTGCTACAGAGACGTGCTCCCCGATTTTGTCATCACTGCACTGCTCGCGTGTGTAGACACATAGTGTTCCGACTGTTTGACACACTTATCATTCGATTTCACAAAAATTATTTGGCCCAAAAATTTGATTTTTACACATCTTCTTGACTGATACCTTCCCCCCCCCCCCCCCCCCATAAAAGAGTTAATTTTGTTTCGATGTTCAACGCAGTTTTTGTGCAGCATTGCACGAAATTTTGAAGAGTTTGCAGAGGTAAAAGTCCATAGCGTATACGTTCCGTATGGTCGATTTTAGTTGCCACAATGTTGAGAATGAAATGTGGACAATATGCCTAAATTTCATATAAAATATACTGCATAACAATATCTCATTTAATTTAAGTGCCAGATAGGTGTCGTATGTAATACTGAGAAATATTCCGTCTTTCGCGACTGTAATAAAAGTTTTATTTATACCGGAGTCATTTCGCTTTTTTCTAAAAAGTTCTTTTTAAAAGAAATTTGGAGAAGTACACAAAACTGAACTGTGGATGTAATAAAACATAGAAACTAAAATATATTGTCAGGGAGGCGCAATGCGCAAAAAATTAGTGTTTGTCACAACTTACAGTAAATACTTGCCAAAACATAGATCAGTTGACGAAAGCATTGAATATGATGATTTTGCCAAAGCAGCGAAGCAAAGAATTGCGCCAGACAATCAAGTAGCTCGGCAACGTACGAGCCGAAATTCTGCTCTAAATAGTACTTTTAATACTGCCACAAAGAATATATTTCAATATGAATAGTAAAACAGCAACTGCAGAAGAGAAGATATACAAACAAAACATTGTTTTTAATTGCTGTGAAAAGAAATATTGGAGGACAAAATTAGAAAAACCGAAAACTTATTGTGATTATAATGAAGAGGCAAAAAACTAGAAATTTCAAAAAATTACATTCAAACGAATAAAATTCATGAAGTGAGACACTTTGATATTGTTTTCAAATAAGCAAAATATTAAGCACCTAATAAGGTATGAACTCCGAACTTTTCGCTTAGCTGTCATACACCTTAACCATTACGCTAACGCAGCTTATCATTCAAATACATTCCTAGAGGACTCAAAAATATCACGGAAAATACCGACAAACACTGTTGGTATTACCATGAATTATTCACATTTCGTCGAAGTACAGGAGGAAGTAACCAATTACTGCCCTTTTTTATTGCGAATAAGCGGTTCGTGAAATTCATACAAACACCTTTCCTTGCTATCGCCTGAATCAGAAGCCTTGTTGCTTGTTTGGTTTAAATAATTAATAGAATATGAAGCAGTCGGAATAAAGAAGGCTTTTTCCAAACTTTGTATAAAAGAAAGTCTGCTATCAAGACATTAATTTTGTTCAATTACTTTATTTATGAGTGTACGTTTCTGAAACTGAAGACACTCGTCCGTGCTCTGCACTGCAGTTGGGCTCTGGCAATGTCGTTCTGTGTTCATTGGCTGACTCTGTTTTGTGACGTCAGATGCGCAGAACGATCCTAAACTCGACCGCCGTCGTAAATGACGCGCACTTTAGTACAGCGTAGGAAAACCGTCTGCATTCGAAACAGCTTCCAGAAGTCTCGGAAAGGATAAGTAGAGGTCCTATATTTATTCCAAAGGGTATTTTATAACGTTCCCCTCCCAAAATTGTGGCAACTTGAGGCACAGCCCGCCAGAAGGACACGGGTAACGGAGTTGGACAGCGATCACGCAGCCTTCTCTCCAAAGTAGACCACAGAGGCTCAATACCACTGAGATCTGGTCAGTGCAGTGGCCAGGGGAGATGTGAAAGTTCATCCTGGGGCTCACAGAACTGTGAGCTGTGTTGGCAAAGGCACCGTCGCCTTTGAATACAGGATTCCCATTGGGGAACAGATATTGTACCATGGAATGGACCTAATCAGTCCAAATGGTCACATAATTCTTGGCAGTAGTGCAACCTTGCAGAGTGATCTAAGGGGGCCGTGGAATACCGAGATATGGCTCCCCAAATCGTCACGAAACCCCCGCTATGTTTCACTGTTGGGACGTAAAGTTGGAAACAGTGTGAAACAAGACTCATCTGGCCAAATGAGTTTTCTGCCATTACTCCATAGTCCAGGTTTGTGGCTTCGGCAACAAGTTTCCCAGTTATGGGTATCTCCATTGTGGTATCGACAGCTACGACGCCACGGCGTAGGTACAAGTTCTTAGGTTGGCACTACGGGACCAGGCGATCCACACCGACGACAGTGCCCTCTGGCCGGAGCTGTGCAGCTCTACGAGCGCCGCTCCAGATTCAGCCCACCTGATCACGAGCAGGCGACCTAGCAAGATTGTTTCTATTGCACAGTGGGCGAGCCACTACAGGTTTTCCCTTTGTAACTTATTTAGCTTTGATTGATGTACCGCTTCGCGCCTACGTGCTTCTTCTTGAACCGTAAAATTACTACTGGTTCACCAAAGGTTATTAATCACAATTTATACACAAAATGTAGGTGCCAAGGAATAACTGATGAAATTACACACAATTTTCAGTAACACTCTTTATTCAAATTTGGTGCAAGACTTGACGATATTTTTTTATTTTGAAAAACATGCATTTAACCAATAAGTCACAATTTACGATAGGAAAGGAGTTTTAAATTATTAAAGTATTATAAAAATTTTCACGCCAGTAAAAGGCAAGTACAGGCAAGCAATTGAACGTATACAACGCCACGGTGTATAATATTTCAAGCTCAGGTAATTACAGGTGGATTTCACTCCATTAATAAATGAATGCAATTTGAATATATGACTTAACTTTTGGGCACACAAATTTCCCATTTGGTTACAACAGCCTCACTCAGGCTCATTAAATGGCGCAGAGTCTAACTTGTCTGCAACATACAAAGACAATGTTGTTTGCAAAACTTCTCAAAATGGAAAAACCAAAACGCATGAGTCATGGCCACGGAGGGGGAGGGGCGGGGCGACACACACAGTTAATAACAGTAACATTTCCAAAATATATAAAAAACAAATTTTACAAATTTCTGCCAGTTAACTTACGGCAAACATACATGCTCGCAAGGTAGGACTTGCGAACTTTTACAACATTCTCCTTTCAAGGCAACAATTTCTACCCGTAATGAAATGGCAAACTTTTGCATAGCAAGAAAACACACCAATAACCAATTGCCTGTATAAAACACATAAGCACGTTGAGTAAAAGCCTTAAAAGGTATTGAATTGGAAAAACACAGAACAGTTTTCGCTGACTAGAAACAATATAAAAAAATCCACTGCGGCGTACATTAACAACTTTGCTTGATTATAGCCAAATGTAAATAAACACAAATTCACGTAAGTTACAGCTTCCAGATGAGTAGGAATTCGTTATGCAATTGACTACTTCTTACCAATAGGCAACAGGAATTTTTCTTCCTCCTTAGAGTACCTTTTACACGTGAGTCTATTAATACTAGTTATGTCAGGCGAGAGAATGGATCAGGTCTTAGTGGTTCAAATGGCTCTGAGCACTTTGGGACTTAACATCTGAGGTCATCAGTCCCCTAGAACTTAGAACTACTTAAACCTAACTAACCAAGGACATCACACACACCCATGCCCGAGGCAGGATTCGAACCTGCGACCGTAGCGGTCGCGCGGTTCCAGAGTGTAGCGCCTAGAACCGTTCGAGTCTGACATTCAGTTTTGCATCTCTCGCACTCTTATTTTTCGTCACTACCATATTCAATTGACGTCTGTCACCATCACTGAACACACACTTTAGACCGCGTTATGGCGTAGATGATGATGTTTTTTGCTTCCGCTACATAAAAATACAGAATAAATCTTCGGTACGGTGCTCCTTCAAGCATGAAACACTTCGGCTCCACTGGTTGTGAAAGCATCCACCACATGAGCACCAATAGTCTCTGGACGTTCGAAGTCACTTAGCTTCGATTTAATGCACTCGCAGCTATGCAGAACAGTTTTCTGTCCACGACTAACACATTCAACGGATTGAGGAAACAGCGTGAGGTGGCGTTCGAGGTCAAATACTGCTGCGCAACCTGCAGGCTTGGACAGCGTCTGCATTTATATTCAAGCAAACGTCTCTCGCGGTGTAACAATTTTGAAAATTCGTGGTAACGTCTCATGGGACCAAAATGATGAGATCATCGGTGACTAGGCTTACACACTACTTAATCTAACTTATGCTAAGGGCAAGACACACACCGCTGCCAAAGGGAGGACTTTAACCTCCCTAAATCGCTTTGGGCACATGCCGCGATGGTTCCTTTGACAGGGCACGGCCGACTTTCTTCTGCAATCCGATGGGGTCGATGACCTCGTTGTTTGGTACCCTCCCCCAAATCAACCACCCAACCACGACCAACTTAGGTTCATTTAGCAACGTACGAGAGTTCCCTCTGTTAACCATTCCATCCCCGTGTTCGATTGACGCAAAATTATAAAGATGGAGGGAGGGAGGGAGGATTGTGACCGGCACATTTTGCTATCGGTGGTCGACGGCATCTAAAGGCGCCGACATCGTTCAAGATGGAGAGGTCCAGTAGCGCCTGGGTAGATCAACTGATCTCATCTCTCTGTATTTCCCTGTCTGGGAGTTGATTCGAAAGTGGAGTGTACAGTACTATTTGTGTTATGGGAGGAGAACTGGATCAGCGAATTGTAGAGGTTTTTTTAAAATAATTTACGAGAACTAATTGGTTACATTAAGTAACTAACTAATCATCAGCTAAAATCATCAACCTGACAACCACATAGTCGAACCTCGTGGGTCTCCGTTTGCGATTTTTTATTTTCCCCAGCCAATCAAATTCTATCTCCTTTAAACAATGTGAAAGATCGACGTCTACGATTCTGCTGTTTGCATACACAAACTCTTCGTCTGCGATGCTGTTATCGCGAGAAGTGGCGAGCGAACACGAGAGGTCGCAGCCTGCCGTGGTAGTACTGGTAGCGCCAGAGGAGACTTCGACGTTAATTGACAATTTGTGGTAATATCCCTCTTCTCTCCACGTAGCTCTTGGTTGCTTGCTCACTGGAGGGATTTTGTCAGATTTGAGTATGCATATTCCTATCTTTGTTATGGGTGGAAACGTGCTTATTGAGTACAGACATTGTGAATAGTTAAACGCGTGTGTAAAGTTTGTCAGAATGGAAATCATCAATTTTCTGATTATAGTAAATTAAAAGTTTTTATTGGTTTCTTTCATGTTTCTTTGCATCGATTAAGGTTAGTTGACCAAACGCCTCGTGTTCGTTCAGTTTCCATGTATAAAAGTATGGCAGTAATTATTGAAACTGGTCCATGCATTGTACTCTGCACATGGAGCACTGTATAGCTTTTTGAAATATTTTCAGCATGTTGCTGATCACGCAGTTGCAGCGGCAAGACGTGGTAAGTTGTCCGTTGCGTACAGGAGCATCGCAGAACAGGTGATAGGAGACGTTCGAGGATATTTTAAAACTCGCAGTCAGATTGTTGAGAACTGATTTCTTTACAGTCCGTGGGAGGAGTAATTGATCTTTACAAATTCTGCTTGATTTTGAATCAGGATACCATAGTTATCACACGCATTTCCGTATGTCTTCGAAGAGTTTCAGTTGTTTGAATTATTCGGTACAACTTATTGCGCTCTTTTCCTTATGTAAGATTCAAGCCACACCTAGCGATACGGGGGATAGGACGTCATAAATTTAAAAAACTAATATTTTTCAAAATTATGCATATTTTGTAGCGCAAATCTTCCTGAATAGTTTGATGTATAAAATATATATATTTGGGAGATCATAACGCTCGGTATTTGATCATACGTGTACCAAGATGCAGTTTCACACCCCTTTGGACAGCATTCTTCTTTCATACATAAGTGAAGAACGTCATCACAGGAATTTCTACCAACTGCTGTAATGGAAGCCATCAAACTCGCATTAAGGCACCTTGCAAATGAAAACTTGTTGATGTCTCCATGTCGGTACTCAAAACCCAAATGAAAGTTTTAACCAATGTGTATGAGAAAGATTGCCAAAAACCATTTTTGCGGTAAGAAATGCACTTGCTATTGGTGTTTATGATGCAGTTTCATGTTTTAATGATGGTGAGCAAAGCAGGAAACATGCTTTAGAGAAAATGGGAATTAAGCCCGGAGTGAACTGCATCAGAGCTTTGTATGCGATTGATAGAGAGCGTCTAGTGAAAGCAGATAAATCATTTTTGGGGGTGATAAAATCAAGAAAAGTGCCTCATATGAATGTGAAAAGGAAGAAAAATGAATCAGAAAATGAAAAAGAACATAATTATGGTGCTGGACAGTTCTAAAAAACTGCAAAATAGAACCAGAAATTTTAACGACGATTTTCCATAAAACACAAATTTCTGTACTCAGGAAGATGTAACATTCAAAATAAATACCCTGTTACTATGAAACTTGGTATGCTTATCAAACACAAACTCCTTAATGTAAAATTCTAGTATTTTCTGAATCTGTTAAAAACTGTGGTAAAAATTGAGGTAATTAACTATAAAATTTGATTTTTTGTAAACATGAAGTTTGAAATGTAATAACTCATTCAGTTTTTCATGTTGTTGTTGTTGTGGTCTTCAGTCCTGAGACTGGTTTGATGCAGCTCTCCATGCTACTCTATCCTGTGGCAGCTTCTTCATCTCCCAGTACCTACTGCAACCTACATCCTTCTGAATCTGCTTAGTGTAGTCATCTCTTGGTCTCCCTCTACGATTTTTACCCTCTACGCTCCCCTGCAATACTAAATTGGTGATCGCTTGATGCCTCAGAACATGTCCTACCAACCGATCCCTTCTTCTGGTCATTTTTTCATAAATTTCATAAATTGTGTAGTTTCGTACACCTGTAAGTATGGTTTGCATGCTGTGCACAATTCACGGAAGAATCTCTTTTACTTGTGAAGAAAAGTGTACCTATAGCAACAAATGCAGCCAATAACAACTGAAAGGATGTTGAAATTTCACATGTAAAAAAAAATATTTTGTTGTGTTTTCGAACTTCAACTGCTATGAGTGTGAATCATGAACCCTTACTGGCCAAGCTGACAAAGTGTTACGAATTTATTTGTGAAAGTATAGACAGTGGAAACCAAAACGTCGTGTGGTGCATCTCCTGCTCCAAGGCGGCCCGTTTGGCGTTCTTTCCTCCTTAAGGCCACGAGTTCCATGTAACCCTTCTTTCTGTAGGAGAGTGATCTGCGCGAACGCCGGACATTTGCCACACTTGCCCCTTCGCCAGGTAGCGATCCCTCAGGTAAGGGACGCCCTTCCTCGCACTTCTTCAGTCCGCTTTCTAACCGCCGTCTCCACATCTTACTCGATACAACCAGTACGTAAGCGACCTCCTTCTTCGACACCTTGGCCAAATACAGAGCTTCTTTTCCCAAATCGAAATATTTATAAATTTTGGGAAACGAAAGCAATACCGACGATTATGTCAGTATGTAATTAGTTGTGCCAAATATAAATATAGATCCCTCTGTCTGTACGGTAACTTCCTTTCACGCTTACTGATTGCGATAGATACAGTCCAACGCCATGGGAGCAACAAGAAAGGAACGATGTAAACAGAATGCGAATGTACGCTAATCATTTCTTTTTGGTTACTGCATTTGTACCTGCTTTAATTACTACAACTGCATGCCCAAAAGACAATAAGGAAAGAAGAAATGGGTATGTGAATGTTTGAAAAGAAGAACGAGATACTCCAAACTAATTTACTCTCTAAAATCCGACATCCATTGCGGCGAAACATTAGTTAATAAAGTGTAGCGGGACAATATTAAAGACGTGACTGAAAGTATGTTCATAAACAGAGATAAGAACATCTATGATTGACATGTCACCTAAAGCCGACGCAGAATTTTAAAATGTTAGAAATAAGGAAATGAAGTAATACAGAATGCTATGCTTGCAACGTACGTTGTTGTTCTACACTGTTTAGCTGTGGTATTTACAGGGTCATAGAGAAAGCATCCTAGGTTTTGGAGGGAAAAGTGGTAATTGTAATGATCTGCACTACAACAGAAACAAGAAGCACAATTTAAGGAAAAATAATCTAACGTGTGTTTCAGCTCAAAAGCTACATTGAAGCAGATTGTTTCTGTGACTTAATATGGGCAGAGGTTATATTCGACCAACGGAATAAATTAATAAATGGGTCCTTTTACCGACCCCTGGTCTGAGATGAAACAGTTGCTGAACAGTTCAAAGGAAACTCGAGTCTCACCACAAATAGGTACCCTACTCATACAATCATACTTGGCAGTGACTTCAATCTACCTTTCGTATGTTGACAAAAATACACTTTCAGTCCCTATTGTACAAAGAAAATAACTTCCGTAATTGTTATAAATGCTTGTTTCAAAATTATTTTGAACAATTAGTTCACGAGTCCATTGAAATTGTAAATGGTTACGAAAATACACTTGACCTCTTGGCCACAAATTATTCTGAGCATCACGACGGATACAGGAATTAGTGAACACACAGTCGTAGCGAGGCTCAATTCCGTAACAAAGAAATTCATCAAAACTAAACGCGAAATATATCTATTTATAAAAGCAACCAAAAATTCGGTTGACTTCTAAGAGACAGCTTCCAATCCTTTCAAACAATGTAAATGAAGACCATATGTGGCTTAAGTTCAAAGAAATAGTATCAACAGCACACGAGAGATTCATTCCCAATAAATTAATAAGAGACGGAACTGATCCCCAATGGTACACAAAACACGACAGAAAGCTAATGCAGGAGCACCGAAAAGGGCAAGTATAATTTAGGCGAACGCAGTCTCCAAGATTGGCGGAGTTTTACTGAGGCTCGAAATTTGGTGAGGATTTCCATGCGAGATGCATTTAATAGTTTCCACAACGAAACTCTCTCTAGAAATGTGGCGGAAAATCCATAGAGATGTTAAGTAAATCAGCAGAAAGGCTCAGTAAGCGATGGGGTGGGGGAGGAGGGGGAGACAAGGGACCCAACCCCTCGGAGCAGGTAAAGTCGTGGCGAATGTCCGGCGTGGCAAATGTCCGCACACCATCTGTGCAGTCCGACCCCTAGTGTCAGCTGCCGATATTCTGCTCTCGGTCCAGCGTCCCGTCCATACTGCGGTGTGTTCGGTAAACTGTTTGTGCTCGGATGCGAGACTGTTGTCGGGCGCGTCGCTCTTCCGGATGACTGGTGGGCAGGCCGCCGGCTGCACCGGCTCACCGCGCCGCATCGACCCGCTGAGACACTCGGGCGGCCTTCTCGGCGCGCCTCGCTCGCAGCACCGCCGCGGGGGTTCCCCTGCCCGCAGCTGGGGGCCCCGTAATCACGCCGCCAGCCTCCCCCCCTCTCCCCCTCCACTGCCCCGCTCCTGGGGAGACTCGTCCCACCCCTGGCTGGCTGGCGGCTTTTCGCGACTCGCCCCTACCCACGTCCCCGACGACACCCCCCGTCAAGGCGGACAGCCACCCCTAGATGCGCATTATCCCTCTCGGGGGCTTTCAAATTAATTTCTAAAATCTCCACTGTTTAATATTCTAATCACGACCGTGCCACCAATTACGCCACAGTTCACGGCTTGCCGGTGATCGGCGAGAGAGCTGCAGTCATTGCCCTATCTCTCTCTCTCTCTCTCTCTCTCTCTCTCTCTCTCTCTCTCTCGCTACTGCCGTCACCGCAGCACCGAATCCGGCAAACCTGCTGTGGGGGCTCAAGTCTAATCACCGTCCCACGCGTTGCAGCTTTATACAGGGTGATTATTTCCATTGTGTACAAACTCTGGGGATTGATCGATGAGAGGATACGGAACAAAAAGGTCTAATGAATTTACGTCCGAAAACGCATGATTTCCATGCTACAGACCAGTTATTCAATCTTACATTGTTACAGAGACTGCCGTCTAATAAGCGCTGTACTCTTCACCCACACTTAACTGTGTTCATGGTTTCCTCCTAGAGAGCGTGTAGTGTCCCTTTTGCAATATTCACCCTTATCGAGGTGAAACATAAATAAAAATGACGGTATGCGACTCAAAATGAATTGCAAACATCGATTTATCTGCGAAAGGTAATAACACTAACTGTAAAAATGTACAATATAGTTCGATAGATCCAGAAAAGACATTATTTTTATTCTATGAGATTATAATGTGTAAGTAATTAACAGAAGTATTATCATCTTTGTAAGAGTATAAAACACAATGCAATGCTCATTTTTTGTCTAGTCTGTTTTGTTCTGTTCGTTCTGGTGTCAGCTGGAATAAGGTACGCAAGCTATTGTGCTGCGCTTGCATTTGTTTCTGCCGTAACGTAATTGCACATATTTAATGGTGTAAACTGGGTCCTAGCAAGAATATATTAGTATAAAGTGATCTCCGTGTGTTATTTCAAGAACCTACGCCACATTTATCTTATGAAAAGAATATTTAATGAAAATTATTTAGCATGTTTCCAGCTGCTGCAGACCGAGTAACAGTGATCTCTGACTGTTGACAATTAGCCGCCATTACGCGGTACATTTAAAAATATTTTTTCACAGCACAATATCTGATAGCCAGAGCGGAAGAAATTATGTTAAAATATTCAGTGAGATTAATTGAAGGAATCCAGTGAAATAATTTTATTAAAACTTGTCTATTTTCTGTGACAGTAATAATTTCAGAGCTGAGTAATACTACGCTATTGCATTTACAGTAATTTGTAGGGAGCCTGGCGCTCGGTAAAATCAGATACAATACGTAATTGGCAACCTACGAAATTCATTACTTTGCTTATTATTTCTCTTTCGTATTTTTTTAATTTTTTTTTTTTGAAAGACAAACGTAAAAACTAACTTAACTAAAGCAGTAACAGATCACGATAAATCAAAGGACAAACAAATTTACTAGGAGAGTGTTTCCTCTAAATAAATAGTTACATTATTTTTTTAAGAGATACTGTTCCTCATACATCATGCCCTGGCGCCCTCCCCTGCGGAAGTAATCGGTAATGCTCTGTCCGATCCACCTTGTAGTGGCTGTGATACAGCGTTGTACACAATGATTCCGCATTCGAACCGAGAGCTCGCCGACATGGTGTTTACTTACGGAAAGCCAATTGGCAACGGGCGGCGGGCACCAAGGTTGCATCAGGAGACCTAACCCCGCCGACAACAACCACAGCATTCTTTGTTTACAACAGTGTTTCGCCGCTTCTCTCAGAAAAGGTCGTTTCAGGAAGCAGGATATCGTGAAGGACGTACCCGAAATGTTCTGTCACGAGGGTTGGAGGAAAATACGGTGTCCGCACAGTTGCCACGCCGGACATTTGCCACGGTTTTACCTGCTCCGAAGGGTCGGGTCCCTTGTCTCCCTCCCCCCCTCTCCCCCTCCTCCTCCTCCTCCTCCTCCTCCTCCTCCACACCCGCCCACCCAGTTTGCTTTCGAAGTTCCTAACGTGACCGCCAGTATGGAAGTTATTACAACGAACAAGGACAGGCCTCCTCCTCATTAGAAAGGTTACGCGTATCTTAAACAGAGGGAATCTAAAGAAGGTGTTGTTACATGGATATGCTTACCCCGAAAAGCGAATCTGTTGCTTTCGAGGAACGGAGAAGTGATGAGCGTATTAGAACATCTCTGTGGACCACCTGACGATGCAGCTCTGAAAGTGAGAAACCAAGTGGAAAGAGCGAAGAGAAAGTCTCGAGAAGAAACTACACAGTTATCGGAGATACACGCGGATGAAATGGGAAATCTACGTAATAAAGTTTATGACTCTGTTACAGTGATGACTAATTCAGAACCTATGAAGAGAACCATGCATCGTCGATGGAATCAAGAATGGGGGAACCAACAAGAGCCTAAAAACTATTGTGAAATCGATCTTCATGAAGATCTATTAAAAATGGGAGATGGCAGTAGTTTTCTTCTTGAAGACTATAGATTAGAGGTGAGAATAATGATTTTTAATGGAAGCAAAAGAAAAGAAAGTTTAAAAACATGTTCCCATTTTTTTTATGGATGGAACATTTAAGAGATGCAGCAAGCAGTTTGCACATATTTGCACAAATCTACACCATACACGTAGACTTAGGAGACCCAATTAAAGAAACAAACATTCTTCCCACTGCATTTGCACTGCTCCCTAACCAGAAGAAAGATACATATGTTCGTCTGATAAAACAGGCAGTCTCTGAGTGGTGTCCTAAACAGCTAAAGGTGGACTTTGGGGCAGCTGCGATATCGGCCATTCGTCAAGTTTTTCTCACAACTGAAGTAAATGGATTCTATTTCCAAATGAAGAAGAGTTTATGGAGAAGAATTCGAGTTCTCGGTCTAACTGAGAAGTATCGCTAGAACGAGGATTTAAGACTTCACGTCAGCATGTGTGCAGCGCTGGCAGTTGTAAAACCGGAGGAAGTACGCAATGGATGGATTGAGATTCATGCAGAAGCTCCTGATAACGGAAGGTTCTCTCAATTTTTTGACTACGTTCTGCATAACTGGCTAGAGAATGAGGATATCGCAACAGAAATGTGGGACTGTTACGGAAAAAGGGACCGAAAGACGAATGCTGTTGAAGGGTGGCATAACAAAATAAATAGTATTATTGGAAACCCTCACCCTACAGTCAACTATTTGGTGGAGTGCTTGAAAAAGGAAGCAGAGCTCACAAGCTACATGTACATGAAATTGGAAATGAATCTTGAAGGTAGGAAGAGGAAGAAGAAGTAATTGAAGCTGGACGACAGGATATAGAGAATCGTAAAGAATTATGAAGAGACTCGCAACATTAGGCCTTGCTTGAAAGCCATTGCCCATGTTCAGTAACTGGACTAAAATACGTTAAAAATAATGTATTAAAAACTATGAAGACCACTGAGTCCTCGCAGATTACTGAGACAAAATTATTAAAACATTCAAGCAGCATTATCGGAGCTAATATTAAGTTGTAATTGCAAATAGAATGTACATTAGCTCAGCGTGTTTACGCTGATTTTACACACGCCAGAATGGTAGATGGTCATTTGTCATTTTCACGGTCCAAAGCTTGTGCACAGTGTGATGCGAATCAGCCTTTAATGTAAAAATTAAAAAGTGTTTCAAGCCTCACAAAAGTATCCCTGTTGTTGTCACGTTAACATAACTTTTTGCTACCTTCTACCATACTATTAAATAATTTTGAGTTCTAAAATAATTTTCTGAAGCTTCAGAATCGCAGCTATCACCTAAAATATCATTGTTAAACTGATAGCATGCGCTTTCGTAAAAGAAAATGGGAACTGAACCTCTGAATTACACCTAAAATTGACATCCCAAAACTGATCTGATGCTAAGGTTTACAATTTTGGCACCTCAAATATTTTTTATTTAAGTTTAGCTGGAAACATTTATGTTGTTGTTGTGGTGGTCTCCAGTTTTGAGACTGGTTTGATGCAGCTCTCCATGCTACTCTATCCTGTGCCAGCTTCTTCATCTCCCAGTACCTACTGCAGTCTACATCCTTCTGAATCTCTTTAGTGTATGCATCTCTTGGTCTCCCTCTACGATTTTTACCCTCCACGCTGCCCTCCAGTACTAAATTCGTAATTCCTTGATGCCTCAGAACATGTCCTACCAACCGATCCCTTCTTCTTGTCAAGTTGTGCCACAAACCCCTCTTCTCCCCAATCCTATTCAATACCTCCTCATTAGTTATGTGATCCACCCATCTAATCTTCAGCATTCTTCTGCAGCACCACATTTCGAAAACTTCTATTCTCTTCTTGTCCAAGTTTAAACGCAGCCAAAACCTCTCAGATAAACAGAAGCTAAACGATGTCAAAGTTAGCCTAAGGATGGCGATGTGTGAAGCGTTCAGTGAATTCGAAAGTAAAATTCTATGTACCGACTTGACAGAAAATCCTAGGAAGTTCTGGTCTTACGTTGAATCAGTAAGTGGGTCGAAACAGCATATCCAGATACTCCGGGATAATGATGGCACTGAAACAGAGGATGAGACGCGTATAGCTGAAATACTAAACAACTTTTTCCAAAGTTGTTTCACAGAGGAAGGCCGCACTGCAGTTCCTTCTCTAAATCCTCGCACGAACGAAAAAATGGCTGACATCGAAATAAGTGTCCAAGGAATAGAAAAGCAACTGGAATCACTCAACAGAGGAAAGTCCACTGGACCTGACGGGATACCAATTCGATTCTACACAGAGTACGCGAAAGAACTTGCCCCCCTTCTAACAGCGGTGTGCACCAAGTCTCTAGAGGAACGGAAGTTTCCAAATGATTGGAAAAGAGCACAGGTAGCCCCAGGGTCGTCGAGCAGATGCGCAAAACTATAGACCTATATCTGTGACGTTTTTTGCTCGCGTATCATGTCGTTTCTGGATACCCAGAATCTACTCTATAGGAATCAACATGGATTCCGGAAACAGCGATCGTGTGAGACCCAACTCGCTTTATTTGTTCATGAGACCCAGAAAATATTAGATACGGGCTCCCAGGTAGAAGAGTTTTTAGCAAACAGAACACAACATGTTGTTCTCAATGGAGAGACGTTTACAGACATTTGAGTAACGTCTGGTGTGCCACAGGGGAGTGTTCTGGGACCATTGCTTTTCACAATATATAGGGTGAGTCACCTAACGTTACCGCTGGATATATTTCGTAAACCACATCAAATACTGACAAACCGATTCCACAGACCGAAGGTGATGAGAGGGGCTTGTGTAATTGTTTAATATAAACCATACAAAAATGCACGGAAGTATGTTTTTAACACAAACCTACGTTTTTTTTAAATGGATCCACGTTAGTTTTGTTAGCACATCTGAACATATAAAGAAATATGTAATCAGTGCCGTTTGTTGCATTGTAAAATGTTAATTACATCTGGAGATATTGTAACCTAAAGTTGACGCTTGAAACCTCCGTCGTTGAGTTGCGTGTTGTAACAAACACGGGCCACTGTCAGCGAGCAGCATCTGCAGGGACATGTTTACGGTGACGACCGTGTTTACGAGTGTGGCTGTAGTGCAATGTTGTGGTTTGGTCTAGCTGTCGCAGTGTCCGCGTGTAGCGCTTGCTGCTGTTGTTATTCTGCATTCGTCTCCGCACGGAGACCAACTGTAGTACACCGTGTTACCAGACGTCTGTGATAGTGTAGTGTTGTAGGAACTGTGACCGTGGTGTATTAGAACTCTGAAAAGGCGGAGATGATACTCATCTATGGCGGGTGTCGACGAAATGCAGCTGAAGCCTGCAGGGTGCATGCAGAACGGTACCCGGACGGAGAGCATCCAACGTGCCGCACATTGCAAAACATCTACAGCCAACTGTATGCAACAGGTATGGTCGTAGCACGCAAATGGGGCCGTAACAGGCCCGTCACAGGAGAAGCGGGTGCAGTTGGTGTGTTAGCTGCTGTTGCCATGAACCCACACAGGAGTACACGGGACATTGCGAGAGCCGGTGGACTGAGTCAAAGTAGTGTCATTCGCATACTGCATCGTCACCGCTTTCACCCGTTTCATGTGTCGCTACATCAGCAATTACATGGTGATGACTTTAATCATCGAGTGCAATGCTGTCAATGGGCATTAACAGAGAATGCGTTGCAGTTCTACCTGTTTACCGATGAAGCGGGTTTCACAAACCATGGGGCAGTGAATCTACGGAACATGCATTACTGGCCCGTGGACAATCGTCGCTGGCTCAGACAGGTAGAGCGACAGCGACCGTGGACAGTAAATTTACGGTGCGGAATCATTGGCGACCACCTCATTGGTCCTCACTTTATTGCAGGGGCCCAAACAGCTACAACATACATCGCATTTCTACAGAATGTCCCACTGGAAACGCGTCGACGTATGTGGTATCAGCATGATGGTGCACCTGCACATTCCGCAATTAAGACTAGGCTGACCCTTGACAGGATGTTCGACGGGCATTTCATAGGACGTGGAGGACGCAATAATTGGCCAGCCCGTTCTCCTGATCTTACACCTCTGGACTTCTTTCTGTGGGGTACGTTAAAGGAGAATGTGTACCGTGATGTGCCTACTACCCAAAAAGATATGAAACAACGAATTGTGGCAGCCTGCGGCGACATTACACCAGATGTACTGCGGCGTGTACGACATTCATTACGCCAGAGATTGCAATTGTGTGCAGCAAATGATGGCCACCACATTGAACATCTATTGGCCTGACATGTCGGGACACACTCTATTCCACTCCGTAATTGAAAACGGAAACCGCGTGGGTATGGTTTGTGTTACTTAAGTGGCAGACTCTGCAAGAGAGGCGCTACTTATACCTGCCGAGGAGATCACGAATGTAAAATTAGAGAGATTCGAGCGCGCACGGAGGCTTTCCGGCAGTCGTTCTTCCCGCGAACCATACGCGACTGGAACAGAAAAGGGAGGTAATGACAGTGGCACGTAAAGTGCCCTCCACCACACACCGTTGGGTGGCTTGCGGAGTATAAACGTAGATGTAGATAAATTAGTCTCTCGAGCTGTATCCACTATCACTTAAATGACTTCACGTAATGGAGAGCTAGCGAGTGGTTACCAGAATTTGTAACGCGCAGTGTCGGGTGCAGTCGGAGCTGCCTTGGTGGCTGAGGATGAGACACCGGCTGAAACAGCACGCTGACTTCTCCCCCGCTTCGCCGCACCCTCGCACACGACTGGATCACAGCGACAGTGACACAATCCGCCCACATCACTCGTGTCGCCCGCACTCTGCGGGTCATCTGAGCGGACAGCCGGCCGTTTCCAGCACGGAACCGGCTCCCCTCGTCAGTGTTCGCGTCTCACCGCCCGCCAACAGCGCAGTTAACTCGATCCACTCAGCCCCGTCCACCCCCACTCCACCCCTGCGATTAGTTCGGCCACAGATATTTTTAAAAACCGAGTGTCGATGGCGGGTGAATGTCGGGTCATAAAAGATGTATCGCGCCAGAGAAGGGGACGCTTGAGTGAGGCAGCGGTCCCTCCCCTCCCCTCCCCTTCACCGCTCACCGCAACCCCCCTCCCCCCTCCTTTCCTCCCCACTCAGCAGTCCATTATTCCCCAACCCCTGAGCTGACGAGTCCCCACAGCTTTGTTGCGCGGCTGTCAATTGCTGTTATTATTTCAGAAGTCGGTGGCGCCTCCACGGTCGGCGCTGACCGAGCTGTCGACCCGCCCACACCGCTGTTAAACAGGGTTTCCACTCGGTACAGCTCTCATCCTGAGAAGCGAGAAGGAACGTTTTTAACGTTCAACGGCCAAGATCGTGTAAATATTTCTTCATTTCACACAACAGGTTTCGACAGATTTTGCTGCTACCTTCAGGCTATTTACAATTTGTACAGAAACCAGATGGCAGTCATAAGAGTCGAAAGAGTCGAGGGACATGAAACGGAAGCAGTGGTTGGGAAGGGAGTGAGACAGGGTTGTAGCCTCTCCCCGATGCTATTCAATCTGTATATTGAGCAAGCAGTAGAGGAAACAAAAGGAAAGTTCAGAGTAGGTATTAAAATCCATGGAGAAGAAACAAAAACTTTTTGAGGTTCGCCGGTGACATTGTAATTCTGTCAGAAACAGCAAAGGACTTGGAAGAGCAGTTGAACGGAATGGACAGTGTCTTGGAAGGAGGGTATAAGATGAACATCAACAAAAGCAAAACGAGGATAATGAAATGTAGTCGAATTAAGTCGGGTGATGCTGAAGGTATTAGGTAGGGAAATGAGACGATTAAAGTAGTAGAGGATTTTTGCTATTTGGGGAGCAAAATAACTGATGATAGTCGATGTTGAGAGGATATAAAATGTAGACTGGCAATGGCAAGGAAAGCGTTTCTGAAGAAGTGAAATGTGTTAAAATCGAGTATAGATTTAAGTGTCAGGAAGTCGGATCTGAAAATATTTGTTTGGAGTGTAGCCATGTATGGAAGTGAAACGTGGACGATAAATAGTTTGGACAAGAAGAGAATAGAAGTTTTCGAAATGTGGTGCTACAGAAGAATGCTGAAGATTAGATGTGTAGATCACGTAAGTAATGCGGAAGTATTGAATATAATTGGGGAGGAGAGGAGTTTGTGTCACAACTTGACTAGAAGAAGGGATCGGTTGTAGGTAGGACATGTTTTGAGGCACCGAGGGATCACCAATTTAGTACTGGAGGGCAGTGTGGAGGGTAAAAATCGTAGAGGGAGACCAAGAGATGAATATACTAAGCAGATCCAGAAGGATGTAGGCTGAAGAAGGTACTGGGAGATGCAGAGGGTTGCACAGGATAGAGTAGCAGTGAGAGCTCCATCAAAGCAGTCTCAGGACTGAAGACCACAACAACAACAGCAACGACCTGTACACCATTTGTGCTTCCTCGTTGCTAATAATCGTCTTTAACATATACACTGAAGAGCCAAATAAACGGACACACCTGCCCAATATAGTGTAGGGCCCTCGCGACTGCGCAGAAGTGCTGCAAGGCGACGTCGCGTGGGCTCGACTAATATCTGAGGTAGCGCTGGAGGGAAACGACACCATGAATTCTGCAGGACTGACTATCAATCCATAAGTGTACGAGGGGATGGCGATCTCTTCTGAACGGCATGTTGCAAGGGATCCCAGATGTGATCAATGATGTTCCGCCGGCCGGTGTGGCCGAGCGCTTCTAGGATCTTCAGTCTGGAACCGCGCGACCACTACAGTCGCAGGTTCGAATCCTGCCTCGGGTATGGATGTGTTTGATGTCCTTAGGATAGTTAGGTTTAAGTAGTTCTAAGTTCTAGGGGACTGATGACCTCAGGTGTTGTCCCATAGTGCTCAGAGCTATTTGAACCAATAATGTTGATGTGTGGGAAATTTGGTGGACAGCGGAAGTATGTAAACACAGAAGAGTGGTCTTCGAGCCACTATGTATAAGTTTTGGACGTCCGAGGTGTCGCATTGTCCGGATGGAATTGCCCAACTCCGTCGGAATGCACAATGGACATGAATGGATGCAGGAGATCAGAGAGTATGCTTACGCACTTGCCACCTGTCACAGTCGTATTTAGACGTATCAGGGGTTCCATATCACTCCAACAGCACGCGCCTCACACCAACACAGAGCCTCCACCAGCTTGAACAGTCGTCTGCTGACATCGACTCATGAGATTGTCTCCATACCCGTATACGTCCATCCGCTCAATACAATTTCACACGAGACCAGGTGACATGTTTCCAGTCATTAACAGATCAATGTCGATGTTTACGGACCCAGGCGAGGCGTAAAGCTTTGTGTCGCGCAGTCATCAAGGGTACACGAGTGGGCCTTCGGCTCCGGAAACCCATATCAATGATGTTTCATTGAATGGCCTGCAGCTGACACTTCTGATGTCCCAGCATTGAAATGCCGAAGGTGTGCGCTTCAGTCACGTTGAACGATAACCTTCAGCTCAAATGATTCAAATGGCTCTGAGCACTATGGGAATTAACAAATGGTTCAAATGGCTCTGAGTACTACGGGACTTAACATCTCAGGTCGTCAGTCCCCTGGAACTTAGAACTACTTAAACCTAACGAACCTAAGGACATCACACACATCCATGCCCAAGGCAGGATTCGAACCTGCGACTGTAGCGGTCGCGCGGCTCCAGACTGTAGCGCCTAGAACCGCTCGGCCACACTGCCCGGCTGGAAAAGTGTACTTAGATGGTTTCTGCAATAAGTGATTCAAATGTGGCAGGCGCCAGAAGTGAAGGTGTTGCGAGGTGCCCGCCGCGCAGCACTGCGACCCTCCCTCGTGGTGGTCAGATGTGGTCTGTGGGAACACTGAGCCTGCCTGCCCTCGCGGTCCCACGCCATCCACCATGGCGCGCTGCCACATACGAATGCCCCACACATCTGGGTATTCCCCAGTGTGGCTGCTGCTGGACTCCAACCAGCTGCACTGGATGGCAATGCGTGAGGTGCACATATGGAGAGGTTACGACATGCTTAGTGCACCGTACTGTGGTCCACCGTCACGGTGGCCAGACACGGTAAGCGGGAAGAACGAGAACGAGTGAGAGGGTCCCGTACAGTCGGCCATCAGAGCGCTAACACAACTGAATGCCCCACTGCTTCCTAATTTGGCTGCTGGTAGACTCCGACCAATGGTGCTTGAGGGATTACGATGTGCTTGATGAAAATTTCTGCCTCCTCGCTAATGCCAGGCTCTTACAAGTGATTTGCAGAGTATTGGTCTAGAGGTAGATGGTGGTCAGACATGGGCGGTGGGAACCTTGACAATGAGAATACCTGCCGTAATTGTCTCATGGAATCCACTATAGCGGCGCTGTAACGTATGTATCCCCCACAAATTTGGATGTTGCTCGATTCGACCAGCCACCAAAACGGAGATGTACAGTGAGACACCTTTCAACTCAGTCAGATATGGAAACAAGTATGTGTCATCTCCGTGTCTTTCACAGACATTACTCAACATCTGACGCTGTTCACGGGCCTTATATACTCTATTAAGCCTGCTAACAACACCAAAATATGAACACCACTGATCCACCCTTGGGGGTGTTCTATCCATCACAGAAAATGGCAGCTCTAATCATTTACATACCTGCTGATGGTGTGTAAGAGTGCAAGTTACATTCACACACTGGACACCGTCTTGTGTGTGCTTCAGTTTTTTTGTCAGGCAGTATAAATCAGATGAAATTAAAATGTTGCAGAGACCTTCTCACAGAGTGATGTAGCGCAGTGGTTAGCACACCGAACTCGCATTCGGGAGGCCGGCCGGGGTGGCAGAGCGGTTCTAGGCACTTCAGTCTCGAACAGCGCGACCGCTACTGTCGCAAGTTCGCATCCTTCCTCGGGCATGGCTGTGTGTGATGTCCTTAGGTTAGTTAGGTTTACGTAGCTCTAAGTTCTAGGGGACTGATAACCTCAGATGTTAAGTCCTATAGTGCTCAGAGCCACTTGAACAATTTTTTCGCATTCGGGAGGACGACAGTTCAAAACCGCGTCAAACCATCCTGCTTTAGGTTATGCGTTTTTTCCCGAAATCACTTACGGCAAATACGTCGATGGTTCCTTTGAAAGGGCATGGCTGTCTTCCTTCCCCATCGTTATCTAATCCGAAAGGGAGCGATTACCCCATTGTTTGGTTCCCTCCCCCAAAGCAGTCAACCAAGACCTTGTCATGTCTCCGACGTCTGTGATGTACCGGGTGATCACAAAGTCAGTATAAATTTGAAAACTTAATAAACCACGCAATAATGTAAATAGAGAGCTAAAAATTGACACGCATGCTTGGGATGACATGGAGTTTAATCAGAACCAAAAAAAAGTAAGTATTGCTAGACGCGTGAAAGATCTCTTGCACGCGTCGTTTGGTGATGATCGAGTGTTCAGCCGCGACTTTCGTCATGCTTGGCCTCCCAAGTCCCCAGACCTCAGTCCGCGCGATTATTGGTTTTGGGGTTACCTGAAGTCGCAAGTGTATCGTGATCGACAGACATCTCTAGGGATGCTGAAACACAACATCCGACGCCAATGCCTCACCATAACTCCAGACATGCTTCACAAGGCTATTCACAACATTATTCCTCGACTACAGCTATTATTGAGGAATGATGGTGGACATATTGAGCATTTCCTGTAAAGATCATCCTCTTTGCTTTGTATTGGTTTGTTATGCTAATTATTGCTATTCTGATCAGATGAAGCGCCATCTCTCGGATACTTTGTACCTCTCTATCTACATTATTTCGTGATCTGTTCAGTTTTCAATTTTATACTGACTTTTTGATCACGTGGTATATGTGCACACTGAAGCTACGAATGGAAATCTGTACAGAGGGTGGCATTCAAACCCAGGTCTGCTGCTCACGAGGCGCTAATCACTACTGGATTGAGGAGAGAGGTCCTTGCCGTTGTGCCAGGATGGCGATGCCTACTGAGCAGGACACCTGGTCTCCAACCCGTGCCTTGGCACAAATTTTCATTTGTCGTTTCAGTCTGCATACATACAGCATAAATAACAAACAGACCCGAACTTTTCGACTCTGTAAGTGTAGAACAGGGAATCAGTGATCATAAGGCCGTTTCAGCATCCCTGAATATGGAAGTTAATAGGAATATAAAAAAAGGGAGGAAGGTTTATCTGTTTAGCAAGAGCAATAGAAGGCCGATTTCAGACTACCTAACAGGTCAAAACGAAAATTTCTGTTCCGACACTGGCAATGTTGAGTGTTTATGGAAAAAGTTCAAGGCAATCGTAAAATGCGTTTTAGACAGGTACGTGCCGAGTAAAACTGTGAGGGACAGGAAAAACCCACCGTGGTACAACAACAAAGTTAGGAAACTACTGCGAAAGCAGTAGAAACGACTTCCCGACACATCTATACTCGATGTTAACAAATATCTCTTCTTCAGAAACGCATTCCTTGCCATTGGTAGTCTACATGTTATATCCTCTCTACTTCGAACATCATCAGTTATTTTGCTCCCCAAATAGCAAAACTCCTTTACTACTTTAATCGTCTCATTTCCCTATCTAATACCTTCAGCATCACCCGACTTAATTCGACTACATTTCATTATCCTCGTTTTGCTTTTGTTGATGTTAATCTTATACCCTCCTTCCAAGACACTGTCCATTCCGTTCAACTACTCTTACAAGTCCTTTGCTGTCTCTGATAGAATTACAATGCCATCGGCGAACCTCAAAGTTTTTATTTCTTCTCCATGGATTTTAATACCTACTCCGAACTTTTGTTTCGTTTCCTTTGCTCAATGTACAGATTGAATAGCATTGGGGAGAGGCTTGAACCCTGTCTCACTGTACAGATCGTAGGGATCTATAAAAGAGCGATTTGAGAAGGAGAAGTTTTTTAATTATGTAGTCCCACCCCACCGCTCCTCTTATCTTGCTTCAGTACGGACGTGGCTGACGAACCGTGTAAGAGCAGCCTCATATCCAGAATGGAAACGGCGGCAGCGCCAGGGGGAAATGTCGCGGCGTTGTGGTGGTCCGGGCCCCGAGCAGAGATGACGTCACAGAGTGGCGGCGCGTCAGGATGGAGCGAGCGAGCCCACACCACGACGCGGCCGCCCGCGGCGGACAAGTAAATCTCGCCGCGTACACGAGTAAAGCAGAGCAAGGCGGCGGCCGCGTGAATGGGCGGCGGCGGCGGCGGCGAGGTGCGTGTCGCGCTGCGTTACGCGCCTAGGGCTTCTTCGCCTCTTGTTTTTACGCACGAGCTGACGCACCGCACCCTCTCACGCGCACACACTTTTTGTTTTTCTCCTCTCTTCTGTTCCTCGCAAACGCGAGCGCGTGCGGCGTGTAGCGGGTCTACGGCTCGTTCAGTTTTTTCCCCCCCACCCTTCTCCCCCTCCCTCCGTCAGTTCCTCCCACCGACGGACCGCCTCCCACACCCCCTTACCGATGCGGCACAAATGAAGGGGTCCGGGACAATGGGAAAAAAATCTTTATGCCTCTCTGCGAGGCCATTCTCCAGAGCGCTGCGCCGTGGCTGGGCGCCCCTTTAAGGCACCAACACACACACACACACACACACACACACACACACACACGAAAGGAAATACACACAACTCACTCCTGAAGTATCGACCGCCACTGGGTCCGAACACGTCTCAAATAAAGTACGGTGCGGTTGCAGTGAAAGTGCACCTACTCGAGGAATCTTATGGCTGTAGTTACAATATGGCAGCTGAACTTAGCACGTATTCTAATGGGTTCCATTTCTGGCCACGAGGTGCAAATCTGGAGCTGTGAATGCAGGGAAGATGCACAGAAACGTTTCCATATGTAATGGATTAGGAATGTGACGTGAGCAGAAGAGGTCAAACAAGTGAGAAGGGCGTAATGTTGATTTTATTATTAAACCGCTGCTTACAAATTTATTGAATAGGAGCACTGGAGACGTCGATGAGATGCTGTACACCGCCATATTGGCACCTGGTGGCCAAAATTAAAACTAGTTTTTTGTTTTCAGTGTAAATAGGCTCCACATAAAAACATTAGCATATTTACAAAGTTTCGCAGCCTGAAACTCTTTCGTATTTTTTTTTAATTGAACAGTGTCCTACAGAATTCTCCCTGACAAATACAGCTCAAACTTAACCTACTCATTTATAACCCACAATATAAAAGCCCAACGTAATCTGACTGCTATCCAATAATTAACACAAAAGAGTGGCCCTGAACTGCAAGAAATGCTAACAATAATACCAATCCAAAAGATATGAAATTAAAGAAATATGAAACTAGCCGAGAGGTCTAAGGCACTGCAGTCATGGACTGTGCAGCTGGTACCGGCGGAGGTTCGAGTCCTCCCTCGGGCATCGGTGTGTGTGTCTTTGTCCTTAGGATAATTTAGGTTAAGTAGTGTGTAAGCTTAGGGACTGATGATCTTAGCAGTCAAGTCCCATAAGATTTCACACACATTTGAACATTTGAAATATGAAACTACTTCCAACTGTGTTAACGGCCTAAACTCGTTCCAATCACGAATCCTGATAGTGGAAACCTCATTCTCTTTCATAAGTCACTTACCTCACAGAAAACCTTCATAACACGAACTACAGTAATTACAGCAAGTAGCAACAACACCCAGTTAAATAAAAAGATTCTAACTACTACAGACTCTAAATACTGGGAGGCATATGGTTAGCACAAAAGAGATTTTGTTGTAGAGCAAACAATGTATTTAGAAAATTTTACCTTATTCATGTGACATCCGGTTCCAAAAATTCTATAGCTGTCAATAATTCGACTAGTCAAACATTATCTACAGCACTCACCCTCAAACATTTCCTTGCATATTTCCTTATAAACGCATCGCTTCATCTCACTTCAGACTGCATGCCGTACCAACAGAGAGTCTCCACTAAGAACATCATGTCCATACACTTCGCTAACTGCCAGCCCGTCCAACAACTGAAACAGTTGCCGGGGGCGCAGATAACACAGTCTATAGCGCTGGCAACATACAAAGAGGCTACTTACAAGCCATACGATAATACGGTCCTCACTGGACCTCTGTGAGTAGCTACACTTTAATTATAACCACCAAGTACTTTTTTGAAGGCCCTACATCACGGAAATATGGTACACTAATTGATCAAAAGTATCCACACACCAGTTACTGGACATCAGTATGATATGTGCCCACCCATCGCCTTGAACTTTGCTGGGGAAACTTTCAATGTGACTGAATGTGTGAAGCCCAGTTTTTCTCAAGAGCCGAAACCACAGGAGGTCTGGCGTATGGAGCGAAGACAACCTTCTAACTCATCCTAAAGGTTTCCATTGGATTCAGTTGGGACTCAGGTTACGACAGTCTATTTGAGGAATGCCACTGTCTACAAGGGATTGCCTCACAGATAACTGCTTTATGACAGGATGCGCTGCCATTCTCAGACAAACTATCTCGAAACTGTTTCTTTAGTGTAGAGAGTAAGCAAACCCACGAAATGTGTTGATATCCTTCTTTATTTATCATTTTCTTAACTGCAACTAGGGGACCCCACCATAACCACGAAAAATACCCCCATCCCACAACACCACCTCCTCTGTACTTCACTGTACTAAACATGAGGCAAGATAACGTTCTGCAGCCATCCACCAAACTCAAACTGTCCCACTCGGTTTCCAGATGGCACAGCGCGGTTCATCACTCCAAATCACTCTTTCCAGTCATCCACTGTCCAGTGGCTTTGCTTTTACATCGCCTCAGGCTCTGCCTTAACGACTATCTTCTCGACCATTGTACCCCATTTACTGTAACTTCCTATGCACGGTCACTGTGCTAACCAGACTGCTGGCAGCACTTTGGAACTTACAGTGGTTCCTTCCGCTGATTTCGTGCGATTTTTTACAAACGCTTTCCACAGTGGTCGGCGCTCACTGTCGGTACATGGGGCCTGCTAATACTTGTTTAACTGCGACTGTTCCTTCGCGTTTCCACACAATCACATCACCAGCGGTCGACATCTACATCTACATATGTACTCCAATAGCCACCAAGCGTAGTGTGGCGGAGGGCACTATTCGCACCGAAGTCATATTTGCCTCGTCTGTTCCACTCGCGCATCGCGCGAGGCAAAAACGACTGTCTGAACGCCTCAGTACGAGCTAATTTCCCTTATGTTTGAATCGTGATCACTGCGCGATTTGAAAGTTGGTGGTAATAATATATGCTCTACATCCTCGGTGAAGATCGGATTTCGGAATTTAGTGAGCAGCCCCTTCTGTTTAGCGCGCCGTCTATCTGAAAGTGTGTCCCACTTCAAACTTTCTATGACATTTGTTATGCTCTCGCGATGGCTAAATGTACCAGTCACGAATCTTGCCGCTCTTCTTTGGACTTTCTCAATCTCTTGAATCAGACCCAACTGGGTAGGGTCCCACACAGGCGCGAACAATACTTCAAGACTGGACGAACCAACGCATTGTAAGCTATTTCCTTTGTTGAAGGACTGCATCGCTTCAGGATTCTACCAATAAACCGCAATCTAGAGTTCGCCTTTCCAGTTACTTGTGTAATCAGATCATTCCATTTGAGATCATTTCGAATAGTCACACCGAGATACTTGACCGACGTTACCGCTTCGAAAGAATGGGCATTTATTTTGTACTCGTACATTAATGGGGATTTTCGCCTTGTTATACTCAGGAGGTTACACTTACTAATATTGAGAGATAACTGCCAGCCATTACACCACGCATTCACTTTCTGCAAATCCTCATTGATTTGTTCACAACTTTCGTGTGATACTACTTTCTTGTAGACTACAGCATCATCGGCAAACAGTCTAATGCCGCTTTCAATACCATCAACCAGATCGTTTATGTAATTCGTAAAAAGCAGCGGACGTATTACGCAGCCCTGGGCCACACCTGAAGTTACGTTTATTTCTGTTGAAGTCACCCCGTTCAGGACGACATACTGCTCTCTGCCTGTTAGAAAACTTTCTATCCAGCCGCAGATGTCATCGAAATGGTTCAAATGGCTCTGAGCACTATGGGACTTGACAGCTATGGTCATCAGTCCCCTAGAACTTAGATGTCATCGGATAGACCGCAAGCGCGCTCTTTTTGGAGCAAGCGACAGTGCGGAATTGAGTCGAACTTCGAAAGTCGAGGAATATGGCATCAACCTGGGAGCCGGTATCTAGAGCCTCTTGTATATCATGCACAAAGAGGACCAGCTGTGTGTCGCATGACCGCTATTTCCTAAAACCGTGCTGGTTTCTGCAGATGAGCTTCTCAGTGTCTAGAAATGTCATGATGTGTGAACACAAAATATGTTCCATGATTCTACAACAAATCGATATCAGCGAAATTGGCCGTTAATTATGTGCATCCGATTTTCTACCCTTCTTATAGATTGTTGTGACCTGGGCCTTCTTCCAGTCCCGTGGAACTTTCCATTGTTCCAATGATCTCTGATAGATGACGGGTAAGAATGGTGCTATATTTGTAGCATAGCCAACATACAATCTTTCGGGGATACCGTCTGGGCCAGATGCCTTCCTGGCGTCTAAGGATCTTAACTGTTTTACAATTCCAGATACACTAAACACTATGTCAGCCATCCTTTCGTTTGTTGAATAACTGAAAGGAGGAATGGTGCTGCAGTCCTCTATCGTAAACGAGTTTTTGAAAGCTAGGTTTAGACAGCTTTAGAAGGTTTGAAATGTTCCTGTGGAGCTGCCACTTAGATGACACCCAATGACCAGTCCACGTTCGAAGTCACTCAGCTCTTTTAATCGACCCACCCTGCTGGTACTGCTTCTGTGCTAACAACGCATCTCTCCTTATCTCCCGTGTATGCAGGTGGAGGCAACTCCCTTGAGACCCAGTGGTTACTTCCGCATTACATAAGGCTGTCTCGATACTTCTGATTAGATAGTGTACATCAACCTAAACTAAACTCTTATGCATTTCTCAGAAAATGAAAGAACATAAGTACATCTTGTTTTACATCTCTAGATGTACTTGCTAAGCAACTTGGGAGTTAAAGATTTCCTGCGGCCCCAGTTGCCAGCACACAGGCAAGCGGATGAATATTTAACGACCTTGTGCGTAGCACGCACCTACCTGTTTCCCCCTCGCCGCATATCTTCTCGCACTGCTGCTACAGTTCAGTCAAGTAATTGTATATTCAATTAGCTTTCGGTTGGGAGAGCTTGCAAATAATGAGGATCGCAAATGTCAGTTAAAAATGCGCTATATTCCAAGAGTAAAATGCATTAACACTGACTACGCTATCGATGTACTGTTTTAGTAATGCAATCATCGTAAGCTGCAATTAGCACTTCAGCCACAGTAGTCTATTTGCTGTGCATTACGACCTGTTAAGTGCTGTTCAATCACATTGGTCGTTTACTAGCACCGCTATTATTTGAAAGTCAGTATTCAGATATTTAGTTCTGCTTTCAATAGACGGTACAATTTCTTTTACTTAATACAAGTTCGTCTGAATGATGCTACCATTCACTTCCACGAGTATAAGCGTGATCCTTTTGCAACGAGGCTGGCAGTTGATCTTGCGACACTGTAAGAAGGCTGTATAGGTTCTTATGTTAGTAACGTCACCTAGCGCTCTGTATGAAAATCACTGGATGCGCTGTGTGCAGTCTGTGGCTGATTTGCATTGTTGTCTGCCATTGTAGTGTCGGGCTGTTGGCTGTTAACAGCGCTTAGCGTTGCGCATTTGGAGGTGAGCCGCCAGCAGTGGTGGATGTGGGGAGAGAGATGGCGGATTTTTGAGAGCAGATGATCTGGACGTGTGTCCATCAGAAACAGTACATTTGTAAGAATGTATGTCGTGATCTGCTACATATATTATGACATTTGAACACTATTAAGGTAAATACGTTGTTTGTTCTCTATCAAAAGCTTTCATTTGCTAACTATGCCTATCAGTAGTTAGTGCCTTCAGTAGTTTGAATCTTTTATTTAGCTGGCAGCAGTGGCGCTCGCTTTATTGCAGTAGTTCGAGTAACGAAGACTTTTGTGAGGTAAGTGGTTTGTGAAATGTATAGGTTAATGTTAGTCAGAGCCATTCTTTCGTAGGGATTTATGAAAGTCAGATTACGTTGCGCTAAAAAAATATTTTGTGTCAGTTTAGTGTTGATCAGAATAGGTAAAGAGCGAAATGTCTGAGTACGTTCAGTTTTGCTCAGTTGTTTGAAAATCAAATAATGTAAGAGATTTATCAGCACAGTAATTCAATAATTTTTCTAAGGGAACGTTTCAACACCCAATACGGGCGAAAGTTTCTGCACACTTGAATTTTAACTACACACAGTTTAGGTCTCCCTCAATCAGAATGTTAACTGAATTATGATCGGGGCCACATTTGTTGACTCCGTAACTGTTACGGCGCGTTGTGGCCGAGAGGTTCTAGGCGCTTCAGTCTGGAACCGCGCAACCGCTACGGCCGCAGGTTCGAATCCTGCCTCGGGCATGGATGTGTGTGATGGTCTTAGGTTAGTTAGGTTTAAGTAGTTCTAAGCTCTAGGGGACTGATGACCCAAAAAGTCAAGTCCCATAGTGCTCAGAGCCATTTGAACCATTTTGTTACGGCGCGATTGATCGTTACCTCGACAAGACATACTAATTTGGAAAGCAAGCTTTTCGTAATAATTTACAGGCTCTTTTTGTTGATGAACAGTAATGTGAAACTTGTAATTTACATGGTGAAGATTTTAACGCGACAGTAGGCATTGTAGGCCGCTCATGGGCCAATAAATATGGTGTGCAGACTCACGCACTATGTGTGAACAGCCACACACAGCGCTCTCGAGAGAGGGGGGGGGGGGGGGGAGGAGAGGCGGCAGCTACCAGTTCTGAGACTGGCAGCGATACTACAGTTCGCTTACAACTTCGAAAGTGTTTTCCAGATCCGTATTCCGGGAATGTCATCAGAGTGAGAATAAACAAACGGAACTCACACAACATTATGTATACATCCGACCGCGGTAGCTGAGTGGTGAGCGCGACGGAATGTCGTACCTAACGGCCCGGAATCCATTCCCGGCTGGGTCGGAGATTTTCTCCGCTCAGGGACTGGGTGTTGTGTTGTCCTTATCACCATCATTTCATCCCCATCGACGTGCAAGTCGCCGAAGTGGCGTCAAATCGAAAGACTTGCACCAGGCGAACGGTCTACCCGACTGTTGGCCCTAGCCACACGGCATTTCTATTTCCATTGTGCATACACTAAACTGCACAAATAAGACTATGTACATACTGTGCACGTGTACATCTGCCGACGTCTCTGTCAAATGTGAACCTTTGTGATGCTTAAAAAAGCGGTACTCAGTGGGTGCGTGCCATACAACTATCAGATCGCTGTAGTATCAATTCCGTGCTTTTCTTATTGTAACAGTAGTGTCCGATCAGGATGTATGGTCTTCTAGCGTTCCGGCTTAACGGACAACAGCCTGTGAACCGCAGAGGTGAGACAGGTAACGGACCCTATCTTGGTCATTTTGGCATGCTTATATACTGGGTTATAATTAGATTTTAAGTGTTGTTGGAAAAATATGCGTTTTAAACCAACAGCGCTTTTAAGATTTTACACTTGACAGACATCTATCAATGTAGTGGTGTACAGCATCAAAGTAATCCCGAGTTCGAGTCTCGGTCCGGCACACAGTTTTAATCTGCCAAGAAGTTTCACATCAGCGCACACTACGCTGTAGAGTGAAAATTTCATTCTCAAGTAATCCTATATTTGTGCTTTAGCGTATGCAAGATGTTCCTGTGTCATCGACATCGATGTGCTTGCATTTGTTTGTTTGTCCTTTGTATCAGCTACAAATGGCGATGGGCTGTATGCCCGAATACTGGTCTGGCAAATAAACACAAGCGCAGCTCATAGTGTGCAACAAGATGTCCTTTACCCAGCATACAACATTTTCATAACACAAAACGTTATGTAGACTACAGAAAAAAAAATTTGGCTTTCTGCTGGACCGCCAGCGATTGCGCTTAGCATGAATAAAAAAAGGTGTAATTATGGAGTCTTCCGTCACTTCTTGGTAGAACAGATTCATACATAACATTTAAAAAAACTGTTTTTGTTCTACTAATGTTTGTTTATTTTGAACTGCTTATTGGCATATTGCGGCATCGTCAGGAGCAAGTACCGTATCACCTGTACTGCAAATGACAGCCGGCTTGGATGGCCGAGCGGTTCTAGGCGCTACAGTCTGGAGCCACGCGACCGCTACGGTATGCGGTCGCAGGTTCGAATCCTGACACGGGCATGGGTGTGTGTGATGTCCTTAGGTTAGTTAGGTTTAAGAAGTTCCAGGGGACTGATGACCTCAGATGTTAAGTCCCATAGTGCTCAGAGCCATTTCAACCATTTTTTGCAAATGACAGACAGCTACACGGACGTGTTTTGTTAAGGTTATAAATTCAAATAAATACCGTAATACTAAAGCTTCAATGCCACTTCACAGAAAATAAATTGAAACTTTACCGAAACACGTATGAGCGTTACAGATTTTTTTCCCCTAAGCAGAACCATATTTCTGTAAGTACATATTTGAAAACAAAAAGAGATAAAAAGTGACCTACAACGACTACGCGAATAACTAGATGTAATAACGTAGGGTGGACTGAATAATTAAATCACTATGAATAATTGCACATTTTAACTGACAATACGACCTGTGAGGGATACATAGTCCACAATGTAAGACGCTGTGACGGAGATGTTGCAGATCAAGGCAGTGTTTGTGGAGCATGAAAACAAGCAGTAGAGTCCCTGGCCAAATTATTAGACACACTGCACATTTTCAACGTTGTTTGTAATAATTACGTGTCGAATACTATGTTTAATGCGATTAATCGGAAAATTTATGACAGTTATTCAGGGCACTTATTACATTATTGAATTTTGTATCTGTTATTGTTACGTGACGCTGGGTTGTTGACTTACTGCAGCTACCAGTGTGCAGAGTACAGCGTACAGGAAAGGACCTGTTCAGTGGCGTTCTCGCTTGTAACTGGTGAAATACTTTGTTCGCTTTATAAATTTAAACATGGGTGAAAGAGGGGACATTTCACCACGTGAAAAAGCTGAGATCAAAGCACTCGTTAATACGAAAATGTGTTCAAATCGGGAAATTTCACGAAGGCTGGTAATGTCAGAAGCGTGAGGAGCATAAAGAAGAAAATTGATTCAGGTGAAGAACTGAGCCCCAGAAGGAAGAATAAATGTGGAAGTAAACCAGTTTTCATTCCAAGGTCAGAAAGATTTCTCAAAAGAATTTGCCTAGAAAACAGATTTGCAACAACGAAAAATTAAAACCTCTACTGTAAGAGACTACTGTGAATGAATCTGAACGCACTGTGCGCAGAACGTTGAAGGATATTGATCTCAAGGCCTGCCGACCCGCTAGAAAACCAAGGTTAACAGCCACCTGGGGTAAACAGCGGTGTGATAAGCATGTGAACATCTGGAGATCGGTAATTTAACTTTGAAATTATTATTTGCGATATGATATAACCATTGTACATTTATTCACATTAGAGCAATTATGTTTCTTGATTTTTACGGATATGCTTCAGCGATGAAAGCACGTTTGAAATTTTAACTAACGGATCTAAGTATGTGCGCCGTCGAACAGGAGAAAAATTTCATCCCAAATGCATTATTTAGACCGTAAAACACGTAACTAAGGTGATGACTTGGTCTGTCGTCTGTGGCAAGACAACAGGACGTCTTTACGTGGTTAAAGGCACGATGAGGCAAGACCAGTACAAGGAGGTCCTCCGAAAACGGTTAATACAGCAGCTCAGAGAATGGTTCCCGAATGGGGTTCAAAATGATTCAAATGGCTCTGAGCACGATGGGACTTAACATCGGAGATCATCAGTCCCCTAGAACTTAGAACTACGCAAACCTAACTAACCTAAGGACATCACACACATCCATGCCCGAGGCAGGACTCGAACCTGCGACCGTAGCGATAGCGCGGTTCCAAACTGTAGCGCCTAGAACCGCTCCGTCACTACGGCCGGTCCCCGAATGGTGAACCATTTATTTTTATGCAGGATGGAGCTCCCTGTCGCACAGCCAGGTCAGTTAAATCCTTTCTGAAGGAACAAAATACCCCTCAGTTAGAGTACCCAGGTAATAGTCCGGACATGAAACCCGAAGAAAACGTATGGGAACTACTGAAGAGGGAGGTGGCAAAAGTAGTCATCACAACAAAAGCACAGCTCTCAGAGAAGATCATCCATGTGTGGTACCATCATCCACGAATGCAAAACACGGTACAGACCTGCATCGACAGCATGCCACGTCGTATTAAGGCTCTCTTAGCTGCAAAAGGTGGCAACTACAAAAAAAACTCGTGTTTTTTTTCATCAGACATGTTTCGCTTTATTGAGGTAAAGTGCCATCAGCTGTCTACGATTAACTTATTTTCATTTTTAGGTCTTAAAGCAAATCAAAATGTTGTTGTTCTTGTCTTCAGTCCTGAGACTGGTTTGATGCAGCTCTCCATGCTGCTTTATTTCCCAGTACCTACTGCAGCCTACATCCTTCTCAATCTGCTTAGTGTATCCATCTCTTGGTCTCCCTCTACGGTTTTTACCCTCCACGCTGCCCTCCAATATTAAAGTGCTGATCCCTTGCTGCCTCAGAACATGTCCTACCAACCGATCCCTTCTTCTGGTCAAGTTGTGTCACAAGCTCCTCTTCTCCCCAATCCTATTCATTACCTCCTCATTAGTTATGTGATCTACCCATCTAATCTTCAGCATTCTTCTGTAGCACCACATTTCGAAAGCTTCTATTCTCTTCTTGTCTAAACAATTTATCTTCCATGTTTCACTTCCATACAGGGCTACACTCCATACAAATACTTTCACAAACGACTTCCTGACACTTAAATCAATACCTGATATTAACAAATTTCTCTTCTTCAGAAACGCTTTCCTTGCCATTGCCAGTCTACATTTTATATCCTCCCTACTTCGGCCATCATCAGTTATTTTGCTCCCCAAATGGCAAAACTCCTTTACTACTTTAAGTGTCTCATTTCCTCATCTACTTCCCTCAGCGTTACCCGACTTAATTCGACTACATTCCATTATCCTCGTTTTGCTTTTGTTGATTTTCATCTTATATCCTCCTTTCAAGACACTGTCCATTCCATTCAACTGCTCTTCCAAGTCCTTTGCTGTCTCTGGTAGAATTACAATGTCATCGGCGACCCTCAACGTTTTTATTTCTTCTCCATGGATTTTAATACCTACTCCGAACTTTTCTTTTGTTTCCATTACTGCTTGCTCGATATACAGATTGAATAGCATCGGGGAAAGGCTACAACCCTGTCTCACTCCCTCGACTCTTATAACTGCCATCTGCTTTCTGTACAAATTGTATATAGCCTTCCGCTGCCTGTATTTTGCCCCTGCCTCCTTCAGAATTTGAAAGAGAGTATTCCAGTCAACATTGTGAAAAGCTTTCTGTTAGTCAACAAGTGCTAGAAACGTAGGTTTGCCTTTCCTTAATCTATTTTCTGAGATAAGTCGTAGGGTCAGTATTGCCTCACGTGTTCCAACGTTTCTACAGAATCCAAACTGATCTTCCCCGAGGTCGGCTTCTACTAGTTTTTCCATTTGTCTGTAAAGAATTCCCGTTAGTATTTTGCAGCCGTGACTTATTAAACTGATAGTTCGGTAATTTTCACATCTATCAACTCCTGCTTTCTTTCGGATTGGAATTATTATGTTCTTCTTGAAATCTGAGGGAATTTCGCTTGTCTCATACATCTTGCTCACCAGATGGTAGAGTTTAGTCAGGACTGGGTCTCCGAAGGCTGTCAGTAGTTCTAATGGAATGTTGTCTACTCCGGGGGCCTTGTTTCGACTTGTAAGTAACCGGATTGCAGAGCACTGATGATGCTTTACCTCAATAAAGCGAAACGCGTCTGGTGTGGGAAAAAAAGCACGTATTTTCTGCAGATAGTGACAGAACGAAAATACACTCAAGAATTCATAGCTCTGTCTCGCAGTCACCTTCATAGCGTCTGTGTCACCCTTCAGCGCTGTAACTGTTGCCGTTTTCTGTTCTGCAGTTCTGTTACCATTATCGATCAGCTGGGAATAAATTACTTTTATTTTATTATTTTTTAAATCGTTGTTTATACGAAAGCGGCGCGTCGCTGACACAGTGTTGCAAACACGACCCGGCCGGCGTGTCTCGCCCTTCTGTGTTTAACACAGGGGGGGGGGGGGGGGCCTTGCTGTCATCCTCCCCCCCACCCCTTCTGTGGCCCATCATCCTTTCCCTTCCCCCCGCGGCGTTAGCCCTTCCGCTTAACAAAGGGCCGTCCGTGCGCGGGGAGGCAGCCGGCAGCCCTCACCTCCCTCCCGAATGATCAAAAAGTCAGTATAAATTTGAAAACTGAATAAATCACGGAAGAATGTCGATAGAGAGGTACAAAATGACACACATGCTTCGAATGACATGGGGTTTTATTAGAACCAAAAAAATGCAAACGTTCAAAAAATATCCGACAGATGGCGCTTCATCTGATCAGGATAGCAATAATTAGCATAACAAAGTAAGACAAAGCAAAGATGATGATCTTTACAGGAAATGCTCAATATGTCCACCATCATTCCTCAACAACAGCTGTAGTCGAGGAATAATGTTGTGAACAGCACTGTAAAGCATGTCCGTAGTTATGGTGAGGCACTGGCGTCGGATGTTGTTTTTCAGCATCCCTGGAGATGTCGGTCGATCAAGATACATTTGCGACTTCAGGTAACCCCATAGCCAATAATCGCACGGACTGAGGTCTGGGGATCTGGGAGGCCAAGCATGACGGAAGTGGCGGCTGAACACACGATCACCACCAAACGACGCGCCAAGAGACCTTTCACGCGTCTAGCAATATACTTTTTTGAACTTTTGTACTTTTTTGGTTGTAATAAAACCTCATGTCATTCCAAGCATGCGCGTCAATTTGAACCTCTCTATCTACATCATTCCGTGATTTAATCAGTTTTCAAATTTATACTGACCTTTTGATCACCCGGTATATACTGAAGAGCCAAAAAACTGGCACACCTGTCTGATATCGTTTAGAGCCCCTGAAAGCACTCAGAAGTGCCGCAACGTGACGTGGCACGCACTCGAGTAATGGCTGAAGTAGTGCTGGAGGGAACTGACACCATGAATCGTACATGGCTGTCCGTAAATCCGAAAGAGTACGAGAGGGTGGACATCTCGTCACAACAGAACGCTCCAAGGCATACCAGATTTGCTCAATAGGTTCATGTCTAGAGAGTTTGGTCGCCAGCGGAAGTGTTTAAACTTAGAAGAGTATTTCTGAAGCCACTCTGTAACTGTTCTGGATGTGCGGCGTGTCGCATTGTCCTGCTGGAATTGTCCAACTCCGTCGGAGTGCACAAGTGACATGAATGGATGCAAGTCATCAGAAAGGACGCTTACATACGTGTCAACTGTCAGTCGTATCTACACGTATCAGGGGTCCCACATCACTCCAAATGCATATGACCCACACCATTACAGAGCCTGTGTAAATCAGTTATGTTGGCCACTGATGTAGTGACCGTATAGAGCGTGAAAAAGCCTTCAGCATAAACAACTGCCTGAAGATGGCGCATTCGAGCACCGAAAGTTGTAGCTACACAATAAATAAGACTGTGAGGTCGGGTGTAGGCGTTTTATTTTCTTACAAACGAAAAAGAAATGCGCCCTGACGTCGAGAGTCTGTAAAGCAATTCTTGGGGTCACAAAAAGAGTCCTCTTGCCTCAACACTTTACACTTTACACTTGTTCACGAGACCCAGAAAATATTAGATACAGGCTCCCAGGTAGATGCTATTTTCCTTGACTTCCGGAAGGGGTTCGATACAGTTCCGCACTGTAGCCTGATGAAGTAAGAGCCTACGGAATTTCAGAACAGCTGTGTGGCTGGATTGACGAGTTTTTTAGCAAACAGAACACAGCATGTTGTTATCAATGGAGAGACGTCTACAGACGTTAAAGTAACCTGTGGCGTGCCACAGGGGAGTGTTATGGGACCATTGCTTTTCACAATATATATAAATGACCTAGTAGATAGTGTCGGAAGTTCCATGCGGCTTTTCGCGGATGATGCAGTAGCATACAGAGAAGTTGCAGCAATAGAAAATTGTAGCGAAATGCAGGAAGATCTACAGCGGATAGGCACTTGGTGCAGGGAGTGGAAACTGACCCTTAACATAGATGTAATGTATTGAGAATATATAGAAAGAAGGATCCTTTATTGTATGATTATATGATAGCGGAACAAACACTGGTAACAGCTACTTCTGTAAACTATCAGGGAGTATGCGTGCGGAACGATTTGAAGTGGAATGGTCATATAAAATTAATTGTTGGTAAGGCGGGTACCAGGTTGAGATTCATTGGGAGAGTCCTTTGAAAATGTAGTCCATCAACAAAGGAGGTGGCTTACAAAACAGTCGTTCGACCTATACCTTAGTATTGCTCACCAGTGTGGGATCCGTACCAGGTCGGGGTGACAGAGGATATAGAGAAGATCCAAAGAAGAGCGGCGCGTTTCGTCACAGGGTTATTTGGTAAGCGTGATAGCGTTACGGAGATGTTTAGCAAACTCAAGTGGCAGACTCTGCAAGAGAGGGACTCAGCATCGGGGTGTAGCTTGCTGTCCAGGTTCCGAGAGGGTGCGTTTCTAAATGAGGTATCGAATGTATTGCTTCCCCCTACTTATACCTCCCGTGGAGATCACGAATGTAAAATTAGAGAGATTCGAGCGCGCACGGGGGCTTTCCGGCAGTCGTTCTTCCCGCGAAAAGGGAGGTAATGATAGTGGCACGTAAAGTGCCCTCCGCCACACACCGTTGGGCGGCTTGCGGAGTATAAATGTAGACGTAGATGTAGAAAGCACTCAGAAGTGCCGCAGCGCGACGTGGCACCAACTCGACTAATGTCTGAAGTAGTGCTGGAGGGAACTGACACCGTGAATCGTGCAGGACGGTCCTTAAATCCGTAACTGTACGACAGCGTCGAGATCTCTTCTGAACAGCACGTTGCAAGGCATGCCAGATATGCTCAATAATGCCCATGTCTGTGGTGTTTGGTGGCCAGCGGAAGTGTTTAAACTTGGAAGAGTCTTCCTGGAGCGACTCTGTAGCAATTATGGATGTGCGGGGAGTCGCATTGACCTCCTGGAATTGCCCAACTCCGTCGGAGTGCACTATGGACATGAATGGATGCAGGTGATCAGAAAGGACTCGTACATACTTGTCACCTGTCAGTCGTATCTAGCAGGGGTCCCATATCACTCCAACTGCATATGCCCCACACAATTACAGAGCCTGTGTAAATCAGTTACGTTGGCCACTGATGTAGCGTATACATAGAGCGTGTAAAAGCCTTCAGCATTAACTACGGCCTGAAGATGGCGCACTGGTAGCTACACAATAAATAAGATCATAAGAACGGCTGCAGGCGTCATGAAAAGAATCCTCTAGCCTCAACACATTACACTTACAAGGGATAAGGGGAACTTCCCATCGAACGTAGCCCCTGTACCCCCCTCCCTCTCCCCCCCCCCTTTCCCCCCCTCCGCCCCTCCCCGATTTAGTAGTAATATGGATCACTGGATAGACCGTAAAAACTGATAGTAGATTGCGCATGAAAACAGGAGGGAGGGGGTACTGAAGTGTCAAAAAAGAAGTAAAATACGAACAGTGAACAGTGCAAGCTTCAGGTGTGTAACATCGGGCAAACCTAATTAGCCACTGCGTCGTGGTTACAGTATTCAGACTTTCGTCGTGCCTCTTTTTTTTCACAAAATTATGAATTACCTGTCCAGTCACTGACGTGTCTGTTGGCTATATTCAAATTTGTGTCTGCGCCATGGTGTAACGACCGCTTGCAACAGCGAAGTGTGCGGAAGACAACTCCAAACGTACGTATCTCCTATTTGTTCTACACAAGTGCTACGTGTTCTTACTCTTGCGTTCCATTTTGGAAGTTTTGACTCTTGAATTCTTTTGCTGTAGCATAGTTCACACCCCTTTACTTGTTGTTTTAATTTCTGTGAGAGGTATACGCGCCATTTCGTCTGCTCTCACTATTCGTCACATTTATTTGCTCTGTGAGTCCCATCCGCAGAGATATAGACCGCAAATTATGCACTATGCTCGGGGTGCTAGAAATGAGCGCTGCCTGGTATTCTTTTATGATGTATGTGTTCGAGAATTAACAATGAAGGCACCTACTACACAGTCCTCTATCTACATTTGCAACGATACTCGCAAAGTAGACAATGGGCAGTTTAGCTATGATACTGAAATTGGGAAACATGCTGTTGCATTATTGGTCATTGTTGAAACTACTGTAAAATTCCTAAAATTGTGTCTACTTCATCCCATCCGTCCACTGGTACGCTGTTGGTTATGGTTCAAATGGCTCTGAGCACTATGGGACTTAACATCTGAGGTCATCACTCCCCTAGAACTTAGGATTACTTAAACCTAACTAACCTAAGGACATCACACACATCCATGCCCGAGACAGGATTCGAACCTGCGACCGTAGCGGTCGCGCGGTTCCGGACCATAAGCGCCTAGAACCGCTCGGCCACCGCGGCCGGCGCTGTTGGTTACCACATAATGATTGACTGACATCGCTTGTTTGAGATGGAGAAAGAGTTTTGGTGGAGGGGAAACACCTTCTGGGGATGGCTAGCACCGAAACAGTGATCAGATACATGACTGCAAAATGAGGAATCAGTCGAAACAGAACACAGAGACATCAACTATTCCGACACCGTTACAGACGAGTCTAAATGTGGAGGTCGTCCGTCACCTCCGGACAGCACTTTGTAATCTCTCCACAACGCCGCCAACCTCTTCCAGTTTCCTTATGTTGCAACTGTCTTTTATTTAAAATCCTCCAGTGGGTGTGGTGTGTTAAGGTAGCAGCAGCAACAATATGAATTATATAGTGCGACGTTTAGTTTTCTGTGAGAAATAGTGGATCAGAACGTGTTAATGGCAGTTTAGACCTCGAAATCGTGGCAGAAAAACGAAACGTATGGCAGTGTATAAAGCGTGTTACAGCAGAAGAAAAGAATGTTTCAAACAATGACATGGTGATGAAACTTTAAACTGGTCAATGCAGTAGATCAATACATGTATATTTAATAGGATCGTCACATGTGCTCGATGCCAGCACACAGGCCGGCCGGTGGTCTCGCGGTCTCGCGGTTAAGGCGCTCAGTCCGGAACGGCGCGACTGCTACGGTCGCAGGTTCGAATCCTGCCTCGGGCATGGATGTGTGTGATGTCCTTAGGTTAGTTAGGTTTAAGTAGTTCTATATTCTAGGGGACTAATGACCACAGCAGTTGAGTCCCATAGTGCTCAGAGCCATTTGTTAAGTGCCATAGTGCTCAGAGCCATTTGAACCAGCACACAGACGGTATTTGTTTACATTATACGGGAGGAGAGAGACGCAGTAAAAATCTTATCGAGTGCTCTATCGGATGAAGTTAGTGGAACTTTTATAGTTCGTAATTTTTCTTTATTGTTTGGTGCAGAGTAACGAAGATAGCATGTTGGGGTGGTTGATGTGAATGGGCCCTGAGGGACGCGGAAATGCTTCGGCAGAACTTTTATGTGGTTTGGGGACTCACCATAGTGCAGTAGCAAAACTCCTCGTCCTTCCCCCAGTTTCTGTTTCTTATTTTATACCACCTCGTGTTGCAGGAGCAACACATCATACACTTTTGGCGGAGCTACAACTATATGTACCCATTTCCACAGACTTAAATTGGAACGATCACATGTGCAAAGCTGCAGAAATTGGAGCAGTTGCAAGATGCATAGGGACTATCTAAAAATCTTACTGTAGCTTATAGGTTCGATAAAGGTGACTCGTTTCAGGACATGAGAGTGCCAGAAATATGATCTGTAATCATTAAAGGACTTATCCATGGGATTGGTTGAATGCAAAGACTTGATTCCAAATCGCAGAGAGCCCCAAGCACCGGTCACATTTGTATCGCTTTTGACTACAAAACTCCTCTGATAACGAGCTACCTGTTGCCATCATCGAGTTCCGCACTGGCCAGCTTAATGAGCGCACCTTACAGTTTCAAACCTGGCAGCGCAGGGCACATTCCCGTAACAGATCGAGCATCACCGCCGACATTTGTCACGTCAATGTGATTCATATGTTTATCTTCCGAAAATTGTTTTTAATAAATGATACTGCAGATTAAGAAAGGAACTGAGAGAATGGCGAAAAGCCACCAACACCAAGGGTGTTCAACTACATCGGAACCCAAATGAAATCACCATAGATATCTCTAGCTTTTGAAGATGACTTGGTATTTTATTGCTGGCTCATTGGATAGTGCCAAGAACATCTCACAGAGCAACAAAAGCAAGCAGACATAGTAGGACTAAAAATGTCATATTTGAAAAACGCACTTCATGACAAATGTCAGTGACGCACTTCCAAATCTTAAAATTCATAACAAAATATCTAAAACAAAACTGGTTTAAATACGTAGGAGAATGGTTAACAAGCAAGCAAAAGTAAAAAAAAAAGACCATAGAAAATGGAATACATAAAATCGAAGGACATTCCAAATGACGAGAAACATATATGCCAAAACAGAACTAAGACATTATCAATGGCAAGGCTTGAAACACCATACACAGCAGAAACACTTTAGCTATCATGATTTGGGGCTCCTGAAACTCTGAAAAAAATTAAAAGAATAATTCTAAGGAAAATACTGCGACCTAGAAGTAATAGTAATGTTGAACAGAGATTTAGATCAAATAGAGAGCCCTATTCGAAAATGGAGAAGCTAACTGATGTAACTAAGAACAGGAGATTATAGTTTCATGGTCAAATATACCGAATGGGTAGTGACAGACTAAGCAAGCAGATCTTCAGTTTAGTAAACAGTTACAAATCGAAACCCACGTGGTTCATCGTAATTGACAAATATAAGAAAAATAGTCGAATTAAAACGAACGTAATGGATCACAGAATACTTTTTAGAGCAGCAACACAAAAAGTGGGACTTCAGGAAAGAGAGATGTATGCTAAATGGGAGAAAGTGGACACAGGAAGAAAAGGAACTGTCTCTCTAAGAATGGAAGAAATCTGGGAGTCACGGACATTAAACAGAAGCAAAACCGAAGTTAAGGGGAGGTTTACTATCTCTGGTCCGAAAAAAACATGTTCTTTGAAAACTTATTTCTCGGGATGTGTTATAGATATCAATGTCAAATTTGCTCAAAATGTTTATTGATATTTCCTCTACAAACTGGAATTTTTTCGATCGGAAATGTCGAAGAACAAAGGCGGAAGTGCGTCGGAACGAAACAAAATTTCGATGCAGACCTCCACGCGCGGTATGTCACACGTCAGCCGGCTCGTCTGAAATCAAAATTAAGTAAGGAGTTGTACCTCGCGTAAATTATTTGGACCATAGGAAACAAAATGGCGGCCATTCGAAAAAAGTTTTTTTCATCTATTTTTCAACTTCGTCGGCCAAGTAAAAATATTTATAGTTGATGGATCAGAATGAAAGTGGTGTAACTCTTAGACAATTTAGTTAGCTTCGTCGGAAACAAAGAATCATGCCAATCGGTTCAGTAGGCTTGAGGTTAGCATTCCGCAAGATAAAAAACAGGTCATTTCGAGAAAAACGCGTTTTAAGTTCTGACTACATATAAATACAATATTATGCAATTTACGTTCAATCTGCTATTCCGGGTCCATGAACTAGTCCTTCCTCTTGCTCATAGAGGGCGTTTCGCTCGATCTGGGCCATCCTGCGCCGCTCCAGAGCGGCTCGTACGGCCGCTGACGAGCGGTTTTCGGCCGCTTCAATCCGGTGGTCCTCCTAATGCTTGGCGAACTGAGAGTCCCAGGGTGACGTCCATCGTTGCCGTGGTCTTCAGAATTGTTGAATACCCTTCGTTGAAGCTGCTCACTGCCAGGAAAGTCGCATCTCCACAGTCTTCGCACCAGAATGCAAATTCGTGAGGTCTATCTTCCAAACACACACGTTCAAACTTTCATTTGAATTTTGTGTGTTTCCTCCGAAGCACCGGTACAATAACTTGTCCTCCGAAAGAAGAAAACTGGTGCGTGAAAAAGGCTGATTTCAGGCAGGTGCATTTTTTTTATTCAAACGCGAATAACAAGCATTTTCTGTCCGTATTTGGGAAAACCGTTTCAGGGGTGGATTCTAAACACTATTATGGATCCAAAAACGCAATTTAAAAAAAATCTGTTTTTAAACCAAAAGATAGTAAACCTCCGCTTAATTTACCGTACCCCCAAAAGGGTTATTCGGGCAGGTAAGTAATACTGCGACTACGAAGCGTCACTAAGCTCAGCTTTCTTTGGTAACTTATTTACTGTCTGTTGTTTCGGTCAGCAGTTACTCAGGGACAAAGGCTGCCGCTGACAGAGTTTTCGCAAGCAGCAAGTCCAGGTGCCTTGGCCAGCTGCCACTGTGGGCTGGGAAACCAGCTACAAAGATCGTGACATCTACATCTTTGCAGACAGAAAAATAGCTCTGAAATCCCTACCAGGCCCTGAAACGCCATCAGAGGCCGTTTCTGAATGCAATGAATTCCTTCCGAAGATATGGTAAAGCGACAAGGTGCGTCCCTGACCACCCAAAAAATGTTCAAATGTCTGTGAAATCTTATGGGACTTAATTGACAAGGTCATCAGTCCCTAAGCTTACACAATACGTAACCTAAATTATCCTAAAACACACACACACCCATTCCCGAGGGAGGACTCGAACCTGACCACTCAGCAATTGGTGTTAATGGAGGAGCCGATACGATGGTCAGGGCACAGATCAAACTCCATTCGTTGGACTCGAGGAACCTGTCTTAACCATAACTAAATCGTTTGTTAAACAAAAACTACATAGCTGTATCACGAGGCAGCACGGACAATATTGGACTAAGATCCTAAAACAAGAAGACATGGCAAGCTAATGTTGCCGAAACTATGTTTTAAGGTAAGTTCTCCAGTGCTGGCGGAGTAGACGGTGACAATGTCGACGTGGCCGACTCCCCTACCAGTGTGTCGGTGTGATGGGAAGGAGACGAGCGAAACACGAAGCGAGTGTGACCCTGGAGCGGTGGCCGGACGTATCCCCCCGTACCTCTCGGCCCTGCCAGGTGCGCTACTCGAAGGCTAGCAGACTGCGGCCCATCTAAGAATATGCCAAGCCAACATTGGAGGCTATAGCAGAGCCAAACGTGATATCCTCTCCAAAATTATGAAAGAAAATGAGGTAGATGTACTGGCACTTCAAGAAACACATACCGATCAGAGTTCAAGTTACCAACGTAAAGTTCAGGGATTTACCACAGTTGCCTCCAATGGCCATGGCATGGAATCGCAACACTTATTAAAAACGAGCTATTTAATAATACTACAGAGCTTCCCATGCCCCCGACTTTGCCATAGGGATAAAAGTATACGACTTAACGATAGTCAACGTGTACAAACCTCCATCCGAAAACTGGGCATCTCCTATTGTTCCTGATGTAAGCCGCCCAGCAGTGCACATTGGGGATTTCAATTCTCGCCATTTCGACTGGGGATGCCACTCCTGTGATGACCAAGATCTTCTGCTAGCAGACTGGGCTAATGTCAACAACATCCATCTCATATACTATGCTAAGGACAAGGCCACATTTACGTCGAATGCATGGAAAACTTCAACTTCGCCAGATCTCTGTTTCGTGACGACCAGCAATGACGGGATCTCTATGCAAGCAAAGCGAACTGTTTTGACACGCCTGTCGAAAGGCCAACACTCACCAGTCACTGTGGAGATGGGCCTGCACGTAACAGTCATGACAGCCCACCAATCCCCCGCTGGAACCTTCGTAAGGCACTATGGGACAAATTCCGACCTAGCGTGGAACAAACTGTGACCAGAATTCCTCCAGTTCTGCGAGCAGCCCAAGAAACTATCCCACGTGGAGCTAGAAGAGAATATATACCAGGCTTTACAAAACAACATGAATCTCTTCTTCAGGAATGCAACAACACTGGAAATCTCCAGACTGCAGGTTCACTGACCAAGCTCCTTGACGAAGAAAAAAGGAAACTCTGGCATAAGCTAGTTGAGCGGCTTGACTTCATCCATTCCAGCTGTAAAAGTTGCCGCCTTCTCAGAAAATATGGGGGTGCTGTACATACCAGCTCCGAACAGAGTGCTGGTAGCCCTGATAAAATAAGCTCAGTTATACTTGAAAACTCCAAGATCCACGTCCCTACACAACAGAAGAAGGACCTCAAAAAACTCATGGTTGAAGCACTGAAGAACTGCGCAGAACAGTCAGACATTATGAGCACTATCCCTGAAGAAGAGTTTATAACTGCAATGTTGTTGTTGTTGTTGTTGTCTTCAGTCCTGAGACTGGTTTGATGCAGCTCTCCATGCTACTCTATCCTGTGCAAGCTGCTTCATCTCCCAGTACCTACTACAACTTACATCCTTCTGAATCTGCTTAGTGTACTCATCTCTCGGTCTCCCTCTACGATTTTTACCCTCCACACTGCCCTCCAATGCTAAATTTGTGATCCCTTGATGCCTCAAAACATGTCCTACCAACCGATCTCTTGTTCTAGTCAAGTTGTGCCACAAACTTCTCTTCTCTCCAATCCTATTCAATACCTCCTCATTAGTTACGTGATCTATCCACCTTATCTTCAGTATTCTTCTGTAGCACCACATTTCGAAAGCTTCTATTCTCTTCTTGTCCAAACTAGTTATCGTCCATGTTTCACTTCCATACATCGCTACACTCCAAACAAATATTTTCAGAAATGACTTCGTGACACTTAAATCTATATTCGATGTTAACAAATTTCTCTTCTTCAGAAACGCTTTCCTTACCATTGCCAGTCTACATTTTATATCCTCTCTACTTCGACCATCATCAGTTATTTTACTTCGTAAATAGCAAAACTCCTTTACCACTTTAAGTGTCTCATTTCCTAATCTAATTCCCTCAGCATCACCCGATTTAATTTGACTACATTCCATTATCCTCGTTTTGCTTTTGTTGATGTTCATCTTATATCCTCCTTTCAAGACACTGTCCATTCCGTTCAACTGCTCTTCCAAGTCTTTTGCCGTCTCTGACAGAATTACAATGTCATCGGCGAACCTCAAAGTTTTTACTTCGTCTCCATGAATTTTAATACCTACTCCAAATTTTTCTTTTGTTTCCTTTACTGCTTGCTCAATATACAGATTGAATAACATCGGGGAGAGGCTACAACCCTGTCTCACTCTTTTCCCAACCACTGCTTCCCTTTCATGTCCCTCGACTCTTATAACTGCCATCCGGTTTCTGTACAAATTGTAAATAGCCTTTCGCTCCCTGCAGTTTACCCCTGCCACCTTTAGAATTTGAAAGAGAGTATTCCAGTCAACATTGTCAAAAGCTTTATCTAAGTCTACAAATGCTTCTAAGATAAGTCATTAGGTCAGTATTGCCTCACGCGTTCCAGTATTTCTACGGAATCCAAACTGATCTTCTCCGAGGTCGGCTTCCACTACTTTTTCCATTCGTCTGTAAAGAATTCGTGTTAGTATTTTGCAGCTGTGGCTTATTAAACTCATTGTTCGGTAATTTTCACATCTGTCAACATCTGCTTTCTTTGGGATTGGAATTATTCTATTCTTCTTGAAGTCTGAGGGTATTTCGCCTGTTTCATACAACTTGCTCACCAGATGGTAGTGTTTTGTCAGGACTGGCTCTCCCAAGGCCGTCAGTAGTTCCAATGGAATGTTGTCTACTCCGGGGGCCTTGTTTCGACTCAGGTCTTTCAGTGCTCTGTCAAACTCTTCACGCAGTATCGTATCTCCCATTCCGTCTTCATCTACATCCTCTTCCATTTCCATAATATTGTCCTCAAGTACATCACCCTTGTATAAACCTTCTATATACTCCTTCCACCTTTCTGCCTTCCCTTCTTTGCTTAGAACTGGGTTGCCATCTGAGCTCTTGATATTCATACACATGGTTCTCTTCTCTCCAAAGGTCTCTTTAATTTTCCTATAGGCAGTATCTATCTTACCCCTAGTGAGATAAGCTTCTACATCCTTAGATTTGTCCTCTAGCCATCCCTGTTTAGCCATTTTGCACTTCCTGTCGATCTCATTTTTGAGACGTTTGTATTCCTTTTTGCCTGCTTCATTTACTACATTTTTATATTTTCTCCTTTCATCAATTAAATTCAATATTTCTTCTGTTACCCAAGGATTTCTAGCAGCCCTCGTCTTTTTACCTACTTTATCCTCTGCTGCCTTCACTACTTCATCCCTCAGAGCTACCCATTCTTCTTCTACTGTATTTCTTTCCCCTATTCCTGTCAAATGTTCTCTTATGCTCTCCCTGAAACTCTATACAACCTCTGGTTCTTTTAGTTTATCCAGGTCCCATCTCCTTAATTTCCCACATTTTTGCAGTTTCTTCAGTTTTAATCTACAGGTCATAACCAATAGATTGTGTTCAGAGTCCACATCTGCCCCTGGAAATGTCTTACAATTTAAAACCTGGTTCCTAAATCTCTGTCTTACCATTATATAATCTATCTGATACCTTTTAGTATCTCCAGGGTTCTTCCACGTATACAACCTTCTTTCATGATTCTTAAACCAAGTGTTAGCTATGATTAAGTTGTGCTCTGTACAAAATTCTACTAGGCGGCTTCCTCTTTCATTTCTTAGCCCCAATCCATATTCACCTACTATGTTTCCTTGTCTCCCTTTTCCTACAGTCGAATTCCAGTCACCCATTACTATTAAATTTTCGTCACCCTTCACTATCTGAATAAATTCTTTTATTTGATCATATATTTCTTCAATTTCTTCGTCATCTGCAGAGTTCGTTGGCATATAAACTTGTACTACTGTGGTAGGTGTGGGCTTCGTGTCTATGTTGGCCACTATAATGCGTCCACTATGCTGTTTGTAGTAGCTTACCCGCACTCCTATTTTCCTATTCATTACTAAACCTACTCCTGCATTACCCCTATTTGATTTTGTGTTTATAACCCTGTAGTCACCTGACCAGAAGTCTTGTTCCTCCTGCCACCGAACTTCACTAATTCCCACTATATCTAACTTTAACCTATCCATTTCCCTTTTTAAATTTTCTAACTTACCTGCCCGATTAAGGGATCTGACATTCCACGCTCCGATCCGTAGAACGCCAGTTTTCTTTCTCCTGATAACTGCAATAAATGATATCAAATCAAGGAAAGCGGCCGGACTTGGTGGAATCCTACCCGAGTTTCTAAAGAACCTACGTCCAAGAGCACGCACATGGCTATGCAAATTATTCTCCGCCATACTTGATACTGGAAACATCCCAAATAAATGGAAGGTGTCAAAGATAATAGCCATCTTGAAGCCTGGAAGGGACGAGAGAGATCCCAAGAGCTACAGACCTATCTCTCTGGTGTGTGTGATGTACAAAATTCTCGAGAAAATCCTCCTAGAGAGAGTGACCCACGTAAAAGATCAGCAATACCCGTGGAGAAAGCTGGTTTCAGGTCGAAGAGGAGCTGTTGCGGTCAAGTCCTGGCACTAACCACGCAGATTGAACGTGGTTTTCAGAACAAGAAAGAGACCGGTGTAGTATTTATAGATCTCCCAGCTGCATACGGCACTCTGTGGCTTAAAGGATTACTGAGTAAGCTTGTTACAATAGTCAAATGTAAGAAGAAGTAATTAAGGCTCTTTTATAGTATTCTATCGACAAGGAAGCACAGCGCACATCTTCACGAGAAAACAAGCAAAGCCCGAATCCTCAATAATGGACTGCCACAAGGCTCTGTGCTAGCTCCTTCACTGTTTAATTTGTTCATGTCTGATATGCCGGAACTCAAATCACGGAAGTTCGCATATTCCGATGATCTGTCTATTGCTTTGCATGGCGAGTCATTCGAATTATTGGAACGGGTCTAAATTCTGACTTGGTGCAGATTCATAACTACTACAGGACCTGGCGTCTGAACCTTAACGCATCAAAAACAGTCAACACAGCGATGCATTCGGACAACAAACAAGCAGACAGGAAGCTGCGCGCCGCGCGGGATTAGCCGAACGGTCTCAGGCGCTGCAATCAGGCACTGTGCGGCTGGTCCCAGCGGAGGTTCGAGTCCTCCCTCGGGCATGGGTGTGTACGTCCGTCTGTCATTAGGATAAAGTAGGTTCAGCAGTGTGTAAGCTTAGGGACTGATGACCTTATCAGTTAAGTCCCATAAGATTTCACACAAATTTGAACATATGAACATTTTTTGGAAGATGTGCTTGAATATAGCAGGCCAGAATATAAGTCATGAAAGAGCACCAAAATACCTGGGTGTTGAACTGGACCGCAGCCTAACATTCAAAGAACACCTGCATGATGTCAGCCAAAAACTCAGAGGCAGAGTCAATATCATCCAGAAACTTGCACGCTCTACCTGGGGAAGGAATGCTGTGACACTTCGCACTTTCCCCTTTGGCTCTAGCCTACAGCGTTGCATAATACTGTGCGCCTGTGGGGGCCAACAGTTCGCAGGTCAATGAAGTAGATGTTCGCCTAAATGACACCTTGCGAACAATAAGTGACGCAGTGAGACCTACACCAACACCATGGCTCTCTGTGCGGGCAAACACTGAACCTCCCTCACTCCGCAGACAACACGCAATCCAAAGAGGAATGCAAAAAATTGCTGCTGACACCACACTTTCAATACACCCAGATATGCATAGCCCTACAGGATTATAAAGTCGATAAATCCTTTCCGGAACCACTCCTCGAACAATCGGGATATCATTGCAGAATGGAAACACCTATGGCAACAAGCAAATGTCAACAATGGACATGAAGAACCCGGCTGATCTGCTCCTGGCCTCAACATCCCTCGAAGACCGTGGGTGGCACCAAACAGGACGAGAGCTGGTGGTGGACGGTGCCACGAGCTGGTGGCCACGTGGGGCTACGTGGACGATACTCACCGTGGCTGCGGCGAAATACAGAAGGTGCAGCACACAATCGAGTGTGGAATCCATGGTTTTCGGGACGGTTCACTAGAGGATTTGCATAGACTCACCGACTGTGCCATTTCTTGGCTTTGTAATTTAAGTGTTCGTGTTTAATTGTTAATTTTTTTGACAGATTACAACATGTATGCACTATAGGTTTATAAATACTGTAATATGTATAACTAAATTTATAGTGAATAATGTTTTGGCACATTTGCATGTTAATTAAGTCCCCCATGCTGAATGTGCATAGTACTGTAAGGCATCCGGCCTACAGAACGCAAAATAAAATAAATCTAGTCCTGGCCTTAAGTAGGAGGCAGGTGAACATGATGGTGAGACATCGGAACTTCAGAAAACACCTACATAACATCATTAAAGATAAATAAAAGCCCTAAATCCATGTGATGTGGGGGATGAAACCAAAATGCACTTAACCTTCCAAAGCGAATCACTTGAGGCCAAGAGACGCAGAATATTTGCATCATTCATTCCAGAAGAAATTGTGTCTAACAAAGACCTAGTAAAGTGTCTCCTACCATTCAAAATCAGTACTGGCTGGCTCGATTTACAGTCACAGGAAGAGCGGACGCACAGTAAACTCAGTTTCGGTGTGGTAACAGTGGGCCTAAACGGCTATATGTATAGTAACCATCATCTCCATTATTATAATTTTCATTATTAGCTATAACGTCAAGTGTATTATTATTTAATCGAGCTGCAATCCAAAAAAAAAAATTCTGTACAATCATGGTCCGATCTAAGAAGAGTATGAAGTTCCTAATCTGGTCATGTTAAATAACAAAATAACATGTTGCACAGTTGTCGAAGAAAAAAATGGTTCAAATGGCTCTGAGCACTATGGGACTCAACATCTGTGGTCATCAGTCCCCTAGAACTTAGAACTACTTAAACCTAACTAACCTAAGGACATCACACACAGCCATGCCCGAGGCAGGATTCGAACATGCGACCGTAGCATCGCGCGGTTCCGGACTGAGCGCCTGAACCGCTAGACCACCGCGGCCGGCAGTTGTCGGTGAGATACAGTGATCCGAATAAATTGACGGTAAAAGTTTGGTCTCCCGGACATTTGTCCCTCGTACAAGCACTCATTCAACGACCTCCCTTTTCTTCTTCTCCAGTACTGTACTAGATCCAATTTACCGCATGCAGCGGGCTCAGGATAAACCCGGAACGCCGTGCAACATCATCAGCACAGAGGCGGTGAAATGTCGTAACTGATACACCTATGCGGTAACAACGGTGTATGTAAACTGTAAAGTTTTCTCATAAAGTAATTTCCGGTGTAGAAGAAAGAACCTTTGATGCATATGATTTTGTAACTACTACTAATAATAATATGGTAATAACAGAGGTGGAAGAATGATCTGCATGTATCTAAGATTTCTTCACTGGCAAGATGAATCTTGAGGACGTAACTGTTGGCAGATGTCTCCAAGAGAAAATTCACTTACACTGCATGACAAACGCTGATGACAGTGCAGATCTGTCCAGTAACGGACGAGATACAATTTAGTTTGTAAGAAAAGAAACCTGCTGTACAAAATAGCTGCAAAATTCAGACTCCATATATTACACGAGAAGTTGCAATATACGAATGCAACCAGATCGACTTTTAACAATCAGTTTTTTAATTGACTGTTCCGGGAGCATCTCGCGGATGGACAGGTTCAAATATTCAAATTACTGAACCGGTAGAGATGAACCAGAAGCATAAAAAAGAAGCAATTGTAAAACGATAAAGAACATACAAACCTCTTAGAAGTAGTTGCAACAGAAAGATCTCTGTTGCAAAAGACAGCAGTGTTTTTCTATTTTTTCTTTTATTTTCTTCTACCTTTTTGGCGCACAGAGACAGTGAAACATGTTTCCTTTTGGGATGAAAGGCAGTCGACTATCTTTATTTCGGCTGTGTTGGTTTTTAACCGAAACCTGTTTCGGAGTGAAAGAGACATCAGGTTTTCCAATATTGATTCAAAGGTTTTCATCATTAAACAGGTGGATTGGTCGCACGCGAGGGATGTTGTCCTGCCATGAAACGGAGAAACGCATGAGCTCTAGGAAGAAAAAAGCTATAGCGCAATAAAATACCTACATATTCCCATAACCTATTTCGTTGGCGGTCCATGCTGAAATTTCTCAACGATTTTTGGTTTTCATTACACAAATTTGCGTTGACAAATTGAAGTAGGGTAATATTGGAAGTAAGCACCCTTTGTCGCCAAAGGCATTCGATTAAAGTAGTTCTAATCCGTAGATATAATACGTACATTGGAGAAACAAGATTGCATTCAAAGACTATAATTTTCTTACTACTACGAGATATTATGTAAATCATAATGTAAAGCAATATATACTTTATTTACTATTTTTTCAATAAAAATGTTTGTTTTAGATTTTTTACGATATTTTCAGCCGAGTTTCTATTTCAAGGAACTTATGATTATAAGATGAAGTAAGAGCTTGAAATGAGTGGGATATTGCCAGCAAAAGTATCTTCAAACAATTGAATATTTCCGTGTATTCTCTGTCTGTTTGTCGTTAAGTATGAGGTGTGGTTTTGTGCCTGAAAATGTAATCCACCGATTGTAAGCTATAAGTTGTTCCTATCATTCAAAAATCAGTTCTAGAGAAAAAATGTAAAAACAACACTCCTTACCACTTTCCATTATGATTTCCATAGTTTCTCGTAGTTTATTTGGTAGCAATCTTGTTTCTTAAACGTATTATATTTATAGAACAGAACTATTAGAAACGGATATCGTTGGGAAACTGCGATATTTACCGCTAATCTATTAATATTTCAACATGTTCACGATGTATGCTGAATGTGCCAAAAATATTACCCAAATAACTTCGAAGAATTTCGCCATGAACCCACCAGCTATGCAGATTTTCGCAATGTATAGCTATTTAACAGCTTTGTAATTTTTTTCTCCCTTTGTATAACAAAACCTTCCTCGAGAACGAGTAGTTCACCAGGTCATGACTAAAAGCCTCAGGCGAGTGTTGGCAGACATCGAGATGCAGTTTTCACTCCGAAGCACGTATCAGAAATGAAAAAAACCTAAAAAAAAACGAAATACACAGTCGACGGACTTTTATTCACATTATGTAGGACACTATACCACACTTATTAAAACAGAAGCACACGTTCTTTAGTCAATTGAAACGAGGGCAATTGGCGTCATATCCCACTCAGACAAAAAATCACCGAAAACCTGGAAGGAAAAACTGTGATGAAAATCCTTGGACCGAAATGGTAAAGTGGGATTTGGAGGCGATACAGTAAAAGGTATGGAGTATAGAATAATAAACGGTACCAGTCAGGACAGAAGGTGATTTTATTTAATACACGACGAGTTTCGGGATTGTACGCATCTTCAGGTGGTTTACATTCAGGTACTTCTGTTCATTCTCAGTGTCGGAGATCACTGTTTGAATCAAAAGCAGATAATGTCATCATGACTAAATCCACTTTTACAACATCGTTGAAAGCACGTTACTACTTAGCCGCAACCATTGAAGACAACCTACAGATACTGCACACAGTCAACAAAGCAAAGTAAATGAATTTTCTCGAAGAGCTCGAAATTGACACACATAGTTCTAAATCGCCACACCTAATTCTCAATGGACACGGAGATCTTGCAAAACAGTCATTTCTACAGATATTTAATGAATTATTCTAAATATTATAAACTATAAATTTCATGGACTCACAGCTAGCAATTTAAAAAAAATTACAATGCCTATTTAACCTTATATAACTTACCAGCAACCATTCTAGAAAGTGTGGTCCCACAATCATGTAACAGTTTCGATTTCATAAATGGTAATATCTGTTGTGTATCTGTATGTCTAACATCTCTGCACTTAGTTAAAGTAAGCTCTTTGACTATAACTTCTGTTTTTCAAATGTAAACACGTCGGATGTTGTGAGTGCATGTCTGTCTAACGATAACAACGTCTAAAGTGTCGCTACTTTATCAAAGACGTAATATGGATGTGATCAATGGAACGTGAAAACGATATGGATACATCAGCTTCATGTAAGTACTATAATATTTTGCAACATTTGACTCTTCGCCACTTCCGAATGTTTCGTTTGGTCTATTTAGTCATCATCACATTATTTATTTTTGATTTAAAAAGTTAATTCCAGCTCTGAGTATGGATATATGTACCTGGAGATGGGCACAAGACTCAAACCGCTCGTGTGTTAAATAAAATCACCTTGTACTGTGATGGGTAGCAGTTATTATTCTACAGTCTATAAAGGGACAGTGACGGAGTTAACTTGCATCCATTATGGATAAAACACAGTAAAAAGTATGTTGATACACACAAAAATCCTAGTTTTGCAGATGTACACATTTAAATTCGTGCGATCTTGCAAGCAAACGTTAAACATTCGGTGTATCTCAAGTTCGAAAAGGGAGGAACACACACAGCCCGGGCAGATTCAAGAAGGTCGGCTCTGTCACCCGGGGGGACAATTCTGAAGCGTTGTGCGTCCGTCGAGAGCATGCACATCGGCAATGGACTTTAAAGTGGGCGCAGTTAAGATAACGAAACGCATGATCGGCGATTACTGGTTAATGATCAGGAGGACCTTGATACAGTTGGATGTCAAGGCACTTTCGCGGGAGTGGCTTAGCAAATATAACCGATAAGCAAAATGATCCCTGATAAAGAGCATCTGTGTTAAACACAGCTATGTGTTGCAACGCAGCCAAGATTTCTTGTTCCGTTTACTGAATGGTTCGAACTTGATTGAAACCAGTTTGTGTTAATTTAAGAGACATCCAGCGACGCCGTCACATTTTTCTGAGAAAGAGATTAGTTTATGCGTCTCTCTCTTCTATTACTCGTTGCCCAACGCTTCGAAAACACTGTGCAAAGCAAGTCTTTCGATCTCCGTAAAAATTTATGGAAAATATTGGGAAATTAGCGTGTTGTAAGGACAAATAGAACAATTAAAATCGCATGTAATAGTTTTTGAAAGTCACGTGACAGCCCTTGGAAAATATGGTAGGGCATGGCATATTTGCAGCGAGGAATCTGAAACGGAGCGCTGCATGGCTGTAACGGATCGTCTAGCCATGTCTCGATCCCTGAGTCAACAGATGACACAACCATCTGCACGAAGAGTTCGATGACGTTTGCAGCAGCACGGACTATCAGCTCGGACACCATGGCTGCGGTTACCCTTGACGCTGCATCACAGACAGGAGCGCCTGCGATGGTGTACTCAACGACGAACCTGGGTTCACGAATGGCAAAACGTCATTTTTTCGGATGAATCCTGGTTCTGCTTACAGCATCATGATGGTCGCATCCGTGTTTGGCGACATCGCGGTCAACGCACATTCGAAGCGTGTATTAGTCATCACTATAATGGCGTATCACACGGCGTGACGGTATGGGGTGCCATTGGTTACACGTCTTGGTCACCTCTTGTTCGCACTGATGGCACTTTGAACAGTGGACGTTACATTTCAGATGTGTTACGACCCGTGGCTCTAGCCTTCATTCGATCCATGCGAAACCCTACATTTCAGCAGGATAATGCACGACCGCATGTTGCAGGTCCTGTATGGGCCTTTCTGAATACAGAAAATGTTCGACTGCTGTCCTGGCCAGCACAGTGTCCAGATCTCTCACCAACTGAAAACGTCTGGTCAATGGTGGCCGAGCAACTGGCTCGTCACAATACGCCAGTCACTACGCTTGATGAACTGTGGTATCGTGTTGAAGCTGCATGGGCAGCTGTACCTGTGCACTCCTTCCAAGCTCTGTTTGACTCAACGTCCAGACGTATCAAGACTGTTATTACGGCCAGAGGTGGTTCTCCTGGGTACTGATTTCTCAGAATCTATGCACAAAAATTGCGTGAAAATGTAATCACATGTCAGTTCTAGTATAATATATTTGTTCAATGAATACCCGTTTATCAGCTGCAGTTCTTCTTGGTGTAGCAATTTTAATGGCCAGTAGTATATTACCGTCACAAGGAAATGGTGATGAATAGTGAGGGGAGGAGAGATGCTGCATACACCTCTTACAGAATTGAAACCAACAAACAAACAGGTGTCAGCTAAGTCACAACAAACGAATTCAAGAGTCAGAATGCAACGCAAACTTGCTAACACGCGGTACTTGCAAAGAACAAGTGGGAGCTGCGCACGTCTCGAAGTCCCTTCCGTACACGTGGCTGTTGTAAACGGATGTTACACCACGACACAGACACAGATCTGAATACGGCGAACAGATGCGTCAGTGACCGGACGGAACGGTCAAAATTTAGAGAATAAAATGTGCGCACGAGAGAGATTTGAACATGGACCTCTCCCTTTCCAATTCAACACTATGACCACATAACCACGACTCAATGGCTATTCCAATTCGCTCCATGTTTCAACATCTTTGAGCTTGGAACGTTCACTGTTTCTGTTTTGTTTCTTTTGTCGCAGTTCAGTAAACCTTCATCGTTTTTTCATGCTTGATCTGTCTCCAGTTTTTGGCGAGCAACCCACTGGACCATCCTACAACTAAATCTGAGGGAGCTGCGGTGGGAAGTTTCCTTTGTAAGGTCTACGATCCCTTCGTGATGTAAACAGTTTAATCCTAAAAGCCAATGATGAAAAGAGACGGCTATTTAGGTCACATACTTTGGTACCACCAACAACTACGGAATGGCCATAGAAGAGGCCAAAGATGCCGTTAATAGCACCAGAACAATAAAACTGCTGCAGGCCTTGATATACTTTATAGCGAATATTAAAAAGACACAAATACTAACGCCAATGTCAACTCTGTAAACAGCCTTCATTCCATAACGATGGAGACAGTGAACAGTGATGTACAAAAGGAAAGGAGACCCCCAGGGATCCTAGCAAATATGGAGGCACTGCCCTAGGAAACTCCCCTTTCAAAGAACAGAAAGAATAAAGCAAACAGTCGACGAGCACCTCCAAAAAAACGAAGAGGGATTCAGAAAAGGAAGATCTACTCTAACTGCAGTAGAACCCCTGATAAAGAGCCCATGGGAAGCCCTAGAAGACAAAGTTTTATGTACTATTTATAGACTTCGCATAAACCTGAGACTTTATAAGTAGAAAATTAATGACCAAAAAACTAAATTCAATAGTAAGTAGCCGGCCGTGGTGGCCGTGCGGTTCTAGGCGCTGCAGTCCGGAACCGCGGGACTGATACGGTCGCAGGTTCGAATCCTTCCTCGGGCATGGATGTGTGTGATGTCCTTAGGTTAGTTCGGTTTAAGTAGTTCTAAGTTCTAGGGGACTGATGAGCTCAGATGTTAAGTCCCATAGTGCTCAGAGCCATTTGAACTATTTGAATCGTAAGTGAAAACATCATACGGGCACGAATCATAAGCCCAGTACTGCGATGGAACGGAATCAGTGTCTCTTATAACATTTCCCTATCGGAGCCGCTACTCCAGTCAAGCAGAGTTCTTCAAGTAGACCCACTGGGTCCTCTGTTATTTATCCTTGCAGCGGAAGAAACTGTAAGAATATCCCAACAGGAGTGGTTAATCTCATACACATATGCAGAAGATATTGTTATACGCGCAAAGGACATTGCAAAGTTGTTGTTGTTGTCTTCAGTCCTGAGACTGGTTTGATGCAGCTCTCCATGCTACTCTATCCTGTGCAAGCTTCTTCATTTCCCAGTACCTACTGCAACCCACATTCTTCTGAATCTGCTTAGTATATTCAAGTCTTGGTTTCCCTCTACGATTTTTACCCCCCACGATGCTCTCCAATACTAAATTTGTGATCCCTTGATGCCTCAGAATATGTCCTACCAACCGATCCCTTCTTCTGGTCAAGTTGTGCCACAAATTTCTCTTCTCCCCAATTCTGTTCAATGCCTCCTCATTACTTATGTGATCTACCCATCTAATCTTCTGCATTCTTCTGTAGCACCACATTTCGAAAACTTCTATTCTCTTCTTGTCCAAACTAGTTATCGTCCATATTTTATTTCCATACATGGTTACTCTCCATACAAATACTTTCAGAAACGACTTCCTGACACTTAAATCTATACTCGATATTAACAAATATCTCTTCCTCAGAAACGCTTTCCTTGCCATTGCCAGTCTACATTTTATATCCTCTCTACTTCTACCATCATCAGTTATTTTACTTACTAAATAGCAAAACTCCTTTACTACTTAAAGTGTCTCATTTCCTAATCTAATTCCCTCAGCATCACCCGATTTAATGCGACTACATTCCATTATCCTCGTTTCGCTTTTGTTGATGTTCATCTTATATCCTCCTTTCAAGACACTGTCCATTCCGTTCAACTGCTCTTCCAAGTCCGTTGCTGTCTGTGACAGAATTACAATGCGTGCCTCAGCGATACAGATAGCCGTAGGTTCAACCACAACGGAGGGGTATCTGTTGAGAGGCCAGACAAACGTGTGGTTCCTGAAGAGGGGCAGCAGTCTTTTCAGCAGTTGCAAGGGCAACAGTCTGGATGATTGGCTGATCTGGCCTTGTAACAATAACCAAAACGACCTTGCTGTCCTGGTACTGCGAACGGCTGAAAGCAAGGGGAAACTACAGCCGTAATTTATCCCGAGGACATGCAGCTTTATTGTATGATTAAATGATGATGGCGTCCTCTTGGGTAAAATATTCCGGAGGTAAAATAGTCCCCCATTCGGATCTCCGGGCGGGGACTTCCCAGTAGGATGTCGTTACCAGGAGAAAGAAAACTGGTGTTCTACGGATAGGAGCGTGGAATGTCAGAGCACTCATTCTGGCAGGTAGGTTAGAAAATTTAAAAAGGGAAATTGATAGGTTTAAGTTAGATATAGTGGGAATTAGTGAAGTTCGCTGGACGGTGGAACAAGGCTTCTGGTCAGGTGACTACAGGGTTATAAACACAAAATCAAATAGGGGTAATGCAGGAGTAGGTTTAATAATGAATAGGAAAATAGGAATGCGGGTAAGCTACTACAAACAGCATAGTGAACGCATTATTGTGGCCAAGATAGACACGAAGCCCACACCTACAACAGTAGTACAAGTTTATATGCCAACTAGCTCTCCAGATGACGAAGATATTGAAGAAATGTATGATCAAATAAAAGAAATTATTCAGATAGTGAAGGGAGACGAAAATTTAATAGTCATGGGTGACTGGAATTCGGTTGTAGGAAAAGGGAGAGAAGGAAACATAGTAGGTGAATATGGATTGGGGCTAAGAAATGAAAGAGGATGCCGCCTGGTAGAATTTTGCACAGAGCACAACTTAATCATAGCTAACACTTGGTTTAAGAATCATGAAAGAAGGTTGTATACATGGAAGAACTCTGGAGATACTAAAAGGTATCAGATAGATTATATAATTGTAAGGCAGAGATTTAGGAATCAGGTTTTAAACTATAAGACATTTCCAGGGGCAGATGTGGACTCTGACCATAATCTATAGGTTATGACCTGTCGATTAAAACGGAAGAAACTGCAAAAAGGTGGGAATTTAAGGAGATGGGACCTCGATACACTAAAAGAACCAGAGGTTGTACAGAGTTACAGGGATAGCATAAGGGAAAAATTGACAAGAATGGTGGAAAGATACAGTAGATGAAAGGAGAAAATATAAAAATGCAGCAAATGAAGCAGGCAAAAAGGAATACAAACGTCTCAAAAATGAGATCGACAGGAAGTGCAAAATGGCTAAGCAGGGATGGCTACAGGACAAGTGTAAGGATGTAGAGGCTTATCTCACTAGGGGTAAGATAGATACTGCCTACAGGAAAATTAAAGAGACCTTTGGAATAAGAGAACCACTTGTATGAACATGACAGGCGAAATACCCTCAGACTTCAAGAAGAATATAATAATTCCAATCCCAAAGAAAGCAGGTGTTGACAGATGTGAAAATTACCGAACAATCAGTTTAATAAGCCACAGATGCAAAATACTAACACGAATTCTTTACAGACGAATGGAAAAAGTAGTAGAAGCCGACCTCGGGGAAGATCAGTTTGGATTCCGTAGAAATGTTGGAACACGTGAGGCAATACTGACCTAACGACTTATCTTAGAAGCATTTGTAGACTTAGAGAAAGCTTTTGACAATGTTGACTGGAATACTTTCTTTCAAATTCTAAAGGTGGCAGGGGTAAAATACAGGGAGCGAAAGACTATTTACAATTTGTACAGAAACCGGATGGCAGTTATAAGAGTCGAGGGACATGAAAGGGAAGCAGTGGTTGGGAAGGGAGTAAGACAAGGTTCTAGCCTCTCCCCGATGTTATTCAATCTGTATATTGAGCAAGCAGTAAAGGAAACAAGAGAAAAATTCGGAGTAGGTATTAAAATCCATGGAGAAGAAATAAAAACGTTGAGGTTCGCCGATGACGTTGTAATTCTGTCAGAGACAGCAAAGGACTTGGAAGAGCAGTTGAACGGAATGGACAGTGTCTTGAAAGGAGGATATAAGATGAATATCAACAAAAGCAAAACGAGTAATGGAATGTAGTTGAATTAAGTCGGGTGATGCTGAGGGAATTAGATTAGGAAATGAGACAGTGGAAGTAGTAAAGGAACAAAATAACTGATGATGGTCGAAGTAGAGAGGATATAAAATGTAGACTGGCAATGGCAAGGAAAGTGTTTCTGAAGAAGAGAAATTTGTTAACATCGAGTATAGATTTAAGTGTCAGGAAGTCATTTCTGAAAGTATTTGTAAGGAGTGTAGCCATGTATGGAAGTGAAACATGGACGATAAATAGTTTGGACAAGAAGAGAATAGAAGCTTTCGAAATGTGGTGCTACAGAAGAATGCTGAAGATTCGATGGGTAGATCACATAACTAATGAGGAAGTATTGAATAGTATTGGGGATAAGAGAGGTTTGTGGCACAACGTGACTACAAGAAGGGATCGGTTGGTAGGACATGTTCTGAGGCATCAAGGGATCACCAATTTGGTACTGGAGGGCAGTGTGGAGGGTAAAAATCGTAGAGGGAGACGAAGACTTGAATACACTAAGCAGATTCAGAAGGATGTAGGTTGCGGTAGGTACTGGGAGATGAAGAAGCTTGCACAGGATAGAGTAGCATGGAGAGCTGCATCAAAACAGTCGCAGGACTGAAGACCACAACAACAACAACAACAACAACAGCAACAACAACAACGGCGAACCTCAAAGTTTTTATTTCTTCTCCATGGATTTTAATACCTACTCCCAACTTTTCTTTCATTTTCTTTATGGGGTCTTGCTCAATATACAGATTGAATAGCATCGGGCAGAGGCTAGAAAGCTGTCGCAGTTCCTTCCGAACCACTGCTTCCCTTTCGTGTCCCTCGACTCTCTCGACTCTTATGACTGCCATCTGGTTTCTGTACAAATTGTAAATAGCCTTTCGCTCCCTGTATTTTACGCCTGCTTATTTAGGCTGGCAACTGTCTTTGATACGTGTGAGCACAGCTTTTCTTTACAACTATAATACTGTTGGTTCGATTCCGGCAATAATAGTTGCTGCTTCCTCTCAATACGTAACGTTTCAGGTGACGAATTGCCGTCAGATTCGTCTCCTTTTACACACGATCACGTTCAAACTTCAATTCGTGTTAAAGTTATACAATTGTTGGTTGAACTTGCTTTCAGAGCACACCTCTATTGTGTTGTAAGTGAGTTACTAGGTTATTAAACGATAATGGGGCGGCAAAATAGCGGGAAACTCGTTTCCCATGTGAATCCGTACCGGTGTCCGCAGGTGGCGCTCCTGAGCCGGACTCCGCTCCCAAAGGGCGGGTCGGCCCTTCATGAGCCGGCGAGGGCTGAACCCTCCTGCTTATGCAGGGGAGGGGAGAGGGTGCGCCGTGTTTGTGCGGCCCGCTGTCTGCCAGGTGCGAGGGCAAACACCCCACCCTTATCGAGTCTACCGGCGGCCTACTACCCCCGACGCGGAGGGAAGGAAATAAATTGAGAGACGGCGGTGATGTCGGATTTAGGGCTCTCAGCAGTACGGTCATCAGGGTTCTTACTCGATGCCGACATTAGTACCTCGTGGTCGGAACGATGCCTGTTCTCACAAGCGACATTTGTGCCACTATTCCTGACGAACATGAACCAGGAGTTTTGTTCAAAATGTCGGCCTGTTTATACATCTGCGTCTACCCCTATAATCCGTAAGACGTCTTATAGTGTTGTACTGTATCCTGTACGGTTGTTTTGCAAGTTTTATGGATGCTTGCGAGTTGTACGTTCGTAGTGTACGAATACAGTCTCGCGGCAATAACATTGAATAAAATGTTCTCGGGTTTCCAACCGCGTCAATGGCTTAAAACTACACGAGCTTCCGGCCATACACTCCTTGGCCATTGTCAAGTGTTATGACTGCCAGTGGGCTGTTAGTGCGCCCTTATACAGGGTGTTACAAAAAGGTACGGCCAAACTTTCAGCTTTCAGGAAAAATTTCTCACACACAAATAAAGAAAAGATGTAATGTGGACATGTGTCCGGAAACGCTTTATTTCCATCTTAGAGCTCATTTTAGTTTCGTCAGTATGTACTGTACTTCCTCGATTCACCGCCAGTTGGCCCAATTGAAAGAAGCAATTGATCGGCGTCTTAGGGAGCACGGAACATTCCAGGCTATGACTCGCGACTGGGGAAGACCTAGAACGACGAGGACACCTGCAATGGACCAGGCAATTCTTCGTTCAGTTGACGATAACCCTAATATCAGCGTCAGAGAAGTTGCTGCTGTAGAAGGTAACGTTGACCACGTCACTGTACGGAGAGTGCTACGGGAGAACCAGTTGTTTCCGTACCATGTACAGGGTGTGCAGGCACTATCAGCAGCTGATTGGCCTCCACGGGTACACTTCTGCGAATGGTTCATGCAACAATTTGTCAATCCTCATTTCAGTGCAAATGTTCTCTTTATGGATGAGGCTTCATTCCACCGTGATCAAATTGCAAATTTCCACAATCAACATGTGTGGGCTGACGAGAATCCGCACGCAATTGTGCAATCACGTCATCAACACAGATTTTCTGTGAACGTTTGGGCAGGCATTGATGGTGATGTCTTGATTGGGCCCCATGTTTTTCCAACTACCCTCAATGGAGCACGTTGTAATGATTTCATACGGGATACTCTACCTGTGCTGCTAGAACATGTGCCTTTACAAGTACGACACAACATGTGGTTCATGCACGATGGAGCTCCTGCACATTTCAGTCGAAGTGTTCGTACGCTTCTCAACAACAGATTCGGTGACCGATGGATTCGTAGAGGCGGACCAATTCCATGGCCTCCACGCTATCCTGACCTCAACCCTCCCGACTTTCATTTATGGGGGCATTTGAAAGCTCTTGTCTACGCAACCCCGGTACCAAATGTAGAGACTCTTCGTGCTCGTATTGTGGACGGCTGTCATACAATAAGACATTCTCCAGGGCTGCATCAGCGCATCAGGGATTCCATGCTGCAGAGGGTGGATGCATGTATCCTCGCTAACGGAGGACATTTTCAACATTTCCTGTAAGGAAGTGTTTCAAGTCACGCTGGTACGTTCTGTTGCTGTGTGTTTCCATTCCGTGATTAATGTGATTTAAAGAGAAGTAATAAAATGAGCTCTAACATGGAAAGTAACATAACATATTTTCTTTCTTTGTGTGTGAGGAATGTTTCCTGAAAGTTCGTCGGTGCCTTTTTGTAACACCCTGTATATGCTAGCTGCCGGCTATGACGTCACTGGTACCCGTGGCATTGCCATGTATGGGCATGTTTTGAGTCGGCGTTCGATGTGCCCTCTTCAACCGCACGATCGCTGGATCCCACGCAGCGCTGAGCTGCAAGCCACCATCTCTATTCAGGGTGTTTGCGGTAATTTTTATTTCAGGAAGAGGGCACATCGAACGCAGACTCAAAACATGCCGATACATGGCAATGCCACGGGTACCAGTGACGTCACAGCCGGCAGCTAGCGTATATAAGGGCGCACCAACAGTCCACTGGCAGTCATACACTTGACAATGGCCACGGAGTGATCAGCCGAAAGCTCGTGTAGTTTTAAGCAATTGACGCGATTAGAAACCCGAGAACATTTTATTCAATGTACGTTCGTATGTTGCAATGTGGGGAATTACTCGTGCAAGTGACCGGTCGGAGTTGATATGGCCGGTGAGTGAGCGCGACGGACAAATGAAGGTTTATCCTGTAAATAATTTATGGAAAATTTTGAAACTAAACTGAAAACGTTTCTCTTTCATAACTCCTCCCATTCCGGGGAAGATTATCTAATACTGTTACGTGTAAATGGCAGTGGGCCGGAACCAAATAACTAACTATTGGTACATCACAAAGCGCGATATAGACCAGGGGTCTCCAAACTACGGCCCGCGTTTGCTGGCCGGACATCCCCGGTATCCGGCCCGCCAAATATTGGAGGTGGTACCTGTAGTGCCAACAATTGAGTTTAGAGGCCTATCGCGACCAATACACCGCGACATTGTCGGAGCTCCATCTTTACAAAGCTGAAGGCCAAGGTTAAACTTGTGGCTACCCACAATAGACAGACAGAAAATTCTCCGTGTGATACTAAAAAAAAAAAAAGGTTAACAGACTGGATTGGCGAAAACATTTTAAGTAAAACAATTCCGCGTTTTATTCTACTCACGAGTCTGGAGCAAGTCTTTCAAATGGACGCCACCTCGGCGACTAGCCTTAGTAATCATTCATTATGGAAGATGATGCTTCTCAAGCGAGGTTTCACTTTCTTTACGTATTTCGATTTTCAAATTTTCCTTGTCTCTTCGAATTCGAACTTTGAATTGTCTCACACTTCATCGTCTCACCTACTAGTACAGCGCATAAAATACTAAAAAACTCGTGAGGCACTCGCAATATAGACACAATCACGCAACAGAATGCTCTGGCTCTGCTAACTAAACTTATTCTTGCACCGGTTGAAATAACAATGCTTTGACATACGCTACCTCTGTTACATCTTGCAGTAGTAGTGCTGCTAACAATGACTTTGAGATTTCGTTACCTTTTGCAGGACGCTTTCGTGAAGAATGTGCAGTGACATATGTTTTTGTCGGTGAAATTCGCCAGAATATCGGTGATGTGTGTCCACCAATCAAAATTATGTAATTAAATAAAAATCGTAGTTCGTTTCAGTGCTAGCTATTCCGACAACCTTAGATTTTTGCAATTTCATCTTTCCTTTAGCCTTATATTACGGTGATCATGGAGTGCTAGGGTGCTTTAATGCCACTAGGTAGATATTGCCCTTACGACTTCGTGGAGGAGTCAATGTGGCCCGTGGACTAAAATGTTTGGAGATCCATGGTGTAGACATATGTACTTTGAAAACCTCAAAATGAAATTCAAAGGTAAAATGAAGCAGATGATCAAAGTAGTCGTACATTCCAATTGTGCTGTCTGGTACGGCATCCAAGGGTGGCGAGCGATATTCAGGTTCGTGTGTGGACTGCATTTCCTGAAGATTCTTCCAATCAATGACTGTCTGGTATCTCTCTTTCGTATAATCAGTGCGTGTGGACGTTTCCCTTTAAATCGCTCCGTGCTCATACTGTCCGCATATCTATCGACAATATGTTAATTTTTTTTGTGCAAATTGCCAATATCCCTCTGGCAAGCATCGATCCTTTAAACGTCTTCCGGCATTTCGCTACTCTTTTCCAGCATTGCGACTTCTGTACGTACAACACCATCGTGCGAGGAAGGGCTTGCGCAGTTTCTGATGTTATCCACTAGGTCATCTGAATAAACTGAGGACAGTAATTGTCCAACAGCGCATCCTTGGGGCCTGCGTGACGTTACCTTTACGTATGTGTACTCCACACATGACGAGACGTAAACAATGGCTGAATTGAAACTACCTGGCAGATTAAAACTATGTCCCGAGTTCGAGTCTCGGTCCGGCATACAGATTTAATCTGCCAGGAAGTTTCGTATCAGCGCACACTCCGCTGCAGAGTGAAAATCTCATTCTGGAATGGTTGAATTGTTCGAACACTGCATGAAAATGGAGCTTTTATATTTTTTATCTGCATATATTTTCATGTAGGACTAGGAATCTATTAAGGATCTTATATGAGATTACTCTGGTGTACAAATATGCTGCTTTCCCTGATAAAATCCTCAAATTGTTTGCAAAAAAAAGTCGTTATGAGACAGTTAACTATGACACTTGAAATATACGCATCACTGTCTCCTTTGTCACCGGTTAATAACTGATGAGTTTAGTGCACATGAAAGCTATGTTGCTAGAGGCCAGAAACAGTTTCTTGAATAGTGAGCCAAAACGGGCAAGAGGTTGCTTATCACATACAGGGTGTCCATAAAGTCTCTTTAAAGCTTCAAAATTTTATTACAACGGCAGTTGTTGAAATATTTTAACAAAATTTATTTCATTGTAATCACTGTTTACTGAAGTTTTTATACACTCCTGGAAATGGAAAAAAGAACACATTGACACCGGTGTGTCAGACCCACCATACTTGCTCCGGACACTGCGAGAGGGCTGTACAAGCAATGATCACACGCACGGCACAGCGGACACACCAGGAACCGCGGTGTTGGCCGTCGAATGGCGCTAGCTGCGCAGCATTCGTGCACCGCCGCCGTGAGTGTCAGCCAGTTTGCCGTGGCATACGGAGCTCCATCGCAGTCTTTAACACTGGTAGCATGCCGAGACAGCCTGGACGTGAACCGTATGTGCAGTTGACGGACTTTGAGCGAGGGCGTATAGTGGGCATGCGGGAGGCCGGGTGGACGTACCGCCGAATTGCTGAACACGTGGGGCGTGAGGTCTCCACAGTACATCGATGTTGTCGCCAGTGGTCGGCGGAAGGTGCACGTGCCCGTCGACTTGGGACCAGAGCGAAGCGACGCACGGATGCACGCCAAGACCGTAGGATCCTAGGAAGTGCCGTAGGGGACCGCACCGCCACTTCCCAACAAATTAGGGACACTGTTGCTCCTGGGGTATCGGCGAGGACCATTCGCAACCGTCTCCATGAAGCTGGGCTACGGTCCCGCACACCGTTAGGCCGTCTTCCGCTCACGCCTCAACATCGTGCAGCCCGCCTCCAGTGGTGTCGCGACAGGCGTGAATGGAGGGACGAATGGAGACGTGTCGTCTTCAGCGATGAGAGTCGCTTCTGCCTTGGTGCCAATGATGGTCGTATGCGTGTTTTGCGCCGTGCAGGTGAGCGCCACAATCAGGACTGCATACGACCGAGGCACACAGGGCCAACACCCGGCATCATGGTGTGGGGAGCGATCTCCTACACTGGCCGTCCACCTCTGGTGATCGTCGAGGGGACACTGAATAGTGTACGGTACATCCAAACCGTCATCGAACCCATCGTTCTACCATTCCTAGACCGGCAAGGGAATTTGCTGTTCCAACAGGACAATGCACGTCCGCATGTCTCCCGTGCCACCCAACGTGCTCTAGAAGGTGTAAGTCAACTACGCTGGCCAGCAAGATCTCCGGATCTGTCCCCCATTGAGCATGTTTGGGACTGGATGAAGCGTCGTCTCACGCGGTCTGCACGTCCAGCACGAACGCTGGTCCAACTGAGGCGCCAGGTGGAAATGGCATGGCAAGCCGTTCCACAGGACGACATCCAGCATCTCTACGATCGTCTCCATGGGAGAATAGCAGCCTGCATTGCTGCGAAAGGTGGATATACACTGTACTAGTGCCGACATTGTGCATGCTCTATTGCCTGTGTCTATGTGCCTGTGGTTCTGTCAGTGTGATCATGTGATGTATCTGACCCCAGGAATGTGTCAATAAAGTTTCCCCTTCCTGGGACAATGAATTCACGGTGTTCTTATTTCAATTTCCAGGAGTGTATATACTAAAGTTTTGTGTTTCAAATACTCTGTTGATGGAACGAAGTGAACCTTTATAAAATGGCAACTCCTCAAGTGAAGGCACAATGTGTGTCCTCGATTACTCATACAAAATCGGATGTTCAGACTCAACGGCACTTCAGAACGAAGTATGGAAGAGATCTACCATCGCGCCCATCAATCCGTGCATGACACAAAAAGTTACGGAGACAGGGACAGCGTCAGATAAAGGGAGGAGCGGGCTACCAAGAACATCCTAGGAAAACATTGATCGCTTTTTAAACGTCTTCACTCGTTCACCTGCGAAGTCCATCGGCACTGATGCCGGACAGTTGCAACTACCACGTTCAACTGTGCGTAAAGATCCTCCACAAGAACTTACGGTTGTTCGCTTACAAAGTGCAGCTGTGACAGACACTTCAGCCAAATGACAAGCCAAAACGGACAGAGTTTGCACTGAACATCCTGGAACGCCTTTTGGAGGATGGAGCATTCCTCGAGCGAGTTTGTTTCAGTGACGAGGCAACTTTTCATGTTTCTGGGTCATTAAACGGACACAACGTGAGAATCTGGGGATCTCAACACTCCCCTGTGACCAGGGAGCTTCACCGGTATGGTCCAAAAGTGAATGTGTGGTTGGAATCATGTGGAATCGAGTAATTGATTCATTTTTCTTCAACGAGTCAACAGTTACTACAAATGTTTACCTCGACCTTCTGACCACATATGTAGCACCACAATTGACTTACAACTAACTATCATTTTCCAGCAAGATGGTGTACCACCACATTGGGTGCTACTTGTTTGTCGGTCCCTCAATGAAACATTTCCAGCCAGATGGATTGGGAGGGGTGGTCCAATTTCTTGGCACCGCTTTCACCAGATACCACTCCCTTGGACTTTTTCTTTGGGGGTGGAGGTATATAAAAGATATCGTGTATCAGAGACAGATATGGGACATTGCTGACATGAAGCAAAGGATTCGTAATGCCATTGCCACCACTAGACGCTATGCTACAGCGAACTTGGCGAGAAATCGAGTGCCGTCTTGATGTGCTTCGTGCAGCTAAAGGCGCCCATGTGGAGGTATATTGAACACTGTCAAAGAAACTTTTAGTAACACTGATTAGAATAAAAGAAATGTTGTTAAAATATTTCAACAACTGCCATTGCAATAAAATTTTGAAGTTGTAAAGGGACTTTATGGACACTCTGTATATCATTTCTCAGGATAACATCCCTTTACCTCAACAAATAGTAATCGTGCAGGGATGAATCAGGTGTCGATAGAAACGTTTGTGACCAGTTTCTGGCAATGCATATCGATTTTGGGCTAAATATTACCATTTGTGGAAAATTTTAACATAAAAGAGACTTTTAACTATCAACAGGTAAAAGGGCGTGACGGTAGCCCAGCTTCATACCTATATTTTACGAAGTTAACTTACTGCTCACGAACAAGATTAAAGAACATGAAAAACAAAACGTACACGAATATTGCATTCTTACGTTTACACCTAAGTATTGTAATGCTTTTAACGAATTATGTTCAAAATTGTGTGGAGATTATACACTCCTGGAAATGGAAAAAAGAACACATTGACACCGGTGTGTCAGACCCACCATACTTGCTCCGGACACTGCGAGAGGGCTGTACAAGCAATGATCACAAGCACGGCACAGCGGACACACTAGGAACCGCAGTGTTGGCTGTCGAATGGCGCTAGCTGCTCAGCATTTGTGCACCGCCGCCGTCAGTGTCAGCCAGTTTGCCGTGGCATACAGAGCTCCATCGCAGTCTTTAACACTGGTAGCATGCCGCGACAGTGTGGACGTGAACCGTATGTGCAGTTGACGGACTTTGAGCGAGGGCGTATAGTGGGCATGCGGGAGGCCGGGTGGGCGTACCGCCGAATTGCTCAACACGTGGGGCGTGAGGTCTCCACAGTACATCGATGTTGTCGCCAGTGGTCGGCGGAAGGTGCACGTGCCCGTCGACCTGGGACCGGACCGCAGCGACGCACGGATGCACGCCAAGACCGTAGGATCCTACACAGTGCCGTAGGGGACCGCACCGCCACTTCCCAGCAAATTAGGGACACTGTTGCTCCTGGGGTATCGGCGAGGACCATTCGCAACCGTCTCCATGTAGCTGGGCTACGGTCCCGCACACCGTTAGGCCGTCTTCCGCTCACGCCCCAACATCGTGCAGCCCGCCTCCAGTGGTGTCGCGACAGGCGTGAATGGAGGGACGAATGGAGACGTGTCGTCTTCAGCGATGAGAGTCGCTTCTGCCTTGGTGCCAATGATCGTCGTATGCGTGTTTGGCGCCGTGCAGGTGAGCGCCACAATCAGGACTGCGTACGACCGAGGCACACAGGGCCAACACCCGGCATCATGGTATGGGGAGCGATCTCCTACACTGGCCGTACACCTCTGGTGATCGTCGAGGGGACACTGAATAGTGCACGGTACATCCAAACCGTCATCGAACCCATCGTTCTACCATTCCTAGACCGGCAAGGGAACTTGCTGTTCCAACAGGACAATGCACGTCCGCATGTATCCCATGCCACCCAACGTGCTCTAGAAGGTGTAAGTCAACTACGCTGGCCAGCAAGATCTCCGGATCTGTCCCCCATTGAGCATGTTTGGGACTGGATGAAGCGTCGTCTCACGCGGTCTGCACGTAGAGCACGAACGCTGGTCCAACTGAGGCGCCAGGTGGAAATGGCATGGCAAGCCGTTCCACAGGACTACATCCAGCATCTCTACGATCGTCTCCATGGGAGAATAGCAGCCTGCATTGCTGCGAAAGGTGGATATACACTGTACTAGTGCCGACATTGTGCATGCTCTGTTGCCTGTGTCTGTGTGCCTGTGGTTCTGTCAGTGTGATCATGTGATGTATCTGACCCCAGGAATGTGTCAATAAAGTTTCCCCTTCCTGGGACAATGAATTCACGGTGTTCTTATTTCAATTTCCAGGAGTGTATATATAGGGTGTTACAAAAAGGTACGACCAAACCTTCAGGAAATATTCCTCACACACAAAGAAAGAAAATATGTTATGTTGAAATGTGTCCGGAAACGCTTACTTTCCATGTTAGCGATCATTTTATTACTTCTCTTCAAATCACATTAATCATGGAATGGAAACACACAGCAACAGAACGTACCAGCGTGACTTCAAACATTTTGTTACAGGAAATGTTCAAAATGTCCTCCGTTAGCGAGGATACATGAATCCACCCTCCGTCGCATTAAATCCCTGATGCGGTGATGCAGCCCTGGAGAATGGCGTATTGTATCACAGCCGTCCACAATACGAGCACGAAGAGTCTCTACATTTGGTACCGGGGTTGCACAGACAAGAGCTTTCAAATGCCCCCATAAATGAAAGTCAAGAGGTCAGGAGAGCGTGGAGGCCATGGAATTGGTCCGCCTCTACCAATCCACAATTGCTTCGGTCGTCTTCCTGTCGGGGCACCTTCGTTCTGGAAATCTGTCTCGATACAAACGTACCGCGCCACGGCTATTGCCCCCTACTAATCCATACATCAAATGGGCATCTGCCAACTCCGCATTTGTAAACATTGCACTGACTGCGAAACCACGTTCGTGATGAACACTAACCTGTTGATGCTACGTACTGATGTGCTTGATGCTAGTACTGTAGAGCAATCAGTCGCATGTCTATACAAGCACCGAAGTCAGCATTACGTTCCTTCAAGTGGGCCAACTGGCGGTGAATCGAGGAAGTACAGTACATACTGACGAAACTAAAATGAACTCTAAGATGGAAATTAAGCGTTTCCTGACACATGTGCACATAACATATTTTCTTTATTTGTGTGTGAGGAATGTTTCCTGAAAATTTGGCCGTACCTTTTTGTAACACCCTGTATATATTATCGTAAAATAATGAGTCTTATTTCACATGGTTCGGTTCATTTTCAAGTATGTTTCTCTTCATTCCCACAACTACCCATATCGCGACGACTACACTTATTACAAATATTGTCATTATTTAAAGCTTGAAGAGGAAGTAAAAAATGTTGTAATTTAATCTCAAAGATACAAAAAGAAAATTTGTTCGACTGTCATACCAGAGGAATACTGTGAAAAACTTTTTGTCATTGAGAGACAAAGGACTAATTCGAGATTCTTTTATTATTTCTTGTATTAACTACCTTTTTGTTCTGATGTGCTGGCGTAAAGACGTACTGTACAGTTTCATGTCTATGTATGTGTTAAATGAAGGTGTTAAATGATGAAAAATGTGTTTTATAATTTCTGTCAAGATCTAGCCTAAATCCCATACCAATGGAGTAGAAATTATTCTGTTAATTCGAGAAGGCGAATTTTAGATGGAGGCGACGATCTTTATTTATTTTATTTTATTTATTTATGCATTTATTTTACCTGGCAATATTAGGGCCTTCAGGCCCTCTCTTACACCTAACCAGGCATACTCAGATTGAACGAGTTACAGTTTCTACATAACATTAAGGACATATAGCCTATTATGCAATATTGATGTTAAAGAAAAAAATAGATATTATAACAGTAGTACAATGATAATTATAACAATAAAAAATAATTATAACAATCAATAATAATAATAATAATAATAATAGTAATAATAATAATAATAATAATGACTATGTATATGAAAGTAAACATACTATTCTTTTTTGAATGTCAGTCCCATTGTTAGTTGGGAATTTTCTCGTTATGTTCTTGCAGCTTGTGAGTTATTCTCATCGAGCAGAGACATAAGACGATAGAATGGGGTGAAAGAGATATATAAGAGGTAGATAGGTTAGAGGAAGAGAAGTAGAACGGTAAAATTCGAAGCTGTGATGGAGAGGAGAAAGAAAGAGATGGGAGGGGCACAAGAGTGGTGGCTATACCGTCCCTAATATGTAAGTTTTGAGTTCCCTCTTGAATGTTGAGTGGTTCTGGATAAGACGCAGATCACAGAGGAGCGCGTTCCATAGTCGTATGGCTGAGATGGAGAATGACACGGAGAAAGATTTTGTGTTATGTAAAGGTACAGCCAAGATGATAGACGTATCCGATCTGGTGTTGCGATTGTGGAATGATGATAGCTGTTTAATGTGAGAAGATAAGTATTGGGGGCACCAGTGGCTAAGAAATCGATGAAGTAAGCACATCGTGTGGAGATCGCGTGCCTTATGTGGGCGTATCCAACCTAGCTGGGAGTATGAAGGACTGATATGATCATACAACCGAATATTGCACACGTATCTAACGCAAGCATTCATCACTAGCTCGAGGCATCTAGAATTTTCACTATTTGTGCCGTGTTGAACTACATCGCAGTAGTAAAGATTAGGCAAGACTAGTGTTTGGACTAATTTTTGTTTAACATGGGTTGGAAATATTTTTCTAAATTTTTGAATTGCATATCGGGAGGAGAGCGATTTCCGGCAAGCTGTGACTGTTTGTTCTTCCCAGTTTAGGTGTTCATCCAAGATTATTCCAAGGTCTTTTACTGTTTTTTGGTATGGTAGTTGGGTACCATTGAGGAGTATTTTAGGGACTGTTTCGCGAAAGTACCGGCTGATTAACTTTGGATGAGATATAAGTATGACCTGGGATTTCTTGGGGTTTAGTTTCAGACCTAGGTTCTGTGCCCATCGAGAAACAGAGCATAGATCTGCGTTCATACTCGCTACTGCGCTAGCAATGTTTTTGGGGCTTGCACTTATGTACAATTGGATGTCGTCGGCATAAAGATGGTAGTTGCAGGAGTGAATCACTGAAGAAATATCATTAATGTACAGTGAGAAGAGTAGTGGACCAAGGACGGAGCCTTGGGGAACTCCAGAGCGCACGCTTTTCCATGATGACTTTTCCGACCCACAAATGACTTGTTGACTTCTGTTTTTGAGGAAGCTGTCGAATCAGTGTATTGCGCTTTTTGAGAAATTCAGCTGTTTCATTTTAATTACTAATATATCGAAGTCAACTGTGTCAAAAGCCTTGCTAAAGTCAAGCAGTGTTAGGATAGTAGCTTCACGTCTGTCCGTAGCATGTTTAATGTCATCAGTTACTTTGATTAATGCGGTTGCTGTACTATGGTGCTTTCGAAAGCCTGACTGATATTCGTCATGGATGTTATGAGTTTTGAGGTAATCCGTCAGTTGTTCATGGACGATGTACTCTAGGGCTTTAGAAATTGCAGGTAGTATGCTGATCGGCCTGTAGTCACCTGGCGACTTAGGGTTGTCAGTCTTGGGTATAGGCTTAATTAAACTTTGCTTCCACTCAGTAGGATATGTACTACTGGCAAGAGACAGGTTGAAGATGTCTGTGATAACTGGAATAATAGTGTCTACGACGTTCTTAATCATGCCAATGCTCACTCCATCATTTCCTACTGCCTCGGAAGAGATTCTCATAATTGCCTTGTGTACTGTGCCGGTAGTGACATGTTTTAGGAAAAACTTGTCTCTCGAGATTTTGATATCTTGGGGCTGGTAATTTGTCGCTGCGTGGCAGTTTGCAGCTGTTGAGAAGAAATCGTTTAATTCTTCTGCAGACGCTTGATAAACAGCGTCAGATCTTCGCTTCCCTATACCGAAACTGCGCAGTTTTTTCCACAGTGCAGCAGGTTTTGATATGCCGCATACGACAGAGCGGGCATGTCTGATTTTGGCATTCCTCACGCTTTGCTTGGTTCTGTTTCGGAGTTTCCTATAAGCTTCGTACGCCTCTGGAGTTGGGTTACGCTTGAAGGCCCTATGTGCAGCATCACGTTTATTCATTAACTGGCGTAATGCAGTGGTGAGCCACGGAGCGGGAGCTCTCTTTACCTTAACAGTGCGTTGAGGAGCATGTTTATCATACAGTGCAATAATTTTGCGACATAATTGCCGAATTTTTTCGTCTAAAGTCGGTTCATTGCTTATATCATGCCAAGGGATGTCTGAGCAATCCTTTTGAAGAGCGTCATGGTTAACATTTTTTAAGTTTCTGTAGGTTACCAGGTGAGATTTTTCTTTGGTAGTATGCATTGAGTAATTTAAGAATATCACGTCATGAGCAGAGAGTCCCGGAGCGGATGTCTGATTGCCGCGGATTATTTTATCTGGTCGCTTTGTTGCTATTATATCTATGATTGTGTGGCTATGTGGCATGTGATGAGTTGGGTCCAGCGGTGTTAAACTCATATCATTGGAGTGGAACAGTCGCCTTAGTTTTTCGGCAGAGGGAGATTTTAACTGTAAGTCGATGTTTGTGTCGCCCATAATGATTGTGTTCATACTGTGTCACGAGTGAGGACAGGGCAGACTGAAAGGAGGACATGGCACCGACTTTTGGAGGTTTATAGATTACTCCAATTAGCAGTTTCTGATTTGATGTATTTATTTCGAAAAACAAGAACTCTGCTTCTCCTTCGCCCTTTGCATCCGATGTGCATAGTACAGTAGGTGTCAGATCAGAGCAAACATGGGCACCCACACCACCCCCGCGTCGTGTTTCACGATCTGCCCTTAGGAGAGAGTAACCAGCGATTCGGATAGCGTCGGAAGACGACGCCGCTTCTCAACAATAGAGGTACGTGATTGTGCTCACTACTTTCCTTTGGTGGCCGCTAAGATTAATTTCGATGTGTTTTTGCCGAGACATTCAGAACCTGCAATCTTCCTTTTCGTATAAAAATAGGAGTCCGATTGAAAAAGAAATATTCTTAAATTTAAATAATTGCAATTCTTTTACCCAGGCCACGGGGAATGATCTCCGAGTGTGTTACGACGTAATTATTTTACACAAGAAAAATTGAGACAGATCTTTCTCATCAGATCGCAACCACTCGTACGCGAATGTACCGTACGGACCCTCTGAATGTGTCTAGTCAGCCGTCCGCATTGTGCTAAAGCTTTCCTGTTAATATTCTGTGGATTGCATCTCCGCAATTAATTTTTGTTTATGCCGCAAATCGCACTTCACGCGAAGTATTTATTACGCAAGTTTCAGGCTCCATTTAATGTCAAAAAATTCCGAAGTACGGCTGACTAAGCAAACCGCTACAATAATTTCATATGTCTACAACTACAATAACAAAAACAATAACAGAGAGAGGGTACGTTACAAGCTATAGAAGTGTAAAAGTTACTCACGATTCCTCTGGTCTCTGTGTAACTATGGACAGAATCAGCAAAAAATTAGTGAGGGTGGTAGTGTCTTGGCTGACACTGGTCTCTTCGTCACTAAACAGAAGAGTGCTGGTTCTGACCAGAGATGCCACTTAGCGTAACGAATATTAACCGAACAGGAATGCTGCAACTGCCCTTTGTACGTAGGTGGCCGACCGCCTGACAAAAAACTGGGGACCAGCCGTTCGCCCTCATCTCGCTGACTTGATCTCCTCAACAGCTGAGGTAGCCTACACTTCACGAGACTTCCAGACACACGCGGCATCGAAGACGAAAAGGGGTGTCGATCGACTTTCGCGAGCGTTTGGTTCACAACACGGGAGGCGATTATGATATTCAAAACGGCGACATTCACCTTAAGTTTAGATAAGTGGGGATTACGCCTTTTCTTTACTTCAGCTTACGTTAACCTTGATATTACATCATTTACGAAGGTATAAAGTTCTGCATTCATGCTGCCTGGGCTGTGGATAAGGGAGAGATTGAAGTGTTGGCAAGATGTAACTCGGAAACTTACTCGAAAAGTTTAACCAACTACCTTTCCTAACACATCTTCATCAGGCGCGAAAGTGAGACGACTTACTGATTTAGAAGCGAAACGAAGCAGAAGCCAGTCAGCCCTGAATCCACTAACGTATTGTACCACAGTGCTAATTGAGGTGTCAACAAAATAAGCTTATTTTTGGAAAATCTGTAAAGTAGTTTCAGTAGTTGGTATGTAATTAGAAAGGATGGGTAGCCATTCCAGCGGACGAATTAAAGCAACAGTCCATTTGTTTCATGTGCAGTGAATAAATGCTGTTTCAAAACATCAACACACCCCTCGCAAACGCAAGGCTACTGGTAAAATTTGTTGTAATAAAATGACGGAAAACGTAATGTTGGTGGTTAAACACGTCTTTTGATTGAAGACGTCTTGCAACGGCCCTTCTTTCCTGGCCTATAGTACTGTACTATGTTTACTAAATAATTTGGAAAGTATCTCTAAAGAACAATTACCTAATTAGCTCAGTGTGGTATTAAAATGCAAATCTATCTAGTAAAAGTAAGAAAACGGTCGTCTTGTTAATATTTATACACTATACTTTTGTGCGTAAAATAAAAAAAAAGTCAAGAAAACTTTTGTTGTTCTGTTCCTGAATAATGCCACTAATGAGATTTAATGTAGCAAAGCACACATTGAAAAATTAGGTAAAAACAACAACAGCATTTCTTGACCGTGACCTAGGTAGAAAATAGGCTACCAGAATCCGAAGACCCTGCACACTGTACAATGATAGTTGTAATTTTACTCATTGCACACCAGTATAACCGAAATATAAGTTTAATTAGTCGTGGTTGCCAGATACTAACACGAATCATTTACATAAGAATGAAAAAACTGATAGAAGCCGACGTCGGGGAAAATCAGTTTTGATCCCGAAGAAATGTTGGAACACACGAGACAATACCACTTATCTTAGAAGATACGTTAACGACAGATAAAGCTACGTTTATGGCATTTGTAGACTTAGAGAGAGATTTTGACAGTGTCGATTGGAGTTCTATCTTTCAAATTCTAAAGGTGGCATGGGTAAAATACAGGGAGTGAAAGGCTATTTAAAACTTCTACAGAAACCAGACGGCAGTTATGAGAATCGAGGGGCACGAAAGAGGAACAGGGGTTGGGAAGGGAGTGAGACAGCGTTGCAGCGTATACCTGTTGTTCGACCTCTACACTAAACACGCACTAAAGAAAGCGAAAGAAAAATTTGGAGGACGACTTAAAGCACAGGAAAAAGAAATAAAAAGTGTTGCTGATAACATTGTAATTCTGTCAGAGGCAGCAAAGGATGTGGAGGAGCAGTTGAATGGGATGAAGATTGTCTTTAAAGAAGGATATAAGATGAACATCAACAAAAGCAAAATAGAAATAATGGTATATAGGGGAAGTAATTCAAGTGATAGTGAGAGAATTAGATTAGGAACGAGACACGTAAAGTAGAAGATGAGTTTTATTATTTGGAAAGCAAAGTAGCTAATGAGAGTCGAAGTACAAAATGTAGACTGGCAATGAAAAGGGGAACATTTCTGAAGAACATAAATTTATTAACATCGAATATAGATTTTAGTGTTAAGAAGTCCTTTCTGAAAGTATTTGTGTGCAGGATAGCTATATATGGGGAAGTGAAACATGGACAACAAACAGTTTAGGCTAGAAGCTTTTGAAATGTGACGCTACAGAAGAATTCTGGAGATTAGATGGGTATATCACGTAACTAAACAGGAAATACTAAACAGAATTGGATAAAATGATCTTTGTGGCAAAACTTGACAAAAAGAAGTGATCGGTTGACAGGACACATCCTTACACATCAAGGAATCGCAAGTTTAGCATTGGAGGGATATGTGTGAGTGGGAGGGGGGTATAAATCGTAGAGGCAAACGAATAGAGGAATACAGTAAGCACGTTCAGAACAATGTAGGCCGCAGTAGTTATTCGGACATGAAGAGGCTGGCAAAGGATTCTGGAGAGGAGGCACTGAACTCTGGCGCAATGTTCAATCAAAGATGTGTACCATCGGCTTCTGGCCAGCGTATCAATTGGAACTGACCACCATGTTTGTTGAACCACTCCATCATACTTCTGGCCTTGTGACATGGCGCATTATATTGCTGACAAATGCCACTGCCATCAGGAAATATTAATAAAAGCTTACCCCAAAACTAATAAATACTGAATTGTCCAGTGCAAAATAAAAGCTTACCCCAAAGTTAAAGAATAATAACGTATCGAATGCAATATAAAAAAACCACTCCGTCTTCAGGCCACAAGTGGGCCATCGGGACCATCCGACCGCCGTATCATCCTCAAGTTGAGGATGCGGATAGGAGGGGCGTGGGGTCAGCACACCGCTCTCCCGGTCGTTATGATGGTTTTCTTTGACCGGAGCCGCTACTATTCGGTCGAGTAGCTCCTCATTTGGCATCACGAGGCTGAGTGCACCCCGAAAAATGGCAACAGCGCGTGGCGGCTGGATGGTCACCCATCCAAGCGTCGACCACGCCCAAAAGCGCTTAACTTCGGTGATCTCACAGGAACCGGTGTATCCACTGCGGCAAGGCCGTTGACCAGTGCAATATAAAACTTACCCCAAAATTAATGAATACTGACACGTCCAGAGCAAAATAAAAGGTTACCCCAAAAATTAGTAAGTACGTCATATCCAGTGCAAAACAAAAGCTTACCCAAATTTTAATGAATACTGATGTGCACAGTGCAAAATAAAAGCTTGCCTCAAAACTAATAAATACCGACGTGCACAGTACAAAATAAATGCGTACCCAAAAATTAATCAATACTGACGTGTCCCGTGCAAAATAAAAGCTTACAACAAAATTAATAAATACTGACATGCCCATGGCAAAATAAAACCTTATCACAAAATTAATGAATACTAACATGTCCAGTGCAAAATAAAAGCTTACCCCAGAATTAATGTGTACCGACGTGTCCTGTTACAAAATAAAAGCTTACCCAAAAACTAATGAATACTGACGTGTCCGGTGCAAATTAATAGCCTACCCCAAAAATTAATAAATACTGACGTGTACAGTGCAACATAAAATCACACCACAAAATTAAAAAATACTGACATGTCCAGTGCAAAACAAAAGTTAACCCCAAAATTAATGAGAACTGACATGTCAATTACAAAATGAAAGCTTACCTCAAAATTACTAAATACTGACGTGCACAGTGCAAAATAAAAGCTTATCCAAAAATTAATGAATAGTGACATCTCTAGTGAAAAATAGAAGCTTACCCCAAAACCAATAAATACTGAACCAGATGTGTAACTGCAGAACCAGTAATCTTATTTGATATGGAAAAGATGGAACTTGCCGGGGTGACAGAGCGGTTCTACGCGCTACAGTCTGGAACCGCGCGACCGCTACCATCGCAGGTTCGAATCCTGCCTCGGGCATGGATGTGTGTGATGTCCTTAGGTTAGTTAGGTTTAAGTAGTTCTAGGTCTATGGGACTGATGACCTCAGAAGTTAAGTCCCATAGTGCTCAGAGCCATTTGAACCATTTTTTTTTTAAATGACGGAAGATTATGTATGTGAAGACACACTTAGTTTATATGTTATTGTAAGTTAAATGTTATAAATAACTCCTGATCTGCAAAAGTGAATATCTCTGCAATTCGTTATGCAGTTGCAATAGGAAATCACTTAACGCATAATTTGTTATTATTTACACATATAAATCTGGTAACAGTCGAAAACTGTTGAGGTTAATAGTCATAAATAAATAACTGGATATTAAGAAAAGTGGTAACAGCACTAAATATGTCAGAATCTTTGTGTATGATTTAATGCATCATATGTGTAAAACAGTAAAATTAAGAAATTCAGCAGTTTTTCTGTTCAGTAGTATAACTAACTTACGGGGTGCCTGACCGAGGGCTCCTGAGTGAACAGCGGCATTTCGGATGGGAGTCTATGTTCGGACGCCGTTGGAGCCGATGAGGCTGTGTTAGTCTGTGTTTCAAGAAAAGTTTTATTTGAATAGCGGAGAAAGAGCCGCTAGTTCGCGCGAGTGAATTATTCATGTTGCCTACTTTCGGACACAGAAATTTTTTTGACTTCTGGTGGACTCGTTATTTTTCAGACTGCGTGTGATACAAGCCACATTTAGAATGGTTGAAATGACTCTGAACACTATGGGACTTAAGGATTTAACAATAAAATTAGGGGAAGTGGAAAAGATGTGTTTGCCAGAATTCATACAGCTGAGGCTGAATTGATGGTTGAGATTGGTTCACTTAGGCAGTTGTGTAATGCAAGGGATTAGGAGGCAGGATGTGTTCTTGTCGGATAGAAAAATTGTGGCTAGCTGTGATGAAAAACTTTACAGACAATTGGCAGGGCACAGTGGCTGCCTCAGGAAAGAAATTGAGAATGTAGTTGCTGTTAATAATAATGAAATTATAAAGGTGAATTTGTAGGGTAAGTAATTTAGAATTATGTGGTGATTCTGGAAATATAGGGTGGCTTATGTTGCAGGCTCCAAATGGTGAAACCTCTTCAGGGGAGAGTAAGTACCATGCTGTACATTTTTTTGCAGCATGCAAAGGATGTTTCATCCAGGTAATGAATAATAATGGTAAAATTAATTTTGTTAATAGGTTGTTGGAGGATTCTGCTCACACATGAACAGATCAGTGTGCTGAACAGTTCACCTCATATCAAGTGTTTCAACAAATATGTTTAAATAGATACTGCAGCCAAGTAAAGCAGAGTAGGCTACAGGTTAATTCCTATGTGGACCAGTGTGTAGGGGTGGTAAATGTTCAATGTGGGAATTTTGTCAGGAAGAATTAAGTAGGTTGGTACTGGTAGACAGACCACTGGGTGATGATTCTATTGAAAACTTTTTGGGTTTCATTGAAAGGATGGATCAGTCAATGTGCTATAACCCAGGTTCAGGGGTTGTAATATAAGGAACAGTCACAAGCATGGGGAGAAAAGGAACATTATGAGTTGGGGTAACAATGACCAAAATTCAAACAGAGATAGAAATCAAAATGGAAACTGGAAGGACAACAGAAATAGGGATAGAAATGAAAATCATAGAAAAAACAGGGAAATTTACAATGATGAAAATAAAAGCCAGAGGGTTCCAGGGGGAATGACTACCAGAATGGCAATGGCCAGTGCAGGAAGACAGAGGGAAGAGAGTGGAGATGAATAATAGGGGGCAAAAGGAACAGAATTCTTTAAACTAGGATATGGTCCAATTGGGGTCTGATCTGGGACAAAACACAATGACAGAAATAGGACTAGGTAACAGGAAAATAACTATGGGAAAACTAATGGGCGTATCAAATGAGTATGTAAGTAAGGCAGTAACAGAAGAAAGGATATATGGTATGGAGGCCATCCTAGGCCATAATGATCTATTTTGGGGGTGGTTTAATCACCATAATGAGATGAGAGCTCATATAATAAAAATTAAACAGAAAACCCTGGAACCAAGTGGTGTAAACAAGTGTTATCACAATATGGTAGATAGTGAAATAGATAGCCATGTTAAGTAATGAAAATGTATCAGCTGCTCAGTTGGATAAAGTGGATGTGTCCGGTGAGGAAGAGAATGAATGTGTGAATGAAGACATGGAAAACATTGAATTCAGTGAGTTTCAGACTATTTCAGTGGAAGGTGGTGGTAATTATGTGAAGGCAATAGTGCCTGTTTTTAATGTTATTATGGTTGGGGATCAGCAAGAAGGTATATGTTTTAGGTCTGTGAATGATAATAGTGATAAGCAGGCTGGAGACTCTCCATTAAATATTATTATTGACAGTGGTTTTGATGTGCAGAATAGGGCTGCGGAGGATAATGCTGTGATAGAAGCTGTGAGCAATTCTGCAGCATACAGTGACATAATCTCTCTTGCAAATGTTGTGACTGAAGAAGTGAAGCATCCACATTTACTTAAGGAAGCTTGGGAGAGTCAAAGTGATTTTGATGTGAACAGTAGGGTAGCCAGAGCCAAGTGGTTTCAGATCTGGGCACCTGAGGACTGGTAGCTAAGCAAGCAAGATTATGCTAGGCTAATTAGGGAATTAAATTAAGGAAATCATAAGTATAAAACTGCAATTAGAGAAATATTCAGTGAGGATACATATTCTGAGTTAGTGGGGCAAAAATGGGTGTTCGTGATAGGAAAAGGTAGTGTGTGCAATGATGATGCAGAATGTAATGATTTAATTAGTAGTAGTGATCAAGATGAGGATGAACTTAGAACCTACCTTACTCTAGTGATGAACAGCAAATGGTTAAAGGTAAGTGTGATTTAAATAATGAATGGATAAGGAATAAGAAAGAATGAGTGTGATTATGATGCTGATGATTGGACTAACTCTTCAAAGTCTCACCAGCAGTTAATACCAGACACATGGGAGGAAGAGACCTATATGGTTCCAGGAAGCTGGGGGGGGGGGGGGGGTTGAATATAGGAAGTTTAAAATTTAGAGAGGCTTTTGAAGTGACATTTACAGGGGATGAAGATACAGAACCTTATGGTGAAGACCACATGTGTACTATGACTAATGACTTTGTACATGAGATAGAACTGTTAGTTGAAACTGAATTGAAGCATGAGTTTACTGAAAATGAAGTGGAAAGGGTTTTTGAAGTGCTCTGGTGGACAATGGAAGTTCTATATGCAGGGAGGGAGGGTGTTTTTATGAATGCATTGAGAACCAGAAAACTTGATTTTTCAGTTATGGGGATGAGAATTAAGAATGCCACATGGAATTACTCTAAGCCAATAGGAAAGCAGGTGATACTAGATGTAATTATTGGATGGAGAATTATTTGTCATGCATTTCTGGTTGTCCCAAATTTGAGTATAAATCTGGTGTTCAGGACTGATTTTTTGAGGTAATATGAGGCATATGTAGACTGCAAGGATCAGGTGCTGGGAGGAATAGGGTAAAGTTTGAAGCTGCACTCGATGATGAAGTGGTGGCTAGTCTGCATGTGGCACAGTTCTTAGTGGATGAAGTGGAGGTTGAGGAGGAGATAAGGAATAAAGTAAAAAAAAATACTAACAGAATTTCTGAAATTGAGAAGGCAAAGTCATATCATTTATTAATTAGAGACAGAGATATATTGTCAGAATAATCAGAGAAGGTGATAGATTGTGAATACTCACTCAGGGTGAAACGACATGAACCCATTAAGATCAGGCCATACCCATTAGCATTAGCAGACAAAGAGGCAGTTAGAACAGAACTACGCTGGAGTGGGGAACTGTTGGACAGTGCACAAGTGAGTGTAGCAACCAAATAGTAGCTGTCAAGGAAGAATAATCTGTGCATTTGGCTCTACAGCCCAGAAGGCCAAATAAAATAATTGTAAGGGAAACAAACCATCCTGAAAATATGGATGAACTAATTATAGGTTTCAAAAATGTAAAATTGTCAACAGCTATGGGTGTGAGCACTGGATTTTGGCAGATCCCATTAAAAGCGGAAAGCAGAACATATACCGCCTTTCTGTTCAAAGGCAGGGCATACTAGTACAAAATAGTCCCGTTTGGACTTTGCGTATCTGTTGGTATATTTGTGAGGGCTCTAAGCTACATGCTGGGAAATGAGCTGATGAGAAGACTGACTACATATGTGGACGACATCCTGATTGCAACTCAACTTGGAGGGAGCACTACTGTTTGTTGTAGGCTGTGTCTGCAGCTTTGCGAAATGGTGGTATGACTAAAGTTTAAAAAAAAAAATAAACAAGGCAGAAATAAATTTCTTAGGACATGCGTTGTTGTAAGAACGTCTTACACCTCATGAAGTCAAAATAAAAGCAATAACAGAGTGTGCCCTGCGAAGGAATCGTAAGCAGTTAATGTCATTCCTTCGAATGGTGAGTACCTACGGGAAATTCGTGGGTGATTTAAGTCTAAATTCACCAAAATGTCACGCTTGCTTAATAAAAATACACCGTGGGTGTGGACAGCTCACTGTGATAGGGATTTTAATAAAATAAAGGAGAGTTTGAGTTACAGTAGTTTCCTCTATAACCCGGGCCTGTCTCTACCATTGTACCTTGCCACAGACGGCTGAGTCTATGGAATAGCTGCTGCTCCGTTTGAGAGGAAGTGAGTGGAGGGACAGATGAAACACTGGAGTATATTATTTGGCAGCAGGGTGCTGACAAAACTTTAGAGGGCCTAAGGCATATTGGGAAATGAATTACTGGCAGCGGTATGGGGATTCTTGAAATTTTGGATATATCGGGAAGAACATGAGACCGCTGCAATGACAGATCAAAAGGCTATTAGATACTTACAGGACTGTAACCTGCTGAATAAAAGGCTCATTCAGAGGGCAATATTCCTGCAAGATTTCAATATTAGGTGGAGTATGTCAAGGGCACTGCTGATGTGCTCTCATGCTTGCCAGTTGGAAATCACGGGAATAATAAGGAAGGGGAAGAGACGAAAGAGTTTAGAATGATGTACATGGGGGGTGTAGAAGAGGAAATAGAAATATATGCAAGGACATGAGATGGATACAGAAAGCTGAACCTAAGTTGAAGTTAGTAAAGACTAGTTTTGGAACCAAGACGCATAAGTTAGACAGGTTTTATAAGATTTAAAAAGGGATGTTGTTCCGCAGGAGGAATGAAAATAAAGAGGCTTGGCAACTGTGCTGACCTGAGAAACATGTACTGCCCCTCATAAATTATGTGCATCTGAGCCACGCACATTATGGGGCACAGATATGTGTAAAACGACTAGGTAGTGTTTAACAACATGGACCGTAGAGTCAAGTGGAAGTGCAGAACATTTTGCCCAAAAATGTGAGGGAACTTCTTCTGACTGATGCGTTCGGCCTGTTGCCAACCAGTAGGGGTGGGTGAAAATATATTTTGCTTGCTGCAGATGTGTTTGCTAACCATGTAAAGTTGTGTAGAATGGAAAAGACCACTAGTAGAACTATGACAAAGAAATTGGAGTCTTACCTTAAGGACCTATGTAAGCCAAAGTCATCTCGCAGGCGTGGAGCAGTCAGGTGTGATGCACGTCAGGACCTCAGTTCGGATGAATGATACATGTGCGAGCTTGGACGTTTGTGCCAGACATACTGCAGTCACAGACACACCACCTGGGGAGAATATGTAACCACAATTGAGGATGTGATGAATAGTGTGAAATGTAGTGCTATGGGGTCCACACCACATGATAGCTGTGTCAGTGATTTTGCCACCAGGTACACCTGTATCTGAACTGGAGAGACGGAAATTAATTGCGGGGCAAATGGCAAGAAGGGCATTACAGGGGCAATGCAGGCATGATTGTAGGTATACGCCAACAAAGTACGAGTTTGGTGACCTGATTCTAGCAAAAACAAAGGAACAGTCAATGGAAGTCGATGGTGAGAACAAAAAGCTTCTGTAGTAAGCTGTCCTTATCCAAATGCCTACAGGTCGGAGTACCCATAGTGACAGAGACGACTGGCACTCAGGAATGTGACTGAGGCCTGGCTGCACACGTAGCCAGTATAACGAGTGGTACATAATTCTGATGATATGAATTATACATGTTTGTTAAATTGTGCATGTCAGGTTAATATTTTAGAAGTTGTTTCGTCGTGTGTATGTCAGTTTAATTTGTTTAGTGATGGTCACTTTAGTGTCTATATGTGTGATTGACTTAAAAATTTTGGAAATGGGAATTTGTTTGTTTGCTTAAGGGGTAACATTTATTGTGCAACCTAGATTTAAGAATTTCTGAGGGGATAGATATATTGGGGGATGAGAACTGTGGAGTAACAGATGTGAGGTGCAGCTAGTGGAGAACATAAGACTGGTGCGCTACGAGGAACCGCAGTTGCGGTTACTGTGCAGCACATGAGTATTATAGGATATGGAAGAAGGTCGTGGAACTTTGCGATGTAATTTTACTTATTGTTATTTTGGAATTTGAGAAATACAGATAAATTCTTATATAGATGATTATTTTGGTCGCACCAAGCTTCTTTTTGGTGCATGGGTGTGAAGTTTGTAGTTCAGACGGGATTTACTGGTCAGAGGATGGGAGTGAAATAGTGTTCAAGTTAAATGAATAGAATAATTTTTTTTTGTGTACAGTTTTCTGTCTGTACGTTCATGTGTTACTTAGTAAGGTTAGAATGATATTCTGTATTGTGTTGTGTAATGGTATATTTATAAATTTTTTACTTTTATTCTTTTGCATAAAATTTACATTATATAGTAATGAACTGCAGTTAACTTAATGTTTGCAAAAGGAGTAGCCAAAATCGTAGCTGACACCTACCATGAAACTGGAGTGTTTCAAATGGCTCTGAGCACTATGGGACTCAACTGCCGTGGTCATCAGTCCCCTAACACTTAGAACTACTTAAACCTAACTAACCTAAGGACATCACGTACATCCATGCCAGAGGCAGGATTCGAATCTGCGACCGTAGCAGTCCCACGGTTCCGGACTGCGCGCCTAGAACCGCGAGACCACCGCGGCCGGCTGGAGTGTTTATCAGTAGCTGATGACTGCTGTATTTAGCTTGTGCGGCGATGTTTCGACTGCTCGAGCAACGTCTGTTTTAGATCTATTACTCCAAGCAGCTACACGTGACACCGCCGGCTCAACACCCCCTTACTAGCCTCGCGTAGACATCCACCCTTGCAATTCTTGTGATTTACCTATGCTGTGCACTGTTCTTCCTCGGCATCGAACTTTCTTCCGTGAAGCTTTCTATAACCAAAGTGGCTATAAAGCCAAACACTGCTTCTCTACTTAAACAGAGTGTACATCGGTTTCAATTAACCCTTCCTACTGCCACAAACTTTCACAAAAAGGTTACTCGTTACAAGGGAACCAACTAAAATTACTGTTTCAAAAAGCTTTGTAAAACTTATTTGTTTTGAAGTGTTTCAGTTGTTTCTACATGGCAGGGATGCTTATTGCTAGTTCGGCCGTACTGGAGTGTGTACGAGGGTCAAACGTCGGTATGTTTGTACGATTCTTCTGCCTTAACTATTTCACAAACGTGAAATTTAATACTTCAACTGCCAAACCAGACTGCTCAACGAGTGACTGATTGGCGTACAAAACAGCTGGTCGGCTCCATCCAACCACTCTTCTCGCCATTTGTGCGTCACCTTTGCCTTCGAGAGAGATGTGGCAGCGTGCAGTGTGTGACGGACCAAGCAACGTTAAGCTTTGTCACGAGACAGATTGTCGCACGTCCTCAACTACACACCCATAGCAAGTGATCAATATTTTGTGCCATTATTAGATTAGATAAGTACTTGTTCCATAAATCATGAATACGACACTTCGCAATGATGTGGAACGTGTCAGGTTAATAAAAGATGTCTATACTAGATATTACACTACACAGAGTATTACATGACACTCAGTTTTTTATTATTATTTTTTATTATTTTAATTTTTTTGTGGGTGTTGGGAAATTACCCACTTACTATATTCAAAAATTCATCTAATGAGTAGAAGGAGTTGCCACTAAGAAATTATTTTAATTTCCTTTTAAATGCTATATGGCTATCTGTCAGACTTTTGATGCTATTAGGTAAGTGACCAAAGACTTTTGTGGCAGCATAGTTAACCCCCTTCTGAGCCAAAGTTAGATTTAACCTTGAGTAGTGAAGATCATCCTTTCTCCTAGTGTTGTAGCCATGTACACTGCTATTACTTTTGAATTCGTTCGGATTGTTAACAACAAATTTCCTAAGTGCAGCCATTAGTCTGATTACACGCTTTTGTGCAATGAACACTCTTTTACTCAATAATGAGTTACCCCAGAATATGATGCCATACGAAAGCAGAGAATGAAAATAGGCGTGGTAAGCTAATTTACTCAGATGTATATCGCCAAAATTTGCAGTGACCCTAACAGCATAATTAGCTGAACTCCAACGTTTCAGCAGATCCTCAGTGTGTTTTTTTCCAGTTCAACCCCTCATCAATGTATACATCTAGAAACTTTGAATATTCTACCTTAGCTACCGATTTCTGATCGAAGTCTATATTTATTAATGGTGTCATTCCATTTTCTGTGTGGAACTGTATACACTGTGTTTTGTCAAAGTTTAATGAGAGCCCATTTGCAGAGAACTACTTATTGATTTTCTGAAAAACATCATTTACAATTTCACCAGTTAATTCTTGTCTGTTGGGTGTGATAGCTATACTTGTATCATCGGCAAAAAGTACCAGCTTTGCATCTTCGTGAATATAGAATGGCAACTCATTAATATATATTAAGAACAGCAGAGGACCCAAGACCGAACCTTGCGGCACTCCATTCTTGATTCTTCCCCAGTTTGAGAAATCACCAGTTTTTTGGGTTTTATGTGAATTGTTCATTTCAACTTTCTGCACTCTTCCAGTTAGGTATGATTCAAACCATTTGAGCACTGTCCCATTCATACCACAGTACTTGAGCTTAGCTAGAAGTACTCCATGATTTACACAATCAAAAGCCTTTAATAGATCATAAAAAATCCCAACGGGTGACTTCCGGTTACTCAGAGCATTTAATATTTCATTAGTGAAAGTATATATAGCATTTTCCGTTGAAAACCCCTTCTGGAAACCAAAGTGACATTTTGTTAAAACTTTATTTTTAGAGAGGTGTGAAGCTACTCTACAATACATTACTTTTTTAAGAATTTTGGATAAGGCAGTCAGAAGAGAGATTGGGCGGTAGTTGTTGACATCAGACGTATCCCCTTTTTTATGCAGTGGTTTAACAATGGCATACTTCAGTCAGTCTGGGAAAATAGCCTACTTCAGAGAGCTATTACATATGTGGCTAAGAATCCGGCTTATTTCTTGGGAACAAGCTTTTATTATCCTGCTGGAAATGCCATCAATTCCATGTGAGATTTTATTTTTGAGAGAGTTTATTATCTTCCTAATTTCAGAAGGAGAGGTGGGTGGAATTTTAATTGTATCAAATGGTGTTGATAAGGCCTCTTCCTTAAACTGCCTTGTTTCTTCTAATGAACATTTAGATCCTATTTTGTCTACAACATTTAAAAAATTATTATTCAATATATTTTCGACTTCCGGCTTGTTGTTTATTAAGTTTCCTTTCTCTTGATTTTATATTTACGTATTTCTTTTAGTTCACACGTTAAACTTGCAAATAAAATGTGTTGCATATGTATTAAAGAGGAGGAGAAGGCGGCTCGGTGGCAGAAACTGACTAGCAAGAGCCGGCGGAAAACTATCCCCTGATATTATGACACACACCTGGCCGCTCGTAAACGCAGCGGCAGCTGCGCGCGAAAAGTGTACTGTTGTTATAGGCACTAAAAACGCCGTTCTGTTGTCAGTGGTAAACGTTTCCAGAGTGTTATGGTATGAGACTACCGGAAGCGATGTTGATCTTTCCGTCATAACCCGATCATAGCTGAAACAAGATATTGAACCATAACTGATGGAAGCTACTAACATGTAAGGGCTGAGACAAATTCTGTGGATTCTATTACGTGAGATCGTATAGGCGAATGTGTGATTCTATTTGTGGACGATTTAGGAGACAATCTGAGCAGCTGTCCTAGATCGTTTGCAGCTGACGCGCTGTCGTTGATCGACTAGTAAAGTCATCAGAAGATCAAAACAAATTGCACAACAATTTAGAAAAGATATATGTATGTTGCAAAAATTGGCAATTAACCCTAAATAATGAAAAGTGCGAGGTCATCCACATGGGTGCTAATAAGGAATCCGTTAAACTTCGGTTTCACGACAAATCAGTCAAGTCTAGAGATTGTAAATTCAATGAAATACCTAGGAATTACAGTTACCAACAACTTGAATTGGAAATAACACATAGAAAATGTTGTGGGGAAGGCAAAACAAAGACTGTGTTTTACTGACAGAACACTTAGAAAATATAACGTATCTACTACAGAGACTGTCTACATCACGCTTGTTCGTCCTCTTTTGGAGTACTGCTGCGCAGTGTGGGATCCTTGCCATATGGGACTGACGGAGTACATACAGAAAGTTGAAAGAAGGGCAACACGTTTTGTATTATCGTGAAATAGGGGAGAGAACAGGATTTGGGATGGGCACCATTAAAACAAAGGCGTTTCTCGTTGTGGCGGAATCTCCTAACGAAATTTCAATCACCATCTTTCGCCTCCGAATGCGAAAATATTTTGTTGACGCCGACCTATAGAGGGAGAGACGATAATCATAGTAAAATAAGAGAAATCAGAGCTCGCACGGAAAGATACAGGTGTTCGTTTTTTCCGCTCTCTGTTCGAGGCAGAAGTAATAGAAGAATTATAGTGAAGGTGGTTCGACGAACCCTCTGCCAGGCACTTAAGTGTGTGATTTGCGGAGTATATTGTAGTTTTAGGTGAATTTAAGGAACCTACTACTATCGGAAAGCAACGTTCTTACTCGCCCGGTAGGGTAGTTAGATCGAGTTACCATACTGTGGTGTATTAAATCGTTGGGGACGATAGTAGTATAGACAGTAGCCAACGCCTGAAGAGGTTGAGATTTGCTAAAATTTCAATAACGAACAGGGTCAAAGTGACGCTGGCAATCATTTATTTGTTTCTTTAGCATAGGCTAAGTTATAGTACGATACGTTGAACAGTGAGACTCGAATTCATCAAAATGTGATGAGTGAATGGCTAATAAATTTCGTTGAGCTTATTGCTTTAAGAAGTAAAAGAATGGTAACTTTTTAAAGCTGCAACTAATCTGAATATAGCTTTAGTAATAGAATTCACTCTACTTGATAACAGTTTAATGTTGACTCTAAAAGAAAAGGCGAATTAATGTGAGAGAAAAATAGAAACAAAAAAGCGGGATCGTAGTCACATTAACGAATAACTAACAGGAATTCTTTCTGAAAGAAAACACTAGGAGGGAACAAAACTCTAAAAATAATTTTGACAAAATGGAGAGAAACAATTACGTATGTTTTATACGATATTCTCGTTCGGTATAAAGATACCTCCATGGTAGAAAGTGACTGTATCTTAAATGGTAACAACTCTAACAGAATCGGTGTTAGATCTTTGCCTTATTGCTCTGTACGTGGGAAAAGGTTTTTTTACTTGAAATTAGGTAGGCCCTATTTCATTAGAAGCTACACTGTTAGCAAGAACCTGCCGAGTCGTGCACCATCCAAAAAGCATGATAATGCGTGTGATCATTTCAAGGTTTATTGTATAGCAGCAACAGTCAGAGAATGCTTATGTAGTACCGCAGTGCGTCGCCAAAATGTTCGCGTAAAGCAAATGCCTGTAGTAAGACTTTTCCCACTAACCGTTGTTTTGGAATTCGGATGTGGAGAAATTTCCTATTGCAGTTAAAAACGGTCCTCTCTGTAAAGAGAAACGTATTAAGTAATAGGTTTCGAAACTGACATTCTCTAGCTAGTCATAGGCTTGGCACACAGGGAACAGTAGGCTAGTTACGTTACAGGGACAGCACACGCACTGAATCACAAAGGCCCCTCCACATGCTTCGCTGGCTGCTTTGTCTGCAGCGTCGTTTCCACACACCACAACGTGACCCGGTAACCTAGCAGAACACCACGCCTTTGCCTCGGTCTTGATCTGCTGCATGGCTTCTCGGACAGACTGAATTCTCTCTCTCTCTCTCTCCCTCTCTCTCTCTCTCTCTCTCTCTCTCTCTCTCTCTCTCTCTCTGTCTCTCTCTCTCTCTCTCTAACAGATACAATTGTACAGAGTGTGGGGCACTGACAGAGTTGGAGCAGATGAGAAACCCTCTACTGTGGTGGCGTTGCACCTGCTGAACTAAGGTTAGCACTTAACATCTCGTCGACTGCCGCTTTCAGTTATCACAAAATTACCCTATGAGGTAACGAATCCTCCGCCATGAGTGACGCAACTGGCCCGTCGAATTTCGGGGAATTACATCCCAAATCAGGCGAGATGCTACTCCTCTGGCCAAGACGAGCCAAAAGATTAACACTTTCTTTGGCATAAGCGGCGCCAACTCATTCCTGACGACATTTAAGCTCTATATAGTTCAAAACGGCAGATAATATTACTCGTTTATCACGATCTACTGCTTTGGCAGGTATTTTCCATTTCTGATTATATCGGACCACTGCTATAAGCAAACGAACTCAAAAAATCGCAAGCGCAAGATTCGAAACAATTCAAACATAAGTTTGTCAAAAATTGAAAGACAGTTCTAGTTTCCATTCTGGCTGTCACATAATCACTGTCATTTACACAACGATCAGCTGTTTTCGGCTGTTTATCATCTTCATGCGCGAACTCCTATAACTGCCCATTTACACCGCAGACTTTTGTGAGTGTACATGTTTGCACATCTCTTACTGCAATACGTAACTGCCGTCATAGTAGACGCAAACCATATCCGCCAACGCTTTACAACAACACAACTAACGTTGTGAGTTACACTATTGGCCGTTAAAATTGCTACACCAAGAAAGAAATGCAGTTGATAAACGGGTATTCATTGGACAAATATATTATACTTGAACTGACATGTGATTACGTTTTCACGCAATTTGGGTGCATAGATCCTGAGAAATCAGTACCCAGAACAACCACCTCTGGCCGTAATAACGGCTTTGATACGCCTGGGCATTGAGTCAAACAGAGCTTGGATGGCGTGTACAGGTACAGCTGCCCATGCAGCTTCAACACGATACCACAGTTCACCAAGAGTAGTGACTGGCGTATTGTGACGAGCTAGTTGCTCGTCCACCATTGACCAGACGTTTTCAGCTGGTGAGAGATCTGGAGAATGTGCTGGCCAGGGCAGCAGTCGAACATTTTCTGTATCCAGAAAGGTCTGTACAGGACCTGCAATACGCGATCGTCCATTATCCTGCTGAAATGTAGGGTTTCGCAGGAACCGAATGAAGGTTAGAGCGACGGGTCGCAACACATCTGAAATGTAACGTCCACTGATCAAAGTGCCGTCAATGCGAACAAGAGGTGACAGCGACGTGTAACCAATGGCACCCCATACCATCAATAAAGGTGATGGGTGATACGCCAGTATGGCGATGACGAATACACGCTTCCAATGTGCGTTCACCGCGCTGTCGCCAAACACGGATACGTGCATCATGATGCTGTAGACAGAACTTGGATTCATCCGAAAAAATGACGTTCTGCCATTCATGCACCCAGGTTCGTCCTCGAGTACACCATCGCAGGCGCTCCTGTCTGTGATGCAGCGTCAAGGGTAACCGCAGCCATGGTCTCCGAGCTTATGGTGCGTGGTGCTGCAAACGTCGTCGAACTGTTCGTGCAGATGGTTGTTGCCTTGCAAACGTCCCCATCTGTTGACTCAGGGATCGAGACGTGGCTGTACGATCCGTTACACCCATGCAGATAAGATGCCTGTCATCTCGACTGCTAGTGATACGAGGCCGTTGGGATCCAGCACGGCGTTCCGTATTACCTCCTGGACCCACCAATTCCATATTCTGCTAGCAGTCATTGGATCTCGACCAACGGGAGCAGCAATGTCGCGATACGATAATCCACAATCGCGATAGGCTACAATCCGACCTTTATCAAAGTCGGAAAGGTGATGGTACGCATTTCTCGTCCTTACACGAGCCCTCACAATAACGTTTCACTAGGCAACGCCCGTCAACTGCTGTTTGTGTATGAGAAATCAGTTGGAAGCTTTCCTCTTGTCAGCACGTTGTAGGTGTCGCTACCGGCGTCAACCTTGTGTGAATGCTCTGAAACGCTAATCATTTGCATGTCACAGCATCTTCTTCCTGTCGGTTAAATATCGTGTGTGTAGCACGTTATCTTCGTGATGTAGCAATTTTAATGGCCAGTAGTGTATGTACGCAAACATAATACCTCAGTTTCACTAGGTGGAAGATGACGCAACTCGCAGATCGAGAATTCGTATAGAAACCATGAACAGGAAGTGGGCAAATATAATCCCTGTTGTGTGGGTGCTCACAGAAACTGATAGACAAGCTGGACAAAAGAGCTTCCAGGTGTTCCAGCATCTCATTGTAGCGGCAATGCGAATGCTGGAAAATCTGAACACAAAAACGGGTAGTCTAGACAGAGCGATGACCTTAGTATTAAAGTGTAGCCACTACTTTGAAAAACATACAGTCAGGACGAGCTAAACAAGAGAGAGACTAGGGTGTGTCACATGAATTATGTTTTCAAAGAAGAAAGCTGGCTGTATAACTCGCAGGATTTCTTCATATAGTTCGTCGTTTGAGAAATGCGTTTCTGGGAATTGCCAGTCTGCATTTTATATCATCTCTACTTCAACCAAAATAAATTAAAACAAAAGTAATGGAATATACTCGAATTAAATAAGACGATGCTGAGAGAATTAGATTAGAAGTTGATACATCAGGGAATAATGGTTTTATAATTTGAGCAGAAAAAATGACTTGATGTTCACCTTATAACACTATCTATTTCGCTCGACTTGTCTTCCAAGTCCTTTGGCGTCTCTTACAAAACTACAACGTGATCGGCAGAATCTCAGTTTTTGTTTCTTCTCCGCGAAGCTTAATACCTTTTCCAAATTTCTCCTTGGGTTCCTTTACTGCCGTCTGAATGTGCAGATCGAACAAAGTGAGTAATAGGCTACAACTCGTCTCAATGCCTCCTAAACTTAAGGTTTTCTTTCATGTCCATCTCTTACAAACGCAGACTAGGCCCAGAACGAATTTTTCCTCTGCAGCGGACAGTGCTCTGATGTGAAACTTCCTGGCGGGACTTGGTTTCTTCCCGCAAATTTTCGCAGGAGAACTTCTGTTTGGAATGTAGAAGACGAGGTACTGGGGGAAGTAAAACTGTGAGGACGGGCCGTGAGTCGTGCCCGGGTAGCTCAGTTGGTAGAGCACTTGCCCGTGGAAGGCAAAGGTACCGAGTTCGAGTCTCGGTCCGGCACACAGTTGTAATCTTCCAGGATGTTTCACTTGCGGTCTAATTCCCCCACACGTCATAAACGATCTTTCTCTCCCCGTATTGTATGCCAGTATAATTTTAATTAATATTGAGTTTATACTGGTTCCTGGTGAGGAGGAAAGTTAGTTATTAGTATTTTATAAATGATCTCATTCATAAGCAGCCATATTACAGTCATCACAGTCTCTCAAGAAAGTTATAATTAAGCTTTAGTTCTTTAATCAGAATCGGACGATGACTCTCCTTGTCTGCAGTCTCGATGATTCGAAGCGATCTGCAATCCTGTGTAAATAAAATGTCTTGGTTTTCTTGCGTTGCGTAGTCAGTCGGGAAACCTCAGATCAAGCGTATAGTTTTCTTTGGTAGAGTTTAATTATCCGATGAAATAATGGAGCTCTTGGATCCAATAACTGCAGGTTCGTTTCCAATTCATCGGAAGTTCTCTTCTGATTACCAACGAAACGACACCTCCGTGCAAATTACCAATTAGAGAACACATATATAATGAAATTCCTTACACACGTTTGATGTAAAGACTCAGCATATATTTTCATGAGTAGCATACCATATATTTTCAATCCGGCTATTCGGCACGGAGAAGATCCTAGAAGTCCTCTCAACACACCAGGGAGAATCTTAGAATGAATAATTATGCGCTCATGGAATAGTAATAGTACTACACTCCTTTGCGCATCGATTCTGCGAGTATATAGATGGTCAAGTAAGAAACGTAATTCACTCATAGAATTGTGCAGGGATGATTAGTAGAATACGAGTATAAAGAGATATTATACCAGGTACCTTCAGGATCTCGAGAGAGAGTATTCCAGGCAACACTGTTAAAAGATTTTACAACTACTGTAAACGTCGGTTTGAGCCTATCTTTCAGGATAAGTCGTACTGTCAGTATTGGCTCGCGTTTTCTTACATTTGTCTGGACCACGAATTGATTTTCTTCGAAGTCAGCTTCCACTAGTTTTTCCCAGTACACAGTTTGATATACACAGAGGGAAAAAGCTGTAGGATGTTTCACCAGTTTAGTAGGTTTGAGTAGGGTATATGAAGGGAAAGTGGTGTTGCTTATACCGAATACGAGGCGGAAAAGAAAAAGGGCACGATGACAGGACTGTTTGACTGGCGAGAGGGTGTAAAAGTGAAGTTAGAACGAGCTAACCGCGTCACCCGCTGGATGAGTTGAGCTAACACCAGCCTCTCCACAGTTAGCACACTGTGGTCTCGTGTTGGCTCAACGCATATATCCACGTGACGCAGCTCTACGTGTGGTGGAGAGGTTCCTTTACGCTCCCGTTCTGTGCCAGTGGCCGTAAGCAGTCGATGAAACTTCGACATTTGAAACACTTGTTGATGGTCAATCGCCGAAATCAGCTAATTAAAGTGAATAATGAATACGAAATCAAATAATATCCATACTAGCATTATTCCAATGTATTCTGTCACTTCTCTTTCGTTTTGCCTGCTCGCCACGCAATGTTATAACATTATTCCCTAATAACTGAACCTTTAGTTCTGTCACGGGAAAAGCTACGCATAACATTAACGTGCCGTGAAACACGCTAATGCTATCCTTTGAGAGGATTTCAAAGTTCGACCGTGCATGTGTCTAATGGAAAAGAGTATCGGACTATAATTTCGAATTTTGTGAAGTTGACAGTAAAACCAAACAGGCCTTAATATTGGAAGTTAAAAAAAGTGGTAAAATTATAAGTTAATGAAAAAAATTAACGGTCGCCAGCCTAATTAGGCACTTTAATTTGCAAATATATATTTGGCAAAATTGGATATTAGTTACTGAAGTTACTTTTGTTGAGATTTCCCTTTGAATAGCAAAAAGGATACAAACTGAGACAGTGCACTCTGTACACTGTGTAGCAGCAGTTACCAACAACACACACAGTAATAAATTATGGGGGGCAAAATTGCACATACCAATGACCGCCACGATCAATAGCATTGCTTAATCAAAATACTGAAACATCACTGCGTGAAGTGCAGAACTAATGTTGGATATCATGGGCTTCTATCTTGACTGACATGAATAACACAAAGATGAATAACATCTTAAAACGGTTCACATGGCTCTGAGCACTATGGGACCTAACATCTGAGGACATCAGTCCCCTAGAACTTAGAACAACTTAAACCTAACTAACGTAAGGACATCACACACATCCATGCCCGAGGCAGGATTCGAACGAGCGACCGTAGCGGTCTCGCGGTTCCGGACTGTAGCGCCTAGAACCGCTCGGCCACTCCAGCTGGCAATAACATCTAAAATACAATGTTTAAGCTCCTCTGCATATACACTACTGGCCATTAAAATTGCTACACCAAGAAGGGCGTGTACAGGTACAGCTGCCCCTGCAGCTTCAACACGATACCACAGTTCATCAAAAGTAGTGACTGGCATATTGTAACGAGCCAGTTGCTCGGCCACCATTGACCAGACGTTTTCAATTGGTGGCATATCTGGAGAATGTGCTGGGCAGGGCAGCAGTGCAACATTTTCTGTATCCACAAAGGCCTGTACAGGATCTGCAACACGCGGTCGTGCATTATCCTGCTGAAATGTAGGGTTTCGCAGGGATCGAATGAAGGGTAGAGCCACGGGTCGTAACACATCTAAAATGTAACGTCCACTGTTCAAAGTGCCGACAATGCGAACAAGAGGTGACCGAGACGTGTAATCAATGGCACCCCATACCGTCACACCGGGTGATACGCCAGTATGGCGATGACGAATACACGCTTCCAATGTGCGTTCACCGCGATGTCGGTAAACACGGATGCGACCGTCAAATGGTTCAAATGGCTCTGAGTACTATGGGGCGTAACTTCTGAGGTCTCCTAGAACTTAGAACTACTTAAACTTAACTAACCTAAGGACATCACACACATCCATGCCCGAAGGAGGACTCGAACCTGCGACCGTAGCGGTCGCTCGGTTCCAGACTGCAGCGCCTAGAACCGCACGGCCACTCCAGCCGGCTAAATTTTTGTACTTACACTTTCTACCTTAACAAATTTACTTGGAGTAGCCCATAAACAAAACATCCAAATTTAACTATCTTTACCTTTAGCATCCAAATTTTACTATCTTTACCTTTAGCTACTCCTTTTACTTTAGACATAAAATCACTTTTAAACACATGAATGCCAGAATTGTTCATTTAAATCAGGATACTCCGTTTTAGTAGTACTTAGGTGAGGACCCTGCGCCAGTTCGTGATCAGGATTGAAGTTATGGTTTCGAACACGAATTGACGTTTTACGTGATTACTATTGAAACAGCACACATTACGTAACTGAATGCAGTCGCGAAGATTAGTGGCAGGCGAAACACCGGCTAACTCTACTCACGGCTCTTGACGCGCCAATGCTCTATAAGATCTCTTCTTGGCGTCAGATCTTCAACATACTAGAGCCATTCCATTATTCCGTGAATACCAAATAATAGCCAGATCCACATCCGAGGCAAATCCCTTCTAATGCAACTTCCAATTGGCTCTCTTAGCACAGTCGAGCTGTACCGTGCTAAGGCTAGTCACACACTGCTTGTCGTTCACACAAAGCAAACTTTTACATCGCGTCATGCCACTTTCGTTGCGGAGGGGCTTCCCTACAGTGTTTACATTTTACAAACACAAGTGCCCTAAGCGTGAACCCGCTTTCAACAAACACACTTCTTTCATAAACATATTCATATTACAATAATTTAAAATTTCAACATATTTCTTTGCATTTTTCTTATATATACATTGCAAAACATTTCTTGCCATATATCAAGGAGTTCAAACAACACAGAATGCACACATTATAAATTGCAGATACACAGTTACTTAAATAAACCTACTCCTAATCGATATAAATGTTACACGCCTCGTACAGTTCCTTCGTTGTCCCATTAGTGTAAATATCTTTCCATCTTTATCACAAGCATGATGTGCATGTCACTTTTTCCCTATCAGCTCCATGTAAATCTTGGCCGCTTTGTTCCTTCTCTTTTCACAGATAAGAAATGTCTTACCCGCAACGGATTTCTACAACCATCATGCCCGTGGCATCGTCGGACTACTTCTCTTACTTCAGCTGTTTGTACCGAAACTCGCTATGTGAATGTAGCGGAACACGTGAGACGGCTAAAGACATGAAACAGTTAGAAGCAGCTGAACTTGGTGAAGCTGCATTCTTGAATACGTCTGAAAGTTGAGGCAGCCTCCGATTATTGGGGGCCACTAATCCACAATTACGGATCATAATTTATCCATTTTGCTGCTTACTGAGCACTGCGGCTGTGGATTATGCTACTTTAAGAAACACAGAAACCTACCACTTTTTTCTGTACTTTTATTGACATCAGAGTGCGTTTGGAGCTTTCATCCATCTTCAGTTGGCGTATCAGATATTTACATTTTCAATTAGCACATCGTTAAAAACGTTGGCTGAAAATTGCATGCTGGCTGGTTCAAATGGATCTGAGCACTATGGGACTTAACATCTTAGGTCATCAGCCCCCTAGAACGTAGAACTACTTAAACCTAACTAACCTAAGGACATCACACACATCCATGCCCGAGGTAGGATTCGAACCTGCGACCGTAGCAGTCCCGCGGTTCCGGACTGCAGCGTCTAGAACCGCACGGCCACCGCGGCCGGCTAATTGCACGCGCTGCTGCCCTTATATTCTGCTTGTTGTTGCTCCGTTTTTCGGCATTTATAACCTTGGGAGAAATACTTTTTCTTTGCATGTTGCACAAAAGCAGCTACGTTCGTAAATATCGAAAACTGGAGCAGCGACAAGCTGAGTAGAAAGGCAGTTCCAGCGTCCAGACTTCAGTCAACGTTTTTAACGATGTGCTACCTGGAGATTTAGATATGTACAGTATTACGCCATCTGATGCTGGGCGAAAGCCCCAAACGAGTTTAGCTACAAATAAAAATACCTACATAATAAAGTGACGGGTTGCTGTGTGTGTCAAAGAAATGCCAGATTAATACTTGAAACAGACCTGTGAAACGCGGGACATTGTTAGAACAGGAAATGATTTAAAATGATGCAGCAGACCTATTAACTACCATGCTTGCGTAAGAAATTTTGTAAATTGTTCTAATTTTAAATGCACTTCAGGAGAAATGTGTTCAAATGTGTGTGAAATCTTATGGGACTTAACTGCTGAGGTCTTCAGCCCCTAGATTATCCTAAGGACAAACACACACACACACGCCCGAGGGAGAACTCGAACCTCCGCCGCGACCAGCCGCACAGTCCATGACTGCAGCGCCTGAGACCGCTCGGCTAATCCCGCGCGGCGTGTCATTTGTACTCCGGTGATTCATGTACAAAGGTTTCCGGCGTGATTACGGCTGCACGACGGGAAATAGTAGACTTGGTGCGCGAAATAGTATTTGGAGCTAGACGGATGGGACTTTTCATTTCGGAAATCGCTGGGGGATTCAGTGTTCCCAGTTCAACAGTGTCAAAGAGTGTGCCGAGAAGCCACATTTCAGGCTTTCACTTCACGACCGAGAACAGCGGCGTTTGCGTAGCGTTGTCACTGCTAATAGGCAAGCGACACTGAATAAAAATAAGCGCACAAATAAGCGTACGGGGTGTACGAGTTACGGATCCGTTAGGACAGCGCGGCGAAGTCTGGCGTTAATGGACTGCGGTAGCGGATGTCCGGCGCAAATGCCTTTGCTAACAGCACAACATCTCCTGCAACGCCTCTGCTGGGCTCGTGACCCTATCGGTTGCACCCAAGAGAACTGGAAAACCGTGGCCAGATCAATGAGTCCCCATTTCAGTCGGTAAGAGCTGATGACAGGGTTCGAGCGTGGCGCAGTCGCCATAAAGCCACGGACCGAAACTGTCAACGAGGCACTGTGAAAACTGGTGGTGCCTCCATAATGGTATTGAAAGGTCTCTGTTCGATTCATTTTAATTTCTTAAATCTGTTGCCATTTACGGCATACACTCCACTTCTAAATTTACTCTAGTGTTTCTGACTATCTGGGAGGAGACTGAGCAGTGGAACGTGTTACTTTTACACATAAGCAAGAACGATCTGTCACACTACTACACTTTAAAACACAGTTTATATGTAATTCATGTCACACAGTCTCATACGGAACCCACATCCGCTTTCTTTTATATACTGTATATGATATGGTACTGTCATCCCCCTTCCCTTCTGTGTGAAAGGATAAATGAACAAATGTATTTCTAGTTGGATGTTTGATGGTAGCAGACAAACCTGTCTGCTAGAGAACAGTAGGACCAACGTCGGAACAGGTAGCTAGGCTTTCTAAAAGCAAAGAGGTTTCTCTTTTTGGTATGGTCCAGTCCGTCCCTTGTCATGTTGGTACAGTTAGCTGCCCCTCTGGTCACTTCCGTTTGTATCTGTGAAGCACCCTCGGTAGGGGCCCACGGCAGTCTGCGGCGAGTGTCTGAAGTGGTAACATCTCCGGCTAAGCGCGTCTCTGCTAACTCCGTAGGACAATGGATTTCTTAAGTTCAGCCTAACTGAAAATTTAATCACCTTTATTTCAGGTTTAGCTCTAAAATATCTAATGTTATCTTAAATTCCAAAGCAGTGTAATTCGAGTGTGAAGTTCAGAAGATCTTCCAGTAGTTGCTTTGTCACTACTTTGTGAGTAAAGTGGAACCACGTGTTGAGGATCCGTAACTCTAACTAAGATCATTAATCTTAAACGCGAATGTTGCGTGAGATTATAACGTCTCGTCTTGACAGTATTTTTAAATATAGCAACTTTTCTTTATGTTTAACCCACGTGGGGTGTACTTTGTGAGGCCAGTACCACGTGCTTATACAATTGTTTGACCCGTCAGGTTAATAGTAAGATTATAGTAACCAGTTCGAGGTTTTTTCTTTGGTAAATTGCGTTTCAATGTAATTTATTTTAATTATCAAAATTACTGTGCAGTTACACTCTTTTTGTAAACCAAGTTGACCACGTGTAGCACGTGGTGTAAGCATCAAAGTAGCCCTCAGCTATTCTTTTCGGAAAGATTTCACAGAGAGTTAGTATGAATTTAGTATACCAGTGTGTGGTAATTTCATGACGGACAGGATTGCGCTACGAACGTAACTTCTTTGGGTGAAAATTGAATCGGTTGGTTGTGGTTAATTTCCTCTTGCATATGTTTCAACGTTCTTCGTGTGTTATTTTATGAATGCTGTGTTGTATGCAGTCTCCCAATCTTGGCTCCATATTTGATGTGTTCCGTAGGATTACAAACTAACATTTTCTCAATCCTAAATAAGGCACCATTTTATTTATGAATTAAGTTTAATATGATGAAACTTTAAAGGAACAATGATCAATGTTAAAATAAATGTCCAAATATAAACTGATTTATTTCTTTTTATTTAAATCCTCTTTATATATATATATATCACCGGTTGTCGTAAGATGACTATTAAAAGATTATAATTAATGTTAGTCTGCTTGAGAATTTGGTAGGCTAGACTCGACATCTGTTTTTTAAAACAGTTGCTCAGTAATGGAAGGTTAACTTCCCCAGATAGCTCACAGCTTTTAACCCGCTTTTATTATCTTGAATATCAGCACCGCTTTCAGAACAATTTAATGCATCAACATTATAGTACGGGCCGTGCTTAAATGGAATGTACTGGTTCTCTGGTCCAAATGCACCGACCATTGACTGGAAACGGTTATGTTTGGCTACTTGGAGACCATTTGCAGTCATTCGTGGACTTCATGTACCCCAAAGAACGATGTAATTTAATGGATAGCGGTGCACCATGTCACCGGGCCACAATGGTTCGCGATTGGTTTGAAGAACATTCTGGACAATCCGAGTGAAGGATTTGGCCACCCAGACCGCCCGACATCAGCCCCGCCTAACATTTATCGGACATGATCGAGAGGTCAGCTCGTGCATAGCATCCAGCACCGGCAACACTTCCACAATTGCGGGCGGCGATAGAGGCTACACGGCTCAGTATTTCTTCAGAAGACATCCAACGATTTGTTGAGTTCATGGCACGTCCAGATACCGCAGTACGCTGAGTAGAGTGAGGTCCGAAACGGTATTAGGAGGCCCCCACGACTCCTGCTGTCACCTCAGTGTACCACGCTGTGCTCCAGACGTACAGCGCATTCTGAGAAATTTCTTCCCCAAATTAGGGCTACACTTCGTTTAGCCACTAATGCCCTCTTTGCCTTGCTTCTATTGCCGTGTGTCATTTTCTAGGCCTTAATGTGCCGTTTTGTTTCCAATGCAGCAGCAGAGTCTCTCCACTTTGTGTACTTGTTGGTCACAAAGTTTATCGGTATTGGTTCTTCTAATCACTTTCGTCCCTCTTTGCTTTTCTGTCTTCCATATTCTGTGCTTATTCGACTGTTCGTTCTATTCAACGGGTTGGTGCAATTCTTCCTCACGTTCAATGAATTTTAATCCCACTCTTCAACCCTTTTTTTTTTAAATTTCCGTCATGGCTTCTTCGGTGTACGGTTTGAACAGTGTTGGTGAAAGACTACACCCGTGTCCTACAACCTTAGTAATAGTTAAAAACAGTGTCGGTTGCAATTTTATTTTTTTTATTTTTCAACTACGCGTTTCGCCTTATTTAGGCATCTTCAGGTTGATCTTAATTCTAGTTACTCACGTCCATCTAGAAAGGTTTTTACTGAGTTTAACGAAGGCGATGCCCTTCGGCTACACTGTCTAAAGGATCGTTCTAAGAAATATCAAATTAACGTCAACCCCAAGATGCCTAAATAAGGCGAAACGCGTCGTTGAAAAATAAAAAACTAAAATTGCAACCAAGACTGTTTTTAACCAATACTGTTAAGCACAAGTTTGCGGTATGCCACTTATGGATTGGAAGAATTCCTACAACCTTTTTAATTTTAGCACATCGTTCTTGCATTACTACAGTTCCCTCTTGGTTTCTGTGCGTCAGTACTATTATAAAGAAAACCAGTTATTTGCCGTTGTTTACAAAAATCTCGTTAAGTTCTTAACCGTTGCACTTCCGAATTTTCACACGATGTACAAAAAAAAAAAAAAAAAAAAAAAAAAAAAAAAAAATCTCAGAAAGCCATGGACCGGCGTACTTCAGATTTTTACACGTTATTCTGAGAACTGTGTGTTTCATAATATTTTAACCGTTGCACTTCAAATTTTTGCGCTATGTACAAAGATCTCTAAAAGCTATGGAGCGGCGTACTTCTAGTTTTTACACGTTATTATGGGAATTGTAAGTTTCATAATTTTACACGATACTCTGATAAACGTTCTGGAAGGAGGAAAGTTGTTGACAACACATAGGGCTTCGTCAGTCCATTTCAATCGGAAATAGACTACTAATTTTCGAAGCAATAATGTGCAAGTGGTCTGCCAAAACCGACTGCGAGAAAGAAAAGGCTGGGCTCCGTCGTGAAACTGTCGGTTTCGTTTTGTGTCTCACGGTTAATTTTAACGACAATGGAAGGCGTTTAACCATCAGTCAAATGGTTTCTCCTAAATATTTTCCTCCTCTTTGTATATAATGTTAAACAACAACTGTATACACAAGAATATGCTGTTTCGTTTTTTCCCTCACCAGTCTCTTTTGAAAGAAAACTGGGAAGCAGTTTTAATGGATTATTGTCTTGCGTTTAGAACACTATTACGGAAACTGAATAGTCCGAAACTTTGTAATGCTACCTATTCCCAGATAAAATTATGCGAAATACTGTCGTTGAAGGTATTATTTCCGCCGATGAAGCTGCTAGAGAGGTCTGTTTCATACCAAGGATACCAACTGATTTACTCATTTACTTATTTACTTGAAGTAACTTAAATTTCCAGTCAAGTATTCGTTTGGAATAACAGTAAAACAGTCTCAAGGACAGAGGCAATGGAAGAGGACTTGCTCAGTGAGAAAGTGGATGAGGAGGAGGGAAGGCCTAGAGAGTAGGAAGGAGGAAGTGGAGAAAGGAGGGGGGGGAGGGCAAAGAAGGAGATCGAGAGAGGAGGAGGAGAGAGAAGGAGGAGGAGGAGGAGGAGGACAAAGAGATAGGGAAGAGGTTGCGGTAGACAAAGAGATGGAGCAGTAGGAGATTGACAGAGAGGGGTTGGAGATAAGGACGTACATCCAGTTCCCATGCATATTTGGCAATTGTGTTCTATTGCTCGATTCGCTAGCCGTTACCATCCGTTCGCTATAGCCTACGTGTATTTTTTTGAGAATTAGAATCATCGTGACATTATTGGTCATGTCCCGCTTCTATTATTAAGTGTAACGTCACAACTGCCCCTCTGGTGATTTTGCCAAACTGGCCGCCGGAAGAGTTGTGAAAGTAGAAGAGCTGTGGCAACGCTTTCCGGTGTTCCCTCTGACTACCATCGCTCGCACGCCTTAGACGGCTGCGGTACTCTGTTACCAGATGACGGCGCGCCGTGCCCGTCCTTGCGGGCCGTGCGCCGCTGATCACGCATGTAGGAATGCGTGTCACCTGGTCACGCACGGCCGTGCCCACGGCGGCAGTCACGCACAGCAAACGCCCCGGGAAACTGCCTCCCCACTCGGGTACGGCCACCTGCTGGTCACACGTAAAAAAAGGCGCATGGAATGTTCTGGAACGAGAGAAGGAACAACACAAGCTGACCGGACTAAATATCAGACATCCCCGGGAAGAGAGCGAAACGGTGGCCCTGGACCGCTTGAAACGTCTCTGTAAAGTCGTTTCATAAGACGCTTGTCGAATTTGGTACAACCTATTCATTCTACTAACCTGATTTTTAGCTCAATTCATGAACTCTTCCAGAAAAGACTGAGCACTCAAATGAGGCCTATTGATTATTATATGTGTGATTCTTGAGTTTCTCCCGGCGTATTTGATAATCAAAATATACACGAGTCGAGATACTTGGACAGCGTTGTTAGAGAGGCCATCGAAATTCCCACCAATGACGACCTCATAAACCGTGACTGTGGCTATAATCTTAGCAAGGCTTGGGAACCAGAGACTGGGTTAATTAAGAGTAAATCAAGCAAACGTATGGTTGTGACGACCACGGCGGACAGAGCCATCACACCGACGTCATCTCAGACGCCGTCGCAATCTGCTCCACCGCGCTACCGTGGCGCGGGGCGCGGACGGCGGAGGGAGCGCGCCGCGGGCGGAGGGTATTTAAATCGCCCGTCTCCGCGACCGAAGGCAGTTCCCTCTGAGCAGCCATAGCGTACTGATCTCCGTGCCGGCACGTTCACAGGAGCTCAGTCCGTCAGTACAACTGATGATGGCGACATGTATGATCGCCGAAATATTGTGCCCGTTGGACACTGTAGATCGGCAGTACACCCGTGGATATTTTGATTATTATATGTGTGTTTTAACGTGGGTTTCGGTTTTGTTTTGTGGGAAACGCTGAGTTGGTCATCGTCTGCTGGGAGCAGACGATGTTGCTTCTCGTTCGAAGGAGAGCACAGGATGACCACATTAGGTTTCCAATACCTGAACAGAGAGGTTTACCGATCTTAGTCGAAGGCTGTGTCGAAGGCTGTTTTTGTGAGTGAGGTTGGTAAGGGAGGGCTACCCGTCTGGTAGCTTCTGCTGCAAGGGGGGCTACGTAATCTCCAAAGAGAAAGCGGCACTCTTTGGTGAACGCTTGGTGAGTACGGATCGTAGCATTTAAGGGGGGTTTCAGGTGATAGGAAGTAGGTTGAGTTAGGACTTCGTTATGTTTAACTGTTGAAATACTTGAGAACTTGAGCTTAACTGAAGCGTGTGAAGCGAGTTATTATTTTTTTAATGATTTTTAATCTTATATTTTGTGGAAACTGCTTTTCTCTTTGTGTGTCGATTTTGTGGCACGTGATTGGTAATCAATGACCCTTCTGATCCACCACGACACCGCAATAGGCTTTATTTTAACAGTTTGCTTGTTTAGTGAGCTACAATCTCTGCAAGAATATCTGTTCTTTCGTGCGCTTTCTACAAAGCAGCACAACAGTTCGATTCGGAATGCACCACTTGCTCTAGTTCGGCCGTTTGCAAGCAGCAGACCCAGTTAGTATGTTCAATAATTATCGCACAGCCTTGTGTATTGGTTAAACCTCTGTCCAGAAAAGTGCAAGCGTAGAATCGTAATGCAAATCTCACTCAGATATATTTATGGTATGAATGCAAAGGAGATGATAGTATAATTGTCTCCCACCCCCGTCTTCTGTGTTTCTTCTTGCTGTAGCTAAATCGTGCTCTGTTACATTCTAACGTAATTCCTACTTAAATATTTATAGTCAGGCACCTGTTATGTGTAGTTAGGATGTGCAACCAAATACTTAGATACATCAAATAATCTACGTGAAAGATAAATTTTGTGGTGTTGATCTTACCCACTTACTCCGATTTCCAATCCTGAATTAATGAAGTTGCTTCATGCACGACATGGACTGCTGTTTATCTGGCTACTTAATGAAAATTTCCATACTTGTAATTAAATTATTAAAGAAATTAAACTAATAATTTTCCAGCTCCGTCTTTTTCTAAATGGTTAGGAAAGGTTTGGGCTGGTGGCGACCCTGAATTACTGAATTTTTTATCATTATTTGTGGGAGAGAAGCAGCGAGAAATGCGAGATAAGGTATATGGCTCAATGAGAAACGTCGTAAAGATAGTAATGCGTTAGACGCTGTACACGGCGTCGATATGGTTCCAGGAGCTCGGTGGCACCTCCACTGTTTACACGGCAACAAAATGGTGAGCGTGTATCCGGCAGTTGTATCGAAGCAGTGCACTAAGATGGATCGACGTGCAGACCCGACACAACGGCACAAAGGAGCTGCTGCGTTTGGACGTGCCCGTCACCAAAGTGTGGAGGAAGTCTCCGGATTAATTACTGGGACTCCGCAGTGTGTCTGCAAGCAATGGTGTACCACTTGCAGGCGTGTAACATGGCGGACGGGCAGAGGAGGCAAAAAGATCTCTTTAGGCAGAAGCCAGTGCAAAGACACACACACGCAAACATAACTTGCCAGTTGCAGTTTTAGATGTTATAAAACCAACTGCCAGGTAACTAGCGAATCATGAACTACAGCAAACATGTGTACATGCGAAAGTACAGAATACAAGTGAAAGATACAATCACCATAGGTGGATGCGTTGTCCAAATACAGTATTTGTGTCTTCTGTTGTTGTGAAGATAGCTACATGTGATGCCTGTATAGCGTTCAGTAGCGGAAATACAGAGAAAGAGAAAGAAGATTATGGATATTGAAATAAAAACTTTAATTGCGAACTACCAGGAACTAACTTTTTTCAGCTACAATGTACCTTTTCTCAGGAAATATAAAAGCTGACACCATGAAATTTGGCCTAGTTGTTCAGGATTACTTACTGATTATCCTGTGCAGCACTTTTCCGTTCACTGACAAAAGTTCGCCCTTAGAATTCGAGAAATATACAACAGTCCTGGGTAACATAAAACTGAAATATTACACTACTTGCCATTAAAATTGCTACACCACGAAGATGATGTGCTACACTACATAGGTGAAATTTAACCGACAGGAAGAAGATGCTGTGATTGGCGAATGATTAGCGTTTCAGAGCATTCACACAAGGTTGGCGCCGGTGACGGCACATACAGCTCGCTGACATGACGAAAGTTTCCAGCCGATTTCTCATACACAAACAGCAGTTGACCGGCATTGCCTGGTGAAACGTTGTTGTGATGCCTCGTGTAAGAAGGAGAAATGCGTACCATCACATTTCCGACTTTGATAAAGGTCCGATTATAGCCTAACGCGATTGCGGTTTATTGTATCGCGACATTGCTGCTCCCGTTGGCCGAGATCCAATGACTGTTAGCAGAATATGGAATCGGTGGCTTCAGGAGGGTAATACGGAACGCCGTGCTGGATCCCAACGGCCTCTTATCACTAGCAGTCTAGGTGACAGGCATCTTATCCGCATGGCTGTAACGAATCGTGCAGCCACGTCTCGATCCCTGAGTCAACTGATGGGAACGTTTACAAGTCAACAACCATCTGCACGAACAGTTCGGTGACGTTTGCAGCAGCATGGACTATCAGCTCGGAGACCGTGGCTGCGGTTACCCTTGAAGCTGCATCACAGACAAGAGCGCCTTCGACGGTGTACTCAACGACGAATCTGGGTGCACGAATGGCAAAACATTTTTTACGATAAATCCAGGTTCTGTTTACACCATGATGATGGTCGCTCCGTGTTTGGTGACATAGCGGTGAACGCGCATTGAAACGTGTATTTGTCATCGCCATACTGGCGTATCACCCGGCGTGATGGTATGGGGTGCCATTCGTTACACGTCTCGGTCACCTCTTGTTCACAGTGGCAGCACCTTGAACAGTGGACGTTACATTTCAGTTGTGTTACGACCCGTGGCTACATTTCAGCAGGATAATGCACGACCGCATGTTGCAGGTCCTGTACGGGCCTTTCTGGATACAGAAAATATTCGACTGCTGCCCTGGCCCGCACATTCTCCAGATCTAAAAAAAGCATATGATTCGATTACTAGAGAATCTCTATTATCAGTCCTGGAAGAAATCGGTTTGGGTAAGAAAACAACTAATATTATAAAAGCAACCCTTAAAAATACATTTTCTGTAGTTAAAGTTATGGGCGAACTATCGGAACCCTTTGAAATAAAAACGGGAGTGAGACAGGGGGATGGCTCACCGTTGCTGTTCAATTGTGCCCTTGAGAAAGTAATCAGAGAATAGAACACAAATAGTAAGAGTGGTGTAAGACTGGGTTGCAAAAAGAAGAACCTTGAAGTAAATTGCATTGCTTTTGCAGATAATATGGCCCTGTTTGTGGCCACTTATAGACAAACTGCCTATTGGCTTCTGTCTCGGGTTCTTCGGCCGACTTTCGTTTGATGATTTTTCTGACGTTTCGCCAGCACGAGTAGCTGGCATTGTCAAAGCTACACCCTCCACTGCCGGTGGTGAACACGTCACTAAAATCATTAGATGAACGTCGGCCGAAGAACCCGATACAGAAGCCAATAGGCAGTTTGTCATGGCCCTGTTTGCTGAAACAATGGAAGAAGCAGGGGAGCAAATCCTTGAACTAAAGAAACAAGCAGCTAAAATAGGTCTTCACATCTCCTTTGAAAAAACTAAGATATTGACAAACATCAAGCACTCATGTAAATACCTCAAAGTTCAAGAACAAAAGATTGAAATGGTAAAAGAATTCAAATATCTCGGAGAATGGATTAGTTGGAATGCTGAGGAAAGCAAATCAATGGAATCCAGAAAAAATAAACTTTAATTGGCCTTCCAACTAACAAAAAATACATACAACAAAAAATCCTTTTCATAGGGGTCCAAAATTACACGTTACATGACAGTGGTTAAGCCAAAAGCACAGTTTGCAGCAGAAACACTAAACATGAATTTCAAAGGCCAAATGGAGAAACCTGAGCTAAAGGAAAGAAAAATTTTAAGAAAAAATCATAGGACCAAAATTTTAAGATAATACAATTATTTACATCAAAAATGAAACTCTCTGCAAGAAAACTGAAAAACGTTCAGATACCATGCAAAAAAGAGGGATACATTTTTATGGACATCTTCTCAGAATGAATTCCAATAGATTAAACAAACAAATCTTTGGCTTTTTCCGTAACCGTAAAACGAAACCCAACTGGTTTAAAGAAACTGAGAAAGACCTAGTAGAATTAAAGATTTCAGAAAATTCACTTAGCGATCTAACAGCTAAATTAATTACTGAAGATGAAACATAAGGTTCCAAGACAAATCTACACAAAAGTACAAACCCTTCATCTCGGAAGAATAGAGGAAAAGAAGATCAGAAAGAATGAAGAAATACTGGGCCCTAAGAAAAGAACAACGCACGAAGAAATGATTGATCCAGCGCACCACAAAGAGGGCGAAACGAAAAAAGAAGGAAGTATTAAGTGTGTTGCTCATGATGGCTGTTTTTACATTTTTCTCCATTTAGCTAGTTCTTTTATAAGGGCTGCAATAAATGATTAATTCGCTTTCACAGCTCTATATTCTCCTAAGTACCACTTCCACCAATATGACTGATGCATTAATAGAACCGTAAGCTTGAAAAGTCTGTGAGTTGCACTCTGCAGATGCTCCATGAGTGTCCCCGTGGACACACGACACACAAGTTCGTTTCACTCAATATTTAGTAACATTCTGTCAGTGATCATCGCAGCAAAGGTGATCAGTTCTCAGAGCTGGAGATGGGGGATGGGAAGGGGGGGGGAGGCAAGAAAACAGAGCCACGTCACCATCACCATAACGACTAACATCGATACCACAAAGACAGTGTGCTCCCTCTTGCTGGAGGATGAAATTTTCTGAAGAAGCGGTCACTTGTGGAAACAACCACAACTGTAACACATCAAGGTAAGAGAAAAACCGTCCATGCAGCTTCATCTGTGACTCTGTGCAGGAAACCTTAACCTCTAGTGAATCTACTTCATGAGCCACAATTCCATGACGATTTTCACTGCCTGCACTCTCATAATGTCGCGATCGGTTTTTGCAGGTAACTCGAAGGCGGCTTTGTTGCTGAAAGTCGGTCCGGAGGCGACAAACTCCTCTCTTGCTTTGTCGCCATTTTGTGAAGGCGCTGCACTCGTCACGGTGTCTGGGGATGGCGGTTATCTAGTGAAACGTCCGGTTTTCGGTTGCACCCGTTATTTTCATCCACAGTTCAACCTGACTGTTAAAGTCGCTTGAAATACCCGGTTTCTGAAATAAACAGTTTTCGGTTTTTTACTGCTATTCATTTCCAACAAATACGTAGACATCGCCTAAAGATTGAAAAATTTCACGACCCCTCAAGGCTTTTGGTTTATACGTTCCTAGGTACATAGTGACAAAATATGGGAAATACAAAAATAGGGAAATATAAAAATAAACTAATTGTGTTTGCATAATGCTGATCACCAAAACAACCCAGTTTTTAGTGACAAAATACAAAAAAAATGGCTCTGAGCACTATGGGACGTAACTTCAGTGGTGAGTACTTAAGCGGTACTCGGTGTTACGAATGGTTCACACGGTTTAAAAATAGCCGGACGGAAGTTAAAGGTGACCCTCGTTCAGGACGCCCTTCGACGTCTACCGACGACGCTCACGGCAGGGGCGTCAACGAAATTGTTCGTGCCAATCGAAGACTGACTGCCGGAGAGGTTGGGGAAGAATGCAACATTTCAGTGGGATCATATGATGATATTTTGACACAGCTTCTTGGAAAACATCGTGTTCAAAAATGGTTCAAATGGGTCTGAGCACTATGGGACTTAACATCTGAGGTCATCAGTCCCCTAGAACTTAGAACTACTTAAACCTAACTAACCTAAGGACATTACACACATCGATGTCGAAGGCAGGATTCGAACTTGAGACCGTAGCGGTCCCGCGGTTCCAGACTGAAGCGCCTAGAGCCGGTCGACCGCATCGGCCGGCAAACATCCTGTTAAAGCCAAGTTCATCCCATGGCTCACGAGTCAAGGCGAGAAAGACATTCGCCACGGTCTCGGCGAAGAGCTTGTGGATCGTGAAAATGAGAGCGAAATGCTCCTTAATAGAATAAGAACTGGTGATGAGAAGTAAATGATGTTGAGACCAAGGTCCAATCTTAACAATGCGTCGAGGAACGTTTTCCAACACCAAAAAAATATGAAAGCGATGCTGAAAGTTCTCTTTGCCTTTGAAGGATTAGTATCATGAATTCGTGCCACAGGGACAAACTTGTTCATGATGGCACTCTCGGGACACGTTGCGATGCCTTCGAGAACTGTGTGTGTGTGTGTGAGAGAGAGAGAGAGAGACAGAGAGAGAGAGAGAGAGAGAGAGAGAGCTCCGTCTTGAGACTACGAGTGGCTTACCAGACCATCCGACCGCCATGTCATCCTCATCTAAGGTTGCGGATAGAAGGGACGTGGTGTCAGCACACCGATCTCCCTGTCGGTATTCTTGACCGAAGCCGCTACTATTCGGTCGAGTAGCTCCTCAATTGGCATCACGAGGCTGAGTCCACCCCGAAAAATGGCAACAGTGCACGGCGGCGTGGATGGTCACCCATCCAGGTGCCGACCACGCACGACAGCGCTTAACTTCGGTGATCCCACGGGAACCGAGATATCCACTGCGGCAAGACCGTTGCCAACTGTGAGAAGCAAAAGGTCTAAAATGTAGCGAGACAATTCGTGGCTCTTGCGTCACAATAACGCACCCGCACATTCGTCCCTGTTAGTGTGTGACTATTGGACAAAAAAACGAAATCACTCTGCTGCCTTATGCTCCGTACTCTCCAGTCCTGGCCGCTGCTGAGTTACGTTTATTTCCAGAATTGAAATATCCGTCGGAAGGACGAAGATCTGCAACAGTGGACTTGATAAAAGAAAATTCACAGACGGCACTTCACGCGATCCAGCAAGAGCCTTACCGAGACTGCTTCCGGGAGTGAAAACGGCGTTGGGGTGTCTCAATTTTGGAGGTGAATGTTTTGAAGGAGACCATGCACAATAAGTAAATGGTAAGCATAGGAAAATTTTGTGGACAGAATTCCAGAATTTTTTGAACAGACCTAAAGTGCGCGTCATTTACGACAGCGGCCGAGTTTTGGTTCGTACTGCGCCTCTGACGTCACAAAACACGGCCAGCCAATGAACAGAGAACGACATTGCCAGAGTCGACTGCAGTGCAGAGCACGAACGAGTGTCTTCAGTTTTAGAAACGTTCAGTCATAAATAAAGTAATTAAACAAAAGCAATCTCTTGATAGCAGACTTTATTTTATAGGAAGTTTGGTAAAAGCCTTCTTTACAGCAGTTGCTTCATATTCTATTAACTAATTAAACCAAACAAGCAATAAGCCTCCTAATTCAGGCGATAGCAAGGAAAAGGTGTTTGTATCATTCTCAATGGCTGCTTTTTCACATACAAAGAACAGTGGTACTTGTTTATTCCTATTGTACTTCGACGAGCCAAGCGGAAGGGTATCAGTTCAAACCTTGCATAGTGTTTAATATTTTCTTTATTTAAAAACAATATCGGAGTGTCTTACTTAATGAATTTTATTCGTTTGAATGTAATTTTTTGAAATTTCTAGTGGCAACTAAAATCGACCATCGGAAAGTTTACGCTATGGACTCTCACCTCTGCAAACTCTTCAAAATTTCGTGCAATGGTTTATTACATTTAATGCTGGACAGTAACTGCGTTGAACATCGAATCAAAATTAAGTCATTTATCGGGCGAAGGTATCAGTCAAGAAGATGTGTAAAAATCAAATTTTTGGGCCAATAAGTGTGTCAAAGCAGTTGGAACACCATGTGTCTGCAGAGGCGAGCAGTGCAGTGCTGACAAAATCGCTCACAGCGCGGAATGCGGGGAGCACGTCTCTGTAGCAGCGAAAGAGTTAATGCGGCCGTGGTGGCTCTACTTCATGAGCTGCGCGCTGCCCCCCAACCGTAAGTTTGTGAACTATACTATACTATGGCGCTTCTTCTCTTGGCGCGTGCAACTGGCAACGCAGCAATCTCCCGCGTCTGGGCGGGCATGAGCGAGCCGGCGAGATAAAAGAACTGAACTGTAGGACATGGGGCGTCCTGTTTCACGCGTCGCGAGTTGAGAAGCCATGCGAGCGCCCACTGAGTGGTTGTTGGGACGGGTGTTCCGTGGCCCAGCACACCGGCGCAGTGGTACGTAAGACGGAAGAGCGCCCTTCTGGCCGCGCTCTGTATTCGCCCAGACTTTCTCTCGACTCCTCGTTAGCTGCCGGCGACGGCAGCGAGTGACCTTTCTGGCGCCGAAACGGTTTCGGCAATAGGCGCGGTAATGGTCCGATGGTGGACGTACAGTCCTGTTTGGTTAGCTGGCCGCTTGTCTCCGGCACTCACTCATCGCTGCTGAAGGCAGAACTGTGGAGTGTCAAACCTCTCCACAACAACAAGCAGATGCGGGGTACCTGAAACGTGGAAACGTGGTGCAAGTCCACTGGAACCTTGGCATCTACACTACTGGCCATTAAAATTGCTACACCAAGAAGAAATGCATATGATAAACGGGTATTCTTGGACAAAGATACTAGAACTGACATGTCATTACATTTTCACGCAGTTTGGGTGCATAGATTCTGAGAAATCAGCACCCAAAACAACCACCTCTGGCCGTAATAACGGCCTTGATACGCCTGGGCATTCAGGCAAACAGAGCTTGGATGGCGTGTACAGGTACAGCTGCCCATGAAGCTTCAACACGATACCACGTTCATCAAGAGTAGTGACTGGCGTATTGTGACCAGTCAGTTGCTCGGCCACCATTGACCAGACGTTACCAGTTGGTGAGACATCTGGAGAATGTGCTGACCAGGGCTGCAGTCTAACATTTTCTGTATCCAGAAAGGCCCGTACAGAAGGGTAGAGCCACGGGTCGTAACGCATCTGAAATGTAACGTCCACACCATCCTCGGAGTAACGTGGAAGGACCGAGTGACCAACTAAGCAGTGCTATCTAAAACTAACTGCAACAGTATTTCAGCTATCTTGAAGCAGAGACGACTCCGCTGGCTCTGACACGTCCACCGTATGGATCGTGACAGATTACCGCGTGAGGTGATGGTCGGAGAGCTCTCTATAGTCAAAAGACCTGTAGGACGTCCTGTATTGAAGTTCAAGGACTCCTGTAAACGAGATACGGGGAGCTTTGGAACCGACACAAACAGATGGGAGGCACGAGCTAGCGTGAGACCAGAGTGGCGTGACGATATATCATCTGGAATGTCGAAGCACGATGAAGGCTTGTTAGACAGATTAAGGCAGAAAAAGCTTGGCAATGCTATCACCGCTCCTGACTCAGCAGCCAGACACACTTGTGACAATTGCGGCAGGAGATGCCGTGCTGCCATTAGCTTGACAAGTCACATGAAAAAATTCAACCCATAAAGACACAGACACTGCAACAATCACCTACCAAGATGTCGTGGCCGACATATATATATAATTCTGTTATCATTTTGCCCTCCGATTGTTTTCTGAACGAAATCTGAATAATGTGTCTTTTGCGGAGTTCTTCCGAAGTTTTCAGTACCAGAAACTTTATTTCAGAGACGGGAACTATTAACGTACAGTGGTTACCGTTGCCGCAAGCGTACAGGTAGCAGTCATCTCGCGCTGGGTGAGGAGAACCCTACGTCATAATGACGTAACGCTACGCCATCGTGACGTCGATAACCTAAATCGACTAAATGAGTACGTATATCGATCTTTGTAGCTGTACCGATGACGTCAAAGCTAAATGTGAATACATGTGTACAAACGAAGTGGCACGAGTTGTGTGATATGCTCATCTCAACTGAATGAATTGTTAAATGTAATCCCAACGATTTGCGATGTTATTGTGTAGTTTTGAACATAATTAATGTCTGAGCGAAGGAGCCATAACGAAATTAAAAAAAGCTTGTCGTTCTTTTTAAATCCGATGAATCGTGCATAAATCGTGTGGACAGAAAAATGAAGTAATTAATTATTAAGCAGAAATCCAAAGAATGTGGGATGTTATTGTGTGTTTCGTGAACGTAACGAATATCTGAATGAAGGAATCATTACCATAACGAAAGTTAAAAAGTGACTAGTCATGTTTTCAATCCGATTAATATTGAATAAATCGTGTGGATGAAAACGTGAAAAAGGAAGAAATTAAAGTGTTTCGTATTTTTATAAAATCCGATGAAATGTACATAATTCATGTGGGCAGAAACGTTAAACTGAGAAATTGAAGTGGTTCTGAAGATAGTTCCGAATGTTGCTAGAAACATTAAACCATCTAGTTCCATTTAATTTTGCCTTCGTGTTGTAAATCAACTAAGAAAGAGAGTGACATCTTTCAGACTATCTCCGTGGATCTGCTCGAAAGTTCTCTCATCTCCGTTAGAGCCCGTGTTCAGAACGACGTACACGATAGCAACAGTGGACAATACGACAATGAAAGCACATAAACAAATAACAATACAGATTGAAGCCGCACACAACAGTTGATATACAGAGTGTTACAAAAAGGTACGGCCAAACTTTCAGGTAACATTTCTCACACACAAATAAATAAAAGATATTATCTGGACATATGTCCGGAAACGCTTGTTTTCCATGTTAGAGCTCATTTTAGTTTCGTCAGTATGTACTGTACTTCCTCGATTCACCGCCAGTTGGCCCAATTGAAAGAAGCAATTGATCGGCGTCTTAGGGAGCACGGAACATTCCAGCCTATCACTCGCGGCTGGGGAAGACCTAGAACGACGAGGACCTAGAACGACGAGGACACCTGCGATGGACGAGGAAATTCTTAGTGCAGTTGACGATAACCCTAATGTCAGCGTCAGAGAAGTTGCTGCTGTACAAGGTAACGTTGACGACGTCACTGTATGGAGAGTGATACGGGAGAACCCGTTATTTCCGTACCATGTACAGGGTGTGCAGGCACTATCAGCAGCTGATTGGCCTCCACGGGTACACTTCTGCGAATGGTTCATCCAACAATGTGTCAATCCTCATTTCAGTGCAAATGTTCTCTTTACGGATGAGGGTTCATTCCACCGTGATCAAATTGTAAATTTCCACAATCAACATGTGTGGGCTGACGAGAATCCGCAAGCAATTGTGCAATCACGTCATCAACATAGATTTTCTGTGAACGTTTGGGCAAGCATTGTTGATGTCTCGATTGGGCCCCATGTTCTTCTACCTACGCTCAATGGAGCACGTTATCATGATTTCATACGGGATACTCTACCTGTGCTACTACAACATGTGCCTTTACAAGTACGACACAACATGTGGTTCATGCACGATGGAGCTCCTGCACATTTCAGTTGAACTGTTCGTACGCTTATGAACAACAGATTCGGTGACCGATGGATTGGTAGAGGGGGACCAATTCCATGGCCTCCGCGCTCTTGAAAGCTCTTGTCTACCCAACCCCGGTACCAAATGTAGAGACTCTTCGTGCTCGTATTGTGGACGGCTGTCATACAATACAACATTCTCCACGGCTGCATCAGCGCATCAGGGATTCCATGCGACGGAGGGTGGATGCATGTATCCTCGATAAGGGAGGACATTTTGAACATTTCCTGTGTTTCCATTCCACGATTAATGTGATTTGAAGAGAAGTAATAAAATGATCTCTAACATGGAAAGTAAGCGTTTCCGGACACATGTCCAAATAACATATTTTCTTTCTTTGTGTGTGAGGAATGTTTCCTGAAAGTTTGGCCGTACCTTCTTGTAACACCCTTATACAGAACGCAGACAACAGTCGATAGGGCAACTCGTGAAACTCATGATGCCGCGTGCCTACGTCACTATGACGTAGGCTCTCATCGCCTAGCGTGAGATGGCTGGTACCCCATGCGTACACGCAGCCACACGCCGCGCGCCGCAGCCGTGCGCAACGGCCGACTTCCGCTGTCGCTGCCTGCCGTGCCAAGGGGCCTGCCTGCGTGTACGCACTGCGGACAACGTGTTGTTAACAGCCGCATCGGGGCTGCCTCCAGGCGGCGGCAATTTTCCAGTTTTCATATTCGCCGCAAACCGCCAACTACACAGCTTCTACGTCTGCGCCTTTACTCCACAAAACACGTAACGGTGCGTGGCAAAGGGTACTTTGTATACGGTACCAGTGTCACCCACTTTTCCTGTTCCAGTTGTGACTGGTGCGCGGGGAGAACGATTGGATTTCACATTCGCGATATTTTTGCGAGATATACGCAGGGGGAAGCATTAAGTCGGTATTCCACGACGCACCTGGCGTGTACAGGTGAAGTGCAGACGGCATGCCACCTAGCGGCAGAACGGGTGAAGCTGCCATTTCAGCAGACGTTTTATCCCCTGCGAGGAAATAAATGGTTCAAATGGCTCTGAGCACTCTGAGATTTAACTTCTGATGTCATCAGTCCCCTAGAACTTAGAACTACTTAAACCTAACTAACATAAGGACATCACACACATCCATGCCAAAGGAAGGATTCGAACCTGCGACCGTAGTGGTCGCGCGGTTCCAGACTGTAGCGCCTAAAACCGCTCGGCCACCTCGTCCGACGCGGGGAAATAGGAGCCGTTCTACACTGACATTGATCTGTGCATGCACAATAGGTGTACGGGCGCAAGCTCAAAACGTAGCATTTCGCTCGTGTTTTTCTGCTTGCATTGTTTTCACCTGCGGTCTGCAAACGAGACATACGTGACCCCCAGAGAAAGAAGGCTATTGCGCAAGATGGTCTACGCATTTTTCAGTGAGTAATATCTTATAAGTGCAGTAATAAAGCAAATGAAACAAAATCTGAATCTGTCATGAATGAGGGAAAAGACAATATTTACAATTGTATCGCCTCTGTTTGCAGCAACTGCCTGCGTTGTTATAAACTTACAATGTGCGCGCGCGCACACACACACACACACACACACACACACACACTAAACAATGGAAAATCCAGGATGGAAAGTAACGATATTTTGAGAAGATAAGCTATTAGTTGCTACTTACCATGTACCGGATATGCTGAGTGGCAGATGAGGCACAGCAAAAGGACTGTTACAGTTAAAGCTTTCGGCGGCTATAAGGGCTTCGTCAACAATAGACACACAGAAAAACGCACGCGCACACACGTGTGAAGTCTCGTTTCAGTTGCCTGAGACTGCAGTCGTGTGTGTGTGTGTGTGTGTGTGTGTGTGTGTGTCTGTTCTTGACGAAAGCCTTATGGCCGGCGAAAGCTTTAACTGTAAGAGTCTTTTCGTCGGGCCTAATCTGTTGCTCACCATCTCCGCTATATGGTGAGTAGCAACTTTTCTTGTCATAGTATATATTTAGATATGTTACCATGACATGTCCCAAATGTACAAGGTCTTGACCTCATCTAGAAATATATCGTCACACCAACAGTTGTACCCGATGTCAGCTTGAAACTCTATGTACATCAACTAATGGCACAAATTGTAGATCTGTCTGCATATTTTAAATCATTAGCCAGTGCACTGCCCCAAACCTTTACGCAGTTATTACATGTAACAGGTAAAACCTTAGGAACCCCTGCTTTGGAAAGTTTGCTCTGATCCAATCTCTGCTTCTAGTCTCTCTCTCTCTCTCTCTCTCTCTCTCTCTCTCTCTCTCTCTCTCTCTCTCTCTCTCTCCCTCCCCCTCTCACTTTCTCTTCCTCTCCCTCTGCCTCCAGCCTGTTATTCCTATCTGTGAATCTCAATCAAAATACGTATAATATTACCACTGTAGGCAGCATTATTATTGTACTTAAAGTTTGCAACATGTCACTTGATTATATAAACGAATATGAAGTTTAAGCCATATAAACTTGAAAAAAAACCTAATTTACACATTGATCACCAAACAGCTTTACAACTTTTTCTGTAATAATGTTCTAATGATATATATTTTTTGTTCTTTGTGACAATGTTTCTCTTCTGTTATATGATCCTTGCACCTAATACTTTCCAGACGTTCCACAAAATATGACAGTATATATGTGATGTGTTACGACAGTGTGAAACTTTTCCATTTGAATGTAAAGAAAGACTGTGCTGGTAAACTTCTGCGTTATTTGATACTGAAACAACTGAGTAAAACTGAAGGTACTCAGACAGTTTTCTCTTTACTTATTCTAATCATCATTAAACTAACACACAGGATTTTTTTAGGGCAACGCAATCCCACTTTCAGTAATCCCTATAAAAGACCGCCAGCTAAATAAAAGATTCTATCTACTGAAGGCAGTAACTACTGATAGGCATATAGTTAGCAAATGAAGGATTTTGATAGAGAACAAACAATGTTGTTGTTGTGGTCTTCAGTCCTGAGACTGGTTTGATGCAGCTCTCCATGCTACTCTATCCTGTGCAAGCTTCTTCATCTCCCTGTACCTACTGCAACCTTATCCTTCTGAATCTGTTTAGTGTATTCATCTCTTGGTCTCCCTCTACGATTTTTACCCTCCACGCTGCCCTCCAATACTAAATTGGTGATCCCTTGATGCCTAAGAACATGTCCTACCAACCGATCCCTTCTTCTAGTCAAGTTGTGCCACAAACTTCCCTTCTCCCCAATTCTATTCAATACTTCCTCATAAGTTGTGTGATCTACCCATCTGATCTTCAGCATTCTTCTGCAGCACCACATTTCGAAAGCTTCTATTCTCTTCATGGTCCAAACTATATATCGTCCATGTTTCACTTCCATACATGGCTATACTCCATACAAATACTTTCAGAAAAGACTTCCTGACACTTAAATCTATACTCGATGTTAACAAATTTCTCATTTTCTGAAACGCTTTCCTTGCCATTGCCAGTCTACATTTTATATCCTCTCTACTTCGACCATCATCAGTTATTTTGCTCCCCAAATAGCAAAACTCCTTTACTACTTTAAGTGTCTCATTTCCTAATCTAATTCCATCAGGATCACCCGAATTTATTCGACTACATTCCATTATCCTCGTTTTGCTTTTGTTGATGTTCATCTTATATCCTCCTTTCAAGACACTGTCCATTCCGTTCAACTGCTCTTCCAAGTCCTTTGCCGTCTCTGACAGAATTACAATGTCATCGGCGAACCTCAAGGTTTTTATTTCTTCTCCATGGATTTTAATACTTACTTCGAATTTTTCTTTTGTTTCCTTTACCACTTGCTCAATATACAGATTGAATAATATCGGGGAGAGGCTACAACCCTGTCTCACTCCCTTCCCAACCACTGCTTCCCTTTCATGTCCCTCGACTCTTATAACTGCCATCTGGTTTCTGTACAAATTGTAAATAGCCTTTAGTTCCCTGTATTTTACCCCTGCCACCTTTAGAATTTGAAACAGAGTATTCTTGTCAACATTGTCAAAAGCTTTCTCTAAGTCTACAAATGCTAGAAACGTAGGTTTGCCTTTCCTTAATCTTTCTTCTGAGATAAGTCGTTAGGTCAATATTGGCTCACGTCTTCCAGTATTTCTACGGAATCCAAACTGGTCTTCCCCGAGGTCGACTTCTACTAGTTTTTCCATTCGTCTGTTAAGAATTCGTGTTAGTATTTTGCATCTGTGGCTTATTAAACTGATAGTTCGGTAATTTTCACATCTGTCAACATCTGCTTTCTTTGGGGTAGGGATTATTATATTCTTCTTGAAGTCAGAGGGTATTTCGCCTGTTTCATACAACTTGCTCACCAGATGGTAGAGTTTTGTCATGACTGGCTCTCCCAAGGCCGTCAGTAGTTCTAATGGAATGTTGTCTACTCCGGGGGCCTTGTTTCGACTCAGGTCTTTCATTGCTATGTCAAACTCTTCAAGCAGTATCGTATCTCCCATTTCATCTTCATCTATATCCTCTTCCATTTCCATAATATTGTCCTCAAGTACATCGCCCTTGTATAGACCCTCTATATACTCCTTCCACCTTTCTACTTTCCCTTCTTTGCTTAGAACTGGGTTTCCACCTGAGCTCTTGATGTTCATACAAGTGGTTCTCTTATCTCCAAAGGTCTGTTTAATTTTCTTGTAGGCAGGATCTATCTTATGCCTAACGAAATAAGCCTCTACATCCTTACATTTGTCCTCTAGCCATCCCTGCTTAGCCATTTTGCTCTTCCTGTCGATCTTATTTTTTGACGTTTGTATTCTTTTTTGCCTGCTTCATTTACTGCATTTTTATATTTTCTCCTTTCATCAATTAAATTCAATATTTCTTCTGTTACCCAAGGATTTCTAGCAGCCCTCGTCTTTTTCCCTACTTGATCCTACGCTGCCTTCACTACTTCATCTCTCAAAGATACCCATTTTTCTTCTACTGTATTTTTTTCCCTCATTCCTGTCAATTTTTCCCTTATGCTCTCCCTGAAACTCTGTACAACCTCTTGTTCTTTTAGTTTATCCAGGTCCCATCTCCTTAAATTCCTACCTTTTTGCAGTGTCTTCAGTTTTAATCTACACGTCATAACCAACAGATTGTGGTCAGAGTCCTCATCTGCCTCTGGAAATGTCTTACAATTTAAAACCTGGTTCCTAAATCCCTGCCTTACCATTATATAATCTATCTGATACCTTTTAGTATCTCCAGGGTTCTTCCATGTATACAACCTTCTTTAATGATTCTTAAACGAAGTGTTAGCTTTTGATTAAGTTGTGCTCTATGCAAAATTCTACCAGGCGGCTTCCTCTTTCATTTCTTAGCCCCAATCCATATTCACCTACTACGTTTCCTTCTCTCCCTTTTCCTACTACTGAATTCCAGTCACCCATGACTATTAAATTTTCGTCACCCTTCACTCTCTGAATAATTTCTTTTATTTCATCATACATTTCTTCAATTTCTTCGTCATGTGCAGAGCTAGTTGGCATATAAACTTTACTACTGTAGTAGGTGTGGGCTTCGTGTCTATCTTGGCCACAATAATGCGTTCACTATGCTGTTTGTAGTAGCTTACCCGCATTCCTATTTTCCTATTTATTATTAAACCTACTCCTGCATTACCCCTATTTGATTTTGTGTTTATAACCCTGTAGTCACCTGACCAGAAGTCTTGTTCCTCCTGCCACCGAACTTCACTAATTCCCACTATATCTAACTTTTACCTATCCATTTCCCTTCTTAAATTTTCTAACTTACCTGCCCGATTAAGGGATCTGACATTCCACGCTCCGATCCGTAGAACGCCAATTTTCTTTCTCCTGATAACGACATCCTCTTGAGTAGTCCCCGCCCGGAGATCCGAATGGGGGACTATTTTACCTCCGGAATATTTTACCCAAGAGTACGCCATCATCATTTAATCATACAGTAAAGCTGCATGCCCTCGGGAAAAATTACGGCCGTAGTTTCCCCTTGCTTTCAGCCGTTCGCAGTACCAGCACAGCAAGGCCGTTTTGGTTAATGTTGCAAGGCCAGATCAGTCAATCATCCAGACTGTTGCCCTTGCAACTACTGAAAAGGCTGCTACCCCTCTTCAGGAACCACACGTTTGTCTGGCCTCTCAACAGATACCCCTCCGTTGTGGTTGTACCTACGGTACGGCCATCTGTATCGCTGAGGCATGCAAGCCTCCTCACCAACGGCAAGGTCCATGGTTCATGGGGGCAGGACAAACAATGTATTTACATTAATAGCGTTCAAAAGTCATAATATATATAAATTCTTGACATCTATTTTGACAAATTTCCTTTTTCTGACAGACGCACGTCCAGATCGTCCGCTCATATTAACCTCTCAAGACTCTGGCGTCCCTTTCCCAAATCCACCACTGCTGGCGGCTCACCTCCAATTGCCCAACGCTACACGCTCTTCACACCCAACTGCCCAACACCACACTAGCGAATATTTCAACCATGAGTCCAACCATCCACAGATTGTGAGAGGTTCCATGTGCTCTTTGGCACGTCTCCTCTCATTTTCATCAATTTTATTAATGTTCTATGTCACTGCACGATGGTAACAGACCGAATAACGTTATTGTAATGAGAGTATTTGTACTGAGAGCTCAGAAAATACTTTTCACTTGATTCCTATGCATTTTGTTTTACTTCCCTTCCTTCCTCTACCACAACCTATCGGGTACGCAACCCAGGATAGCGAGCGCTACTCGGTTTTATAAGCTGCTTCCTTCTTGCGTTGGCTGGGATTTAAGAGGACTCTTGCAACCAATCCGACTCTCGTGTCTGCCTTATCTGCGATTAGTTTTACGTAGTCGTTCGACTTTAAATCGCCCCGTATGAATATTGCCAGATACTTTGTTGACGTTACTGATTCCAGTGATTTTTCTGCGGTTTTGTGATCATCCAGTAATGGACATTTCTCTCTATTTACGAGCAATACGGTACATGTATTTACGTTCTGGCACAACTAACAATTCGTGCACCAAACGACGATTCTATACAGGTGTTCGTGTACTGCGCTACAATCCTCTAGCGTCGCGACTTCTCCGCATAGAACAGCATCATCATCCGCGAATAGCCTCATCCAACACCCCACGCTAACCACTAGGGCAGTGGCTGGCAAACTCATTAGTCAGAGGAGTCCATATATCAACAATACAACGACTGAAATCTCTTTTGAGAGCCAAACTTCTTACACCTCAACTACACTCCTGGAAATTGAAATAAGAACACCGTGAATTCATTGTCCCAGCAAGAGGAAACTTTATTGACACATTCCTGGGGTCAGATACATCACATGATCACACTGACAGAACCACAGGCACATAGACACAGGCAACAGAGCATGCACAATGTCGGCACTAGCACAGTGTATATCCACCTTTCACAGCAATGCAGGCTGCTATTCTCCCATGGAGACGATCGTAGAGATGCTGGATGTAGTCCTATGGAACGGCTTGCCATGCCATTTTCACCTGGCGCCTCAGTTGGACCAGCGTTCGTGCTGGACGTGCAGACCGCGTGAGACGACGCTTCATCCAGTCCCAAACATGCTCAATGGGGGACAGATCCGGAGATCTTGCTGGCCAGGGTAGTTGACTTACACCTTGTAGAGCACGTTGGGTGGCACGGGATACATGCGGACGTGCATTGTCCTGTTGGAACACCAAATTCCCTTGCCGGTCTAGGAATGGTAGAACGATGGTTTCGATGACGGTTTGGATGTACCGTGCACTATTCAGTGTCCCCTCGACGATCACCAGAGGTGTACGGCCAGTGTAGGAGATCGCTCCCCACACCATGATGCCGGGTGTTGGCCCTGTGTGCCTCGGTCGTATGCAGTCCTGATTGTGGCGCTCACCTGTACGGCGCCAAACACGCATACGACCATCATTGGCACCAAGGCAGAAGCGACTCTCATCGCTGAAGACGACACGTCTCCATTCGTCCCTCCATTCACGCCTGTCGCGACACCACTGGAGGCGGGCTGCACGATGTTGGGGCGTGAGCGGAAGACGGCCTAACGGTGTGCGGGACCGTAGCCCAGCTTCATGGAGACGGTTGCGAATGGTCCTCGCCGATACCCCAGGAGCAACAGTGTCCCTAATTTGCTGGGAAGTGGCGGTGCGGTCCCCTACGGCACTGCGTAGGATCCTACGGTCTTGGCGTGCATCCGTGCGTCGCTGCGGTCCGGTCCCAGGTCGACGGGCACGTGCACCTTCCGCCGACCACTAGCGACAACATCGATGTACTGCGGAGACCTCACGCCCCACGTGTTGAGCAATTCGGCGGTACGTCCACCCGGCTTCCCGCATGCCCACTATACGCCCTCGCTCAAAGTCCGTCAACTGCACATACGGTTCACATCCACGCTGTCGCGGCATGCTACCAGTGTTAAAGACTGCGATGGAGCTCCGTATGCCACGGCAAACTGGCTGACACTGACGGCGGCGGTGCACAAATGCTGCGCAGCTAGCGCCATTCGACGGCCAACACCGCGGTTCCTGGTGTGTCCGCTGTGTCGTGCGTGTGATCACTGCTTGTACAGCCCTCTCGCAGTGTCCGGAGCAAGTATGGTGGGTCTGACCCCCCCCCCCCCTTGTCAATGTGTTCTTTTTTCCATTTCCAGGAGTGTATATACGTACATACGTTGTTATTAACTTCATTTGAAAACTGCTAATCTGTTTTTTTTTTTTTTTTTCAACACACCTTCGTCAGTACTTGGCAATACATCATCTTACACTCCACAACAGTCCCTAAAATCAATGTAACAAACTTTACTTGAAGTTTTAAATCTTACTTATACCTTACATACGTTGAATAAAACTTGATATTACACTTCATAACGATATTATTTGTTGATATAATTAGATTGTAAACTTTCCACAAAATTAAATCATGACAGTGACTGAGAAAATCTCATGTGAACAACGGCCTTACGTCTGCTTGGGAAGTTTGGATGAACCAGTTTTCTATGTTGTTTTTTAATTTTATTTAAGATTTTTTTTACTTTTGATAAGGTTCATGCCTTAAGTCACCACACAGTCACACGGCAACCAGGGCCGTTATCGTCTTATGAGCACTGATAGCACTTATAAGTACTGACAGCATGCCGTGTCCGCATCCACCGTCTCTTCGTAAGTATGCTGTACTGATGGAGGAGATATTTTAATTTTAACCACTGACGACGCCTTTGGCACGATTGTTTTATGCAACTTCACAGCAGGGTGTGATTTTAGCGTATTTTTGCTTGTGATGAAGGTGTATTCAGATATACCGAAACCGTGATCAAGGATTTCAATAAATCTTAATCCTGCAACTATTTGGCTGTTATCATTTACCGTGTAAGAGAGAGATGATTATATATATACGTACGTCTGATAAACCCCTAACCCTAAAAAATGTTTCTCTCCTTCATACCTCCTCTGTGTTACCACATATTTATCAGTGATCTCATTTGTACTGCGACTGCAGTACACGTGAGATGCCTATTTGCTTCCATCGCCCGGAGTGGAACGTGTAAGTTCCGTGCGCAGAAAACAACACGTTGATCGTGAGTCCTTTATCCTGAGATGTAAGAAACCCTTAGTGAAGAACCGTTATTTTAGAAATAACTAAATTTCCAATGTTTGTTTATACGGGCTGTCACTCGCTTTTTATTAGCAGGACACGAGAAACTACACAATTACATTACACTTTAGAGTCACAATTTCTGTTCTTCAGGAAATGAATTGAGTATTTTACGTGATTACTACCATACTGTTCTCAGTTACATGTCTGAATAACCACATTGCTAATAAAGTCTTGACACTGACTGCGACACACAACATGTCCGTCCTACGAACCTACCCAACGAGCTCTCGCGTTTATAAACTGGACATTGCAAATTAGGTCTCAAATGAAACCGCGGCGGCCAAGATGTCCGTCCTCCGATACTGCCGCACCAGCTCTGATCTTACAGCCGAACCACTTCGCCCGCCATCCAATGTACGCCCGATCCGAAGATCCCCGAAGTGCTTTGTCTGCATTTTCGTTAAGCAGTTGGTTATTAAAGGGAGATTTACTATATTTTGGTTCAAAAATCGATTTTTTTAAAATTTGCATTTTTGGATCCATAAAAGTGTTTTTGAATCCATCACTGAAACGGTTTTTCCGAATACGGAAAGGAAATGTTTGCTATTCGCGGTTGAACAAAAAAATGCAGCTGCCTGAAATCGGCCTTTTTCGCGCACCAGTTTTTTTTCTTTCGGAGGACGAATTATTGTACCGGTGTTTGGGAGGAAACACACAAAATTCAAAAGAAAGTTCAGCGTGTGTTTGGAAGTTAGCCCCCAAGAATTTGCATTCTGGTGCGACTTTCCTGGCAGTGAACAGCTTCGACGAAGCGTATTCAGCAATTCTGAAGACCGTGACAACCATGGACGTCACCCTGGGACTCTCAGTTCTCCGAGCATTCGGACGACCACCGGATTCGAGCGGCGGAAGACCGTTTGTCACCGGCCGTACGAGCGGCTCTGGAGCAGCGCAGGATGGCCCAGGTCGAGCAGAACGCCCTCTGCGAAGAAGAGGAAGGTCTAGTTTATGGACCCGGAATAGCAGATTGAACCTACCTTGCATAATGTTGTATTTATATGTAGTTAAAACTTCAAACGCGTTTTCCTCTAAATGACTTTCTTTTTATAGTTCGGTGTGGTAACTTCAAATCTACTGAACCGATTGGCACGATTCTATGTTTCCGACGAAGCTAACTAAATTGTCTATGAGTTACACCACTTTTATTCTGGTCCATCAACTATAAATATTTTTACTTGGCCGACGAAGTCGGAAAATCGATGAAAAACCCCTATTATTTTCAAATGGCGGCCATTTTGTTTCCTATGGTCCAAATAACTTAAGCGAAGTACAATTTCTAAAGAATCTTATATACTTCGCTACCGTCAACTTAGTTTTGATTTCAGCCGAGCCGGCTGACCTGTGACATACCGCGCGTGGAGGTCTACATCAAAATTTTGTTTCCTTCCCACGCTACTTCTGCCTTTGGTCTTCGATATTTCCGGTCGAAAAAATTCCAGTTTGTAGAGGAAATATCAATAAACATTTTGACCAAATTTGACATTGATATCAGTAACACATCCCGAGAAAAAAATTCTGAAGGAACATGCCTTTTTCGGTCCAAAGTAAGTAAACCTCCCCTTAATACTTGTTAGGCCTAAATAGTAGAACTATAGCTCGTTATTGGGAGATGTATTAATTTGAAAGTCAAGTAAATACGCTGTTTAATTTTCGTAATAAAATCGTATAAGATTGTCATTTTGGTGCGCAACTTCCGGACGTAGAAGCTAGTCGCGGAGGAGGACCACAAATTGGGCCGTCGTTCTGACGATACCAAACCATCTGCCATCGCTACGTCGTACCACATTACGTTATCTTGCCACTTCTGCCTTCCAAAATTGCTCTAAGAAGAGCTCGTTTTACCTGAATATGATTGCTGCAAAACCAGAAATATTACAAGCACATGGTGGCTGGTTGAATGGGTTATCTCCAGAGGCATACAGATTAAAGGAAATACACTAGTGGCCATTAGAATTGCTACACCACGAAGACAACGTGATACAGACGCGAAGATGCTGCGATATGCAAGTGATTAGCTTTTCAGAACATTCACATAAAGTTGGCGACGGTGGCGACATCTGCAACGTGCTGAAACAAGGGAAGTTTCCAACCGATTTTTAATACACAAACAGCAGTTGACCGGCGTTGCCTGAGGAAGCTTTATTGTGATGCCTCGTGTAAGGAGGAGAAATGCGTACCATCACGTTTCCGACTTTGATAAAGGTCGGTTTGTAGCCTATCGCGATTGCGGTTTATCGTATCGCGACATTGCTGCTCGCGTTGGTCGAGATCCAATGACTCTTAGCAGAACATGGAATCCGTGGGTTCAGGAGGGTAACATGGAACGCCGTTCTGGATCCCAACGGCCTCGTATCACTAGCAGTCGAGATGACAGGCATCTTATCCGCATGGCTGTAACGGATCGTGCAGCCACGTTTCTATTCCTGAGTCATCAGATGGGGACGTTTGCAAAACAACAACCATCTGCACGAACAGTTCGACTACATTTGCAGCATCATGGACTATCAGCTCGGAGACCGTGGCTGCGGTTACCCTTGATGGCTGCGGTTACCCTTGACGCTGCATCACAGACAGGAGCGCCTACGATGGTGTACCTTGGACGAACCTGGATGCACTAATGGCAAAACGTCATTTTTTCCGATGAATCCAGGTTCTGTTTACAGCATCATGATGGTCGCATCCATGTTTGACGAAATCGCGGTGAACGCACATTGGAAGCATGTATTCGTCATCGCCATACTGGCGTATCACCCGGCGTGATGGCATGGGGTGCCGCTGGTTACACGTCTCGGTCACCTCATGTTCGCATTGACGGCACTTTGAACAGTGGACGTTACATTTGAGATGTTTTACGACCCGTGGCTCTACCCTTATTCAATCCCTAAAAAACCCTACATTTCAGCAGGATAATGCACTACCGCATGTTGCAGGTCCTGTACGGGCCTTTCTGGACACAGGAAATGTTCGACTGCTGCTCTGGCCAGCACATTCTCCAGATCTCTCACCAACTGAAAACATGTGGTCAATGGTGGTCGAGTAACTGGCTAGTCACAATATGCCAGTCACTACTGTTGATGAACTGTGGTATCGTGTTGAAGCTGATCTGTAGAATCCATCCAAGCTCTGTTTGACTCAATGCCCAGGCGTATGAAGGCCGTTATTACGGCCAGAGGTGGTTGTTCTGGGTACTGATTTCTCAGGATGTATGCACCCAAATTGCGTGAAAATGTAATCACATGTCAGTTCTAGTATAATATATTTGTGCAATGAATACCCGTTTATCATCTACATTTGTTCCTAGTGTAGCAATTTTAATGGCCAGTAGCGTAAAAAAGTTGACGATTCTGAACTACGCGGGACTTGGGTACAATTGGGGCAAACGCCGCATCGCGGAGTGAAGAGGTTAGGCTATGTCCCACAGGGCCGACCGCGGTCCTAGGGTCAAAGCTCCCAGCTGCCAAGCGTGATACGGCGGCCGGCGCTTGTCTATCAGGACACACGCTGCCACGCACGCACTTCCTCCGCCAGTACAACTGCCGCTCTCAGCCATAAGGTCCGCACTCATTAGCTAACACTGCTCAAGCTCATCCACTAAACGTCGGCAGAGCAGCCGCATGAACTTCGTTTCTTCTTTTCCTAATGTTTCGGCCGGAAATCTCACACTCATCTTCAGAGTGGGACAACTGAACCTACACTAAGCTACAGTACTTGTTCTGTCACTTTAAACCAAAGAAAATACAAAGTACTTCTAATTTGACTGTGTGGCTGCGCTGTCGAGCCACACTGGGCTAACGTTGTGTCGTTATTTGCTGCACAGTAGCGACCACTTTGTGCGTTTACTAAAGAAAGCGCCGGACCGCACGGTTTTTTTCGCCTCGAACCGGTATCTTTGTCAATTAAATTCTTCTCCAACTGAATTTTAACTGCTTCTTTCATCACCGAGTCCCCAACAGATGAAGAATATCGAAATTTTCATCCCGCACATAGTGTGGCTCGTATGGATACAGCGCAGTACCCACAGACGATTTATTGGGCTATTAAGATCCAGGTGTAGCTGCGATGTTCCATGCACCTTTCATGTACTGTACGATGATGATGATGATTATGATGATGAATAGTTTGTGGGGGGTTCAATTGCGTGGTCACCATCGCCCATACAAATTCCTAATCTCTACGCAGCCGAATCTAGCCACTTTCACGAATGATAGAGAAATAATGAGGACATCCAAAACATCCATACCCGTACACAGAAAATACCCAACACGGGACACCGAAATCCACAAGCTGGACTGTACGAGTCTGTATACCCGACACACAATTTGTACAATCCATAAAAGCTGCACTGAACGTCGCAGGTACAGCCAGTAAATCGGCTGTTCCAAAGGAGCACTGCATACACACCAGTCACACTACATGGGGGATGAAAAGGTTGATGTTCAGGTGTCGATTTCCTTTTTTTTTTTCAGGATTCGATGGTAAAAGAACCAGCTGAAATTCGTTTGGCGGAGAATTTGGTTAAGAAACAAAGCGGTTTGTAGCTAAACAAGCCGTGGCACCCGGCGCTTTCTTTGATATAAACTCACAAAGATGTCGCTGCAGTGCATCTACACTACTGGCCCTTAAAATTGCTACACCACGAAGAATTGCAGATGATAAATGTATTCATTGGACAAATATATTATGCTAGAACTGACATGTGATTACATTTTCACGCTATTTGGGTGCATACATCCTGAGAAATCAGTACCCAGAACAACTACCGCTGGCCGTAATAACGGCCTTGATACGCCTGGGCATTGAGTGAAACAGAGCTTGGATGGATTCTACAGGTCAGCTTCAACACGATACTACAGTTCATCAAGAGTAGTGACTGGCGTATTGTGACTAGCCAGTTGCTCGGCCACCATTCACCAGACGTTTTTAATTGGTGAGAGATCTGGAGAATGTGCTGGCCAGGGCAGCAGTCGAACATTTCCTGTATCCAGAAAGGCCCGTACAGGACCTGCAACATGCGGTCGTGCATTATCCTGCTGAAATGTAGGGTTTCGAAGGGATTGAATAAAGGGTAGAGCCACGGGTCGTAAAACATCTCAAATGTAACGTCCACTGTTCAAAGTGCCGTCAATGCGAACATGAGGTGACCGAGACGTGTAACCAGTGGCACCCCATACCGTCACGCCGGGTGATACGCCAGTATGCCGACGACAAATACACGCTTCCAATGTGCGTTCACCGCGATTTCGTCAAACATGGATGCGACCATCATGATGCTGTAAACAGAACCTGGATTCATCGGAAAAAATGACGTTTTGCCATTAGTGCATCCAGGTTCGTCCAAGGTACACCATCGCAGGCGCTCCTGTCTGTGATGCAGCGTCAAGGGTAACCGCAGCCACGGTCTCCGAGCTGATAGTCCATGCTGCTGCAAACGTCACCGAACTGTTCGTGCAGATGGTTGTTGACTTGCAAACGTTTCCATCAGTTGACTCAGTCATCGAGACGTGGCTTCACGATCCGTTACAGCCATGCGGATAAGATGCCTGTCACCTTGACTGCTAGTGATAAGAGTCCGTTGGGATCCAGAACGGCGTTCCGTATTACCCTCCTGAAGCCACCGATTCCATATTCTGCCAACAGTCATTGGATCTCGGCCAACGCGAGCAGCAATGTCGCGATACAATAAACCGCAATCACGCTAGGCTACAATCCGACCTTTATTAAAGTCGGAAACGTGATGGTACGCATTTCTCCTCCTTACACGAGGCATCATAACAAAGCTTCCTCAGGCAACGCCGGTCAACTGCTGTTTGTGTATTAGAAATCGGTTGGAAACTTTCTCATGTCAGTACGTTGTAGGTGTCGCCACCGTCGCCAACCTTCTGCGAATGCTCTGAAAAGCTAATCATTTGCATATCACAGCATCTTCTTCCTGTCGGTTAAATTTCGCGTCTGTAGCACGTCATCTTCGTGGTGTAGCAATTCTAATGGCCAGTAGTGTAGTTTCTAGGGCGCTCAACTGCGTCGTCACCAGCGCCCGTACAAATTCCTAGTCTCTACACAGCCCAATATAGGCACTTTCACGAATGATGGTGGAATGATGAGCACAAGGCAAACACCGAGTCTCGGGCAGAGAAAGTCCCCAACTTGGCCAGAAATCGAACCCGGGACACCGTGATCCACTAGCGGGACTGTAGGAGTCTGTTCTTTTTCGTACATAGGGCACACGACTCGTACAGTCCATGAAAGCTGAACGGAACATCGCAGCTACAGCCGGGTCTTAACAGAGAATAAATCGGCTGTTACAAAGCAGCACTGCGTACACACCAGTCACACTACGTGGGGGATGAAAATGTCAATATTCCAGCGTCGACTTTCTTTTTTTTTTACGATTCCGTTGTAAAAGAAGCAGTTGAAATTCGTTTGGCGAAGAATTTAATTAACAAAGAATGCGGTTTGAAGCTAAATAAGCCGTGGGATCCGGCACTTTCTTTAATACGAAGTTCACTCCAAAAGAAATCCACACTTTTTTTGTTGTTGTAAGAATACAGTTTTCATTCTGCATGAGTGAAACTTTTACAGTGTGCAGATACATCCTTCCCGCTTGTTTTCAAACTTAGTTCAACCTGTTCCCGTGAGTGGCGCCGTCACAGCATTACTTCAAGATGGGTGCTACACTGGGCATTCGTCAGAAGCAACGTGCTGTCATAGAATTCCTGTGCTGTGAAAACGATACAGTGGGAAACATCCACAAGAGGTTGAAAAAGGTGTATGGAGATGCTGGTGTCGATCGCAGTACAGTTAGTCGGTGGGCAAGCAGGTTACGTGATGGAAGCGGGCACGGCAATATTGAGGATTGTCCTCGCAGCGGCAGGCCTCGTACTGCACACACTCCAGACAATGTGCAGAGAGTTAACGAATTGGTGATTGCTGACAGACGCATCACAGTGAGCGAATTGGCACGCTACGTTGAGATAGGGAAAGAAAGTGTTTGCAGAATACTGGAAGTGCTGGCGTTAAAAACGGTTTGTACCAGGTGGGTTCCCAGGACGTTGACAGTGGCTCACAAAGAAACAAGAAAATCGGTATGCAGCGAACTTTTGGAACAGTGCAAGAATGGTGGAGATGAATTTCTTGGAAGAATTGTGACAGGTGATGAAATATGGCTCCATCATTTTTCACAAGAGACGAAGAGGCAATCAGTGGAGTGGCATCATGCAAATTCACCCAAGAAAAAAATAATTCAAAACCACACCTGCTGAAAAAGTTATGGCTACGGTGCTTTTCGATTCCGAAGGGCTTTTGCTTGTGGACATCACGCCAAGTGGAACCACAATAAATTCTGATGCATATGTGACGACACTGAAGAAACTTCAAGCTCGACTGAGTCGTGTTCGACCATATCGGCAAAAGCAGGATGTTTTGCTGTCGCACGACAATGCACGGCCACATGTCAGTCAAAAACCATGGAAACGGTCACACAACTCGGAAGGACAACACTGAAACACACGCCTTACAGTCCAGACCTGGCTCCATGTGACTATCATCTCTTTGGGAAACTGAAAGACTCTCTTCGTGGAACAAGGTTTGAAGATGATGACTCCCTTGTGCACGCTGCCAAACAGTGGCTCCAACAGGTTGGTCCAGAATTTTACCGTGAGGGTATACAGGCGCTGGTTCCAAGATGGCGTAAGGCAGTTGAGAGGGATGGAAATTATGTGGAGAAATGAAAATATTGTTCCCAAAGGATGTATCTACACACTGTAAAACTTTCAAACATGTATATTAAAAGATGGATTAAAAAAATAATGTGCAGTTCTTTTGGAGTGACCCTCGTATAAACTCTCAAAGACGTTGCTGCAATGCAGCTAAATAACGCAGCGGTAGCCCGGCATGGATCGAGCGCGTAGCCACAGAGTCAGTTTATGCACAGTCTTTGCCTCCCCATAAGCGGCTGTGACGCTTGTTTTTCCTGTAATTTAAAACCTGTATACCCTCACGGTAAAATTCTGGACCAACCTGTTGGAGCCACTGTTTGGCAGCGTGCACAAGGGAGTCATCATCTTCAAACCTTGTTCCACGAAGAGAGTCTTTCAGTTTCCCAAAGAGATGATAGTCACATGGAGCCAGGTCTGGACTGTAAGGCGGAACAAATACGGTAGAGTGCCGTACCTTCAGTTGGCTCATTCTGAAGATAGCGTGGAACATATACGGCCTGAATATTACAAAAGCAAGAAACAAATTTTATGCGGCTGGACTATCGAGATGTAATGGATGAATTACTGCGCTGCGGAAACATAAAGACGCTCACTTGTCAAGCTATTTACCAAAGTAAAGAAGGTTATTTTGAATTTCTCGCTCTAAAACTGCGAAAGTTTTCAACGTAATTTTAAGAAGTCGAGGATTTACAACTTTTTAAATATTTTTGAAAAATCGTGATGTGGCACAGTACTTGTATATCACTCTACGAAATACAGAGGAGTAAAAAAAAATCCACTGTTTAAAAGGCCGTAACTGACAAACTAACTGACGGGGTTGTCTCATCCTTGTAACAGTTTGTAGTTCCGGCAGTCGCCACACAGGCGCTGTATTGCGTTGTTTTGTTTTGTCAGATGACAGTCGCCAGGTAGTCAGTGTTTTGTTCTTAGTTACACCTAGTTACTCGAGTAAACATGGCTGGCGCAATGCTTACATTCGATGAAAGGAAGTCAGTTTTGAAGAAGTACGAAAACGTCAATGAGGTTCAAGAGCAATTGCGAAATGAGTATCAAACAGAGCCACCGACACGTTTAACGATTCGTCGCTTTCGAGACAAATGTGAAGTCGAAGGCTGTGTTAAAGGTGTAAACAAACAACGATCTGGACGACCTGTAACAGTAACAAGTCCAGCTGACTCCCGTCGGCTGTTGTAACAGTTCACTCGCTCGCCACAGAAGTCTGTGAGACAGTGTGCTCGTGAAACTGGAGTGAGTCGCTCAAGTATTCGGCGAAGTTTGAAGAGAGCAAAATGGAAGTGCTACATGCCGCGATTGCTGCGCGCAATGAACGAGGACGACCCAGATCGTAGAATGGAGTACTGCGAGTGGTTTACTAACATGGTGCGCAACGATGAAGAGTTTGTAGAGATGATTGTGTGGTCTGATGAGGCACAGTTCAAACTCAATGGTACAGGAAATCGCCACAATTCCATCTACTGGGCAGCCGAAACATCCGAACGTCCATGTAGACAGAGCCGTGAATTTGCCAGGAGTAAATGTGTGGTGTGGGTTGTCTTACCGGGACCCGATTGGGCCATTCTCCTTTGGCGGCACAGTTACCGGTGAGGTGTACCTTGAGAAGCTTCAGACATCCATTTTACCTGCCATCCGAGACTTGTAAGGAGACGGAAGAGTTTACTTTCTACAAGATGGTGCCCCAGCCCACTACCAAAATCGTGTTAGGGCGTATCTCGACGAAAATCTACCACGAAGATGGACAGGCCGTAGAGGTGCTGTGGAGTATCCTCCACGTTCGCCAGACCAAACTCCTCTGGACTTTTACCTGTGGGGAACACTAAAGGACGATCGACAAAAGCCACGCACACTGTATGAACTTCGAGAATCCATCGTACATTCGTGTGCAAATATCCAACTGACCACGTTGTAGTCAGTAGTTCGTGCTGCAGTTTGGCGGCATCGTTTGTGTGTGGGTGTTAATGGTGACCATTTCGAACACCTACAGTGATATCTTTAAGTTGGACTTTAAGCTACACTTTCACCAAAAATAAGACAACTCCGTCATTTATTTTGCAAGCTGTGGGCTTTTAAACAGTGGATACATTTTTTGGACCCCTCTGCATACCTGTTTCTCTCAAACAATTGACCATATTCAGGCTTAAGGAAAGAACATTAATTACAGGAACGCGTCCAGTCACGATTAGTTGTACCTAGGTCAACGTTACGTATTAAATGCATCTAAAGTAATGAATGAGAAAAGTACCCGTTTCATAAGTCAGACAATATGCCAACATAAGGTACACTGCTCAGCCAAAACAACACGGCCGCAGCATTCTGTGTCATCCCGCGCCACTGGTTGCAGACCAACAGCAGCCAGAGTAGAGAATCATCGCCTCCGTGCGTGGACTGCCGCTAACAGCGCAACAGAAACGGCTGTGCTTGGAGCGCTGCTCGTGGATGGTGTCGTACTGTGTCCAGTGATGAACTGCGGCTTTCGGCGAGTGTGGCAGCCATCTCGCTCGAGGTCCAGTTCTCGCAGTGTTTTGGGGAGGCACGGCTGTGCTGTTCCCGGCACCGTGGTGTGGGTATCCACCAGGTAACTACTGGCAGTGACGGAGGGAACTCTGATGGAAGCAGCATAAGTCGCAGCACGCTGTGTCGTCGTGTGTAGCCTCTCAAGCGACAGTAGCTTGGTGCCATTTTCCAACAGAACAACGCTCGTTCAAATATGGCACGTGACTGCGAAATACCTGCCTGACGATCAGTTACTCCTGTGGCCAGTAAGATCCCCAGATCTGTCGCCGAGAGAACACGTGCGAGGGCAACTGCACATCAACTACATCCCAGGGCCAGTGTCCACAATACAGAGCGTCGTTTACAAAAGTTGTGGGCCAGCTCCCGTCAAGTGAGTATACGATCCCCTCCGAACTCAATTAGTGCATCCATCAGTGCCATATTAATAAGCAGGCGCGTTCTGTGAAGTTCCTCACAAAAGTATGAGTCGATTTTGCACTGAAGAGCCAAAGAAACTGGTGCACCTGCCTCATACCGTGTAGTGGCCTCCGCGAGCACGCAGTAGTGCCGCGAAACGACGTGCCATGGACTCGACTAATGTCTGGAGTAGTGCTGGAGGAAACTGACACCACGAATCCTACAAGACTGTCCGTAAATCCGTAAGACTACGAGGGAGTGGCGATCTCTTCTCTACAGCACTTTGCAAGGTATCCCTGATATGCTCAATAATGTTCATGTCTGTGGAGTTTGGTGGCCTGCGGAATTAAGATCAGAAGAGTGTTCCTGGAGCCACCTTTTACGAATTCTGGACCTGTGGGGTGTCGCATTGTCCTGCTTGAATTTCCCCAAGTCCGCCGGAATGTACAATGGATGAAGGTGATCAGACTGGATGCTTCCGTACGTGTCACCTGTCAGAGTCGTACCTAGACGTATCAGGGATCCCACGTCACTCCAACTGCACGCGTCCCACACCGTTACAGAGCCTCCACCAATTTCGACGGCCCCTGCTCACATGCACGGTCAATCCATTCATGAGGTTGTCGTCATACCCCTACACGTCCATCCTCTCGATAAAATTTGAAACGAGACTCGTCCGACCAGGCAACATGTTTCCAGTCGTGAACAGTCCAATGTCAGTACTGACGTGCCGAGGCGGGGCGTAAAGCGTTGTGTCATGCAGCCATCAAGTGCACACGAGTTCGCCTTTCGCTCCGAAACTCCAGATCGATTATGTTTCGTTGAATGGTTCGCACGCTGACACTTGTTGATGGACCAGCATGGAAATGTGCAGCAATTTGCGGAAGGGTTCAGCGATTCTCTTCAGTCGTCTATGGTCCTGTTCTTGCAGGATCTTTCTCCGAATGCAGCTATGTCGGAGATTTGATCTTTTACCCGATTTCAGATATTCACGGTTCACTCGTGAAATGACCGTACGGAAAATCCCCAGTTTATCGCCACCTCGGGGACGATGTTTCCCATCGGTCGTGCGCCGACTATAACACCACGTTCAAATTCAGTTAAATGTTGATAAGCTGCCATTGTAGTAGCAGTGACCGATGTAACAACTGCGACAGACACTTGCTGTCTTATATAGGCGATGCTGACCGCACCGCCGTATTCTGCCTGTTTACATATTTCTGTATTTGAATACGCATGGCTATACCAGTTTATTTGGCGCTTCTGTGTCTAATAATCAGAACCACTCATCACACCCTTTCATCGCATGTAGATTCATTTCTTTCAACCTCCGTTTCTGCATGCTTCAGCTCTTTTATCAGGCAGTGTCGAGTGAAGCCATGTCTTAATTTCGTAATAACTGTTGCTGAAGATTTAGTTGGCACTAAGTCGAAAGATTTTTCAAAATTTATTAATCCGGAGCGAAGCGTTCAGCCGTTCTCATTGCTCCGTTCACGACTTGAAAATTGTTCGTCTAACTTCAGCCACTTCTAAAGCCAGCTTGTTCCGTCGCCCAGTGACAATCTAGTGTTTCTGTTGTGAAGGCGGTTGATATAAAAAGCAGTTGTCCGACACGAGTCTTTGATATCTCATAATGACAATAGGATTGTTACGTCAATGTCACTGGCTTTCGGAATAAGTTTCTCAGCCGACACTCATGCGTGCTGACGTAAATCGATCGCAAACTCAGAAGAGATGTCTTCTGGGTAGGTGTAGATTGCGCGATAAGATAAATTTGCACTTGATCAGACCATACCTAGGCAAATTAAGAAGTAATATCGGTTTTATCTTTGATATTATGACACAAAATGGGATTTCGTTTGGTATAATACGCAGAGAAACAGATGATTGATTTACAAGTCGACCAACTAGCAAGTGCCTCAGAGTATCTACTGAATGTTACAAACAAGTTGTTTTCAGTTTGTTGAGTCTTTTAGCCTTTAAACTTCGTTATCTTGATTTATAAATTGTGTAACCATACATAACATTGCCAGAAGTGTGGAACTATTGTTAGAATCAAAGATCTGTTCGTGTTTCCGAGAAATGAAAGAACACGCGAGACGCCTTACCTTAGAAGTAAAACTGAAGAAAGAATAAAATCTATGTTTATAGCATTTGTAGACTCAGAGAAAGCGTTTATCAGTGTTTCCACGCATGTGCTGGTTGAAGTTGTGAAGGTAGTAGGGATAAAATACAGGCAGAGAAAGTTAACCGGACTGCAGTTACAAGAATCGAATGACGTGAAAGGGAAAGTGTAGTGGATATGAGAGTAGAGACAGCCTTTAAACCTATTCCCAATATTGTTCAGTGTATAGGTTAAGCAAACTGTGCAGTAGCTAAATTGAAATTTGGAAAGAGAATTAAAGTCCAGGGAGAACAACTGAAAACTCTGAGGTTTTCCAGTGACATTGTAATTCTGTTTGAGACGGTAAAGGAGTTGAAAGAGCAGTTGGACGGAATGTATAGTGTCTTGAAAAGAGATGATGGGATGAACATCAACAGAAGTAAAATCAGAGTAATAGAATGTAGTCGAAACAAATCAGACAACTCCGCGGGCATTAGTGTACGAAATACGACGCTAAAAGTAACAGATCAGTTTTGCCATTTGCGCAGCAAAATAACTAACGACGGTCGAAGCAGAGAATATATACAATGTAGACTGGGAATGGCAAGAAAGAGAGTCAAAACGCCTTCACACCACGAAGGAAATACCGGAATGGGACGGAAATTGGTGATGTGATGTACATATAGAGACAAACAAATGATTACAACTTCAGAAAAACTGGATAACTTATTCAAGAGAAAAAGCTACATAACTTGAGCAAGTTATTAACGCGTTGTAGATCTTCTGATGGGAATTGTTGGATTCTTCCTGGGGGATATTGAGCCAGATTTTAAGTGGCGCGTTAGATCGTCAACATTACGAGCGGATTGGAGAGTCCTGCTCGTAGCGATCCAAAAGATCTCAGTTGGGGAGAGATCCGGCGACCTTTCTGGCCAAGGTAGGATTCGGCAAGCACGTAGACAAACAGTTGTGTGCGGGCGGGCATTATCTTGCTCAGATGTAAGCCCCTGGATGGCTCCCCACGAAGGGTAACAAAACGGGGCGTTGAACGTGGTCGACATACCGCTGGGCTGTAAAGGCGCCGCTGATGGCAGCCAGAGGTGTCCTGCTGTTGGAAGGAATGCCACCCGAGACCATCACTCCAGGCTGTCGGGCCTTACGTTGGGCGACAGTGAAGTTGATGTTCCACCACTGTCGGGGGCGACTTCATACACGTTTTTGGCGTGCAGTCTCAGGACCGAAGGAACACTGTCTTCAGTGATGAGTCCCGCTTCGAACTGAGCCCGATGAGCAGAGAAGAGGTGTTTGGAGACGCTGCAGACAGCGGTGGGATTCCAGTATGACTGTCGCCTGCCAGGAGTGGTGCTCTGGGGTGGCATTTCTTTTCACAGCAGGACCTCTTTGGTTGCCACCAGCGGCGCCCTCACAGCACAGCGGTACGTCGACGATATTCTGCGCCTCGTTTTGTTGTCCTTCATGACGAGCTATCCTCAGCTAACATTTCAGCAATGTAATGCCCTCCTGCATACGGTTAGACTTTATTCTGGTTGTGTTCGCGCGTAAAACTACCTTGGCCAGCAGGGTCGGCGGATCTCTCCCCAATTGAGAATGTTTGGAGCATTATAGACAGGACCCTCCAACCATCTCGGGAGTATGACGGTCTAGTGCGCCAGCTGGACGTAACATGTCACGACATACCTCAGGAGAACATCCACCAACTCTACCAATGAATGACAATTGCCAGCCATTGTGGCCGAGCGGTTCTAGGCACTTCAGTCTGGAACCGCGTGACCACTACGGTCGCAGGTTCGAATGCAGCCACGTGCAAGGATGTGTGTGGTGTCCCTAAGTTAGTTAGGTTTAAGTAGTTCTAAGTCTAGGAGACTGATGACCTCAGATGTTAAGTCCCATAGTGATTAGAGCCATTTTGAAAAAGTTTCAAGGAAAATGAGTCACCAACTTTTCGAGATTAGATCTTCCCACTGTTAGAGTATGCGGCCGTGGTCTGGGGGAAAGCCGCAGATGCTCGCACTGTCACTGTGCTGCGGATACAGAATCGCGCCCTGAAGACTGCTGTGCATCTTCCGAGGCGCTTCTTCTAACTTTTGGGAGACAAACGGCTAAAATATTTGTGGTCGGCAGCACCACGTTGATGTCACGGGTCGCAAAGCCAGCGACACCGGCTCGCACTGATGTTGATGATGATGTTTGGTTTGTGGGGCGCTCAACTGCGCGGTTATCAGCGCCCGTACAAAGTCCCAATTTTCGCAGAGTCCAATTTTTACACAGTCCAATCTAGCCACTGTTACGAATGATGATGATGACGATGAAATGATGAGGACAACACAAACATCCAGTTCCCGAGCATATAAAATCCCCAAGCCGGCCGGGAATCGAACCCGGGACCCCGTGATCCAGGCCGGCTCGCAACTGGTGACCCAACAGGTGGCGAAATTTGACGCCGACTGAGGTTCCGTAGACAGATCGCGCTGTGTCGGGAGCAGCAGATGGTAAGCAGCGAAGTCACGTCTGGAGTGAGCTGGAGAAAGCGACAGTTCGAAAGCTACGTCCAGGGAAAACCACGGCAGCGGATGTGCTGAGCGGGAAAGGTTCTCTCTAGTCCAGCAGGTACCGCTTTAGGCCAGCCACAGTGGAGGTGGGCACTTTATCTCACTTCTCAGAGTCCACTATTCCTTTAGCACTGAACTGAAGCCGCGCCTCGACCTCTTAGCTAGGCTGCGAACTCGCCATTTAATTTTTGGTATTACGCACGTTATTTTGAATGGAGCCATCGACTGATGTACGGGGCGACACTCGGAAGTCTGGCGGTTCGGACCTGCTTAGTAGTGACAGCGCCGTGGCGGGATTAGATCATGCTCTTCTCCATACAGGAAGCCATTTCAGTTTTAATGGAGCGGTGGGATTTGCAACGTCGTTTGTTCTTCTGTGGCAGTTTCGTTAGAAGTGGGGGAGTTTGTTACAGCTACAAGGCGAATATTTCGTGTACAACTCAATGTCGGCCGACACAGAATTGTTCTGGGTCGTAACACAGTCCTCAGATGGCTGCAATACTTCAGATCAGCTGGGAACACAGCAGATGAGACGCCGCCAGTAAATGTGGCAAGCGTAGGGGAAGCCATAGTAATAAGCGTAGCGCTGTCACCTAGGCGTCATTCGACTGAGCTAGCAATCGATCGTGAATTGGTGAGACGAGTTACGCGTACATTAAACTTCGATCTGTGCAAACTTCTTATTGTGCAATAACTGTAGCCAACTGATTTTGCTGTACGCGAAGACTTTGCTCACAGAAAGCAAATGATTATGAGTGATAATGTGATCGTATTGATGATCGATGAACATTATTTTCATTGAAACGGTACTGTCAGTAAACAGAACCTGCGTTACTGGGCTCATGAGCATCCACATCTCTTTCACCGGCGTCCTTCGCACTCTGAAAAAGTTACACTCCAGAGTGCTCTGGGCTCTTCCGGCACTTTTCGGCCGTAGTTCTTTAAGAAAATGGGGCGTCAGTCACTGTTAATTTGGCTCGATAAATCCAAGTGTCTTGAAAGGAGGATATAAGATGAACATCAACAAAAGCAAAACGAGGATAATGGAATGTAGTCGAATTAAGTCGGGTGATGCTGAGGGAATTAGATTAGGAAATGAGGCACTAACTGATGATGGTCGAAGTAGGGAGGATATAAAATGTAGACTGGCGATGGCAAGGAAAGCGTTTCTGAAGAAGAGAAATTTGTTAACATCGAGTATAGATTTAAGTGTCAGGAAATCGTTTCTGAAAGTATTTGTATGGAATGTAGCCATGAATTGAAGTGAAACGTGGACGATAACTAGTTTGGACAAGAAGAGAATAGAAGCTTTCGAAATGTGGTGCTACAGAAGAATGCTGAAGACTAGATGGGTAGATCATATAACTAATGAGGAGGTATTGAATAGGATTGGGGAGAAGAGGAGTTTGTGGCACAACTTGACTAGAAGAAGGGATCGGTTGGTAGGACATATTCTGAGGCATCAAGGGATCACCAATTTAGTATTGGAGGGCAGCATGGAGGGTAAAACTCGTAGAGGGAGACCAAGAGATGAATACACCAAGCAGATTCAGAAGGATGCAGGCTGTAGTAGGTACTGGGAGATGAAGAAGCTAGCACAGGACAGAGTAGCCTGGAGAGCAGCACTAAACCAGTCTCTGGACTGAAAACCACAACAACAAATGTATATCCTTGGAACCAAAAGCTAGAAGACGAAGAATATGTTTAAAAGCTGTCTAGTTCCAGCACGGTGGCGCTACGTCACACACCGCGAACACTTGAGTGGCAATTCGTCGTCGCGTGTCTCCTGGACACATTATCTCACGTTCTGCCAACGTTCCTTGGCCTCCCAGGACTGCAGATTTATCAGTGTGTGTCTTTTTTCTTCGGGTGTATCACAAGAGCCACGCCTATAATCAGAAACCGTGAAATTCGGACAAGGTGAAGAATTCAATCATTCAGGAAACAGCTGTCATCTCTGCGCAGACATTCGTCAGATTGATGGAAGTTTGGGGAAGAGCCTTGAATCGTGCACTGAGAGGAACGAAGAGACGGGAGTCTGAAGGCGCTACATTGCGACTGTACGGTGTTTGTGGTACGACAGTCCAGCCGCACTTTGCAATGAGTTGCGTGGTCGGAAAACTGGCGTGGGGGACTGACGTTGTCATGTTGCAGGTGAGAGTTGGTCTTCTTCTCTGGCCTGGCGTTCGGGCTTTCAGCTTAATCAGCGTCGTCTTGTAGCGTGCTGAGCTGACAGTTTCTCCAGGCTTCAGTATATGCAAAAGAACCGCACCCTGGCTATTCCAGAAGACTGTGCACGTCACTTTGCTTGTCGTCTGTTTTTTGGATGCCAGATCGAGGTGGTATCACACTGTCTCATCTCTGGTGACGATGCTATTCAGAAAATTGTCACCTTCAACTTCATATTGGTCCACCAAGTCCCGGCAAATTTCCATTTGATGAGTTTTTCATCTTCCTCTGTAAGCATCCCCGGAACCCGTCCCTCACAGGCTTTGCGATAACCGAGATGTTCGAACTTTTTTTTTAAGACATTGCAGTCGACATTCATGGTGGTGGTAGTTGGTTTGCGGGAGGGCACCAAACAGCGAGGTCACAGCGTTACTACTGCCAGTAAGTGGTCTCCAGGCTGTGAGGACGGGGCGTGAGTCGTGCTTGGGTGGCTCAGTTGGTAGAGCACTTGCCCGCGGAAGGCAAAAGTCCCGAGTTCGAGTCTCGGTCCGGCACACAGTTTTAATCTGTCAGGAAGTTTCATATCAGCGCACACTCCGTTGCAGAGTGAAACATCTCATTCTAGACCCTGAGGTGTTTGCTGAGTGCAGGAACGAACAAAGAAACAAAATAGAATATTTTCTGTACTCACAGCGCACCACACTGCACATGCTTCCACTTGCACACGTGACGGCGTACCTGCAAGCAAAAAATAAAAACCACAACTCATAATACGGTACGAAATAATGTGTGATCATTCTTACACAGGAAATGGGATCTGAAATTTTAAGGCTGCAGCACGCAGCTATTAGCTACACTGCTGGCAACACCAGAAAGGATACTAAATAATCCAACTTCCTACGTTATGAATACAGTGGCGTGTATGCACCTATCAGAAAGTAAATGAAATGAAATGTCGTGTGACGAGGGCCTCCCGTCGGGTAGACCGTTCGCCTGGTGCAAGTCTTTCGATTTGACGCCACTTCGGCGACTTGCGCGTCGATGGGGATGAAATGATGATGATTAGGACAACACAACACCCAGTCCCTGAGCGGACAAAATCTCCGACCCAGCCGGGAATCGAACCCGGGCCCTTTGGATTGATAGTCTGTCGCGCTGACCACTCAGCTACCGGAAAGTAAAAAGTGGAGAAGCCACATGGTGGAATGCCAAATGGAAATTGCCTTACAATGGGAACTGCCTCACCTCTCGTATCGTTTAAAAGCCATGCGGAGTTTTCAATGTGCACATCGCACCATTTTGGGCTCAAAAAACACTGGTTCGTCATTACAGCGCCAGACACAAATACGAAACGATGCATCTGCCTTCTGTTGAAAGACAGTGAATGTTGGTTGAACTGAAGGCAGCCATTAGGGAAAAAAAGCTGAATTAACCGTAAGCAGAACGGTGACAGTATCTTTTGAGGTCAACATCACGTGTTACTGGAATTTGTTAAGCGGAAACGACAGGGTGACGGTCGAAAAAATTTAAATTTTTTTTTATTTTTGGATTCGAATGTATAATATTGAAGAATTATTCCCCAAAATATCATACGTGAACTCCAAAAAGTAACGATTGTGTGAGCGTTTGAAATGTTCAAATGTGTGTGAAATCTTATGGGACTTAACTGCTAAGGTCATCAGTCCCTAAGCTTACACACTACTTAACCTAAAGCATCCGAAGGACAAACACACACACACCCATGCCCGAAGGAGGACTCGAACCTGCGCCGGGACCAGCCGCATAGTTCATGACTGCAGCGCCTAAGACCGCTCGGCTAAGCCCGCGCGGCTGAGCGTTTGAAGCCAAGCGTGCACGGCACGTCTCGGCGTTAGATGACCGGTTCCTACAAGTCATTATGGATGCCATAACCCGTATTTATACTGATTTGAGTAAACCTAAATTGCTGGAGCGTTTTTTGGGGCACTTTTACTCGAAATGTGAACGAAAGTTTCAATAGTCTTATTTGGAGATACGCTCCAAACCAAAATAACATCCAGCCGAAGCGAAAGCCGGCCGCTGTGACCGAGTGGTTCCAGGCGCTTCAGTCCGGAACCGCGCTGCTGCTACGGTAGCAGGTTCGAATCCTGTCTCGGGCATGAATGTGTGTGATGTCCTTAGGTTAGCTAGGTTTAAATAGATTTTAGGGGACTGATGAGTACAAATGTTAAGTCCCATAGAGCTCAGAGCCATTTGATCCATTTAGAAGCGGAGCGAAATTGTCAACATTGCTTCAGATTTGGCAGCATGTCTACTCAAAGTAGGCCATACCGCATTCATGCACGTGGCAGATTCCCAACAAATCAAAAGCGGCGACGAAGTGCACCGATTCTGTGAAGTTGAGGAATATTTTCGTCCGCCACCCTGTCGTTCCCCCTTCCACAGCTCAGCGACGCAAAAGGACTTGACGACGAAAATCAGGACTTATCAAGTCAAAGTAACAGAAAGCGGTCATTAACTAACCGGTGCGATAGTTATTACGGACCAGGCATCGATCAACCTTTGTCCCTTGTTTCATGTGACCAACATTTGTCAAACCTTAAACCCGTTTTTCTCGAAACCATGTTTTTCGGCATTGACGCGTTGCCCGTGCTACAATTTTCATCCGATTTTAATGATTTTTGGTCTCCCTTGAAGCAAATAGAATTCTCGTTATCATAGCCATTTTTTTATGTTGATATTTTCTATTTTTTCGGCCAAAAAAGAGACATCCAAAAATGCCTGTTATTCCATATGTCTATAATTTCGCCAAAACTTTTTTTACAACTCCTTACGATGAATTACAATTACACCTGTAAGGATCAGGACCATATGTGAATTTCATGTTTTAGATAACCACAACAGCTGTTACAACGACAAACGTCGATCTATCTCCTTTCAGAGCTACCTTGGGAAAATTCCAATTATTCAATGAAGGTACTAATGTTTTTCAATATAAACACACAAATAAAAACTTCCATGCGCGCTTTGCTGATTGAAGAAAATCCGATATCTCTACTACATTCCAGGTCGTTCTCCCTTACCTGTCTCAATGCAAAGGGAGAATCGTTTGGTATCATATGGCGGACAAAACTGATGACATCAAACAAAAAGTAGTTGTATGGAAAAATGAGCTTCAGGTTCGTGACATGGAACATTTCGCATAATTCAACAGTCATTTGTGGACCAGACATCACAGACAAAGTATTAGTAATGTAAGCATTTCATCACAATTTGTCAAAGAAATTCCAGGACATTGCATGACTGGAGACAGATATCGATTTGTTCGACAGGCGTTCTCGCTTTTGACTGCTAGAGTACATCATTACTTGCAGCTAGAGCTGACAGACCCACAGCATAGCACCCAGTTCAACGAACTGTTTGTCCACTATAGGTATTTATAACACTTCTATAAAACGTCACCCCAAGAGCAATATCTTTGACTGCACAAACACAGTGCTAAAGTTATTTCAACGTTTGGTTCAACACATGTGTGCAAACTTCTTCTATTGTGAAACTTATAATGTCCCACCAACATACAGGTTTAAAGTATTTTAATGTGCGTAGCTCCACGTGTTCGACTTCATCACAAACCATGTTGTAAGTATAATACATGTTACAAAATCGAAATGTATATAAATTTATAAACACCGCAGTTTAATGTTATATACCTGTACGCAAAGCTTTTTGTAGTTCTTCTTACTGTATTAGTACTATTTAATGTACATATTTAATCAAGAAATAAAAGTTATTGTTTTGGAAGAAAAATAAACGACTGAAAATAAACACCCATGATAAAATCCATTTTACAAAAGTATGCTGTAATTTTCACATTTAGAAGTAGATCTGCTGTGTTGCATACATGGCCGGCCGTTGTGACCGAGCGGTTCTAGGCGGTTCAGTCCGGAACCACGCGGCTGCTACAGTCGCAGGTTCGAATCCTGCCTCGGGCATGGATGTGTGTTATGTCCTTAAGCCGTCGGCACACGGACCGTGCAATCTAACGTTGGGCGTTGAGCGTACCGAGTTTCCGACGTCATAGCGTGGAATAGCACGTTCGGGAGTCTTTCCGAAAGTGCAGAGCAATATCTGGCATGCCAGATACTCTGAGCGTGCGTCTGAGCGTTGACCAATGGGGCGGCACAACGCCACCTACGTCACACGCACGCCGTCTCCCTTCAGTACAGCGTTGTGAGGCGCCATATTGGCATTCATTTCAAGCCTCTATATATATATATATATATATATATATATATATATATATATATATATATATATATATATATGCTTTTTCTGAGCACCAGAAAATTGAGAATCACTGAAAAACCCGTTGTTAGTTGTGTTATTCGTTCCAATAAAATAATGAGAAACATCATATTCATGGCAAAAGAACTATTGTAACTTGCGTATTATGAGAGTAGGCTGTTTGAAGGCAGCGACACACTGAAGATCCACCTAAAACTCATTTAATATAATTTGTTATAATTAAATTTCAATTAATAAGAATTATCTACAATTAACGCTTTTAGTAAGGGGTAAAACAATGTTTTAAGGAGTATCAGCCCGTTATTGGTTTAGAGGTCGGCACGGTAACTCAGCGTGTTCGGTCAGAAGGCTAGCTGCCATGTGTAATAAAAAACCTGAGTTCATCGATCAACAACGAACTGAAACGGGTATCTTTTTTAAGCCGGCACGGTAGCTCAGCGTGTTCGGTCAGAGGGTTTAACTGCCCTCTGTAATAAAAAACTGAGTTAATTAATTAACAACGAACTTAAACTGATGTCTTACGACGTCCGCCCCGAGCAGATGCAACGAGCAAAAGAGAACAAAATAAGATTTCGAAGAGCGCCGTGGTCCCGTGGTCAGCGTGACCCGCTGTGGAACCAGAGCTGCTTGGTTCAAGTCTTCCCTCGAGTGAAAATTTTATGCCCGCATCTCGTGGTCGTGCGGTAGCGTTCTCGCTTCCCACGCCCGGGTTCGATTCCCGGCGGGGTCAGGAATTTTCTCTGCCTCGTGATGGCTGGGTGTTGTGTGTTGTCCTTAGGTTAGTTAGGTTTAAGTAGTTCTAAGTTCTAGGGGACTGATGACCACAGATGTTAAGTCCCATAGTGCTCAGAATCATTTGAACCATCTAGCCGGCATGGTAGCTCAGCGTGTTCGGTCAGTGGGTTACGTACCCTCTGTTAAAAAAAAAAAAAAAAAAAAAAAAAAAAAAAAAAAAAAAAAAAAAAAACCTGAGTTAATTGATGATCAACGAACTTAATCGGATGTCTTACGACGGCCGCCCCGAGCAGACACAACGAACAAAAGCGAACAAAATAAGATTTTAAAAAAAAGAAGGCTAGCTGCTATGTGTAATAAAAAACCTGAGTTAATCGATCAATAACGAACTGAAACGGGTGTCTTTAGACGTCTGCAACGAGGAGATGCAACGAACGAAAACGAACAAAATAAGATTAAAAAAAAAACCGTAATGGATAGCGTCTCTGTCCGATAATGAGTCTTTGATAGGGCAGTGGTTCGGGTCGTAACACTCCCAAATTTTTTTTCCTAACATTCGCGTTTTTATTTATTTCTGATACTTTATTATTAGTTTAATAAAAGTATATGCTATAATATTTGATTTTATGTAAATATAAGTTCACCTTTTTTTCAGGGGTGACTTTGTTCGATTGGCTTAATTACAGGACAGCTGTTCCTTCTTCTTTTGCGCTTCGTAATTCACATATTGCAAAGATTCTGCTACTGGGTAGGAACAGTGATCAAGTAAGAATGACCTTGGGGTTTTACTAAAATGTGGGAATGATGAAATAATACTTATCTTATGCGGAGAAGTATTCCACATTTGTACCGCACTGTTTGTAATGGAACTTTCATAAGCCTGTGTCCTTATTGATTGGACACAGTACTTTCCTTTTCGTGGACGATGGAGGGAATTTGCGTTTTAATAGAGCTAACGTGGGAATTTTACGCTCGCCCGTTGAGTAAAAAGTGTGATTTACGAACTACAGAGATCCCTCAAACTACCGCTGGAGTGCGTTGTGATCGCGTATACCACGTTGGGGCCCACGTACCGTGTGGACGAGTCTCATCGTTCCTGAGCGTTCAGCAGCACGCTGAACTCGTCACGCTCAACGTTGACGTTCGACAGCACGGTCCGCGTACCGACGGCTTTAGGTTAGTTAGGTTTAAGTAGTTCTAAGTTCTAGGGGACTGATGGCCTCAGATGTTGTCCCACAGTGCTCAGAGACATTTGAACCATCTGCGAACATGTTTCTCAAGTTCGCCACACGTGCAAGCTTGAGCACGTAGCCGCCTCACTCGCACACCTGCTCCTTACAGTGTAGTGGTGGGGGAAGCTGGAGCGCTGAGCAGGCTCCACTGAGGAGCGCAGATGTTGGCCAGGCGTGCACTATAATATGGAGGATACGTCATTATATTTGCAGAAGATTTGCAGTTAAAGAGGGTGCGAAATTAAGTACACAGGGCTGCCACCTCTGGCGGCAACAACGTCTCTAATACGGCTCGGTGTTACGTCGAATTGAGCTCGGATGACACACGGGTATGTTATTGCACACTCATTCACCTCTGTGCCAAAGTTGACCAATCGTACTGATCGGTGAGTGCTGTCATTCCAGTCTCTCGGCAATCTGTGACCCCATGTTTTCAGCGAGTGAGGTACCCGGACAATGTACTGGCCACAGCAACGGCTCATCATCCTCTGTGTCGAGAGCCCGGTGCAGCACCGGCAAGACACGATTTTGTGTTACCTTGTTGAAAGGAAGCGATGCAGATACCTCACAACTAAGGGACAATTACTGTCGCTCCATTCGCACCATAAACAGGGGAGGCTCTGCTAACGGTATACTACGTCTTCCACAGTGCTGGAAACGGGTTCTAAACAACGACGGTGACTACTTTGAAGGACAGTAGCAGGTACAAAGTTGTAATTCTTTTGTATCAGTTGTGAATAAATAGTTACCACTATTTAAGTTCCAACTCTCGTATTTCAGTTCAGTTCATCTGAAACGGTCTAGGCCTCCCAGTTGTAAGAGGTTCATGTTTGAGAAATTCCACAATCAAGGACCTCTTACATAAGTGTAACCTCCCCAGAATAAAATAATATGAATAATATTCACATTTACTGTGACCTCCCAACAGAAAAGTTCCGAAACCTCCCAACAGTAAAAAATATAACTATAACATTGACATTTAGCGTAACCTCCCAATAAATAAATTGCGTAACCTATCAATAATAAAATGTGACTAATCTCTCAATAAAAAATTGTCTCTCACTTATAACCTTTCAATAATTGACCGTGAATTTAAAATGTTAAATTTTGGACGTCAGCAGCGCTGCGTCATGGCCCTGAAAGATCATTCTGAATAAAAAATTAAAATTCTTACCTCAATTGAGTCGCCGGATAACGCATATATCTGCTCCTATAAGAATTTTTTGTGGCACAGCCCAGTGCAATGCTGGCCGATAGGTTTGTAATGTATAAAAGCAACAAGTGATTTTTCTCTACAATAATCGGGATGACAATGGATTGGAGAACTTCGTAAATTCTTTAAATTGAGACGAATGATTGTCAAAGTTAATTTTTATAAAAATAGATTATTATTAAGAGATTTTTTAAACATTTCCATGGGACTTGATATAACAACACCACATATGCGCGAGGCTGCTTTTATGACAAGCCGTCTTTATTCCGTAGAATAACACAAGTATAAATACAATATATTTGTACAATGGATCACATTTAGTACGCCAATGTCCGCCACCGAGGTGGGGACTTACAGGGCGAATAAGAACAACAATATAATGTATTTAGGAAAAGGAAGAAAACACAAATAGACAGATAAAGAGAGGAAGAACAAAGAACGAAGACGGTTATTCCTCCTGTGGATAGGCCCCAGGAGTCAAGGCGAAGAAAATATCCAGCAGTCTATCCGACGCCGGCTCGTGGCATCGGCCTTGCGGTCGTCCTGACAACCTCTAAGAGGCCTAAACCCACACTGATTTTCATCCAATTGGTCCTCAACTAATACTCGCACTTTCCTTTCAACAATACCTGAGAAGATTTTACCCACAACGCTGATTAAAGAGATACCTTTGTAGTTGTTACAATCTTTTCTGTTTCCATGTTTAAAGATTGGTGTGATTACTGCTTTTGTCCAGTCTGATGGAACCTGTCCCGACTCCCAGGCCATTTCAGTTATCCTGTGTAGCCATTTAAGACCTGCCATTCCACTGTATTTGATGAGTTCTGACTTAATTTCATCCACCCCAGCTGCTTTATTGCACTGCAATCTATTGACCATTTTCTCCACTTCCTCAAATGTGATTCTATTTCCATCATCATTCCTATCCCATTCTACCTCGAAATCTGAAACATTGCTGATCGTATTTTCACCTACATTGAGCAACTCTTCAAAATATTCCCTCCATCTGCCCAAGGCATCCACAGGATTCACCAGCAGTTTTCATGTTTCATGACCTGTCAAAAATACTTGTCATTTCCTTCTTACCTCCCTTTCGAAGACTGCTAATTACATTCCAGAATGTTTTTCCAGAAACTTGACCCATAGTCTCCAACCTGTTTCCAAAGTCTTCCCAAGATTTCTTCTTGGATGCTGCAATTACCTGTTTGGCTTTGTTTCTTTCTTCTACCTGTCTACCTGAGTTCTTGTATGTAGCCATTTTTGATACGCCTTCTTTTTCCTTTTACAGGCTGCCTTGACTGTGTCATTCCACCAAGCTGTTTGCTTCATCCTACTTTTACACACTACTGTTCCAAGACATTCTTTAGCCACTTCTAGTACTGTGTCCCTGTACCTTGCCCATTCCTTTTCCAATGACTGTAATTGAATACATTGAACTAACTGGTACCTTTCTGAGATCGCTGTTATGTACTTGTGCCTGATTTCCTTATCCTGAAGTTTCTCCACTCTTATCCTCCTACATATGGACCTGACCTCCTGCACTTTCGGCCTCACAATCCCAATTTCACTGCAGATTAAATAATGATCAGCGTCATCAAAGAATCCCCTGAATACACGTGTGTCCCTCACAGCCTTCCTGAATTCCTGATCTGTTATTATATAGTCAATGACAGATCTGGTTCCCCTGCCTTCCCAAGAATACCGGTGAATGTTCTTATATTTAGAAAAGGAGTTTGTGATTACTAAGTCCATACTGGCACAGAAATCCAAGAGTTGTTTCCCGTTCCTGTTGGCCTCCATATCCTCTCCAAATTTACCCATAACCTTTTCATATCCTTCTGTTGGATTTCCAATCCTGGCGTTAAAATCACCCATGAGCAGAACACTGTCCTTGTCCTTTACTCTAACAACTACATCACTGAGTGCCTTATAAAAACTATCCATCTTATCTTGATCTGTCACTTCACAATGCGAATATACTGACACTATACGAATTTTCTTGCTAGACACTGTCAAATCTATCCACATCAGTCGTTCTTTTACATACCTTACTGCAACTACGCTGGGTTCCATTTCTTTCCTGATGTAAAGCCCTACACCCCATTGTGCTATTCCTGCTTTGACTCCTGACAGGTAGACCTTGTATTCTCCCACTTCCTCTTCTTGCTCACCCCTTACCCGAATGTCACTAACAGCTGAAACGTCCAGCCCCGTCTTACTTGCAGCCTCTGCCAGCTCTACCTTCTTCCCAGGGTAACCTGTTTACATATCTCTGTACTTCAGTCATGATGCCTATACCAGTCTCTTTGGCGCTTCAGTGTAGTAAGACATTGATAGCACACGTAAAGGAAGCGAACATTATGAGATAACGCCAGATAGATGAGCAACATGTGGAACATACAGCTAATGTGGGTACTACTTAAAACGACCAAAGCTTCTAGGAAAACCATCGTAGTCCACGCTACGTGTGATAGTCTACAGTAGCCTGCGGTAGTCCTACACCGCTGCTCGTGTCGTAAGTGGGTGATCGTGCCCGCAGGTGTCTGGCCGTGCTGCAGCCACCTAACAGGTAGCGCACACACAAGCTGCCCAGAACAGACCAGCTGGGGTAGGCCGGCTTTCTTTTGTGTCCGCCGCTTGCCCAGTACAATAGAGCACAGCAAGTTCCTCAGAGCAGACCGGCCCGGCCGACGCGCTACCTGCTGTGTTGCGCTCTCTGCCAGCAGGGGAGGGGCTAGCAGCACACCTACTGCCCCCCCCCCCCCCTTCGCCGCTAAAGCGGCGCAGGAAGCGGACGCGACTGCCGTGACGTCACAGCTGGCGTAACGGAGCCCGGTCGGCAGAACACGGTGGTTCCGCCCGCTTCACCACGCCGATCCCGCGAATGAACCACGCTGACCCCCTCACAGCTCGACTCGCATCCGTGTAGCACGACGCGAATCGTCCGCGAGACACACCGCCAGGCGTTTGCTGCGACCCTCACTGCCTCGTGGCCCTAATGACGCAGCAGACTCCGTCATAATCGGTAGCTGTGCACAAGTAAGAAGATGGGCTCTGCGCAGCTGGAGACGGAGAATACTTCGCCGCCCCGCGCTACAGCGCAGGTCCCTACCGCTGCTTGAACAGGCGGCACGCACCTTGCTGTCTGTCGTCAACGATGAGCGGGCCGGGTGCTCTGGTCCAACTGAACCGACCGTTGAGTGGAAGTGGCTATGTTGTTGGGCTCCTTGCGAGGGCATCTCCAACCACTCATGCACTTCATGTTCCCATGATTATGCTGCATGTCACTGGCTCAGAATTGCTCTCGACTGGTTTGAGGAACATTCTGCACAATTCGTACGAATGGTTTGGCAACAAAGATCGCCAAACACGCAGCCCATCAAACATTTATGGGACGTAATCGACAGGTCAATTCGTACACCAAATCCAGCACCGGCATCACTTTCGCAATAATGGACGGCTATTTGGGTAGCATAGCTCAATATATCTGCAGGGGACTTTCAATGACTTGCTGAGTCCATGTCCTGTTGAGTCGCAATACGCCGGGCAAAATGAGGTATCACATGACTTTTGTCTACTTAGTCTAACCGCGTTACGAGACACTGTCCTTTCCGGCTCTTCCATAATTAGAAAGTAATCGTCCAACTGCACATGTATTATTTCTTCAAACTTCCTGGCAGATTAAAACGTTTGTGCCGGACCGAGACTCGAACTCGGGACCTTTGCCTAACTGGCAGAAGTAAAGCTGTGAGGATGGGGCGTGAGTCGTGCTTGGGTAGCTCAGTGATAGAGCACTTGCCCGCGACAGGCACAGGTCCCGAGTTCGAGTCTCGGTCTGGCACACAGTTTTAATCTGCCAGGAAGTTTCATATCAGCGCACACTCCGCTGCAGAGTGAACATCTCATTCAGTGTTGTTTCTTGTCCCTGAACTTTAATTTCTCCCCGGTTTCCTTCACAATGTGTTCAGTGTATGAACTGAATAATATGGCGGGTAGGCTAAAGCGCTGTCTCACTTCTGAACTAATGCTTCCCTGTCGTGTCCTTTGACACTGCCATCTGCTTTCTGCACAAGTTATAACAACGTTTCGATTCCTACATTTCATTCTTGCTATCTTCAAAATGTCGAAGAATGTAATCCAGTTTACAGATGCTACTGACCAGGGAGTTCCTAACCCTGGGGTAATTACCACCCTGTCGGGTGAAGCGATCTGTTGTAAGAGTAAAAACAAAACGGTGCTATTGGTCACGAAAGTAATTTATTTAAACGATCATTACTATTAGATGACTATTCCGGAAGACTGTACTACTCACTAGAGAAGTCACTAATAATTAATTGCCGACCACGGTGGTGTCGCGGTTCTAGGCGCACAGTCCGGAACCGTGCGACTGCTACGGTCGCAGGTTCGAATCCTGCCTCGCGCATGGATGTGTGTGATGTCCTTAGGTTACTTAGCTTTAAGTAGTTCTCAGTTCTAGGGGACTGATGACCACAGCTGTTAAGTCCCATAGTGCTCAGAGCCATTTGAACCATTTTGTAATAATTAATTTCTTTCGAAATACTATCATTAACAACGAGGAGGAGGTTAAAGCTTGTGAAATGAGTGTATGGAAAAAGATTTATCTTGTTTCTGCGTCAGACTTATTTCGTATTTTGTACTGTGCATCTATGTCAGTAAAATTGAGACATGAGCACTTAAATCTTTCACAGAAATGTCTTTACTGAGTTACAGGTAGTTCTCGCAGCAGACCAGAAATTGCTTCATTATTTGCTCCGCAACAGGCAAACGAAATAATTGACAGGGTAACACAACAGTAGCAATGTAATGGATACTATACTGCTTTAGCACCTGCGCGATATTATTATTATTATTATTATTATTATTTCTTTCTTATCTCAGACGTTATGTCTGGTCAAAAGTGAAAGTAACGCAGACCTTGAACAAGCGTGACTTCCTTTTAACTGTACGGTATATGTTATATTGCATTAGGAACTTTCGGTTAACTGAACATGTATCAATAGTTGCCGATTTCTGTAGTTGTATATATACGTCTAGATGTAGCTGTATTGCGTTGGTGTACTCGTGGATATTGTGTGGTATGACTCCTGTAGTTGATAGTATAATCGGTATGTCAACATTGTCTTGATGCCATATGTCCTTGACTTGCTCAGCCAGTTGGATGTATTTTTCAATTTTTTCTCCTCATTTCTTCTGTATATTTGTTGTGTTGGGTATGGATATTTCGATTAGTTGTGTTAATTTTTTCTTTTCATTGGTGAGTATGAGCTCAGGTTTGTTATGTGGTGGTGTTTTATCTGTTATAATGGTTCTGTTCCAGTATAATTTGTATTCATCATTCTCCAGTACATTTTGTGGTGCTTACTTGTATGTGGGAACGTGTTGTTTTATTAGTTTATGTCGTATGGCAAGTTGCCGATGTACTGTTTTTGCTACATTGTCATGTCTGCTGGGGTATTCTGTATTTGCTAGTATTGTACATTCGCTTGTGATGTGATCTACTGTTTCTATTTGTTGTTTCCAAAGTCTGCATTTACCTGTTGTGGTATTGGGATCTTAATAAAATGCTTGCTGTAATATCTGGTGTTTATTGCTTGATCCTGTATTGCAATCATGAATCCTTCCGTCTCACTGTATATATTGCCTTTTCTTAGCCATGTTTGGATGCGTATTGATTTATGTGTGGCTGTGTTAGATGATATGGGTGCTTGCCATGTAGTGTTTTCTTTTTCCAATTTACTTTCTTCGTATTGATCGATGTGTGGCTGTGTTAGATGATACGGGTGCTTGCCATGTAGTGCTTGCTTTTTCCAATTTACTTTCTTCGTATCTGTTGATGTTATGTGATCTAAAGGGTTGTAGAAGTGGTTATGAAATTGCAGTGGTGTAGCCGATGTATTTATATGAGTGATTGCTTTGTGTATTTTGCTAGTTTCTGCTCGTTCTATAAAGAATTTTCTTAAATTGTCTACCTGCCCATAATGTAGGTTTTTTATGTCGATAAATCCCCTTCCTCCTTCCTTTCTGCTTAATGTGAATCTTTCTGTTGCTGAATGTATGTGATGTATTCTATATTTGTGGCATTGTGATCGTGTAAGTGTATTGAGTGTTTCTAGGTCTGTGTTACTCCATTTCACTACTCCAAATGAGTAGGTCAATATTGGTATAGCATAAGTATTTATAGCTTTTGTTTTGTTTCTTGCCGTCAATTCTGTTTTCAGTATTTTTGTTAGTCTTTGTCTATATTTTTCTTTTAGTTCTTCTTTAATATTTGTATTATCTATTCCTATTTTTTGTCTGTATCCTAGATATTTATAGGCATCTGTTATTACTATTATTACTATTACTATTATTACTATCATTATCATGGTTATTACTAGAAGTGGCAGTCAATCCAATTTCTGCCAGTTCAGAAGTTATTTATTTCTCGTGTGAGAAGAATTCTAAGTACTGTATATACAGCCAAACATACAGGGGTTTACTGACTTCAAGGTTAAGCTCCTTACGCAAAAACGAGCAAAAAATGTACTAACATGGGCTCTAAAATACATACCTTAAGAGCTGTGAGTGCTTCTTCATTAGAGGAGATGTGTTTCGTAGTAGTGAAAATGAGCAAATGCCCATAGTTCTTAAAGTATGTGTTTTAGAGCCCACGTTTACTGGATTTTTTTCTTGTTTTGTTCCATAAAAACCTCCTTTCAATATATGAAGAGCATAGAGTTTGTGGAAGAAGAAACATATCTTACAGAACCAAAGCAACAAATTTTTCTCCAAGCAAAATGGTCCAAATGGCTCTGAGCACTATGGGACTTAACATCTGTGGTCATCAGTCCCCTAGAACTGAGAACTACTTAAACCTAACCAACCTGAGGACATCACACACATCCACGCATGAGGAAGGATTCGAGCCCGTGGCCATAGCAGTCACGTGGTTCCGGACTGAATCGCCTAGAACCACTCGGCCACCACGGCCGGCTCTCTCTGAGCAGGAAAATGGACAGAGAGGGCGTTGGCACACATGGATGTTTTCGGCCACATTCGCACTTGCTGTCCTCTGATGTGAAGCCGCACCACTTATGTAGTGTATACTACGATGGTAATTGTTCATTCGGACATGTCCGAAAGAACAGATACCATCGGTGACCATGCAGCTCGTTAGAATGAAATTACAATGAAATGAACACCCTTAGCTGCTTGCAGGCGTTGACGGGGACAGATGAAAACCGGGACTCGAACCCGGCATCTCCTGCTTACATGGCAGACGCTCTATCCATCTGAGCCACCAGGGACACAGAGGATAACGCGACTGCAGGGATTTATCTCTGGCACGCCTCCAATAACTTTGGATTGGTTGGTTGGTTGGTTGGCTGATTTGGGAGACTGGACCAAAGAGCGAGGTCATCTGCCCCATCAGATTAGGGAAGGATTGGGAAGGAAGTCAGCTGTGCCCGTTCATTCCGACATTTGCCTGAAACGATTTGGGGAAATCACGGAAAACCTAAATCAGGATGGCCGAACTTAGATTTGGACCTTCGTCCTCCCGAATGCGAGTCCAACCAGTATTCTGACCACTGTGCCTCCTCGGTCGGTACTTCAGAGCTCAGCAATCGAGTGATTTACAAACTGTACACACAGTGCACACATTTTAACTTGATTGATTTTAATTGGGCGGGGGGGGGGGGGGGACACATCATGTGGGTGAAGAAAGTGTCGCTAGGGAGAGGAGTTTTGCTGACGAATCACGTTTTGTAACAAATGTCTACCTTCTGTGGTACCATAGATCGATACCATCCTCACGGGAAACGGAAACGCACGTTTCCGACAGAAGCCGATAGCGGTTGCTTGAGGTTCGGCGGAACCAGTGATGCGCTTCGGCCGCCACAGCTTCAGTGGCTGCGACTGCGAACGCCCTCCACCGCCGCGATGTAGGATGGCCGGCGGCAACCACACGGCCCCGTGTCAGTCGCTCTCTTCGACAATTTACGCTCTTTAAGTCAGCCTCTGAACAGTTCGCTCTTGCATTACTAGTGGGAGCCTCAGACTGTATGATGCTCTTCAGTTTGCTTGTTGTAATACCTGGACTTCACTACCGTTTATTCTTTTGCAAAGTTTCTTCACAACACTTGGAGAATGCCACAGGTCAAATAAAAATTCTATTTAGTGTAGAAAATAAACAATTTTTTCAGCCTTCAGTTGCAATGTAATTTTTACTCGTTTACCTAGGTTTCGATTCCAGTAATGGAATCTTCTTCAGAACCTATAAATTAAACCACATACGGACATATATTACTCACTGAAATGCATCATCAGTCTAATGATTGAGTAATAAAGAAATCGTAACACTAATAAAAAAAATTAAATTATTTTGAGAGCCAAACACTGGCCGTGTCACAGATTAAAAATTAAAACAATAAAGACGCATAATCATAAGGTTATCTCTGTCAAAATTAAAACCATTAAGGCGAACGTAGACGGAGCTACGGCCCAGCGCTGTTTATAAAAACATTTGCTGTAAGTAATTTTGAGACAGTTTGTGTCTCGCGCCTGCGGAACTGCTCGCGACGCCTAGTGGTCGCGGAAGGCGCCGTAACGGCTGTACGATACGTGAATATCATTGTACACATAAACAACATGTGAGTGATAGGTTTGTCCATTTGTAGGACGGCTTTCAGTTTCCGTGCCGCTCACGTGTGGTCCTTATTTCTGGCCACCGTAGCTCCGTCTACGTTCGCCTTAATGGTTTCAATTTTGACAGAGATGACCTTATGATTATGCGTCTTTATTGTTTTAATTTTTAATCTGCGACATGGCCAGTGTTTGGCTCTCAAAATAATTTAATTTTTTTATTAGTGTTACGATTTCTTTATTACTCAATCATTAGACTGATGATGCATTTCAGTGAGTAATATATGTCCGTATGTGGTTTAATTTATAGGTTCTAAAGAAGATTCCATTATTGGAATCGAAACCTAGGTAAACGAGTAAATATTACCTTGCAATTGAAGGCTGAAAAAAATGTTTATTTTCTGTACATTTCACGGTTACTGACGCGCTGCATTATGTTAAAGATTTGTGTATTTAGTGTGTGTGCGTGCTCGCTACTCGTTTCTATTCCTGTCTAGTTTCCCTACGACGACAGCTGCCACACCACTCTATGGTCCATCTCTCATTGTCATTGAGTCTGAAGTGGTTCACATAAAAAAAAAACTTTTTTGCGTCACCCCGATTCCCAGAACTCTTCAAGACATACGTTGACTGTTGGTATTGTATCACAGACACAGTGCCCTCTGACTGTTCAAAGACGTCACTAAACCCGCCCAACGATGTAAACAACCATACACGAGCAGCGGAGAGGGTCCGACAGCCGATCAGTCCCAGTCACTCCACCAGGAAGGAGGTACACGGCTCGTGTTGTCTGTAGTTCAACCGTGCCTAGACGGTCAACACAGCGTTTCGATCGACTCCATATTGTTACCTTGGGCCGGGAAGGGCTCGCAACAAGGGAAGTGTCCAGGCGTCTCACAGTGAACCAAAGCTATGTTGTTCGGACATGGAGGAGGTACAGAGAGACAGGAAGTGTCGATAACATGCCTCGCTCCGGCCGCCCAAAGGCTACTACTGCAGTGGATGACCGCTGCCTACGGATTACGGCTCGGAGGAACCTTGACAGCAACGCCTCCAAGTTGAATTATGCTTTTCATTAAGACACAGGACGTCGCGTCACGACTCAAACTGTGCACAACAGGCTGCATGAAGCGCAAATTCCCTCCCGGCGTCCATGGCGACGTCCATCTTCGCAACCACGACAGCTTTCAGCGCGGTGCAGACGAGCCCAACAACATGCCGAATGGACCGCTCAGGACTGGCATGACGCTCTCTTCACCGATGAGTGTCGCATATGCCTTCAACCAGACAATCGTCGGAGACGTATTTGGAGGGAACACGGTAGGGCTGAACGCCTCAGACACACTGTCCAGCGAGTGCAGCACGGTGGAGATTCCCTGCTGTTTTGGGGTGGCATTATCTGGGGCCCGCGTAGGCCGCTGGTGGTCGCGGAAGGCGCCGTAACGGCTGTACGATACGTGAATATCATTGTACGACCGATAGCGCAACCGTATCGGCAGCATATTGGCGAGGCATTCGTCTTGATGGACGATACTTCGCAGCCCCATCGTGCACATCTTGTGACTGACTTCCTTCAGGATAACGACATCGCTCGACTAGAGTGGCCAGCGTGTTCTCCAGATGTGAACATTATCGAACGTGCTTGGGATAGACTGAAAAGGGCTGTTTATGGACAACATGACCGACGAACCACTCTGAGTGATCTACGGCGAATCGCCGTTGAGGAGTGGGACAATCTGGACCAACAGGGCCTTGATGAAGCTGTGGATAGTACGCCACGACGCGTACAGGTGTGCATCAACGTGCTACTAGGTATTAGAGGTAGCGCTGTGTACAGCAGTCTGGACCACCAACTCTGAAACAACAGTACAACATGCAATGTGTTGGTTTCGTAAGCAATAAAAAGGGCAGAAATGATGTTTATGTTGAACTCTAGTCCAGTTTGCTGTAGAGGTTGCGGAACTCTCGGAACAGAGGTTCAGATGGCTCCGAGCACTATGGCACTTAACATCTATGGTCATCAGTCCCCTAGAACTTAGAACTACTTAAACCTAACTAACCTAAGGACACCACAGAACACCCACTCATCACGTTGGAACAGAGGTGACGCAAAACTTTTTTTTATGTGTGTAGTACACAGCATCCGCAATGTGGATAGCTAGCGTTCAATTCTGCCAAGGAGCTACAATTGCCATTCCTGATGCACTAACAATTACTTCATAAACGTATAACAAAAATGTTGTTACAAATAAGCTGCACCTACTGCCCGCCCTCAGTAGCTGAGTGGTCAGCGCGACATACTGTCAATCCTAAGGGCCCGGGTTCGATTCCCGGCTGAGTCGGAGGTTTTCTCTGCTCAGGGACTGGGTGTTGTGTTGTCCTAATCATCATCATTTCATCCCCATCGACTCGCAAGTCGCCGAAGTGGCGTCAAATCGGAAGACTTGCTCCAGGCGAACAGTCTACCCGATGGGAGGCCCTCGTCACACGCCATTATTATTATTAGCAGCACCTACTGTCTTATAGACTCATTAGTACATGATGATTGATCGTTCATCATTTTAAAAATAAAACGTCCAAAGAAAATTCTTTTTCATTCCAAAATTGAGTTAGGTGCTAATGTTGATGATGGGATGCTGGAAATCAGCTACTACCTGGTTGCACTCAGGAGTAATGGTCTCAGAAGTGCTGGGAACGATTAGTACAGATGGACCGGATTTCCCACATTTGATTCTGGTGACAGTCCTGGTGTTTCAGGATCAGACAGCGACGAATGTGAGGGGAGCTGTCGAGAGCACCGACCCCGCGACCACCACAGGTAGCAGCTGGCAGCTCTTACAGGTGCGGTGCGACAGCCTAGCAGCAGCCTTGGCAGAAGCGCAGGCTGGCTAGCCTTCAGGCGCGACTGCTGCGGCTAGAGTGGGCGAGGGAGGGAGGGGGGGGGGAAGGCAGGGACGTAGAGGAGCAGTGGGGGGGGGGGGGGGGGGTGGCGGCGTGTGGGCGGCAGGTGGTGGCGGCGCGCCGACAGGCAGCTGTCTCGTGTCTGCGGCAGCACGGGGGGGGGGGGGGGGGGGGGGGGGGCTGCTCTGCGGGTCCGTAGGCAGTCGGCGCAGCAGAGAATAGCTAGCGTAGGGACGAGTGGGGCTCAGTGGTGTGTGCGTTGGAGGTGGGCAAACTCGTTCATCCTCGGGAACTACTTCACTGCTGATCGTTCTTTTTTTGGGAACCCTTCATTTTTACTCGTTCACCGTTCATTTGTGCTTGTTATATGGTTCTTATGAAAAACTGAAAACTAGTAGTGTAGGTGACTCAAAGATGGGGGGTACTGAGAGGGGGCACTTGCCTCCCCCCTGGAGTTTTTATCCATTACAGAATTCTTACACACTTTTAGAAGTAATTTCTGTGATTCTGCAGAACCTGTCGTTTAGTCAACTGTAGCGTTGTGTGGGTGGCGCACGGAAAACCGGCCCCAAGTACAGATTGCCCGCCAATTACGGACGATGTGTTGCCCGTTACGAGCAGATACTACAAACAGACAAACATACAATAATTAGGCAGTGAAGAAATAACAAGCTAATGCAAGCAACAATGGCGAAACAATCGATGACGATGTGTAGAGAGCTGGAGAAGAGAACATGAAAATCTCAGGCGACGCGCATGGGCTATGGCACATGTAGTCTTGTAAACCTGTTGGTGGCTGTTTCGCAACTTAATAGACGGCAAGTGCCTTGTATAAAATTCTTCGTTTCGACTTCCACTACATAGCTATGCTACGTTGTAAACAATAAAATGTGGTTTTCTCATCATACTTGGGTCACATGCTAAGTAAAAATTAGGTTTTTATGTTGCATTATTAAAGTTAATGCAGCAATAATAATAATAATAATAATAATAATAATAAAGTTCGCACTAACAAAGTTTTTGGTTTGAAAGCTGCTCCTGAACAAATGTTTTTGAGATAATAAGTAAATACGCTTTTATGGCAATCTATGTCTTTTCAAATGGAGAGGCACCGCTTTTCCTACTGAGCCAAAATGACCCACAACGCACTTTTTTTTTTCAAAGAAACCAAAATAGCAGGTAATGCAAATTGGAAACAACCAAACTTAAAAATAATTAGAGCCTTCCTAAATGTAATGTTCTGTGTATGAAAGATACACGAAAATCGTTTTATATGAATTTTCTTACACTAAAAATTGAGCAAATTATTGAAAGTTAGCTGCTTAATCCAGTCGATGAAACCAAAAAATACACGCATAACAAAAAAAATGCCTTGTTATAAGTATGTCTTCTGCTGTTCATCGATATAATGAAGTGAGCTGATATGCCCTTTTGTTACCTGAAAATTACATAAAACGTAATTTTTATGTAATTTGCGTAACTATAAAATACTTTTTGATTACCGGTCGTGGACGCTGAATAGCCACAGCCAAGTGCAAGAACAGTTTGGAACACATGTAAAATGGGCGGGCGCAGTGAACGAAACGAGCAACTGGATACTGAACTAACTGGGAGCAGTCGGCAGTGGAACTGAGACAGGTGGTCATGCGGAGAACGACGAGTGCGGCCGAGGGAGGCCGAGACAGACGAGCACGCGACCGAGACTGGAACGAGAACTGCCGAAGTGACCGCCGCGACCGAAGTGAACCAGTGAACTATGAACTGATGGTTCCTCGTTCCCGGGAACTATAAGTAGACCGCCGCGACCGAAGTGAACTATGAACCGATCGTTCCTTGGAATTCGTTCCTCGGTCCTTTGGTTCATCTTGTTGAACCGTTCCTTTGCACCCGTTCGTTCGCGAACTACCCATCTCTTATCGAGCGTGTGGGGCGGCTGGAACCGCGATTGTGTCTCTTCAGGACACTCCCACGAAACAAAAGCAAAAAAATTCGCTGTCTCTTAATGACGTTACACACTAAAACAAAGCACCGAGAATGGGAGAAGCAAACAAAATGAAACTTCAAGGTTTGGAGGGTATGTGATAATATTTTGGTGATTACAAAATCGAGTCAAGTTTACAAACTAGCTGTACCTGGTCATGAATTGCTGTGTCTGAATCCACACAAAAAAAGGAGAAAGCACACGTTTCTCTCTGTCTTCTCCTCGCCCTCTCCATCTCTCTCCCTCCCTCCCCCCAACTTCGCCTGCCACCTCACTCTCCACCCTCTCAGCCAATCACCTCCTCCTCTCTTCCTGTGTCCATCTTCTCATGCCCCCTCCCTCTCTTCCCCTGCCACTCCCCCTGTGCACCTCCTCCTTCCCATTTTCTATTTTTCTATGCGATTTCTTCCCACCTCTCTGTCCACCTCCTTCCCCCCCCCCCCCCCTTCTCTGATCTTGAGCCTTGTTTAGATCATGAGCCTTGTTTATTGTTATTGCAAAGTGAGATTGTGTAGTACTATTCTAATCAGAATCTAATAGCCCATAATTACAAGTTTCCTGTTCGCTATATACAGGGTGAGTCACTAACGATTGCCACCAATAACTCCGAAAGTATGATAAGAGCTGAAAAGTTTGTGGGACATATGTTGCGTGGGACAAAGGGGACTATAATATGACGTTGGTTTTTTGTTGCTACGTGAGGGTGCTTCACAGATATGACGCTCAACTCAACTTTTTTGGTACAGTAGAGCGCCGATTGTCCGAAGTAATTGGGGGACATGGGTGTTCGGAAAACGGGTTTGTTCGGATAATCGAACTGTACATGTTTATTTGCCAAAAAGAACTACTGTACAGTAAATTTATTCATAAAAACAGGCATAGCTTTTAGTATTACGAAGTAACATACAAAGGCAACTTCAGTAGGAATATAATGTATGTCACGCAGATTATTAAACAAAAATATATAATATTACATACGCATTTTGCATGAACAATACACACAGTATACAAAATTAATATTCCAAAAAATCATTTATTTTGGTCTGTCTAAGCAAGCCTACACGCTTACGAGCAGCTAAGTCACGTACTTTTTTCATTACAGATATCTGAAACTGGTCACTTTCATCTTGGGCTTCAAACCATCGTAAGGCAGTATCTAAACAAGTGAACGCCTCAGAAGCTCTTGGTATACTTTCATCTTCACTTTCTGGAGCACTGATTGATGCGATGCTGGCGGCGTCATCTTTATCAGTGACGACGTTTACAATCTCGCTGTCCTGCACGATTTAGTGTCCGGGATCTGCATAATCGATATTCACCCATTCATGAACACAAGTGGTCGTAACAGAGAACAGAAGGTGACTGTTTGCACCGTGAGGAGCTCTTCTTGGGGGCCGCGCAGTTCTTCAAGCTGCGCGGAGCGGAGCGGCGCGCCTCAACTCTATGCTGGCGCAGCTGTTGTGAACAGCTTTGACACTGCCGCTACTTCCACTGCCGGTGCCGAGCCGCCAGAAGTGTGCTGATGGTTGAAACACAGCGACGGGCGGATCGGCAGGTCAGCAGCGCCTCGTGGAGGCTACAGCGGTGGCCCAGTGCGTGACGACTGAGGGGGTGGGGGGGTGACGGACGGTAGGGTGGGAGGGTAACAGGTGCGAGCGAGTACACAGTTCGCTTAAGCGGTCGTTCGGTTGACCGACGCTCTGCTGTACTCATTTACTGATAGCGGCTATCGAGACGAATCCAATGATGTGTAACAGTAAGGTCTTTGAAGGCCAACGAAGGTAACAAAGGTGGCATGAACGTCCATTTACAGAAGGCGTTCGAAGTAATGACCATTGGTATAAGTGCAGTGCTGCAATCTTCTCATCATGGATTGAGTGGTATTCCTTATCAATGCAACACTTATCGAAGCACATGATCTGACAATCCTCTCTCATATCTTCAGGTGTAGTTGCAACGACTTTATAAACAATGTCTTTTACAAATCCGCACAAGAAAAAATCCAGAGACGTCAAGCATGGCGAGCGAGCCGACCACGACACATCTCCTCCGCATCCAATTTAACAATTTGGGAATTGTCTCTGCTACTAATTTGCAGCCATCAGTGAAAAATGTGCCGGACACCCATCGTGTTGATATCACCCTCCTACTCCTTGTTCCTAAAGGTATTTCTTCCAATAACAGACGTGATGTTTCTTGCAAGAATATGGCGTCCTTCCTACCAGTAAAGTTTCCTCCGATGAAACAGGGGCCTATAATTCTGTCCTCCAGAATCCCACACGATACATTCACCGACCACGGTTTTTGGTGTGCAGCTTGCCGCAGCTAGCATGGATTTTCTGTTGTCCAGTAATGCATGTTATGCAAATTAACATTTCCAAGCTTCATGAGTGTAGCCCCGTCATTAAATAAAATGTGTCGTGCCTCTGAATCACAAGTTGAGCATATCGGCAGAATTCAATGCGACGCACACAATCCATACCAGTGGAGACTGAAATGGAAAGGATGATATTTATGGCGATGCGGAATACGAACAACACTACTCTGGCTCATGCCAGATTCCACTGCGATTTGTCGCAAACTAAGAGGATCTCGAACCACAGTGCCAAGAGTTCCAATTTCCGTTTCCTCGTTAGTAGCTTTCCTTTGCCGGATATGTTTACGATGCGTTAAAGATACGGTTGTTCTCAGTTTATCACACACATATTTAAATGTACGACGTGTAGGGTGAGTACGTTGAGGATACCGTTCAGCGTGTAAGTCTCTCTCCAGCTCTCACTGAATGTCGTTGGCATTCTCCGTAAATGAGAAGCATATCGACTTGTTCTTACAAGGAATACAACATTCACATTTGCTTCATTCGACGATACTACTCTTACCGTTTCTAACAGTGTTGTATTGCGAAACCGTCTAATGGTGTTTACACGTCAATGGCACGTTAGATGGATACGCCATATTCGGCGAATATTTACTATTCGGACGATATAGGAGAGAGAATTGTCAGAGCATATGCTTCGATACGTGCCAAAGTGATAAGGAATACCACGCAGTGTATGAGAAGAAGATTGCAGCGGTTCACTGATAACCATGGTCATCACTTTGAACACCTTCTGTAAACTGAGGCTCATGCCACGTTTTTGACCTTCGTTGACCTTCAAAGACCTTAGTGCTCAGAGCCATTTCAGTCATTTATCTGTAACACTACCAGACTTAACATCTGAGGTCATCAGTCGCCTTAGAACTACTTAAAGCTAACTAACCGAAGGGATCACATATATCGATGCCCGAGGCAGGATTCGATCCTGCGACCGTAGCGGCCGCGCGGTTCCAGACTGAAGCGCGTAGAACTCTTCGTCCACAACGGCCGGCTGTTACACATCATTGGATTCGTCTCGATAGCCGCTATCAGAAAAGAAGTACCAAACTATAGCATCCCTTAAAAAAAAAAAAAAAAAAAAAAAAAAAAAAAAAACACAAAGTTGACGTTCATATCTCTGAAACGACCCCACCTAGCAACAAAAACCAACTTCATATTACGTCCCTCATTGTCCCATTAAACATTTGTTCCATACGCTTTTCGGCTACTATCATACTTATACTTTTGGAGTTTAGGTGGCAATAGTGACTCATCTTGTACACACAAACACAAACACACACACACACACACACACACACACACACACACACACACACACACCCTGATCCGCCGGAACTTTATGACAACCGACCTACTATGGATGCAAGTCCATCCAGGACAGAGCAGCATCATACTTCAATGAGCGACTGCTGCTCAGACACACACATGGTGCATGTAGTAACAGTGAGTGTGCTGTCTGTGTCTGGAATGGGGAAAGACCTCTCTCTGACTGTGGCTAAGGGCAAAGTGTTAAGCCCCCAGAGGCACGGCACAAGCATTTCGGAAACTGTACGACTTGTCTGGTGTTCGAGGAGTCTGGTGGTGAGCGCCTTCAGGACGTCGCGAAACCAAGGTGAAGCCCCGTCCAGACGCCTTGGGGTTGGACAGGCACCTGTCGTTAGGGATGTCAGGCGTTGAAGACTGGGCAGACAGGTAAAACAGGACAGTTGGCGGTCTGTGGTGGAACTAACGCCAGACGTTAATGCTGGGCAGATTATAAGTGTGTCTGAAGACACAATGCACCGGATACTTCTAATGACGGGGCTCTGCAGCCGACAACTCATGCATGTGCCAATGTTAACACCCCGACATTGGCAACTACGACTGAAATGGCCACGTGACCACCAGCACTGGACATTGGTCCAGTGGCAGAGTGTTAAGTGCTCTGATGAATCTCGATACCTTCTTCATCATGCTGAAGCTTGGGCACGGATCCGTCGTCTTGAGGGGAACAGCTTCTTGGGATGGAGACAACCTGGTAGCGGGTCCATTATGCTCTGGAGGACATTTATGTGGGCATCCGTGGTCCAGTGGAGGTTGTGCAAGACACTGTGATGGCCAAGGAGCCTCGTATTCTGGTTGCATACCACATACACCCCTTCCTAATGACAGTAGAATTTTTCGACAAGATAATTCGCCATGACAAACGGCCAGAAGTGTTATGTGTAAGTAGGCTGTTTAGGTTTTTATGTTGGTAACGTCACTTAGCTCTCTGTATGAAAATCACTGGCTCTGCTGTGTGCAGTCTGTAGCTGGTTGGCATTGTTAGAATATTCTCTATTGTAGTGTTGGGCAGTTGGATATGAACAGCGCGTAGCGTTGCGCAGGTGGAGATGAGCTGCCAGTAGTGGTGGATGTGGGGAAAGAGATGTCGGAGTTTTGAAAGCGGACGATCTGGACGTGTGTCCGTCAGAAAAACTAAATTTGTAAGACTGAATGTCATGAACTGATATATATATTATGACTTTCGAACACTATTAAGGTAAATGCATTGTTTGTTCTCTTTCAAAAACTTCCATTTGCTAACTATACCCATCAGTAGTTAGTGCCTTCAGTATATAGAACCCTTTATTTAGCTGGCACTATTGGCGCTCGCTGTATTGCAGTAGTTCGAGTAACGAAGATTTTTGTGAGGTAAGTGGTTCATGAAGGGTATAGATTATTGTTAGTGAGGGCCATTCTTTTGTAAGGATTGTTGAAAGTCAGATTGCGCTGCGCTAAAAATATTGTGTGTCAGTTTACTGATGATCAAAATAAATAAAGAGAGAAATGTCTGAGTACGTTCAGTTCTGCTCAGCTGTTTGAAAACCAAATAACGTAAGATGTTTATCAGCACATGGGGGATGTTTCAGATGGAGTGGTTCGAGGAACACAGCGACGAGTTCCAGTTGATGTGCCGGCCCTTCAATTCGCCAGATCAGAAACCAATGGAACACATCTGGGATGTGACTGAACGTGGCGTCAGAGCTCATCGCCCCGTCCCCAGAATTTATTGGACTTTGTGACCTGGGTGTGCAGATGTGGTGGCAGCTCCCCCAGCGACCTAGCCAAGACCTCGCTGCTTCCATAGCTCGACGCGTAGCTGTAGTTATCCGTGCCGAAGGTGAACATACCAGCTATGTGGTAAATAGTCGTTCTGGATGATCAGCGTCTGGGTCTAAATATTTATTACACTAAGGAGTAAAAACTTTAAACAAATCGGAAAGGTACACTTTAAGATTTTTGGTAACAATGTTATCCCTTTACATATGAAATTCATATGTTTATATTATATAGATATTAAAATACACATATTTTAAGGAATTAGGTATCTAAAAACAGACCTGTATTTGAATTCAACACTATACCAAATTTTCAGAGCAAACGTGCAAGAACTTTCAGAGATTCACGATTTTGAAGAAACCAACATTTACATTTTTATGTATACATACTTTTTGGTATGATCCCAGATACAAGCCTGACATTGCACCCTGTCTAACCCAGATGCATGCACAGATTCTGTTAGGAAAGGTGTCAAAGCTGCTGTACCCTCTCCTGGGACAAAATGATCCACAATTTCAGTTGTAAATGGTAGTCGATATCTTGGTTATTGGCCATTGGATGGATTTAATGTCCAAATCGGTTTCACACATGTTGTATCTGGAACAGAGCTGGGAATCTTGCTGGGCATCGGAGTACCTCAAAATCATGCAGTCAGTTCATAGAGATATGTGACTTACGTGTAGGAGGAGTCTTATCCTGTTGAAACACGTCTCCAATAAATTGTTGCATGAGAGGCGATGCATGAGCACACGAGATGTCCGTGATGTACTGTTGAGCCATCAGCGTTATCTCTGTGACTATCTGTCTGACCTGAAGTCATGTCCAACTGCTCCTGACATCATGGTGGCAGGAGTATCGCTGCTGTGTGTCTCCGAAACACTGCCAGATTGGGACCTCTACTGAGGTCACTTCTGTACTCACCAGCGAAGGTCGTTCTGGTCGTCTGGTGTAGTGTGCACAGGTATTTCAGAAATGTACACACATTAGGTACAGCATTCTTCTGATGCAATAGATGCTACCATACAGTTCTGTTTACAAAAAGTCGTAGTTGACCCTATTGCGTAAAATGGGGCTAAGGGGAAATATCTTTCATCTTAGGGAATTTAAATTCTGGGAAAGAGATAAAAGAACCTGATGTTCACTGATAGCATTGTGCTATTTGTGAATAGTATAGAAGAACTTCAAATATTGGTTAGAGAATATTTTTAACTATTGCCATGCTTATAAATTAAGGATAATGCTGATACATGGTGAAACAACGCTCTGGTGGGCGGTTTGCGGTCGTCGCACACTGGCGCTGGCAGCAGTCCACATATGCAGAGGTGTGTTGGGGCATGTCACAGTACGATGCAGTTAATTAAGAGTGAAGACGTTTTCAGATGTGCTTATCGTGACTGTGTGTTGAAATTGGCTCAAAGAACACATATTGATGACTTTATGAGGGGTAGAATACTAGGGCGATTGGAGGCTGGTCAAACACAGTAGGTCATAGCACGAGCCCTCCGTGTGCCACAAAGTGGGATCTCAAGATTATGGTAACGATTCCAGCACAGAGGAAATGTGTCCAGGCGCTACAGTACGGGACGTCCACAGTGTACAACACCACAAGAAGACCTATATCTCACCAACAGTACCCGCAGACTGCCACCGAGTACTGCACGTAGCCTTGCTTGGGACCTCACCATAGCTACTGGAACAGTTGTCTCCAGACACACAGTCTACAGACGACTGAACAGACATGGTTTATTCGCCTGGAGACTGCAAGGTGCATTCCACTGATCCCTGGTCACAGGAGAGCCCTTAAAGCCTGGAGTCGAAAACACAGCACGTGGTCATTGGAACAGTGGTCACAGGTTATGTTCACAGACGAGTCCACGTATAGTCTGAATAGTGATTCTCGCCGGGTTTTCATCTGGCGTGAACCAGGAACCAGACACCAACCCCTTAATGTCCTTGAAAGGGACCTGCATGGAGGTTGCGGTTTGACGGTGAGGGGTAGGATTATGATTGGTGCAAGTACACGCCTGCATGTCTTTGACAGAGAAACTGTAACAAATGACTTGGGGTATTATGGGACTTAACATCTGAGGTCATCAGTCCCCTAGAACTTAGAACTACTTAAAGCTAACTAGCCTAAGGACATCATACACATCCATGTCCGAGGCAGGATTCGAACCTGCAACCATAGCGGTTGCAGAACTCTAACAGGTCAGGTGTATTGTGATGTCATTTTGCACCAGTATGTCCGCCTTTTGAGGAGTGTAGTGGGTACCACCTTCCTCCTGATGGATAACAACGCTCGCCCCCCACCCCCAAGCTGCTATTGTGGACGAGTACCTTGAAACAGAAGATATCACGCGACTGGAGTGGCCTAACTGTTCTCCAGACCTAAACCCCATTCAGCACGTCTGGGATGCTCTCAGTCGACGTTTCGCTGCAAGTCTTCAAACCTTCTCAACACTTCAGGAGCTCCGACAGGCACTGGTGCAAGAGTGGAGCCTATACCCCAGCAGCTGCTCGACGACCTGATCCACAGTATGCCAACCTGTTGTGCAGCCTGCGTACGTGTGCATAGTGATCAATCCCATATTGCTGTTGGGGTACATGTGGAGAAAAGAGTGGTGTTCTGTAGCACATGTACTTCCGGATAGTTATATCAACGTATCACCCATGCTGTGGACTTAGAGATCTGTGTCGTGTGTGCTCCCTATGTGCCTACGCTATTAGCGCCAGTTTTGTGTAGTGCCACGTTGTGTGCCACTACATTCTGCAATTATTCTTAATTTATGAGTATGAGTGTAGGTCAAATATGGAAGGAGACCTAAGACAAGAAATGTTTCGTCACATTAGGATGGCAAGGTTAATGAAGACACTCTTCAGTTTTGAAGCTCAAAATGTTGGCCAGGCTGAAGGAAGAAGTTTTTGACTAATGTATAGTGCCAGAAACAATTTAAGAAGCAGTTTATGAACTAAGAAGAGAGTAAGAAACTTACAAAATGCGTTAATATCGAATTGGATATGAAAAAAGCCAGCAAGAAATTGCATGACAACATAAAATGAATGTAACCAACCAGTTTAACCAGGCAATATGCGTAATTCTATGAAATTTACATTGAAGCTACGAGTGAACATTTGACTGTTTCATTATAATAATTCAGCCTATAGCAGAACTGGTGCTGGTTGAGCATACGAAAAATTAAATAACAGATACATTGGACAAACACCTGTAAACATGCTTTTTTGTTCCAGTCTCTGATCACAAATGAATTCTTTAGACGATGACCGGTTTCAGTCTGTAATGACCATCTTCAGATCTTTTTTACACCACGCCCTGAAGTGATATGGCCATAATGGCATTGTCAAAACATATAAATATATAGTCAGCATAGCATCGTCACATAGATTGCTGATTATATTTATATGTCAGCATAGCATCGTCACATAGATTGCTGATTATATTTATATGTTTTGACGATGCTATTATGGCCGTATCACTTTAGGACATGGTGTAAAAAAGATCTGAAGATGGTCATTACAGACTGAAACCGATCATCGTCTAAAGAATTCATTTGTGATCAGAGACTGGGATAAAAAACCATTTTACAGTATTGGATCACTGTTTGTACACTCAATTATGTCGCAGTCGGTGAAACCTGTAAATACGATGTAATGCAGGGGCCGAGAGAGAGAGAGAGAGAGAGAGAGAGAGAGAGAGAGAGAGAGAGAGAGAGGTAGATGATGAGAGGGGCAATGTGAAGTAAGACGAGCACTCCAGCGGGGACTCGATGTCATCGCTTGTTGACAGAAGAGCGGTCGAATGGGGCAGGCGCGGCAAGCAGACGATCGAATGGGGCAGTCAAATGCGGCAGACCTTTCGCGGCGGCTGCGGGTTCAGCATGTGGTTCGGCTAGGAGGGAGTGATCCAGTCGGCAGAGGAGTGGAGACGGAGAGGAGAGAGAGGGTCAGGGAGAGGCAGGCCGACAGCAGCTGGCCGGAGGCCAAGTTCAATAAAGCAGGCAGGCGCCTGGAATGGCGGACGGCGCGGCGCGGCTCCTGTAGCGGCGGCCTGGAGCGAGCGAGCGACCACTGTGCACGGCCCGCGCTGCCGACATACCGCCAGATTATTCCCCACCGTGTGTGTGTGTGTGTGTGTGTGTGTGTGTGTGTGAGGCGACCCGCGTAACGACCGCCACTAGCGGCGTTTCTCCTCCCCTGTTTCCCCCCCCCCCTCACCCACCCCCCCTCTCTCTCTCTCTCTCTCTCTCTCTCTCTCTCTCTCTCCTCTCTCCGCTTCCTGCGTCGTCCTAGCGGGCATGGCACGCTGCTAAACACTGTGTGCCATGCCTGTGTGTACTACGGCCGGTGGCGGTGTAACAGCATATTGTGGCGGTGGTTTCAAGCACTGTGCGCTAATGGAGTGCCTGTGTGTGTATGTGTGCACACTCGCAGCTTGTACAAGAGGCGCCTGGTAAATCTGTTACTTTGACACCACTTCTTGTTTTGTATGCAACTTGTAACAGTTTCTCTGTAAGTTTATGGGCAGCAATAAAGGAGACCAAAGAGGTAAATACGAGGAAGGAAATAAAGTTCAGGGAGCAGGAATAAATACTTGAAGGTTTACTGATGACGATGTAACTCTGTCAGAGACAGAAAAATAACTGGAAAGTCAACTCAACGGGATGCATAATTATAAATGAGAAGGACAATATTGTGTACTTTCTAATAGAGTTAGATTATTTTCTCAACTGTCTCTCGCCTGTCAAGGACGTCGTCAGAATTCAACTCAGTATGGTTTTGGAAATAGCTAAAATATTCATGAACAACTTTGGAAAAGATATTTCTCACAAGGTTGTGTCACGAACACAAAAGACATATCATCTCTGACAGTACTTTCTTAATGCAATTAAAAAATTAGAAGTTAGACATTAAATAGATGCAAAGGGAGCAAACTAGAAGCACATTAACACTAAACCAGAAAAAAGAGTACCCATATAACGGTTTATATTAAATTAACGACTAATAAAATAAGTACTTGACAAGAATACTAAAGAGTAGTGTGAAAAGGTGTTACTGCGAACAGGAAAAAATAGATTTGTTTTATGGCTAAATTCGGTATTACTTTTCGCCAAATTCTATTTCATGTTTTGCCAAAATAGGTGTTTATTATTTCCCAGATTCGTTGCTACTTTTTCAAATCAGTGAATACTTTTGCTTCATTCGTTAGTGTTTTTTGTCAAATTCGTTGTATTTTTTTTGCCAAATTCGGTATCATTTTCCGCCAAAGTCGGTGTTGTTTTTGCCGAACAGAGACAAAATGTTTTTTGATTAATTGGGTGAGTCATTTTGTCATTCTTTTCAAATATTCGCAGTTTTTTTGCCTAGTTTCGTGTTATAGTTTTAACATATTCGGTGTTATTTATTGCCGTATTCGGTGTCACTTTTTGGATTTTTTTTGCAAAATTTGATATTTATTTTCCCAGAATGGTTCAAATGGCTAAGAGGGCATATGACTAGTCTCCATCAACCGGACAACAGGTGCAAAGTGCACTGATGGAAGTGGAATGGAACGCCATGCATGAGCCCTGCACTCGTCAAACTTCGTGGAGATGTTCATCATGTGACTGATGTTAAATGACAGGACTTGCGTCCGATTCGATCATCAAAAATGGTTCAAATGGCTCTGAGCACTATGGGAGTTAGTTTCTGAGGTCATCTGTCCCCTAGAACTTAGAACTACTTAAACATCACACACATCCATGCCCGAGGCAGGATTCGAACCTGCGACTGTAGCGGTAGCGCGGTTCCAGATTGTAGCGCCTAGAACCGCTCGGCCATCGAGGCCGGCGATTCGATCATCATTAGTATGAAACGTTACCCTCAAGGACGAAAAGATTCCGGTATTCGATGGGTCATGGAATCAAACTGCTTCGGAATGCCTTCTTCATGACTGTATTGCTATCCCTGAAACAGACGCTTCTGCAGTCCATGAAGACTGCTGCCTGGAGACCTGGTATGAAGATACCCATCTTCTCGTGGCGTGCTAGATCTGTGGGGAATGAGGGAATCGGGCAAGCTAGTTAAGCGTTGGTACATTCCCCACGGAATCTGTGGTTGGAGGTGCTGGAATCTACCATTTGTTACACTGGCCTTAAAAGAGTGTAACAACAGTGTTACCCATTCTTGCCGCGTACTGGCGAGGATTATCTCCCTCCAACAATTACGAAATGAGCTCTCTCGTCACATGCAGTAGCTCCCTCATCCCCTGACTCCCAGTGTTGCTAAGTTGTTGGTCTCAAGAACAACTGCTTCTAATGACCAGTCACCAGATCGTCTGTGGACGCACTGGCGTCTATCTCACTGCCAAACACAGAAGTGAGTCTCTTCGCAGTAGTACACATAAAGCCACTCAACGACTCGACTGATCCTGTCCTGCTTTGTACACCATTCAAGTCTCTGCTGTTTCACATATGGTGTCAGCGATAAACGACGCATGGAAACTCGAGACCTCTGCCTAACTCGTCCAGTAATTTACACCCTACGATCCACAGCGACACCCTGTCTGCAACCTCTGCCAGGAACTCAGCTGTTGGTTACCCGCTTATTCGCCAGAACCAGCTGAACAATCTTACGATTCCACCCCCTTATCACTACAGCCAGCTGCCTGTGAGGTCTGTCGATATGATGCACCGACAGTACTCATCCCAACGGTTCGATCTTTCTCCAAGTCCGAAGGGTGGTGGATCACCTTATCATACTATTCTGCATTTGTAGGAATAACTTGTAGCACCGAAAAGGAAGGAAATCAAGATATCCCACCGGCATGGAAATACTGGAGTATCAGGCTGGCAGCATTTGGGCAAGGCGTTAATAGTGTTGCTGAATCATGCTTAGTCGCCGAGTTGTGGGTTGTCTAGGAAACCAGCTTTCTCTGAACGCTAGACAAACAAATCGTATTAATGAGTTTTAGTGAGAAAAGTAATTGACAATACTTGTTGTTGTTGTTGTTGTTGTTGTTGTGGTCTTCAGTCCTGAGATGATGCAGCTCCCCTGCTACTCTATACTGTGCAACCTTCGTCGTCTCCCAGTACCTACTGAAACCTACGTCCTTCTGAATCTGCTTAGTGTATTCATCTCTTGGTCTCCCTCTACGATTTTTACCTTCCACGCTGTCCTCCAATACTAAATTGGTGATCCCCTGATGCCTCAGAACATGTCCTACCTACTGATCCCTTCTTCTAGTCAAGTTGTGCCACAAGCTCCTCTTCTCCCCAATTCTATTCAATACCTCCTCATTAGTTATGTGACCTACCCATCTAATCTTCAGCATTCTTCTGTAGCACCACATTTCGAAAGCTTCTATTCTCTTCTTGTCCAAACTGTTTGTCGTCAATGTTTCACTTCTATACGTGGCTACACTCCATAGAAATACTTTCAGAAACGAGTTCCTGATAAATCTATACTCGATGTTAATAAATTTCTCTTCTTCAGAAACGCTTTCCTTGCCACTGTCACTCTACATTTTATATCTTCTCTACTTCGACCATCATCAGTTATTTTACTATCAAAAACAGTCTCGAACACAATTTATTTATTACGGTGACCGTTTTCGACCACTACTGTGGTTATCTTCAGATCTACAAGTCCTATACAAAGCTTTAATTAGAGGGCTTCATACATTAAAGAACATACATAAAGTTATAAAGCTATCAAATGATGAATTACCAATGAATAAGGACCACCTTCTGATGGAGAATCACTAATGGAGAAACCAGTGCACGTCTTACTATATATAATGGAGGCTCCGCCCACTTCTGACGGAACGATGTTATTACCAGCCAATCGTTATACGTCGAATAACAATGTAAAATTTCTTAGATAAAAGAAGATCTCCAACAAAAACGAAAGAAACACACGCTACACTTAGCTTATTTAACAGCTATTGTCAATTAAGAAGCGTTAAAAATATTTAAACATGTAGGATAAATGAACTTCGTTTTGCCAGTATACGAGTTGTCCACTGAAGGCCTGTTAGTGAACCATTTGGAACCACTGGTTGCCATGGTGAAGTTGGACGCCGTTCCAAAGATGTGGCAGCGGGCTGCTTCTTTCCACCAAAGTTGTTGTAAAGTCGATAGGCGAACTAGTGGTTGCCATGGTGACGACAAACGCCAGTGCGAGATTGTGGCAGCAGGCTTCTTTCCAACGAAGTTGTTGCGTAAGTGGAATGTCAAAGACTGCGACGTCAGACGACGTACTATTGAGCGGCAAAACGTCTTTATTGAAACGATTTTCAATGAGTAGGCTGCAATAATCATTAGCTGACATGTATATTACATGCTGCACGGATAGGATTTACTGGTGTAATAAGAGACTTTCATTTACATAGATTACATAATAATTCTTACATAAAAATGGTTGAAATGGCTCTGAGCACTATGGGATGTCCTTAGGTTAGTTAGGTTCTAAGTTCTAGGGAACTGATGACCTACGATGTTAAATCCCATAGTGCTCAGAGCCATTTGAACCATTTTTGAACAACACGCCTTGGAGTCGTCAATCAATATTTTCTTTAATGTATGTAGCCTTCTAATTAAAGCTTTTTACACGACTTGTAGGTCAGAAGACGACCACAGTAGTGGTCGAAACTAGTCACCGTAATAAATAAATTGTGGTCAAGACTGTTTTTGTCAGTAAATATTCAGACAATGTGTTTACGATTAAAGATTAGATGGCATTTAGGGAAGGAGTTCATGAAGTAACACTTTGGTAGCATTCAGACAAGACGTTCGTGGTGAAGCATTTTTGGTAGCGCTCAGGCAAATTGTTCGCGATGTAGAGTTTTGGCAAGTGTTAGTGGTGTAGCACTTTGGTACCGTCGGGCGAGGCATTCACGGTGTAATTCTCTGGTAGCGTTCGGGCAAAGTGTTGGTAGAGCACCACCTTCACTTCCGTCGCGCCGGTGTGAGCTCTCTGGACCACAACAGACCAGCTGGCAGCAGGTAGCAGAGTGCAGGCGGCCCCCGAGCCAGCAGGTCCGCGAAAGCTAGCGGTCGCCCGCGTGCCTGCAGCCACGCACCGCTTTAGTCGGGAACGGCGGCTCCGCGCGATGGGCAAAAACCCTCCTTACTCGGGCCGCCGCACTTTCTCCGCTCTTAGCCAACAGACACGGCCGGGCAAAAGCTGGTGCCGAAGTCTCGTGCAGGCGAAGGGAACAAGCGAGCTGAGCCTCAGGTGCTGACCGCGCAGTCCGGTTTACTGCTTATGCAGAGCGACGCAGCTGAAGTGGTTAACCAAAACTGTATCCAGGATGGGGAAGTTTGTCAAGCTGCAGATACCGCTAAGCTATAGCGAAAATGCGACGAACTTTAAGACGGGAGCAAGTAGTTTTTAACGTTTCTACCTGGCAAATTAACACATGGACAGCTGAAACTTCCTGGCAGATTAAAACTGTGTGCCGGACCGAGACTCGAACTCGGGACCTTTGCAAAGGTCAGCGCACACTCAGTTGGGGAGTGAAAATCTCATTCTGGAAACATCCCCCAGGCTGTGGCTAAGCCATGTCTCCGCAATATCCTTTCTTTCAGGAGTGCCAGTTCTGCAAGGTTCGCAGGAGAGCTTCTGCAAAGTTTGGCGAGGTACTGGCAGATGTTAAGCAGTTAGGACGGGGCGTGAGTCGTGCTTGGGTAGCTCAGTTGGTAGAGCACTTGCCTGCAAAAGGCAAAGGTCCCGAGCTCGAGTCTCGGTCCGGCACACAGTTTTGATCTTCCAGAAAGATTCATATCAGCGCACAATCCGCTGCAGAACGAAAATCTCATTCTGGAAACACGGACAGCTTATTCCACCCATGAACCGCAGACCTCGTCGAGATGCAATAGCTTGCGTGTCTCAGTGATACAGATAGCCGTACCGTGGGTGCATCCACAACGGAGGGTTATCTGTGGACCAGCTTCACAAATATAGTATGTTGCGACGATTATTGAACTATATGAAATGAGATTGTCACAACTTCTGGACGGTTTGCATTAGAACGTTCAAACTGCATGGTTGGCCGCGGGGCATGACGCGAATTAGTTTGCGCATGCATAGTTTTGTTCAGCGACGAAGCCCACTTTTACCCTCCGGGGTGGCCGAACGTCTAGAACCGCGCAACCGCTACGGTCGCAGGTTCGAATCCTGCCTCGGGTATGGATGTGTGTGATGTCCTTAGGTTAGTTAGGTTTCATTAGTTCTAAGTTCTAGGGGACTGATGACCTCAGAAGTTAAGTCCCATAGTGCTCAGCGTCATTTGAACCATTTTTTGAAGCCCACTTTCATTTGGATGGATTCGTCAATAAGCAAAATTGGCGCATTTGCGGGACTGAGAATTCGCATTTCGCGATAGTGAAGTCCCTTCACCCTCAACGGGTGACTGTGTGGTATGCAGTGTCCAGTCGCGGAATAATCGGTGCGATATTCCTTGATTCAGTTTGGATTCCGTCGAAATGTTGGAACACGTGAGGCAATACTGACCTTACGACTTATCTTAGAAGAAAGATTAAGAAAAGGCAAACCTACGTTTCTAGCATTTGTAGACTTAGAGAAAGCTTTTGACAATGTTGACTGGAATACCCTTTTTCAAATTCTAAAGGTGGCAGGGGTAAAATACAGGGAGCGAAAGGCTATTTATAATTTGTACAGAAACCAGATGGCAGTTATAAGAGTCGAGGGGCATGAAAGGGAAGCAGTGGTTGGGAAAGGAGTGAGACAGGGTTGTTGCCTCTCCCCGATGTTATTCAATCTGTATATTGAGCAAGCAGTAAAGGAAACAAAAGAAAAATTTGGAGTAGGTATTAAAATTCATGGAGACGAAGTAAAAACTTTGAGGTTCGCCGATGACATTGTAATTCTGTCAGAGACAGCAAAGGACTTGGAAGAGCAGTTGAATGGAATGGACAGTGTCTTGAAAGGAGGATATAAGATGAACATTAACAAAAGCAAAACGAGGATAATGGAATGTAGTCAAATTAAATCGGGTGATGCTGAGGGAATTAGATTAGGAAATGAGACACTTAAAGTAGTAAAGGAGTTTTGCTATTTAGGAAGTAAAATAACTGATGATGGTCGAAGTAGAGAGGATATAAAATGTAGACTGGCAATGGCAAGGAAAGCGTTTCTGAAGAAGAGAAATTTGTTAACATCGAATATAGATTTAAGTGTCAGGAAGTCATTTCTGAAAATATTTGTTTGGAGTGTAGCCATGTATGGAAGTGAAACATGGACGATAACTAGTTTGGACAAGAAGAGAATAGAAGCTTTCGAAATGTGGTGCTACAGAAGAATACTGAAGATAAGGTGGATAGATCACGTAACTAATGAGGAGGTATTGAATAGGATTGGGGAGAAGAGAAGTTTGTGGCACAACTTGACTAGAAGAAGGGATCGGTTGGTAGGACATGTTTTGAGGCATCAAGGGATCACAAATTTAGCATTGGAGGGCAGCGTGGAGGGTAAAAATCGTAGAGGGAGACCGAGAGATGAGTACACTAAGCAGATTCAGAAGGATGTAGGTTGCAGTAGGTACTGGGAGATGAAGCAGCTTGCACAGGATAGAGTAGCATGGAGAGCTGCATCAAACCAGTCTCAGGACTGAAGACAACAACAACAACAACATATTCCTTGATGGCACGATGAGTACGTGAAGATTCTGGAAGATGATTTCGTCCCCATTATCCAAAGCGACGCTGATTTCGACATGATGCGGTTCATACAAATCGGAGCTCGACCCCATGGAAGCAGGAGAGTGTCTGATGTCCTGGAGGAGCACTTTGGGGACCGCATTCTGGCTCTGGGGTACCCAGAGGCCACTGGCATGGGGCCTAATTGGCCGCCATAGTCTCAGAATCTGGACACATGTGACTCCTTTTTGTGGGGTTATATTCAAGACAACGTGTACGGCAATAACCCCAAAACCATTGCTGAGCTGAAAACAGGCATTCAGGAGGTCATCGACTGCATAGATATTCCGGCGCTTCAGCGGGTCACGCAGAATTTCGCTACTTGCGTGCGCCGCATGATCGTCAGAGATGCGGACATATCGAACATGTCATAATCTAAATCCGAATAACTGCAGTGACGTCTACATCTTGAATAAAGCGTGGGCAGAGCGCAGTTTGTAACTAGTTTACGCTTTTTTTGGAGTAGTTTGGTAGCTGTCACCCTGTATGTTCCCTGAAGAGGGGCAGCAGCCTTTTCAGTAGTTGCAAGAGCAACAATATGGATGACTGAGTGACCTGGCAGGGGAATCCTTATTGTAAATACCTGTTCTGCATTCTCCTAACAACCAACAGAAACCTCTCGAACACCTTGGTCTGAACTGGGGGATGGGAACTATTTGAAACAGATTTGAGGGGCAGTGTTGTTAAAGCTGTGTGTGTGTGTGTGTGTGTGTGTGTGTGTGTGTCTTTTTTCCAGTTTCATACTATAACATTCCAGCTCCTCAACACCAAATTAAAACGTTGCATTAGGAGGTGTCTGCTTCGTGCAAAAGGTCTTGAGTTCATATTGACGACAACAAGTAATTCTTCATTACAGACATTTATTTACAAACAGAACTGACAGACTTCACAGACTCAACAACTGACTCTCCGAGCTAACCGCACTGCATATACGAACTGGCCACTGACAACTCCTAGGTGTATTAATATCTTTCCAAACAATGAGAGTCTTTGACAATGTTTTGTTTACAATACGATAGCAATTCACGACTTAAAACTAAATTAGACATTACAGAATTTTAGTACAGATTAAAGTAAGTAAAAGGATCAGTACATATAAATTCTTACAAGCATAATTTCCAAATAGATTTTATAACATTTTTCTACCAGCTTCTGGATAACCTTCACCAGATTTGTACCGATGTTTCCAGAAATATCTTGACATTTGATTCTGGATATTTCTTGAGTGATTTAGAACAACTATTTATATGTAAAATGATTTAAATGGTGTTTCAAAACGTAAATAAATCTTTTTAGCAATATTTCTTTATACAAATCGTCTTTCGAAATTAGGTTATGAAACAGTTTTCACAAGTTTTCGTATTTTTGCGATCATAATATAGAATTTCTCCATAGAAAGTTCCAGAAGTGTGCATTAAAGGTTCATTTACAGACTTTCTCATTAGCTGGTGAGTTTTTAAAAGTATCTTGTCCATATTATACGAAATAATTTAGCTCAAAACTGATAATTTATACAATTAATCAGAGCTACAGCAAACAGTGAGTCTTTCTTTTACAAAATGAAATATAATTACAAAATTGAATGAAAATAGGTTACTAACACTAATATATATTTACATTAATTCTATTTTTGTTCTTTCTGTGCAAAATGTCCTAATATTGACACAGTACAATATTTAAACATCACCAAAGTTTCCCTTTACATTTTGCATATCTGTATCGACATCCCCTAAAAGTCTACAGTATCGAATACTTCAATATGTCCCAATATGTCCTGTAATGTTACAATACTTAGAGAGGAATGTCATTTATAGTTACGAATTGGGATTCCTGTCTGTTACATGATCTGTCAGTGACTGGTTAATTACTGGTTAATTATTTTCAATTGGTCACTTAGCAATAGTTTCTTTTCCGCCTTTGCTTTATATGTGTCATAGTTTTCTTGGGATGTTAGAACGTGTCTTCCATTATTTATTCTAATCATTTTCGTTTCTTCTCTCTTGTAGAAGGATTGTGAATCATTTCTGCAAAAATTGAGTGACTCGACCAGTATTTCCATGCTCTCATATGTTCTCTGTATTGGATGTCGGGTCTTTTGCTGCTTTTCCCTACATACCTTGCACCACATTTGGTGCATTGTAGTTCGTATGCTCCTGCTCTGTACCGCGGGGGTAGCCGCGCTGTCTTAAGCTCCTTGCCATAGTTCGCGCGACATCCCCACGTCGGAGGTTCGAGTCCTACCTCGGGCAAGGGCGTGTGTGTTGTCCTTAGTGTAAGTTAGTTTAAGTTAGATTATGTAGTGTGTATGCCTACGGACCGATGACCTCAGCATTTTTGTCCCACAGGGACTTACCACCACCTGTTTTCTGCTATCTGTATCATTGGTTATTTTTTGACTGTACTTTTGAATTGAACTGTCTGTTTTCAACGCTGTGTTTATGCATTGCCTTTTAAAATTGTTTATTGCTTTTACGTCTGAGTCTGTGTTTGTGTGTCACTGGTGCTATATTGCTTCTTTATTGTTTTCGTATTTTTTGTGTCATTGTTGTTCTGTCATTGTGTGCTTGTTTGTGTTGGTTTTTATTGTGTTGTTACTGTCTGTGGCTGTGTGTGTATTGTGTTTATTGGCTGTAATTAGTGCTTAATTTTGGTGTTCACTTTTGTGACTAGATTGCTACTGTACCCATTGTTTGTTGGTATTTGTGTGATGATGTCTAGTTCCTTGTGGCAGTTTTCTCTGATGAGTGGTTCTGTGTTAATTCTTTATAACTTTGCATATCAATGTCGGTATTGTCAATTGGAAGATATCTGAGCTATGTAAAACTGTATATCAAGATATACTTCAGAAGGGCATTTATGCATCACAAAGTAACTTACATAATAACAAAAATATAGTTTATGGTAATAGGGCATAGTAACACGGTTTATGATATTAGAACAGAACACGCATCATTGAAGAGAGGAAAGGATTTAAACGCTAAAACTGAAACGTCTCAATGTGAGCCGTTCCGTGTGCTCTGTTGAGTTACCTTCGGCCTTTCTATACCTCGCAGCACCTCTCTCTGTCGGTGCACCTGTCCTTTTGATCTAGGGGAGAAGAATAAACAGTCCAGTTAAGTGCATCGATTCTTGCTTTGCTAAATGTGAGGGCAACAGCTGAAGAGGGGTTCTCAGCTCTAAGATCATCTCGAATTTATGTTGTAGGCTACCGGTTCCACCGATGTGTTATAATAACCTGTATACACATGAGAGTATACTTGTCATCAGATAACAGTATCTGAGTAAGTCTGAAAATGAAGCCACCACATACACATACTTCTCAAGCTATGTTTCTTATGTAATATGATAGATAACATTACGTAATGTAAAAACGAGCAGTCCTCGAACGTGGATAAGCCAATAACGAAGTAAACGTTTCTAGTACACAATACGAATATTAAAAGTCAATGAACAAATAAATTAAGAGATATAATAGAGGGTTAGACCTGTTACTAACGAACCTACCCTTAAAAATTACGTGTAATACTAAAGTAAAATCGTCATATGTCTACTAGACAAGAAAGCTATCTGAGGTGTTTACTTGTAACATGAAATAAAATAGAGGCAATGCCATAAGCTAAATGAATGGAAATCAAAACAGACCGCAAAACCAATATTACATAGTTGGCACAGGGTAAACTGGAAACAGAAATCAATAGAATATAGTGTTATTAAATACAATAAAGTGATTTATGTTAATACAATCCCTAAATACACTGCATTTACACAACTCAGCTATATATCTTTGATAGGTGACTTGAAAGAGAATGCACTAACAAACCACAATAATTAGCGTAATCTACTGTTCGCCTTGTTATGGACAGAAAGAACCCAGAAATACCTGTATTGCGAGACACTCTACAGCAGCAGAAAATTTTAACACACAGGAGTTGTATGATAGAAGAAACCGTCTGACTATTACGTATAGCGTTACAACATAACAAGCCAGATCACTAAGAGAATAAAGTCTGTAACAGATGCAAAAATGGTTCAGTCGAAGCACACTACACTACGCAACCGCATAGCTGGGTTAAGTAACAAACTTAGACGATACGAATGATCTTACACAACGTTATCGAGGTACACGTGAGGTTTATTAGCAATAAGAGACACTTTAAAATACGTGCCCGAACCAAATGCGCAAGCTACAAAATATGCAATCGAGAATAAGTGCCTTGTGTATCTCCCATAATAAACTACGATGAGAAATACAAGTCAGTGAAACAGCGTTACAATGGTCGCTATGTAAGTTACCTAGGAACTATGTGCACAGCGTACAGAAAACCAGTCAAATCACATGTTGCGAACATCGTAGGAGGCCAAGCATGCTGCCCAAGTTGCTCTGACCTAAAGTAACGAAATTGACCCCAGGTCAGAGAAGAAGCCAATGCACAGCAATCGGAAAACAATTCTATAACGTAAAAGAGTCAATAACATCAGGGACTACAGAGAAGGAGATACTCCCAAAGACTTGTCCAGCTCAGTGGATACGATGATCGACTCGGCTGAACCAGATGCTGTGCTGGTGTTGGCAAGACCCGTTTCAGAGGATGGAATATCAATACGTCAATATGTGACAGTCACTGGCAGCATGTACAGGGTGACAGCCATCCAACTGTATGACATAAAGTCGACATAACGTCTAAACGGTTTGCCTTAACACAATCAAATTGCACGTTTGGGCCGGCCGGAGAGGCCGTGCGGTTCTAGGCGCTACAGTCTGGTACCGAGCGACCGCTGCGGTCGCAGGTTCGAATCCTGCCTCGGGCATGGATGTGTGTGATGTCCTTAGGTTAGTTAGGTTTAAGTATTTCCAAGTTTTAGGGGACTGATGACCTCAGAAGCTAAGTCCCGTAGTGCTCAGAGCCATTTGAACCCCACGCCCCAGCACGATATCCGACCAGCTCGGCACACACCTCCCTCGTGACAACATTTGTTTTGCGCCTTTCCTGATAACGCAAATCGGATACGAGGGAGAATGGAGGGGCAAAGTGAAAGAGAGAGAGAGAGAGAGAGAGAGAGAGAGAGAGAGAGAGAGAGAGGTGGGAAGGCAGACAGGGAGGTAGAGATAGAGGGCTAGCTGTCACCAGGAAACAGGTCCCCACGGTCAGCTGCTGGCCAGTCACTATCGCGGCCGGTGGAAACTTTTCGGGCGCCTGATGACGCCCGCTCGTTCCCTGGCGGAAACCACTGACAGCCGAGGGGTCCGCTACAGAGAACAGGGTGCCGGACGCCGCTCGCCTCTCAGGAAGCCGGCACGAGTGCCTTTAATTCCAGCCGCTGCCGTCCTAGCAAAGGAATAAAACTGTCTCACGCCTTATTAAGTAGGCTCTGCAGGTGTGGAAGCAAACTATACTCATATTTCAGGTTCCCTCTCTGGTCCACAATACTGATCAAACAGACAACATGTTAATATTGTTGCATTACTTTGAGGTGTAAGCGGTGCTGATAGACAATAAAAGCGGGTTAAAAGCTGTGAGATATGTGGGGACGTTAACCTTGCATTACTGAGCAACTGTTTCACCAGGCATCCACTCTAGCTTACCAAATTCCCAACCAGACTAACATTACTTATAATCTTTTAATAGTCATACGACAACCGGTGATATACATATATGTATATAAAGAGAATTTAAATAAAAAGAAATAAATCAGTTTATATTTGGAAATTTATTTTAACATTGATCATTGAAATTTCAACATATTAAACTTGATTCATAACTAAACTGGTGCCTTATTTAGGATTGTGAAAATGTGAGATTGTAATATTACGAAACACATCAAATATGGAGCCAAGATTGGGAAACTGCATACAACACTCCATTCATAAAATAACACACGAAGAACGTTGAAACATATGCAAGTGGAAATTAACCACAACCAACCGATTCAATTTTCATCCAAAGAAGTAACGTTCGTAGCGCAGTGCTGTCCGTCATATAATTACCACACACTGGTATACTAAATTCATACTAACTCTCTGTGAAATCTTCCCGAAAAGAATAGCTGAGGGCCACTTTGATGGTTATACCACATGCTTCACGTGGTCAACTTGGTTTACAGAAAGAGTGTAACTCCACAATAATTTTGATAATTAAAGTAAATTACATCGAAACGCAATTTACAAAAGAAAAACCTCGAACTGGTTACTATCGTCTTACTATTAACCTGATGGGTCAAACAATTGTATAAGCACGTGGTACTGGTCTCACAAAGTACACCCCACGTGGGTTGAACATAAAGAAAAGTTGCTATATTGAAAAATATTGTTAAGACGAGACGTTGTAATCTCACGCACATTCGCATTTAAGATTGATGATCTTAGAGTTACTGATCAACACGTGGTTCCACTTTACTCACAAAGCAGTGACAAAGCAACTACTGGAAGATATTCTGAACTTCACACTCGAAATACACTGCTTTGCAATTTAAGATAACATTAGATATTTTAGAGCTAAACCTGAAATAAAGGTGATTAAATTTTCAGTTAGGCTGAACTTAAGAAATCCATTGTCCTTCGGCCTTAGCAGACACGCACTTAGCCGGAGATCTTACCACTTCAGACGCTCGCCGCGAACTGACTGGCGTGGGCCCCTACCGAGGGCGCGTAACAGATACAAACGGAAGTGACCAGAGAGGCAGCTTCCTGTACCAACATGACAAGGGACGGACAGGACCATACTAAGAAAAGAAATGTCTTTGCTTTTAGAAAGCTAGCTACCTGTTCCGACGTTGGTCCTACTGTTCTCCAGTAGACAGGCTTGTCTGCTACCATCCAGCATGCAACTAGAAATACATTTGCTCATTCATTCTTTCACACAGAAGGGAAGGGGGATGACAGTATCTTATCATATACAGTATATAAAAGAAAGCGGATGTAGGTTCCGTATGAGACTGTGTGACATGAATTACATATAAACCGTGTTTTAAAGTGTAGTAGTGCGACAGATCGTTCTTGTTTATGTGTAAAAGTAACACGTTCCACTGCTCAGTGTCCTCCCAGATAGTCAGAAACACCACAGTAAATTTAGAAGAGGAATTAATGCCGTAAATGACAACAGATTTAAGAAATTAACATGAAAGGAATCCAACAGAGACCTTTCATACATACGGAGTATAAGAACGTAGGCTTCCGCGGCCAGTGTCATGGTGATTAAAATTCTTCCGGGTATTATGCCGCGTCATTGCTAAAAACAACAATAATAAACGAAAACTGACGTTTCGGCCGAATTGCAACGACTCGTGCCCTGGGGAAGGCCGTTGCAATTCGGCCGAAACGTCGGTTTTAGTTTATTATTGTTGTTAGTTTTTAGCAATGACGCGGCATAATACCCGGAAGAATTTCAACATACGGAGTGTTTCAGTAACAGCGAGCAAAAATGTTACGGTACATAGAGAATGCTCCACTGAACAATGTGAGGTAGGGAATCTGCGGTCGGAGAAGCCAGCTTAAACAGATACGGAAGTGAACTTGTCTACCGCTTTGTCTAGCATTACTGTTCTCCAGCTTATTTACAACTAACACGTGTAAAAGTTTACACGCACTGTGCTGCTTATTTACGTGTATGTTCTTTATTTCCTGCAAGGAAACAAGGATGACAATCCATATTTTCGTGTATAGAATTCTATCTGAGTTTTTCTACATCTACATCGATGCTCTGCAAATCATGTTTAAGTGTCTGACACAAGTTTCATCGAACCACCTTCACAATTCTCTATTATTCCAATCTCGTAAAGCGGGTGGAAATAATGAACATCTATATCTTTCCGTACGAGTTCTGATTTCCCTTAGCCGGCCGGAGGAGCGGTTCTAGGCGCTTCAGTCTATAACCGCGCGACAGCTACGGTCGCAGGTTCGAATCCCGCCTCGGGGCATGGATGTGTGTGATGTCCTTAGGTTAGTTGGGTTTAAGTAGTTCTAAGTTCTAGGGGACTGGTGACATCAGAAGTTAACTCCCATAGTGCTCACAGCCATTTCCCTTATTTTGTTGTGGTGATCGTTCCTCCCAATGTAGGTCGATGTCGACAAAATATTTTCGCATTCGGAGGAGAAAGTTGGCCATTGGAATTTCGTGAGAAGATTCCGTGGCAACGAAAAAAGCCTTTCTTTTAATGATTTACAGCCAAAATCCAGTATCATTTTTGTGACACTCTCTCCCATTTTTCGCGATAATGCAAAACGTGCTGCATTTCTTTGAATACCGTCAGTCCTATCTGGAAAGAATCTCACACCGCGCAGCAGTATTCTAAAAGGACGGACAAGCTTAGTGTAGGCAGTCTCCTTAGTAGCTCTCCTACATTTTCTAAGTGTCCTGCCAATAAAACGTAGTATTTGGTTAGCCTTCCCCAAAACATTTTCCATGTGTTCGTTTTAATTTAAGTTGTCCGTAATTGTAATACCTAGGTATTTAGTTGAATTTACGGCTTTTAGATTAGACAAATTTATCGTGTAACCGAAGTTTAACGACTTCCTTTTAGCACTCATGTGGATGACCTCACACTTTTCGTTATTTAGGGTCAACTGCCACTTTTACCACCATTCAGATATTTTTTCTAAATCGTTTTGCAGTTTGTTTTGATCTCCCGATGACTTCATTAGTCGATAAACGACAGCGTCATCTGCAAACAACCGAAGACGGCTGCTCGGATTGTCTCCCAAATCGTTTATATGCACAAGGAACAGCGAAGGGCCTATGACACTTCCTTGGGGAATGCCAGAAATCACTTCTGTTTTACTCGATGACTTTCCGTCAATTACTACGGAATGTGACCTCTCTCACAGGAAACAGCAAAACTGAGACGATATTCCATAAGGACGCAGTTTCACTAAGAGCCGCTTGTGGAGTACGGTGTGAAAAGCCATACGGAAATCCAGAAATACGGAATCGATCTGAAATCCCTTGTCAATAGCAGTCAGCACTTCATGTGAATAAAGAGCTAGTTGTGTTTCACAGGAACGATGTTTTCTAAACCCATGTTGAGTCTGTGTCAATAAACCGTTTTCTTCGAGGTAATTCATAATGTTCTAAAATCCTGCTGCATATCGACGTTAACGATATGGGCCTGTAATTTAGTGGATTACTCCTACTGCCTTTCTTGGATAGACCTGTGCAACTTTCCAGTCTTTCGGTACGGATGTTTCGTCCAGTGAACGGTTGTATATGATTGTTAAGTATGGAACTAATGCGTCAGCATAGTCCGAAAGGAACCTAATTGGTAAACAGTACGGACCAAAAAACTTGTTTTTGTTAAGTGATTTAAGTTGCTTCACTACTCCGAGGATGTTGCCTTCTACGTTACTCATGTTGGCAACTTTTCTCGATTCGAGTTCTGGAATATTTACTTTGTCTTCTTTTGTGAAGGCATTTCGGAAGGCTGCTTTGACAACAGTGTCTTCGATAGTATGACCATCGCTATCGCGCAGAGAAGGCACTGATTGTTTCTTGCCGATAACATACCTCACATACGAGCAGTATCTCTTTGGATTTTCTGTCAGGTTTCGAGACAAAGTTTCGCTGTGGGAATCGTTATAGGCACTCGCATTGAAGTTCGCGCTTAGTTTCGAGCTTCTGTAAGGGATCGCCAATCTTGGGGGATTTTGCGCATGTTTAAATTTGGTATGCTTGTTCCGTTGTTTCTGCGACAGTGTTCTAACCCGTTTTGTGAACAAAGGAGGATCAGCTCCGTCGTTTATTTGGTAATATTTGGTATAATTTTGGAGAACGCAGCGTTGGCTGTTCGTGAGAGGATGCGGATACAACATAACGGTGCACCGGCTCTTATCAGTGAAGATGTCCGCAATCATCTCAGTGCTGTATTTCCTGGTCTATCGACTGGAAGGGGATGTCCTACACCGTGGCCTGCGATGTCCCATGACCTGAACACCTTGGCTGTTTCTTATGGGGATGTCTAAAGTCACTTGTATACGAGACTCCAGTGGATACGGAGATGGAATTAGTTGCTAGAATTGCCACTGCCTGTGATGTTATTCGGAACACACCAGGGATGTTTGCCTGGGTGCGCCATAATCTTGTTCGCCGATATCGTGCTCGCATTGGGGTTGATGGCCGTCAGTTTCAGCACACTTTGCAAGATAAGGTACAGTGTGGGTGACGGTATTTGCAGTTAACTGTAACTAATGTAAATAAAGAAGTAAACGGTAATCCGATTTTATTCCTATTATGTTCTTAAGCTGGCTTCTCGGAACCCAGGTTCCCGACCCCAAATTGCTTACAGCAGCATCCTCTATGTCCTGTTAAATTTTCGCGCGGCCTTACGGAAGTACCCTGCGTGCTGGGTGTCCGTAACTGAAGTTCCAGTTTCCAAACGCTGTAGAAACAGAGCCACTGCTCAGAATGACGCCGAATTGGAAGAGCCTATTATGACGCAAGAGAAAAGGAAGTGGAAAAAAATTAACGAAAATTTCACCAATAGATGGCTTTGTAAGCGGCAGAATACGCACACCAACAGTTTCGTTCCGAGACGCCCAGCATGCCAAACTCCATGAAGGATCATGTGCTGCTATTTTACAGAAACAGTGACTGTGCACCAGTAGCCCTGTTGAATTTCCGGACACCCAGAGGCACGAAAAAATGCACTGGTCCGATGTCTACTAAGGGTCAGAAGAAAATGATTACGGAATTCGAGAAAGACAGGTTCTTTAGAAGTACAGTGTGGGAGGAAAGCAGTGGGTTCGACGTGTGTCCGAGTTATGGCCACAGCACTGTAGAGGGCGTGCAGCGGTGGTGCGAAGTCATACTGCCCGAACGTTGGACGCGCCTGCCAGCACAGTTGTAGGTAGGTATGTTCAGGTTTTTATGTTGGTAACGCCACGTAGCGCTCGGTATGAGAATCACTGACTGTGCTGCGTGCAGTCTGTGGCTGGTCTGCATTGTTGAAATTTTTGCTATTGTAGTGTTGGGCAGTTGGCTGTGAACAGCGCGTAGCGTTGCGCAGTTGGAGGCGCAGTTGGAGGTGAGCCGCCAGCAGTGGTGGACGTGGGGAGAGAGATGGCGGAGTTTTTAGAGCGGATGATCTGGACGTGTGTCCATCAGAAAGAGTAAATTTGTAACACTGGATGTCATCAACTGATATACAGGGTGTTACAAAAAGATACGGCCAAACTTTCAGGAAACATTCCTCACACACAAAGAAAGAAAATGACTTATGTGGACATGTGTCCGGAAACGCTTAATTTCCATGTTAGAGCTCATTTTATTACTTCTCTTCAAATCACATTAATCATGGAATGGAAACACACAGCAGCAGAACGTACCAGCTTTGTTACAGGAAATGTTCAAAATGTCCTCCGTTAGCGAGGATACATGCATCCACCCTCCGTCGCATGGAATCCGTGATGCGCTTATGCAGCCCTGGAGAACGGCGTATTGTATCACAGCCGTCGACAATACGAGCACGAAGAGTCTCTACATTTGGTACCGTGGTTTCATAGACAGAAGCTTGCAAATGCCCCGATAAATAAAAGTCAGGAGAGCGTGAAGACCATGGCCGGCCCGCCTCTACCAATCCATCGGTCACCGAATCTGTTGTTGAGAAGCGTGCGAACACTTCGACTGAAATGTGCAGGAGCTCCATCGTGCATGAACCACATGTGTCGTACTTGTGAAGCCACATGTTCTAGCAGCACAGGTATAGTATCTCGTATGAAATCATGATAACGTGCTCCATTGAGCTTAGACTGAAGAACATGGGGCCCAATCAAGACATAACCAACAATGCCTGCCCAAACGTTCACAGAAAATTTGTGTTGATGACGTGACTGCACAATTGCGTGCGGATTCTCGCCAGCCCACACATATTGACTGTGAAAATTTACAATTTGATCACGTTGGAATGAAGCCTCATCCATAAAGAGAACATTTGCACTGAAATGAGGATTGACAAATTGTTGCATGAACCATTCGCAGAAGTGTACCCGTGGAGGCCAATCAGCTGCTGATAGTGCCTGCACACCCTGTACATGGTACGGAAACAACTGGTTCTCCCGTAGCACTCTCCATACAGTGACGTGGTCAACGTTACCTTGTACAGCAGCAACTTCTCTGACGCTGACGTTAGGGTTATCGTCAACTGCACGAAGAATTGCCTCGTCCATTGCAGGCGTCCTCGTGCTTCTAGGTCTTCCCCAATCGTGAGTCACAGTCTGTAATGTTCCGTGCTCCCTAAGACGCCGATCAATTGCTTTGAACGTCGGGACACATCCGTTCTGGAAATCTGTCTCGATACAAACGTACCGCGCCACGGCTATTGCCCCGTCCTAACCCATACATGAAATGGGCATCTGCCAACTCCGCATTTGTAAACATTGCACTGACTGGAAAACCACGTTCGTGATGAACACTGACGAAACTAAAATGAGCTCGAACATAGAAATTAAGCGTTTCCGGACTCATGTGCACATAACATATTTTCTTTATTTGTGTGTGAGGAATGTCCACTGTTCAAAGTGCCGTCAATGAGAACAAGAGGTGACCGAGACGTGCAACCGATGGCACCCCACACAATCACGCCGGGTGATACGCCAGTATGGCGATGACGAATACACGCTTCGAATGTGTGTTCATCACAATGCCGCCAAACACGGATGCGACCATCATGAGGCTGTAAACAGAACTTGGATTCATCGGAACAAATGACGTTTTGCCATTCGTGCACTAAGGTTCGTCGTCGAGTACAACATCGCAGGCGCTCCTGTCTGTGATGCAGCGTCAAGGATAACCGCAGCCACGGTCTCCGAGCTGATAGTCCATGCTGCAGCAAACGTCATCGAACTGTTCGTGCAGATGGTTGTTGTCTTGCAAACGTCCCCATCTGTTGACTCAGGGATCGAGACGTGGCTGCACGATCCGTTAGAGCCATGCAGATTTTACCTGTCATCTCGACTACTAGTGATACGAGGCCGTTGGGATCCAGCACGGCGTTCCGTATTACCGTCCTGAACCCACAGATTCCATATTCTGCTAACAGTCATTGGATCTCGACCAACGCGAGCAGCAATGTCGCGATACTATAAACCGCAATCGCGATCGGCTACAAACCGACATTTATCAAAGTCGGAAATGTGATGGTACGCATTTCTCCTCCTTACACGAGGCATCACAACAACGTTTCACCAGGCAACGCCGGTCAACTGCTGTTTGTGTATGAGAAATCGGTTGGAAACTTTTTTCATATCAGCACGTTGTAGGCGTCGCCACCGGCGTCAACATTGTGTAAGTGCTCTGAAAAGCTAATCATTTGCATATAACAGCATCTTCATTCTGTCGGTTAAATTTCCGCGTCTGTAGCACTTCGTGGTGTAGCAGTTTTAATGGCCAATAGTGTACATACAGATATACAAAGCGGTAGGCTCATCACAGCTAGAGCGAAAGAAATTATTGCTTTATGTAATTGACAGCTAGGAACTCGAAACATATGGGCATTGTTTAGTATTGATGCTATATTAAGATACATCGTAGTATAACAACCAAAATTCATGAGAACATCATAAGCAGTGGTTGGTACTGTAGGGGGGGGGGGGGGGGGGAAGGGGCCAGGGTTGGAAGAGTGGGGGAGGGTTAGGTAGAGGGTGAAGAAGACGTAGGGAGAGATAATGTGGTCCACAATGTATAACTGTTGTACAATCATGCAGATCACTACATTACCTTTATTCTGGCCATACAGTGTAGATCTGAGGACGGCAGCTAGTTACTGTCGAAACGGGTCATGGAATAAACTGTTTTACATCAGATGATTTTGTCCTCTTATATTAAAAATTACTTACGTGACTGACCTGAAGTTAACGTCGTAATACGACGTCATCTTCAAAAGCCTGCGAGCGATGTTTGTTTGAGCAGGCCACTGTGCGTGTTCTCGTGTGGCTGGTCGAGCTGCAGCGGCGGCTGGCGCCACAAGCGCACCAGGGGAGTGGAGACCTCGTTTTGCAACAAGACGGGGCTCCGCCACGCTTTCCTTCGGACGTTCCTGATTACCTCAGTGGCCGAACTGCCTCAACGTTAAACCGGATGTCTTTCCCACCGCCTGGCTCTTCTTCTGCAGCAGCGCCCACACTCACCTGCCTCAACTCCATGTTCGTTCTTCTGGAGGGGCTGTGTCGAATACCGGGTGTTCCTGCCTCCTCTGCCACTTGGTCTGGAAGAGTGCCACGAAAGCGCAGGTAATGCGGTCGCTGCCATCGACCGTATCGTGTCGGGATGTGCACAGCAAGAGGTTGGCTAATGTACTGATCATGGTCACAACACAAATGTTAACCGTGCTCAGCGTTCGTAATGTGAGTTAAAATCTTGGTGGGCTGCTCTATCCACTGTGTAACTTTCCCGAACGAAAATGTTTTTTTGCTGTGAACTAAACCTGGACTGGCTTCCTAATGTTAACTTCGTGTGTCTGTGCTGTTGTCCTGTACAAAGCAAGTCGTGTAATTACGGAAACGCTATCTTATTAAATGAGTCACCAAAACTATCTGAAATTATATAACTGTATTTGAATGGACCTTTACCAAAATAATCAGAAAACCTGAAACTGTATTGTGAAATTCTGTGTTGTCTTTTCAGTCATTTAACACGCCTCCTCACGAGAGTTTGTTTTCTGATTAAGTGTGTCGCAGCATTGGACTGAGCAGAACGCAGTGCCGTAAAGTGAAGCATTGCCTGCTTAGAGTACTTGTAAGTCACTGCCTTGCACTGCGGAAGCCTTTCTTTGTCCCAAAAAAGGCTCTGAGCACTGTGGGACTTAACATCTGAGGTCACAGACCCCTAGAACTTAGAACTACTTGAACCTAACTAACCTAAGCACATCACACACATCCATGCCCGAGGCAGGATTCGAACCTGCGACCGTAGCGGTCGCGCGGTTCCGGACTGAAGCGCCTAGAACCGCTCGGCCACACCGGCCGGCGCATGACAGATGTTGAATCCTTCCGGAAATTGCTCAAAATGTCAATGCCGGGCCATCAACAAGTGTCAGCGTGCGAACCATCCAACGAAACATCATCGATGTGGGCTCTCGGAGCCGAAGATCCACTGGTGTACTCTTACTGACTGCACGACAATGTTGGTTTGTTGCACTAGGATAGACACGAAGTTTACGACAGATTTATTTCTTATGACCTCTATCAAAGTGTTTTTGGAAAGCCTTTAAAGTTATTAAAACGTGAAATGTGGTGAAAACGTACGTGCTGTATGCTTCTGCATGATGAAATCGCCCAGTGTTTCTGCTTCTGAATTACGTAATTAACACACTGGTGGACGTGCATAATGCAAATGTTGTTGAATTCCTTGAAAAACATCTTACACCATACCATTGTCTCTTTAATGTCAGCAGACCCATAAACATTAACAAAGCGTGGTCCAGCATAACATAAAAATTGCTAGATCTTACAATCGTAGAGATTTACAGATGTTGCGAGAGTGTTTTGGCTTAGTAATATATGTATGTGCTTGTGCAATCGAACTGATTTACAAAATGAAACAAGAAGTAACATTATTTACAATAGTTTCTAATATGATAAATGGTTAGCATTACTCATACAAAGGTTATATATAGACAAAACCAAACAATGTGTACAGTACGTAAGCAGAAAAGGTACGTTTTCTATTACAGTGATAGATTCAAAAGGTTCAAGTAGCTCTGAGCACATGGGACTTAACTTGTGAGGTCATCAGTCCCCTAGAACTTATAACTATTTAAACCTAACTAACCTAAGGACATCACACACATCCATGCCCGAGGCAAGATTCGAAACTGCGACCGTAGCCGTCACGCTGTTCCAGACTGTAGCGCCTAGAACCACTCGGCCACCCCGGCCGGCTTACAGCTATTGGGTGACAATTATTGAACTATATGAAAAAAACATAAATTAGTTACGAACTAAAGCGTGCACACACTTTATTCAACATGTGAATGCTACTACAGATATTGGGATTTAGGTTATGACGTGTTCTATTTGACTGTCATCATTGGCGATGATGTGGTGCAGACGAATAGTGAAATTCTGCGTGACCCGCTGAAGAGTCGGAATATCGATGTTGTCGATGACCTCCTCAATGAATGTTTTCAGCTGATCAATGGTTTTGGTGTTATTGCTCTACACCTTGTCTTTAATATAGCCCCAGAAAAAGGAGTGCAAGTACTGAGATTCGGAGAATATGGTGAGCAATCGAGGCCTATGCCAGTGGCCTCTGGATACCCCAGAGCTAGAGCCAGAATGCGGTCTCCAAAGAGCTCCTCCAGAATATCAAACACTCCTGCTTCGATGGGGTCGAGCTACGTCTTGCATGAAACATATCCTGCCGAAATCAAGGTCGCATTGGATGATCGGAATGTAATAATCTTCCAAAACCTTCACGTACCGCTCGCTAGTCACCGTGCCATCAAGGAATACCGCACCGATTACTCCGTGACTGGACACTGCACACCACACAGTCACCCGCTGAGGGAGAAGACACTCGATTCTCAGTCCCCCAAATGCGCCAGTTTTGCTTATTGACGAACGCTTCCAAATGAAAGCGGGCTTTGTCACTAAAGCAAACCACAGTACGCATGCTAATTCCCATCATGCCCCGCGGCCAACCGTGCATTTGAAATATCTAACACAAACCGTTCAGAAGTTATGACGAGTTTATTTCATATAGTTCAATAATTGTCACCCTGTAAATTTCAACACGGAATCTTTGATTGTACTTTACATTATAAATAGTAATGGTTTTAATACACCAGTCATAAACGTTATAATATTACAGCCACGGCTGTGAAAAAAAAAAAAAATATTTTCGACAAAACAGTGTCACCCTTTAGAACCTAATGAGTACTTCCCGTTGACCTAGTGTCGTGAAACACGGCAGGAAGCAAGGTTCGACAGAACAAGGAAACGGAAAGATAGTCTGAAACATGTTGATCTGTAGGTCTGTAATTACGAGGGTACTCCCAAAAGTAAGGTCTCCTATTTTTTATATGTACATAGACCTGTTTATTTCTATAATGGTTAACATCAGTTTACAGCTTACACATTTAGCTATTTTCCGACTCAATCACCATTTCTGTCGATGCATTTTTGTAAACCCTGAGGCAGTTTTTGTATGTGCATGTAACACCAGCTCGCTGGCATGCTGTTCAGGAAGTTACGAACCTTTTCTTTCACCTCGTCGTCGGAGTTGACTTGCTTTCCGGCCAAATATTCTTTTAACCTAGGGAACAGGTGATAGTCACTGAGTGCCAAGTCAGAACTATAGGGTAGGTGGTTGATTATGTTCCACAGAAATTTTTACAGGAGAGCAACGGTTTGCCGAGCGATGTGTGGGCGAGCGTTGTGTGGGCGAGCGTTGTCATGGAGAATGTGTACGCCCTTGCTCGACATTCCTCTTCCCCAGTTCTGAATTGCCCGTTTGACTTTTTTCATTGTATCACAGTACCTGTCAGCGTTAATTGTGGTCCCAGCGATTCAGCTCCGACGACGAGGTGAAAGGAGAGGTTCATAACTTTCTGAACAGCATCGCAGCGAGTTGGTATGACATGGGCATACGAAAACTGCCACAGCATCTACAAAAATGCATCGACAGAAATGGTGGTTATATCGAAAATTTTGATAAATAATCAGCATTGGCGGCTGAAGACTTCCGGCATAAGAAGTCAGCCTCATTCTGCCAACGGCCTTGTCAAAGAGGGCGGAGGGGCGGATAGAGGTTCAGGGCACTCTCTTGTCCTAGGGGTGGGAAATTGCCCCTAAAGGCGGAAGAATCAGCAATGATCAACGACATGAGGGTGCAGAAGGCAATGGAAACCACTGCATTAAAGACACGTAACGTGTATCCACAAGACATGTGGCCTGTAGTTGAAGAAGTGTCATGATGATCTCTCAATTGGCAAAAGATTCCGGAATAGTTCCCCATTCGGATCTCCGGGAGGGGACTGCCAAGAGGGAGGTTACCATGAGAAAAACATTTAATAATCAACGAAAGGATAATGTTCTACGAGTCGGGGCGTGGAATGTCACAAGCTTGAACGTGGTAGGGAAACTAGAAAATCTGAAAAGGGAAATGCAAAGGCTCAATCTAGATATAGTAGGGGTCAGTGAAGTGAAGTCGAAGGAAGACAAGGATTTTTGGTCAGATGAGTATCGGGTAATATCAACAGCAACAGAAAATGGTATAACAGGTGTAGTATTCGTTATGAATAGGAAGGTAGGGCAGAGGGTGTGTTACTGTGAACAGTTCAGTGACCGGGTTGTTCTAATCAGAATCGACAGCAGACCAACACCGACAACGATAGTTCAGGTATACATGCCGACGTCGCAAGCTGAAATGAACAGATAGAGAAAGTGTATGAGGATATTGAAAGGGTAATGCAGTATGTAAAGGGGGACGAAAATCTAATAGTCATGGGCGACTGGAATGCAATTGTAGGGGAAGGAGTAAAGAAAAGGTTACAGGAGAATATGGGCTTGGGACAAGGAATGAAAGAGGAGAAAGACTAATTGAGTTCTGTAACAAGTTTCAGCTAGTAATAGCGAATACCCTGTTCAAGAATCACAAGAGGAGGAGGTATACTTGGAAAAGGCCGGGAGATACGGGAAGATTTCAATTAGATTACATCTTGGTCAGGCAGAGATTCCGAAATCAGATACTGGATTGTAAGGCGTACCCAGGAGTAGATATAGACTCAGGTCACAATATAGTAGTGATGAAGAGTAGGCTGAAGTTCAAGACATTAGTCAGGAAGAATCAATACGCTAAGAAGTGGGATACGGAAGTTCTAAGGAATGATGAGATACGTTTGAAGTTCTCTAACGCTATAGATACAGCAATAAGGAATAGCGCAGTAGGCAACACAGTTGAAGAGGAATGGACGTCTCTAAAAAGGGCCATCGCAGAAGTTGGGAAGGAAAACATAGGTACAAAGAAGGTAGCTGCGAAGAAACCATGGGTAACAGAAGAAACACTGCAGTTGATTGATGAAAGGAGGAAGTACCAACATGTTCCGGGAAAATCAGGAATACAGAAATACAAGTCGCTGAGGAATGAAATAAATAGGAAGTGCAGGGAAGCTAAGACAAAATGGATGCATGAAAAATGTGAAGACATCGAAAAAGATTTGATTGTCGGAAGGACAGACTCAGCATACAGGAAAGTCAAAACAACCTTTGGTGATATTAAAAGAAACGGTGGTAACATTAAGAGTACAACGGGAATTCCACTGTTAAATGCAGAGGAGAGAGCAGAAAGATGGAAAGAATACATTGAAAGCCTCTATGAGGGTGAAGATTTGTCTGATGTAATAGAAGGAGAAACAGAAGTCGATTTCGAAGAGATAGGGGATCCAGTATTAGAATCGGAATTTAAAAGAGCTTTGGAGGACTTACCGTCAAATAAGGCAGAAGGGATAGATAACATTCATCAGAATTTCTAAAATCATTAGGGGAAGTGGCAAGAAAACGACTATTCATGTTGGTGTGTAGAATATATGAGTCTCGCGACATACCATCTGACTTTCGGAAAAGCATCATCCACACAATTCCGAAGACGGCAAAAGCTGACAAGTGCGAGAATTATCGCACAATCAGCTTAGCTTGACAGCTCATGCATCGAAGCTGCTTACAAGAATAATATACAGAAGAATGGAAAAGAAAATTGAGAATGCGCTAGGTGACGATCAGTTTGGCTTTAGGAAAAGTAAAGGCGCGAGAGAGGCAATTCTGACGTTACGGCTAATAATGGAAGCAAGGCTAAAGAAAAATCAAGACACGTTCATAGGATTTGTCGACCTGAAAAAAGAGTTCGATAATATAAAATGGTGCAAGCTGTTCAAGATTCTGAAAGAAGTAGGGGTAAGCTATAGGGAGAGACGGATCATATACAATATGTACAACAACCAAGAGGGAATAATAAGAGTGGACGATCAAGAACGAAGTGCTCGTATTAAGAAGGGTGTAAGACAAGGCTGTAGCCTTTCGCCCCTACTCTTCAATCTGTACATCAAGGAAGCAATGATGGAAATAAAAGAAAGGTTCAAGAATGGAATTAAAATACAAGGTGAAAGGATATCAATGATACGATTCGCTGATGACATTGCTATCCTGAGTGAAAGTGAAGAAGAATTAAATTATCTGCTGAACGGAATGAACAGTCTAATGAGTACACAGTATGGTTTGAGAGTAAATTGGAGAAAGACGAAGGCAATGAGAAGTAGTAGAAATGAGAACAGCGAGAAACTTAACATCAGGCTTGAGGGTGACGAAGTCAATGAAGTTAAGGAAGCTAGGCAGTAAAATAACCAATGACGGACGGAGCAAGGAGGACATCAAAAGCAGACTCGCTATAGCAAAAAAGGCATTTCTGGCCAAGAGAAGTCTAGTAATATCAAATACCGGCCTGGAGTACAGCATTGTATGGTAGTGAAACATGGACTGTGGGAAAACCGGAACAGAAGAAAATAGAAGCATTTGAGATGTGGTGCTATAGACGAATGTTGAAAATTAGGTGGACTGATAAGGTAAGGAATGAGGAGGTTCCACACAGAATCGGAAAGGAATATGTGGAAAATACTGACAAGGAGAAGGGACAGGATGATAGGACATCTGCTAAGACATGAGGGAATGACTTCCATGATACTAGAGGGAGCTGTAGAGGGCAAAAACTGTAGAGGAAGACAGAGATTGGAATACGTCAAGCAAATAATTGAGGACGTAGGTTGCAAGTGCTACTCTGAGATGAAGAGGTTAGCACAGGAAAGGAATTCGTGGCGGGCCGCATCAAACAAGTTAGTAGACTGATGAAAAGAAAATAAATCGAAAAATAGCTAAATGTTCAAGCCGTAAACTGATGTAACCGTTGTAGAAATAAACAGGTCTATGTAGTTATAAAAAATACGAGATCTTACTTTTGGGATCACCCTCGCACATTGCACAACAATATTTCTTTTTCTACTTGCTATCCGACTCCAAACTTCGTCTCTAAGGCCTTGGAAGTACGGAGACCGATATTTTACCAGTATCGGTGTCGATAACTCGCAAAAATCGTTGAGATTTTCTGTTTCCGGGATGGATGAACTGTGAACGTACATAATTACGTTTGTGCGAATCGCACACAGCGCTATTCCTTCTCGCAGTTGGCCAACTATTTCAGCATAACCACAGCGCCTAAAACCACACTCGTTCCCTCCCCAGATGTGTGTCCCGTTCCATTACGCCCTTTGCTACTGACCAAGGCGTCGTATCCTGTCGACGTGAGCTTGATAGGAGGCAGTTCCTCTTCCTCCCTGTCGAGGCAGAGACGAACGCGGCGTAAGGCAGTCGGTAAATGGGGGAACTGCCCCGTGGCGCAATCGTGGGCGGCGGGAAAAGGGCGCCACATCTGCGACAATAGGTGGGGGAAAGCAGGGGGAGGGGGGGAGGGGTACGGCGAACGCGTGGAAAAGTCTTTCAGCGGAGGACGATCACCAAACCACACAGATAGCTGGTGGCCGCGGCGCCTTAAGAACTTGTCCAATGTGCTGCCGGTATCTTGGTTCTTGCAGCCGTAGCTTTCACTGTTATTTCACACGGAAGTGTCGCGACCACGTTAGTTCGTCGAGGAAAGGAGTGGTCACGTGGAAGAACTTTTGCGCCACAGGGGCCCGTATAACGACATAATCGATGTATTCGAGAGGCAACAGAGTACAAGGAGTTAAGTCGAAAATAGTGCTTCCAGCTAGAGGGACACGTGGTCGGCAAATACGTCCGGAAGTCCCATCAAAGGACTGGTGTAAGAAAAGCAGTGTTACAAGCAGGATATGCAGGGTGATCCAGAAGGTTGCGCATAAACTGAAAGAGCTGGCAGAGGACTCAAAGTACGGTAACGTCGGAGGAGGAACTTACGGTCTTGCAAGTAATCCTGAGCCAGTGAAAACTGTGGAATGTCGGAGAAAAAAATGCAGACAGTCAATGAACTCCAGCTCGCAAGTTCATGAAAAATACTGTGCAGCTTATCCAGCAGTATTGTACGGTAACAGGAAAATTTCTCGTATGTGATCATGGCGGACTCCACCAAGTACAAATGGCATCGCACATTCCAGACACTGCAACCATCCTGAGGAGAAGTGTTTCTTTGCCGGGAACTTATGTCACGCACACGAGGCATTCGATATGTCGTACCCACCTCGACACACACACACACACACACACACACAAGGCTTCACTACATGGGAACGAGTTGGCCACGCTCTTGGACCTCCCTTTCCGATGCAGCGCCTGGGATATGTGACACTGATACGTCCACGTACTTGCACAGAAAGTTATGTAGAACCTCTTTCTAGTTGCATCCTGCAGTACGTACATAGAAACTGTAGATAATCTTCGCTGAGCTTAAGGTAGTTTCTCTGGCTCTTTACTATTTGCTTTGTTTTATTATTACTCGGTAACAACTAATATATGAAATAAAATATGTTGCTAAGAAAAGAGCCCCGAAATACCTTTTAGTGATGCTGAGCTGTGGCTTTCTTTGGATCATTAATATTCAACAAACAAAATATATTATGTTCTTATTATTCTGGATCTGGCTTTCTATTAAAGGAACATTTTTTCGTTACTGTAACTCGCTACAAAGTTCAACATATCTTCCTTACTTTACAGTTATTGAAAAGGTTAATGAAAATTACTTCGTTATCAATACTGATGTTACAGTACGCAATGATTGTTCACCGTCAAAATTTTGCAGTGGATTTTTGTTAACAGTAAAACACCGATAAGTACCACCACTAACACGAGAACATGAGACTATCGTCATAGAAAAAGATGTTTTTACTATAAGGTTGGCCACACCAGAACTAGGCACAGCAAGATTTCTTTTATGTCATGAAGGTAAATTATCTTTTTGCACTGTTAATACTATATTATCAGCAGCCCGCGTCAACCTGTAAATCACATCATAGAATCTGCTGCTCTGCTCTGCAATTCCGAAAGCTGAAAGAAATAATTTTAGTTCACTATTACCCGTCCGCTTCTTTGCGGTATAATTGGTTTCATTTAATGGAGTTGGAATGTGCCGCGGCAGCGGCTCGTTCGTTCCTAGCGCAGCCCTGCACCACGAATAATATTCAAATAGCTGAAAATGTCTTAAAGAGATGGGATAAAATACCAGGCAAGCTTATTACAAATCATAATGCAAGGTTTCACTAAGTAACTCTATTCAAAACAGTTAAACAGATGAAGTTATTACACACCTTTCCGAAGCTATGTCTAATGGCGTCCCTCTCACAATCTTGACAAAAGAATGCTACGCAAGCGTACAATATAACGTCATAGGCTCTTCCTACTGTCGTAACTCCGAGAAGACGACACAGAAATTAATGTTCGTTCTGTACTGTTTATACTAGTCACATAGTCACATATTCTCATCTTTGTTCGATATTTAATAAGTATCGTCTGTGGCGGTTTCAGTATTCGCCGACACAGATATTATCTAAAATAAAAAAAATAAAATAAAACAGTACATAATTCTATACCAGAACACAACATGACACATAATGCTTTCTCTTTATTACATAATATGTCTTTTGCTAAGAGACGTTCCAGTAGGTGTGCACTGATTGTTCTTCCTGGCATTTCAAACATTTCATTGGCTCAGGATTACTTCCAAGACCATAAGCTTTGATAACTGTGACTGAAAGTTTAGTTTCACTAAATTCAATTGTTCCTGCACATCATTCTATGACTTGTTCAGTGCAGTATTTTGATACGTCAATACATTCAAAACGACTCTGTTTACCGCGTATGAGGCCCATCCCCTACTCTACAAACAGCTCCTTATCTGCATCCCAGTACAGAATGCCTTTGAATCGTCACGTTCTTTATATGGTGTTCTGATACACCAATAATCTCAGAGTCAACATCTGTAAGCATTTTGCATAATTTCACTCTCGTATGACATACGGCATTGTATTATGGGTAACTATCTCATTTACAAAGCGTATTTGCGGCTCTGACTGTTCTAGCGATACGTGGTGTAACTTCAGGAAAATCTTGTCGACCCCAGTTCATCTTAGAAAACATTCTGAGGTCAAACCTAACGAGGGATATCTCGAACGGAACCACCTCCTCCACGCCAACAAGCATGGATTCCTACAGAAACGACTGAGAAAAATCCAACTCGCCCTTTTCTCACATGTTGTTGTTGTGGTCTTCAGTCCTGAGACTGGTTTGATGCGGCTCTCCATGCTACTCTATCCTGTGCAAGCTTCTTCATCTCCCAGTACTTACTGCAACTTACATCCTTCTGAATCTGCTTAATGTATTCGACTTTTATCCTCCACGCTGCCCTCCAACGCTAAATTTGTGATCCCTTGATGCCTCAGAACATGTCCTACCAACCGATCCCTTCTTCTCGTCAAGTTGTGCCACAAACTTCTCTTCTCCCCAATTCTATTCAATACCTCCTCGAAAGGTTCTATTCTCTTGCTGTCAAAACAATTTATCGTCCATGTTTCACTTCCGTACGAATACTTTCAGAAACGACTTCCTGACACTTAAATCAATACTCGATGTTAACAAATTCCTTTTCCACAGAAACGCTTTCCTTGACATTGCCAGTTTATATTTTATATCCTCTCTACTTAGACCATCATCAGTTATTTTGCTCCCCAAATAGCAAACGTCCTTTACTACTTTAAGTGTCTCATTTCCTAATCTAATTCCCTCAGCATCACCCGATTTAATTCGACTAAATTCCATTATCCTCATTTTGCTTTTGTGATGTTCATCTTATAACCTCCTTTCAAGACACTGTCCATTCCGTTCAACTGCTCTTCCAAGTCCTTTGCTGTCATTGATAGAATTACAATGTCATCGGCGAACCTCAGTGTTTTTATTTCTTCTCCATGGATTTTAATACCTACTCCGAATTTTTCTTTTGTTTCCTTCACTGCTTGCTCAATATACAGATTTAATAACATCGGGGAGAGGCTACACCCCTGTGTCACTCCCTTCCCAACCACTGCTTCCCTTTCATGTCCTTCGACTATTATTACTGCCATCTGGTTCCTGTACAAATCGTAAATAGCCTTTCGCTCCCTGAATTTTACCCCTGCCACCTTTAGAATTTGAAAGAGAGTGTTCCAGTCAACATTGTCAAAAGCTTTCTCTAAGTCTACAAATGCTATAAACGTAGGTTTTCCTTTCCTTAATCTAGCTTATAAGGTAAGGCGTAAGGTCAGTATTGCCTCATGTGTCCCTACATTTCTACAGAATCCAAACTGATCTTCCCCGACGTCGGCTTCTACCAGTTTTTCCATTCGTATGAAAAGAATTCGCTTTAGTATTTTGCAGCTGTGACTTGTTAAACTGATAGTTCGGTAATTTTGACATCTGTCAACACCTGCTTTCTTTGGGATTGGAATTATTATATTATTCTTGACGTCTGAGGGTATTTCGCCTGTCTCACACATCTTGCTCACCAGATGGTAGAGTTTTGTCACATGAGATACTGAAAGCTTAGGACGACGTCGATGAGATAGATGCAGAATTTTTTGATTTCGAAAAGTCATTAGATTCAGTACCACGTCTGCACTTGTTACCAAAAGCACGATCGGATTGGGTATCAAGCGAAAATTGTGATTGGATTGAAGATTTGTTTTAAAGGAGGAGTTGGCAAGTCAACTTCGATGGAGGGTCATCAGCACATGTACAAGTAACTGTGTGCGCTGTGCACATCCCAGTCTTCCATGATGACAACAGCCGCATTAGCTGGCTCCACACACACGTTCCTGGCTTGACAAAGATTCAGGTACGCCTACAGCCCTTGAACAGACCCACTAATCTAGGACTGTTTGGAACAGCGGGTGAGATATAGCAACCGACATCACTGCAGTTTAGCAGCTGTACGAGATCTGATCATCATCGAGTGTCTTCATCTGGATATGGCATAAATTTGAGGACTCTCTTCGTCGCTGAACTGAAACCATTATCAAGACTAGAGGCACTGTTATATTCTGGTGGAGCAATGTATTGTGTTATGGCCATTTTTTCTCCAGTATAATTATACATGGTTGTCAGAAACAGTCTGCAAAACTTGTAAGGGTATTGCAGGGGAGGTCGTTGCTGAGAAACAATTGTTAAGAAAAAAAATCGATACGTTGCGCCGTTTCGGAGTTATTTAACATCGAAATTAGCCAATCATGTCGTACCGTGCCCAAATTCACGGAACCTCCCAGAGACGGTCTCGCCAAAATCGTTACTCGTTTGGTTTCCTCAAACCGAACCAAAGTGGATTTTGCTCACCTTATTTAAATTGTAACCGGTAATCATAATTTGAACCAGTGGTAACTCACAGAACCGCATATGTCTGTGCATTACAGCATTTTAGCGCGTGCAATATTTCAATACTAACGGCTCAACGTACGGAATATTTTTTGTTACCAGTTGTTTCTCAGCACAACTTTCCCTGCAACACCCTTACAAGCTTTTTACACTGTTTCTGACTACTCTTTATATATTTACTTCACGTATTACGGAATGGTACGGTACTATTGAATATATAATCAGTCTCGCCTTAAGGATACCAATGTTGTAGTTATACCTATCAGATACGGTTTTTTTTCTGTTTCTTGTTTTCTTTGTTAAGCGGAGTAAGGGATAACACCCAAAGAAAAGAAAAAAGAGACTACGCGCTACAAAGAAACTATCCGAATGGTGGATGTGTACATTTTCAGCAAGTACACCAAGTCTATACACGGATTTTTTCATCATTAATAACTTTTCTACAGGAGCGTGTATACTATGTAAATGGCATGTTACTATAAACATAGCTAGTCTTGTAGGTGATAACATCTCGATCGGCGGAAGATTCAAGTCCAGGAAGGGAGGCGTTTCCACAACGAACGATGGCTAGGGTAAACGAACCAGTACCAGAATTTCCAGTAGCGACATCCAGAGTAAAATTAACCCTGCAGCCACGGAAGAATATAGGTCCATTTAATATAACTACTTGGGCTGTTGCATTTCGTCCAAGTTTATTCTCGAGGCTAATAATATATTTGTAGAAAGGCATGCGGTGGCGACGTTAACGATACACACGTCGACGAGGCATCGTGTTTCAATGCTGTTGCACATAGAGCTCACAGCGGAATGGTGCCGCTGGCGTGCACTGATCGCTTATATAGGAGATGAGTGATCTTGCTTACGCGCTACAAAGGAACAATGTGAATGGTGGATGTGTTTTACATGTACAGAAAAACAAACCAATACAGTTTCAGAAAAATTGAATGATTTATTCAAGAGACAGAGCTTCACAAACCGAGCGAGTTAGTAACGCGCTGTCTCACCTCTGGCCCCTCTGCAGTCAGTTATTCCGCGTTGCACTGATTGGTAAGAGTTATCGGATGTGCTCCTGCGATATATCGTGCCAAATTCTGTCCAATTCCTGCGATATGTCATCAGAATCCCTGCACGGTTGGGAGGCCCTGCCCATAATGCTCCAAACGTTCTCAACCGAGGAGAGATACGGCGACCCTGTTGGCCAAGGTAGGTTTGTCAAGGGCGAAGTCGAACAGTAGAAAATCTCGCCGTGTGCGGGCGGCCGTTATCTTGTTGAAAGTCCAGGGTGACTTGCGATGAAGGACAACAAACCGGGGCGTAGAGCACCCTTGGCGTACCGCTGTGCTGTAATCGTGCAGCGGATGACAACAAAACACGTCCTGCTGTGTAAAGAGATGACGCTGTGTGGCGGGCGACAGCAAGGTCTTCACACACGCCTTCGTGAAGACAGTAACTGAGATTCCACGACGAATGTGCCTGACTCCACTGCAAACGGGCTTCTTAGTGGTCAGAGGTGTATGGCAGTCGCCGTATGGGGCGTAATCCTCGTGGTCACTGACGCCTTCCTGAGAGACAATCTCCACTCATTCCAAATTAATAATACAAGTGTAGACCAGATGTGGCTTGAATTCAAAGAAATAGTATCGGCAGCAATTGAGAGATTTATACCAAATTAATTAACAAACCACGGAGATGATCCACCTTGGTACATAAAACGGGCTAGAACACTGTTGCAGAAACAACGAAACAATCATGCGAAATTTATGGGGATCTTTTACAGAAGCTCGAAATTTAGCGCCGACTTCAATGCGACGTGCCTATAACAGTTTCCACAACGAAACTTTGTCTCTAAACCTGGCACGCAATCCAAGAGATGTCGTATGTGAGGTATGTTATCGGCAAGAAACAATCAATGCCTTCTCTGCGCGATAGCATTGGAGATACTATCGAAGACAGTGCTACCAAAGCAGAGTTACTCAACATAGCCTTTTGAAATGCCTTCACAAAAGACGACGAACTAAATATTCCAGAATTCGAATCGAGAACAGCTGCCAACATGTGTAATGTAGAAGTAAATATCCTCGGAGTACTGAAGCAGCTTAAATCACTTAATAAAACCAACTCTTCTGGTCCACACTGTATACCAATTAGGTTCCTTCCGGAATATGCTGATGCATTAGCTCCATACTTAACAATCATATAGCCTACAACCGTTCGCTCGACGAAAGATCCGTACCCAAAGATGGAAAGTTGCACAGGTCTATTCAACAAAGATAGTAATAGTAATTCACTAAATTACAGGCCCATATCGTAAACGTCGATATGTAGCAGGATTTTGAAACACATATTGCATTCGAACATTATGAATTACCTCGAAGAAAACGGTCTATTTGACACTAGTCAACATGTGTTTAGAAAACATCGTTCCTGTGAAACGCAACTAGCTCTTTATTCACATGAAGTGTTCAGTGCTATTGACAACGGACTTCAGATCGATTCAGCATTTCTGGATTTCCGGAAAGCTTTTGACATTGTACAACACTAGGGGATTGTAGTGAAATTCCGTGTTTACGGAATATCGTCTCAGTTGTCGGCCCTCTGCTGTTCCTTATCTATATAAACAATTTCGGAGAGAATCCGAGCAACCGTCTTCGGTTGTTTGCAGATTACGCTGTCATTTATCGACTAATAAAGTCATCAGAAGATCAAAACAAACTGCAAACGATTTAGAAAAAATATCTGAATGGTTGTAAAAGTGGCAGTTGACCCTAAATAACGAAAAGTGTGAGGTCATCCACATGAGTGCTAAAAGGAAGTCATTAAACTTCGGCTACACCATAAATCAGTCTAATCTAAAAGCCGTAAATTCAAATAAATACCTAGGTATTACAATTACGAACAACTTAAATTGGGAAGAACACATAGAAAGGCTAACCAAAGACTGCGTTTTATTGGCAGGACACGCAGAAAATGTAACAGAGACTGCCTACACTACGCTTATCCGTCCTCTTTTAGAACACTGCTGCGCGGTGTGGGATCCTTACCAGGTAGGATTGACGGAGAACATCGAAAAAGTTGAAAGAAGGGCAACTCGTTTTGTATTATCGCGAAATATGTTAGAGAGTGTCACAGAAATGATACAGGATTTGGGCTCGATATCATTAAAAGAAAGGCGTTTTTCGTTGCAACGGAATCTTCTCACGAAATTCCAATCACCAACTTTGTCCTCCGAATGCGAAAGTATTTTTTTGACAGCGACCTACATAGAAGGAAACGATCACCACGATAAAATAAGGGAAATCAGAGCTCGTACGGAAAGATATAAGTGTTCATTCTTGCCGCGCGCTATTCGTGATTGGAATAACAGAGAATTGTGAAGGTGGTTCGATGATCCCTGTGCCAGGCACTTAAATGTGATTTGCAGAGTGTAGAAGTAGAAATACCACTTGCACGTCGGATAGACGATGATGACGATGAATCCTGGGCGCAGAGTGTTTTCTTTTCTGACGGTTGCTCGGACCTCAACTTCTGTCATCTCTCTAGGTTCCTTCTTGGCCGTCAGTTAGACCGTCAGAGAGAACGGATCGCTAGTTCTTGCTGCTACTAAGGCGAGTACACTGTTCGTTTGTTACATATTTTTACGAGCTTCCAACAGGAGGAGTGCAGTAATGGACAGGAACTGTGATTGTTGTGTACAGATGCGAGCTGAGCTGGCGACCCTTCGGTCACAGCTTGAGGCTGCGTTGGCGTCCGCCACACAGCTTGAGGCCCCTGCCAGGGGGCGTCACTCTGGGGGGATCGGAGGCGGGGATGCGAGGGACGTCGAGCACGTGTCCTCCGATCGGTCCGCTGCTGTGGCCTCCCCGGGTACTGCTTCTACTGAGGTTGACCTCTCACCCGCGGGCGAGTGGGAGATCATTCCAAAGTCTGGCATGGAGTGAAAACCCTCTACGCAAGGATGGAATTTTGATTGGTCGTTGGTCGGCTGGTTGGTTGGTCTAGGTGAGGGGACCACCAGCGACGTCATCGGTCTATTGGATTATGGAAGGATAGGGAAGGAAGTCGGCTGTACCCTTCCAAAGGACCCATCCCAGCATTTGCAGAAGCGAATTAGGGAAATCAGAGGAAACCAATATTAGGATGGCCGGACACGGGTTCGAATCGTCGTCCTGCCGAATGCGAGTCCAGTGTGCTAACCACTGAGCCACATCGCTAGGTGAATTTGGACGAGATTGTGAAGGATCGACGTGGAGAAAGGTAAAGGAACCCGGAAGGAAACGCAGTGAATGGCGTTCAAGAAACTTCGATGGAGTGGTAGAACTGTAACGGAGACAACATCCGTGTAGGAGAGGGTATTTTGGATCGAGGTTTCATAGACGTAAAAGACGATAGAGTGCTGGATTGGCAGTATTTCTTTCGTTTCCTAATATGTGTAATTTTTGTATAAAGCAGAGACGGAGGGTTCCCGAGAGCACTGCGCGCTACACGGCTCGTGGCGAGCTGTGAAGTAGCACCTGAAGTTTACCTGATGACGTCGCAACGTTTCGTGCAGAAACGGCGTGTGTCAGGCGTTTGTTTGCGTGCCTTGCCTCCAGCGCGCGATAAACGAGTAGCGGACTCGTCAGCGAAGCCCCCCACGGCCGCTGACAGCCCAGACACGTCCACGCCACGGTCTCTCGGCTCACGCTGACCGCTGCTCAACAGGCGCTTTCTCACCACCCAGTTCGCAGGGCGACAAATTACTTCTCCTGCTGCTGATCGCTTTGTGCAACATCCATATCATACTTCAACGTGGAACACCATATCTTCCTCTTTCCTGGAGGTTACACCTTCATTGGGTTTGCTCTGTTTTTCATGATTTATTGTAACTATACCTTCTCTCGGCGTACTGAATGTTCAAGTAGCTTACGAGACTGCAGGCGGGTAACATCCTCGACATTTCGAGTTGTGAACGCTTCACCATCTTCAAGTCACAAATGAAACGAGAGACTAACGTAGCGTTGTCTGCAGAAGATAGATAAACTCCGCAATAGAAAACTCGAACTGGATTTTATTACTTACAGGTAGGAGGAATTCCTATCTGTCTCCTCCCTCCTTTCTCTCTGCCCATCTTCTTCTTCATCCTCCCCCTCTCTGCCCATTTCCTCTTTCCCCCCTCTCTGATTTTGTGCCGTCTTACAGCCAACGAAGCCTTGACTGGGAACTGCAGTCGCTTAAAATACATGGGCAGATCTGTTAGGATAATTGGCATAATGCGTATGAGCGATCTTCTCACTTGCTGGACCTTTGACGATGGTATCACTCCGCTGACAGACAGGTCCACAAAGTTTTGTATGATTCAAATTCCGTAGCACTATTTTAACCACAAGTCCATAAGCTAAGATGTGGACACCGACCACAATTAATTGGTTATGAATTATGGGTTAAGACTGAAGAAACTGCAAGAAAGTGGGAATTAAGGAGATAGGACCTGCATAAACTGAAAGAACCAGACGTTGTAGAAACAGCATTAGGATTCACAAGATCAGATTCAGAAATATGTAGGTTGCAGAAGTCGCTCGGAGATTAAAGAGCTTGCACAGGATAGGATAGCATGAAGCGCTGCGTCAAATTGGACTCGGGACAAAAGACATCAACGACCAGCCCATAAGCAGTACATACTACTTTCCAGCTAAAATTGACTGCTAGACAGGAAACCTTCCCACAAACAGTACAGCACAGGATTTTCTTCCTCTCTATCGATTTTAACAGAAAACTCGTACACTGTTGTTTCAAAAAATATATAGCGTATATTCATCTGAAAGTTTATTAGAGTGTCATGCAAAACTCTCGAGTAAATCGATCTTTAAGTTTTCAAGAACTTTATATATATTTTCGAAAATTTTGCTAGCGATAAAATCAAACGTGTGTGAAATCTTATGGGACTTAACTGCTAAGGTCATCAGTCCCTAAGCTTACACAGTACTTCACCTAAATTATCCTAAGGACAAACACACACACACACACACACACACACACACACACACACACACACACACACACACACACACGAGGGACTCGAACCTCCGCCGGGACCAGCCGCACAGTCCATGACTGCAGCGCCTTAGACGGCTCGGCTAATCCCACGCGGCCTGCTAACGATATATCCACATAATAATACAACTATATGTACGTGGAACAAAATGGTCTAATTAACTTATGTCCAGAAATGCAAGTTTTCCACGCTAGATACCATTTATTCAATCATACTTTGTTACTCGAACAACTTAGCTATTGACAAACAACTTTAACGGGTATGTAAGGAAGGGATTCATGAAAGTAGATAAGAGGAACATTCAAAAAAAGTAAGAAATATTAGTTTCAACACAGATTTTTTTAAGGGCACCCCGTATTATTTCTATGTCAGTTAAATCCCGAGAATTTGCAATTCGACTTTCACGCTTGAAATAAAAGAAACTCGCCGCTACTGCACATCCCGAGATGCTAGCGTGAAACCCACGTTACCTGTAAGAGCCACGTGATTGACGTACGTAATGTTACTTTCGCTGTTATCACGTGGGCCCAAAGTAATAACCGGGTTTCCTGCCACAAACACAGATATGTAAATAATGGTTTGTCTCTTGCGTGTTTTACTTATCTACTTTAGACACTACGGAGCTGAACCGTAGTGTGCACGTTTGTATATACCACTGTTTGTGGCAGGAAACCTAAGTTATTACTTTCGGCTTCCATGATAACCGTGAAAGTAAGATTAAGTAAATCAATCACATGGCGATCGAAATGACGTGGGATTCACGATTGCGTCTCTGAATGTGCAATATCGTGCGTTTCGTTTTATTTTTTTTATTTTTATTTATTTATTTATTTTTTTTTCACGCGTGAACTTCGCTTTCCATATTCTCAGGATGTAATTGACGTATCACGGTACAACCAACGCCATTGTTTCTGTGATTTTTCATTTTATTGATTCCGTAAGAAAGCATACAGGGTGGTCATTTAAACATAAACACGTTTTATGAAACCAATACTTGTTTTTCTTTTGGAATGCCTCATTGTGTTTACTTTCGTAAGCCCCAGCCTTACTTTCATAACCGTCAAAGAAGTTTTCCAATATCAGTTATTGTTCTAGAGATATCTGCGTTCGTTTAAATGGGCCACTCTGCATAGTAAAAATATGCACTGAAGCGCCAAAGAAGCTGATGTAGGCATGAGTATTCCACAACAGAGGTATGTAAACAGGCAGAAAACGGCGCTGCGATCGGCAACGCCTATAAACACAACAAGTGTCTGGCGCAGTTGTTACATCGATTACTGCTGCTACAATAGCAGGTTATCAAGATTCATGTGAGTTTGAACGAGATGTTACAGTCGGCACACGAACGATGGGTCTCAGCATCTCTGAGACAGCTATGAAGTAGGGCTTTTCCCTTACGGCCATTTCACGAGTGTGCCGTTAACATCAGGAATCCGGTAAAACCTAAAATCTCCGGCATCACTGCGGCCGGAAAAAGACCCTGCAAGAACGGGACCAACAACGACCGAAGGGAATCGATCAACGTGACGGAAGCGCAACCCTTCCGCCAACTGCTGCAGATTTTAATGCTGGACAATCAACAAGTGTCAGCGTGCGAACCATTCAACGAAACATCGTCGATACTTGCTTTCGGAGCCGAAGGCCCACTCGTGTGCCCTTGATGACGACATAAAGCTTTATGCCTCGCCTGGGCCCCACCAACACTGACACTGGACTGTTGATGACTGGAGACATGTTGCCTAGTCGGAAGAGTCCCTTTTCAAATTCTATGGATCGAATGGAGGTGTACGAGTATGGAGACAACCTCATGAATCCATGGACCCATCACGTCAGCAGGGTACTGTTCAAGCTGGTGGAGGATTTGTAATGGTATGGGGCGTGTGCAGTTGGAGTGATATGGGACCCCTGGTACGTCTAGATACGACTCTGACAGGTGACACGTACGTAAGCACCCTGTCTGAACACCCACATCCATTCATGTCCACAGCGCATTTCGACGGACTTGGGCAGTTCCAGCAGAACAATGCGACACCCCATACGTCCATAATTGTTACAGGGTGACTCCAGGAAGACACTTATGAGTTTAAACACTTCCGCTGGCCACCAAAATCCCCAGACGTGAACATTATTGAGTGTATCTGGGATGCCTTGCAACGTGCTGTTCAGAAGAGATCTCCATCCCCTTGTATTCTTACAAATTCATGGTGTTAGTTCCCTCGGGCACAACTTCATACATTAGTCGACTCCATGGGACGTCGTATTGCGGCACTTGTGCTTGCTCGCGGGGCCCTACACGATATTTGGCAGGTGTACCAGTTTCTTTGGCTCTTCAGTGTATAAGCTGTGAAAGGATAAAGAGGCTCGATGAACGGTGTGCTCCAAAACACTGGTGCGTGCACTAGCATTGTCCTCTTTCGGCAGAGATGCCACAGATCACCGTCTGTCCTGCTTTAGAGAGCAGACAAGCCTGTGCAGAGTCGTGGGCGTCCAACCATTTAACGCCTAGTGGTAGTTTCACTGTCCTGCTACCTCTTTCCGTAGATGCGTACGACAATAGCACGTGAGCAATCGACCAGCTTCATCGTTTTCGAGATACTCGTTCACAGGCTCTGCTAATAATAATCCGACCTTCACCAAACTCGGTTATATCAATGATTTCTTCCAATTTTATTTATTTATTTACACGTCAAGTTCCGTAGGAACAAATTGAGGGGCAAATCTCCAAGGTCATGGAACGTGTCAGTACATGAAATTACGACATAAAAGTAATAACAGATAAAAATAAAATGTTTATGAACCCGAAAAAAGTCATTCAATAAGTTTAATTAAACGCAATCAACAATACAACAAGAATCAGCTTAATTTTTCATGGAATTCCTCGACAGAATAGGTGACCCATGAGGACACTCTTCAGTTTCGATTTAAAAGCGCGTGGATTACTGCTAAGGTTTTTGAATTCGAGTGGTAGGTTATTGAAAATGGATGTAGCAGTATACTGCGCACCTTTCTGCACAAGAGTTAAGAAAGTCCGATCCGAATGCAGGTTTGATTTCTGCCGAGTATTAATTGAGGGAAAGCTGCTTATTCTTGGGATTAAGATAATATTGTTAACAGGAAATGACAGTAAGGAACATATATATTGAGAGGCCAACGTCAAAATACACAGACTCGTGAACGGGGGTCGACAAGAGGTTCGTGAACTCACACCACTTATTGTCCGAACCGCCCGTTTCTGAGCCATAAATGTCCTTTTAGAATGAGAAGAGTTACCCCAAAATATGATACCATACGACATGAGCAAATGAAAATAAGCAAAGTAGACTAATTTTCGTGTCGAACAATCCCTCACTTCAGATACCGTTCGAATCGTAAAAATGGCAGCATTGAGTCTTTGAACAAGATCTTGAACGAGGGTTTCCACGACAGCTTACTATCTATCTGAACACCTAGAAATTTTATCTGCTCAGTTTCATTAATCACATGCCTAGTATGTGAAATTAAAACGTCAGGTTTTGTGTGTTAGAAACTGTAAAAACTGAGTCTTAACGTAATTTAGCGTCAGTTTATTTTCTACAAGCCATGAACGTAGGTCATGAACTGCACTATTTGAAACCAAGTCCGTGTTGCACACAGCATTTTTTACTCAGCAAACAGAAATATTTTAGAGTTACCCTTAATACTAGAGGGCATATCATTTATATAAATAAGGAACAGGAGCGGCCCCAACACCGATCCTTGGAGCACCCCCGCCCCCCCCCCCCCCCCCTCACTTGACCGTATCCCACACCACAGCCATTTTTAGCACTGAGAATATTGACCGATTTCGGTCTGTTGCTGAAGTAAGAGATGAACCAATTGCGAGCTACCCGCCATACTCCGTAATTGTTCAACTTCTGAAGTAATATTTTGTGATCACACAATCAAATACCTTAGTTACACCCAAAACTATGCGAAGCATTCGAAACCTTATGTTTAACCCATACAGTACCTCACAGAGAAAAAGAGTATATAGCTTTTTCAGTTGTTAAACGACTTCTAAAGCCGAACTGTAAATTTTCAATAACTTTAGCAGTGACTGATGGCACTGAAATTAGTCTAAAATTATCTACATTATCTCTTTCTCCCCTTTTATAATGCGGATTTGCTACCGAGTACTTGAATCATTCAGGAAACTGACCATTCCTAAAGGAAAAATAATAAATCTGGCTGAATACAGCGCTAACATGTGCAGCACAGTACTTTAATATTCTGCTAGGAACTCCATTATAACCATGATACTCCTTAGTCTTCAGTGATTTAATTGTTGACTCAATCTTCACCATGTCTGTATGACAGAGGAGTATTTCAGACATCACTCTCGGAAAGGCATTTACTAAGAAAGTTATATGATTCCCTGTAGTAATTAAATTTTTATTTAATTCACCAGCAATGCTCAGAAAATGATTGTTAAATACTATGCACATATCTGATTTATCAGTAACAGAAATATTTTGACTGTGAACTGACTTCCTTCACAACTGACCACATGGTTTTAATTTTATGCTGTGAATTAGCTATTCTATTTGCATACCACATACTCTTTTCCTTCCTAATAACATTTTTAAACACCTTGCAGTACTGTTTGTAATAGGCTACTATAGCTTGATGACTACTTCTAACATTTTGATATAATTCCCGCGTTGTTCTACAAAATTTCTTTATCCCACTAGTCAGCCAACTGGGCTGCCCATTACTGCTAGTACACCGTTTAGAACGTTCTAATGGAAAGCAACTCCACAAGAGCAAGAGAAATGTTTTAAGGAAGGCATTACATTTATCGTCTATATTATTGGCACTATAAACATCCACTCTTGTTCCTTGACAAGTTTTAAAAATCTCTGTTGCTGTTGGATTAACTTTCCTACATAGTTTGTAATTAAATGTGACATTTGTTTGAGTACTAAAGCCTTTTAGTGTTGATATTTGTGCATCATGGTCTGAAAGGCCATCCACCCTTTTACTAACACAATGCCCATCTAGTAGTGAAGAATGAATAAAAATATTGTCAATGGCTGTGCTATTGTTCCCCTACACCCTCGCTGGAAAAAACACATTCTGCATCAGATCATATGAATTTATGAGATCTACCAACATCCTTTTTCTTGCACTATCACATACAAAATTAATATTGAAGTCACAAGATATAACTAATTTCTGGTAGTTTCTACAGAGTGAATCAAGAACCCTCTCTAGCTTGAGCACAAATGATCGGAAATCAGAGTTAGGGGACGTATAAACAACAACACTTAGAAGTTTAGTTTCACTAAATTCAACTGTCCCTGCACAACATTCAAATATCTGTTCAGTGCAGTGCCGTGATATGTCTACGGACTCAGATGGAACACTGTTTCTGACGTACATAGCCACTCCCCTACCCCGCAAGGAGCTCCTTAAAAAACAGCCAGCTAATCTGTATCTTGGTAAAGGAAGCCTCTGAACTGTCAAATTATTTAAGCTGTGCTCTGATATACCAATAATTTCAGAGTCAACATCTATAAGCAGTTTACTAACTTTATCCCTAACACCTCTTATATTTTGATGAAATATGCTAATTCCTTCTCTACTTGGAAACATTATATCCTCAGAAGGTGAGCCCTTATTTAGAGGGACTTCCTTTAAACAGATATACCTATCAGCTGACAGCAATCTAAAAAAAGGTGCAGCTCTAACACCAACTACTACAGGAATTTTCCCACCAGCACCCACTACACTGTCACCTATAAGCTTAGCCAGCCTCCCCTTCCCACACCTGTTAAGGTGCAGGCCATGTCTAGTGAAACCCGGTCTACTGACCCAATTGGCACCACTGAGATTTCACCCATGCACTCTGACATCAGTACCCTCTCGATCCTCATGTTAACGCGCCTAAAAGCCCCATTACGATGAGGCCAATCACGACGCTGAAACAGTTGCATCAAATACAAGTTAGTGCCACCACTTTGACTAGCTATCTTTACCAGGTCACCACCTACGTCATATTTCCCGTCCCTATCAAGACTGTTCCCTGCTCCACCCACTATCACTACCTGATCCTCCTTCGTCAAATTCCTATATTTGGAACCCATGTCTTCGCTAATGGCCGCTGTGGCCGAGCGGTTCTAGGCATTTCAGTCCGGAACCACGCTGCTGGTACGGTCGCAGATTCGAATCCTGCCTTGGGCACAGATGTGTGTGATGTCCTTAGGTTAGTTAGATTTAGGTAGTTCTAAGTCCAGGGGACTGATGACCTCAGATGTTAAGTCCCATAGTGCTCAGAGCCATTTGAACCATCTTCGCTAGGGTGATCCCCCTTTTATGTCTGCTCTGCTTACATACACTATGTGATCAAAAATATGTAGACACCTCAAAAAACATACGTTTTTCATAAGAGATGCATTGTGCTGCCACCTACTACCAGGTGCTCAATATCAGCGAATTCAGTAGTCGTTAGACATCGTGAGAGAGCAGAATGAGGCACTCTGCAGACTCACGGACTTCATACGTGGTCAGGTGATTGGGTGTCTCTTGTGTCATGCGTGTGCACGCTAGCTTTCCACACTCCTAAACATCCCTAGGTCCACTGTTTCCAATGTGATAGTGATGTGGAAACGTGAAGGGACACATTTAGCACAAAAGGCCGAACTCTCTTAAAAATGGCTCTAAGCACTATGGGACTTAACATCTTAGGTCATCAGTTCCCTAGAGCTTAGAACTACTTAAACCTAACTAACCTAAGGACATCACATACATCCATGCCCGAGGCAGGATTCGAACCTGCGACCGTAGCGTCGCGCAGTTCCAGACTGAAGCGCCTAGAACCGCTCGGCCACTCCGGCCGGCGGCTGAACTCTCTGTTGTCTAACAGAAACCGCCGACAGCTGAAGGGGGTCATAATGTGTAACAACCAAACGTCTATCCAGACCATCACACAGGAATTCCAAACTGCATTAGGATCCATTGCAAATACTATGAAAGTTAGGTGGGAGGTGAGAAAACTTGGCTAAGCCACACATCACGCCGGTAAATGCCAAACGACGCCTCGCTTGGTGTACAGAGCATAAACAATGAACAGTTGAACAGTGGAAAAACGCTGTGTGGAGTGACGAATCACGATAGACAATGTCGCGATCCGATGGCAGGGTGTGGGTATAGCGAATGCCCAGTGAACGTCATCTACCAGCGTGTGTAGTGCCAACAGTAAAATTTGGAGGCGGTGGTGTTCTGGTGTGGTCGTGTTTTTGATGGAGGGGGCTTGCACACCTTCTTGTTTTGCGTAGCACTATCACAGCACAGGCCTACATTGATGTTTGAAGGACCTTCTTACTTCCTACTGATGAAGAGCAATTCGGCGATGGTGATTCCATTTTCCAACACGATCGAGCACCTGTTCATGATGTGGCGGAGAGGATACAACACAATAACTTCCCTGTAATGGACTGGCCTGCAGAGAGTCCTCACCTGAATCGTCTAGGACAGCTTTGGGATGTTTTGGAACGCCGACCTCGTGCCAGGCCTAACTGACCGACATCGATACCTCTCCTCAGTGGAGCATTACCGATGGAGGGCGCCACGAACTTTTAAGTCATTTTCAGCCACGTGTCCTTGTTCTCTTGATCACATGGTGTACATTTGTTACTGTGTCACATCTCCGCAGTGCCATCAGGCTACATCCAACGTCGTCGTGGGCAGGTACACTTCTGCAGAGAGTCCGAAGACAAGATAAGGCAAATTACGGCTCGCACAGAAACCATCCTTCCAGCGCTCTATACGCTATTAAAACGGGAAGAAACGGTAATACGAGTACAAAGCTAAGTACACTCTGCCACGAACTTGACAATGATTGGCAGAGTATAGATTTCGGGATATGTCTTCATAATACGGTGTTGACTGCGTGTTTATGGCGAATGTCACAGAAAAAAAATTGGAAGAACCTGAATAAGTGCGAACTGGCCTTGCGCATCGGAGGTTCCGTTCAAACTTAGTAACGCACTATACAGACAGTTCATCCGAGCCGGGAATCGAGAACTTTGATGAGTTCTGCTTGTTATCGATATCGATATTTGCAATATTTATAAAACTGTGTTACATAAATGACCATATCCTTTGGCTGCATTAGCGGAGAACCTTAAGTTTTTTTACACTGAAAAGGGACCATGGACCTTAGTAGGCGAGACAAGTTGCAACTTGATGCGTCTATCCGTTAAGAAAAAGAGATCTCTACGGCCTGATGGACGAACAGCTGTTAACAAATGAGGAAGGAGAGTATTTCTTCGTGTGATATTCCATGATCTACATAGATGCTCCGCAAGCCACCGTGCGGTACGTCACGGAGGGTTCTATGTACATCTTGTCAGTGTGTGGGTGTTATGTTGACGAGTTGCGCAACGTATTGATCTGACAAGTACCCTTTGGCTCCTGTAAGAAGCAATATCCACCCCACACTACTACAGAAGTCAGACAGACGCTCCTAACGTACCAAAAATAAATACCTGAAAAACTTTCAGCAGTAATTATCTTCTGGAGTCGTCCACTGTAAGGAAAAGACACAAAAATATTCTACTTTCTTACATGACTAGAGGGATACTTGGGTACTGGAGTATTGCTAGTTAGTGTACGAAAAACATTAAACGAAGGAAAAATATTATTTATTGCAAGATTTAAGAAAATTAAGTGAAACTTTTATTTATAAACTGATACACAAATTTCCAGGTTCTTTTCGGAATAGGAGGTTACATCTTGCGTCCTGCTAATGACGTTTATATAAAAGTGTGGGGAAAGCCCTTTTATCCCTTTTCTTTAAGAATGTTATTTACTCGGCAGAATGGCTCAGAGCCGCACCTACTCAACTTGAATAATTATCCGACTGAATTTATCTAAGTACCGTCGAGGTTGGCCGGCCGCGGTGGCCGAGCGGTTCTAGGCGCGCAGTCCGGAACCGTGCGACTGCTACGGTCGCAGGTTCGAATCCTGCGTCGGGCATGGATGTGTGTGATGCCCTTAGGTTAGTTAGGTCTAAGTAATTCTAAGTTCTACGGGACTGATGACCACAGCAGTTGAGTCCCATAGTGCTCAGAGCCATTTGAACGGTCGAGGTTGTCGCGTGAGAAATGTAATGGAGTGACGTGAATGGAGTATATTATTTCTAATGGAGGACAGATGGGACACGTCTACTCTGTAGCGTACAATACCGTGAGCTGCGACGACTGCTGCCTGCGTCGTTCGCCGCTGAAAAATAATAAAACTCTCTCTTTCTATCTGAATTGGCCTTCGCCAATCGAACTCTCACTATGCCTGCCCTAGTCTACCTATTGGCGTGGTACACTGGTCAGATAGCCAGTCCACCGCGATGCCAATCAATGTTCGCTCACAGTAGGTAACTAATACTCTGTCTGTGTTGACACCGCACATTAAGTGTTGCGGCCAACACAGTGAACAAACAGTTAACTGCGAGCGACTCAATACAGATTATCACTCCGATTCGCTGGCGACAGAGGTGCTCTCTCAGTGCAGTACTGAGTAGAGGCTTTGCTCCTTGCTATTTGCACACACGCACGGGCGCACTCGCTCCTACTACGTGTTCCCACTACAAGAGCATCACTGGAATGACTTCCCTCCATGCAAAAAGCGAAAGGGTATATCATCCACTGCCTTTCCCTCACTCCTCTGGCTCATTGCGTCAGAAATAGTCCAAACATCAGCATTACTCTTACAAACAGGAGAATGGCGCTCCGTTTAAGCCAACCAATCCAGAAATATATAGCATCTGCGTTGGGCGTTTACTGTCCACCTGTGAGAACTCTGAAACTGTGCACAAGGTCCATCAAAGAAAGGCTTATGCTGGGGCTCTCCCAAACAATACAGCGGGTTTTGCTTTCAAGGTGAACACACAGACCATTACCCCCTCTCTCTGGCAAAAACTGTATTGGTCCCTGGGCATCGGCTGGCCGGTACAGCTGCATGCTAACTCACCCTCCTACGGACTTTCCAGCGGGCTGGTTGCCTCTGTCAAACAAAAACGCCTGTGACCGCTGTGTCTTGAATGTTTGTGTACGCCAGCCTCGACTGTTTAATCTCGGTGCACACTTGCGATTTATTTACTACATTTGCATATCGATTAAATGGAAATATGTAAAACTGAAGCTACCTTCTCGAGTTTGGCCCTGAATGAAACTTCTGAAACGTCCCCTTAGAGAAATTTATACACGACTGTGCTTAAACTGACACACAATATTTTTTAGCGCAACGAAATCTGACTTTCAGTAATCCCTACAAGAGAATGGCCATGACTAACATTAACCTATATGTTTCACAAATCGCTTACCTCACAAAAATCTTGGTTACTCGAACTACTGCAATACAGCGAGTGCCACTTCTGGCAGCTAAATAAAAGATTCAAACTACGGAAGGCACTAACTACTGATAGGCATAGTTAGCAAATGAAAGATTTTAATAGAGAACAAACAATGTATTTACCTTAATAGTCATAATATATATATCAGTTCATGACACCAATTCTTACAAATTTCAAAACTCCACCATCTCTCTCCCCACATCCACCACTGTTGGTGGCTCATCTCCAACTGCACAACGCTACGCACTGTCAGCATCCAGCTGCCGCTGCCCAACACTACAATGGCAGACAACAATGCAAACTAGCCACAGACTGCGCACAGCTCAGCCAGTGATTTTTTATACAGAGCGCTATGTGGCGTTACCAATAAGAAAACCTGAACAGCCTACTTACATAGCCCTCATGCTCCCCACAAAAAATTTTTACAAATTGTTTTGGGCAGTGGCCAATAATGATTTGATAAAATTTTTCATAATTACTATTACAAAGATATCAAATGCACACACTTATTGATACAATGTTGGTCAGAAGCTAAAATTTTCTCACAGTCCATAAAGACAGTCCTGATCGTTCATCACAGTAAAATTGCAGTGTTTTTTTCAAAGTCTGAGCAATAAAAGAAATTGCACTTGGAAGTAGTGGATTTCTAAGCAGTCTTGAAGAAGTAGTGTTGTCCTTCCAACCAAAGACAGTGCTGACTCTTGACATGCAGACAGGTAATGGGCCACAGCAGAGACAGTCGACATTGAAGACTATCGGTAGGTAGGTCATCACACAGCAGACCCACTGTAGTCCTGGTAGAGATTACTGTTGGTGGGCCACCAGAGATGCACACCCACTGCAGTCCTTGTAGAAATAATGGTATTGGTGGGTCATCAAAGGTGTAGACCCACTGTAGTCCTTGTAGAGATGGCCAGCAGCCATCTGTTTGACTGTGCAGGCGCACAATCACCATTGAAGAGTCTTGCGGATAATATAGCAAGTTCATAACCACTTGTGCACTCACAAAAATTGTTTTTGAAATGTGCTTACAACCAGCAATGCTGTTATCCAGTCTCTTACTGAATTATTAACACACGTGCAAACATTATCAGTCCCTACTTCTCACATATTGTCCATATACTATGACCAACAGAAACGTGTGCAGTGAAATGTAACTTACATGTTACTTAATTTGATGAACTGGTGTCAATTACAATTTTATAACATAAGAATACAATAACAAAGGTACAAAATATATCTATAAAGAACATAACAATACAGATAACATTTGTAGTAATAGGGGCTTTACAAAAGAATCGAAATAACAAATACATCAGTGTTACAAAAATTATGACATAAGTATATCCATAAAAGATAAGAATAACTTTTGAAACATCAACTTCACACATGAGCATTGGAACAAAACAGAATAAATAATGTGTAAACATCTTTATGAAGTAAATAACATATTATCAGAAAAATTCTACAACATAAATTTTATTAGCTAAACACATACAGACAGCAAAACACAAATTCACATAGCGTAATAACACAAAATACGGGACAGGGTTTGTTTTCAGTGTGACATTTGGTACTGCAGTCCAACCCAAAACTTCATACCATAGATCTTTCGTCTTATTTCAAAATTTGTTTCCACCAAAAAAATCCTATCCAAGCATGCTTTATGTAGTTATATGTTCACATATTTCTTACCTCATTATTTATTTTCCATTATCTTACCTCATCATTTATTTCCAAGAAAATCCTACCTAAACCTGTTGTCTCTAAACCCTACTGTTTTGTTCATATCCTATTTCGAAATACTTTTTTTTTTTTTGCCAGACCATTTTCTTATAGCTTCTCAATGCATTCCTTCCAATTCATCGCAACTCATTCTCTTATATAGTCTACCCTCTCTTAATCTAACTTAAATCTACTGAGCTCAAGTGCTAAACTAAGGGATGAGGCAATGCAGCAGCACAAAACAATTAATACAAACAGAAATGGCAAAAAAGTGCAAGTAAGCAAAGCAAGCAGCAATAAATGTAATAACCTATATCCAAATATGACAAACCCACAAGCAGAAAAAATAGTACACTAAAGACAACTACGCAGATAAGGGAAATGTATATTCACATCTTAATGCCTATGTAATTAAAGTGGTGCACCACAACTTATTCTATGTATGCAGTTCCTGTGAAGGGAAATGTCATTTTGTGCTCCCTCATTTTTTTTTGGAAGTATATCACATTATTATTATGTACTGGATCTGGATGATTCTCATCATTTCATTTCAGTATCATAAATTAAGAACTCTACAGTGTAATAATGTTTTCAAGTTTGAGGGTGTCGTATTTAGGAGCTTTCTACAAAGGAATGTCAATAGCGAGGATAATGCCCTTTTTTTTCCACCTAATGGCTTTCTGTTGTCAGACGACTACCTCTCAGCCGGGCGGCCAAAACGCATTACGTCAAGGTCACTTACCTTTCTTACTGAAATATTTATGACAGCAGTTTCCGCTACAGTGGCAGTCTCATATAAAAAATTTCACAGGTCAAGAATTTGCGTTACACATCTGTAGAAAAAAATCCTATTGTAATACATTCACGCATTTACATACATTTCATAACTCTTAAAGTACGATTCTTGGTTTCCAACCACTTTTTTCACAAACCAGAGTCCCTAGTCACTACTCATTATTCCTTACCTTATTCGTCGACACTTCTTCAATATTTCATCACAACAGATACGTAGCATAATCAAATAAGTCATATAGCATCAGCTTATTGATCATAAACATACCATAACAGCGTAATACACATCGTCATCATAACATCATAAAACCTCAGCCAAATCTCAAAATCGTCGTAGCTGCTTCCAATAATTTCAAAAACCTAAAAAAAATTCTCTGCTGACGGCAAAAGTGTCATCTGCCTCAAACGTACCTTAAAAATCATTCAAAGCTCTCATAGTATCACAATGGTTCCGAAAAAATATGAACATTTCACAAAGTACAGACAAAATTGAAATTTCATAAGTGTGAAATTATCCAACTGTGTAATTACGTAAACATCTGTCACTTATGTAGTATAATAAATGGTTTTTTCTCTCAGTTAAATGATCAGATAGCTGTGTAATTTATGTGTTAGAGAAATATGGTACCGATGTGTAAAGTTGTATAAGCAAATGCCATATTAGCTGGGCTCCTTGTGCTTGCCAAACACATGATACACAAAGTAAGCGTGTACCCCCCTGAGGATACGCTTATTGCCGTGATGAAGTAAGTACTGTACTGTAACGTATTATTGTGCTACAAAAAAGGCCGTCTCATTGTAGCTATACCACAAAGTTACTACAAAAACATGTTTTCCTTTTCAGAAGAATTCAGAAGAACTGTGGAGATATAAAACAGATACACCACAGAAGCACAACGTAAATTGTGTCACACATTAGTAGCGTCGTGATATAATCGTGTAGCTATCAAAGAAGCCTAATGCTAAGTCATCTTTAATCTCACAGAAAGTACTTCAAATAAAGAATGTCTTTTCAACTAAACCAAAATGTTGCATTAAAATCTCATTAACAGTATATGTTCTAAGTATGTAAGCCTTATAGTCGTTACGTAATCGTGCAACTAACAAGCAAGAATGTACAAATAACAACACTGTGTCGTCTGTTCACTATAACAATGCATTCGTAATTTCTGTTTAAAAATGTTCCCTAGGTTCTAGACTGGATAGTTAACTTCAAAACAATGGTGCATGGTAACAGTTTCTCAGTGTGACAAAGAAAGCATACTAGAAATGTGAAGTGAAATGTTTTATGGCAAAAACAAAGTTAAAAAGCAGATTATCTTTCAATAAACGGTTTTACATGTGAAATGTGGTGTAAACCTTTACTCTTCCTAGTACGCAGAGTTTCAACTTCAACGCAATTATCATGTGGTATACGTGGAATTCTGTAAGGTCCATTGTAAACTAGAAAGAATTTGCGACTCAAGTGTTTCTTCTTATGTGACAATGAATGAGCTTTAATGAGAACTTTCTGACCAATATATAATTTCTTTGCATTTGCTTTACCGTGTAATTTTCTCCTTTGTCTGCAGCAGAATTTATATTTTTAATAGCCAAATCAATTATGTCTTTGTGTCGAAGTTTACGTGTATTCGGAAAAGGTACAAGCTCTCTGATTCTGTTCAGTGGTTCTTTATTCTTCAGTACAAGAACAGGTGGTAAAGCAGTGGAGTCATGAGGCATTTCATTCAGCACGTTTTGAAATAAGTGTAAATATCTGTCCCAATGCTGATGCTTTCTGTGACAATAAAGTCTGCAAAGCTTATTGATTTCTTTCATAATCCGTTCAGACGGGTTACAATGTGGTAAGTACAATGAAATAAAAACAGATTTGATTTTATGGTTACGAAGCATGCGTGACCAAACAGCAGATCTGAATTGCGGTCCATTATCTGAAATTACTTTACTAACGTGTCCAACTTCACGTAAGAAATTTCTAACAAAGGCGTTGGATATAGACCGTCCAGTGGCTTTACGTAACGGAGTGAAAGAAACAAATTTTGAAGTAAGTTCAACAGCGACTAGAACGTACGAAAATCCATTAGATTGTCTAACAAGAAGTCCCAAGAGATCAACAGCAGCAAATTCTTTTAATTTAGAAGGAATGATAGGAAACAATGGAGCACGATGTGAGACGGTAGATGGTTTCGCCTTTTGACAAAGTTTACAAATAGACAAGACTCTTAGAATTCTCTTTTCCATATTGTTAAAATAACAAGTCGTTCGAAGAATATGATAACATTTTCGTGGACCAAAATGTGCATAGCTGAAATGAATGTACCAAATGAGCTTATTAACGAAATCGTCTGGAATGCAAAGTACCCATAGCTTGTCATCAACAGTGCAGCGTTTGAAGAGTATGTTGTTCCTAACCAGATAATAATGCCGAATCTGTGTGTGTGTCTTTTCATGCCTGTTACTTTTGATGTCTTTCCAAATCGGATCTTTATCTTGTTCATGAGCAATGTCCTTTAAAGATGTGGTGATGAAGTTTTCAAAGCCGACTTTCTGAATGTAAAGAATACTGAAATTTCTCTCGAGGTTGCTTTCTGTGTTACTTTTCTCAAGCCCAGCCGGTACGCGTGACAGTGCGTCCGCAACAATGTTCTCCTTGCCGGGAATGTAGACTATTGTGAAGTGGAATTTTTGCAGAAACAATGAGCAACGTTTTAACGTGTCATGATTTAATTTTGAAGACATAAGAAATTGTAATGCACGATGGTCACTGTATACTTTTACGTGCTTACCAAAAAGAAAGAAACGGAATTTGTTAGATGCCCAAACGATAGCTAAAGCTTCTAATTCAGTAACGGAATAATTTCTTTCAGATTTTGTTAGCACTCGGCTAGCAAAAGCAATGGTTTTCTGAACAGTAATGTCATTTTCTGTGGTCTCTTGAAATAAATGGGCACCAAGACCGACTTTAGAAGAATCCGTGCTAAGGCAAAAATCTTGTGAGAGATCTGGATGAGCTAGTATTGGCGCGTTAAGTAACGATTCTTTCAAAGAATTGAATTCCAACTGTGCTTGTTCGTCCCAGTTCCAAATAGTATTTTTTCCAGTGAGAGAACAAAGTTTTGGTGTAACTAGAATTTGCATATTCAGAAAACGACGGTAAAAATTTACGAGGCCTAGAAAACTGCGGACTTGTTTTTTTGTGGATGGAACTGGAATGGCTCTGATTGCTTCTAACTTTTCAGGATCCGGCTGGATGCCTTCAGAAAAAATAATATGTCCCAAAAACTTCACCTTTGTCCTACCGAATTCAGACTTTTCCAAGTTAACTGTAATTCCAGATTTTGCAAAAATATGTAACACGCTGTTGAGGATGCGATTATGTTGTTCCCATGAGGCTTCTGCTATCAGAATATCGTCCACATATAAGGTGATGTGACGTTTTAAGAGCTCAGGTAATATGGAATTTAGCCCGCGAATGAATGCTGCCGAAGAAATGTTCAAGCCAAAAGGAAGTTTCCGAAACTGATAAACGCCGAAACAAAGGAAAGCTGTGTATTTTCTACATTCTGGATGAAGTTCGATCTGATAAAAGCTGGATCTGAGATCAATGGAAGACAACACTTTTACACCATTAAAATTTTGAAGAAGTTCTTCCAACGTTTGCGGCCTGTCTGTTTCAGGAATAATGATAGTATTGATTTGTCTCGAATCTAAGACAAGTCTGATCGACCCATTTTTCTTCTCAACAACATGTAATGGATTATTGTATGAGCTTACTGCAGGCTCAGTAATGCCCTCGTCAAGCATAGATTGTATTTCTGTTCTAACACGGTCCCTATAATGTGCTGGAATTAAGTATGGTCTAACACAAAATTTAGTATGCTCACGAACACGAAATTGGTACTGAAATCCCTTGATTGTTCCTGTATTGTGTGTAAAAACTGTGGAATGTGCTTGTAAAATCTGAAAAAGGTCCTGCCTATCAGTGTCATTACAATTCTCAATTGTTTGAATTTTATTCTGAATTAACTCATTAGTTTCAAATATGCCGTCGATATCATCTCTGTCAGTACTTGCAGAGTGATTGTTAGTGTCTAGTTCCGTAGAAAATTCCGAACTGTTGTCTAACAGAAGGTAAAGCCGAATAATTTCCTCGTCATGGTTTGAGAGCCAATCTTCAAATTTCAAAGCTATTGACTTACATTCTTTCTCTAAACTTATTTCAGCATCATGAAAGTTTAAGATTGCTTTGTATTCATTCAAAAAGTCTACTCCCAGTATAATTTCCGTCGACAATAATTGAACAATAAGAAAGTTCATAGAGAAGTTGTGGCTTTGACAAAAGAATTCTAAGTTGGTTTGCTGACGCACATCTACACTTTTTCCAATGACGGCACCTTGTAATTTAATCTTGCGTAACGGAAGCGTGGGGCAATCGTTCGATTTGTTGCATTTGCTAAAAGCTGTTTCACTAATTACTGAAATGGGACTGCCTGAGTCAAGTACTGCCGTAAATTTTACTTCATTTACAGTAATGTGAATCACAGGTTATGCAATGTTGTTATGTTTTACGTCGTGTTCCTGGAGTAAGATGTCTCTAATGTCTTCCATTTTTACGTAATTACTAGCTACGGCAGCTGAGTCGTCAGTTTCATGCATACGTTTTGTGGCTGCCAGCGCTATGAGTGATTGCCTATTGTGTCTTTGTTGGCGCGCGTCGTTATTGGGATTTGGAGACCTAACTTCTACAAATTCACCTTGTCGAGAGGGCCCTGCTCTGTTTGAATCCCGCCAGTTCTGCTGCAATTCAGGTCTGTCGTTACGATCATATCGTGTGTCGTCATGCCGGTAGATTCCATAGTTTCTTTCTTGTCGGTCACGTGGTGGAGAATTTCTCCCTGAATCGTAACTGTGCGCTGGACCGTTGCGTCTTAAGTTATTCCGTCTCCCTTGATAATAATTGTTTTGGTTTCCATGTTGTCTGTTTCTCTGATTGTCTCTGTGATAGTCATTACTACGGAAATGCGATCTTACTCTGTAACTATTATTACTCCGCCAGTGGTTGTCATATGGGTGGTGACTGTTTTGGTCACGATTTGCGTTATAAGAATAGACTTGTCGTGTCCAGTTATTGTTTCTGTCGTCACGGAATTGTGACCGATGTGAACTGTAGTGATTGTTTTCCTGTTTTCGCATTCCGCGACTGTCTGTGTCAATTTCTAATTCTTGTAAGAGTCCCTGAAAAGCTTCAATGTCGCCTTTGCAACGCCCTGCCAAAATAATATTCCTTAAATGTTCACGCAATTTCATTATGCAAATGCGGATGAGTTCTGAAGGGCTATATGGGTTTGAAAGATATTGATTCTTATGCAACATGTCTTCAAAATATTTGACGAGACTGGAAAATTCAGATTGTTCAAAGTGTTTCATCATCATGATGCTATGTTTTACTCGGTCTTGTGTAGTTTGAGACCAATATGCTGAGAGGAAGGCATGATAAAATTCTCCTTCACTGTGACAATCGTGAATGACCGATCGCATTCTTACAGCTGGTTCATTCTCTAAGTAGCCACACATAAATTCTAATCTGTGTTCTAATGACCAGTTGGGAGGAAAACAATGAGAGAATTGATGGAGCCACGATTGTGGATGAATGTCGTTGCCAGAATTCTTAAATGTTTTGAATTTACGTGCAGTAATGAACAGCTTATAGTCAAAATCATCGTGTCGGCGAGTAGCATATCGGTCATTGTTACGTCGTGTCGGCTGTTCCATCTCAAAATTCGGTGCACCTTGCCTATTTCTTTCATGATTTTCGAAATGCCCTGTGTTGTTATTTTGTGGCTTTTCCGTATTTCTAAGTTCCTCTTCCCGTGTTGGAGCGCGAGTGTCCTCTGAAATATGTAATTTTTGTATTACCTGCGTCAACTGATCTTGTACTTTCCGGATTTCTCTTTTGTATTGCGTATTAATTTGATTCTGATTTTGTTTGAATTTCTTAATTTGTTCATACTCTTCTGTGTCAGTGATGGCTACAGGTCTTGTGTCATTCAGATCATCATCTACCTTTGCAGATAAATTAGTGAACTGATCTGAAAGTTCGGCTACTTTCTCCGATAGTGAACACATTTCCTCAGTATGTTTTTCTGAACCAAGTTTCAGAGTGTCCATTTATGTTGAAATCGAATCTACTGTGTCCTTTAAGTTTTCCTGAGTTCTTGCAAGTTGTGTAACCGAATCGGTGGATACAACTGAGTCCATTTTAGCTTGCAAGGTGTCGTGATTTTCATGAACAATAGTTTGCAGTTCTTTTATGGCTGCTTCGTGACTCTGTAATGCATTTTCATGCTGCGAAAAAATAGTTTGAAAATGCTCTCAAATTTGTGTTTATACGTCATTACAGATTTTTTGACATTTCGATTCAATGTTATGTAACTCGTTAGTTAAATCTTCACGTGTTTGTTCAAGTGTGGTGTCTAACTTCCGAAGATTTTGTTCCATTGTGTCTAACTTTTGAAGATTATGTTCCATTGTGTCCAACTGTTGTTGTGTTTGTCTCTAGTGTTGTTCCATTGTGTCTAACGTTCGAAGATTTTGTTCCATTGTGTCTAACTTTTGAAGATTTTGCTGTGTTTGTCTCTGATTTTGTTCCATTGTGTCTAACTGTTGCTGTGTTTGTCTCTGATTTTGTTTCATTTGTTGCATTAATTGCAATAATAATGTATCAGTGTTCCTCTATGCTTTTCGGCAGTGCATTTGCACCGGCAACATTCACATTTTGACAAGCAAAAAATGTGTCTTGACTTATTTGAGAAAACGGTGAGGACGCAAAGCCTGAATGTACAGTATTTGCAAGATTGTGTCCTATCATTTCGGATTCCTGACGCGAGCTGTTGCCGACCGATCGATCGATAATGCTTCCCTGTTCACTAACTGTTTCACTATCTACACCATTGTTTGCAGCCCGCTCCATTTCCCTATGTACAATTACCAAATTACTACTTCGAACATTAGTTAATTCATTACTCGGTGGCGCTAACACATTGCTTTCGTCTTCACTGTCATTTCTCAGTTTACTTTGAAGCCTAGTATTACGTTTTTCACACGCCATTATTGTCACAATATTTCACACGATAACACAGGAAAGCACAATTTGAAGAGCAAAAATAAGAGAACACATTAACGTAGCACTGAAAATAATATCTAGTTAATTGCAAGCGCAGCTGCGAAATACTTGGTGCAAACCTATATGAATGCCACAACAGTTTTACTGTAGAACAATGAAAAACTACAACTACAAAGGAAATTCTCTCTATAATTACGCGCTAGCAATAAACAAATGCTACTCTAATTACATAAACTACAAGAAAAAAATCAGAAGATTCCAGTGCGGTATCCTCGGCTAAGGGTCGACTTATGAAACGTCCCCTTAGAAAAATTTATACAAGACTGTGCTTAAACTGACACACAATATTTTTTGGCGCAACGCAATCTGCCTTTCAGTAATCCCTACAAGAGAATGGCCCTGACTAACATTAACCTATATGTTTCACAAATCGCTTACCTCACAGAAAACTTGGTTACTCGAACTACTGCAATACAGCGAGCGCCACTTCTGGCAGCTAAATAAAAGATTCAAACTACGGAAGGCACTAACTACTGATAGGCATAGTTAGCAAAAGAAAGATTTTAATAGAGAACAAACAATGTATTTACCTTAATAGTCATAATATATATGTCAGTTCATGACACCAATTCTTACAAATTTCAAAACTCCGCCATCTCTCTCCCCACGTCCACCACTGCTGGCGGCTCACCTCCAACTGCGCAACGCTACGTGCTGTTAGCATCCAGCTGGCGCTGCCCGACACTACAATGGCAGACAACAATGCAAACTAGCCACAGACTGCGCACAGCACAGCCAGTGATTTTTCATACAGAGCGCTATGTGGCGTTACCAATAAGAAAACCTAAACAGCCTACTTACACTTCTTGATACGCAGAATACGATGGTGAGGTCGGAATATGTAAGAAATGAAGGCCAGGAGACCACGCCACCTTACAATCTACTTGCTGTTTTCCTTCCCACTACACTCGCAAATAGAGCGAGGAAAAAACGACTGTCTAGATACGTGCAGTGTATCTTGGCGGTAGTAGAATCGTTCGGCAGTCACCTTGAAGTGCCGGTTCTCTAAATTTTCCCAACAGTGTTTCTCGAAAAGAACGATCTGTTCCTCCACGGATTTTCATTTGAGTTCCCGAAGCATCTCCAGAAAACTTACGTGTTGTTCGAACCTACAGCTCAAAAATCGAGCAGCCCTCCTATGGATTGCTTTGATGACTTCATTCTATCTGAGCTGGCAGAGACCCCAAACACTAGAGCAGTACTCTAGAATAGGTCGGACCACTGTACTATAGCTGTCTTCTTTACAGATGAACCACACTTCCCTGAACTTGTTCCAACGAAGTGAAGTCGACCATTCGCCTTTCCTGCCACAGATCTCAAACGACTTCACTTTGTCAAGCAGGGCACTAGTAATACTGTATCCGAACACTACACTCTTGCTCCTCCTACTCATTCGCATTAACTCACACTTTTCCAGATTTAGGGCTAAATGCCATTCATCACACCAACTGGAAATTTTGGCCAAGTCGCCTTGTATCTTCCTGCAGTCGCTCAACTGCGACAACTTACCATACACCACGGCAACATCAGCAAACGACCGCAGATTGCTGCCCACCCAGTCCGCCAAATCATTTGTGTGTATAGAGAACAACAGCAAGCTGGCCGCTTTGGCAGAGAGGTTCTAGGCGCTACAGTCTGGAACCTTGCGTCCGCTACAGACGCAGGTTAGAATGCTGCCTTGGGCATGGATGTGTGTGATGTCCTTAGGTTGGTTAGGTTTAAGTAGTTCTAAGTTATAGGGGACTGATGACCTCAGCAGTTAAGTCCCACAGTGCCCAGAGCCACTTCTGAACAACAGCGGTCCTATCACAGCTCTCTGGAGCACTCCTGACGATTTCCTTGTCTCCGATGAAGACTTCGCCGTCGATGACAACATACGGGGTTCTATTATTTAGGAAGTCTTCCAGCCACTCACAAATCTGTGAACTTATTCGCTAAAAAACCTCCTTCAACAGCCTTCAATGCCGCACTGTGTCAATGCTTTCCGGAAACCTAGAAATATGGAATCTACCTGATTTGATGAGTGAGTCTGTGAGTATCAGAATGTGTGACAAAGATGGCGGCATCTTTTGATTTCATTGACGTAGAAGATTAAATTTTTTGCATCGCGAAGGGATCATAGATCTTAGTGTGTGGCATAAATTTCTAGTGGTACCGTCTAACCGTTACTGACAAAGATTTTTCTTAAGGCACGGAAAGAGAGACAACAAAGTGATCCTGTAAAGGCTCCGGAACCCTGAAGAAGAAGGAAGCTGTCCACACGTCTTGCTAGCAGTAACAATAATTAGTTTATCATTGCAGCAACTGGGTATTATTGCTGGTACGTCCTGTATCATCAGCGCGACTCATTGCTGGGTAGCTGGAAACGGCTAGTAGAGTACTGAAGGAAATATGGCGGCTGGTGCGCCGTGTTTCCTCGTTGTGTCGCTTCGGCCGTGAACTCGCGTGGACGATACAGCGGTGGTCAGTGGGGTCGTATCGATAAGTCGCCCATTAGCTGAGGATTTCTCCACAGCTGCAGGCGTGGGCGGCCGCTAAGCTGTGTCGTGTCTCTAGCGCAATGCACAGCAATAGCGGTACGAACGTCGCAATACTGCTTTGCCGAGAACTGCTTCCAGCAGGCAAATAAATTTATTGCCGTCACTGTCTGTGGAACTGACACCTCAAGGCAGACGACCGAAGTGCAGCGTTCTGTGGGAGTGGAACGCAGGAGAGCATGAAGAAAAACACCACAAAGACAAACTGTAAGCAGTTGGAATGCATCGCACTAAGAGGAACTGCAGAAATAGTGTGGATGGATAAAATATCCAATGAAGGCGTACTTAAAAAATTGCAAATGAAGTAGTATATTCTGTAAGATCTCTCTCTCTCTCTTTAAAGTAATTCAGCTAGTAAATACCTCTGAGACAAGATCAGGTACTTTGCAGGATATAGATGCAATGAATTTTTAATGTAATGGGAGATTGATACTGCGTGAAGAGTTTGACAGAGCACTGAAAGACACGAGGCGAAACAAGGCCCCAGGACTAGACAAAATTCCATTAGAACTACTGGCCGTAATAACAGCCTTGATACGCCTGGGCGTTGAGCCAAACAGAGCTTGGATGGCGTGTACAGGTACAGCTGCCCATGCAGCTTCAACTCGATACCACAGTTCATCAAGAGTAGTGACTGGCGTATTGTGACGAGCCAGTTGGTCGGCCACCATTGACCGGACGTTTTCAATTGGTGAGAGATCTGGAGAATGTGCTGGCCAGGGCAGCAGTCGAACATTCTCTGTATCCAGAAAGGCCCGTACAGGACCGGCAACATGCGGTCGTGCGTTATCCTGCTGAAATGTAGGGTTTCGCAGGGATCGAATGAAAGGTAGAGCCACAGGTCGTAACACATCTCACATGTAACGTCCACTATTCAAAGTGCCGTCAGTGTGAACAAGAGGTGACCGAGACGTGTAACCAATGGCACCTCATACAATCATGCCGGGTGATACGCCAGTATGGCGATGACGAATACACGTTAACAATGTGCGTTCACCGCGATGTCGCCAAACACAGATGCGACCATCATCATGATGTAAACAGAACCTGGAATTATCCGAAAAAATGACGTTTTGCCATTGGTGCACCTAGGTTCGTCGTTGAGTACACCAACGCAGGCGCTCCTGTCTGTGATGCAGAGCCAAGGGTAACCGAGCTGATAGTCTGTGCTGCTGCAAACGTCGTCGAACTGTTAGCGCAGATGGTTGTTGTCTTGCAAACGTCCCCATCTGTTGACTCAGGGATCGAGACGTGGCTGCACGATCCGTTACAGCCATGCGGATAAGATGCCTGTCATCTCGACTGCTAGTGAAACGATACCGTTGGGATCCAGCACGGCATTCCGTATTACCCTCCTGAACCCACCGATTCCATATTGTGCTAAAAGTCATTGAATCTCGACCAACGCGAGCAGCAATTTCGCTGTAAGATAAACCGCAATCGCGATACGCTACAATCTGACCTTTATCAAAGTGGGAAACGTGATGGTACGTATTTCTCCTTCCTATACGAGGCATCACAACAACGTTTCATCAGGCAACGCCGGTCAACTTCTGTTGGTGTATGAGAAATGGGTTGGAAACTTTCCTCACGTCAGCACATTGCAGGTGTCGCCACTGGCGCCAATCTTGTGTGAATGCTCTGAAAAGCTAATCATTTGCATATCACACCATCTTCTTCCTGTTGATTAAATTTCGCGTGTGTAGCACGTCACCTTCGTGGTGTAGGAATTTTAATGGCCAGTAGTGTAGCTAGTAAATGCATTGATGAATAAATTGATACAAATGTTGGAATATGTGTGAATTCCTAAGGGACGAAACTGCCGAGGTCATCATCCCTAGATTTACACACTACTTGAAGTAAACTAACTTACGCTAAGAACAACACATATACTCATCTCCGAGGGAGGACTCGCGTAAACCGAGATATGGAGCCTCCAACCGCACGACAAAATGATAACCTGACGGTCGGCAGCTTGTCATGGATCGCGGCGTCTGCAACGGAGCCGCTCGCGTTCGGAGCTTACAGCTTACAGGTATCGCCTCAGCCAGCAGCCAATCCCGCCTCATTTTGCACGCATGTCACAAACCGCTGAGCGTAACGTTCCTCGTAGTCTGCAAACGCGAGCAAAAACTGCCCGCAGCAGCAGCGACGACAAAGGGATTCAGCGAGAATGGACAGCTTCACGCTTTGTGGGGGCATCGCACGGCGTCGTTACTACGCTCCTCTTACAGTTTAAAGCGGCGTACGTTATACCCTTAACATCTCAGGGTTGTCACGCCTGCGAACAGGTTGTATGCGATACAGCTAGGCTCGTAACAGCAGACACCCCGATTTGAAGCAGTCAGACAAGCTGTAGTGCAGTTATACCCCGCTTAATTTATACAACGGAAGCAACAGTGGATCCAGAGTGAAGCCCTGTGGCACACCGTGTCTGATAGCTTCAGAGTCGGAGTTTATTTCTTTCTTTTATTTATTTATTTCAGAGTCGAGGGGCATGAAAGGGAGTGAGACAAGGCTGTAGCCTCTCCCTGATGTTATTCAATCTGCATATTGAGCAAGCAGTGAAGGAAACAAAAGAAAAATTCGGAGTAGGTATTAAAATCCATGGAGAAGAAATAAAAACTTTGAGGTTCGCCGATGACATTGTAATTCTGTCAGAGACAGCAAAGGACTTGGAAGAGCAGTTGAACGGAATGGACAGTGTCTTGACAAGAGGATATAAGATGAACATCAACAAACGCAAAACGAGGATAATGGAATGTAGTCGAATTAAGTCGGGTGATGCTGAGGGAATTAGATTAGGAAATGAGACACTTAAAATAGTAAAGGAGTTTTGCTATTGGGGAGCAAAATAACTGATGATGGTCGAAGTAGAGAGGATATAAAATGTAGACTGGCAATGACAAGGAAAGCGTTTCTGAAGAAGAGAAATTTGTTAACACCGAGTATAGATTTAAGTGTCAGGAGTCGCTTATGAAAGTATTTGTATGGAGCGTGGCCATGTATGGAAATGAAACATGGACGATAACTAGTTTTGAAAAGAAGAGAATAGAAGGTTTCGAAATGTGGTGCTACAGCAGAATGTTGAAGACTAGATGGGTAGATCACATAACTAATGAGGAGAGAAGAGGTGTTCGTGGCACAACTTGACTAGAAGAAGGGATCGGTTGGTAGGACATGTTCTGACACATCGAGGGATCACCAATTTAGTATTGGAGGGCAGCGTGGAGAGTAAAAATCGTAAAGGGAGACAATGAGATAAATACACTAAACAGATTCAGAAGGATGTAGGCTATAGTAGGTACTGGGAGATGAAGAAACTTCAACAAGATAGAGTAGGAATAGAGAGCTGCATCAAACCAGTCTCAGGACTGAAGACCACAACAACAACATTTATTTCATTAACAGTACATAGTAACCCACCGCCTTGAGATGTAAGGTGGGTCGGATGCTTCTGAATCTAGTAGCAAAGACTTCTCATTGTTACAGTCTTATGGGCATACAGTTGTTAATGCTTTTTTGTATATATATATATATATATATATATATATAGAGAGAGAGAGAGAGAGAGATTTCTCTGAGGTTACAGCGAATTGAAGGATTAACAATTGTTAAAATCTTCCATATAATTTTTTACTACATAGTTGATGACAATATAATATATACAATGCATCTGTCAAAGAAAAATAAAATAAAAGAACGTGTAACACAATGAGTGTGGTTCAGGATAATTTGTAATATAGAGGGAAGTGATATGCTGTATTTGGATGAGTAATACAGTCTAAGTGGCATGTTGGTTAGTAATGGCCAATTTCTATTTGTTTCAGATGAGACGGTCTCGGTACAACCTCGAGCTATTTTCATCTGAAATGGTTTGCGCTAGTGTATGTCTACGCAGATTGTACAGATTAAATGCTCATTGAGCACTTCATATACGGAATACGTGAATTTTAACTTCGCATGAGAAATACACTTATGTTTGTAACTTGGTTAGTTGAAATAGAATATAGGTCATTGCTACTTGAATGCATTATTCCTTAAATAACTTAATTCTTTTATGATATATGAAATTCATTTATTATAGCTTTAAATGGAGAAGAGAATATATTTCTGTCTGCACACAATAAGACGAGCAATACATTTCTGCTTGTGTGCAGTATACTTTGAACACTACGCTGGATGCCATTGGGGAGGAGGAGCCTCGGAATAAAAGTTCTTCGAGCCTTCTCCGCCCTAGCGATATTACCGTATTACTACAGTCTTAGTATGTGGCGCTGGTGTTTCTTTGTTTTATGATTGTTGTGTTGTTTGTGACTGTGTTGTGGCACGCAGTGTCATACACTGTTGGTTTTGGTCCCTTACATGTTGACCCCTTCTGAGTCATGAACCGTGGTGTTCCTTCCTCGGTTTCGGGATCTGTGGTCGTGTCTGTGACCTCCAATGTGGTTTGTTCTGTTGTTTGTGCTTGTTTATGCCTCCTTCCATGTGGGTTTTGGCGCCTGTATTCTTCGTGCAGAGTATTCTATACAATATTGGCTACTATATTTATTGTGTTCCAGTCATCGGCATTACGTATTATTATGGCGATGTCATTGTCATTCTGTACAGGTCTCACTTGTGCTAGCGTGTTGCACAGCACTGTTAATAACAAATTTCATAAGTGAATATATATATATATATATATATATATATATATATATATATATATATATATTTTGTGAGGCTACAGTGAAGATCTCTACCTCTTTAAATAAGTGTCGTCGGGATGATCTTGGATGAGCTCCAGCAATTATTTTGATTACTCGCTTTTGTGCAATGAACACTCTTTTACTCAATGATGAGATGCCCCAGAATAAGATGCTATACGAAAGTAGAGAATGAAAATAGGGTGGTAAGCTAATTTACTCAGATGTATATCGCAAATTTTGCAATGACCCCATTAGCCTAAGTAGCTGAACTCAGCAGATACTCAGTGTGTGTTTTTTCCAGTTCAACCCTTCATCAATGCATACACCTAGAAATTTCGAATATTCTACCTTAGCTACCGACTTATGATCTAAGTTTATGTTTATCAATGGTGCCATTCCATTTACTGTATAGAACTGTATATACTGTGTATTGTCGAAGTTTAATGAGAGCCCATTTGCAGAGAACCACTTAATGATTTTCTGAAAAACTTCGTTTACAATTTCACCAGTTAATTCTTGTCTGTTGGGTGTGATAGCTATACTTGTATCATCGGTAAAAAGTACCAGCTTTGCATCTTCGAAGAACCAGCTTTGCATCTTCGTCAGTTAGTCCCATACGGTTTAAATGTTCCGCATACGGCCCGTGGGCTGTCAGGAAATGGACCATCCCCGGGAGAGAGTGTATTCCGCGACCCTTCTCGGATGCATCGCATCCTCTGTCATGTTTGAATCCGCCATTGTTTCATCTGTGTTTTGTACATAATGTTGGTTCTCGTAATTTCGGTGACTTTATCGAACCTGTCCCTCTTAAGGCACTAAAGTGCAGCTCTGTAACGAAGTGTCTTGGCTTGTTCTGGGTAGTGTCCGTATCCCGTGCTATAGCGCTTACCACTGTTCTCTAGATACTAGGGTCCCGGGTTCGCCTGCCAGACTGGCTGGAGATTTTCTTGTTGTTACGTTGCCGCCGCCACCACCATCATTTTAACGTCATCAATGTGCAAGTCACTGAAGTGGCATTATATAAAAATGCTATCTACATCTACATCCGTAGTCCGCAAGCCACCTGACGGTGTGTGGCGGAGGGTACCCTGAGTACCTCTATCGGTTCTCCCTTCTATTCCAGTCTCGTATTGTTCGTGGGAAAAAGGATGTCGGTATGCCTCTGTGTGGGCTCTAATGTCTCTGATTTTATCCTCATGGTCTCTTCGCGAGATATACGTAGGAGGGAGCAATATACTGCTTGACTCTTCGGTGAAGGCATGTTCTCGAAACTTCAACAAAAGTCCGTACCGAGCCACTGAGCGTCTCTCCTGCAGAGTATTCCACTGGAGTTTATCTATCGTCTCCGTAACGCTTTCGCAATTACAAAATGATCCTGTAACGAAGCGCGCTGCTCTCCATTGGATCTTCTCTATCTATTCTATCAACCCTATCTGGTACGGATCCCACACTGCTGAGCAGTATTCAAGCGGTGGGCGGACAAGCGTACTGTAACCTACTTCCTTTGTTTTCGGATTGCGTTTCCTTAGGATTCTTCCAATGAATCTCATTCTGGCATCTGCTTTACCAATGATTAATTTTATATGATTTTATATGATTTTAAATCAATCCTAATGCCTACTCCCAGATGATTTGTGGAATTACCTGCTTCCATTTCCTAACCTGCTATATTGTAGCTAAATGATAAGGAATCTTTCTTCCTATGTATTCGCAGCACATTACACTTGTCTACATTGAGATTCAGTTGCCATTCCCTGCACCATGCGTCAATTCGCTGCAGATCCTCCTGCATTTCAGTACAATTTTCCATTGTTACAACCTCTCGATATACCACAGCATCATCCGCAAAAAGCCTCAGTGAACTTCCGATGTCATCACAAGATCATTTATGTATATTGTGAATAGCAACTGTCCTACGGCACTCCCCTGCGGCACACCTGAAATCACTCTTACTTCGGAAGACTTCTCTCCGTTGAGAATGACATGCGGCGTTCTGTTATCAAGGAACTCTTCAATTCAATCACACAATTGGTCTGATAGTCCATATGCTCTTACTTTGTTCATTAAACGACTGTGAGGAACTGTATCGAACGCCTTGCGGAAGTCAAGAAACACGGCATCTACCTGTGAACCCGTGTCTATGGCCCTCTGAGTCTCGTGGGCGAACAGCGTGAGCTGGGTTTCACACGACCGTCTTTTTCGAAACCCATGCTGATTCCTACAGACTAGATTTCTAGTCTCCTGAAAAGTCATTATACTCTAACAAAATACGTGTTCCAAAATTCTACAACAGATCGAAGTTAGAGTTATAGGTCTCTAGGTGATCGAAAAACCCCAGAGCATCATTTCACGTCATTCCGTATGTTCTGTGATTATACCGTACAATTTTACAGTACAGAGTCTCTCCGCACAAGTAAAACATACAAGGTAGAAATTATTGACCTATGTGGAAAAAATTGGTAATTTATTTACGAACTACGGCGTGCACACAGTTTATTCAACGTGTAAACGTCACTACAGATTTTCGGATTTAGGTTACGACTTGTTCGATATGCCTGCTATCATTGGAGATGATGTGGCCCAGACGAACAGCGAAATTCTATATGAGCCGCTGAAGTGTCGGAACATCGATGCTGTCGATGACCTCCTGAACGTATTCAGCTCAGTAATGGTTTTGGGGTCACTGCTGTACACTTTGTCTTTCATACAGCCACACAAAAAGGCGTGGCACACGTGTCCAGACCCGGAGAATATGGCGGCCAATCGAGGCTCACGCCAGTGGCCTCTGGGTCCTCCAGAACCACAATGAGGTCCCCAAAGTACTCCTCCAGGACATCAAACACTCTGCTATTCCGGCGGGGTCGAGCATGCACCACATCTCGTCGAAATCAGGGTCACTTTGGAAATGGGGATGAAACCGTCCTCCAAAACCATATATATATATATATATATATATATATATATATATATATATATATATATATATATGTGTGTGTGTGTGTGTGTGTGTGTGTGTGTGTAAGCAACTTTTGTTCTTCTTCCAGATGATAGGAGAGGCAGCATACGAAATATTTGGAAACCTCCATCAGATGGTTCAAGGCACATGGTTTATCATAAAATTTTGACAGACAGACAGTGCATACAACTTAGTACCTTTCACTGAATATTACAAGCTATAAATGTAGTAACAATGAAGTATTGAGAGGCACCCACATGCCTTACTCATACTGTGGCATCAAGCAGTCAGGCCTGCAAGATGAGTGGTCTGCCAAGCGAGTGGACTCATTCTTATTTATCACAAAACATCAATGACTGATTATGAGCTCTAGTACCCACAATTAAGCTACAAATTATTCTAATGTTTGAATATTACGCAACGGAAACGGATAACGCACATCTGACTATTAGTAATCCACACAACTATGATTGTTCACTACGCACTGGCAATACCACATTTTCTTTCTTACCCAACGGCTTTGATCAACACGTGGCCATCGCACTGAATATGAATGGCGCACACATTATAAATTCTGGATATCATGACAACATACTACACTCCTGGAAATGGAAAAAAGAACACATTGACACCGATGTGTCAGACCCACCATACTTGCTCCGGACACTGCGAGAGGGCTGTACAAGCAATGATCACACGCACGGCACAGCGGACACACCAGGAACCGCGGTGTTGGCCGTCGAATGGCGCTAGCTGCGCAGCATTTGTGCACCGCCGCCGTCAGTGTCAGCCAGTTTGCCGTGGCATACGGAGCTCCATCGCAGTCTTTAATACTGGTAGCATGCCGCGACAGTGTGGACGTGAACCGTATGTGCAGTTGACGGACTTTGAGCGAGGGCGTTAGTGGGCATGCGGGAGGCCGGGTGGACGTACCGCCGAATTGCTCAACACGTGGGGCGTGAGGTCTCCACAGTACACCGATGTTGTCGCCAGTGGTCGGCGGAAGGTGCACGTGCCCGTCGACCTGGGACCGGACCGCAGCGACGCACGGATGCACGCCAAGACCGTAGGATCCTACGCAGTGCCGTAGGGGACCGCACCGCCACTTCCCAGCAAATTAGGGACACTGTTGCTCCTTGGGTATCGGCGACCCCACCATCGTGCTGCCCGCCTCCAGTGGTGTCGCGACAGGCGTGAATGGAGGGACGAATGGAGACGTGTCGTCTTCAGCGATGAGAGTCGCTTCTGCCTTGGTGCCAATGATGGTCGTATGCGTGTTTGGCGCCGTGCAGGTGAGCGCCACAATCAGGACTGCATAAGACCGAGGCACACAGGGCCAACACCCGGCATCATGGTGTGGGGAGCGATCTCCTAGACTGGCCGTACACCTCTGGTGATCGTCGAGGGGACACTGAATAGTGCACGGTACACCCAAACCGTCATCGAACCCATCGTTCTACCATTCCTAGACTGGCAAGGGAACTTGCTGTTCCAACAGACAATGCACGTCCGCATGTATCCCGTGCCACCCAACGTGCTCTAGAAGGTGTAAGTTAATTACCCTGGCCAGCTAGATCTCCGGAGCATGTTTGGGACTGGATGAAGCGTCGTCTCACGCGGTCTGCACGTCCAGCATGAACGCTGGTCCAACTGAGGCGCCAGGTGGAAATGGCATGGCAAGCCGTTCCACAGGACTACATCCAGCATCTCTACGATCGTCTCCATGGGAGAATAGCAGCCTGCATTGCTGCGAAAGGTGGATATACACTGTACTAGTGCCGACATTGTGCATGCTCTGTTGCCTGTGTCTATGTGCTTGTGGTTCTGTCAGTGTGATCATGTGATGTATCTGACCCCAGGAATGTGTCAATAAAGTTTCCCCTTCCTGGGACAATGAATTCACGGTGTTCTTGTTTCAATTTCCAGGAGTGTATTCGAAGGAAGAGGCCACCAATCTTTTTCTTTTCACTATGTTTTCTTTTATTCCGGTAAATTCTATAGGCTAAGCACACCATTACGTTTTCTGCAACAATTACACATGAGAAACTGCGCCCAGTGGGCATGGCCTTACATTGGTGATTCTCTGTCTTATGGTCTCATAATTATCTAACACTACTGTGCACTTTCTGGATAGGATGGTGGATCTTTTTGCTATATGTCACACTTCGACTCCCACACCCATTATCACGAAAATTTCCTCCAGACAGAGCGGTACAAAAAGGAACATGCATAACCCACTGCCTCTGAACCTATCTTGCTACTCTTCCATGCAAACCACACATACTTAAATTACATGAAATACACCACACTGGCAACATGGAATACAACACAAGGAATAGTCACAATGTTATAATCACATCACTTTCAGCTTTCCCACTTCAATTAGTATTCATCCCACTTTCACACGACACTACCCCACTTCGTAACTTTTCTTTCCTACTAAGAACTCTGGAGGATATGTGCACGTCTTCCTGTGCAATGCAAGCCAAGTGGCGTTGCTGGATAGACGTCTGACTCACCTTGCTTCACTCTCAGAGTATTAGAGTTTGAATCAAGCGTCACACGCAAACATAACACGCAATGTAATATTAGGAACATATTCATCACACACGCGAGTCCTCAACTGATACCATGGACGAGTACTTCTCTTTATCCTTTGTCTCACACACAGATTGAGACTCACACAGTACTCACCACGTGGAAGTACTCGTCTCTAATTTCAAGTCCTGCACACGCCATTTCTTAAATATTTCCAACTTATAGTACACACGCCAGTAATTCAGCTTAATTTTAGCACTCGGAAGTATTTCAGCTTATTGATACACGTGGTTTCATTGTGACTATTTGCTGATATTTCTGCACTAACTTCCATAGATTTGAATGTTATACCGTCAATCTTATTCCAATCACCACACTGCATAACCAGCAGTAAGCTTTATCATCTCCACTTGGTTCTTAGTAATACTATGCAGTGTGGTGATTGGAATAAGATTGATGGTACAACATTCAAATCTATGGAAGTTAGTGCAGAAATATCAGCAAATAGGCAGAAGAAGAAGTTCAATAACTTACAGAACAACATTTCGGGAGGTTCAGTAGAGGACAATTCTCGAACTGTTATTAACCTGTCTGATAAAAATTTGTCAAAAGTTGAAATTTCTGTACTAGCGAAAGGAGGCAATTTTGCTGTGACGCCCCAACACGTACCCACAGAGGATATTGTAGCAAATATTGAGGCCGGTATGCGTCAGCTGCCACAGCACTCCGCTGACGTAATTAGGATGGAAACGGCTAGGATTCTACGTACATGCAAGCCACCTAAAAGTAATTTGTCGCAGGCTCAAAGGAAGGCGCTGAGGGATATAAATGCAGATAAAAACATTATTGTTCTTAATGCAGATAAGGGTGATGCCACCGTCATACTGAGCAGTAAGGACTATCATGGAAAAATCAATGATATTTTGGTTCCCTCCAATTACAAGAAACTCCAGAAAGATCCGACTATGAAGATTTTAAGAACGACAAATCGACTAGTGGAAGCGTTTTCATTTGGCTCCGACGATAAGAAGTTGCTTTGTAAAACAGAAGCGTACCCACCTAGACTGTATGGCTTACCCAAGGTTCAGAAACCTGGAATTCCGTTGAGGCCAATTGTCAGCGCTATAGGTGGACCAGCACGCGAGTTAGCTAGATACCTTGCCTCAATGCTGCAGCCTTATGTTGGTAGGACGGACAGTCATATTAGAAATTCAGCTCACTTCATTACCAAGTTCAAGGAAACGAGCGTGGGCCCGGATGATATCCTCGTCAGTTGTGACGTTATTTACCATGATTCCGGTAAACGAAGCTACCTTATGCATAGCGGATATTTTTCCTACCGATATTGTGGCATTATTCCGACACTGCCTCACCACAACCTACTTTCAATACAATAATGACTTTTATGAACAGTGGGCAGTCCTCTCAGTCCTGCTGTGGCTAATTTATTTATGGAGACTTTCGAACAACGGGCGTTGCAGACTGCCAGTAAAAGACCAGCCAGATGGTATCGCTATGTCGATGACACGTTCGTGGTATGGACACACGGAGCAGAGGAGTTGGATGCCTTCCTGACACATTTAAATAGCATTAATCCGAAAATCCAATTCGCTATGGAGTCGGAAAGGAATGGACAATTGAATTTCCTGGATGTGTCTGTGATTAAACGACGGAACGGAACGTTGGGCCATAAGGTGCATAGAAAGGCCACACAAACTGATCGTTACCTACACGAAGATTCAAACCACCACCCTAGACAAAAAAAGAGGTGTAATGAAAACTTTGATAGGCAGGGCGTACAAACTTCGTGAACCTGTTTATTTAAAAGCTGAGATTGAACATCTACGATCTACGATCAACTTTCGTGAAGAATGGCTATTTCAGCAAGGATATAGATCGAACACTTCGCTCTAGGCAGAGGATCAGGAGCAACGACGAACAACAGTCGCCCAAGGGTAAAGTTTTTCTTCCGTTCATTAGTAAAGTCACAGATCGCATTGGGAAAGTTTTAGGCAAGTATGGCGTGGAAACTACTTTCAGACCCTCTAGGAAAATAAAAGAATTTTTAAGGTCAGCAAAAGATGCACGACACCCTTTGGCTACACCGGGAGTATATAAAATTCCTTGTAGTTGTGGTCAGGTTTACATCGATACGAGAAAGAGAAGTGTGAACACCCGTCTTGTTGAACGTAAGAGGAATTGCCGCCTGGGTCCCACGGATAAATCGGCCGTAGCGGAACATGTTTACCAGGAAGGTGATCACGAAATAAAATTCAGCGAGACAAGCGTCATATCAAAAACCTCGCATTATTATGCACGCTTGTATAGAGAGGCTATCGAGATTGATAAACATCGTAATAATTTTAACAGGAAAGACGAAGGTGTTAAACTGGATAAAATTTGGATGTCAGCGTTGCACCGCAAGCGTGACGATCGATTACTTTCAATCGAGAATGTTGGCATTACCGGAGACAATCTCGTTGCCGACGCCACGTCATGGACAGTGGCGCCCTCTGTACTGTCTATATAGTCAGCGCTTCCTCGAGTTCTCTTCGCAGTTCTCCGTTTACCTCCGAGGATGTCTCCCGAAGTCGGAGACGAAACGTCAGGAGACAGTTTTATACTTCGACCACGGCCTATCAGCCCGGAAGTTTTAAGTGAAGACAATACCGGCGGTGAAAGCTTACACTGTATGATCAATGTTGTACCTATTTTCAATGTCGGGCGGTACTGTACCCTTTCAGTATAATTGCTAACTGTGTCGCATTTATCTTTACCACCCACTTTTTGTCCAGAAGTAAAATGATGGAGAGGGGGGAGAGAGAGAGAGAGAGAGAGAGAGAGAGAGAGAGAGAGAGAGAGAGAGAGAGAGAGAGAGAGAGAGAGAGGGGGGGGGGGGGAAGGGCGTAAGATGGACAGGTAAGTGGGTGATTGAGTGAAAGGGAGGGGGGGGGAGAGGGGAAAGGACGAGATGGAGAGAGGGGGAGGCCTCTCGTATTGATGACCTTGCAGAAGGTATTAACAGTAACTTCAATCTTTCCACAGATGATGCAGCTATCTTTAATCAGGTACAGTCTGACGATAGCTGCGCAGGTATTCAAACAGATATTAAGAAGATTTCGGAGTGATGCAGAGATCGGCAGCTTGGTTTAAAAGCTCAGAAATGTAAAATTCTGCACTTCAGAAAACGAAAACGCGTATTGTCCTAGGGCTGTAATAGCAGTGTGTCATCGGTCAGCTTATAGAAATACCCAGTTGTAACAATTTGTTGTGACATGAAATGATACGATCACATAGCTTCAGTCGTTGGTCAAACAGACGGTGGACTGCGATTAACTGGAAATTAAGAGTTTGCGGACACATGTCCACATAACATCTTTTCTTTATCTGTGTGTGAGGAATGTTTCCTGAAAGTTTGGCCGTACCTTTCTGTCTTTTTATCGTAATCTGCGAATGGGTTGTTAAGCTTTTTCCTCATTAGATGTCGCAAGTTCGCTGTGACACTTACCGTTTTTGTCCATTATGATTATCCGTGCTGTTGTGCCGTGGTCGGTTGATGAATTCTGTGTCAATTCCCAACGTTTCGTCCCCGTCTGCGGGAGACATCTTCAAGGGGGACTGTAGCTCGATGGAAGGTCCAACACATCCACTGGCTCGCAACTTTTTTTTAAAGCAAATCAAACATTATTACTTCACAGATACTGTACTCTGTAAAATACTTCGGGACTAAATGGTTCAAATGGCTCTGTGCACTATGGGACTTAACTTCTGAGGTCATCAATCCCCTAGAACTTGGAACTACTTAAACCTAACTAACCTAAGGACAGCACACACATCCACGCCCGAGGCGGGATTCGAACCTGCGACCGTAGCGGTCGCGCGGTTCCAGACTGAAGTGCCTAGAACCGCTCGGCCACACCGGCCGGCCTTCCGGACTAGGTAGGGTCCATTCTGTAAACAATTGACGTACGACGACAACGAGCAACCACTATATGGACCAGATGGGGCAATTCTTGCTGCACTGCACTGCACTGCACGTTTACCTGCGCCATTTAACAGGCCGCCCCACCTGGTAACTACGTACATTATTGTCTCAACAAAGCCGTACCAATTGTTATGCATTGAGTTTGTTGCTCGTTTCTGTCGTCAGTGTTGCTGAAACAGCAATGATCGCTTTTGCCATTTTTTATTATCTACATGTACATGATTACTCTGCAATTCACATTTAAGTGCTTGACAGGGGGTTCATCGGATCACAATCATACTATCTCTCTACTATTCCACTCCCGAACAGCGCGCGGGAAAAACGAACACCTAAACCTTTCTGTTCGAGCTCTGATTTCTCTTATTTTATTTTGATGGTCATTCCTACCTATGTACGTTGCGCTCAACAAAATATTTTCGCATTCGGAAGAGAAAGTTGGTGAATGAAATTTCGTAAATAGATCTCGCCGCGACGAAAAACGTCTTTGCTTTAATGACTTCCATCCCAACTCGCGTATCATATCTGCCACACTCTCTCCCCTATAACGTGATAATACAAAACGAGCTGCCCTTTTTTGCACCCTTTCCATGTCCTCCGTCAATCCCACCTGGTAAGGATCCCACACCGCGGAGCAATATTCTAACAGAGGACGAACGAGTGTAGTGTAAGCTGTCTCTTTAGTGGACTTATTGCATCTTCTAAGTGTCCTGCCAATGAAACGCAACCTTTGGCTCTCCTTCCCCACAATATTACCTATGTGGTCTTTTCAACTAAAGTTGTTCGTAGTTTTAACACTCAGGTCCAAAAAAAAAAAAATGGTTCAAATGGCTCTGAGCACTATGGGACGTAACATTTGAGGTCATCAGTCCCCTAGAATTAGAACTACTTAAACCTAACTAACCTAAGGACATCACACACATCCACGCGCGAGGCAGGATTCGAACCTGCGACCGTAGCAGTCGCGCGGTTCCAGACTGAAGCGCCTGGAACCGCTCGGTCACCGCAGCCGGCTAACACTCAGGTACTTAATTGAATTGACAGCCTTGAGAATTGTACTATTTATCGAGTAATCGAATTCCAACGGATTTCATTTGGAACTCGTGTGGATCACCTCACACTTTTCGTTATTTAGCGTCAACTGGCACCTGCCACACCATACAGCAATCTTTTCTAAATCGCTTTGCAACTGATACTGGTCTTCGGATGACCTTACTAGACGGTAAATTACAGCATCATCTGCGAACAACCTAAGAGAACTGCTCAGATTGTCACCAAGGTCATTTATACAGATCAGGAACAGCAGAGGTCCCAGGACGCTTCCCTGGGGAAGCAGAGAGCAGTGGAAAATTTATAAATAAAAATTACTCCTTTTTTTAAAAAAATGTTTGTTTACCAACCTAATTTTAGTACTTTTGCATTGACTAACTGATCTATTTTTTTTACCCAGTTATTAGTAAAATATAGAAACAAACCACCTGTTATAACAGAGCCCAATCAAACACCGAAAATTACAGGTTATTCAGAACTAATGTAACGGTATCGGTTTTAACCGGTCGATTTTTTTCCCACACCTAATAAACTGCCGCTGGTCTGACACCCGACTTCCAAAGTCATTCGCGTGCGAGAGGCGATTCAGGCCACAACTGCCTGTTGTGAATGCGCGCACCGCCTGCTCGTGATCACGTGATTGCCTTTCCTGAAGACGCTGCTGCCGCGACACACAAACACCACCAAGGCCGCCAGCGGCTGGCTGCTGGCTAGTGAGTAAACACCCACCTACCTGTCTCACTAACGTCAGCTGCGTGTACAACTGTTGCCGTTGTGCTCTTCGATACGAAGACTTTTTGACACAGGCGTTCCGGTCGCTGTATTCCTTATCATCATCTGCACCTCTGCCTACATCAGCCTACTAGGACTGTTGATATTTTTCAAAATACGGTGCATCCGATATTTTGGCAAATTAAATATATCATCATGTGCTCTCACCATATCGTAAAAGGTATCGAGATATCGATATATCGACTGGAAATATGTCGACGTACCTGACTATAAAAATATCGGCTGCATATTGTAAGCATACTGGTGGTTTTAGAGCTGTATACGTAAGTACTGATTTATTATTAGACGTTCTGTAAATCAAGAAGCTGGCAGCCTGCCTATCTCCCTTAGAGAAATAAAAGCATCATTTTCCCTTGAAAAGAAAATGATGCACCTTCCTTCACGCTTGGCGATAACTACTTTGCTAACAATGGCAACTGTATGTAAGTCACACAACAAAAGGTGTCCGATGGGTTCGACGTTCGGTTTCGCCACGCATCGGATTTGTCTGGAACAATTCATGTCGAATTCCGTGTCTTTTTTTTTTTTATTTCTGCAAACGCCGGTGACCTAGCAGTTGAAGTGTCAAAGTTGCGTGGTGAAGCTAAACGTTGCAGAAATACCCGATTGTAACAGTATGTGATGATATGAAATTGAACGATCACATAGCTTCAGTCATATGTAATTCAGCTGGCAGACTGCGGTTAACTGGTATTATACGAGGGAAATCATTTAGAACGGAGACTGCAAACAAAACACTCGCGTGAACCCCCTACAATACTGCTCAACTGCGTGAAACATAACACTGTTGGTAGCGCCGAGCTTCGATTACGTCAGCATTTCCCCTCGCACGTGTCCGCCCAAAGCAAAGTCCAGTTTTTCACTGTTTTCGAACAGTGTCAATGTGAAGAAAAAGACACTAGTTGTGTTAAAAAATTGTTTTATAATGCAACTGGTATGCTGTTTTTTTCACATCGGAAATCTGGTTATTCCACTCACTCCGCCACTCCTCAGGTGAACCGGTGTTGCTTTTTTGTGCCACGAATACTTGCTTCGCACAGTCGAACAGAGAGACTTGACGTGATGAAAGCTCAAAATGTAGTACGATTCGCTCACACAGTGAAAGTAAAGTTACGTTCTACTACAATTTGAAGAGAACGACTTCAAATATTTTCCAAAAATTGTTAAAAAAATATAAAATATAAAATAAAAATATCGGCATTCTCTATTGCCATTTTGATATCGATATATCGGGGAGGAAACATTATATATATCGAGATTTTCTGGAAAAAATATCGCTATATGTATATTTCAGCAACAGCTCTGTAACCTACACCGCCTAGAACCTGCTAACTGTAATCAACTGTTTTTTTTCTCTGTCTCTACAATTTTCACCACAATTCCATCACACATACATTCCTCAGTAACAAAATTTACGATTTTGGATGCCTCAGGACGTGGCCCATCAACTGTTACTATCCCTTAGCCGAGAGATGCTACAGATTTCTTTGCTCTCCAGCGCAATTCAGTACATCTCACGTAACTTATCCGATACACCTACCTAATATCCATTATTCTCCTGTAGCACCACATTACAAAACCATCCATTGTGTTTTCGTCTGAACTGCTTATAGTCCATGTTCTTCTTCCGCACAAGGCTACACTCAATGTAAATACATTCAGAAAAGACTTCCCAGCACTTGAACTTAGATTCGGTGTTAACAAATTCCTCTTTATCACAAATGCTTTCCTTTCAGTTTGACTCCTCTACCTCGCCTTTCACCTGTCATTTTGCTGCCCGGACACCAAAACTCATCGACTAGTTTTAGTGTCTCATTTCCTAATCTAATTTCCTCAGCATCACCTGATTGAATTCTATATCATACCGTCAATCTTGTTTTAATTTCCTTGGTGTTCGTCTTACAAAACATTTTTCAAGATGCTATCCATTCCGTTCTGCTCTTCCAATTCGTTTGCAGTCTCTGACAGAATTATAAACCGCTAAGTTTTTAGATTAAGGCTTATCCGTTACGTGTATTCCAGAACCCATGACTGTATTATTCTTCTTTCGGTGCCTATCCGGTTCGGATGTTGGCGATCATGCCTGCTGTTCTTCTCTTGTTGAAAGCAACACGGAATAGTTCCGTTGAAGACGTATTGAACCAGCACCTAAGGTGGTCAAACCAAGATAGTCCTCTTCTTCTACGACCTTTTTGCTGTTGACTTTCCCTTTAAGTATTTCTTGTAACAAATCATATTCATTTGTATTATGCATGGTATTTCCTAGATACTGCAACTTTCGACACTTCACTATCTTGATTAATTTTGGTGTTGTGTTCATTCTTCTCAAAACTTGTACGTTTGTCACTCTCTCGGTTCAAGTTACCCTCAGGATCCGCTTATGAATCCACACTTCAAAGGCCTAGACTGACTGCACATATAAAATTGCGACCAGTCACTTTTTGAAATATTTCTCTATTCCAATAAACTAGTTTCAGAACTTTCTCAGGTTCATCTACAGATGGGGCATGTGTAGCCTACATCTTTATTTCCACGGGGTGATCCTTAGTACCTACAGAGAAGATCCCATAAAAACAATTAAAATTTAATTTGTCTAGCATGACGCTATGGAAATAAAGACGTTAGTTGTATGTGACCCAACTCAATGTGACCCCGAAAAAGTTCTAAATTTAGTTTATACGATTGAACAAATATTTCAGAAAGTGAGTGGTCGCGGTTTACCGTAAATATACGGAAACTTCTTATTGTCTCTTCTCCCTGGACTGTAATTCTCTTCCCACGTTGTCCTTGGGTTCTTTACAGTTTGCTCATTGTACGGACTCAGTAGAGTATTCTTTCACATAGAAATCTCGTGGAATTCTCGCTACCAGCAGGAGCTAGGAGCTAACCAATCTCTTTACTTTATCAAGCTGAATTTTACGATTTCTAAAAATTAATTTTAGCTAGAAAACAACACACATTTCTCCTATGATTGTTTCCATTATATCTTATCAAACCTTGACACCAAATAAGCGGAAATTGTTAGAAATGCCCATGAACTGTTTACTGACGTTATTGGCTCTGAGCACTATGGGACTTAACATCTATGGTCATCAGTCCCCTAGAACTTAGAACTACTTAAACCTAACTAACCGAAGGACATCACACAACACCCAGTCATCATAAGGCAGAGAAAATCCCTGACCCCGCCGGGAATCGAACCCGGGAACCCGGGCGTGGGAAGCGAGAACGCTGCCGCACGACCACGAACTGCGGGCTACTGACGTTAATGAAAGCCACTAGATTTTACTGAATTCTGCTCAGCATTCATTCGATTGTGCTGTTGTTGTTGGTACAGTTTTAGTCCAAGATTTATAAAATTCATGCCTGCCACTATGTTTCCACGTGTTTCCACTCTTTATGTAAGTCATTTAAGGGAAACATTGAAGCCTTTAGCCCCAAATTTCAATATTTTGTTAACACTTTCAATAAAATGGGTGTGTTTATAAATATCTTTTCTGCTAACAATCACAGTTTTATTTTATTTTTATTTTATACAACATGTTTCAGAAAATGTTTCCCATTGTCACATGTGTTTTCTCTGTGTATTGTTCAATTTTTTCGTAAGGGTTTTGATATGTGGGGCTCCGTGTTGTTTACTTGACTTTACTGGAATGTAAAAAAACGTGCAATTCGTTAAATAAATTACAGTAAAGAACAACGCTGAAAAATGGAACAGAAAAACGTATATCACAACAGGAACCATTTCCCAAAACGTTTTGTGTAAAATACAAATAAAATAAAATCGTGACGTAGCAGCAACGATATTTATAAACAAACACATTGTGTTCACAGTCGCTAGCATTCAAATACCATTTATAATGGATCGAATCAGATTTCGTATAAGTACAGTTCTGTTTACAGGATAACTGACCATAATAAGGTCAAACTCAGTATGTGCACCACAAAAATGGTTCAAATGGCTATGAGCACTATGGCACTTAACGTCTGACGTCATCAGTCCCCTAGAACTTAGAACTACTTAAACCTAACTAACCTAAGGACATCACACACATCCATGCCCAAGGCAGGATTCGAACCTGCGACCAGAGCGGTAGCGCGGTTCCAGACTGTAGCGCCTAGAACCGCTCGGCCACAAACACCGGCATGTGCACCACAACGTGTTTTCTATGCGCTACTGCTTTTTCCCATCAAGTGGCTGACTTCAAAGATAATACATCAAAGACAGTAATAATGACGTTAACCAAAGTAATTCATTAAAACTTTTCATTCGTTGTGTTATTACTGGAACATACCAACACAAAATCACACACTTGTTATACATGGATTATCTAAAACTACTGGCAGCAACAAATCAACAACTCAACCAATTACGAAAGATAACAGAATTATTCAGCAATGATATAAATATGGCTTTTGGAACAGACAAATGTAAGAAAAATAGCATAGTCAAGGGAAAACACATTAAACAAGAAGATTACATATGGGATAACCACAGCGACTGCATAGAAGCGATGGAAAAAACAGATGCCTATAAATATCTAGGATACAGACAAAAAATAGGAATAGATAATGCAAATATTAAAGAAGAACTAAAAGAAAAAGACTAACAAAAATACTGAAAACCGAATTGACAGCAAGAAACAAGACAAAAGCTATATATACTTATGCTATACCAATATTGACCTATTCATTTGCAGTAGTGAAATGGAGTAACACAGATCTAGAAGCACTCAATACACTTACACGATCAGAATGCCACAAATATAGAATACATCACATAGATTCAGCAACAGAAAGATTCATATTAAGCAGAAAGGAAGGAGGAAGGGGATTTATCGACATAAAAAAACCTACATTATGGACAAGTAGACAATTTAAGAAAATTCTTTACAGAACGAGCAGAAACTAGCAAAATACACTAAGCAATCACTCATATAAATACATCGGCTACACCACTGCAATTTCATAACCACTTCTACAACCCTTTAGATCACATAACATCAACAGATACGAAGAAAGTAAATTGGAAAAAGGAAACACTACATGGCAAGCACCCATATCATCGAACACAGCCACACATCTATCAAGATGCATCCAACTAAGAAAAGGCAATATATACAGTGAGACGGAAGGATTCATGATTGCAATACAGGATCAAACAATAAACACCAGATGTTACAGCAAGCATATTACTAAAGATCCCAATACCACAACAGATAAAAGCAGACTTTGCAAAAAACAAATAGAAACAGTAGATAACATTACAAGCGGATGTGCCATACTAGCAAATACAGAATACACCAGAAGACATGACAATGTAGGAAAATAATACATCAACAACTTGCCATACAACATAAACTAATAAAACAACACGTTCCCACATACAAGTATGCACCACAAAATGTACTGGAGAATGATGAATACAAATTATACTGGAACAGAACCATTATAACAGATAAAACAACACCACATAACAAACCTGACATCATACTCACCAATAAAAAGAAGAAATTAACACAACTAATCGAAATATCCATACCCAATACAGCAAATATACAGAAGAAAACAGGAGAAAAAATTGAAAAATGCATCAACTGGCTGAGGAAGTCAAGGACATGTGGCATCAGGGTAAAGTTGACATTACATCAATTATACTATCAACTATAGGAGTCATACCAAACAGTATCCACCAGTACATCAATGCAATACAGCTAACATCCAAACTTATATATACAACTACAGAAATCTGTTATTACTGATACATCTTCAGTTACCCGAAAGTTGCTAAATGCAATGTAACATATACCGTACAGCTAAAAGGAAGTCACGCTTGATCAAAGTCCGCGTCACTTTCCATTTTTAACCAAAAATAACGTCTGAGAAAAGGAGAATAATAATAATATTAATAATAAAAATAATTGAAAGTGCCACTTTAACACGAAAATTCCCAAATAAACTAATTAAAAATGTGGCAATCTATGGGCGCTGGCTGGTGTGGCCGTGCGGTTCTAGCGCTTCAGTCTCGAACCGCGTGACTTCTACGGTCGCAGGTTCGAATCCTGCCTTAGGCATGGATGTGTGTGATGTCATTAGGTTAGTTAGGTTTAAGTAGTTCTAAATTGTAGGGGACTGATGACCACAGATGTTAAATTCCATAGTACTCAGAGCCATTTGAACCATTTTTTGACAATCTATGGAATATTCTGGAAACAACACCATTTACATATGTACTTCACTTCGATACATGCGTATATATGGTTCAAATGGCTCTGAGCACTGTGGGACTTAACATCTGAGGTCATCAGTCCCCTAGAACTTAGAACTACTTAAACCTAACCAACCGAAGAACATCAGACACATCCATGCCCGAGGCAGGATTCGAACCTGCGACAGTAGCGGTCGCTCGGCTCCAGACTGTAGCGCCTAGAACCGCACGGCCACTCCAGTCGGGGCGTATATATGCTTTCAATGACAATTATGTTATAGACGTAGTGGTAAAAACATTGTATGCTCAGGCTTATTCGCTAGAGGTGCCTACTAAACAAATATATCGTGTTCAGCAGTGGAGAATGAAAGTGCATCGCATGACGAGTTTCATTACGGACTTCTTCTGCTTATTTGTTTTGATTCTGATGAGGGGAACAGAGACGAGACAGTAACAACGTTGCGGTACATTCGATTCAGCAGTGCGGAAATACCGGAAATGTCGAAAGACTAAATAAGATTGGAAGCGGCGGCGAGAGAAAGTCTGCAATTACGCACCGAGCGTCAAGCCGCACAGAAACTGAAGTCCCGTACAGTGGGCTATGTCGCAGGGGTCTCCAAACTACGGCCCACGGGCCGAAAGCGGCCCGCGAGAGCCGGAAAACCGGCCCGCGTTATCTGGCCGGACATCCCCTGATGTGCAATGTCATCTATTCTTCGAGCCACAGTGTTTGCCGACAAACTTATGTTTTTAAATAAATTAACTTTTTCAGGACAGATTTCTTCTGCTGTTGCAATAATGCAATTCCTAATTAATACACCGTCGGCTAATGGCTTACACTGTTTCGCTACTAAATGAGTAACACGAGCATTTACTTTCTTAAACAGCGACTGCTGGGTTTTTAGCTGGCGTTTCAGAGACTCATACATTTCTAATCGTCCGCATCCTGTAAACTTTGAGTAATTCTGAGAGTGCTTAGTCTCACAATGATGTTTTATGTTGTATTCTTTGAAGACTCATATTGCTTCATTGTTGTATACATGGAAGAACCCTGGAGATACTAAAAGGTATCAGAAAGATTATATAATGGTAAGACAGAGATTTAGGAACCAGGTTTTAAGTTGTAAGACATTTTCAGTGGCAGATGTGGACTCTGACCACAATCTATTGGTTATGACCTGTAGATTAAAACTGAAGAAACTGCAAAAATGTGGGAAATTAAGGAGATGGGACCTGGATAAACTGAAAGAACCAGAGGTTGTACAGAGTTTCAGGGAGAGCATAAGGGAACAATTGACAGGAATGGGGGAAAGAAATACAGTAGAAGAAGAATGGGATCTCTGAGGGATGAAGTAGTGAAGGCAGCAGAGGATAAAGTAGGTAAAAAGACGAGGGCTGTAAGGATGTAGAAGCTTATCTCACTAGGGGTAAGATAGATACTGCCTACAGGAAAATTAAAGAGACCTTTGGAGAGAAGAGAACCACGTGTATGAATATCAAGAGCTCAGATGGCAACCCAGTTCTAAGCAAAGAAGGGAAGGCAGAAAGGTGGAAGGAGTATATAGAAGGTTTATACAAGGGCGATGTACTTGAGGACAATATTATGGAAATGGAAGAGGATGTAGATGAAGATGAAATGGGAGATACGATACTGCGTGAAGAGTTTGACAGAGCACTGAAAGACCTGAGTCGAAACAAGGCCCCCGGAGTAGACAACATTGCATTAGAACTACTGACGGCCTTGGGAGAGCCAGTCATGACAAAACTCTACCAGCTGGTGAGCAATATGTATGAGACAGGCGAAATACCCTCAGACTTCAAGAAGAATATAATAATTCCCATCCCAAAGAAAGCAGGTGTTGACAGATGTGAAAATTACCGAACTATCAGTTTAATAAGTCACAGCTGCAAAATACTAATGCGAATTCTTTACAGACGAATGGAAAAACTGGTAGATGCGGACCTTGGGGAGGATCAGTTTGGATTTCGTAGAAATGTTGGAACACGTGAGGCAATACTGACCTTACGACTTATCTTAGAAGAAAGATTAAGAAAAGGCAAACCTACATTTCTAGCATTTGTAGACTTAGAGAAAGCTTTTGACAATGTTGACTGGAATACTCTCTTTCAAATTCTAAAGGTGGCAGGGGTAAAATACAGGGAGCGAAAGACTATTTACAATTTGTACAGAAACCAGATGGCAGTCATAAGAGTCGAGGGGCATGAAAGGGAAGCAGTGGTTGGGAAAGGAGTGAGACAGGGTTGTAGCCTCTCCCCGATATTATTCAATCTGTATATTGAGCAAGCTGTAAAGGAAACAAAAAAAAATTTGGAGTAGGTATTAAAATTCATGGAGAAGAAGTAAAAACTTTGAGGTTTGCCGATGACATTGTAATTCTGTCAGAGACGGCAAAGGACTTGGAAGAGCAGTTGAACGGAATGGACAGTGTCTTGAAAGGAGGATATAAGATGAACATCAACAAAAGCAAAACGAGGATAATGGAATGTAGTCAAATTAAATCGGGTGATGCTCAGGGAATTAGATTAGGAAATGAGACGCTTAAAGTAGTAAAGGAGTTTTGCTATTTGGGGAGCAAAATAACTGATGATGGTCGAAGTAGAGAGGATATAAAATGTAGACTGGCAATGGCAAGGAAAGCGTTTCTGAGGAAGAGAAATTTGTTAACATCGAATATAAATTTATGTATCAGAAAGCCGTTTCTGAAAGTATTTGTTTGGAGTGTAGCCATGTATGGAAGTGAAACATGGACGATAACTAGTTTGGAAAAGAAGAGAATAGAAGCTTTCGAAATGTGGTGCTACAGAAGAATACTGAAGATAAGGTGGATAGATCACGTAACTAATGAAGAGGTATTGAATAGGATTGGGGAGAAGAGAAGTTTGTGGCACAACTTGACTAGAAGAAGGGATCGTTGGTAGGACATGTTTTGAGGCATCAAGGGATCACAAATTTAGCATTGGAGGGCAGCGTGGAGGGTAAAAATCGTAGAGGGAGACCGAGAGATGAGTACACTAAGCAGATTCAGAAGGATGTAGGTTGCAGTAGGTACTGGGAGATGAAGCAGCTTGCACAGGATAGTGTAGCATGGAGAGCTGCATCAAAGTCTCAGGACTGAAGACAACAACATTGCTTCATTGCAAATAATACACATTGGTTTGTTGCTTGACTCCGCCACGAAATATTGACATTCCCACTGCTCTTTAAAAATTCTACATTCACTGTCAACCTTTCGTTTCTTTTCCATATTTGTACAGAACTTTACAAAAGATTGTAACCTAAAAATAAAATCCATGCACAAGTCGTATTTTGATTTTCAGATTTTCCTTATCTCTTCGAATTCAAACTTTGAATTGTCCCACACTTCGTCGTCTCACGTGCAGCGCATAAAACACTAAAAAACTCGCGAGAGACTCGCAACATAGACACAATCACGCAACAGAAGTATCAAATAAATGCTCTGGCTCGGCTACTCGCTACAAGACTACATAACTAAACTCATTGTTGCGCCGCTTGAAATAACAATGTGTTGACATACTTTACCTCTGTCACGTCTTGCAATAATAGTGTTGCTAACAATGATTTTGAGATTTCGTTAACTTTGCAGGACGCTTTTGTGAAGAATGTGCAGAGACATCCTTTTTTGTTGGTGAAATTCGCCTGAATTTCGGTCAGGTACGTCCTCCAATCAAAATTATGTAATTAAATAAAAATCGTAGCTCGTTCAGTGCTAGCTATTCCCACAACCTTAGATTTTTCCGATTTCATCTTTCCTTCAGCCTTACATTACGGTGATCATGGAGTTCTAGGGTGCTTTTATCCCACTAGGTAGATCTTGGCCCTTATGACTTCGTGGAGGATGCAATGTGGGGCGCGGACTAAAAAGTTTGGAGACCCCTGGGTTAAGATAATCGGGCCCATTACAGCGATGCAGCCTGGCTGCGGTGTTTCGCCAACAGTCGACGAGTTTTCGTGCGCCAGCTGAGCTGGGCCGCTTAGCTGGCTGTGGCAGAGCGCGCCGGGGAGAGGGAAAGAGATAAGACGCCAGATGCCGGCCTGCTGGCTGGCTAGGCAAACGTTTACGTAAGGCGGCCCCGTGTTTACAGCCGCTAATCGCCGGCACTCTCTGCGCCGCTCAACTGCTTTGCTCCGCGCGTGCGCTCTGTCCACTTGGGCCGGAACAACAGAAGGCGTTAGCTTACACCAAAGATCCCGTGGCTGCTCTTCTCACGGTCTGTCAGAATGGAGGGCGAAGAAGGCTGATTCATGTTCCCTCGCCTGTGCCCAGAGGCACGTCGCTTAAGCGAGTGGGACTGTTCCTGTGATGCGCTAGCTTTGTTCCACCCGGCTGTGTACTGCATCCAATGAAATTCGTGTCAAGCACCAACAGTCCTATTTGCTCACCAAATAATTTCCAAAAAATTATGAATTCATTAGGGGAATGGTGTGTAGAATGTATGAGATTGCGATATACCATCAGGCTCTCGGTAAAACGTCATATATTCAATTCCGAATATAACAAGTGCGACAATTATAGCGCAGTCAGCTTAGCAACTCCTGCATCCAAGTTGCTGGGCAGAATAATATACAGAAGAATGGAGGAGAAAATTGAGGATTTGTTAGATGATGATCAGTTTGGCTTTAGAAAATCGATACACGTTCATTGAATCTGCCGACCGGGAAAAATCGGTCGACACTGTGATATCGAACAAAATGTTCAAAACTAGAATGAGATTTTCACTCTGCAGCGGAGTGTGCGCTGATATGAAACTTCCTGGCAGATTAAAACTGTAAAGTTCGGAAGGTAGGAGACGAGGTACTGGCAGAAGTAAAGCTGTGAGGACGGGGCGTGAGTCGTGCTTGGGTAGCTCAGTTGGTAGAGCACTTGCCTGCGAAAGGCAAATGTCCCGAGTTCGAGTCTCGGTACGGCACACAGTTTTAATGTGCCAGGAAGTTTCATGTTCAAAACTCCTGGAAATATAGGGGTAAGCTACAGGGAAAGACGAACAGTATACAACATCTACAAAACCAAGAGGAAATAATAAGAGCAGAAGACCAAGAACGAAGTGCTGGAATGTAATGTGTTTAAGGCAGAAATGTAATCTTTCGCCCCTACTCTTCGATCTATACGTCAAACAAGGAATGAGGGAAATAAAAGAAAAAAATTCAACAATGGAATTAAAATTCAAGGTGAAAGGATATCAGTCACAAGGTTCACTGATGGCTTTGCTATCCTCGGTGAAAGTGAAGGAGGATTAGGAGAATGTGTAAAATGAAATGAACAGTCTAATGATGCGAACATGGATTGAGAGTAAATCGAAAAACGACGAAAGTAATGGGAAGTAACAGAAATGAGAAGAGCGAGAAACTTAAAATCAGATTTGCGGATCACGAAGTAAACAAAGTTACGTAATTCCTCTACCGTGGCAGCGACGTCACTCACAACTGACGGAGGAAGGAGAACATAGAAAGCAGTCTAGCACTGGCAGAAAGGGCAAGAGAAGTCTGCTAGTATCAAGTATACGCCTTAATTTGAGGAAGAAATTTCTGACAATGTACGGTTGGAGCACAGCGTTGTATGTTAGTGAAACATGGACTGTGGGAAACCCGGAACAGAAGTGAATCGAAGCATTTTTGATGTGGTAGTACAGACTAATGCTGAAAATGAGGTAGTCTGACGTGGTAAGGAATGAGGAGCTTCTCTGCAGACTCTAGGAGGAAGGGAACATACGGAAACACTGACGAGAAGAAGGGACAGGATGATACAACATTTGTTAAGATATGAGGGAATGACCTGCATGGTACTAGAGGGAGCTGCAGAGGGTAATAACTGTACAGGAAAACGGAGGTTGAAATGTATTCTGTAAATAACTCAGGACATAGGTTGCAAGTGCTCCCCTGAGATGCTGAAGTTGTCACAGGAGAAGAATTCGTGGCTGGCCGCATCACACCGGTCAAAAGACTGATGACTCAAAAAGAAAAAAAAAAAAAAAAAAAAAGAAAATGCTGTTACTGCCTAGTGATGCCTACTGTTGTCCAGTCCATTCTTGCAAACACCAACAATCTTAGATGCTCTTCTCACGCTCAGTCGTAATGGATGGTATAGAAAGGCTAACAACAATTACTTGTTAACTCACCCATACCCAGAGGCATATTGGCTCAAATAGCAGCACTCAACCTATGCTGTCCATTGCTGTCTATAACGGATCTTTTACGTTGGGATAAATTTATTTTATTTTTTTGTTAGATGTTTTCGTTAAATAGCTGAATAAATTGTAATTAAGAATAATGTAATTAAGCAGAGTAGAAAAGATAAAGGCAAAGAGATGGTCATTGGGCGGACATTTTCATAATGTAACGTCATTGCGCTGTTCGGTTGTTAAAACATGTCGTGTGTGTTCCGTTCTGCTCTTCGGTCGTGCGCGTATCTGAAAGGAATTAATTCGGGGACTAGAATAAACTTCCACATAATAGTTACGATTCGATGTTCCGACAAAAGGGGTTAACGCCAGTGTTAATTTGAATTGTGGGCGACGGGATCAGCTTTGACAGATACGTGAAAACGGACGTAACGAATGTTTTTCGCATATCATCCTCGAACGTGACTTTTTATTTAATTAACGATTGCGGGCTCATTAAAAGCTGTTATCTCATGATTAGGATCAATCCCTCTTTCCTCCTTGATAATGGTCATTCATTAACATTTACGTCATAAGAAAAAGGATTATCAATAAAAGTGATGTTAAATGACAATTACGTGTTATTCCGTTAATGTGGAACCGACGTAATATCTCTGAAATGACTTTGACATATAATTTGTGTTAAATACTGAACTGAGATAGCAAGTACATTGAAATTAGTGAACATTTGACAAAGAGACTATAGAAGCAGAAGCGCTTAAAGTTTCTCTTTTCTAAAATGGTAAAATAGATACGATCTTTAACTCAATAGTCGACATTATGTATTGCAAAGACATTAGCATTTCATACTTATTTTCACGACGCGCTGTTAAACTAAGGAACGTAGAGTCTCTGTTGTTGTTGTTGTCGTTGTTGTGGTCTTCAGTCCTGAGACTGGTTTGATGCAACTCTCCATGCTACTCTATCCTCTACAAGCTTCTTCATCTCCCAGTACCTACTGCAACCTACATCCTTCTGAATCTGCTTATTACGTTTCCTTGCTCTCTCTCTCTCTCTCTCTCATGTACCCAGTGAAACTTTGCTTCAGGTAGTGCTGTTCCTGTGATGTTTCTGTTCGTATGTGGGGTTTCATACTGGAGCTACTCTTGTTTTTGTTAAACACTAACAATCCTAGCAGCTCTGCTAACGATCTCCCTGTTAGGGGGGGTCGGGTGTGGAAGATTGGTTCGTGTTCCTTCGTCTCTCTCCCATTCTCAAGATACATCGCTTCCAGTAACAGTAATTTTCCTCTGACGTTTCTTAAACAAACAACTTCCAAAGTATAATGTTCGTTATTATTTTCGCTTCAATATATCTTGTTGAAGCCCTGTGGATCTCTTGTGTAGCCTGTAAAACTCATACAAGAAGTGAACAGCATTTGCCAGAGGTCTCTGTAGCGATCTCCATTGCTTCTAGTATCCCTTAGCGATCCGTCAGACGAGGTTTCCTTCTGTAATGTACCCACTCCTTGTCTACGTTCACAAAGGATAGGACAAAAGAGGCAAGTATATATTTTGTAAATGAAAAACTTCACAATTCATTTGCAGACAAATTCGATGTTCTATATTGAAAGAATACTGTTTATACGAAGAGATTTCTGGATTGCAGCCGGTCTTCGTTCGGCTCACCTGAAGATGGCTGGCAGTTGTCCAGCCGAAATATCGTGAAATGAGGTTTTCTACGACCGGCGAGAATCCAGAAATCTCTTTGAACGGTTGATTCACCCTTACCACTGTAGTAAGATTCTGGAACATATAATGTGCGGTACCATTAAGAAATTCCTAAAAAAATACCTACTGTCAAACAAGCAGCACAGGTTCAAAAAATATCGCCCTTGTGACATGAATTTATTCACGGGAAGGAATGATAGCCAGCTTCAAAAATGGCTCAACGGCTCTGAGGACTATGGGACCTAACATCTGAGGACATCAGTTCCCTACAACTTAGAACTACTTAAACCTAACTAACCTAAGGACGTCACACACATCCATGCCCGAGGCAGGATTCGAACCTGCGACCGTAGCAGTGTCGCGGTTCCGGACCGAAGTGCCTAGAACCACACGGCCACCACGGCCGGCTCCGATAGCCAGGTTTCTAGGTTTTCAGAAGACTTTCGACACCGTGCCTCACAAGCGGCTTCTAATCGAAATGCGCGCCCACGGATCATCGTCTCAATTTTGTTACTGGGTGGATTCGTGGTTTCATGTCGGAGAGGCCACAGTAACTAGTAAATGACTGGAAGCCAGTCGTTCCGGAATGAAGTGTTATAGGCCCTCTACAAAGAAACAAACACCATCCGAACAGGCCTTAAACCCCAAGGGCACCGGCCGACCGCCGGGTCGTCCTCAGGCCTTAGGCGTCACCGGATGCGGATATGGAGGGGCATGGGTCAGCACGCCGCACTCGCAGCCGTTAGTTTTCGTGAGGGTGTCTCTACTTCTCAGTCAAGCAGCCCCTCAACAACTGGCCTCACAATAGTTCGCCACAGCACTCAGCAGGGCGGACATAGCCCATCCAGGTGCCAGCCCAGCGTGACAGCGCGTAACTTCGGAGATCTGACGGGAACCGGTGTTACCGCTGCGGTTGATAATCTATACAGGTAATTGTCGTTACAAACTTCTGTTGTTGTTGTTGCTGTTGTTGTTGTTGTTGTGGCCTTCAGTACTGAGACTGGTATGAAGCAGCTCTCCATGCTACTCTATCCTGTGCAAGTTTCTTCGTAGAGGACCACGCACATTTAGTGAAAGCTGCTGCCTTGTCGCGGCACAGATATTTCAGAAGCGACACCCAAAAACGTAGTCCATTTTATAAGTAGGCTGTTTAGGTTTTTATATTGGTAACGCCATGTAGCGCTCTGAATGAAAATCACTGGCTGTGCTGTGTGCAGTCTGTGGCTGGGTGGCATTGTTGTAACATTCGCTATTGTAGTGTTGGGCTGTTGGCTGTTAACAGCGCGTAGCGTTGCGCAGTTGGAGGTGAGCCGCCAGCACTGGTGGATCTGATTTTTTTTTTTTTTTTGGTCATCAGTCTACTGACTAGTTTGATGCGGCCCGCCACGAATTCCTTTCCTGTGCTAACCTCTTCATCTCAGAGTAGCACTTGCAACCTACGTCCTCAATTATTTGCTTGACGTATTCCAATTTCTGTCTTCCTCTACAGTTTTTGACCTCTACAGCTCCCTCTAGTACCATGGAAGTCAGTCCCTCATGTCTTAGCAGATGTCCTATCATCCTGTCCCTTCTCCTTATCAGTGTTTTCCACATATTCCTTTCCTCTCCGATTCTGCGTAGAACCTCCTCATTCCTTACCTTATCAGTCCACCTAATTTTCAACATTCGTCTATAGCACCACATCTCAAATGCTTCGATTCTCTTCTGTTCCGGTTTTCCCACAGGTCAAGTTTCACTACCATACAATGCTGTACTCCAGACGAACATCCTCAGAAATCTCTTCCTCAAATTAAGGCCGGTATTTGATATTAGTAGACTTCTCTTGGCCAGAAATGCCTTTTTTGCCATAGCGAGTCTGCTTTTGATGTCCTCCTTGCTCCGTCCGTCATTGGTTATTTTACTGCCTAGGTAGCAGAATTCCTTAGCTTCATTGACTTCGTGACCATCAATCCTGATGTTGAGTTTCTCGCTGTTCTCATTTCTACTACTTCTCATTACCTTCGTCTTTCTCAGATTTACTCTCAAACCATACTGTGTACTCATTAGACTGTTCATTCCGTTCAGCAGATCATTTAATTCTTCTTTACTTTCACTCAAGATAGCAATGTCATCAGCGAATCGTATCATTGATATCCTTTCACCTTGTATTTTAATTCCACTCCTGAACCTTTCTTTAATTTCCATCATTGCTTCCTCGATGTACAGATTGAAGAGTAGGTGCCTTGTCTTACACCCTTCTTAATACGAGCACTTCGTTCTTGATCATCCACTCTTATTATTCCCTCTTGGTTGTTGTACATATTGTATATGACCCATCTCTCCCTACAGCTTACCCCTACTTTTTTCAGATTCTCGAACAGCTAGCACCATTTTATATTGTCGAACGCTTTTTCCAGGTTGACAAATCCTATGAACGTGTCTTGATTTTTCTTGAGCCTTGCTTCCATTATTAGCCGTAACGTCAGAATTGCCTCTCTCGTGCCTTTACTTTTCGTAAAGCCAAACTGATCGTCACCTAGCGCATTATCAATTTTCTTTTCCATTCTTCTGTATATTATTCTTGTAAGTAGCTTCGATGCATGAGCTGTTAAGCTGATTGTGCGATAATTCTCGCACTTGTCAGCTCTTGCCGTCTTCGGAATTGTGTGGATGATGCTTTTCTGAAAGTCAGATGGTATGTCGCCAGACTCATATATTCTACACACCAACGTGAATAGTCGTTTTGTTGCCACTTCCCCTAATGATTTTAGAAATTCTGATGGAATGTTATGTATCCCTTCTGCCTCATTTGACCGTAAGTCCTCCAAAGCTCTTTTAAATTCCGATTCTAATACTGGATCCCCTATCTCTTCTAAATCGACTCCTGTTTCTTCTTCTATTACATCAGACAAATCGTCACCCTCATACAACGTATTCTTTCCACCTATCTGCTCTCTCCTCTGCATTTAAGAGTGGAATTCCCGTTGCACTCTTAATGTTACCACCGTTGCTTTTAATGTCACCAAAGGTTGTTTTGACTTTTCTGTATGCTGAGTCTGTCCTTCCGACAATCATGTCTTTTTCGATGTCTTCACATTTTTCCTGCAGCCATTTCGTCTTAGCTTCCCTGCACTTCTTATTTATTTCATTCCTCAGCGATTTGTATTTCTGTATTCCTGATTTCCCCGGAACATGTTTGTCCTTCCTCCTTTCATCAATCAACTGAAGTATTTCTTCTGTTACCCATGGTTCTTCGCAGCTACCTTCTTTGTACCTATGTTTTCCTTCCCAACTTCTGTGGTGGCCCTTTTTAGAGACGTCCATTCCTCTTCAACTGTGTTGCCTACTGCGCTATTCCTTATTGCTGTATCTGTAGCGTTAGAGAACTTCAAACGTATCTCGTCATTCCTTAGAACATCCGTATCGCACTTGTTTGCGTATTGATTCTTCCTGACTAATGTCTTGAACTTCAGCCTACTCTTCATCACTACTATATTGTGATCTGAGTCTATATCTGCTCCTGGGTACACCTTCAATTAAGTATCTGATTTCAGAATCTCTGTCTGACCATGATGTAATCCAGTTGAAATCTTCCCGTATCTCCCGGCCTTTTCCAAGTATACCTCCTCCTCTTGTGATTCTTGAACAGGGTATTCGCTATTACTAGCTGAAACTTGGTACAGAACTCAATTAGTCTTTCTCCTCTTTCATTCCTTGTCCCAAGCCCATATTCTCCTGTAACCTTTTCTTTACTCCTTCCCCTACAACTGCATTCCAGTTGCCCATGACTATTAGATTTTCGTCCCCCTTTACATACTGCATTACCCTTTCAATATCCTCATACACTTTCTCTATCTGTTCATCTTCAGCTTGCGACGTCGGCATGTATACCTGAACTATCTTTGTCGGTGTTGGTCTGCTGTCGATTCTGATTAGAACAGTCCGGTCACTGAACACAGTAAAACACCTTCTGCCCTACTTCCTATTCATAACGAATCCTACACCTGTTATACCATTTTCTGCTGCTGTTGATATTACCCGATACTCATCTGACCAAAAATCCTTGTCTTCCTTCCACTTCACTTCACTGACCCCTACTATATATACACTCCTGGATATGGAAAAAAGAACACATTGACACCGGTGTGTCAGACCCACCATACTTGCTCCGGACACTGCGAGAGGGCAGTACAGCAATGATCACACGCACGGCACAGCGGACACACCAGGAACTGCGGTGTTGCCCGTCGAATGGCGCTAGTTGCGCAGCATTTGTGCACCGCCGCAGTCAGTGTCAGCCAGTTTGCCGTGGCATACGGAGCTCCATCGCAGTCTTTAACACTGGTAGCATGCCGCGACAGCGTGGACGTGAACCGTATGTGCAGTTGACGGATTTTGAGCAAGGGCGTATAGTGGGCATGCGGGAGGCCGGGTGGACGTACCGCCGAATTGCTCAACACGTGGGGTGTGAGGTCTCCACAGTACATCGACGTTATCGTCAGTGGTCGGCGGAAGGTGCACGTGCCCGTCGACCTGGGACCGGACCGCAGCGACGCACGGATGCACGCCAAGACCGTAGGATCCTACGCAGTGCCGTAGGGGACCGCACCGCCACTTCCCAGCAAATTAGGGACACTGTTGCTCCTGGGGTACCGGCGAGGACCATTCGCAACCGTCTCCATGAAGTTGGGCTACGGACCCGCACACCGTTAGGCCGTCTTCCGCTCACGCCCCAACATCGTGCAGCCCGCCTCCAGTGGTGTCGCGACAGGCGTGAATGGAGGGACGAATGGAGACGTGTCGTCTTCAGCGATGAGAGTCGCTTCTGCCTTGGTGCCAATGATGGTCGTGTGCGTGTTTGGCGCCGTGCAGGTGAGCGCCACAATCAGCACTGCATACGACCGAGGCACACAGGGCCAACACCCGCCATCATGGTGTGGGGAGCGATCTCCTACACTGGCCGTATAGGTCTGGTGATCGTCGAGGGGACACTGAATAGTGCATGGTACATCCAAACCGTCATCGAACCCATCGTTCTACCATTCCTAGACCGGCAAGGGAACTTGCTGTTCCAACAGGACAATGCACGTCCGCATGTATCCCGTGCCACCCAACGTGCTCTACGTGCTCTAGAAGGTGTAAGTCAACTACCCTGGCCAGCAAGATCTCCGGATCTGTCCCCCATTGAGCATGTTTGGGACTGGATGAAGCGTCGTCTCACGCGGTCTGCACGTCCAGCACGAACGCTGGTCCAACTGAGGCGCCAGGTGGAAATGGCATTGCAAGCCGTTCCACAGGACTACATCCAGCATCTCTACGATCGTCTCCATGGGAGAATAGCAGCCTGCATTGCTGCGAAAGGTGGATATACACTGTACTAGTGCCGACATTGTTCATGCTCTGTTGCCTGTGTCTATGTGCCTGTGGTTCTGTCAGTGTGATCATGTGATGTATCTGACCCCAGGAATGTGTCAATAAAGTTTCCCCTTCCTGGGACAATGAATTCACGGTGTTCTTATTTCAATTTCCAGGAGTGTAGATTGAGCCTTTGCATTTCCCTTTTCAGATTTTCTTGTTTCCCTACCACGTTCAAGCTTGTGACATTCCAGGCCCCGACTCGTAGAACATTATCCTTTCGTTGATTATTCAATGTTTTTCTCATGGTAACCTCCGCCTTGGCAGTCCCCTCCCAGAGATCCAAATTGGGGACTATTCCGGAATCTTTTGCCAATGGAGAGATCATCATGACACTTCTTCAACTACAGGCCACATGTCCTGTGGATACACGTTACGTGTCTTTAATGCAGTGGTTTCCATTGCCTTCTGCATCTTCATGTCGTTGATCATTGCTGATTCTTCCACCTTTAGGGGCAATTTCCCACCCCTAGGACAAGAGAGTGCCCTGAACCTCTATCCGCTCCTCCGCCCTCTTTTACAAGGCCGTTGGCAGAATGAGGCTGACTTCTTATGCCGGAAGTCTTCGGCTGCCAATGCTGATTATTTATCAAAATTTAGGCAGTGGCGGGGATCGAACACGGGACCGAAGACGTTTTGATTATGAATCAAAGACGCTACCCCTGTGTTATATCTGCACAATATCTGTTTTATATCTGCACAGTTTTTCTGAATTATTCTGGAAAGTAAAACATGTTTTAGAAGTAACTTTTGTGGTATTGCTACAATGAGACAGCCTTTTCCGTAGCACAACAACACGTTACAGTAAAGTATTTTCTTCATCACGGCAATAAGCGTAACAACTATGATATCTATACGCAAAGCATTTTACTTTCGTTTATTATTGAGGTAAGTACTTTGACTTCCGCAGAACTTCGCTTTCGGAGGACGATAACTACGACACTTCCACAGAGATTATCTTACAACAAGACGCACAGTTTAGCACTGCAATATACATATTTGAGTGATTAATTTTGTACTTAAAACATTTATTTTTAAAGATATTTGAAGTACAATGATACAAAGGTTTTCTGTGATACATTTCATTCCATTGCTGTAATCTGTAACACCCGAGGGTATAATTACATTAATCCTCAGGGGGTACACGCTTACTTTGTGTACCATGTGTGTAGCAAGCACAAGGAACCCTAGCTAATATGGTATTTGCTTATACAACTTTACACATCGGTATCATATTTTTCTAACACATAAATTACACAGCTATCTGATCATTTAACTGAGTTAGACAAACATTTATTTTACTACATCAGTGACACATGTTTATGCAATTACACTGTTGGATAACTTCACACTTACGAAATTGCATTTTGTGTGTACTTTGTGAACTTTTCATATTTTTTCGGAACCATTGTGATACTATGAGAGCTTTGAATGACGTATTTGGTATGGGATCATGATTTTCAAAGTACGTTTGAGGTAGATGACACTACTGAAATGAACACAGATTTTTTTTTAGGTTTTGAAATTATTGGAGGGAGCAATGACGATTTTGAGAATTGACTGAGATGTTATGATATTATTACGACGACGATATGTATTATGCTGTTGAGATATGTTTATGATCAATAAGATGATGCTACCATATATGAGAAATTTGATTATGCTACGTATTTCTTATGATGAAATATTGAAGAAGTGTCGAAGAATATGTATATGTGTAATAAGGTAAGGAATAATGAGTAGTGGTTAGGGACTGATTTGTGGAAAAGGATGCTGGAAACCAAGAACCGTATTTTCAGAATTATGAAATGTATGTATATGCATGCATAAATGTATCACGACGCCGACGAAAATTTTTTGGACACTGTTATATTTATAGGATTTTGTTTCTACACATCTGTAACGAAAATTCTCGACCTGTGAAATTTTTTGTATGAGACTGTCACTGTAGTGCAAACTGGTGTCGTAAATATTTCGGTGAGAAAGTTAAGTGACCGCCTGCACGTAATGCGTCGTGGGCACCCAGCTGCGCGACAGTCGCCTGGAAAAAAAGTCATTAGTGAGTGCCTTTCAGAGGCACAGGTGAAAAAAAGAGAAAGCCATTATTCTCGCTATTGACATTTCTTTGCAGAAAGCGTCGCAAATACGACACGCTCAAACTTGAAAACATATGATTACACTTTGGAACTCTTAATTTATGATATTTACTAAAATGCCTAATGAAATGATGAGAAACATTTTTACATCTATTGTCTTTGTAGTTGAGAGATTGCTCAATTTGTTTAATATCTAGTTTCTAGCTGCCCTGCAGCATTGGTTAAAATAAAATTTTATAGATGTACTAATATAAATATTTTCTGTCTACAGATCCAGTAAATAATAATTTTATGATATACTTCCAAAAGAATTAGAGAGCACAAAAACACATTTTCCTTCACAGGAACTGCATACATAATTTTCTTTTCAAGTACTTGGTAATTTCTTTTGTAGAATAAGTTGTGGTGCACCACTTTAATTACATAGACATTAAGATGTGAATAGACATTTCCCTTACCTGCATTGTTGTCTTTAGTGTACTATTTTTTCTGCTTTAGCTTTGTCATGTTTAGATATAGGTTGATGCATTTGCTGCTGCTGTTTGCCATGCATAGTGCTATTAAATTTCACTTTGTATTACTCCGTTAAGCTAGTTTTACTACTGATTTATTTGTCTTTTTTGCTGCACTTTGTCTTATATTAGTTGTAATATTGCAATTGCTTTCATAATTTAGATACTGCTGCTTGCTTTGGCAATTTGCATTTTTTTGTCATTGCTGTTTGTGTTAATTGTTTTGTGCTGCTGCATTGCCTCGTCCCTTAGTTTATGCATCTGAGCTCAGTAGATTTAAGCTAGCTTATGAGGGGGTAGACTATATAAGATAATGAGTTGTGATGAATTGGAAGAAATGCATTGAGAAGTTATACGAAAAAAGTACAGAAAGCAGGTATAGATAGGACTTTTTGGAAATAATGAAGAATGAAGGGAGATCTCCAAGAAGTAAAGAAAGTTTGTTTTGCAAAATACTGCAGTAAAACAAACCCTGTCCTTTCCTTTTGTATTATTGCGCTATATGTTTGTGTACCCTTGTGTATTTGTGTTTTTCCTTTCTTTGTGTGTTTAGCTAATAAGATTTATGTTGTAGAATTTTGCTAGTACTAACCTACATTCACTATGATGAGGAATACTGTTATCCTCAAATATAATTTGCATTCATAATATGTTATTTACTTTGTAAAGATGTTTAGACATTATTTATTCTGTTCTGTTTTAATGCTCATGTGTGAAATTAATGTTTCGAAAACTATTCTCATTATTTTATATATTTACTTATGTTATAATTCTTGTAACACTGATGTATATATCTATTTCTATTCTTTTGTAAAGTCTGTATTACTACAAATGTCATCTGTATTATTATGTTTTCCTGACGTCATGTATCCCTGTAATTGTATTCTCATGTTATAAAATTGTAATGGACACCAGTTCATCAAATTAAGTACCTTGTAAGCATTCATTTCATTGCACATATTTCTGTTGGTCATAGTATATGCACAATATGTGAAAAAAAAGGAGGACTGTTAGTGTTTGCACGTGTGTTAATAATTCAGCAAGGGACTGGTTAACAGCAATGCTAGTTCTAAGGACATTTCAAAAAAAAAAATGTGAGTGCACAAGTGGTGGTTCATGGACATGCTATATTGTCCACAAGACTCTTTGATGGTGATTGTGCACCTGCACAGTCGCAACAGATGGCTGCTGGCCATTTCTACGAGGACTACGGTGGGTCTGCATCTTTGATGGCCCGCTAATACCATTATTTCTACAAGGACTACAGTGGATCTGCATCTCTGGTGGCCCACCAATAGCGTAATCTCTAACAAGACTTCAGCGGTGTGCTCTGTGATGACCTACCAACCAATATTCTTCAAAACTTCGACTGACTCTGCTGTGGGTTTGCTCTGTTGTGGCCCGTTACCTGTCTGCATGTAAAGAGTCAGCACTGTCTTTCCGTTGGAAGGACAACACTACTTCATCAAGACTGCATGGAAATCCACAATTTCTTTTACTACTCAGACTTTGAGAAAAACACTGCAATTTTACTGTGATGAATGATCAGGACTGTCTTTGTGGACAGTGAGAAAATTTTAGATTTTGACCAACATTGTATCGATAAGTGTGTGCATTTGATATCTTTGTTATTGTAATTATGAAATTTTTTTTCAAATCTCTATTGGCCACTGCCCAAGACAATTTGTAAAAAATTTTGTGGGGAGCATGGGGGCTATGTAAGTAGGCTGTTTAGGTTTTTATATTCGTAACGCCAAGTAGCGCTCTGTATGAAAATCACAGGGTGTGCTTTGTGCACTCTGTGGCTGGGTGGCATTGTTGTAATATTCGCTATTGTAGTGTTGGGCTGTTGGCTGTTAACAGCGCGTAGTGTTGCGCAGTTGGAGGTGATCTGCCAGCAGTGGTGGATATTGGGAGAGATATGGCGGATTTTTGAGAGCGGATGATCTGGCCATGTGTCCATGAGAAACAGTTCATTTGTAAGAATGGATGTCATGAACTGCTACATATATGACTTTTGATGATATTAAGGTAAATACAGTTTGTTCTCTATTAAAATCTTTCATTTGCTAACTATCCCTATCAGTAGTTAGTGCCTTCAGTAGTTTGAATCTTTTATTTAGCTGGCAGTAGTGGCGCTCTCTGTATTGTAGTAGTTCGAGTAACGAAGATTTTTGTGAGGTAAGTGATTTGTGAAAGGTATAGGTTAATGTTAGTCAGGGGCATTTTTTTGTAGGGATTTTTGAAAGTGAGATTGCGTTGCGCTAAAAATATTGTGTGTCAGTTTAAGCACAGTAATTCATTAATTTTTCTAAGGGGACGTTTCAATTTGAATTCAAAACGACTGTTCTTTCTTCGATCGGCTTAGATGCGAATCATGCATATTTGATCAGTCCTGTAAAAGCAGGTGCGTTAAACTGAAGCAGAAGTAGAGCAGGCCATACGCTCATTTTTGGAGCATTTGCGTGCTGCTTTTGCAATTTGTGAAGATTCATATTAGCACTCACCCATGAAGTGCACCATGCCGTACATGATTAACTGTGTTACAAGGTAGAAGCTCGATGCTTGTCACAAATATATTGCGATATGACACTCCACGATGTTTACAAGTGAACTTCAATAGTGGGTCTTGTGTCATTCACTGCAAACACTGATATGTAGCAATGTATGCAATTATTTTCTCTACATGCGAGATAAACAGTTCAGCTACCTTGTCCCTTGAGTCGTGCAAACTGTGATGTCTTTCAGGCGGTTCATGCCAGTTGTCGCTCAGACACAATAGTGTGGCGCATACCTGTTTATAGGTTGGCAGTTTTATATAACAGCGGTGCTATAGAGTACGGTCATGAAAGTCTGCAATATATATAGGTGTTTCAAAGATATTCTGATTTTTACTAATGACAGATCTGGCCTTCATGGCTAGATACCCTTTTCCGACAAGGAGCTGTACATTTTACCACTCTGATGTCGTCTGACATATAAATAAGATAAAGAAACATGGGATTCATACTCTATTTTTCATGATTTCCCTACTTCTTGCTTTTGTGATTTATGCTTGTACGTTTTATTCCAGTTTTTGTACTTGAAAACGGCCTATGGCCGAAATATAGATCGTATAACAGTAAAATTTTTAAAACATTGTTATAGTCAAATGGCGGCATCACCAATCAAAATATAAAAATTATTCCCTGATTTCGTCTAGGTTCTATTACATCTTTCAGTTTATGAGTCAAGTAGTCAAGTCTTTTTTGAACAAGTGGACGAAATATCTCAGGTGGTCCTTGCATACGTAAGAAAACGAAAGGGAATATTTTGCCTGTTATTTTTCCAGTTATAGTACAGCGTGCTGTGAAAGAATGACTAATCTTGTTCAAACTAGTTTTTGTTCCTTGTTCCGAAAAATATCTAGCGTACATCGCCTGGTACTGGCAGCCAGTTTCGTCGGCATTAATTACATAATCGAAGTCAAAATTAGTGCTGAGTGCTTTCGTCTGTATCTGTAATCCTTCCGCAGCTGCTAGTACTTCGACCATCGTTGCGAAGTCTTTCGAGCTCTCCAAAGATCTGGAATGTTAACTGCTAACCACAGCAGAATACAGCTTTGAAGACAATGTGCTGTAATTATTCATTTATTAATGATATTACTAGGGCGAAAAAGACCTATTTTTGAATAATTTTGCGTGACATGTTCTAATTCATTATTTTTCTACAACTGAACTGAAAAAAAGTACACAGACAGCGTTTGATCCCGAACCGCGAGCGTACTAGCCGTGAACCTTGGTCTCTGTACTACGCTCGCTAGGTCGAAACATCACTAACGTTACGCATGTAGGAGGTGCGCATAAGACTTGGTCATCGATTTTCTCGGAAACTAGATGCTGTCGCATGAAACTCCGCTATCCGGGTACACAGGACAGGTCCTTCAACAAAATACCTAACACTCGTCAAAAGCCGTGATTAACAGGTGTGGTGGTCCCCGCTCGTGACACTGTGGAAACAGTGCTGTCGCGAGATTTAACAGATTGAGGAAGTGTGACGTCCCAGGAGAGATTCTGGCAAGGTGCGTCGACGCGCAGGCCACACTGTGAGGAGAAAGTGCTGAAAGATTGAGGAGGAGGCGACACAGAGAGAGAGAGACGACGCGACTTGTCTGGTGGATCAGTATGCGAGGCGCGCCGCCCGCCGTGGTAATGGATCAGGGGGTCGCATCCGCCTAGGCGGTTGGCTGGAGCGTGGAGCAGGGGAGGGGCCTTTCACCTCGTCACACGCGCGTCGCTACGGCAGCGCCAGCAAGTGCCATTGTTGCGGCACTCCACACCGACAGAGATCAGAAACGGAGCGAGTGCGAAGCCAGTGTTGAGGGTTGCAAAGTCAAGGCGCCACTGTTACGTCAGTACTATATCGGGCGTAGCCTACGATAACTAGAGGGCTCAGCCCACGTCTGAGATTTGAATCAACTGCTTCACTGAAGGTATTATAAGGTCGTACAATTTTTCGTCATATTTGCTTCCGAATGGGTGCGGAAAAGTTAACTGCCTGCACAGCCTACGTTGGCGGCGAGCGCATTGTTTGAAAAGGGGGATAGATGGAAACGATTTTGGGTGAAATCGTGGGTAGTGGGAAGAGAAACTGTACGTGTTCACTAGAATTTGCTTCGTGAACTGCAGTACGAGGACATAAAGGTCAACGAAAATTATTTGAGAATGGTTGAACAAAAATTTCTGTTTGTCCTTATATTTCCATAAACGTCACTCACTTAAGAAACCCCATTTCCTAATTTCTTTCATTATAATCTAAGTGTTTGGAAAGCCTGCCATTGTGTCATTCACGATTTAAATAATTAAACACTGCACTAGTTGCGTATTTTTTTCCTGCTTAATATGACACGTTTCGAGAATTTATTCTCATTATGAAGAGTAAGTATTTACATAGGTATTTTATGTGGTGTTTGGGTATGTGCGTTGTTCTGGCTGTCTTGCCAGCAGTTATGTCTTTATGCAATCAGATAGATTTCATTCGTCCAGTCTTCCAAAACATCACATAAAATACCTCTGTAAATATTTGTTCTTGATCATGAATTCTCCTAAAGTGTAGTGCGAATCGTGAAAAAATCCGTAACTGGCGCAGTACTTCAGTATTTACATCATGGATTTTATTTTTGCTAAAGAACTTCTCATGGTTAGATTGCGAATTTTAGCAACAGGCGAAAGCCGTTCTATCCTGTAATATAGCATTCAAAACTTACAGTGTACCATTTTACGTATTATGCCAAAACACGTGAGCCAATACACTAATCACCTAAAGAGGAATTTATGAACGTTGTGTAGGTTATTTAAGAGTACAAATAAATACATTTATTTCACTTATGTTTCTTTATAACTGACCGACCGCTTATTGCGGTTTTTATTGTCAGCATGCTTCCTCTGGGAAAGAAGTCTACAAAATACGCTGTAGAGACAACGGAGATCCTGAAGTGAAGATTAAGCGTCCTTCGCCATATTGCTACGACAGATAAAAATTAAAATGCGGTCGACAGCCCACGCATCGTTCTCTAAAACCGCTGATAGACGGCAAACATAAATTAGAACGTAAGTGGTTAAAAACAGGGCAATGAGTCAGGAAATGGCGAACTGTCGTAGGCTGATGACAATGAGCAAGGAGTGTTGGGGGGTCAACACTTCACAAATGGCGATGGCTAAATAGACAGTGCCCAATACGCAACCGAGCTAAAACGATCTTCTTGCGGCGAGAGGACCACGAGATTGGCCAAGCTGGGAGAGGTCTAATGCCTTGGACCTTGTTCCCATTGAGGGAAAACCAGTGGTGACGCCAAAGTGACGACAGATCATCGGAAGGAATGGACGAAGTAGAGGGCCGAGGTAGAAAAAAGACACAAGCATCAAAGTGGCTCCCTCGAGACTGAGTAAGTGGAAGCTTGCCTGGACCCGTTGCACTAAGGGGTGGACTGTATAAAGCACACAGAGGCTCCGAGCAGATAACACGACTGAAAAGCCTGTGTCGCCGGATGCACTGCGTGGCCCGACACAGGCCGAAGAGCTGTAATTACTGAGCAGTGTTCCGGAAGCCAATACCGAAAATGGTCAGCGCCAATGACGAAGGCACACCAGACGCTACGGTCTGTCCGAGAGCCATCAGTGTCCACAGATGGGTGCTGTCGCTAAGTTCCGTGCGAAGGTCGAGAAAGAGCGATAGCTCGAATCTGGAGCAGTCTGCTTAGGAAGCGAATGAAGTCCAAGGTGAACACAGGTGAGGGAGGGCGCGCTCATGTAAATCCCAGCGCTGTAGTTCTGGGAAGCCATTAGGGAACATTAGCAATGAAAATGTGGCTAGGAATAGTCAACGAGAACTCCTTGGCGATACAATTCGGCACGGCGTACTTAACAGGCCGAAATCGTCGCAGGTGAACGTAACGTCGGGTGCGAAACACAGAGGAAGTCGTGCTGCTACGTTCGACGTGCGCTGTTTTGAACGTTTATGCGCGTTATGTTCCAGTGGTCTTCTTTATCAGCGCAGTCTGTTATGGTGTTTCATATCTAGTCACTGTAGACGAATGCGCGGCAGAAACTCGGGCACTGCATCGACAACAGCCGACCTAAGTGAACCAAGACGTGAGGCAACTCCAACAAGACGAATGTTGGCCGGCCGCTGTGGAAGAGCGGTTCTAGGCGCTTCAGTCTGGAACCGTGCGACCGCTACGGTAGCAGGTTCGAATCCTCCCTCGGGCATGGATGTGTGTGCTCTCCTTAGGTTAGTTAGGTTTAAGTACACTACTGGCCATTAAAATTGCTACACCAAGAAGAAACGCAGATGATAAACGAGTATTCATTGAACAAATATATTATACTAGAACTGACATGTGCATTTTCACGCAATTTGGGTGCATAGCTCCTGAGAAATCAGTACCCAGAAAAACCACCTGTAGCCGTAATAACGGCCTTGATACGCCTGGGAATTGAGTCAGACAGGGCTTGGATGGCGTGTACAGCTACAGCTGCCCATGCAGCTTCAACACGATACCACAGTTCAGAGTAGAGACTGGTGTATTGTGACGAGCCAGTTGCTCGGCAGCCATTGACCAGACCTTTTCAATTGGGGAGCGATCTGGAGAATGTGCTGGCCAGGGCAGCAGTCAAACATTTTCTGTATCCAGGAGGGCCCGTAAAGGACCTGCAACATGCGGTCGTGCATTATCCTGGAACTTCCTGGCAGATTAAAACTGTGTGCCCGACCGAGACTCGAACTCGGGACCTTTGCCTTTCGCGGGCAAGTGCTCTACCATCTGAGATAGCGAAGCACGACTCACGCCCGGTACTCACAGCTTTACTTCTGCCAGTATCCGAAAGGCAAAGGTCCCGAGTTCGAGTCTCGGTCGGGCACACAGTTTTAATCTGCCAGGAAGTTTCATGTCAGCGCACACTCCGCTGCAGAGTGAAAATATCATTCTGGAATGCATTATCCTGCTGAAATGTAGGGTTTCGCAGGGATCGAATTAAGGGTAGAGCCACGGGTCGTAACACTTCTGAAATGTAACGTCCACTGTTCAAAGTGCCGTCAATGCGAACAAGAGGTGACCGAATCGTGTTATTAATGGCACCCCATACCATCACGCCGGGTGATACGCCAGTATGGCGATGACGGATACACGCTTCCAATGTGCGTTCACCGCGATGTCTCCAAACGCGGATGCGACCATCACGATGCTGTAAACAGAACCTGGATTAATCCGAAAAAATGTTTTGCCATTTGTGCATCCAGGTTCGTCGTAGAGTACACCAGCGCAGGAGCTCCTGTCTGTGATGCAGCGTCTAGGGTAACCGCAGCCATGGTCTCCGAGCAGATAGTCCATGCTGGTGCAAACTTCGTCGAACTGTTCGTGCAGATGGTTGTTGTCCTGCGAACGTCCCCATCTGTTGACTCAGGGATCGAGGCGTGGGTCCACAATCCGTTACAGCCATGCGGATAAGATGCCTGTCATGTTGACTGCTAGTGATGCGAGGCCCTTGGGATCCAGGAGGGCGTTCCGTATTACCCTCCTGAACCTACCGATTCCATATTCTGCTAACAGTCATTGGATCTCGACCAGCGCGAGCGCCAATGTCGCGATACGATAAACCGCATTCGTGATAGGCTACAATCCGACCTTTATCAAAGTCGGAAACGTCATGGTACGCATTTCTCCTCCTTACACGAGGCATCACAACAATGTTTCACCAGGCAACGCCAGTCAACTGTTTTTTTTTTTTTTTGTATAGGAAATCGGTTGGAATATTCGCTCATGTCAGGACGTTGTAGTTGTTGCCACCGGCGCCAACCTTGTGGGAATGCTCTGAAAAGCTAATTATTTGCGTATCACAGCATCTTCTTTCTGTCGGTTAAATTTCGTGTCTGTAGCACGTCATTCTCATGTTGTAGCAATTTTAATGGCCAGTAGTGTAGTTCTAAGTTCTAGGGGACTGATGACCTGAGATATTAAGTCCCATAGTGCTCAGAGCCATTTGAACCATTGTTTTAGAAATGTTGAAATGAGTGATCGAAAAATAGGAAAGTAGCTAACGCTATTGGAGAGAGAAGGGGTTTATGAATCTGTTGGGTAGCTGTACGATACAATGTTGATTATGCGAAAGCTTGCAGAAAGAGTTTATTGCACTTTTCAGTAGTAACGATGCGTTCAAAGTGTTTGGAGAGGTACTCTGAAACATGCACATAATGTCACTTTTAAAGGTAAGAGGTGCTTTTCTTAAGTTTCGATACACTTTTTTTTCTTCTGAAAGCATATTGGTTTCATTCAGGATGCGAATACACCATATTATTCCTAACTAATTAGCTACAAAACCCTGTTTTACAACACAATCTCTGTTCAATGCGACGGCCTGACGGCACCTTACTGGGATGACCAGTATGCCTGCGTGGTACCACTCTAAACGTGGACTTCGGAACAAAAGTCTTGTTGTGTCAATGACCTCTCCGTCATCGACGTACTGCTTCCCGCGGAATGCACCCTTGAGTGGGCCAGACGGATGGAAGTGGGGCGGTGCGACTTCCGGGCTGCGGGGTGGATGAAGAAGAACTGTCTGATGAAGTTTTGTGAACTCTCAGGTGCAAAAACATGAGTGTACCCTTGCGTTGCCACGGAGAAGGAGAAGTTCTTTTCAATTTTCGTGGCGATGGACATGCTGAAGTCTTCACTTAACACTTACGGGCTGAGATACCGTGGTCCATACATAAGACTCTCCCCTGCCGTTTAAAATCCGCAAAATTTAAACGACATCCTCTAGCTACACCAGGTGTCTATAAAATTCGGTGTATTTGTGGAAAGGTCTATATAGGTACAACAAAAAGAAGCGTCAACACCCGTCTGGGTGAACATAAAAGGAACTGCCGCCTCAGACATACTGATAAGTCGGCTGTAGTGGAACATGTGTTCCAGGAAGGTGATCATGAAATGAAGTTTAGTGAGACGACCGTCATAGCAAAGACGTCGCATTGTTATGCGCGAATGTACAGAGAAGCCATTGAGATTCCCAAACACTGCAATGATTTTAATAGTAAAGATGAAAGCATTAAGCTGGATAAGGTATGGATGTCAACAATGCAGCAACAGCGTGACAATCGATTAATTTCCATTGAGAAAGTTGGCAATATCAGAGATTATAGCACACCCGACGTCACGTGAGTGACAGCGGCGCCCTCTGGATGGCTTATATATACGGCGCTCACTCGCGCTCTCTTTGCAGTTCGCCGACTGTCCTCGGAGGATGCCTTCCGCAGTCGAAGGCGAAACGTCAGGGGAGAGTCTTATGTATGGACCACGGCATCTCAGCCCGGAAGTGTTTTGTGCTGACAACACCTGCCGTGAAAGCCTCCATTCCATGTTCATGCTGAAGCCGTTTCTTCAGTTTCCTGGAGGTACTGCAATGCATTTCAGAGTTCAACGTTGCACTATGAGGGAGGACACGAATCTCTACAGGGTTCCAAAAGACCGTCGCCATCAGTGTACTGGCTGATGGTGCGGCTTTGAACTTTTTCTTTGGAGGGGAGGGGAGGGGAGGGGAGGCGGTGTCCTGCGGGCCTGGAACAACACGGCGGACGACCGGTACCGTTGGGCCTCCATGGTCTGCTCCGGCGGCGTTTGGTTAGGGGAGGCGGTATAGCGGCTCCCCACTGTTTGCCGTTTTGTGTCCGCTTTGAAGTGACGATGTTCGACGAAAAGTCGTAATCCGTCCATCAGCTCGAATGAGTGTGTCCGCACGTTCCAACGCTGCAGGAATCACAACTGTTGCGGCCAGCCAACAAGCTGCACATAGGACAGGTTTGAGCGACCTTGTTGCGATGGATGACAGACGCTTCGCCCAATGACTTCTTTCGTTCACTGCCTGGTCTGTGTAGACACTCTGCAGGAGCCTACGAATATCTGTGATGCTCTGCCTTTCCGCCGAGTCTCAGTGGTAGCTCTCTGCTTGTAACTGGTTTACATTACAGACGCCATTTTGAAGCCTAAATATGGCGCCGCCACCTATCGGAACCTCATGAAACTGCAGGGACTGAAGCTGGAATATTCCACGAGGTCCCACGAGAAATGCCGCGTGTTTTCACCCGAAATTGGCCGAGAAAACAGTGTACTGCATTAATCATTGGACGCCCCCTCCGTAAATCCAGGAAAACCTTCAGCGGATCGACACTTGAAGCAGAGATGGAAGCCTCAGTACGAATAAATAAGATGTTTTAGTTGTAAGTAGGCGGGAAGAAAAACCCCTGCGTTCGACTACACTATCAGCAATAAACCGCGGCGTTGAGCATGAAACTTCTGAGGAGTGACCGTCCGGAGTGATATAAAGTGAAAGGACCATACAAAATCAGTCCCAGGACAAGCAGAGACCAGACCGACATTCACTGGAGGGCATAAGGAGATGTAATTCACCCACCGAAGATGTCTGTCACAAAACTCTCGTCCAACCGATCGTTAAGTACTGCTCAGCAGGTGAGACTCGTAGAACAAAGAGGAGATTCAGTTAAGTGCTGCGTTACGCAACGAGAAGAACGAAGCGGAGATGGTCAACAAACAGTAGCGGCAGACGGTTTCTGCCCGGTGTTATTCCTGCACCACAGCAAAGATGAATGATACAAATGTTAGTGTCGGTGGTCCTGAGAAACAACTAAAATCGCTGTCATATTTTGTACAGAATTCGCACTCGCCTAGCTCCTCTTCTAGCCGTAAGGGCCCCTCAAGAAACAAGAAACTGTACGCAGAGTCCCAAAACACAACACGTCACACCCAACTACGAGAAGGGCAGGACAAGTGATCCACAAACGTACCGTACAATATAACTGCGCTCCAAGTGTAGATTCTGAGCACAACTTCCATCCACACATACGATCATTCCGTTCTATATCCTCACAAATAGCCAAGCCCAGGGAGTCGTTCATGTAATCATTCGTTTTATATACTCACAAATGGTCACACCAAGGGATTGGTGTTAAGTGAGTGGTCCCAATTGTGACTCATTTGTGTTGGTGGTTGGAATCGTAGCTAAATCAGGTCTCAGACTTTCGGTTCACTGGAAGAGTAGGCAAACGCAGTCCGTCTGTAAGAGGATTGATTACAAAACGCTAGTACGATCCACCATAGGATATTGTGTGGAACCTGTACCACGTACTACCAACAGGATAAATCGAAAGTACAAAGAAGGGCAGCACAGAGGGTGAAAGTTCGTACAAACTGCGGTAGAGAGTCACAGAAATGCCGAAGAACCCGAACTAGTAGACCACAGGAACATATACGGAAACAATACCAGGAAAGCCTACTCACGAAATTTTCTGTAAACTTATCTACAGCCGGTAAGTATTTGGAACAAATCACTTTTTGTGTCAACAGCGGACTATTTCATTGATTCTCTGCCGGTACCGGTACTGGCTACATCTCTGGCAGAGGTGTATTGTTGAACAACTGATGCACATTATTGTCTCCTATGAAGATGGTAGCTAGTGCCGAAACTGGTAGATAAAAGCAGAACTGTACAAAGATTTAAGAACCGGTATTAAGTTGAGAAGCTTGGATTACACTTGAGGCCCTTACGCATAGCTCCAGTAGTGACCGTTAAGAAAAGATTAGACTTAGAAGTGCACCATACAGCAATCGAATCTTTGTCATTTTTTGCATTTACGGCACGTGAAGTTCAGAACTGAAATATCATCATAAAAATTGATCTTACTTAAGGTAGTAAAGTCACTTGGAAAAATTTAAACTCGGTTTTCTCGAGAATTTATTACAAATGCGCCCAACAGCTTACTGACATTTGAGTTCCGCAATTGACGTACCAGAAATACAGTGTGAATATAATTAAAGTTCCAGTTTCAAAACGGTGTAAAGAACAGATGTTCGGAATGAAGTGACATTTGAACATTATCGATGAAGGTGTGGAACATTGTGGAAACAAGAAGAATTTAATGAAAATTGCACCACTGTAAGCGGCAGAATGTGCAAAATACACACACGAAAAAAATCACAACACCAAGAAGGAGTTGTGCGACATAAACTATAGTTGGTGGGCGTGTTTCTACATCTGAAACATCATGTCTACTCAGATGCCCGAGGGAGGACTCGAACCTCCGCCGGTACCAGCCGCACAGTCCATGACTGCAGCGCCCCAGACCGCTCGGCTAATCCCGCGCGGCAATCAACATACCACTGAGGTCCAACGCGGATGTATATGGTAATATGGCTACGAGAAGCTGGATATTCCTTCTACGATATTGCAGAAACACTTGATGTAGCAACTGTACATCACTGCTGGCAACGATGACCACTGGAATGTACGGTCGTAAGACGACCCGGCTGCGATGGGCTGGTGTCACTACTGGGAGGGAGGGGGTATGGCTCTGGCTCACAGTGCTGCATCTGCAGCAGCAATCTGAGCAGCAGTTGGCCCACAGTGACACAACGAACTGTTACAAATCGGTTGCTTCAAGAACAGTTCTGAGAGAGAGACCGTTTAGCCATCCTTCCACTGACCCAAAACCACCGCCATTCCTCTTCATTGCCAATCTCTTCGTCTCAGAGTAGCACCTGCGACCTACGTACTCAGTTACTTGCTGGATGTGTTCTAGTCTGTTTTCATCTACAGTTTCTACCCTCTAGAGCTCCCTCTAGTACAGTGGAAGTTATTCCCTAATACTTTAACAGTCCTGTCGCTTCTTCCTGTCAGTGATTTTGGTGGATTCCTTTCCACGCCGACGTTCCGGAGAACCTCCTCGTTCCTTAATTTATCAGTCCTCCTGATTTTCAACATTCTTCTGTAACGCCACATCTCAAATGCTTCAATTCTCCTCTGTTCCAGTTTTTCCAGATTTCGCTACCATACAACGCTGTGTCAAGAAGAATATAATAATTCCAATCCCAAAGAAATCAGAGGTTGACAGACGTGAAAATTATCGAACTATCAGTTTAATAAGTCACAAAAATGCTAACGCGACCTTTTTACAGACGAATGGAAAAACTGGTAGAAGCCGACCTCGGGGAAGATCAGTTTGGATTCCGTAGAAATGTTGGAACACGTGAGGCAATACTGACCCTACGACTTATCTTAGAAGAAAGATTGAGGAAAGACAAGTCTACGTTTCTAGCATTTGTAAACTTAGAGAAAGCTTTTGACAATGTTGTCTGGAATAATCTCTTTCAAATTCTGAAGGTGGCAGGGGTAAAATACAGGGAGCGAAAGGCTATTTACAATTTGTACAGAAACCAGAAGGCAGTTGTAAGAGTCGAGGGACATGAAAGGGAAGCAGTGGTTGAGAAGGGAGTCAAACAGGGTTGTAGCCTCTCCCCGATGTTATTCAATCTGTATATTGAGCAACCAATAAAGGTAATAAAAGAAAAGTTCGGAGTAGGTATTAAAATCCATGGAGAAGAAATAAAAACTTTGAGGTTCGCCGATGACATTGTAATTCTGTCAGAGACAGCAAAGGACTTGGAAGAGCAGTTGAACGGAATGGATAGTGTCTTGAAAGGAGGCTATAAGATGAACACCAACAAAAGCAAAACGAGTCGAATTAAGTCGGGTGATGCTGAGGGAATTAGATCAGGAAATGAGGCACTTAAAGTAGTAAAGGAGGTTTGCTATTTGGGGAGCAAAATAACTGATAATGGTCGAAGTAGAGAGGATATAAAATGTAGACTGGCAATGGCAAGGAAAGCGTTTCTGAAGAAGAGAAATTTGTTAACATCGAGTATAGCCGTGTCAGGAAGTCTTTTCTGAAAGTATTTGTATGGAGTGTAGCCATGTATGGAAGTGAAACATGGACGATAAATAGTTTGGATAAGAAGAGAATAGAAGCTTTCCAAATGTGATGCTACAGAAGAATGCTGAAGATTAGGTGGGTAGATCACATAACTAATGAGCAGGTATTGAATAGAAATGGGGAGAAGAGGAGTTTGTGGGTAGATCACATAACTAATGAGCAGGTATTGAAGAGAAATTGGGAGAAGAGGACTTTGTGGCACAACTTGACTAGAAGAAGGTATCGGTTGGTATGACATGTTCTGAGACACCGAGGGATCACCAATTTAGTATTGGATGGCAGCGTGGAGGGTAAAAATCGTAGAGGGAGACGAAGAGTTGAATACGCTAAGCAGATTCAGAAAGATGTAGGTTGCAGTAGGTACTGGGAGATGATGTAGCTTGCACAGGATAGTGTAGCACGGAGAGCTGCATCAAACCTGTCTCAGGAATGAAAGCCACAACAACAACAAAAAATGCTGTGTTGGAAACATACATTCTCAGAAAGTTCTTCATCAATTTAAGGCCTATGTTTGACACTAGTGGACTTCTATTCGTCATGGATGCCCTGTTTGCCAGTGGTTAACTGCTTTTGATGTTCTCCTAGCTCCACCTGTCATGGGTTATTTTGATGCCTAGGTAGCAAAATTCCTTAAATTCCTCTACTTTGTGAACACCGATCCTGATGTCAAGCTTCTCGCTGATCTTATTTTTGCTACTTAGCATTACTTTCGCCTTTTTTCGACTTACTCTCAGTCCACATTCTGCATCCATTAGATCGTGTAATTCTTCTTCATCTTCACCGAGGATAGAAAAGTCGCTACCGAATTTTCTGACTGATCCTTCCACTTAAACTTTAATCCCACCCCTGAACTTTTCTTTATTTCCATCATTGCTTCTTCGATGTAGAGGTCGACAGTAGGGACGAAAGACCACATTTGTGTCTTAAACCTTTTTTAATTCGAGCTCCTCGTTCTTGGTCTTCCATCGTTCTCCTTGGATCCTGTGCATATTGTATATTACCCGTCATTCCCTATAGCTAACCCATACTTTCCACAGAATTTCGAAAATCTTGCACCGTTTGACATTGTAGAACGCTGTGTCGAGGTTGACAAATCCTATGATCGTGGCTGGATTTTTTTTAGTCTTTCTTCTATTATCAACCGCAACGCCAGAATTGCCAAACTGATCGTCATCTGACACATCCTCAATTTCCTTTTCCACTCGTCTATATGTCATTCTTGTCAGCAATTTGGATGCATAACTTCGATTCTGCGATAATTCTCGCACTCGTCGGCTCCTGCAGTCTTCGGAATTGTGTGGGTGATGATTTTTTCCCCCGAAAGCCCGACAGCATATCTCCAAACTCATACATTCTACACACCAATGTGAATAATCGTTTTGTTGCCACTTTCCACAATGATTTTAGAAATCCTGATGGCATGTTATCTAAGCCTTCTGCCTTCCCCGACTTTAAGTCTTCTAAAGCTCTTGATCGCAACATCTCTTCTATATCGACTCCTCTTTTTTTTTTTTGTATCACGTCATCAGACAAATCTTCCTCCTCACAGAGGCCTTCAGTGTACTCTCTTCAACTGTCAGATGTTATTATTGTACCAGTACTTCACATTTTCTATGCCTTATATCGGGCTGCAATTAACCTGTGACCTTGCATTATTAATCACTTAAAAATGTTGCTTAGACAAATGTATTCCCGAAGCGTCATTACTCAACATTAATCATTTGTTGGTGCTACGATTTTTTCTCGTTGGTTTGTAAGTGATGGATACCATAACTGTCTCGATGCAGGATCGAAATCGCGCGCTGCTGGTAAAGCTCATTTCCAAGAACGGTGACTGTGCGACGTTCTGGACACACAGATGTATGAAAAAAGGCGTTGGTCGGATGTCTGGCATTCTTTTGAAGTGAAATGTGGCAGAGGAAGGAAAACAATTGATCCGACGTCAGTATCAGGGTCAGAGCATTGAAGGGTCGAGAGTTGGTGCGCACGGGGAACTGCCCGAGCTTTAGAGATGCCTGCGAGCAACTGAGCATTAAATTCTATGAAGCCTCATCCGTTGCTATCCACACAAAATTGCCCATGATCAGGAGTTGCTTCATGCTGACCTGCCAGTAAGACAAACGTTTGCTCAAGAATTTTTTGCTCGCGTGGAAATGGACAGTGAATGGGCGCTGAACATTCTCTAGACAGACGATGCCCATTTCTGTCTCTAAGGACGCGTCAATGCACACCAGTGCTGAATATGGGCAACAGAAAATCCGTACGTACATCAACAGCAACCGCTTCATTCTACAAAGGTATAACTGTGATACGGATTGATTGCACAGTTTGTCGTAGAGGCGATGGGCCCTCCGGGGCTTTGTTACCTGCACCGTCACTGGTAAACGCTGTGGAGTCTTTTTCGCACGAACGTTATCCATTGTACGGCCAGTGAAGCAACTGCTGCTGCTGCTGTAGAGGCATTTCGGAAATCCTAGAATTATCAGCCTTTATTTCCTACAGGCTATGAGGTTATTTCAAACATGTGTGTTCAGTGCTACGATTACGAACGTAGCTGAACTGAAGTCACACACTGCGCAACGCATTTTGACTGTAACTCCCGAGACACTCCGATCTCTTGTGGAACATGACGTTTCTCAACTTCAACTTGTGGCAGTAAACGGGGGACACCACATTCAGCCTGGCTTATGTGTACATCTGCATCGACATCCATACTCCGCAAGCCACCCGACGGTGTGTGGCGGAGGGTACCTTGAGGACCTCTATCGGCTCTCCCTTCTATTCCAGTCTCGTATTGTTCGTGGAAAGAAGACTTGTCGGTGTGCCTCTGTGTGGGCTCTAATCTCTCTGATTTTATCCTGATGGTCTCTTCGCGAGATATACGTAGGAGGGAGCAATATACTGCTTGACTCCTCGGTGAAGGTATGTTCTCGAAACTTCAACAAAAGCCCGTACCAAGCTACTGAGCTTCTCTCCTGCAGAGTCTTCCACTGGAGTTTATCTATCATCTCCGTAACGCTTTCGCGATTACTAGATCATCCTGTAGCGAAGCACGCTGCTCTCCGTTGAATCTATATCTTCTATCGACGCTATCTGGTACGGATCCCACACTGCTGAGCAGTATTCAAGCAGTGGGCGAACAAGCGTACTGTAACCTACTTCCTTTGTTTTCGGATTGCATTTCCTTAGGATTCTTCCAATGAATCTCAGTCTGGCACCTGCTTTACAGACGATCAACTTTATATGGTCATTCATTTTAAATCACTTCTAATGCCTACTGCCAGATAATTTGTGGAATTAATTGCTTCCAGTTGCTGACCTGCTATATTGTAGGTATATGATAAATGATCTTTCTTTCTATGTATTCGGAGCACGTTACACTTGTCTACATTGAGATTCAATTGCCACTCCATGCACCACGTGTCAATTTGCTGCAGATCCTCCTGCATTTCAGTACAATTTTCCATTGTTACAACCTCTCGATATACCACAGCATCATCCGCAAAAAGCCTCACTGAACTTCCGATGTCATCCACAAGGTCATTTATGTATATTGTGAATATCAACGGTCCTACGACACTCCCCTGCGGCACACATGAAATTACTCTTACTTCGGAAGATTTCCCTCCATTGAAAAAGACATGCTGCCTTCTGTTATCTAGGATCTGTTCAATCCAATCACACAATTGGTCTTATAGTCAGTATGCTCTTACTTTGTTCATTAAACGACTGTGGGGAACTGTATCGAACGCCTTGCAGAAGTCAAGAAACACGGCATCTACCTGTGAACCCGTGTCTATGGCCCTCTGAGTCTATTAGACTAATAACGCGAGCTGGGTTTCACACGACCGTCTTTTTCGAAACCATGCTGATTCCTACAGAGTAGATTTCTAGTTTCCAGAGAAGTCATTATACTCGAACATAATACGTGTTCCAAAATTCTACAACTGATCGACGTTAGAGATATAGGTCTATAGTTTTGCACATCTGTTCGACGTCCCTTCTTGAAAACGGGGATGACCTGTGCCCTTTTCAAATCCTTTGGAACGCTACGCTCTTCTAGAGACCTACGGTACACCGCTGCAAGAAGGAGGGCAAGTTCCTTCGCGTACTCTGTGTAAAATCGAACTGGTATCCCATCAGGTCCAGGGGACAGTGTAAAACCAATTTCATTGTTTCTTTTTATTCTGATTTTCGGAGAGTTAAAAACTGTGAAACGTCCCCTTAGAAAAATTATACACGACTGTGCTTAAACTGACACACAGTACTTTTAGCGCAACGCAATCTGACTTTCAAAAATCCCTACGAAAGAATGGCCCTGACTAACAATAACCTGTACCTTTCTCAAATCACTTACCTCACAAAAATCTTCGTTACTCAAGCTAATGCAATGCAGCGAGCGCCACTACTGCCAGCTAAATAAAAGATTCAAACTACTGAAGGCACTAACTACTGATAGGCATAGTTAGCAAAAGAAAGATTTTAATACAGAACAAACAATGTATTTACCTTAATAGTCATAATATATATATCAGTTCGTGACACCAATTCTTACAAATTTCAAAACTCCGCCATCTCTCTCCCCACGTCCACCACTGCTGGCGGCTCACCTCCAACTGCGCAACGCTACGCGCTGTTCACATCCAGCTGCCGCTGCCCAACACTACAACGGCAGACAACAATGCAAACCAGCCACAGACTGCACACGGCAAAGCCAGTGATTTTCATACAGAGCGCTACGTGGCGGCGGCGTTACCAATAAAAAAACCTAAACATCCTACTTACAACTGATTTTTGCCATCCTATGTGGTACGATCTGGTTGTGGTGGATGGACTTACCTACAAACGTTGAATGCCAAACTTGTGAGGATGTAACCACATTGCAGTACGGCTGGTTTTCTGTGCAACTCACACCATCCTCGATAAGCGATTCATCCATCATTTTTACATTAAGAAGCTTACAGAGCCATCTAGCGGGAAGATCTTTTTTGTGGTTTTTTTGTTTCCGTAACGTTTCCCCCTTTCATCGACAATATTCCTTTGAAGTATGACGTCATTCTGAGCAGCAGTTCTTCTTTCTGCGTCTTGGCACTGAAACTTTAACAGAAGTTTGATTGGCGTATGTGGTCTCCTTGTTAGACTAATTACAGTCTGGACAGAGGCGTCCAAACAACCATTCTTCACACGCTCGGTACGCGAATTGAACGGAAAAAATCTCCGGTACGTGTTATAATGGAATATACTTTCCGCCATGCACTTCACAACGATTTGCAGAGTACGGATTTAGAAGTAGAGATGTTCGCTTGAGATTTCTATCAGTTTTAAATAGTTCCAGAGAAATGATATGATGATTATCGAAGTGAAAGACAATGGAAAATTTCTCTAATTACCCGTAATGTTAAAAATTTCGTTTTTATCGATATTGATGTGAGTCGCTCATCAAGTTAGTAACCAGAGGCGTGGCTTGCACTCCCTTTTGGAGTGGCCAGTTGATACACCGCAGGTGTAGGGGAAACCCAAGTGATTGTCACTGTGGAGAGCAATCAGCTTTCTCCCCTGTTATCGCTTTTGTCTATCTCATTCAAGCTTAGTTACAAACGGCGGCGTAGATCACATCTCGTGAGATCACAGCTAATAACTCCTTTCATATTCTGGAGTGGAAAGCACTGAACGGACAAGCTGATGAAAATTCCTGCAGACCATTATACGGCTAGGTGCATGTTCCGAGTGAAAATTCTTAAAAGATTGTTCGTAGCGTTCTCCCACAGAGTGCAACTAAAGTGTTCGGCTGTTCTCACTCGTTACTGCTACCCATTAAGCACAGTAGTTTTATTATTACTAAGGGAAATAAAAATTATGTGAGTGGCTCTGCGGTCATCGTGGATTTTTGGGAATGACTTTTCGGTTTAGCCGGCAGCCGCTATCCGCGTAGGCAACAGTCTCATTCCATCTGACACAGGACTTTATTTTACGAATTCTAACTTTCGTTCTGATAAAGCGAATAATCGAAACGTAGGAAATGTACTAAGCGATCTACACGGCTTAAGTAGGTACTCCCCTTTCTACACGTGAAGAATAGGTGATTTTTTAAAGTAAAATGAAAAGTAATGCTAAAACTGATTTTTATATTTTTATTCCTTACACTTTTGTCTTTAACCAACCGGCTGTGTGTCCACAATGGACGCTCCCTGTATCCGTTGCATCATGTGTAATGGACCCCTTGCAGCCGTAACACTTAACATCGGCTGGAATTCCCAAAGCCCACATAATGGAAGTGTAACAAAATAAATCTGTACAAGCCGTCTTCAATATATTTCTATCAGCACACATGGGATAACTGAAAAATCTTGAATTATAAGAAAATCCTACCTTATAACAAATCGGTAACGTGCTGAAACGAATGTTATTTTCATCGCCCACAAAATCGAGAGAAAAAGCGTGCACCTAAAATAGTCATTTGTAGATATCGCAAAACAGCTATCACAGATAAGAAATCAATTTACAGTTCCGCCAAAACATTTCGATCAAAATCTTACGTACCGTTCACAAGTTATCTTTCCAACCAATATGAAAAATACGGTTTCGAGAGAAACGCATTTAAAGTTAAATTTTTTGTAGTTAACTCAGTGAAATCTGGACTTCATAGCAACCTTTCCAGATCCAGATGGAAGCCTCTTCCTCCACCCTCTTTTTGCCATGGCGTTATTGCAACTGTCTTTGGCACCTTCTGTCATCCGCTGCTCTGCTTTTCGTCCGGTTTTTTGCAGCATTTGTAGCAGACTGGTCCTATCTCAAGTTGGAGCATCTTCACAATTTTCATAATGCTGCTAGGCAGTGACTGGAATTACATGCTGCCACATTGACCGTGTTGCCGACTATTTTTTCCCGCTATGAAATGGTTTGGTGTAAACTTTTTCGCAAATCACCCAGTAGCTCAATAACGGAGTTTCTGGCAAATTTGGAAAGAACACTACAATTAAGCAGACATCCCACAGGACATTTTAATTCAAGAAATCGATTTTTTTTAAATGCTCAGATATGACTGCCCTCTTAATTGGCATCAAAATTGATAGAATTACGTGTAAACAACTCACCAAAGGTAATATTTGCGTAATTCCTGTTTCTGTGTAGAAGCCGTTGTATGCTGTCGCAAAGTAATCAGCATTTCAAAAGCGTTCTTTTGGTGCAAACAAACAAAAAAAAACAAAGACAAACACACACACACACACACACACACACACACACACACACACACACACACACACTGTAAGTTGCTCTGTATGTTTTGTTTCTATAAGAATTTTAGCCCAACTTTACCTCCCACTCTATAAAAGTATACTTATTACAAAAAAATTATTTCTTCACGAACTGTTATCCAACTTATGCTCGTATGCTAACCTGTGATTAAAAAGAACCTAATTTGAACTGAGCTGTAACTGATCTGAATGCAACTATTGTAAGAGGAATATCTGATCCTGCTCAAAATTTCCGCTTACCTCGCGTTCTGACAACATTTGCAGTGGCTAAGTTAGATTTCTATTTTCAAATAGATATTCAAACTGTTGCATGTGGTAATGCGTAATGACAAACAATGGGGAGGGGAGAGTAACTGTTCCTATGAAATTATATGCCAAAGACAACGATTTTATAGTAAAGTATGCATCTACGTGTACAATGAGATTCTTGTATGTCACCAGGCTGTTGTAAACAGCGCGTTACGATTTTGGGGTTCAGATCTCGCAGTAGTTCACAGGAGCTATCACTGATCTCTGTTTGGAACTTTAGGAGTGTAATGAACTAGCGGTGGACTTTTCATACCCCAAGGCAGTGTCATCACTAACTTTCCTTCAGTTGCTTGGCTTTTGAACCTCTTCATTACAGAGGAAGATGGATATTTTCACGATGTTCTCTACCGTTTACTCTGTGGCTCGTAATCCTGGACTGACTTCTTATCAACGTTAACAGTGAGACCGAGAAATTATTCTCTTTCGTCTTCAGAACGCCTAATATAAGATTCTAGCGTTTCCAAACGTTCCTGTTTGTAGATGTCTGTCAGATGGTTCACGTTCGTTTGCAAATGCTAAACCGTCGCAGACGTTCAAGGTCTGGGGAGAGCTAGATGCCATTCATCACATCGAATGGAAATTTTGTGCTAGTCTTCTCGTATGCTCGCACAGGCACTCAGCTTCTACGCCTTCCTGTACGCCACGGAGTCAGCAACAACTGCAGATGGCTGACCGTCCTGTCCACCAGATCATTTATATACACTGTGGCTATAATTAAACTTTCCCTATTTAACTCGTTACAACACGGAAACTAATTACCGAACGAGGACCAAACTTGGTAGCAGTAATGTCCATAGTATGGGTTGCATGTTCTCCATTCGTCAAACTGCCACCGTCCAGTTCCAACTATGGCTACCAGGTGCCGTGATCAGTCGTCGTGATTCGTAGTCTCAGACACCTGACAAGTCACAGTGCACTTGTTGACGTGTCAGCGTCAGCTTGGACAAAAGGAGCAGGGCGTTACTGGTGAAGCTCTGTTGTCAAAACAACAGGAATGCTGCAGCTGCGCTTTGAGGATATCGCCAGCTCAAAGGATTACGGTAGCGTCGTCTTTCTCCACTTGCTGTGCAGATCATGATGAACAAGTTCGAATTAACTGGAGAACTGGGCGACGCTCCGGAAAGAAGTCACCGACTGGTTGCACCACAGGTGGTTGATGAAAACGCTCTTGCTATGGCAGACAACACTGGGCTCAATTCTCAATCGTCAGGCAGGGAGCGTGCTGGATCGTGACAGTTGAACATCCTGTGGTCCACAGTAAGGAAGGTGCTTCGAACCTTTCTGAAACGGAATCCGTTCAAGATGCATATCGTACAACAGCTTGCACCACAGGTTGCAATAGAACGTGTTGATTCCGCTCTCCACTTTCTCACAACGATTGAAGTTGACAAGGTTCAAATGGCTTTGAGCACTATGGGACTTAACTGCTGAGGACATCAGTCCCCTAGAACTTAGAACTACTTAAACCTAATTAACCTAAGGACATCACACACATCCATGCCCGAGGCAGGATTCGAACTTGCGACCGTAGCAGTCACGCGGCTCGGGACTTAAGCGCCTAGAACCGCTCGGCCAAGTTGACAAGGACTGGCTGGCCCTGGATCATCCTATGGACAGACAAAGTTCATTTTTCTCTGCCGAGTGAGGTTAACACACAAAATTGACGACTGTGTGGTTCTTCACATCCAGTCACCGCGCATGAAGTTCCTCTGTATGGCGAACGTCTCACCGTATGGAGAGGCTTTACTGCTACGTTCATCACTGGCCCATTCTTTTTTGAACAGGTTGGCGCTCAAGGGCAAAAGACATGCAGTGTGCAACAGAAATTTTTGATCACTTACCCAGTGATGTAAAATCTCTGTCAGACAGCAAACTGAAGTGTGAAAACAAACTAGAAAAATTTCTCCTTGACAACTCCTCCTATTCTGTAGAAGAATTGCTATTGTCATAATGTGTAAAACGCTGAGAGTAGGACTTTCTGTCTCATGCCTGCATATAAAAAAGCTTATAAATGCTTAGCATGTAGCCATATTGTCCAATTAATTTGCGATTTGAATGTAAAATTACTCCTTCCACATCATTTAGATTTAGTGTGTAAAATGATACGTGGAACATGAAATAAACTGCTGTTGTTGCTGTCTTCAGTCCTGAGACTGGTTTGATGCAGCTCTCCATGCTACTCTATCCTATGCAAGCTGCTTCATCTCCCAGTACTTACTGCAACCTACACCCTTCACAATCTGCTTAGTGTATTCATCTCTTGGCCTCCCTCTACGATTTTTACCTTCCACGCTGCCCTCCAATGCTAAATTTGTGATCCCTTGATGGCTTAAAACATGTCCTACCAACCGGTCCCTTCTTTTTGTCAAGTTGTGCCACAAACTCCTCTTCTCCCCAATCCTATTCAATACCCCCTCATTAGTTATGTGATCTACCCATCTAATCTTCAGCACTCTTCTGTAGCACCACATTTCGAAAGCTTTTTTTCTCTTCTTGTCCAAACTATTTATCGTCCACGTTTCACTTCCATACATGGCTACACTCCATACAAACACTTTCAGAAAAGACTTCGTGATACTTATATCTATACTCGATGTTAAATTCCTCTTCTTCAGAAATGCTTTCCTTGCCATTGCCAGTCTACATTTTATATCCTACTTCGACCATTATCAGTTATTTTGCTCCCCAAATTGCAAAACTTATTTACTACTTTAAGTGTCTCATTTCCTAATCTAATTCCCTCAGCATCAGCCCATTTAATTCGACTAAATTCCATTATCCTCATTTTGCTTTTGTGATGTTCATCTTATAACCTCCTTTCAAGACACTGTCCATTCCGTTGAACTACTCTTCCAGGACCTTTGTTGTCTCTGACAGAGTTACAATGTCATCGGCAAACCTCAAAGTTTTGAATTCTTCTCCATGGATTTTAATACCTACTCCCAATTTTTCTTTTGTTTCCTTTACTGCTTGCTCAATGTACAGATTGGATAAAATCGGAGAGAGGCTACAACCTTGTCTCACTCCCTTCCCAACCGCTGCTTTCCTTTCATGCCCCTTGACTCTTATAATTGACATCTGGTTTCTGTACAAATTGTAAATAGCCTTTCGCTCACTGTATTTTACCCCTACCATCTTCAGAATTTGAAAGAGGGTGTTCCAGTCAACACTGTGTATGCAGCTTTACTGTATGGTTATATGATGAAATAAACTAACATACTAAAAATAAATACTATGAAAACACAAAAGTACGGTGTCCACTACTGTAGCTTGAGCAGTCTGGGCGAAAATACGGTTACTGCGATGTATTTCGCCAGCATGTCATACCCGCCATACAGGAGAGAGAAGCATCGAATTCAACAGTTTTCATGCGAAAAGAAGCCCCAGCGAACATCGCTTGTGAAGTTCACCTGCTTCTCCGAAACACATTCGGAAACGATCGAAGTATCAGCCAATGCTTTCCAAATGCTTGGCCTGCACAATAACGTGTGATTTCTGGTTGTGAGGCTACCTGAAGCACGGGATTTAGCAGGGTAACATTCACACTTGTGCAGCATATCAAGAGACACAGCCAGTGTACCGATGGACCTGCTTCGTTCTTCTGTGCAGAATGCAATCCTGCGCTTTCAGGCTCTTCTGGACGCCCTATTGAGCCCCTTTTGCAGCGGTAATTGTACCAGTATGCAGTGATATGATGTGCCATAGCAGCACATCAAAAGTGTTTCAACTGAATTGATGCTGCATTATTTATTTTCCCCATGTCCTTACATTAACGCTACCAAGTTTGGTCCTCATACAATAATTAATTTCCGCGTTATAATGTGTTAAATAGGGAAAGTTTGAGTGTAGCCAACCAGCATATGAATATTACTTGTTGCAGGGTGTCTATGTTACGAAAACAGCGGCCTCCGCCTGAGCACGCCAGGCACCTCGCAGCAGGTGGCGGGCTGCAGCCGCGGCCTCAGGTTGGCAAGGTGAGCCGCAAGGCCGCCGCCGGCCTGCGCAACCAGCCGCCCAGCTGGCCGGCTGCCTCGCCTCCACTGTGCTAAAGAGCGCTCCTTTCTCCCGCGCCCGCCGCCTGTCCTTTCCCTGACACGCCCCCGGACTGCTCCCCGCGGTTTCGACAGACCAGCCGCCGCCTGAAGCAGGTCAGCACGCGCGGGGAACGCCTCAGGCACCGAGAATAACAGTGTGCGTTCTGCCACCAGATTCCGTTCTCTGCATTAAGAAGCCATCGCCGTGCGAGTCACATTGAAGAAAGTCAAAAGTTCCACAGCGCGTTTCGGCGCCGTTCACACTGCTCTTCCTGAGCGACAAACACTTTCTTCCTAAAAGTGAGCTACCCCAGAACATTATTAAATACGACATTATTGAATGAAAATGCGCAAAATAGTACTCTTACCCATTTGTCTGGACTCAAGAATAGCAATGATTTGGAACGCAATCGGACGGAACAGAGCTTCAACGTTAATCTTTCTTGGAAGGAAGTTTTGACGTTGAAACTGGTAGAAGGAAACAGTTTAATCCTCTGCTAACATCGAAAATTAACTGTTTTCGCCCACACTGCTCAACCTACAGTAGTGGCTGCCGTACTTTTGCATCTTCTTAGTATTTACTTTTAGTAAGTTTGTTTCATGTTCCATGGATCATTTTACAAGGTGAATCGTTATGATGCGGAACGAATTACTTTCAGATCACAAATTACAGCTACATGCAAAACGTTGTGTGTGTGCGTGTGTGTGTGCGCATGTGTGTGTGTGTGTGTGTGTGTGTGTGTGTGTGTGTGTGTGTGTGAGAGAGAGAGAGAGAGAGAGAGAGAGAGAGAGAGAGAGAGAGAGAGAGAGAGAGAGAGAGAGAGAGACAGACAGACAGAGAGAGAGAGAGAGAGAGAGAGAGAGAGAGAGAGAGAGAGAGAGAGAGAGAGAGAGAGAGAGAGTTGATAATGTCTACTTTCCACCTTTTGTGCCTTACAGTAATAGCCATTCTAGAGAAGAGGAGGCGCATAGTAGTAAAGGAAGGAGAAATTTTTCTAGTTTGTTTTCACATTTTACATTGCTGTCAGTCAGATATTCCTTGCCCAGTGGGGTAAATGATCAAAAATTTTTGTTGCAGAATTGTACACTCTTTTTCGTGCTAAAGACAATTTTAATTTATGTAATGAATGTCAATTTCCCTTCTCTTATTGTAATTATTTATATCATTGTACCTTTTGAATTGTAGTGGATTGTCTACAAATCTCATGAGGATATCAACTAGTACACGAAATGACCAACTTCTTAAACAGATGTTTACAAAATGATCATGGGTGAGCACCACATATTAATATTACTCTTATCCTACGTTTTTTACCAAAGAAGACTTACTTTCTTAAAGATAAGTTACCCCTGAACATTATTCCATATCAGATTGTTGAATGAAAATATGCAAAATATATCAGCTTGCTGATTTGTCTCTCCCCAAGATCTACAACGATTCTATCTGCAAATGTGGGTCAAGTAACTTGTCTTATGAGTTCAAGGTGTGCTTTTTCCAGTTTAAATTGTCACCAAGAAGTTCATTAAAAGAATTTTGAAGTTTGTGCCTACTTATTATTTCTTTACTATGTGTTACACTTATCACTGGTGGCATACCCTCAAATGTGCAGAACTGAATATGTTGTGTCTTCTGAAAATTGAGGCTGGCCATTCTCAAAAAACCACTCAGTGACACTACACTAGATCGCGTGTTATTTCGTCTGTCTCTGCATGTACTTTTGGATTGAAAATTATACTAGTGTCATCTGCAAAAATAACTAATTCTGCTTGTTGTATATTACATATGAGATTGTACACATAACTAATGAACAACAGTAGACCTAAAGTTGAGCCTTGGGGAACATCAAATGTGATTTCCCCCCTAGTCAGAATAACTAAGTGCAATTTTCCACATTTTGTTCATTACAGACAACATTATCCATTAGTTAGCTATACCATCAATCCAATAAGCTTCAGTTTATCTAGGTCAATACTGTGATTCACGCAGTCAAGTGCCTTAGACAGGTCACAGAAAATATCAGTGAATACTCTTATATTATTTAATGTTTGCAAAATTTGGTGAGTGAACTTGTAAATGATATTCTCAGTGGAGCAATTTCTATGAAACACAAACTGTGATTTCTTGAGGATATCATTGTTGTTAAGGTGGGATACTATTCTACAATACACCACCTACTCAAAAATTATTATTCTGGTTTGTTTCTGTGACTCATTGAAGATTTTTAATAACGACTTATATGGTCTTTACACTGAGTATTTTTCCAAAAGTGAGGTGCGAAATGTGAAAACCAAAAATGATTCAAGATCTACAATAACTAAACAAAGTCAACGCTTACCCTGTGTATAAATAAAAACACAAACTTTGTATGTGAAAACTCTTAGAGCTTTTTTAATAAAACAAACTATTAACATTCTACATCTTTGTACTTCGTACCACATGTTTATTTCTCAACACAGTCTCACTGGTGACAGACACATTTCTCCCAATGAGAGACTGGGTTGTTGATACTGTTGCTGTAGGTTGACTTTGTTGATGGAGCCACATCATCTCTGCTTGCACTGAAGGTGTTCTGTAAGTTTCAGAAATAGAAAAAAATGAGATGGGAACAAGTCGGGACTGTATGGAGGACGATCGATAATGGTGAACCCAAGGCGTCAGATTGCTGCAGATGTCACAGCTGTCGTTTGCCGTCTGGTGTTATGATGAGAGAGAGGTTACTCCACATGTGGACATATTCTTCGAATTTGTGCTTTCAGTTTTCAGAGAATCTCGCAGTACACTGTTTCAGACTCACCAACACAGTTGGGTTACACTGTACCACGTCACATGCTGCTATCGGAGGCCTCTATTGGGAGAGTATTGTGACTTGGGTCATCCTCGTAATATACAAGACATGTAATACCTAAACGGTGTTGAGACCAGAAAAAAAGACACAGAGGCATTACTTTTTGGCACGTCTCGTGATCTTGTAAACGATTATCGAAGCAAAGTTCATCGTGCACACTTAAGAACAAAGTCTTTGAACCTAACCAGTAGTTTACATGTCGTGAATTACATTTTTTCCTTATACATATGACAAATTTAAGGGTAACAAAACCATTTTGTTGCTTGCTTCCAGATTCCACTGATACTACACACGCCTTACGACGTTGTGTTTTAGGATTCCTGTGCAAAATCCCTATTCCTAATGTTGGAACCAGTTTAATTCATCACCCCATATTTTTCTACCATGGTAGCAACTAATGTCCATACTAGGATAATAGGTTTCACCAGGAACCGATTCATTTGGCTAATTTCAAAACTGCATCAAAAATGAACTCCAGAAGCTTTTGTATAACATTTACATTGAATTAGAAGATTATTTCGAAAAGTAACGGCATTTCAAGGCATGCTGGAGGACAAAAATCATGATTTGCACATACAGCTGTAATCGAATTGCACCTGCTGAATTCATATTGCTCGAATATGAATCATAATACAAAATTTTTAAGGCTTTGGGGTGGCCACTAGTTGACAAACTGCCTGTTGGATTTTGTCTCAGGTCCTTCATTTGATGATTTTTCTGACGATTTGGCAGCATGAGTGCAGCAGAATTTCAAAGTTTCACCCAGTCCACCACCGGCAGTGGTGGCTGGAGAAACGTCAGGAAAATCATCAGACGAAGCACCCGAGACAGAAGCCAACAGGCAGTTTGTCATGAATCATAATATTTAAATCTCACAAAGTTCACATATATTACAGACTTAAAAAGTCTGAAGGCAGATTAGGAATCAGCACATGTATTTCTTTAACATAAGGCTCTTTGTAAATAAATTGTTAGTCCTTTTAAATTTCCTAGAAATTTCAATTATTTTTTTGTGATAAGAGGGCAGACTAGTTTCAGGACATAATAGTAGACTCAAGTAGGCTTGTAATACCCAATAGACTATTTGTTTTAAGTTAATCTATACTAATATATGAAGGAGAATTGTAGTTTCCAAAAAATTCGAAAAGTTTTTGACCGATTTACTTCAACTTTTTACATGCTACTCTAATAAACATTTGCATGGACAGAGGCAAAACCTTTTTTTAAAAAAATACTATATATAGATATATACATGTAATAGCCTACACAAAGGGGACATGTTGTTAGCATAAATCTCGAGAAGTTTTTTTTACCGATTTATTTTAAATTTCTGCAGAACACTGTAATGAAGATTGGAACAGACAAGGACTGTGCATTTTTTAAACTATGATGTCCAGATTTTCTGTTAAAACTAACCATGAGAAAGCTAATGGTATAGTGTTGTGTGCTGTGAAAATATACAATTCCATTCTCTTTCTCACAGTCCATTTAAACTACAGTAGGATAACAGGGCATTACTTAAACCAGACGGCGAATAATTGTTTGACGCCCTACACAGCGCTTCTACATAATTTCAAACAAAAATTGTGTATAAAACTAAATGTTGTTTTGTTTTCTTCATCACAGTTGGTTTTAACTACGACAGCAGACTATTTAACCAATAAGACAAATTTATCACAAGGTCACTGTTTGTTGCCCTTTTACGAACCATGTACTGTATGATTAATTAAAATTTCCAGTTCCATGCCATCAAGTGGTCGAGTAGCAATGCGGAGCCGAAACCTGACATTGAAAATAAGTACATAATTCTTTGTTATTCTTGTTAGAACAACATATTTTTTCTAATAACAACTCAATTTCACTTAATACATCGATGCCAGATACCAGTGTAGGAAAGAAGAACAATTTATTTCTTTAATTGATCACACGTGCACTCCCACAAAGGAAATCCCTACATCCAATTTTGTGAGATCTGCGAAATGAATGAATGTATGGTCGTCTGCTAACCGCAGATAGTGAATGTGCAATATATGATCATCTTTGAGATGGTCCTTTGGTCATCTTTGATGGGACCAAAGAGATGAAATTTACCGGAGCTTTGAGCGCCTGAAATGTAGCTGACAAATACCGTAGCATGGTGGTCCCCCACCTCGACGGAGGTGCAAGATGTCCTGAAGAATGGCCATGTTTCAGCACTCTGGCACTGGATCTTGTGTTGGTAAGACCTGTCTTAGGTGTGCTCCATAAAGACAAAAGAGTGGAGAGAATGATATGCATGTGAAATACTTAACAGTAGTTTGGAATAAATTAAATGACAGGCAGGTAATAGTAAGGGGATCATAGCAATCTTCGGAAGTGACCAACGGTCACAATGAAACCACGTGTAGCAATAAGTTGAAATACTTGCGAGTGCTAGTTCTATGTTGAAATACTTCTGAGTGCTGACGTTAAGCTGAATTACTGGCGTGTGTACTATAAGTTGGAAATATTTAAGAAATGGTGTGTGCAGGACATGAAATTAGAGACGAGTACTTCCACGTGGTGAGCACTGTGTGTCAACCTGTGTATGAGACAAAGGTTAAGGAGAAGTACTCGTCCATGGTATCAATTGAGGACTCGCGTGTATGATGAATATGATCTTATGATTACCTTGCATGTTATGTTTCCGTGTGATGCTAGATTCAAACTCTAATACTCTGAGAGAGAAGCAAGGTGAGTCAGCCATCTATCTAGTAACGCCACTTGGTTGCATTGCACAGGAAGACGTGCATATATCGTCCAGAGTTCATAGTAGGAAAGAAAAGTTACAAAGTGGGGCAGTGTCGTGTGAAACTGGGATGAACACTGATTGAAGTGCGAAAGCTGAAAGTGATGTGATTCTAACATTGTGATTATTCTTTGTGATGTATTATATGTTGCCAGTGTGATGTATTTCATGTAATTTAAGTATGTGTGGTTTGCATGGGAGAGTAGCAAGATAGGTTCAGAGGCACTGTGTTATGCATGTTCCTTTTTGTACTGCTCGGTCTGGAGTAAAGTTTTGTATGATAGGTGTGAGAGTCAATTGTGAGATATAGCAATAGATCCAGCATCCTGTCCAGAAAGTGCACTGCTTGATGCCACAGTATGAGCAAGGCATGTGGGTGCTTCGCAATGGTTTTCAGAGATACCCGACATTAAGACATATACCCAATTCCCACACATACGAGCAACAGCGAAGTGCTCCTAAGATTGCTAGTGTGTTATAAATGAAAACAAAACTGCCCTTCAGGCATCTTAATTCTATTATTAAATACATTTTTATTGTTCTCTTTGTGACGTTATATCTCTTGACCTGATGGGGACAGGGATGTCATAAAAATACATGTTGAGTAGATGCCCAATCTTCACATTAGAGGAATTTGATATAAACATACATACATATGCATACAAACATAATTCAGAAATTTGTAAGGGAGTTGCTGGTGTGACAGGTCACTTTTAGACATACAGTACTTTCAATATTTGCGAGTACTGATCAAAGGAAGGTTGGCAACACTGTGAAACATACTCTGATGTCAGGTACGTGCGAATTTGGCAGTTGTTTGCAAAATAAATACTGAGCTATGACGAGGTAGTTTGATTTCGTAATACAGGGTGGCGCATATAAAGTGGTCCGTATGATCTATGGCAGCATTAAAGGAGTAGGAAAATACAGTTACTTCCCATACAGCCAGTCGAACCTTGGAGTACATTTACACAATCTTCCCGCCTCATATAGTTGTTAACAGAGGTCAGTCTCATTGCGGCCCAAGATGGCCTCCCAGGTCACCTGATCTGTCAGTGCGCGATTACTTTGTGGGGGGAGGCCTCAAGTCTAAGGTGTATCGCAACAACCCCTATCCTCTTCCAGAATTGAAGCAGAAAATTTCTGAAGAGACTGCAGAAATTCCAGCAGTCCAGCTTCGAACCGCCTTCAGCAACTTGGTAACCAGGGCCGAGAAGTGCCAAGAGATGGATGGTGGTCAATTTCAACATCTGCCAGAGTCAGCTTAGTACTGTATTTCCTTTCCTCTGCTGTGTGTCTTTATATCCTGTAACTCTGTTCTCCGGGCAAGTTTTATTTGCTCCACCCTGCTCTTACGCTGGATACAAGTATACAAACCAGAGAGCACAGGTGAACATCAGGGCCAGAGAGACCTGTAATCGACTTGAGCCACCAAATTCACTACATGACACCTATGAAGTCCACAAGTTGTATTCGTGGTATGCCACAATGAATGGGGTCTCAAATGTTATTTTTATCGACCAAAATCATAGATAAAGAAGGAAACGTCACTTCGAATAGCCCATATAACAAACACTGAAAGTCAGGTTAACACATGCCATTTGTAATGCAAAAAGTTAGGAGTAATAACAAAACTAAGAAACACCGATGATTAAGTTTATTAATGGTGAAGTAAAATTTACAACCGATGCTCCTGACGAATTTGGTATGGTACATTTTCCTCACCGCAGGGAAGTGAAATGATATAAAAAGCATTGTCGAAACATTTCAAATTGTTCAACAAAAGATATACATACCAAAATAATATTACAAGGAAATAAATAACGCCTTTTTACCTTCTTATTTGTTTTCTCATTTCTCTATAAGTACCAAATAAAATAAACGAAACTATGTAATTTTTCCTTTCAATAGAGCTGATTTTTTCACGTGTATAACGTTGTATATTTCAGTAAACAATGCCAAAAGCATTCGCTAAACCTAGAAACGCTATAAACGTACGTTTCCCCTTTCTATAGCCTCTATTCTAACCCATGCGATCAGAATCGCCTCGCGTTTGCCAACATTTCACAGAAATCGACAGTGATGTCCCACGATGTCGACTTCCACCAATTTTTTTCCATTTATCTGTAAATCAGTCGTGTGAGTATTTTGCAACCAAGCATTTTGCGGTTTCCATCTTACAGCCAGCCGTCAGTAACTACGCTGTACCATATTTCCACTGGCTGCCTTACGCTCGAGTAAGTCATTGTAGACTGAAGCAGCCTTCCGCCGGCCCACAGATTATTGGTATGCTCTGCGTATTCGGCACGTACGTTAAGATCGTGTTGACAGTGCGACTACTCTACAAGGCGGTGTTCCGAAAGGATAGCATAAACGGAGTTGGCGATGGCGTGTTTGTTTCTGTTAGAAGTAGTTTTCCTGGTAACGAAACTGAGGCAGACAGTTGTTGTGAGTTTGTATGGGCAGAGGTCATTCTTGGCAACTGGAATAAAATAATAATAGGATCCCTTTACCGACCTCCCAAATCCGATACAGTTCCTGATATGTTCAAAGAAAACTTGAGCTTAATTTCAAACATGTACCCGATTCATAAAGTTATGGTTGGTGGTGACTTCAATTTACCTTAGATATGTTGGCGAAAATACATATATACTGTAAGTAGTCTCTTTAGGTTTTTATGTTGGTAACGCCATGTAGCGCTCTGTATGAAAATCACTGGCTGTGCTGTGCGCTCTCTGAGGCTGGTTTGCATTGTTGGAATTTGCCATTGTAGTGTTGGGCAGCTGGAAGTTAACAGCGCGTAGCGTTGCGCAGTTGCAGGTGAGCCGCCAGCAGTGGTGGATGTGGGGAGAGAGATGACGGAGCTTTGAGAGCGGATGATCTGGACGTGTGTCCATCAGAGACAGTAAATTTGTAAGGCTGGATGTCATGAACTGATATATATATATATATATATATATTATTACTTTTGAACACTATTAAGGTAAATACATTGTTTGTTCTCTATCAAAATCTTTCATTTACGAACTATGCCTATCAGTCGTTAGTGCCTTCAGTAGTTAGAATCTTTTATTTAGCTGGCAGTATTGGCGCTCGCTGTATTGCAGTAGTTCGAGTAATGGAGACTTTTGTGAGGCAAGTGATTCGTGAAAGGTATAGGTTATTGCTAGTCAGGGCCATTCTTTTGTAGGGATTATTGAAAGTCAGACTGCGTTGCGCTAAAAATATTGTGTGTCAATTTAGTGATGATCAGAATAAGTAAAGTGAGAAATGTCTGAGTACGTTCAGTTCTGCTCAGCTGTTTGAAAAACAAATAATGTAAGAGGTTTATTAGCACAATCATTCATTAATTTTTCTAAGGGAACGCTTCATACGTCGACCCTTAGCCGAGAATACCTCACTGGAATCTTCTGATTTTTTCTTGTACTTTGTGTAACTTTTGTTTATTGCTAGCGCGTAATTGTAGAGAGAATCTCCTTTGTAGTTGCAGTCTTTCATTGTTGTACAGTAAAACAGTTGTGTCATGCATGTAGATTTGCACCAAGTATTTCGCAGCTGCGCTTGCGATTAACTAGATATTATTTTCAGTGCTATGTTAATGTGTTCTCTTATATTTTCTCTTCAAATTGAGCTTTTCTGTGTTATCGTGTGAAATATTGTGACAATTATGGCGTGTGAAAAACGTAATACTAGGCTCCAAAGTAAACTGAGAAATGACAGTGAACACGAAATCAGTGTGTTATCGCCACCGTGTAATGAATTCACTAATGTTCAACATAGTAATTTGGTAATTGTGCATGGGGAAATGGAGCGGGAGGCAAATAATGGTGTAGACAGGGAAACAATTAGTGAACAGGGAAACATTATCGATCGATTGGTCGCCAACAGCTCGCCTCAGGAATCGGAATCTTGCATATACTGCAGATTCGGGTTTTGTGTCCTCACCGTTTTCTCAAATAAGTCAAGACACATTTTCTGCTTGTCAAAATGTTAATGTTGCCGGTGAAAATGCACTGCCAAAAAGCATAGAGAAACAGATTCCAGACACTAATACATTATTATTGCAATTAATGCACCTAATGAAACAAAATCAGAGACAAACACAGCAAAAGTTAGACAAAATGGAACAAAATCAGAGACAAACACAGCACAGCCAGTGATTTTCATACAGAGCGCTACGTGGCGTTACTAACATAAAAACCTAAACAGTCTACTTACAGTACGCATAAAACATCATCCGAAATTGTGCTAAACGCATTCTCTGAAAATTATTTCGAGCAGTTAGTTCGTGACCCCACGCGAACAGTAAACGGCTATCGAAACACACTTGACCTCTTAGCAACAAATAATCCTGAGTTAATAACGAGCATCCAAACGGATACAGGGATTGGTGAATACAGGGTTGTCGTAGCGAGACTAAATACTGTAACCCCCAAATCCTCAAAAAACAACGAAAGCAGATAAAAATTCACTTGACGCCTTCCAAGAGACAACCTCCACTCCTTCCACATTAACAATATAAGTGTAGACTGGATGTGGCTTGTATTCAAAGAAATAGTATCGACAACAATTGAGAAATTTATACCAAATAAATTAACAAACGACGGAGCTGATTCTTCTTGGAACACAACTCTGGTCAGAACACTGTCGCAGAAACAAAAGGAAATAAATCCTAATTTAAACGGACGCAAAATCCCCAAATTGGCAGTCTATCATGGAAGCTCGAAATTTAGCGTTAACATCAATGCGAGATTCTTATCATAGTTTCCACAACGAAATTTTATCTCGAAACCTGACGGAAAATCCAAAGAGATTCTGGTCGTAAGTAAAATGTGCTAGCGGCATGTCTGTGCAATAGCAGTGGGAATACTATCGACGACAGAGCTGCCAAAGCAGACTTACTAAACACAGACTGTCGAAATTCCTTCACCTAAGAAGACGATGTAAGTATTGCAGAATTAGAATCGAGAACAGCTGCTAACGTAAGTAACTTAGAAGTAGATATCCTTGGAGCAGTGAAGCAACTTGTATCACTTAATGAAAGCAAGTCTTCTGGTCCAGACTGTATACCATTAGGTTCCTTTCAGAGTATGCTGATGCAATAGCTCCATACTTAACGACCATTTACAACCGCTCGCTCCACGATAGATACGTACCTGAGGAACGGAAAGATTCACAGGTCATACCAATATTCTAGAAAGTTAGTAAGAGAAATCCTTACCATTAACGTTGATATATTTTGCTCGAAAATTATCGGTTACTTCGATGAGAACGGTCTATTGACACACAGTCAACAAAAATGGCTCTGAGCACTATGGGACTCAACATCTGAGGTCATCAGTCCTCTAGAACTTAGAACTGCTTAAACCTAACTGACCTAAGGACATCATACACATCCATGCCCGAGGCAGGATTCGAACCTGCGACCGTAGCAGTAGCGCGGTTCCAGGCGGAAGCGCCTAGAACCGCTCGGCCATCAGCGGCTGGCACAGTCAACATGGATTCTGAAAACATGGTTCTTGTGAAACACAACTAGCTCTTTACTCACACGAAGTGTGGCGTGCTACTGAGAAAGGATTTCATATCGATTCCGCATTTATAGATTTCAAAAGGTTTTTGACAGTATACCACACAAATGGCTTGTAGTGAAATTGTGTGCTTATGCAATATCGCCTCAGTTATGTGACTGGATTCGTGATTTCCTGTCCCAGAAGTCACAGTTCGTAGTAACTGACGGAAAGTCTTCGAGTAAAAAAAAAAGTGATTTCTGGCGTTCCCCAAGGTAGTGTTATAGGCCCTCTGCTGTTCTTTATCTATATAAACGATTTAGGAGACAATCTGAGCAGCCGTCTTAGGTTGTTTGCAGATGACGCTGTCGTTTATCGAGTAGCAAAGTCGTCAGAAGATCAAAACAAATTGCTGACTGATTTAGAAATGCTATCTGAATGGTGCGAAAATCGGCAATTGACCTTAAGTAATGAAAAGTATGAGGTCATCCACTGAGTGCTAAATGGAATCCGTTAAACTTCGGTTGCACGATAAATCAGTGTAATGTAAAAGCCGTAAATTGAGCTAAATACCTAGGAATTACAGTTACGAACAATTTAAATTGGAAAGAACACATAGAAAATGTTGTGGGGAAGGCAAAAGAAAACCTGCATTTTATTGACAGAACACTTAGAAAATGTAACACACCTACTAAAGATACTGCCTACAGTACGTTTGTCTGTCCCCTTTTTGAATACTGCTGCATGGCCTGGCATCCTTACCAAATAGGATTAACGGAATACATCGAGAAAAATAGAAGAAGAGCAGCACGTTTTGTATAATCGTGAAGTAGGAGAGAGAGAGTGTCACGGACATGATACAGGATATGGGAAGGACATCATTAAAACAAAGGCGTTTTTCGTTGCGGTGGAATCTTCCCACGAAATTTCAATCAACAGCTTTCTCCGCAGTGTGCGAAAATATTTTGTTGACGCCCAGATACATAGGGAGAAACGATCATAATAATGAATTAAGGGAAATAAGAGCTCGCACAGAAAGATATAGGTATTCGTTTTCCCCGCGCGTTGTTTGGTAGTGGGATAGGGGGGGTTGGGTGTTTGGGCGAAGAGACCAAAAAGCGATGTCATCGGTCTCATCGGATTAGGGAAGGAAGTCTGCCGTGCCCTTTCAAAGGACCCATCCCGGCATTCGCCTGGAGAGATTTAGGGAAATCACGGAAAACCTAAATCAGGATGGCCGGACGCGGGATTGAACCGTCGTCCTCCCGAATGCGAGTCCATTGTGCTAACCACTGCGCCACCTCGCTCGGTGATAGTGAGATAATTAGGGAATTATTGCGAAGGTGGTTCGATGAATCCTCTGCCTGGCATGTTAGTGTGATTTGCATAGTATCTACGCAGATGCAGATGTAGATGTAGGTGTAGAAGGCTGGCGGCGCCCTCGCTGGTGGAATGGCGCAACTCAGCTATCCTCAGGGTTGTCGTTCGTCGTGGTGATCTGTGTACTGTGTGATTATCGCACAGAACGAATCGTGTAAATGATAGAACTCCAAGCGTTATTTCGCAGTTCATCAGGTTTCCTGCCGTGTGCATTTTTAAGGATTCTTTAATAATGGAGTCCCAAAAAGATGTTGCTACGGCCGGAATCGGTGTTTCATCATACTGTACTGAATACACAGTGAAGAAACAGTGTTCGACAATAGCAAACTCTGTTGGTAAAAAAGGTGAGTGCAGCGTTAATTTTCGGTGTTGCATTTTTCCTCGAGTCGCATAGTCTGCCTTATGTAAGCCATACCACATTGTCGTGGTGGTTTGTTAATTCGGGCAGTCCGCAGTAACTACCTGTCCTTCACTGCTCCTAGAAGGCATGCTATGTCAGACTTGAGAGTGGGAAACCCATTTCGCCCGTAGTGTACGGAGGACTTTTCGCTGCTTTGAGCGGAGTATTGTAAACGGTGACAAGAAAACCTGAAGACTTATCGAGCACGCTCCCCTCATCATCCACATCCTAGTTTTTCTTTTAATCGGTAATTCTCTGTTATCCACTGCGTAGAATATCCAAGAGCACGTGACAGATCTGCAGAGTGAAGCCTGTGTACTGACATTTCTGCCGAGCCCAAGACACTGCAGGTAGTTATATTTGTTTTACATTCGTTGGCTTCACTCACATGTCAATGTAACCTGCAGCTCGGGCTAATCTAACAGATCAGCGTGTCACCACAATCAGGTGTTTGTTTTCACATTCATTGGAATCACCACCTCACAAGCTCTTTCCAACATGACACGGACCTCGGGGATACACTTCACGTTGTTCTGCCACCACAACCAGGCTTTCTGCTTTCGCCGAGCGGTGTGGCCGAGCGGTTCTGGGAGCTTCAGTCTGGAACCGCGCGACCGTTACGGTCACAGGTTCGAATCCTGCCTCGGGCATCGATGTGTGTGATGTCATTAGGTTAGTTTGGTATAAGTAGTTCGAAGTTCTAGGAGACTGATGACCTCAGTTGTTAAGTCCCATAGTGCTCAGACCCATTTGAACCATTTTGAAAGTGTTCTAGATTAATCTAGGTTAAGACTGTTTATTTTTAAGTAACATTTCCCTATGTATGTATGTATGTATGTATAAACGCTTGAAGATGAACGGGACATGTTCAAAACGCGTTGCATTACGTTAGACTATGCATAAAATAAAAACTGACTGGTAGCAGGAACTTGAAATAAATAATTGAGGGACAGATTTACTTCTCTAGAACCAAAAAAAAAAGTTTTAAAAATGTGAAGATTTTGAGTATTTTGGTTCTCTGCATCCAGTAACGACACTTGTGACACATGCAGGGTGTTAACAAAAAGGTTCAAACACTTTGAGAGGGCGCACTGCACATCGTATTAAGAAGAAGTAAGTCGAATAAACATGATCCAGAAATGCATACCTTCTGCGATAAACACGTGTTTACAGAAAGTGTTCAGTGTGGCTTCCATTCATGACGAAGCACCCCTCTACCCTCTGACCTCTGCCGTAATGAATGATGCTCCCTTTGAAGTATACCCGGTTGTTGTTGTACCTGCTGGCACGCATTAAAGACATGACACTCAAGTGTCGTTTATCGTTGATTGGCGTGGTGTAGACCAGATCATTCTAGTGCCCTCGTAACTAAAAGTCTAGGGCGTTGAGCTCTGGGGAACGAGCAGGCCGACGTGTTGCCCCCCTCCCCACCCCCCACCCCCCTCGACCAATCCAGAAGCCCTGAAGTGTTTGCATCAGATGTTCGCGCACACTGTGATGAAAGTGTGCTGGTGCGCCATCATGCACGAGCCACATTTGTTTTCGTTGCTGCAAGGTAGGCAATATATTAATGAGAAATTCCAGATAATGTGCCCAGTTGTCCTTTGTGGTAGCTCGTGTGGGCCTATTAATCTATCGCCAAGTACCCCTGTCCGTACGTTGATTTAGAATCGGTGTTGATGTCCTCTTTCCTGAATTGCTTGAGGATTTACATCTGCTCATACATACATTCACAACTTGTGAAACCTGCCTCACCGATAAACAAAATCTTGGGTGTGAACAGTGGATCTATGGTTAACTTCTGCAACTGCCATTGACAGAACTGCTGTCTGCCATGATGATCCTGTGGTCTTAGGATGTGAACACGGTGTAGACAGCAGTTATTCATGAGGTACCTCCCCCCCCCCCCCCCAGATAAGAGAGTGGGTCACGCCTTCTGATGCTGATAATCGTCGCACGCTGGTCCCAGGGGTTTCTAGGGGTTTCTTCCACCTTATGTAGCACACGCTTCTCCATGTCAGGCGTGCGGACTATGAGAGGGTTTCCACTGTCGACCTTCTGAGGTGCGAGGGTACCTGTGTCCCCCAGACACTGGAAATGACTACCGAGCACCTCATCAGATGGCACTCTGCACCTGTGTCCCTCAGACACTGGAAATGACTACCGAGCACCTCATCAGATGGCACTCTGCACCTGTGTCCCTCAGACGCTGGAAATGACTACCGAGCACCTCATCAGATGGCACTCTGCACCTGTGTCCCTCAGACGCTGGAAATGACTACCGAGCACCTCATCAGATGGCACTCTGCACTGCACTGTCAGTATTGTTCAGCATAGCAGGCACGGGCTCGCTGGCTACAACCATTAGCTAAACCATAGCAGAATGTCATACCCACCATTTCACCTGTCGGGTGGTAGGGCTTCCATTGGGAACGAGTGGTGGAATAGCGGGAATGTGAATGTGGTACACCATTTGTACGACAGAACGAGGTGGCGCAGTGGTTCGCACGCTGTACTCGCATTCGGGAGGACGACGGTTCAAACCCGCGTAAGGCCGTCCTGATTTAGGTTTTCCGTGATTTCCCTAAATAGCTTCAGGCAAATTCCGGGATGGTTCCTCTGAAAGGACACGGCCGACTTCCTCCCCCATCATTCCGTAATCCGATGGGTCCGATGACCTAGCAGTTTTGTCCCCTTCCCCGAATCACCCCAACCCAACCATTTGTTGTACATACAAACCGCGCAATAACAGTAAAGACATAATACGCGTTTGGAAGAAGCTAAAGCTCTATGATACGTACCCAGGGTTGATTGTACTGTACGATAAGGCACGGAAACACGACGAAAAGTAGCCTATAACAAGATCCGAACCACACAACTGAATGCAGACCTCCTAATGGCAGGTGGAGTACTGAGAGATATCACAAACAATTCCCTGCCGACAAATCTGACTGAGCGCCAACCCGTCGACTGTGAAAATATCCGAACCATGCGTCGCCCACACCTTCCTATAAACACGTGTTTATCTCGGAAAGTATGCGTTTCCGGACCCATGTTTTTTTTTCCTTTTTCGATGAGTACTACCACCTCTGGAAGTATTCGACACTTTTTTTTGAACCCCCTGTATTTTGAGGCCAAAGTGGCAACGACCAAAGTAGCGACGGAGTCCTTACATGGACTGATTTGGGACAACAGTGTCAGTCAAAAGACTGCGATATTCCACTGTGTTATCGAGGAAATAGTTAGTTACTTACGGTGCAGAAACGTGGCTACCTACGAATAAAAGAAGGGACAAGGTTACGACTGGGGAATTACATTTTACGAGAAGATGTCTGTAAGCCATCCTTGAAGATAAGACCAAAACATCAAAAATAAGAGAAAACATAGGAGTGACACCGCCCGTATCGAGCAGAATGGAGAAGAAAAGTGATGTGTGGTTTCGGCATGTTAAATGAATGAACAATGACTAGAGGCCCATGAAAGTGTTAAAGTGGGTCCCGAGAAGAACTGAGAGGAGATGCTCACCTCCGTCAGTGGAATTATGCGGGTACAAGTAAACAAGTCTAGCAAACACGGACTTCAAACTGCATACCATAGGAAAGAAAGTCATAATTGGTCAAAGATTGCTGTAAGAACTGTGTGTGGTGTTCACCCATGATCATCTTGAAGACATGTGTTTAGGAACTGGGTATTCTCAAAATGGTCAAATGGCTCTGAGCACTATGGGACTTAACATCTGAGGTCTTCAGTCCACTAGAACTGCTCAAACCTAACTAGCCTAAGGACTGAGAGCAAAGTAAAATTTGGAAATAAGCTCAGAAAGTTTCTCCTTGACAACTCTTTCTATTCCGTACGTAAACTCCTATCATTGTAATGTGTAGAAGGTGGTGAGTAGGAACTGATAACTCACATCTATATATTTAATATTGATAATTAAAAAAAAGGCGTAGCAGAGTTCAGCATGTAGTCAGATTTACAAATTAATTTTTGATGTGCGTATAAAGTGACTTGCTGCACATCATCATTACGATTTATCGTGGAAATGATCCACAGAACATGAGACTAACTAAGAGCTACGGGTACTACTTCATCTTCGACAGTGTGAAACATATCTCTTCTACTGCAAGCTCTTTGCTTTCAACGCTTTGAGAGGTCAAAGGATCGACCTAAAGAAGAGAAAAAATGTCCACTGAGTATGGGCTTTAAAGTGCAAAACTTAAGAGCTATGGGCACATGTTCATCTATGGTACTGTCAAATACATCTCTTCCATTGAACAAAAGCTTATAGCTCGTAAGGTATGTATTTTAGAGCCAACTTGTACTGGACATTTTTGCGTTGAGAGAGAACTCCTGTCGTTTCCCTGAATACTGACCATTCTTCCTGGGACAGTCTGTATATTGATGGAGCAATGGATGTGAAGGGATTAACAGTTTTCGATTGGAGTATTCGATACTACTGGAAGGAGAAATCGACTAACCTTTAGCGGGAAAAGTCATAGAAGAAGAAGATGAAGAAGAAGAAGAAGAAGAAGAAGAAGAAGAAGACGTAAGTAACTTTCATATACTTGGAGGAACACACTTGTAGCCGCAGTACACATTGAAATGTTCAGCTTGTAAGGTGGCGTGGTCTCCTGACCTTCATTTCTTACATATTCCAACATCACCATCGTATTCTGCGCATCAAGACGTTTCATTCGAGTCCGAACTCGATAGGGTAGAGTCAATTTTACATATTTCCATTTAATCGATATGCAGATCTAGTAAATGACTCTCAAGTGCGCACAGAGTTCAAAAAGTCGAGGCTGGCGTACACAAACATTCAAGACGCGATGGCCACAGGAGTTTTTGTTCTGCAGAGGCAACCAGCCCAATGTAAAGTCTGTAGGACGGTGAGTTAGCACGCAGCTGCACCGGCCGGTCGACCGACCAGGGACCAAAAGAGTTTTTTGTTAGAGAAAAAGGATGATCGCCTGCATGTTCACCTTAAAAGCAAAACCAGCTGTATTGTTTGGGACCTAAAACGCAGCTTCAGAGTTCTCACAGGTGGACAGTAAATGCCTGACACAGATGCAATGTATTTCCGGATTGGTCAGCTGAAATGGAGCGCCATTCTCCCGTTCGTAAGAGTAATGCTGATTGGAGGACTATTTCTGATGCAGTCAGCTGGAGGAGTGAGGGAAAGACAGCAGATGATAAACCCTTTCGGTTTTTGCGTGGAGGGGGATCATTCCGGTGACGCTCTCGAAGTGGGTACACACAGCGGGACCGAGTGCACTTGTGCGTGTACGCAGAGAGCAAGAAACAAAGTCTCTACTAAATACTGCACTGAGAGAGCACCTCTTCGCTAGCATATCAGAGTGTTACTGTATATTGAGTCGCTTGCGATTAAGCGTTTGTTCTCTGTGTTGGCCACGACACTTAATGTGTGGTGTGAACACAGAGTATTAGTTAGGTCCTGTGAGCGAACATTGAGTGGCATCGCAGTGGGCTGGTAGTCTGGCCAGCGTACCACACCAATAGTTAGACTACGGGCAGATAGGATCATTGGCTTCATCAAGGCGTAGTGAGAGTTCGATCGGCGAAGGTCAGTCCAGATAGAGAGAGACAGTTTTGCTATTTTTGAGCGGCGACCGACGCAGGCAGCAGTCGTCTCAGCTCACAGTATTGTGTGCTACAGCATAGGCGAGACCCATCTTTCCGCCATTAGAAATAACATACTTCATTCACGTCACTCCATTACATTTCTCACGCGACAGCCTCGACCGTACTAGAAAAATTCAGTCGGATAATTATTCAAGCTTATCCCCCATGAACCATGGACCTTGCCGTTGGTGGGGAGGCTTGCGTGCCTCAGCGATACAGATGGCCGTACCGTAGGTGCAACCACAACGGAGGGGTATCTGTTGAGAGGCCAGACAAACGTGTGGTTCCTGAAGAGGGGCAGCAGCCTTTTCAGTAGTTGCAGGGGCAACAGTCTGGATGATTGACTGATCTGGCCTTGCAACATTAACCAAAACGGCCTTGCTGTGCTGGTACTGCGAACGGCTGAAAGCAAGGGGAAACTACAGTCGTAATTTTTCCCGAGGACATGCAGCTTTACTGTATGATTAAATGATGATGGCATCCTCTTGGGTAAAATATTCCGGAGGTAAAATAGTCCCCCATTCGGATCTCCGGGCGGGGACTACTCAGGAGGATGTCGTTATCAGGAGAAAGAAAACTGGCGTTCTACGGATCGGAGCGTGGAATATCAGATCCCGTAATCGGGCAGGTAGGTTAGAAAATTTAAAAAGGGAAATGGATAGGTTAAAGTTAGATATAGTGGGAATTAGTGAAGTTCGGTGGCAGGAGGAACAAGACTTCTGGTCAGGTGACTACAGGGTTATAAACACAAAATCAAATAGGGGTAATGCAGGAGTAGGTTTAATAATGAATAGGAAAATAGGAATGCGGGTAAGCTACTACAAACAGCATAGTGAACGCATTATTGTGGCCAAGATAGATACGAAGCCCACACCTACTACAGTAGTACAAGTTTATATGTCAACTAGCTCTGCAGATGACGAAGAAATTGAAGAAATGTATGATGAAATAAAAGAAATTATTCAGATAGTGAAGGGAGACGAAAATTTAATAGTAATGGGTGACTGGAATTCGAGTGTAGGAAAAGGGAGAGAAGGAAACATAGCAGGTGAATATGGATTGGGGCTAAGAAATGAAAGAGGAAGCCTCCTAGTAGAATTTTGCACAGAGCACAACTTAATCATAGCTAACACTTGGTTTAAGAATCATGAAAGAAGGTTGTATACGTGGAAGAACCCTGGAGATACTAAAAGGTATCAGATAGATTATATAATGGTAAGACAGAGATTTAGGAACCAGGTTTTAAGTTGTAAGACATTTACAGGGGCAGATGTGGACTCTGACCGCAATCTATTGGTTATGACGTGTAGATTAAAACTGAAGAAACTGCAAAAAGGTGGGAAATTAAGGAGATGGGACCTGGATAAACTGAAAGAACCAGAGGTTGTACAGAGTTTCAGAGAGAGCATAAGGGAACAATTGACAGGAATAGGGGAAAGAAATACAGTAGAAGAAGAATGGGTAGCTCTGAGGGATGTAGTAGTGAAGGCAGCAGAGGATAAAGTAGGTACAAAGACGAGGGCTGCTAGAAATCCTTGGGTAATAGAAGAAATATTGAATTTAATTGATGAAAGGAGAAAATATAAAAATGCAGTAAATGAAGCAGGCAAAAAGGAATACAAACGTCTCAAAAATGAGATCGAGAGGAAGTGCAAAATGGCTAAACAGGGATGGCTAGAGGATAAATGTAAGGATGTAGAGGCTTATCTCACTAGGGGTAAGATAGATACTGCCTACAGGAAAATTAAAGAGACCTTTGGAGAGAAGAGAACCACGTGTATGAATATCAAGAGCTCAGATGGCAGCCCAGTTCTAAGCAAAGAAGGGAAGGCAGAAAGGTGGAAGGAGTATATAGAAGGTTTATACAAGGGCGATGTACTTGAGGACAATATTATGGAAATAGAAGAGGATGTAGATGAAGATGAAATGGGAGATACGATACTGCGTGAAGAGTTTGACAGAGCACTGAAAGACCTGAGTCGAAACAAGGCCCCCGTAGTAGACAACATTCCATTAGAACTACTGACGGCCTTGGGAGAGCCAGTCATGACAAAACTCTACCAGCTGGTGAGCAAGATGTATGAGACAGGCGAAATACCCTCAGACTTCAAGAAGAATATAATAATTCCAATCCCAAAGAAAGCAGGTGCTGACAGATGTGAAAATTACCGAACTATCAGTTTAATAAGCCACGGCTGCAAAATACTAACGCGAATTCTTTACAGACGAATGGAAAAACTGGTAGATGCAGACCTCGGGGAGGATCAGTTTGGATTCCGTCGAAATGTTGGAACACGTGAGGCAATACTGACCTTACGACTTATCTTAGAAGAAAGATTAAGGAAAGGCAAACCTACGTTTCTAGCATTTGTAGACTTAGAGAAAGCTTTTGACAATGTTGACTGGAATACTCTTTTTCAAATTCTAAAGGTGGCAGGGGTAAAATACAGGGAGCAAAAGGCTATTTATAATTTGTACAGAAACCAGGTGGCAGTAATAAGAGTCGAGGGGCATGAAAGGGAAGCAGTGGTTGGGAAAGGAGTGAGACAGGGTTGTAGCCTCTCCCCGATGTTATTCAATCTGTATATTGAGCAAGCAGTAAAGGAAACAAAAGAAAAATTTGGAGTAGGTATTAAAATTCATGGAGACGAAGTGAAAACTTTGAGGTTCGCCGATGACATTGTAATTCTGTCAGAGACGGCAAAGGACTTGGAAGAGCAGTTGAACGGAATGGACAGTGTCTTGAAAGGAGGATATAAGATGAACATTAACAAAAGCAAAACGAGGATAATGGAATGTAGTCAAATTAAATCGGGTGATGCTGAGGGAATTAGATTAGGAAATGAGACACTTAAAGTAGTAAAGGAGTTTTGCTATTTAGGAAGTAGAATAACTGATGATGGTCGAAGTAGAGAGTATATAAAACGTAGACTGGCAATGGCAAGAAAATCGTTTCTGAAGAAGAGAAATTTGTTAACATCGAATATAGATTTATGTATCAGGAAGTCGTTTCTGAAAGTATTTGTTTGGAGTGTAGCCATGTATGGAAGTGAAACATGGACGATAACTAGTTTGGACAAGAAGAGAATAGAAGCTTTCGAAATGTGGTGCTACAGAAGAATACTGAAGATAAGGTGGATAGATCACGTAACTAATGAGGAGGTATTGAATAGGAATGGGGAGAAGAGAAGTTTGTGGCACAACTTGACTAGAAGAAGGGATCGGTTGGTAGGACATGTTTTGAGGCATCAAGGGATCACAAATTTAGCATTGGAGGGCAGCGTGGAGGGTAAAAATCGTAGAGGGAGACCGAGAGATGAGTACACTAAGCAGATTCAGAAGGATGTAGGTTGCAGTAGGTACTGGGAGATGAAGCAGCTTGCACAGGATAGAGTAGCATGGAGAGCTACATCAAACCAGTCTCAGGACTGAAGACAACAACAACAACAACAACAACAACAATTATTCAAGTTGTGCAGGCGCGGCTCTCAGCCATTCTGCCGAGTAAATAAGATTCTTAAAGAAAAGGGATAAAAGAGCTTTCCCACATTTTGTATATAAATATCATTAACAGGATTCCTATCCATAAGAGATAACCTCCTATTCCGAAAAGAACCCGGAAATTTGTGTATTAGTTTATAAATAAAAGTTTCACTTGATTTTCTTAAATTTTGCAATAAATAATATTTTCTGTTCGTTTAATGTTTTTCTTACACTAACTAGCAATACTCCAGTACCCAAGTATCCCACTAGTTATGTAAGAAAATAGAATATGTTTGTGTCTTTTCCTTACAGTGTACGACTCCAGAAGATATTTATTGCTGAAAGTTTTTCAGGCATTTCTGTTTGGTGCGCTAGCAGCATCTGGCTCAAATGGTTCTGAGCACTATGGGACTTAAATGCTGTGGCCATCAGTCCCCTGGAACGTAGAACTACTTAAACCTAATTAACTTAAGGACATAACACACATCCATGCCCGAGGCAGGATTCGAACCTGCAACCGTAGTGGTCACGCGGTTCCAGACTGTAGTGCCTAGAACCGCTCGGCCAATCTGGCCAGCTAGGAGCGTCTACCTGACGTCTGTAATAGTGTGGGGTGGAAATTGCTTCTTGCAGGAGCCAAAGGGTACTTGTCAGATCTATCCGTTGCGCAACTCGTCAACATAACACCCACACAGTTACAAGCTGCTTGGAGACCTTTTGCAGCCATTCATAGACTTCATTTTGCAGAATAACGAAGTAATTTTTATGGATGAAAATGCGCCATGGCACCAGGCCACACTTGTTTGCAATTCGTTTGAAGAACATTCAACCACTTACAGCCCCTGATATTATTCCCATCGGACATTTATGGGACCTAATCGAGAGGTCAATTTGTGTACAGAATCCTCCACCATCAAATCGTTTGCAGTTATGGATTACTGTAGAGGCACGAGGGCTCAATATTTCTGCAGTGGACTTTCAACGACTTGTTGAGCCCGTACCATGTCGGGTTGCTGCAGTACACCAAACAGAAGGAGAGCCGACACGATATTAGCAGGTACCCAATGACTTTTATCATGGCAGTGTATGAAGTTTTATGTGTAAGATGGCAAGAACTATGTCCCTTACATGAAGTCATTAAAGATCACCGAACTCACATTGAGTGAACAGTAGGGCTGAACAAAAATGACTGACAAGGCACAATGCGTCTTGTAGAGGGTATAGTATGGACAGATTGGAATAATTAATGTTTGGTGATGGTTTTAAAGTAATTCACATGACATGAAAACTTTGTGGAAACGCATCAATTTACTGGAGGCTAATTTATCCCAGGGAAGTATTCAGAGTTGAACATAGGGAGCAGCGAATGGAAGCAACAATAGGCAGCTTAGGGCGGCCCAAGCTCTGAGAAAGCGGTTACGGAGCGTGGCCTCCAGCTGCCTTAAGATGAGTGACAGTGAGTGGGTTGTTGACCCAGACTCCATGCTGATGTATTTGGAAGCAGATGGAGAAGTTGTACGCCTGTTGATAAATGTCTGTCGTCCTATTTTCAGTAAAACATACGAGAAAGCCACGCAAAACTATGGTGGGGCAGTCAACAATATGCGCGTTCGTGATTATAGCAACTTCACGCTGAATTCACGGTCCACAAAGTCTGAAGTAAATCAGGTGAAGAGCGACAGAATGAAATACGCCGGCCTCTGATGGGAACATAGGACCGGGGAATTGGAAGTACTCTCCTGGGAGTCAGAATTTCGGAAAAAGTTAGTGTTTTATGCAGATGCTAACCTTGATGGGTGGCCTGGGAGGAGCTAAATAGCAGAAGTTGAGAGGAAGGGAAATTTTGTGGGAATTTGTTCACTTCCCAGAGCAGGCATTGGTCGGTGCTGGGAAGCGACGCATAATTAACGTGACTTGCGCTGCAATTGGCCTAAGTGATTTTGCTAGAGGGGAAACCGAGGCAAAGAGCGGACTGGCAGAAGTCTCTGTAGAACGTTTCCATTCCCAGCTTGCCTAGATTGCGGACGTGGCGTTCTTTACTCAGCTTGCCTCAGAGAGAGTGAGCATCTCTGCAGTTTAGGACTTAGCAAACGGAACGATTGAGCTTCCTGATAGGAGAGTCATGTAATGTGATGATTGAATGTCATGACTTAAAATAAATTTGTGCTAATCAATTGGATCTGTTTTCAATCAAGTAGTTGAAATCCCAAGCCACTTTGTTAATTAATTTTACGTTCAACATTTGCATCTTGTGTTCAATAACTGAACATAACATCTATGTGCACCCCTTTTTAATTAAAAGGTATCAATTCTGAATCAATTAATGTCAACATTGCCACCACAGTTCAATCAGGAGTCACAGGGCCATATTACTTTCTTTGCGTCATCCGATATTGCAGCAGTTTTGCACTCTCTGTTGATCTGTTAGTCAATTAGCTGGGGTGAACACACGCCAAAACCAGATAAGTGACGGGTGGGGTGCTACATATGTTTTCACTTTCACATGCAGTTGCGATTCACTGCTGCATCAAAGGTCTGTCGACAGAGTGTCCAGTCTGATTGGATTCGCCATACCAAACTCTGGGAAGGAGTCTTTGGCAGATAAAACTGTTATCATAGAAGGTTACAGAGTGTAAACATCGTCCCAGTAAGAACAGAGGTCCCCGGGCAAAATCTGTGAGCGAGTGTCGCAGGAATTTTCCGCTGCGGGCCAATGGCACACACCGGTCGTACACTGGGCCGGCTCTGCCATTCATGAATGGAAATCCCGGATGTATTATTCAGCCGGCACGGTGCCTGCACGCCGGTGCAGCGAGCGTTAAATCTCTCGTTTCCACGCCGGCTATCTCAGCGGCCCATCGCCGACATTTTACTGTCTAATCGACCTCTAATGCGGTGGACCGCTCTTACCCTTGTCTCAAATCTTTCCTCTCTTCTCCCTCCATTCTCTCCTCTACATCCAGAAGAAGGAACTGTCACAGACACAGTCAATACCTTCGCTGCGCAGTACCGATGGTACTGTTACCTACTACCGTGTCGCTAATGCCGAGTTATTGAACGCAGTTTTCCGAAATTCCTTCACAAGGGAAGACGAATGGAGTATTCCAGAATTTGAAACTCGAATAGCTGCTAGGATGAGTTTCTTAGATGTAGATACCTTAGGGGTTGTGAAGCAACTCAAATCGCTTGATACGGGCAAGTCTTCAGGTCCAGATTGTATACCGATTAGGTTCATTTCAGATTACACTGTTACAATAGCACCCTACTTAGCAATCACATACAACCGCTCGCTCACCGATAGATCTGTACCTGCAGATTGGAAAATTGCGCAGATCGCACCAGTGTTCAAGAAGGGTAGTAGGAGTAATCCATTGAACTATAGACCTATTTCATTGACGTAGATTTGCAGTAGGTTTTTGGAGCATATACTGTATTCAAACAATATGAATCACCTCAAAGGGAACGATCTATTGATACGTAATCAGCATCGTTTCAGAAAACATTGTTATTGTGCAACGCAGCTAGCTCTTAATTCTCGCGGAGTAATGGCCGCTATCGACAGGGGATCCCAAGTTGATTCCGTATTTCTAGATTTCCGGAAAGCTTTTGACACCGTTCCTCACAAGCGACTTCTAATCAAGCTGCGAGCCTATGGGGTATCGTCTCAGTTGTGCGACTGGATTCTTGATTTCCTCTCAGGAAGGTCGCAGTTCGTAGTAATAGACGGCAAATCATCGAGTAAAACTGAAGTGATATCAGGTGTTCCCCAGGGCAGCGTCCTGAGACCTCTGCTGTTCGTGATCTATATAAATGACCTGGGTGACAATCTGAGCAGTTCTCTTAGGTTGTTCGCAGATGATGCTGTAATTTACTGTCTAGTAAGGTCATCCGAAGACCAGTACCAGTTGCAAAGCGATTTAGAAAAGATTGCTGTATGGTGTGGCAGGTGGCAGTTGATGTTAAATAACGAAAAGTGTGAGGTGATCCACATGAGTTCCAAACAAAATCCGTTGTAATTCGATAAATAGTACAATTCTCAAGACTGTCAATTCAACTAAGTACCTGGGTGTTAAAAATACGAACAACTTCAGTTGGAAAGACCACAAAGATAATATTGTGGGCAAGGTGAGATAAAGGCTGCGTTTCTTTGGCAGGACACTTAGATGATGCAACAAGTCCACTAAAGAGACAGATTACACTACACTGGTTCGTCCTCTGTTAGAATATTGCTGCGCGGTGTGGGATCGTTACCCGGTGGGATTGACGGAGGACATCGAAAGGGTGCAAAAAAGGGCAGCTCGTTTTGTATTATCACTTAGTAAGGGAGAGAGAGTGTGGCAGATATGATACGCGAGTTGGGATGGAAGTCATTAAAGCAAAGACGTTTATCGTCGCGGCGAGATCTATTTACGAAATTTCAGTCACCAACTTTCTCCTCCGAATGCGAAAATATTTTCTTGAGCCCAATCTTCATAGGTAGGAATGATCATCAAAATAAAATCAGAGAAATCAGAGCTCGAACAGAAAGGTTTAGGTGTTCGTTTTTCCCGCGCGCTGTTCGGGAGTGGAATGGTAGAGAGGTAGTATGATTGTGGTTCGGTGAACCCTCTGCCAAGCACATAAATGTGAATTGCAGAGTAATGATGTGGATGTAGATACATTATGTTCGAAACGTTTCTTCTGATGCTCGCATAGTTTGATATAAAAGTATAAAAAGGAACAGGTGAAGGGTATGGCGACGCAAATGTCTTAGCTTTCTAGCAGTATGGATGGCCACATTTATTTCGAGGTCATGACGCGCGAAATTCACGACGCATGTGGCGAGTTGTGCAGCCGCGTTTGAATGATGCGTTGTAAGTATTCAATCGGTTAAAGCTCTTCTTGATAACATTATCTGGCAACAGACGTTCAGAGTGCTGAGGAAAAGTGGAATAAAGTACAGAAACATCCGTGAGATACTCAGTTTCTATAAGAATGAGGTGTCAGTGATTAGAAACGGTAACCAGATACAAGAAGCAAATATTAGAAAAGGGGTAAGGCAAGGATGTGCTCTCTCTCCGCTTATATTCAATGCTTACATCCAGGAAGCTATAGACCAAGTGCGAGAAATTACTGAGGTGGGGATCAAAATTAATGGGCAGAAGATAGACACGGTACGCTATGCAGATGATATTGCTATAGTCACGGAGACAAAAGAAGATCTAGAGAGAGTCCTCAGAACAATGGAAAAAATTCTATGCAATCAGTATGGAATGAGGATAAACAAGAAAAAGACTTAAGTGATGGTATGGAGTACGGGAGCAGAATATGAACCTCTGCGAATGAGAATTGGAAGAGAGGAGCTGGAAGTGATAGAGGAATTTACTTACCTGGAAAGCAAAATCACAAGTGGTGGCAGAAGCCGGAAAGAAATTGCAACCAGAATACAAAAGGCCAAAACTGCATTTAATCGGAGAAGGAACTTACCAGCAACAACATCAGTCCGAAAATAAGGAAACATATAATGAAAGGCTTCGTTTCGAGTGTGACCCTATACGGATGTGAAATTTGGACAACTGGAAGAGAAGAGAGAAGACGGCTAGAGGCTCTGGAGATGTGGTGCTATAGCACATTCGAACAAGAAGAGATACACTTGTAGGTCACATCCTACGACACAACAATATCATCGGAACAATAGGAGAAGGAGTTACTGAGGGAAGGAATCGGCGGGTTACCAAGGGTATCATACATGCAACAGATCATGAATGACGTTGGATGTGACCCATGCGTGGCGTGGAAATGAAGAGGGAGGCATACAGAAGAGAGGAATGGCGCTCTGCTGCAAACCAACCTCAGGGTTGAACACTAAAAGAAGAAGAAGAACGCTCTTATTACGGTCTCCGGTATCGACACAAACCTTGGTGACTTAAAATAACATTTAAAGATGTCATTCAAGACGTGAGTCAACAACCATTTTCTAGTTCTTCTTGATGCAATAACTTACCAACAGCCGTATGTATTATAAAAATTTATGAACTTCTTATATGCTACCAGTTTCGGCTTTACATCTAAGCCATCTTCAGGCCCCACACATCATCATAGTCGTAAAATCTCTATACACGGAAGGAGCCATATATCTGGATCCGTGAATCAAATCGCTTATGCACACCTCTTGGTGGCCGGGCTACGACATGCGTACATTTTCAGGAAAAATCTATCCGTTACTTTGTTTACTTGTCGATATTTATAAATATGTTTTTTTCTAATAACTAAATTTAATTAAAATAGTAGGTAGTCAGATGATTTGAAATTCACTAGAACTTCAACTAAATGTACGTGGCTTTTTAATTATATTACCTCTCAAATTACACATATAAATCAAACAATCTGACCAGTGATGCAAAATTAGATTAATAATTAAGTCAGCGGGAGACGAACTGTTACCTCCCACACGTTCGTCTTACGAAGGTCGGACGTTGATCACCTGACCACCATGAACTCTAACGCCCGTCTCCTACGCACAGATACATAAGGCACATACACTGAAGAGCCTAAGAAACATGAACTCAACAAGTGTCTGAGGTATTGCTGGAGGGAACTGACACCATGCATCCTGCAGGGCTGTCCACGATTCCCTATGAGTACGACGGGGTGGAGATCTCAAAAGCATGTTGCAAGGCATCCCAGTTATGCTCAATAATGTTCGTGTCCGGGGAATTTGCTGACCAGCGGAAGTGTTTACACTCAGAAGCATGTTCCTGGAGCCACTCTGTACCAATTCTGGACGTGAAGGTTGTCGCATTGTCCTGCTGGAATTGCCCATGTCCGTCGGATTGCACAAAGGACATGAATGGATTCAGGTGATCAGACAGGATGTTTACGTACGTGTCACCTGTCAGAGTCGTATCTAGACGTATCAGGCGTCCCATATCACTCCAACTGCACACATCCCACAACATTATAGAGCCTCCACCAGCTTGAACAGTCCACTGCAGACATGCACGGTCCATCCGCTCGACACAATTTGAAACGAGACTCGTCCGGCCGGGCCACATGTTTACAGTCATCAACAGTCCAATGTCGGGGTCGACGGGCCCAGGCAAGATGTAAGGCTTCGTGTCGTGCAATCATCAAGAGTACACGATGGGCCTTTGGCTCCGAAAGCCCATATTGGTGATGTTTCGTTGAATGGTTCGCACGCTGACACTTGTTGATGGCCCAGAATTGAATATCAGTTCTTTGGCGCTTCAGTGTAAGATACGCGTAAAACTTCTCCTGTTATTTTCTCGGAATTTCCGGAGTAGTGCACCTTATTTCTTGTCCATTGTGTTTTTAATGGCCTATTGAAGGCGTAAAAGTTTGAAGTAAATTTCCCCCTGTTACTGGTGTAGTTACGACCGTGCACAAAGTCTCAGGTAGTAGATTATGTTACGTTTTTGCGGTAAGATCGTTAGAGGCAAAGAAGAAATAACTGACACACTGAAGTGGGTACCTGTTAAGATACTAATCACGATATCTGCACTTATACCGCAAAAAATCTGCAATTGCACTTTATTTCCTTGAGTTTTATGTCACACTTTAATATAGTCTGAGAGATCGAAATTGGCCAAATGTGTATATCCAATCGGTAAAACTTGGTAAATGACCTAATAAACAGCCCGGTTGGAATTGTTGTAGAGCACTCTGATTTCCCGTTGGATTTGTGCAATTTTTTGTGCGGACACGCTCTCGGATTTGGTATTGCTTTTGCGTTGGTGAACTGTTGCTACGATTGCAGAGATGACTGGTTTACCTCTCCGGTCGACCTGTAATAGTGCTACTTCGTTAACTCGACCAGCAAAGGTGGCGGCGTAATTCACGATATCAAACCAGCATGATCGTCCGTTTAATTGAACTGGTGACATTTCATTGAACGCGGTTCTTAATTCAAGAGGTGTCACTGAGCCGTTTCGGATATTTCTCGACTGCAGAAATGAACAAAGAAACAAAAAAGTATTTTTTGTACTCACAGCGCACCGCATCGCAACGCACATTCTTCCGCTCGTACAGGTCACGTCTTACCTGTGAACAAAACAAAAATCGCAGCTCATAATAAGATATCACTAATGTGCAGTCATTCTTAATTCTGGCATAGGAACTGCAATCTGCAGTAAGCAGTCGTTAGCAACAGCACTAGTGACAACAGGAAAGATAGAAAACAAGGAAATTTTACTTATTGGGAGTAAAGGCCAAAATACTAAATGCCTTTTTCCAAAGCTGTTTCACAGAGGAAGACTGCACTGTAGTTCCTTCTCTAGATTGTCGCACAGGTGACAAACGGTAGATATCGAAATAGAGAAATAATTAAAATCACTCAAAAGAGGAAAGGCCGCTGGACCTGATGGGATGCTAGTTCGATTTTACACAGAGTACGTGAAGGAACTTACCCCCCTCCCCCCCTTCTTGCAGCGGTGTACCCTAGGTCTCTAGAAGAGCGTAGCGTTCCAAAGGATTGGAAAAGGGCAGAGGTCATTCCCGTTTTCAAGAAGGGACGTCGAACAGATGTGCAGAACTATAGACCTATATCACTAACGTCGATCTGTTGTAGAATTTTGGAACACGTATTATGTTCGAGTATAATGACTTTTCTGGAGACTAGAAATCTACTCTGCAGGAATCAGCACGGGTTTCGAAAAATACGGTCGTGTGAAACCCAGCTCGCGCTATTCGTCCACGAGACTCAGAGGGCCATAGACACGGGTTCCCAAGGTAGATGCCGTGTTTCTTGACTTACGCAAGGCGTTCGATACAGTTCCCCACAGTCGTTTGATGAACAAAGTAAGAGCATATGGACTATCAGAGCAATTATGTGATTGGATTGAAGAGTTCCTAGATAATAGAACGCAGCATATCGTTCTGAATGGAGAGAAGTCTTCCGAAGTAAGAGTGATTTCAGGTGTGCCGCAGGGGAGTGTCGTAGGACCGTTGCTATTCACAGTATACATAAATGACCTAGTGGATGACATCGGGAGTTCACTGAGGCTTTTTGCGGATGATGCTGTGGTATATCGAGAGGTTGTAAAAATGGAAAATTGTACTGAAATGCAGGAGGATCTGCAGCGAATTGACGCGTGGTGCAGGGAATGGCAATTGAATCTCAATGTAGACAAGTATAATGTGCTGCGAATACATAGAAAGAAAGATCCCTTATCGTTTAGCTACAATATAGCAGGTCAGCAACTGGAACAGTTAATTCCATAAATTATCTTGGAGTAGGCATTAGGAGTGATTTAAAATGGAATGATCATATAAAGTTGATCGTCTGTAAGGCTGGTGCCAGACTGAGATTCATTGGAAGAATTCTAAGGAAATGCAATCCGAAAACAAAGTAAGTAGGTTACAGTACGCTTGTTCGCCCACTGCTTGAATACTGCTCAGCAGTGTGGGACCCGTAGCAGATAGGGTTGATAGAAGAGATAGAGAAGAACCAACGGCGAGCAGCGAGCTTCCTTACAGGATCATTTAGTAATTGCGAAAGCGTTACGGAAATGATAGATAAACTCCAGTGGAAGACTCTGTAGGAGAGTCGCTCAGTAGCTCGGTACGGGCTTTTGTTGAAGTTTCGAGAACATACCTTCGCCGAGGAGTCAAGCAGTATATTGCTCCCTCCTACGTATATCTCGCGAAGAGACCATGAGGATGAAAATCAGAGTGTTTAGAGCCCACACAGAGGCATACTTCCAATGCTTCTTTCCACGAACAATACGAGACTGGAATAGAAGGGAGAACCGATAGAGGTACTCAAGGTATCCTCCGCCACACACCGTCAGGTGGCTTGCGGAGTATGGATGTAGATGTATATAGTATAGTAGGGAGAATAGATGATTAAATTTGTAGCACGTTTGGAAGTAAAGATGGTGCGAAACTTGTTGCAGTTTTAACTATCTGCAGTGTAGAATGTTACAACCCGCCAGGATAGCCGAGAGCGCTAACGCGCTGCTTCCCCAGATCGAATCCGCCCGGCGGCTTAATGACGGAGGCCGGTGTGCCGGCCAGCCTGGATGTGGTTTTTATGCGGTTTTCCACATCCCCCTAGGTGAATACCGGGCTGGTCTCCACGTCCTGCCTCAGTTACACGGCTGGCAGACATCTGAACACATTCGCACTATTCCAAGGATTACACTAGAGACACAGACAGTTGGGGTTCACTAATTCCGTCCCTGGTGTACGGGGTGGCATCTGGCCACCCCTTACACATTAACGTGCCAAATGCGATTAACCATGCCGACCCTGTGTGATTGCGGGAAAAAGGCACAAGCAGAAGAAGAAGAAGAAGAAGAAGAAGAAGAAGAAGTGTAGAATGTTACAGATGAAATTAGAGTTACGATACCGATGATGATACCGTGTGCAAGCTTTCATTTGGACACCACTTCGGCAACTTGGGGTGTCCCTGTGGCAACGATGTCCAGTGTGTCCTGACTTTCACCCATCCATACAATAACCGGGGACAAAATTGCTTAACTTCTGTGATCGGGCAAGAACCGTTGCTTCCATTGTGGTAAAGCCATTGTTAAAGTTCAAAGAAAGTCCTTTGTAATATTTTAATTGTAACAGGATAATAGCCACCAAAATGTTTTTGAAAGATAAAGTTCTGCCACGGAGACTGTCACTGACTGGATTGGAATAACCCTTTATGTATTGGAGTAGGGGTAGTGCTAATAAACTTGTATTCTAGTCCAACTAGAGACAGGCTGTGGGGCATAATTTTATCTTTCATAAAACAATCCTTCCTTGTTGCAAATGATTTCCGGTCGCCGCTCAGTACCACTCTTTCATTACTATTACAAGCCCAAGACAACACCAAACCTCTCCACTGCATCGCAGTTTTCAAAATCAGAGACCCAAGGATGAGAATTACACGCGTAAAACGCGAGAACGTACATCTGGTGGTGATGGCATGGTATTCGATCTTAGAATATTAAGTGCAGCTCGCGGAAATATATCTCAAGTCGATGCTCTGAACTTTCGAACAAGAACAGCGAATACTCCTTATTAAGTTACACGAGCACTGTGTTGTGAATTAACACGTGAGAAATCAAGTACATGGAAAATAAATATACAGTCTAAGATAAATACAAGTACCTATCGCAAAGATACCACAGTTGAGATATTAATAATGGAGTAATTATGTACAGTGCTCAACATCACGATCGAAATCCGATGGATTAGATACAATCAAAAAGTGTGTAACGCACATTTCCAAATATCAAAAGTTGGTTAAGTACAGCATACGATGGTTTTAAATTTTTAGCTTCAAATGCAAGCCGGCTGGAGTGGCCGAGCGGTTTTTGGCGGTACGCTCGCAGGTTCGAATCCTGCCTTGGGCATGGATGTGTGTCATATCCTTAGGTTAGTGGGGGCTGTCTCCAGTGGTCACAGGTTTTACTTTCGCTGTCGTAACACATCACATGTATACTGTCATATTTTGTAAACAAAGATCGTAACACAACACATACACATGTCACACTAACAAATGTAAATCCTCCTGATGATGGAGGCTTAAACCTTCGAAACGCGTCGTGGAGATATATAAACAGTGACTGGCAACAGAAACTTGTTGTTTCGTTCATTTTCAAATTTATTTTCTCTCTTGGTAGCTATACTTTTAGAGACATTCACTCAGTCAGTTGCCATGGTATCTTTCAGTCTTTACCTTCTGGTTTTCTTTTTATAAATTATAAGTAGTTTTAGTAACACAAACTGACAGTAGGGCCATCTTACTGGTAACAGCTTTGGTAAGCGATGAGCTCATCGCGTCAAATCTGATGACAAAAAACTGCACCTCTTGGTTTAAGAGACTATGCATAAACACCTTATCGAAGTAAGCGTGCTTTCTCGATCAAGGCAGGTCGCAATACCACGATTTAAACACCTAGTCTTTCACACTGCACTATACTGTCTTGACCCGCCCCGACTGCTTCTCGCAAGTTATCCCGGAGAACTTCTGTGAAATTGGGAGGGTAGAAGCAAAAGTAGGTACAAGAAGAAGTAGATCTGTGAGAACGCGTCTCCACAGCTCAGTCGGTAGAGAATGTGCCCCCGAGACTCAAAGGTCCGAGGTTCGATTGCAGGGGCGGAACGCAGTTTTAGTCCATCGCGAAAATTCGTCTCAAGGCAGTTGGTATGCACAGTTGTAGCCTACCCGGAATCACGTGCCTGAATAGCTTGCCATGTGCCTTCTGCTCCCATACCCCAGAAGAGAGATAGAAAGCAAAAAAGAAGAAACACGATGTGCCCTGACACACATTGTACCTTACTTCATTCACCTTCTCCTGCCTGCTCTGTGAGAATGTATTGTAGTATCGCACACTTAACGTCAAAATTGTTACTCATTATCACTGTCTGTCAAAAAAAAAAAAAAAAAAAAAAAAAAAAAAAAAAAAAAAAAAAGTGAAGAACCGAGATGACCTGGTCAGTTCTCCGTGACAGGTTGAATGACTACTAAACTGCGTTCGTGTTAATCGTGTTTAGTCCTGGTGGGGTATATAAGGGGCTTGAATAGCGTCAGATGTTGAGCGATCGCAGTGCCTGACATGTAGATGCTGCGTACTCGTGTGAGACAGCGTTATCAGCACCTGACAGATTTCATAATAGCCTCCTTGTGTGTCTCCATTTGGCCGTCTGGTCGAATGGTGTTATATCGAGATTTGTGGGGCATTGGGACGTGACAGTGGCCCGATGGACAAGTGAGGGCAGCCATAGCCGTTGTCAAGGTTCCAGTTAACCACGTCTGACCCCCGCAACGGAGGACCACCTTATTGCCAACCAATGATACCTTAATTCCTTTTACTGTCCCAGATATCATTCTTTGATCCTATTTAATTCCGTGTTCATTTTCTTCGTGTGAGCACAATTTAGCCGCGCTGGTGAAGAATATTCTGCCACGGAGGGAACCATTTCAAGGGTGGCTGAACGTTGATGCCGTAGAACCTCAAGTTGTGGCGCACGCCTTTTGAATTGTATTGTTTTCCCTTCGTAGTTGATCTGCAGTTTTTGTCAAGTGCTGTTCGTAACTGTGGGTCCTATCCAAGGTGACTCTGAGATATTTCTGTGCCATATTATGGCAGATCTAATGGTTGTTCATATAAACCGCTAGCTATTTTATGGAATTATATTAAAGCGAAAGCGTGCAATTTCTGTCTTTGTTGGGTTTAACAGCAGCCTCTGATCCCGAAAGTAGTTACTCATGATGGTAAGATCGTATGTCAATACGCTTTCAATTGCATCCATGTCTTTATGCTGTTTTAACAGTGTCCAGTCATCAGCATGTCCAGAATTTAAAGATGATATTTTAGGCATATGAGCGACATATATGCTAAACAGCAGGGGAGTCAACATTGACCCCTGTGGAAGGCCATTGTTCAATTTCTTTCGTTTGTTTGTTGTGTGTTCCATACTAACGTGGAATGATATGTCGGTAATTATTTCATTTATCATCTGTGCCAGCTTTTTACATGGAACAATAAGCAGAAATTTTTAAATCTATATTCGCAGCTCGTGGTTGTGCGGTAGCGTTCTCGCTTCCCACGCCCGGGTTCGATTCCCGGCGGGGTCAGGGATTTTCTCTGCCTCGTGATGACTGGGTGTTGTGTGCTGTCCTTAGGTTAGTTCGGTTTAAGTAGTTCTAAGTTCTAGGGGAATGATGACCATAGCTGTTAAGTCCCATAGTGCTCAGAGCCATTTGAACCATTTGTAAATCGAACCCTGTCTCCAAAGTGTGTCGTACGGTGCTTTAAGGTCTTCAAATGGAACTGAAGTTGTAAGTTTTCTTTGGTATCCCCTATCAGCGAAATGTTCTAAGAACCAGAACCTGATCGACTCAGCTTGTATCTGGTCGGAAACAAGCTTGCTCAAGAGCTACAGTGCTCAGTATTTTATGGGAAATTGCGTTACGCAGTATCATCTCTAGCAATTTGTAGATCGTGCAGAATTGTGATATGAATAAAAAGCTCACCCGTCCATTGGATACCGATGCTTATTCATATTACATCCCCTGACTTGCGCAGGAAGTACGCATTAATCAGAGTTTACAAAAAGATAGAAAACTACGCCCAAGGCCCTATTCGTTCTTTTTCTGAAGATGTAAACCTCAACAGACTTCCTTCAAGAAGTTCTCCAATTGTTACCACTGTACACCTGCAACGAGATGACTTCGACGTGATAGGGTATTGGCGTTAGAGTAAGGGAAATGGCTTTATTGATACAGCAGAGACATTCAGTGCATATCTGAAAAACCGCCAGCGTCTTACCTTCCTAGGAGAGTGCGGGCCGGCTTGACAGGATAAGAACGAACCACTGACGATGTGCGGACTCCCTGTACAAACGGCAAAAATCAATTTTTGTTAACCAATAGTTCCCGTAAAATCGTTTGAGAAATATGGCAGAAGCTTGCTCCTTGATTCTGTCATCGCCGACAGCCTCAAATGTAGCATACAGTGTCGGTCTCCCCTCCCGAAAAAGCGAATGAACTCACCCAGCGCTTTGAACGAAAATTGGTAACTGCACATCGGCCACCATATCATGCGCGGACTCTAGCTAGCAAGGTATTTTATAATAGTATAGAAGATACCATTAAAGAGCTCTATTCTGTGGTGTAAGGATGTGATCGTCGTACTCTCTTTTCCAATCTGAAATTAGTCTTTAATTTTACTTTGATCTGCGATCCAAGGTGGATTTAAACACGGAATAACGCGCCATCCCTGGGAGGATATAAAGTTCTGGTGTGAGTGTTAGACTGCACTCAATTGAGGTTGTGATCGTAGAGGTTCAGGCTTAAGGTTACCAGGTAACACTACCATTTAAATACTGAATCTTGATAAAAATTCTCCAGGTGTTTTCAGTGCCTTGTGACTCAGACTTCAATCCCTGACACGAGTACCTTCGCTACAAATCCTAAACTGACTCTGAGCACCACCTACGGTGATAATCATTAAAATACTGTTCAGTTCAGCGTCGCTGGAGACTGTGTTAATATTTATTCTGTTTTATTTGGCTTATATAGGCACGAGAATGTAACTGAGCTGTGAACCATTTCCGTGTTAATTTTGGAGCAGGCCCAGAATATTGAAATGAATAAGAATTAAGCTGTAACATAGTTAAGACATCCCGTCAGTATTGTAAAGGAAATAAGATTTTTGGGTAGAAAAGACGTCTATTCAGGACCCTGTAGGGTATGACACAGCGCACTCATTGAGTTAGAAATTTTGCAGTTCGGTTGTGCTCGCACTATCTCAGATTGGTGTGTCTAACTGGCGAGACTGCCTCCGTTCAGTCCTAGATCGTTGAAAGCCAGCTGTACCAGCTAGTCAGGTGGTGATATCCGACATCAATCTAGTCATATACTGGCTCAGTACTACAGTTTATCGAAGCAACTGACAAAATGTAACTTTTAAGAAACATTTCCTTCAACATTAGTTACGTTAATGGAACAAAAAACTTCATGCAATAAATCCTTTAACGTTATGAACTATTAATTTTTATAAGGAAAAAAAAAGAGATTCTCATGGCGTGGTGCTTGAATGAGACTTTTTAAACATTTATTTCTCACTCCTCAATTCGAGAAGAATTAGTGCGGCTTTTTTCCTTTTGCTTATTTTTGTTAACATTCGATGAGATTTTCTCAGCCGTTCTGACTTTTTTCCTATTCCGTGCTTTAAGTGTAAAGCTTGGGTGATACGAATAACTCTTTTCGTAAATATATTCTAGCTTACTTCATGACCTGCTGGATGGAGTGCATTTAAAAACTTATCATCATCATCATCATCGTCATCGTCATCGTCGTCACCATCACCATCACCATCAGTGTCGTCATCTTCCTTTCAAGGATTAGTCCGTTACCTGTTCCGAACTCACAAACAAAAACATTCCAATTTTTTTTGCAGTCCTCCAGCATCTGTTTTCCCATTCGCCTTGTAGTTCAAGCTCTTCCGGGATATTATGTGACCTGGCACTGTCATGAGGTGTTGTCTCCGATATCCATGATAATACTCTCATAGAAAAAAAGGATTCACTACGAAGAAGTTACCTGAATGGAATTGGTATTGATAGATGTCACGTAATACATGTACGACAGTTAATGATTACAATTTCAGAAAAGATTGATAATTTATTCAAGAGAAAGATCTTCATTAATTGGTCCAATCAATAATGTGTGGTCCACCTCTGGTCTCTATGAAAACAGGTATTCAGCTTAACTTTGGTTGATAGAGTTGTTGGATGTTCTGAGTGATATCGTGCCAAACTCTGTCCAACTGGTGCGTTGCATCGTCAAAATCCCGATCTGGTTGGGGGGCCCTTCCGATAATGCTCCAGTCGTTTGGCAAGCACGAAGAACGGGAAAAACTCTTGCTGTCTGCGGGCGGGCATTATCTTGCTGAAATGTAAGTCTGGGATGGCTTTCCCGCTGGTGGGCATTAAAATGGGGGGTGGAATATCGGCGACGTAGCGGTGCTTAGAGATGCGACATTATGGTGACCCGTGTAACTGGTATCTCTTTCTAATACGCTCCAAGAATAGTAGTCGAGGGGGCTGAAATCTGGGCAATTCGGTGGCCGTAACTCATTTGACCAGAACACGTCAACGTTATCCGAGAGCCATTTTCGGACTTAATTTGTCACATGAGGTCCTACTCTGCTCCTCTGCCATCCGACGCATTTTCCGCTCGCTGATATTCAATACAGATGCCAATTTCCTCAGCGATTGCCCCGGGTCCTCCGAAATAAGCGCCTGGGCATTTCCGATGACACAAGTTTCCTCGAGTGAGGTTACCTCGCCGGGTTAGCTGAAATGGTTCAAATGGCTCTGAGCACTATGGGACTTAAGATATGACGTCCTCAGTCCCCTAGACTTAGAACTACCTAAAATTAACTAACCTAAGAACAGCACACACATCCATGCCCGAGGCAGGATTCGAAACTGCGACCGTAGTGGTCGCGCGGTTCCAGACAAGAGGTTAGAACCGCTCGGTCCCACGGCTGGCGCCGGGTTAGCGGAACCTTCCCCAGACTTCTCCACAGCATTATTCTTGGCCACAATATCGTAAACAGATGATCTCGGGCACCCGAGGAATGTAACTATTTTATGGGCAAACGCCCAACGTGAAGACTTTCTATAATTGCGGCTCGTCCACTGTACTCCGTAACATGTTGGCCGTTTTGAGGTACTGTGTGTTTACTAGGTACCTATGGCTTTCAAGTAAACCAATCGCTACTTCGGCGGAACTACGATATGGAAAGAAATTCAAACTGAAATTTGTCTGGGTTTAAGAGCCGCCTCCTGTACATGGTGCTCACCAACGATGATTAGACAGACATCTGTTTAACGAGTTGGGCACTCGGACTGCTGCTTCACGGTATGTTTATTCCCTTGTGAAGTTTGCTGTAAATAATACACTACCGTTCAAAAGAAACAATGAAATATGTAACTACAATACCGCAAGTAAAAATGATTTTCATTGCTCCTGATTAGGGTTGTCCTCAGCACAAAAATGGGTACACAATGCTGCAACAAAAATTTTTGATAAGCTCGGGGAAGATCAGTTTGGATTCCGTAGAAATACTGGAACACGTGAGGCAATACTCACCCTACGACTTATCTTAGATGCTAGATTAGGAAAAGGCAAACCTACGTTTCTAGCATTTGTAGACATGGAGAAAGCTTTTGACAATGTTGACTGGAGTACTCTTTCAAGTTCTGAAGGTAGCAGGGGTAAAATACAGGGAGCGAAAGGCTATTTACAATTTGTACCGAAACCAGATGGCAGTTACATGAGTCGAGGAGCATGAAAGGGAAACAGTGGTTCGGAAGGGAGTGAGACAGGGTTGTAGTCTCTCCCCAATGTTATTCAAATTGTATATTGAGCAAGCAGTAAAGGAAACAAAAGAAAAATTCGGAGTAGGAGTTAAAATCCACGGAGAAGAAATAAAAAGTTTGAGGTTCGCCGATGACATTGCAATTCTGTCAGAGACAGCAGAGGACTTGGAAGAGTAGTTGAATGCAATGGACTCTGTCTTGAAAGGAGGATATAAGACGAACATCAACAAAAGCAAAATAAGGATAATGGAATGTAGTCTAATTAAGTCGGGTCATGCTGAGGGAATTAGATTAGGAAATGAGACACTTAAAGTAGTAAACGAGTTTTGCTATTTGGGGAGCAAAATAACTGATGATGGTCGAAGTAGAGAGAATATAAAATGTAGAATGGCAATGACAAGGAAAGCGTTTCTGAAGAAGAGAAATTTGTTAACATCGAGTATAGATTTAAATGTCAGGAAGTCGTTTCTGAAAGTATTTGTATGTAGTGTAGCCATGTATGGAAGTGAAACATGGACGATAAATAGTTTGGACAAGAGGAGAATAGAAGGTTTCGAAATGTGGTGCTACAGAAGAATGCTGAAGATTAGATGGGTAGATCGCGTAACTATTGAGCAGGTAGTGAATACAATTCGAGAGGAGTTTGTGGCACAACTTGACTAGAGGAAGGTATCGGTTTGTGGGGCATATTCTGGGGCATGAAGGGATCATCAATTTAGTACTGGAGGGCAGCGTGGAGGGTAAAAATCGTAGAGGGAGACCAAGAGATGAATACACTAAGCAGATTCAGAAGGATGTAGGTTGCAGTAGGTACTGGGAGATGAAAAGCTTGCACGGGATAGAGTGGCATGGAGAGCTGCATCAAACCAGTCTCAGGACTGAAGATCACAACAACAACAACAACAACAACCACAACCCAGTGATACAAAACGTTTACAGATACAAAAGTGAAAATTGAACGAACACTGAGAAAGTTTCTTTCCTGTTCCGTAGATGACCTTGAATAATGCAATGCGTAAGAGGTGGTGGGTAGGAATATGTATTTCACATCTATACATTTAAAAAAATCATGGAATATGAAACAAGCATATTACGATGGCCATCACACCATCAGCTTGTTAGAAAGAAGTGCAATTTTTTTCCATTCAGTTTCGTTTCTTGTCGATCCGCTTGTAATTTTTCTTCATGTAAAGAAAATGTCGTAATTATTTTCAGCCATTTTGGCTATGTTTGTGGACCGCGACTGTGTGGGACAATTATGTATTTCAATTTCTGCTACCAGTCATTTTTTATTTTATGTTGACTCTAACACAAGGCAACGCGTTTCGAACATGTTCTGTTCATCTTCAGGCGTTTATACAGACATATGTATGTCAATTAACAGCTCCGCCATTACACCTGTGATGCGAGTGAAGCAGCAAGTTGTTGAAACTGTAAGTGATCAACTGTCATGTGAAAGCCTTTCACACTATTTTCGTAACACATAACTGATGCTATACGGGCTCTGACATACATAGTTAACCCCAAGGAGGAAAATCAGCAGAAGACATCACTGATTTCCTTTTCTAGCCATCCACTGTCGCCCTCCTTCCCCCCAATTGCCACACCAGTAGCTACTGTAAAAAACAATGGACAAAGAGTTCTAGATTAATCTAGTGCAAGATTATTTATTTTTAGTAACATTTCTCTATATGTATGTATGTATGTATGTATAAATGCCTGAAGATGAACAGAATATGTCTGAAACGCGTTGCATTATGTTAGATTAAGCATAAAGTAAAAAGTGACTGGTAGCAGAACCTTCAAATAAATAAGAAAATTTCGGTTTTCCCAACAAACCCTGCATAGCGCTCATAACAGGGCCGCTGTGGCCCCCAAATTGAAGTCGCGCTGCCTCACTTTCGGACCTCTCGTTTGGCTACGTTTCGGGGTGGATTACACACTCCAGTGGCGCACTCAGCTGGTGAGGCCAGTAAGGCGCCGTTTACCGGGGCAGACGGACGGCGTGGCGTGGCGTGCCGTGCCGTGCATCTGATAAGCGGGTGGGCGCGTGACAGCCGGCCGAGCGCCGACTAAGGCTTCATTAGCGGCGCCTCGCCACAGACGTCATCGCGGCTCCGCCGCTAGCGCGTCACGCCGACTACCTGCTGCCTGCAGCCGGCAGGCCCAGCCACCCAGTGTAGGGGGGAAGGCTGCCGCCACATCTGCGCCACGCTCACTTCACCTGCCCAGTGAGACTACCCTACTGGCCATTAAAATTGCACATGATAAACGCGTATTCATTGGACAAGTATATTATACTAGAACTGACATGTGATTACATCTTCACGAAATTTGGGTGCATAGATCCTGAGAAATTTGAACCCAGAATAAAGGCTTTGATACGCCTGGGCATTGAGTCAAATAGAGCTTGGATGGCGTGTACAGGTACAGCTGCCCATGCACCTTCAACGCGATACCACAGTTCACCAAGAGTAGTGACTGACGTATTGTGACGAGCCAGTTGCTCGGCCACCATTGACCAGACGTTTCCAATTGGTGAGAGACCTGGAGAATGTGCTGGCCAGGGCAGCAGTCGAGCATTTTCTGTACCCAGAAAGGCCCGTACAGGAGCTGCAACATGCGGTCGTGCATTATCCTGCTGAAATGTAGGGTTTCGCAGGGATCGAATGAAGGACAGAGCCTCGGGTCATAACACATTTGAAATGTAACGTCCACTGTTCAAAGTGCTGTCAATACGAACAAGAAGTGACCGAGACGTGTAACCAATGGCACCCCATACCATCACGCCGGGTGATACGCCAGTATGGGGATCACGAATACATGCTTCCAATGTGCGTTCACAGCGATGTCGCCAAACACGGATGCGACCATCTTGATGCTGTAAAAAGAACCTGGATTCATCCGAAAAAATGACGTTTTGCCATTCGTGCACCCAGCTTGGTCGTTGAGTACACCATCGCAGGCACTCCCGTCTGTGATACAGCGTCAAGGGTAACCGCAGCCACGGTCTCCGAGCTGATAGTCCCTGCTGCTGCAAACTTCGTCGAACTGTTCGTGCAGATGGTTGTTGTCCTGCGAACGTCCCCATCTGTTGACTCAGGGATCGAGGCGTGGGTCCACAATCCGTTACAGCCATGCGGATAAGATTCCTGTCATCTCGACTGCTAGCGATACGACGCCGATGGGATCCAGCACGGCGTTCCGTATTACCCTCCTGAAGCCACCGATTCCATATTCTGCTAACAGTCATTCAATTTCAACCAACGCGAGAAGCAATGTCGCGATACGATAAAGCGCAATCGCGATAGGCTACAATCCGACCTTTATCAAAGTCGGAAACGTGATTGTACGCATTCCTCCTACTTACACGAAGCATCACAACAACGCTTCATCAGGCAACGCCGGTCAACTGCTGTTTGTGTATGAGAAATCGGTTGGAAACTCTCCTCATGTGAGCACGTTGTAGGTGTTGCCACCGGCGCCAACATTGTGTGAGTGCTCTGAAAAGCTAGTCATTTGCATATCACAGCATCTTCTTCCTGTCGGCTACATTTCGAGTATGTAGTACGTCATCTTCGTGGTGTAGGAATTTTAATGGCGGAACTAGAAGCTGGGAGGACGGAGAGTGAGTAGTGCTTGGGTAGCTCAGTTGGCAGAGCACTTGTCCGCGAAAGACAAAGGTCCCGAGTTCGAGTCTCGGTCCGGCACACAGTTTTAATCTGCCAGGAAGTTTCATCACTGATTTTGCTTGTGAGGGATCCGACAGTTTGTTGGCAGGTTCGTGGAGGTATGTGGCACTAGATGTCTACGTACAGGTCATTTGTGCACCCCGTGATGGCGCCTGATCGCGACCCATGTGAGTTGTATAGGATTTGCATCAGGCACATTTGGGGGCCGTGACATCAACGTGAGTTCACTATAACGCTCCTCAAACCACTGTAGCGCGGTTCTGTCTCCGACACACGAACAATTACCCAGCTGAAAGATCACGTCGCCCTCGGGGAAGAGATCAAACATAAAGGGATGCAGATGGCTTGCAACTGTCAGCGTGTCTTCGGTTACTGCCACAGGTCCCATGAAACTGCAGTAGAAAGTCTCCCTAAGCATTTTATACTGCTCCGACCAGCCTGCTTCTGTTGCGCGTTACGTATGTCGAGCCGCCGTTCTCCTCGATGACGGCGTTTGTGGAGACGACCAGCGACTTAGTGCAGCAGAAACGTGATTCACCCGACAAGCCGACCCGTTTCCATTAATCGGCGGTCTGATCTCGATGGCCTTGTGCCCACTGCAGTCGTAACTGACGATTTTGGCGGGTCAACGTGTGGACACGTAGGGGTGGTCTGCTGTGGAGCTCCACGTTCAACAATGTGCGATTAGCGGTATGCTCCGAAACTCTTGTGCTCTCTCGACAGAGATGTGACAAATCACCATCTATCGTACCTTACAGAACAGAGAAGCCCCCGAACCACACGTTCTGTGATGTCGTGTGCGTCGAACCATTCAACGCTTGCTGATAGTTTCACTGTCCTCCTGCCCCTTTCCGTAGATACTCACGACAGTAGCACGTGAACATTCGACCAGCTTCGCCTGTTTCGAGGTACTCTGCATAGTGATAACCTGCCCTTTGTCAAAGTCGCTTATCTCAATGGATTTCCCCATTTGCAGCCCACGTCATCGCTAGGGTGGACTCCGTGTTGTGTCTGCTCCGCTTATATACGTGTCTTACCGCCTCGCGCGCCCGCAAAGCCAGCAAGCGGCACCCAACGTAGCGGTGGGCAGTGCTCGCAATGTTTCGGCCCACCAGTTTGAAGTTCAAATAACAGTCGACGTATTCTGGTCTGCAAGCAACCAGAAACCATTGTTTGCGCTGAGAATACGCCTGAAACAGTACTACGTCCATCCACGTATGTCTCCGTCAGCCGTACGTGATGAGTCTCGATCCGGCACAGAACGTGCCGTGATCTTGTCGGCGACTGTGTCCGCTAAGCCTCGAGCGGCGCTAAAGGCGACAGACATCATTGTTTTGCGATCTAACTACATATGGCCTTAGTTTGTGCAACTGTGCAAATTTTTCTGGAAATCTGTGGTTGGTTCCTATGGTACCGCCGGCCGGAGTGGCCTAGCGGTTCTCGGCGCTACAGTCTGGAACCGCGCTACCGCTACGGTCGCAGCCTCGAATCCTGCCTCGGGCGTGGATGTGTGTGATGTCCTTAGGTTAGTTAGTTTTAAGTAGTTCTACGTTCTACGTGACTGATGACCTAAGAAGTTAAGTCCCATAGTGCTCAGAGCCACTTGAACCTATGGTACCAAACTGCGGAGATCATCGGTCCCTAGGCCTACACGCTACTTAATGTAACGTAAAATAACTTACGCTAAGAACAAAACCATCACACACACACACACACACACACACACACACACACACACACACACACACACACACACACGACGCAGGGCTGAAAGCTGATAAGGGGGGAGACGCGAGAACCGTGGCAAGTCGCCTTTGACCACGCGGCTACCCGGCGCGGGTGCAAAAGTGTAAAAGTGAACATTCTTCGCCTAATAATTTACTGGAAACCCTATGCTTCGTTTTCTATGTTTTGTTTTGTGTGCCCCCGCAATACTGTAGAAGACCGCATGGCAAGTGACGTAGTTTATTCACCACTTTTAAGGTAGCAATTAGATGTACTGAATTAACAGAAGGAGTGATAATGAGAAATGCCAGGAACTTCGAGTAGAAATGGTCCCCGAAGTATGTCGAGAGCTGAATATGACAGGAAACCGTCTTCAACTTTTGCAGTCCTGTCGCCCTCGGTTGCTTGTTACATTACGGTATGTGGATAATTTCTACTTTTGGACTGTCTACAACGTTCCAAATGGCAACTCTAAGAGGAAGAACAGCGCTAAAAATGGAACAAAAACACAACATGTAGAACATCTACGAAACCTATACGTAGAACTTTAATTATTACTACATCACAGAAAAAGAAACTGCCAGAACTGTTTGTAACCTATATACACATCGTCCCAAACGTAAAATAAAAAGTGTAAACGAAAATACGTTCATAACACATGTCACTGTCCGCCTGCTTAGCTGGATGGCAAAGTGTACGCTTCCCGTGCAAGGGGTCCCGCTTCAAAGAAATGGTTCAAATGGCTCTGAGCACTATGGGACTTAACATCTGAGGTCATCAGTCCCCTAGAACGTAGAAGTACTTAAACCTAACTAACCTAAGGACATCACACACATCCACGCCCGAGGCAGGATTCGAATCTGCGACCGTAGCGATCGCGCGGTTCCAGATTGAACTGCGTAGGCTCAAGGGGGCCCGGGTTCGATTCCCGACCGGTTTGGAGATTTTCTCCTTTCGTGGACTGGGTGTTGTGTTGACCTCATCATCATTTCATACTCATCGCCCACCGTGGCGTCGACTGAAATGACACTTGCACTGGCCGGCCGAACTTACCCGACGAATAGGTCCGTCCGTCCACCACCCCCCCCCCCCCCCCCCCCCTTGCCAGCCAACGATGCTATACACTCATTTCATTTCATTTCCAGGCTACTGAAGGTGCCTTTCAAAAATTAAAGACGAAATGCGTATGGCACCAAAACTGTTTTATCCAGCTGTAATTAGAGAGTCCAAAAGTAAAAATTATCAACATACCGTAATATGATAGGAAAACTTCGATGAACTGCAAATTATTTCTTGTGTGCGTGCTCTGTTACAGGAATATACTAATTCGTTAAACAACAGTAGAATTTCATTTATCGTAGAGATTCCTGGCTTCTCTCGTTTATTATGCACAGGGAGATAGAGAATTTTATTTCTGTTTTCGTTAGCTGATTTGTGCGCTGAAGATTATGGTCAGTCCGTTCTTCAGCGCTTTGTGGCTGTCTGTACAAATAATTTTCAGGTTTTTTTTAAAGGGCGGTTGGTATTTCAAAATCGCAACTGTTTTGAAACTTACAACAAAAATAACCAAACAACAAATATATTAACTTTTACCCGCAGCACCAGTGGAGTCAGCAAGAGTTGCAGCTTATCCTCGACGTTGCTAGAATTGTATACTGTGCAAGAAGTAAAGAACATTAAATAGAAATTTGGAGAGAGAACAAAAATTCAGTGTGAAGAAACTGAAAACTTAGTAAAATACTTGAACGAGCAGGGATAATGCAGTGTAATCGAATTATATGAGACGACACAGAAGGAATTAGATTAGTAACAACACTACAGGTAGTAGATGAGTTTTGCCATTTGTCCAGCAAAATAACTGACAATATCTGAAGCATAGACGATATAAAGTGCAAACTGGCTACAGCACGAGAAGCATTTCTGAGAAAAGGAAATCAGTTAACATCTAATATACATTTAAGTATGAGATCACAGCTTGATGGACGAGCGCTATCGCCATAGACCGACGGACGTCAGGTGTTGTAGAGGAGCCGATCATACACCCGACCAGTTCCTCATACTGCGAAGAGTTGAACTGATGTTCGCCTACATGCATAACAAGAAGATGATGAAGAAGAAGAAGACAGTAGAACCTGCTTTGAATATTGAGAAACTGCGAGAACGTTCAATTTAAGAACAGAACAATATGCTATACGAATCAATAACCGTTTTGTGGCCCCAGTCGACCGCTCTGGCCGAGCGGTTCTTGGCGCTACAGTCTGGAACCGCGCGACCGCTACGGTCGCAGGTTCGAATCGTGCCTCGGGCATGGATGTGTGTAATGTCCTTAGGTTAGTTAGGTTTACGTAGTTCTAAGTTCTAGGGGACTGATGACCTCTGAAGTTATGTCCCATAGTGCTCAGGACCATTTGTGGCCCCAGAAAACCTAGAAGCAGGAGAGAATTTCGAGGAAAGGTGGAAAGAAGTAAAGGCCACGGCACTAACTGTAGTGGAAGATACGTTGGGAAGAAAGAAGAGAATGAGAAAGAGAAGATGGTTCTACGACACATTCCACAAGGCTACAGAAAATTGAAGGAAGACGAGGGAGGAGTGGCTGTGTCACAGGGAGAATAAGCAGTAAAGAACACTTTTTCTCTTCGCTGGAAGGGAGGCGAAGCGACTGCTGAGAACAGAGAAGAGAATGCATCTAACCTGCTTACTAGAACGAGTTGAGACGAAGAACCACAACAAGAAGTCAAGAGAATTTTTCCAGTGCATCAAAAAACGGTTTCGTGGATTTTAGAGCCTAGCGGTTTTCGTTAGAGATAGGAAAGGCAACTTCATAAATGACAGGAAAAGAACTGTAGAAAGATGGACAGAATACTCGGAGCTGTTGTATCACCAGACCCAGATGAGATGCGGCTTTTTGACACCACGGAGGAAAACAACATATGAAGAAGAATTCGGAGTGACTGAAGAAAACGTGACGACTGCAATCAAAAGATTCAGTAACAACAAAGCCCCAGGGGAGGACAGAGTAACAGGAAAATTATTCAAAGAGGGAGGAGAGAGTCTGAACTTAGAGATATAAGAACTGATCCAGTTAGCGTGGAAGAATGAGACACTGACATAAGAATGGAAACTGGCCATAATATGTCCGATATACAAGATGTGAAGCACAATGGAATGCGGTAACTACAGAGGTATCAACTTGCTGAATGTAACCTACAAGGTTCTGTCATTATCCTCATAAAATTACAACCAGTCACACACAGGAATTCCAAGCTGGCACTTGACTAATCCGATCGGCAACAGATCACATTTTCACCCTACGACAATTGTTTGAAAAACACTGGGAATGTGATAAACATATCTATAGTCTGTTCGTTCATTTTCAACGTGCGTACGGCCGCAGCCACAGAAAAAGCCTACATAACGCACTGCGCGACTCCAGACATCCTGATGAGTTAGTGAGAATAGTGCAAACTTGTATGAATGGATCAGGGGTAATAGTTTCAAGAGAGTTCACCACTTTAAGTATTTGGGATCTCGGATTACCAACAACGGCAGCAGGGAAAGGGACGTCAAGGGAAGAAAAGCGGTGGAACTGAAATGCACGTATTCTCTCAAGGAGACGCTAAACTCAGAATCATTATCAGCGAATACTAAGATGAGAATCTATAACACAGTGATATGGCTAACAGTCACGTACGGTTCATAAACCTGTAGCAAGACTGAACGAGGAGAGGAAGAGCTATTAATATTTGAAAAAAAAAGAGCAATCAGGAAGACATGTGGACAACTTTAGACAAAGTAGAATGGAGAAGGAGGGGGAATGAGTAAATCTACGTCTTGATCCTACATCTAGCAATACTATAGAAGCTGCAGAGCAAAATAATCCAGAGGGCAGGTCGTGCAGCCCTTATGCCAGAAGAAAGACAGGTGAAGAAAGAACTTGGGGGTAGAACCAAACACCAGACGCTCCATAGGGCGACCACGGCAGCGCTGGATGGACGTCCTGGCAAAGGATGTGGACTGAAGATAGCTGGAGGGGCCGAGCACTAAACAGAAAGAAACGGAGGTCGTTTGCGGAAGCACGCGTTGTCTGTAGGGCCTGTTACAGCTGGATATGTATGTGTGTAAATCTTCCCTGAAGGTACGCTATGTGATCAGAAGAATCCCGACTCCCCCAGAAACAAACGTTCTTCATGTTAGGTGCACTGTGCTGCCACCTACTGCCAGGTACTCCATATCAGCGACCTCAGTAGTCATTAGACATATTGAGAGAGCAGAATGGGGCGCTCCGCGGTACTCATGTACTTCGAGCGTTGTCAGACTATCGTGTGCCACTTGTGTAATACGTCTGCACGCGAGATTTCCACACTCCTAAACATCCCTAGGTCCGCTGTTTCCGATGTGATAGTGTTGTGGAAACCTGAAGGGACACGTACAGCACAAAAGCGTACAGGCGGGCCTCTTTTCTTGACCTGACAGAGACCGCCGACAGTTGAAAAGGGTCGTAACGTGTAATAGGCAGACATCTATCCAGACTATCACACAGGAATTCTAAACTGCATCAGGATCCACTGCAAGTACTATGACAATTAGGCGGGAACTAAGAAAACTTGGATTTCATGGTCGCGCGGCTGCTCATAAGCCACACATCACGCCGGTATATGCCAAACGACGCGTCGCTTGGTGTAAGGGCCGAAAACATTGGACGATTGAACATGGAAAACCGTTGTGTGGAGGGACGAATCACGGTACACAGTGTGGCGATCCAATGGCAGGGTGTGGCTATGGCGAATGCCCGGTGAACGTCATCTGCCAGCGTGTATAGTGCGAACAGTAAAATTCGGAGGCGGTGTCGTGTTTTTGTTGTTTTGCGTGGCACTATCACACCACAGGCCTAAATTGGTGTTTTAAGCACCTCCTTGCTTCCCACTGTTGGAGAGCAATTCGGAGATGGAGACTGCATCTTACAACACGATCGAGCACCTGTTCATAATACACGGCCTGTGGAGGAGTAGTTAAACGACAGTATCATCCCTGTAATGAACTGGCTTGCACGGAGCCCTGACCTGAAACCTACAGAACACCTTTGGGATGTTTTGGAACGCCGATTTCGTGCTAAGCCTCACCAACGACATCGAAATGTCTACTCAGTGCAGCACTCCGTGAAGAATGGGCTGCCAAGTAACCTTCCAGCTCCTGACTCAACGTATGCCTGCGAGAGTAGAAGCTGTCATCAAGTGTGGGCGAACAACATATTAAATTCCAGCATTACCGATGCAGCGTTGTAAGTAGGCTGTTTAGGTTTTTATATTGGTAACGCCACGTAGCGCTCTGTATGAAAATCACTGGCTGTGCTGTGTGCAGTCTGTGGCTAATTTGCATTGTTGTCTGCCATTTTAGTGTTGGGCAACTGGCTGTTAACAGCACGTAGCGTAGCGGAGTTGGAGGTGAGCCGCCAGCAGTGGTGGATGTCGGGAGAGAGATGGCGGAGTTTTGAAATCTGTAAGACTGGATGTCATGAACTGCTATATACATTATAACTTTTGATCACTATTGAGGTGAATACATTGTTTGTTCTCTATCAAAATCTTTCATTTGCTAACTACGCCTATCAGTAGTTAGTGCCTTCAGTAGTTTGAATCTTTTATTTAGCTCGCAGTAGTGGCGCTCGCTGTATTGCAGCAGTTCGAGTAACCAAAATTTTTGTGAGGTAAGTGATTTGTGAAACGTATAGGTTAATGTTAGTCAGGGCCATTCTCTTGTAGGAATTACTGAAAGTGAGATTGCGTTGCGCTAAAAATATTGTGTGTCAGCTTAAGCACAGTTATGTATAATTTTTCTAAGGGGACGTTTCAAGCTGTCCGGATACTTTTGATCACGTAGTGTATTTGTCTGGGGTGTAGCCATTTACGTAAGAAGAACGTGGATAATAAGCAGTTCAGACAAGAAAAGAAAAGAAAAAAGGAAAGAAGTTTTCGAAACATGATGCTACAGAAGAATGCTGAAGATTAGATATGTACACTGGAGTCCTAAATTAAAGCAACAAAAGGAAATTTTGGAAAATTTTGCTTCTTTTGTTACAAATCAGCATAAACAGGCGGTCGTAAAGTAGAAACAATGTTAAGAATACAGAACGTAATCGACTGCAACATGTAGAACTTCAGACAAAAATGTTATTTGCTTTTACCAAATTAACGGATTTGTACACACATTCTGACAACTGGATAGGCCGGCCGCGGTGGCCGTGCGGTTCTGGGCGCTGCAGTCCGGAACCGCGGGACTGCTACGGCCGCAGGTTCGAATCCTGCCTCTGTTATGGATGTGTGTCATGTCCTTAGGTTAGTTAGATTTAAGTTCTAGGGAACTGATGACCCAAGATGTTAAGTCCCATAGTGCTCAGAGCCATTTGAACAACTGGTTAATGTGCCCAGTATGGCGTATGACCACTTCTGGAAGTAAAAAAGTCGTTACAAACGACGGTACATGCTGTGAACGATGTCATCAATCTCATGTTGACGCAACAACGCCCAATCGTCCTGCAGAGCTGCTAGCAAGTCTTCGACAGTGGTTGGTGGATGCTGACTTCAGGACGTTCTCTATGGGATTCAAATGGGGAGAGCGAGCAGGCCACGCCATGCTTTCAATATCTTCATTTCCAAGAAAACATCAACCGCTCTTGCTCTATGAGGTCGACCATTATTGTGTATCAATATGAAGTCTGTGCCCGCACCGCACAAGAGGTGTTCGCCTGTGGTCAACAAGATACCTGCCCACAACATTCGGGATCCTCCTCGACATCGTCCTCTTTCTATAATGTTTCGGCCCAGTAATCGTGTTCCACGTTCCCTCCAGATGCGAATCAATCGAGATACAGAATGAGACACACTTTCCAGACCAAATTGGGACTCGTCTGCGAAAAGAACATTGGCCCACTGTTCGAACATCCAGGTGGCATGTCGACGACTGCACTGTTGACGTTCCCTTCTATGAAGACACGGCAGAGGTAAACAGACAGCAGGTGTCGAACAACAAACGCCACTTTGCTAAAGGCTTCTGCACACCGCTTGCCTCTCTACAACACGTCCAGTGGACGCTGCGAGGTCAAATGCCAGTTGCCGTGCTAAGACGGTGCCCTCGTGCCCTTACATCCAAATAACGTTCCTCTCTTTCTGATATCACACGTGGTCTGCCATACCCTGTTCTTTGGGCTACTGTTTCGGCTACTATTAATTGTTGCCACATGGAAACAACAGAACGAGTCACGGTAATCCATCGTGCCTCGCCCGTTGCGACTCTCCTGCTTCCATTCTCCCTTTGGCCCTCCACAGTAGAGTGTCTGTAGGCGACTTCTCTGTGGCGCACCGCCTGTGAGTGTATACACAGCGATTGTGGATGTGGGACTACCGGGCAAACACTATCCCGTTTCATAGGTGTCCTGACGTCATCGCTGACGTGGCTGTCCGTTAACCGGAATGCCATTTTCCGTGCAGAAGGTGGTAGGACGAACATGTGTTGGCTGTTTGTATGGTTATACGGTGAATTAGACCTAACATGGGAAAACAAATGTTCGTTGCTATATTTTTGGACACCAGTCTAGGTCGAGTAACTAATGAGGAAGGAATGAGTCATATAGGGGAAAAAGAGACGCATGGCCCAACGTGTCTAATAGAAGAGACATGAAGGATTTACCAGTTTAGTGATGAACGGAAGTGTGGAGGAACAAAAGTTGGTCGCACGTTCGAATTCTGCCTCGGGCATGGGTGTGTGTGATGTCCTTAGGTTAATTAGGTTTAAGTAGATCTAAGTTCTAGGGGACTTATGACCTAAGATGTTGAGTCCCATAGTGCTCAGAGCCATTTGAACCATTTTTGAACAAAAGTTGTAGAAAGGGATCTTTGAATGAATACAGTCAGCTGGTTGAGATGGATGTAGGTTGCAGCAGTTAATTCAGGATGATGAGGCTTACACAGGATCGAGTACAACGGAAAACTGCATGAAAGCAGTCTTCGAACTGAAAGATACGGCGTGATTATCGGGAAGAAGTTACACGATGCGACGTCCCTTATTTTATCCTCAGCCACATTGACAGAAAAATGATTACTCGCAACAATCGACGAGGACGCTGAAATGTAATACTTCTTACCTTGATCACAGGCCAGATTACTGGACACTTCTTTGAACATTCTGCTGCCCTGTACAATCTCCGCGCCGGTCATGTCATGGCTCACGGATTAACTGAGTGGGAGAGAATGGCGTCAGCAGTTGCTACAGCAGAGTTTGCTCCACAGAACGTTTTTCATCTTCAGGCACCAGCATCTCGTCTGCCACGCAGTGTTGCGAGGAGCGTGTCTACTTCGCTGGAGCCGACACGGTCCGCGGCCGCCTGGAACTGGAAAAAGCGGGCTGCCTGGAGATCCGGGCAGCGCGGCAGACATCTGAGGTAGGCGAAGGAAGCGTAACAGACGCTCATTTCGCATCGGGGACCGGCGACTTGACTCGCCGGCGCGTATCGTTCCAGTCGCCGCTCTGACAGCTGAAGGATCACCGCCTCCGCGGACGTACGGCTGCTGTGGAGCGTTGCGAGACGCTCGTAAATCGCTATGCCGCACAGGCTAGGCAGTGTTCGTGAGAAAAAGGCGACCAGCGCTAAGCTGTGTGTCTCGTGAAGGTACGGCATCGCTCAGATGCATTTTGTAGTCGAACTAGTAGGTTGGTGGGCGTGTTTATCTATACGCGAAATCAAAAAAGACAAGTTGTTCAGATAGGAGTCTGTTTGATCTCGCCACTGTTATATGTATTGTTTGATAATTGCAGGTAAGCGTCGACTTTAGCCATAAACGGTGTTTCTAAGGGTTCAAATGGCTCTGAGCACTATGGGACTTAACATCTGAGGTCATCAGTCCCTTAGACCTTACAACAACTTAAACCTAGCTAACCTAAGGTTAGGCAGGATTCGAACCTGTGACCGTAGCGGTCGCGGGGTTCCAGACTGAAGCGCCTAGAACCGCTCGGCCACTCCGGATGACTCCAAGGGTTCCATAAGTATTTTGTGGAGTGGGAGGAGTGCAACATAGACCACTACATGAAGCATACCGAATTCTAATATTTTCATTTATTTGCAGCAGTGCCTAAAATTAAAGAATATTCAATAGATTCGAGACAAGCTGTCTCAGCAGCACTGACAGGAGACCACACTTAGTCCTTCATTGTGAAGGTGTTCAGCATCTCACAACAACTTTTGGGTGTCTGTCCCCGGCTTCAGGAACAAAAGAGGGACGATGGAGAACAATGCACGAAGCGGTCGGCACCGAAGAACCAGCCAAAAAGGGGATAGGATCATTCGAAAGCAATCAACGACTGATCCCAAAAAAATCAGAGACAGCAAAACCTGGTGATATACAAGTGAAACACGGGTTGTAGGTCCATGTTTCGACAGATAAACGTCGTTTAGAGCTGTGGATCTGAATGGCAGGCGACCTTCTAGAAAACCTCTGTAAGCAGAAGCGCGGTTCCATACTGAAGCGCCTAGAACCGCTCGACCACAGCAGCACGCTTACCATAAATGCTGGACTGTCTTAGCATGAGGTGACCAGGGGAGCCGAGTCATGTCGGTGTGCTCATCAACGGGGTAGCATGGAATGTAACAGTGGTACACCCCTACCCTCCAACACTCATCACTCGTCGACTTGTGGAGATCTTAATGTGGATGTTGTTACACAGAGATTGGACAAAAATATGAAAACACTTGGAACACCATAGCTATAATACTCCAATGGTTTATTTTGACTTTTGTTTCATTTAATATTACATCGTTAAGCTTCTGTAAATGTGTTTGATTGAATAGATAACACCGAACTGTATACTCCTTTGTACAAACTTTGATGCCATGGTTTGGTTCTATGAAAAGTAGTGTATCTGTCATTTAAATTCTTTGTCCCATTTGGAAGGAACAAAACTTACTGTATATAATTGTAATTTCTGTGTGAATAATTTTTTGTAGAAATGTCAATATGTGCAAATGTTCAGTTTTATTTAATGTATTTGGTTACTGTTGTGTAAACTGCTGATCCTCACTTAGGGTTCTTAGTTATTCTCTATGTAAAAGTTGTTGTGATTCCCCCCGGGAACGGAACTGTGTAGAGCGCGCAAATTGTGGTTGGTCTAGGTAGAAAAGGTGGAAACAAAAACCAGTCGGGACGAGCTACCAAACTGTGCACTGCCATGTAAATGTTGCATACTGTGCTGGTTCCAAGAGAGGATTTTCCTGTCGCTTTGCAATGCCTCGGATGGATGGATGGATAAATAGCTGGAACTATTCTGCAATTTGTATCTATCATCGCCACCAAGAAATGACAGAGTTCAGCAGTTCTACCCGCAAATCCACCTACCAACATGCAGTTGCCACCACATTGCGCAATCACTGTCTCGGAATGCTATAATAATGTACAGTGAAGGATCAGCTCATCGGATGTTTTAGTGTGCACAAATATAAGGTAACTTATAACTGAATTTATGTACCTACCTTGATTTTTTCCTTATTATAACACCTCTCAGGTTCCTCTCCGTTTGAACTAAAGTGATTACCGAGTGTCCCTACTGAAATAACATTAAAGACCAATGTTTTTGATAATTAATGCCTCTTGAACATAGTAAAAATAAAGTTAATGTGGCAAGAGAGTGAGTTAAAGTTAATGATGTTCGCTGAAAATAATTTTCCTAGTAAAACTGCTTATTAATGTATTGTTGCCAACTTCAAATTAAGAGCTCTTAAGACTGAGGCTTATAAAGTTTTCGTAGTAAATGATCACATTACTGCCTGTTGTAAATCGCAGAAGGTGAGTCAGTATCTTGCATGTATGTTAATTTCGTCTCTCACTGTAGTAAAAGTGGAAAACTGCAGTTGTGAAACGTTACATACTCATGTTTGTTAAGTGTTTGTCTCTGTTGTGTATCTGAAGTGCATATGAATAGTATAACAGGATCCACAGTTTGTCTATTGTGTTAATGCTCGGTAACACGTAACGGAAAGACCATTAATTATGAAAACCAAAATTTCTTTATTCAAATGATAGTGAGAAGCAACCTGTTAGTGGATTCCAATTAACATTCATTTTAAATAGTAAAGTATTTAACTGAGAGAGACTTAACCTATATCCAATTACTGATTCTGCAGTGAATAGTAATAATAACGTTATAAAGACCATTCAGTTTGTGTAAGCCCTGAAAGTAATAGTGTGTTTCCGTATCTGTTATAATTTTGCAGATAGTTTGTGCTGCTATAACTGTTAGTTTCAATCTTACTGTAAACCTATGCATGTGTCAGAGTTCGCTGCACTCGCGTGTGACAAAGTATAGGTTGTATTTAATCAATTAAAGTAATTAATAACTATTTTCTTGAACGAGAATGTTAATCATTCTCTTGCCTAGTTAGGCTGGCGACCGTTTTCTTTATCTGTTAAACAGTGCAGATAGGCAAAATTTGTTTGTTACTGTTCAAATATTTACGTAATTCTGACTTTCATTTCCGATAAGCCACCTCTGTTAGGTACAACACGGTCATCATAACAAAATTCCTCTCATAGGGTAACACTGCTCTGTTGCTTTATAGCATAATTGCTTTAACAAGATAGTTTTATTTCACGACCTGCCTACAACTTTAAGGTTATGGTACAGCAGTAGCAGACGGTAGTGTTATACACTCCGAGATATATATGCTTGAACGTAAGCCTGCAGCTTGACCACGAACGCCACCTGTGCAGTGTGCTCAGCACGTTGGAAGTGTCGTTCGTGCTCAGAACGATGTTCTACGCATTTGTCAGTGCGTTATGTTGCAGCGAAGTCAAGGCGAACGTGGCAAAACTAGTTGTTGAGAGCTTCCGTCACCGAGGTGTTTCCAGAGGTGCCGTGTCGAAGATTTGTACTGTATACAGGGAAACCATCCTCAAATCTCACGTACTTGGAGGAATCATGGCTGAGTGTGGAGGGGTCTCTCAGAACCACCGACCATATCCCTTAGTTTCTGGCGGTGGTGGTGGTTAATGTTTAACGTCCCGTCGACAACGAGGTCATTAGAGACGGAGCAAGCTCGAGTTAGGGTAGGATTGAGAAGGAAATCGGCCGTGCCCTTTCAAAGGAACCATCCCGGCATTTGCCTGAAACGATTTAGGGAAATCACGGAAAACCCAAATCAGAATGGCCGGAGACGGGATTGAACCGTCGTCCTCCCGAATGCGAGTCCAGTGTGCTAACCACTGCGCCACCTCGCTCGGTTTAGTTTCTGGTACTACGTTTTCTATGTACAGATTTAATTTGGAGTAGGGAATAGGCTTCAACTCTATTGCATTCCCTTCTGCACTCCTGCTTCTCTTCCATACCTTTCGAATCTTGTAAGTGCAGTCTCGTTACTGTACAAGTTATAGGTAATGTTTGGCTCAGTCTAGTTAATCTCAGACAACTTCAGTATTTCGGGATACGTTCCGGAGCCTACTGGAAAAATGCTATGCACGTAGGTTTGTGTTTCTTCTATTGTTCGTGGGTGAGTCAATTGAAAACCTTAAATTTTTTAAAAATATTATTTATTGTGCAGAAGTGGTACAAACCTTTATCACTTTTCAACATAATCTCCCCCACGCTCAATTCAAGTCCTCCAGCGCTTACAAAGTGCATAAATTTCTTTAGAAAAAAATTCTTTTGGTAGTCCGCGCAGCCACCCATGCACCACGTGGCGTACCTCCAATTGCGTCTTTGAGTGGTCCAAACATATGGAACGCGCTTGGGGCAAGGTATGGTGAGTGTGGTGGATGAGGAAGACACTCAAAATGCAGGTCTGTGATTGTTGCAAGTGTTGTACAGGCAGTGTGGGGCCTTGCATTGTCATGTTGCAAAAGGACACCTGCTGACAGCAATCAACGTCGCTTTGATTTGATTGCAGGCCGCAGATGAGTTTTTAGGAGATCTGTGTGTGATGCACTGGTGACAGTGGTCCCTGTAGGCATGTAATGCTCCAAAATGACGCCTTTTTCGTCCCAAAAGACAGTCAGCATAACCTTCCCGGCTGATGGTTCTATTAGAAACTTCTTTGGTGACGAGGAATGGCGCCATTCCTTGCTCGCTCTCTTCGTTTCCGGTTGGTGGAAGTGAACCCAGGTTTCGTCCCCAGTAACGATTCTTGCAAGGAAGCCATCACCCTATCGTTCAAAGCGCCGAAGAAGTTCTTCACAAGCACCAACACGTTGTTCTCTCACTTCAGCAGTCAGCTGCCGTGACACCCATCTTGCAGACACTTTGTGAAGCTGGAGCACATCATCCAGAATGTGATGTGCTGGCCCATGACTAATCTGTAATCATGTTGCAACGTGATTCAGTGTCACTATGGCTTCAACTGCTGCAATGTTCTGTGGAGTCACAACTCGTTGTGCCTGACCTGAACGAGGATCATCTTCCACTGAAGTCACACCATTATCGAACCTCCTACTCCATTCGTAGACTTGCTGCTGTGCCAACCATGCATCACCGCACTATACCTTAATTCGTCGATGAATTTCAACAGTTTTAACATCTTCACTACGCAAAAACCGAATAACAGTAATGTGGTCTTCCCTGGTGCAAGTCGCAAGTGGGGCGGCCATCTTTATAGTGATACTGGGATGGTATGTGTGCATCTGCACTATGCTGCCACCTACAGGCCATTCTGCACGTTTGTAGCACGCTTACCAACTTACAGGATACCGGCGCGAAATTTCGATTTTTTATTACAAATTTAAGGTTTTCCTTTGACTGACATCGTGTCTCTGTGTTATATCCTACAGTTAGAATTATAGCGAGTGTCACTGAATTTCTAGGGGACTCAAACTGTGTCGGTCATTCCATTCTTCTCTAAATAGTTCATGTCTGTGTTCTGTACTCAGATCAACAAAGCAAACTTTAGACTCTAAACGACTCAAGGCGTGTAAAACAGCTTGACTGTTTGAAACAGTAAATTCGCTGATGCTCTTACTAGTAAATCATCTCGTGAACTGTCTCTGTCACCACACATATATCGCCGAACGAAACACCAAGTCGTGCAGTATCGTGAAAGAAAGAACTGTTATTGCTTATTAATGTCCCCAGGTGTAGGCCGATCAAGTGGAAATTCGCCCCCTATCGCGTAATCTGCAGCTTTTCAAAAGCCACTCTTCTGAGATCGCTATCTTACAGCATCGCTTTACGTCAGCAGAGCATATCAGTTGATAAATTCATTACAAAACTTGAGTTCATCGACATGAACTCTGCGTCCTCATTATGAGATAACGGAATCTGATTGTCACATTGCTGCTGTTACTATAAGCCACACTGAAAACAAAAAAATTTAACTTTTCTCAGGCTAAACTGGTACAGGGGCATCCAAAAGGTGTGTCGAAGGATCAGTGCCGCTGTCAGTACATATGAATAACCAACCGTATATCGTCGGAACCACGATGGAGCTGTCCCTGGATGATGCCGTAGTACGCACATAAATATAATTTTTGCACCAACGCTTTATTTCTAAATTCATGATACGGAAACAAAAATCGGCTATGAGGCACGCGTATAACGGGTGTATGTTTTCAGTTGAGACAGTTAAATATCTCGAAAACGACACATCGTACGAAAAAAAATGTTCAAGGTGAAAAATTAATATTAGTAAAGGGAACATCTTTTTGTGCTAGAACTGATCACTTCCTACTAACCAGCACTCCCGTATGAGCGGGGCCAACTTTGTATTTTTAAGTGGGAACCCTCCCCCCACCCCACCCTATTTTCCTGCATATTCGGAATCTACGCCAAAAAATACGTACAGTTTACTCAGAGCATTTCTTCCCATTCCTAATAGTTCGACAAATAACGAGTGTATCTATTATTGCAATTAGGAACTGCAGCATTTTACATTTCATTTCCGATGTAAATGTAAACCTTTGTGCTCTGAAGGTTGATATTTATTGGGTGACAATTACTGAACTATATGAATCGTCGTAGTTACTGAACAGTTTGCGTCAGGACGCGGGGCATGATGGGAATTTGTATGCGGATGCACGGTTTAGTTTAGCGACGAAGCCCACTTTCATTTGGATGGATTGGTCAATAAGCCAAATTGGTGCATTTGGGTGGTATAACATCCCAGCTTCCTCAACCAAATTATAACATTTCAGCTCCTCAACACCAAATTAAAACGTTCCATTAGGAGGTGTCTGCTTCGTGCAAAAGGGTCTTGAGTTCATATTGACGACAACAAGTAATTCTTCATTACAGACGTTTATTTACAAACAGAACTGACAGACTTCACAGACTCAACAACTGACTCTCAGAGCTAACCGCACTGCATATCCGAACTGGCAACTGACAACTCCTAGGTGTATTAATATCTTTCCAAACAATGAGAGTCTTTGACAATGCTTTGTTCACAATACGATAGCAATTCACGACTTAAAACTAAATTAGACATTACAGAATTTTAGTACAGCTTAAAGTAAGTAAAAGGATCAGTACATATAAATTCTTACAAGCATAATTTCCAAATAGATTTTATAACATTTTTCTACCAGCTTCTGGATAACCTTCACCAGATTTGTACCGATGTTTCCAGAAATATCTTGACATTTGATTCTGGATATTTCTTGAGTGATTTAGAACAACTATTTATATGTAAAATGATTTAAATCGTGTTTCAAAACGTAAATAAATCTTTTTAGCAATATTTCTTTATACAAATCGTCTTTCGAAATTAGGTTATGAAACAGTTTTCACAAGTTTTCGTATTTTTGTGATCATAATATAGAATTTCTCCATAGAAAGTTCCAGAAGTGTGCATTAAAGGTTCATTTACAGACTTTCTCTTTAGCTGGTGAGTTTTTAAAAGTATCTTGTCCATATTATACGAAATAATCTAGCTCAAAACTGATAATTTATACAATTAATCAGAGCTACAGCAAACAGTGAGTCTTTCTTTTACAAAATGAAATATAATTACAAAATTGAATGAAAATAGGTTACTAACAGTAATATATATTTACATTAATTCTATTTTTGTTCTTTCTGTGCAAAATGTCCTAATATTGACACAGTACAATATTTAAACATCACCAAAGTTTCCCTTTACATTTTGCATATCTGTATCGACATCCCCTAAAAGTCTACAGTATCGAATACTTCAGTATGTCCCAATATGTCCTGTAATGTTACAGTGGGGGGGGGGGGGGGGCTGAGAATACGCATTTCGCGATCGAGAAGTGTCTCCAGCCGCGATGTGTGACATAGTGGTGTGCAGTGTCCAGTCAAGGAATGATCGGTGCAATGTTCCTTAATGGCACGGTGATTACCGAATCGTACGTGAATGTTTTGGAATATGATTTTATCCCCGTTATCCAAAGTCACTCTGTTTGCGACAAGCTGTAGTTAGTGCAAGATGGAGCTCGACCCCATCGAAGCAGGACAGTGCTTGATGTCGTGGAGCGGTACTTTGGGGACCGCATTCTCGCTCTGGGGTACCCAGAGGCCACTGCCATGGGCCTCGATCGGCCGCCATATTATCCGGATCCAAACACATCCGACTCCTTTTTGTGGGGCTATATTAAAGACAAGGTGCACAGCAATAACACCAAAACCACTGATGAGCTGAAAACCGGTATTCAGGCGGTCATCGACAGCAGCGATGTTCCGACACTTCAGCGGGTCATGCACAATGCTCCACATCATCGCCAGTGATGGCAGGCGTATCCAACGCGTCACAATCATAAAGTGTATGCACGACGTTGTTTGTAACTAATTTACGTTTTTTTTCGTGTAGTTCAATAACTGTCATTTTTTAAACTTTTTTTATTTATTTATTGTTCCGTGGGACCAAATTAAGCAGAAGTCTCCATGGTCATGGAACGAGTCAACACATGAAATTATAACACGATATTAGAAACAGATAACATGAAATATAAAAAAACAAATTCAGGTGACAAGTCGTAAGTTTAAATAAAGAAAATCAACAATGTAACATTGTAATTTGCTTAATTTTTTAGCTCCTCCAGCAACTCCTCGACAGAATAGGAGTGAGCCATGAGGAAACTCTTCAGTTTAGACCTAAAAGAGTTTGGGCTACTGCTAAGATTTTTGAGTTTTTCTAAGTTAATATTTGTGCTGCAGATGAAATTGTGCAGTACAATAATGTGGCAGGACATTGACATTTATGGCAAATAAGCTACTTGTTTGGTAACTTAGTTTCCTTTCCCGTACGGGTTTGAATATGGCGAGTCACGAAACCATCGGGATGCTTGATTTCGGTGGCCGCAGCTAGAAACCCACCATCATGGTGACTAATTTCGGTGCGTTTCCATCCAACCACAGTAACTGAAGCGCTGGCCTGTACACGGCTACCGGCGGAATACAAACCACAGCCACTGTAATGAGGCAAAATGTCCACGTAGTGATAATGAGGCAAAATGTTCATGAAGTGATAGTGACAGGAGCACCTACCGTGGACACCCACCGAAATCAAGCACCCCCACGGTGAGCGGCGAATGGGACTCATGAATATCACGTATCGCGACTGGAACAGAAAACTCTTACAGCCAAGTCGTCGTTTCTGTATCACGCTAAGCGAAGTTTCTAACCACGGACTGGAACGACTAACCATCTAACATTCTGGGTGGTGTCTGCTTGTTCTATATCGTGTCTCCCTACCACTTTCGCGCAACGACGCTCTGAGAGTGTTTTTTAGGGAATTGACTAGTTTGAACCTGGGACCTGTTGCTGGTAAGGAGACGCCAGACCACACATGACATGTAAAATTCAGAAGAGTTCATTGAGACTAGCGGTGATGTAATCAAATACTTAATGATTTCAGCGTCACCTCCATTGCACTCCATGTAAAAGAATCTTAATACTAACTACATTTAGTGGAAGGAGTTCAAGGTTTCCTATTTTTAGTTAGCTGGTAAAATAACGTCGAAAAAGTAGTTGTTTACTAATGGAAATTTTATTCTACTCACAAAACATTGTTTATAAATTGCACTATTGATAAAAGAAAGTGTTTTAATACAGGATGGTAAAAACCAACTGCGTTCAACAAAAATGTGAACGAATATTCCCTGAATGGGTTTTCAAGTTCTACAATGGATCGAAGGATGACCTATGCCATATCACATCTATAACCTAGGTATAAATTAAGTTTCACAAAAGAGAAAACTATCAAAATTGGTCTACAGTGTCCCTCAATTATCTTTAATTACTTATCTAACTTGTCGTAAATTACAGTGGCTGATGTGGCTTCTCAATAATTATGTAACAGAAAAATCATCGCATTTCAGATTTTAGCTTACGTAGCAAATGTGAATACCATGAGCTTTAATTGACGATCGACCCTAGTATTACGCAAAACGGGGGTGTAACAGATGAGACTTCTGCAGTTCTGAGTGAAGCTTTATGCGCTGTTATGCAGCATCGCGTGCGTTCATTACCTTGTCGTTGGTTAGGCAGAGTCAGGGGGTGTCGGGCGACGCAGCTCCATCCAGCTCGCCGTTTCGGAAGTGACTCCTCTCTCTAACTTCTCCTTACTACAATTTACCGAAGTTCGTTAAAAAAAACCTATGTGGCTGTGTTTTCATCTGACCAATCAAGGTCTCAATGTTAACCTGAACCTCCGCCTACAAAAATTCTGTCTCTCCAATGAGAAACGTTATACTTTTCGTGGTGGGTCAATGTTTTTAAAGTTTGCAACGTAACAGAGACGCGAAAAAGTGTCACACTAAAACTTGCAGCTGGTGTGGTCCTTTTAGAGTTATCGTAAGATCTATACTGTTTTTCTGGAGAGCTCTAGCTTTTAACATGTGCTGGGAGGGGGGGGGGGGGGGGGGGTCCTCGACGTAACAGAGACGCGAAAAGTCTCACGCTAAAACTTGCAGCTGGCGTTGTCCTAGTGGTTAGCTGGCGACGTGGGTGTCCAGTCCGTCCGTTATCATATGGCCTTCTAGCTTAACACGGTTCTGCTCTCGGCTTCTGTTCTCGTTTCTCCCCTCGGAATTGCGTCTGTCTCACAGTGGGAAGGTATGACTTGCATTTAGGCATACTTGTGTTAGTCTGTGGTATTCCATTTGCTCACTTGTTACTCGTATTACTTTGGTTAATTTAATGTCACGATTTATTCGGAGCTGTGTGACATACTACTGGATTTGCTTATCATGTCAGGGTTTTCATGGAACGTGTTGGATTTGCCTGACACCTTACAACCATACTGTACTGTAGAAGCAAATTTGCTACACTAAAGTAAATTTCGGAACATAAATACCAACCGTTAGAACACAAATATTTACATTTACATGGTATATGAAATGTAGAATGAAATGTGTCCGTTCCTAATTGAAGAAACAAGCACACTTGATATTTGTAGCGCCATGTCCCGCGAATGGAATACCGTGGTTTGAGTAAACTGTGCGTATTTTTTGGCGCAGAACCCCAATATGGAATGAAAATGCATTTAAAAATACGAAGTTGACGCCATCGACGCTAGAGGGGTGGTTGGGAGGTGGCCAGTTGTAGCAGAGACAGATGTCTCCTTCCTGATATTAACTGCTCGCGTAAAACACCTCTTTCGTGTGTTGTGTCGTTTTCGACATATCTAGTTGTCTCAAGTTAAAACAAGCACTCTGTGTTGCATTATGCCTATATTAAAAGCAAATTTGTAATGGTAAAATCGTTTGTTCCCCATGGAGGGTCTTTCACAGCTCTCCTGATCAACATCAGTATGTGTTGCTCGGATGTACACTTGAACACGTCATGGCATTTAATCAACGACATCATCAAGGTAGCCCTGGTCGAAAGTGGCCCACTCTTCAATGATCAGTATGTCGTTTTAGTGCCACTGAATGCAGAAGGAAGAGGTAAAAGGAACCGTATGAAGACTTCTCTGAGCTTTGCAAGTCATTTATTGTTTCCAACTACAGTGCCGTGTTCGCCTCGGTCCGTGTCACCGGGTCCCAGAATGCTGAGGACACTACTTTGCTGTCTGCAAAACGGCTTGGCGCAGAATGGCGGCTTCAGCAACCCACGCATGCCTTGTAAGCGAGTGAAGTGTGGCGTTGTCAGGATGCAGGCAGCAGTCTGCGTCCCTGCCAAATCAGCGCCACTCAGTGTGAGCTGCAGGCAGCCAGCTGCGTGCTTCTCGCCGGTGTGGCAACAACAAGCGCCCGTGATCCAGAGTCCGAATGTTCGGCCTTCGCCTCAGGATGCCTGCAGCGTGTGTCGGAAGCCAGGACGACTGCCCGCTGTAGCGAGCCGTGGAGTGGCCACCGCTGGCTGGCTACAGACCACGCTTCGGCCTCAGAGGGTCGAACCAGCGACCCGCCATGGACAGGAATGCTGGCGGCACATCTGATGCTGCGTGTAGCCCTGTGCTGTGGTATGCCCCGCCATCCAGGAGAGCTGTCACACTTAAATGAAGCTCGTTAGAAACTCGCACCTATTTATATGCGGCTGTGCGCCTCTTTTTTGCCATATGTGCCGCTTCGCGTCACGTGCTCATAACACGCTAGGTTGGCCAGTGGCCCCCTCTGCCTGTGATTTGCGACGTGCAAAACCGCTATCTATCTCCTTCAGCTATTTGACGGTTCTGTGGCTTCTATTCTACTTCGCAACTGCTGGTATGCGTAACTCCCTGCAATCCGGCCCGCACCTGGCTGTAACCTGTGCTCAGAATATCGCACAACAGTAACTTTCCGTGGCGCCGCTACATGGTCGCTGATGACATCCAAAACCACCTCGTCTCTATTGATCCCACATATGTTCGATGAGGTTCAAGTCCTGAGAACAGGCAGACAACTCCATTCTGAAGATCGCACTAAGCTAAAGGAACATATTCACGACAGCCGCACTATGAGGTCGCAAGTTATTATCAGTCAAGATGAGATTGTCACCGAAATACAGGCGACATGGTCCCACAGCTTGCAGAAGCCCGTCCCTTTACTGTAGAGCAATGCGACTGCCCTTAACAGCCTCCAGAAGCCTACGGTGGTCCCATGTAATGCCACTCCAGAACACCACTCAACTACCAACTAATTCCATATGTAGGACACACGACTGGTGCCGTTCGATGTTACCGAATTGTCTGCAGACAACGCTGTCAGTCACTGTCAGAGAGAAACGGGTCCGAATTTCGTCTATAAACAACACGTGACAGCAGTCCTGTGGCGCCCATTCTGCACTGTTTCTTGGGGCCCATGGTGCAATGGTGCACGCCGTGATGCTCGCTGTGGTCGTCAGGAATCGAGTTTCGTGTCACGCAGTCGGCTCCTAACAGTTTGATCCGAGACGTGACCTCCTGTAGCCTCTTCGAACACAGAATTCAGGCCTGAGCACTCTGACGAGTCTTCCAAAAGTTGTAAATATCGATCATCCTGTGCACCTGTCAACCGTGGAGGGCACGTTGCGATGTAACTTTCCAACACTACCTCTCACCTGCAATCAATTCCATCGCACATCACTTTGACTCCAGTACTCACGTCGAGTGCCTTCCCAGGTTGACAATCCGTCTGCGCATAAGCTGATGATACGAACCCAGTCGGTGGACGCGATTTTCCTTCGTGGCATGACGGATGTTCATTCCACTGTTCCGCAGACGTCCCTAACGCGTCCCTGCTGTTTCTTTACCTACAACAGAAATTGCTGCAAACCATTCGAATGCGCCGTTAGGTGTGGTTGCTCCTTCGTGTATCCACTTCACAATAATGTCACCAACAGTCGGTTTGGGCAGGTCTAGAAGGTTTGAAATGTCCCTGACGGATCTGCTTCTCAGGTGACATCCGATGACTGCTCCACATTCGAAGAAACTCAGCTCTCGTCACCTGACCCATTCTGGTGCTACTGTTTCTCTACTGGCAACACATGCTGACGCTGTATGACGAGACGGTCCTTGGCTCTAGATAGTGCAGTTTGGACAGAATTGCCATTCCTGCAGTTCCTGTAGAGGAGACATTACCTGTCTCCTTGATGTGTCCTTGCTGGTGAAAACCTGTTGGCGAAGTAAACACACTCTGCTGGGGGGATTAATAAAACCTAATCTGTCAGCATCTCAGCCCTACGCGTGGTTGGCCTGTGGTGCGGTTGTTGGCCCGATCCTCGTATGAGCCAGTCTTTGGAGTGGCTCGCTTTCTCGTAGAACCTCCTGGCGGTGGCGCGGGTCCTATCTCTGAGCGGCAGGATCCCGGTGACCTCGTGGAGTTGACGCGTCGAGCAGCGGAAGATGCGTGGCCGTGTTCAGGGCGCGATTCTGTAGCCGCTGCAGAGTCACAATGTGAGCATCTGCGGCTTTCCCCCAGAACACGGCCGCATTCTCTAACAGTGGGCGGACCAATGTTAGGTATAGCGTGATGCCGTGTTGCGGTGGCAATGACGACTGCGTGTTAAGCAGAGGACACAGAGCTCGAAGGCGTTCTATTGCTCTCCCTCTGACGTCACGGAATAGGTTTTCTCCCCCCCCCCCCCCCTCCAGGATTTCGACTGGTGGCAAGAATCTTCCGGTGAAGACAACTGCCTGGCTCTTCGTGACGTTGAATTTCAGCCGCCACTTTGTTGCCCGTGAGCCCAATGCGTCGCGCCCGCGTTGGAGGAGGTGTCTCAGCACTTGGGCGCTCATGCTGCGAGTGAACAGAGTGCAGAAATATTATATTTAGGGGCGACTAGAAACTTCAACAATAACCACAAACAACAGAATTAGCGTTGCCACAACTTAACAAATAGCCTCTAGTTCCCTAATGTTACACCAACGCCCGTTCCCAACTGGCGATTGTTGACTGGCTATTGGAGATGGGTGCCTTAAATAACTGCTTACAAAACATTACTAATTTATGTAATTTATTAGTAATAGTCCACCAACAACAAAAAATCTTAAAACACTCCTGTGGAGTGCGTACTGTAAGACCTTCGGTACACACACCATCAGATTATTTGAGTTGTCGCTCCAACGAAGTAGGCGAGTGTCAGCAATATGTCTCGTGGTCTTATTGTGGCCTGTTTATCTTCTGCTGTTAGGTCAGATGATAGAAATGCCACTTGCACGCTTAGAGTAGCAGATTGACAGTATCTAACTTTAAATAGAACTTGATTAATTTTCACACACATTTATTAAAATAATAAAAAGCATAGACATTGCGTAACTTGAGTCTGGATGCTGTTTACAACTGACAATCTGAAGTTCCTTTGGTCTTGGTACGTTAATCTTATTCTCACATATCTCTGATACTTGACAAAGTGTCTATTCATTTATCTTCATGGCTACAGTAATCTTATTAGGTGCAGACTGAAACTTGACCATAGACTGGTACAGACTAATGCAGACTGGTAAGGACGTGCAGACAAATGCAGACTGGTGTAGACAAATGCAGGCTGAGTAATCAGAGGTCTGTACACTCGTTATAATACCTCGACCGTTCAGGTATCACTGTGCGAGTGTGATCCGTGACGAGAAAAGGTTCTATGTTACCAGAAATCTCATTGGCTGCGCTATATATTAATACGCGGATTGGCGGAAGCAGAATTTGGTCCGTCTCTAAGTCAGCGCCACCTCGTAGTGCGGAGACGGACGAGCGCTGTGCCTGCGCTGTTGTGCTTAGCGGGGCGCACTCTAGTGGGAAAGTTTTGTACGCGCTGACTACGCGGAACTTTGTACACAACAACTCCATAAAAGACTGATTAAATAGCTGTTCCTTTGGGTAACAAATTCTCAACGAATAACAGTAGCAAACAGCATCACTTCCAAATAAAAACTTACAGAACCGAAATGATGGAAAGGTACCTTTCAAGCTTCAAAATAAACTTTTATTTAACACACAGATATAAAAACATATAAAAAACTGACAGTTAGTAGAAATGGTAGATTCCAGTATTTATAACCCGCTGAACTACAGCGCAGAACTGTATTTCAAATTTATCCAATGAGTAATCCTGATAACAAAATTATGTTCAGAAATAAGGTATAAAATAACTTTATGACAACGCCCATTCGGCATTGGCCACACTTTTACACAGTCGTCAGTTCCTTTGAAAAGTGACACTTACTGCTCAATCTCCATACTGTGAAGTAAATTAACACCGCAAAAAACACTGAAGGTTAATATACGCACCGTATTCCACAGCTTTCTTCTCCAATATCATCACATCCTTATTGTGGGCTAACATGCTACAGCACAGCGTGTTCAGGTTGGGCGCACGCTGTCTTGTACATCTGCCGCGGCAAAACACCCACAAGTGACATCGGCCACAGCTCGCCGTAAGTTGCGTCCATACAATTGCAGAGCCCACGGCTTACCGTTCCACAGCAGCGTTTAATTCCCAAGGGTCTCGGTCTCACCATCAGGCCACATCCACGGAGTGCCAACATTACTAAATGGACAATTCGGACCACCCGGACCCCCAAAACTCTGCCGTTCTGTCCTCCTCGCTCGGTACTCTCTAACCGACCTCTGCTCGTCGCCAGACGGCCACTCTCGCCAACTCGGCGCCCCCAGTATCTCTGGTTAGGCCGATATCGACCTTAACCAACATCGACTGAATGGAAGACCTCAGCGCTTGTTGGTGACGTCACGCCAGCTAGGCACGGCGAACGCCAGGTGTGTTGCAGGCAGAAACGCCTGGGCGTGCTTATCACTATAAATCTCTTATTTTTTGGACAAAATGTTTGGTATTGTTTTGGATTCTGTAGTTTTATTTATACGAAAGGATTTTTTACTATCGTAAAGCTACAAAAGAAGATCATAGTTCTGTATTACTGAATCCTGTCGAAACAAACATACATCAATATGTCCCTCGTGCAGCAATGGTAGCGGCGCTGAGGGGTTGCCGCATTTGAATTTTGTATGGATAGAGGTGTAAACTCTGGCTTATGAGACAATACGTGGACGTTGGCGTCATTTGGACCGCAGCTGCAACACGGCGAACGGAAACCTGAGGCCGCTGTTGGATCACCTGCTGCACTAGCTGCGCGTTGCCCTCTGTGGTTGCCGCACGCGGTCGCCCTACCTTTCCAGCACGTTCATCCGTCACATCCCCAGTCCGTTGAAATTTTTCAAACAGATCCTTTACTGTATCGCTTTTCGGTCCTTTGGTTACATTAAACCTCCGTTGAAAACTTCGTCTTGTTGCAACAACACTGTGTTCTAGGCGGTGGAATTCCAACACCAGAACAATCCTCTGTTCTAAGGAATAAACCATGTTGTCCACAGCACACTTGCACATTGTGAACAGCACACGCTTACAGCAGAAAGACGACGTACAGAATGGCGCACCCACAGACTGCGTTGTCTTCTATATCTTTCACATCACTTGCATCGCCATCTGTTGTTGAAAATCGTAACTACTGTAATTTCGAAAGTTTGTCCGCCTGAATATGTACTGTTGTCCCAAGCATATTGCAACAAACGGTGTATTTCTATCGCTGTTCGTTTAGTTTTTATTGCCGTTTCAAATATACCGGTCATTTTTGAAACACCCTTTTGTGACATCCAATTAAACAAATTTCCTTTTCTTGTCGGAAACACGTGAAGTTCGTCAGCTCGAAACATACCCGGCCATCTCTCTCCCCACATCCACCACTGCTGGCGGCTCACCTCCAACTGCCCAACGCTACGCGCTGTTCACATCCAACTGCCCAACGCCACAATAGAGAATATTTCAACAATGAGTCGAAGCACGCACAGACTGCAGACAGCGCAGTCGGCGATTTTCATACAGAGCGCTATGTGGCGTTACCAACACAAAAACCTAAACAACCTACTTAGAAACTGTGCCATCGCGGATGACTTCGTTCTTACATAACTGAATACTGTCTCCCTTAATTTAACAGGCAGTCTTATGGCAAATGTAGCTGGATCCAAACTTTAAGTGGATGTGTTAAATTGTTTTCCAATTTAATTTTTCATCGATGTGCATACCGAAAAACTCTGAATTTTTTACAACGTTTATTATTTTTGTTGTTGAACTACACTCATAATAGTTGGGGTAGTCTTCAGAGTCCGAAAACTGGATGGTTCGTGTTTTTTTAAGTTCCAAGCTGCTCTATTCCTGCAAAATCTTTTAATAACGTTACCGGAAAGGTCTTTTACTGTTTTCCCTGTGGTCGCTTGAATGGTGCATCTGATGCTTGCATCATATAAAAAAAGAACTGACTTTGCCGTAGGATAAGCTATCGATGTGCTCTTCGTCGACACCTTAGAGACTGGAGGACTGGTTCATTCTTCAGCTTCTCAGCCTTGCCCATCGACTCGAAATTTCATTGCCATAGCGACCGCCCGCTGATGAACTTATGCGTGCCGCATTATCAGCAGAAGTGCTCGCCAGTTCGCGCTATCGGGCAAATATTATCGTGCTTATTCAGATAGTGCTAGTAACGATGTCTTTCAAAAAGAGAAGGTAAAAAAGTAAGACAATTTGCCGTCGAGAGTGAAGAACAAGTGGGCAGACCCACTTGACTGGGGCTGTGCGTTCGTGAAAACTCTACAAATATGTTTGCATCGATTATGAACTAATATTAGGCACGAAAGTGGATTTTCAGTATTTAAAAGGTCACACTTTCTGTCTGTCTTGCAAAAACACACAAAGATAAAAATATATAAAATAATAAAAAAAGACTCCCAAGAAGGAAGTATGCTAAATGGACGGAGATCAGTTGATGCAATATACATGTAAAGATAAACAATGATTACAATTTCAGAAAAAAATTGGATGGTTTATTCAGGAGAAAGAGCTTTACGAACTAAGCACGTCAATAACGCTCTAGTTGAACAGGTTTTGGCAGTTGGTAATTGGAGTGCTGACACATTATCTGCGTATTCAGTAATGCTGGCAACTGATGTGTTATGCATGGGGATGATATCAACCTGGATCGCGACAAAAACAGCCTGAAGATGACGCACTGAAGCGTTGAAACGATAAAATAAAATAAAATCATAAGAACGGCTATAGGTTTTTTTTATTTATTTGTCGCAATAGTAAACGGCCGGACGCGGGTTTGATCCGTCGTCCTCCCGATCGCCAGTCCAGTGTGCTAACGACTGCGCCTCCTCGCTCGGTACGCCATTTTGAAGGCTATTTTTAAGACGCCTCCTATCGGAACTTCATGAAACTGTAGGAATATTCCACAATGTCCCACAACAAATTCCGCAATTTTTGCAACGTAAATTGGCCGAGGAAAAACATCTACATCTACGTTTATACTCCGCAAGCCACCCAAAGGTGTGTGGCGGAGGGCAGTTTACGTCCCACTGTCACTACTTCCGTTTCCTGTTCCAGTCGGGTATGGTTCGCAGAAAGAACGACTGCCGGAAAGCTTCCGTGCGCGCTCGAATCTCTCTAACTTTACATTCGTGATCTTCTCTGGAGGAATAAGTAGGGGGAAGTAATATATTCGATACGTCATCCAGAAACGCACCCCTCTCGAAACCTGGACAGCAAGCTACACTGCGATACAGAGCGCCTCTCTTGCAGAGTCTGCCACTTGAGTTTGCTAAACATCTCCGTAACGATATCACGCTTACCAAATAACCCTGTGACGAAACGCGCCGCTCTTCTTTGGATCTTCTCTATCTCCTCTGTCAACCCGACCTGGTACGGATCCCACACCGATGAGCAATACTCAAGTATAGGTCGAACGAGTGTTTTGTAAGCTACCTCCTTTGTTGATGGACTACATTTTGTAAGCACTCTCCCAATGAATCTCAATCTGGCACCCGCCTTACCAACAATTAATTTTATATGATCATTCCACTTCAGGTCCAGATTGTATACCGATTAGGTTCCTTTCAGATTACGCTGATACTATAGCTCCCTACTTAGCACTCATATACAACCGCTCGCTCACCGATAGATCTGTACCTACAGATTGGAAAATTGCACAGGTCGCACCAGTGTTCAAGAAGGGTAGTAGGAGTAATCCATTTAACTACAGACCTATATCATTGACATCGGTTTGCAGTAGGGTTTTGGAGCATATACTGTATTCAAACATTATGAATCACCTCGAAGGGAACGATCTATTGACACGTAATCAGCATGGCTTCAGAAAACATCGCTCTTGTGCAACGCAGCTAGCTCTTTATTCGCACGAAGTAATTGCCGCTATCGACAGGGGATCTCAAGTTGATTCCGTATTTCTAGATTTCCGGAAAGCTTTTGACACCGTTCGTCACAAGCAACTTCTAATCAAGTTGTGGGTGTATGCGGTATCGTCTCAGTTGTGCGACTGGATTCGTGATTTCCTGTCAGGAAGGTCGCAGTTCGTAGTAATAGACGGCAAATTATCGAGTAAAACTGAAGTGATATCAGGTGTTCCCCAGGGCAGCGTCCTGGGACCTCTGCTGTTCCTGATCTTTATAAATGACCTGGGTGACAATCTGAGCAGTTCTCTCAGATTGTTCGCAGATGATGCTGTAATTTAACGTCTAGTAAGGTCTTCTGAAGACCAGAATCAGTTGCAAAGCGACTTAGAAAAGATTGCTATATGGTGTGGCAGGTGGCAGTTGACGCTAAATAACGAAAAGTGTGAGATGATCCACATGAGTTCCAAAAGAAATCCGTTGGAATTCGATTACTCGATAAATAGTACAATTCTCAAGGCTGTCAATTCAACTAAGTACCTGGGTGTTAAAATTACGAACAACTTCAGTTGGAAGGACCACATAGATAATATTGTCGGGAAGGCGAGCCAAAGGTTGCGATTCTTTGGCAGGACACTTAGAAGATGCAACAAGTCCACTAAAGAGACAGCTTACACTACACTCGTTCGTCCTCCGTTAGAACATTGCTGCGCGGTGTGGGATCCTTACCAGGTGGGATTGACGGAGGACATCGAAAGGGTGCAAAAAAGGGCAGCTCGTTTTGTATTATCACGTTATAGGGGAGAGAGTGTGGCAGATATGATACACGAGTTGGGATGGAAGTCATTACAGCATAGACGTTTTTCGTCGCGGCGAGACCTTTTTACGAAATTTCAGACACCAACTTTGTCTTCCGAATGCGAAAATATTTTCTTGAGCCCAATCTTCATAGGTAGGAATGATCATCAAAATAAAATCAGAGAAATCAGAGCTCGAACAGAAAGGTTTAGGTGTTCGTTTTTCCCGCTCGCTGTTCGGGAGTGGAATAGTAGAGAGATAGTATGATTGTGGTTCGATGAGCCCTCTGCCAATCACTTAAATGTGAATTGCAGAGTAGTCATGTAGATGTAGATGTAATCGCTGCGTATATTTACTCCCAGATATTTTACAGAAGTAACTGCTACCAGTGTTTGTTCCGCTATCATATAATCATACAACTACATTACATTTGTCTATGTTAAGGGCCAGTTGCTACTCCCTGCACCAAGTGCTTATCCGCTGCAGATCTTCCTGCATTTCGCTACAATTTTCTAATGCTGCAGCTTCTCTGTATACTACAGCATCATCCGCGAAAAGCCGCATGGAACTTCCGACAATATCTACTAGGTCATTTATATATATTGTGAAAAGGAATGGTCCCATAACACTCGCCTGTGGCACGCGAGAGGTCACTTTAACGTCTGTAGACGTCTCTCCATTGAGAACAACATACTGTGTTCTGTTTGCTAAAAACTCTTCAAGGCAGGCACGCAGCTGGTCTGATATTCCGTAGGCTCTTAATTCGGTTATCGTATGTTGCGTTAGCTACTGAATGTCACTCGTACAAGAGAAGTGAGTTATCGTATCACTCGGAGGTGCCGGAACTGTTCGTAACGGGACGGAACCTCACGACCAGAGAGTTGCGCTGTACGGTGGAACGCAAAGAGGTGAGGCAGTGATTAGCACACTGGACTCCCATTTGGGAGGACGACCGGCCGAATCCCCGTCCTTCGAGCGTTAGGTTTTCTGCAATTTTCCTAAATAAATCCTGGTGAATGTTCGGGTCGGTATCTCTGGAATGGCAAGGCCGATTCCCTTCCCCAGCTTTGAAGCAACCCGAGCGTCTGCTCCGTCTGTAATGACCTCCATGTCTACGGGACGTTAAACGGTCTAACATTCTGCGTGGTGTCTGTCTGTTCTAAGTCTTGTCTGCCTACCACTTTCGCGCAACGACGCTCTGAGCGTGTTTTTTAGGGAATTGACTAGTTTGAGCCTGGGACCTGTTGCTGGTAAGGGGATGCCAGACCACACATGACATGTAGAGTTCAGAAGAATTCAGTCAGACTAGAGATGATATAATCAAATACTTAATGATTGCAGCGTCAGCTCCACTGCACTCCCTGCAAAATAATCTTAATACTAACTAAATTTAGTGGAAGGGGTACAAGGCTTTCCTATTTTTAGTTAGCTGGTAAAATAACGTCGAAAAAGTAGTTATGTATACCATTGGAATTTTTATTCTACTCACAAAACATTGTTTATAAACTGCGCTATTGATAAAAGGAAATGTTTTAACACAGGATCATAAAAAACAACTACGTTCGACATAAAAATTGAAGGAATATTCCCTGAATGTGTTTTGAAGTTCTACAATGAATCGGAGGATGACCTATGCCATATCACATCTATAATGTAGGTTTCAGTTAAGTTTCATAAAAGAGAAAACTATCAAAATGGTCTACTTATTTAACTTGTCGTAAATTACAGTGGCTGATGTGGCTTCTCAATAATTATGTAACAGAAAAGTCATTGCATTTCAGATTTTAACTTCTAATAGCAAATGTGAATACCACTAAATTTAATTGACGATCGACACTAGTATTATGGAAAACGGGGGTGTAACAGATGAGACTTCTGCAGTTCTGAGTGAAGCTTTATGCGCTGTTATGCGGCATCGCGTGCGTTCATTACCTTGTCGGTGTTCGTCAGGGGGCGGCAGGCAGCACAGCTCCGATCACCTCGCTGTCTCGGAAGCAACTCTCCACTAACTTCTCCTTACTACAATTTACCGAATTTGGTTTAAGAAAAGGTATCTGGCTGTGGTTTCAACTGACCAATAAGGTCTCAATGTTAACCTTAAGCTCCGCCTACAAAAATTCTGTCGATCCAATGAGAAACGTTATACTTTTCGTAGTGGGGCAATGTTTTTGACGTTTGCAAGGTAACAGAGACGCGTATAGTCTCACGCTAAAACTTGCAGCTGGTGTGGGCCTTTTAGTGTTATCGTAAGATCTATACTGTTCTTCTGGAGGGCTGCATGTTTTAACATGGGCTGGGGGATGGTTTTGGCGGTCGGCTGACGACGTGGGTGTCCGTCCCTTAGCGTAGGGCCTCCTAGGCTTCACGACTCTGCTCTCGGCTTCTGTTCTCGTTTCTTCCCTCGGAACTGCGTCTGTTTCACGGTGGGAAGGTATGACATGCATTTAGGCGTTCTTGTGTTCGTCTGTGGTATTCCATTTGCGCACTCGTTGATCGTATTACTTTGGTGAATTTAATGTCAGGATTTATTCGGAGCTATGTGACATACTGCCGGATTTGCTATCGTGTCAGGGTTTTCGAGGAAGGTGTTGGATTTGCTTGACACCTTACCACCGTGCTCTCGCTTCCGTCCTCCCTCCCACAGGGCGCGCCTGGGCAGGGCTGGGCTTTCGTCGGCCTCGGTGGTGGCGGCGTGGCGAGGCCACTTTCTCCAGCAGACTGCAACAGCCGGCAGCTGGAGCTCACCCCTCACCTTTCCGCACGGGACCGCAGCAAGTGGGCCCGCCGGCTGCCTGGCAAGGACGGACACTCACAGCTGGCCACCGGCTCCGGCTAACCGCCAGGGCGAGCTGCTCCGAGTAAGCGAGTGCCACGCTCCACCGGTTCCGCACGAGCACCAGGCTACGGCCGGTACTACACTGTCATGTTTATTTGATATAGAAATACTGAAAGGTCTCTCTAATTTTCCTGTAAGCACTATCTATCTTACCCTGAAAGGTCTCTGTTGGGCTCCTTTCATGTTAATTTCTTAAACCTGTTGTTATTTACGGCATAAATTCCTCTTCTACATTTACTGTGGTGTTTCTGACTATCTGGGAGGAGACTGAGCATTGGAACGTGTTACTTCTACACATAAACAAGAACGATCTGTCACACTACTACACTTTAAAACACAGTTTATATGTAATTCATGTCACACAGTCTCATACGGAACCTACATCCGCTTTCTTTTATATACTGTATATGATAAGATACTGTCATCCTCCTTCCCGTCTGTGTGAGAGGATGAATAAGCAGATGTATTTCTAGTTGCATGCTTGATGGTAGCAGACAAGCCTGTCTGCTAGAGAACAGTAGCACCAACGTCGGAACAGGTAGCTAGGCTTTCTAAAAGCAAAGAGGTTTCTATCCTTAGTACGGTCCTGTCTGTCCCTTGTCATGTTGGTATAGGAAGCTGCCCCTCTGGTCACTTCCGTTTGTATCTGTGAAGCACCCTCGGTAGGGGCCCACGGCAGTCTCTCCGCAGCGAACGTCTGAAGTGGTAACATCTCCGGCTAAGCGCGTCTCTGCTAACTCCGTAGGACAATGGATTCCTTAAGTTCAGACTAACTAAAAATTTAATCACCTTTATTTCAGGTTTAGATCTAAAATATCTAATGTTATCTTAAATTGCAACGTACTGTAATTCGAGTGTGAAGTTCAGAAGATCTTCCAGTAGTTGCTTACTTTGTGAGCAACGTGGAACCACGTGTTGAGGATCCGTAATTCTAACTAGGATCATCAATCTTAAATGCGAATGTGCGTGAGATTATAACATCTCGTCTTGACAATATTTTTCAGTATAGCAACTTTTCTTTACGTTCAACACACGTGGGGTGTACTTTGTGAGACCAGTATCACTTGCTCCTACAATTGTTTGACCCATCAGGTTAATAGTAAGACGATAGTAACCAGTTCGAGGTTTTTCTTTTGTAAATTGCGTTTCGATGTAATTTATTTTAATTATAAAAAATGATTGTGGAGTTACACTCTTTCTGTAAACCAAGTTGACCACGTAAAGCATGTGGTGTAATCATCAAAGTAGCCCTCAGCTATTCTATTCAGGAAGATTTCACAGAGAGTTAGTATGAACTTAGTATACCAGTGTGTGGTAATTTCATGACGGACAGGATTGCGCTACGAACGTAACTTCTTTGGGTGAAAATTGAATGGGTTGCTTGTGGTTAATTTCCTCTTGGATATATTTCAACGTTCTTCGTGTGTTATTTTATGAATGCAGTGTTGTATGCAGTCTCCCAATCTTGGCTCCATATTTGATGTGTTCCATAAGGTTACTATCTCACATTTTCACAATCCTAAATAAGGCACCAGTTCAGTTATGAATCAAGTTTAATATGCTGAAATTTTAACGGAACAATGATCAATGTTAAAATAAATGTCCAAATTTAAACTGATTTATTTCTTGAGATATATATATATATATATATATATATAAAATCACCGGTTATCGTAAGATGACTACTAAAAAAGATTATAATTAATGTTAGTCTGGTTGGAAATTTGGTAAGCTACACTGGATACCTGGTGAAACAGTTGCTCAGTGATGCAAGGTTAACTTCCCCAGATAGCTCACAGCTTTTAACCCGCTTTTGTTGTCTTGAATATCAGAACCGCTTTCGGAACAACTTAATGCATCAGCTTTACAATATGATCAAATATTTGTCACATAGTCGGACAACAACTTGTTGTTATGCGCTGGAGTTGCTTGTAGGACAGTTGCACTGTGTGCACATTTGGAAGAAAAAGCAGCCCGGAGGAGGAAGTTTACTTGGGTGAAGACACCCGGGTATTAAGTCGAGATCATAAAAGCATTCAGAAAAATTTGTTACAAGAGCAGCAAGTGGAGACACCAAGTCTTATATAAATTACTTACGAATGGTTGAGGGTATTTGCTCAGTAAAGTAGCTTCTCATCTTACAAAACACTCACTTAAGAAAAGCTGTACGTGCAGAAGGCAGGCCCACCGTGACACTGCGATTTCTCGCTGCAGGAGAGAGCTATTGTACGTTACGATACAGCACTCGAGTACCACAGTGCTCATTAACAAAAATAATTGCAGAAACGTGTATGGCCAGCCGTGGTGACCGAGCGGTTCTAGGCGCTACAGTCCGGAACCGCGCGACCGCCTCGGGCATGGATGTGTGTGGTGTCGTTAGGTTAGTTAGGTTTAAGTAGTTCTAAGTTCTAGGGGACTGATGACCTCAGAAGTTAAGTCCCAGAGCCATTTGAACCATTTGAGCCTTTCCCGTCCCACTCCTAAATAGGACGAGGGCTAGACGACTGTTTACATGCCTCCGCATGACCCCGCATTTCTCGTATCTTATCTTTGTGGTGCTTACCCGCAGTGCATGTTGGTGGCAGCAGAATCGTTTGGCCATCAGCTTCAAATGCCGGTTCTCTAAATTTTGGTACCTGTAGTTGTCTGTGGCTTATACGTGGTCACCACTACAACGGCCACGACAGTTGTTCCTGAGGATGGAAGATTTCGTCGAAAGCCCCGAAACTGTACCAAGATCTGAAGCGCCAAGTTAACCGAGAGCGTTTTTCGTACCTCGCAGGTGTTTTACGAGTATGCTGATGTCAGCGAGATGCGGCTGGCGAGCTGGTGAGAGGAGGAATGCCGGACATCTGCCACACCGGACATTCGCCACACTTGCCCCTTCGCCAGGTAACTTGAGTAGCGATCCCTCAGGTAAGGGACGCCCTTCCTCGTACTACTTCTGTCCGCTTTCAAACCGCCGTCTCGACATCTTACCGGATACAACCAGTACGTAAGCGACCTTTTTCTTCGACATCTTGGCGAAATACGGAGCTCCTTTTCCGAAATCGAAATATTTATAACTTTTCGGAAACGAAAGAAATACCGATGATTATGTCAGTATTAAATTAGTTATGCCATATAGAAATATAGATCTCTCTGTCTGTAGGGTAGCTTCCTTTCACGCTTACTGAGTGCGATAAAAAAAAGTCCATCGGCATGGGAACAACAAGAAAGGAATAATACGAATGTAAACGAATCATTTCTTTTTTATCACTGCATTTGTGCCTACTTTAATTACTACTACTGCATGCCCAAAAGATAATAAGGAAAGAAGAAATGTGAATGTGAATGTTTGAAAACAAGAACGACATACTCCATATTAATTTACTCTCTAAAATCCGATATGCCTTGCGACGAAACATTAGTTAGTAAAGTGTAGCATGTCATGTAAAGTGGACGTACCATTTTAAAATTTTAGCAATAAGGAAATTAATTAATACAGAATGCTATGCTTGTAACGTACGTTGGTGTTCTACATTGTTTAGCTCTGGTATTTACAGAGTCAGAGAGAAAGAATCCTAGGTTTTGGAGGGAAAAGCCGTAATTGTAATGATCTCCACTACAACAGAAACAAGAAGCACAACTTAAGGGGGACTAATGACCTCAGAACTTGAGTCCCATAGTGCTCAGAGCCATTTGAACCACAAGTTAAGGAAAAATAATGTAATTTGTGTTCCAGCTCACAAGCTACATTGAAGCAGGTAGTTCCTGTGACTTAGTATGGGCAGAGGTTATATTCGACAACCGGAATAAATTAATAAGTTGCTCCTTTTACCGACCCCCGGTCTCAGATGAAACAGTTGCTGGACAGTTCACAGAAAAGTCGAGTCTCGTCACAAATAGGTACGCTACTCATACAACTATAGTTGGCAGTAACTTCAATTTAATTTCCGTATGTTGACAAAAATACATTTTCAGACCCTATTGTAGATAGAAAACAATTTCCGTAACTGTTATAAATGCTTTTTTAAAAATTGTTTTGCACAATTAGTTCAAGAGGCCATTCAAATTGTAAATGGTTGCGAAAACACACTTGACCTCGAAAAAAAATATTCCTGAGCATCACGACGGATACAGGGATTAGTGAAAAGACAGTAGAGCGAGACTGAATTCCATAACAAAGAAATTCACCAAAACTAAACGCGAAATATATTTATAAAAGTAACTAAAAATTCGGTTGGCTTCTTTCTAAGAGACGGTCTCCAATCCTTCCAAACTATGTAAGTGAAGACCATATGTGGCTTAAGTTCGAAGAAATAGTATTGACAGCACTCGAGAGATTCATGCCAAATAAATTAATGAGAGACGGAAATGATCCCTCATAGTACACAAAGCACGACAGAAAGCTGCTGCAGGAGCACCGAAAAAGGCACGTATAATTTAGACGAACGCAAAATCTGGAAGATTCGCGAAGTTTTACTGAGGCTCCAAAATTTGGTGCGGATTTCAATGCGAGATGCATTTAATAGTTTCCGCAACGAAAGTGTCTCTAAAAATGTGGCAGAAAATCCAAACAGATTCTGGTCCTGTGTTAAGTAAACCAGTGGAAAGGCTCAGTAAGTACCTTTACTGCGCGACAGCAATGAGGAGGAGGAGGAGGGGAGGGGGGGGGGGGGGAGACAAGGGAGCCAACCCTTAGGAGCAGGTGAAAGCGTGGCGAATGCATCGAGGTAAAAATAAGGGGAGTTGTCATGACGTCATAAACTTGAAGCCGACCCAACTGAAGATCCGCCATGTTAGCTACCCCAAAATATTCGTTTCTGGTAGTTTGATTCCGTGTAGTCGTGAAGTGTTTTGATAAAAAAAGATGCCGGGTTGCGTCGCTTATGTGTGTACTAATCGTTCTGATTGTAGTCTAAAGTTTAAACAAATCACATTTTATTCGTAAGTGGACTTATTTAAGCGTTATTTTCTTATATATACTTGAAATTCTGATGCACTGTAAAGTTTTACGGTATGGTTTTATTTCTGTGATTTGACTTTAGATTTCCTATCAATCCAACGCGAAGAGTCTCTGGAGGTAAGCAATACAATTGGTTTTTATTGTTTGGTTATTCCCAAGTAACTGAAAAGTTCTCACAAGAAATATCCTGGAAATGGGGACTAATGTTTTAAAATGCAATAATTTAATATAAAAGTAATGTAACTACATGTAGGTAAGTAAATCTTCAGTAAAATGTGTGGAACACCTGTTACAGTGGTTAAATTATGTTTGTTAAAGCAAAGTTCCCTATTTAAGTCCATGCTTAGTTCATTACATTAGTGACTGTGTTGTCGTGTTATTTGCCACACTGAATGTCATTTGGTAGGTACAATTTAAAAACAAAGCAGATGTGTAAACTACAATTGGCTTGACAATCTTAAATTTAGTTCTTTTCCTTCGTAATTTAACGAATCTTTCACTTTGTTGACACGGCAGCTGGCTTGTTTATATCATCTCTGCATACATCTACTGGACACCAAAGGAAATAAGGTAAGTTTCTTGCAAACTTGAACATTTAAAATTTGCATTTGACTTGAAAATGCAACGAATACAAATTGGTGTCTCTGAACTGTCAATCATTGCTTTTGGAATACTGGCTTTATCAGTTATCGACACAAACACAAGGAAAGTGAATAGAAATAGATTACGAAAGCACGCTTTTCATAGCACATACTTCTCTTCTCGGTTGTTCGAAGTGTATAAACAAAAAGCGTCATATTTCCGTATCGTATTACTGTATCTAACACGCATTTAAGACCAGAAAAACGTTTGAAGTTGCGTTCCTTATGCAGTGTTGTTCACTAAAATAGTGTAACATTTACTATATAAAACAAATATCGCGTGCACACGACAGAGTTAAATAACAAGACGCAATTGTAAATATTCGCCTGCTAATGTTTTGGGGGATCCAAGATGGCGGCAGGCCCAGCCTACTGGCTCCAAAACAACGTACAGCGTGAAGTCCGCAGAGCCATCTCCCCTCATTCTACCTCCATGGGCAAATGTGCGCACACCGAGAGGAGAACAGTATGGCTGGGAACGGCGGACGACCGCGGCGTGAAAGTAAAAATGTGTGTCAATGGCGCAGTGGCTCGCCGCACAGTGGTTTGCTCTGGGGGGGGGGGGGGGGGGGGGGGGGGAGGGACGCCGCCACGAGAGGAACTGCGAGAGCAGCGGCCGGGACAGGAGGGAGAAAGCTGGCGGCAAGTTCAGGGGACGGCGGCGCGGCGCGGCGCGGCTAAGCCACGCTCAGCGCCACTCGGGCAGGCGGCATTGCGCGACCGCTGCCGGCTGCGGCCTTTCACTTTCGCGCAATCCCTGCACCGCGTCTGACACGCCCACAATCCGCAGTCTGCTCACAGTCTCGAGACTCCGCGACTATAACCTCAGTTTTTCCTGCCCCTGTTTCGGTGGAGGTGTGCCTCAGAAGGGAGCGACACAAGGCTTAACTGGTAACGCCACTAGTTACACTCAAGAGCCAAAGAAACCGGCACACCTGCCTAATATGGTGTAGGTGCCCCGCGGGCACACACAAGTGCCGCAAATTGATTCCGTAATTTTAGATTTCCAGAAGGCTTTCGACACCGTTCCTCACAAGCGTCTTCCGACGAAACTGCGTGCCTACGGAATATCGCCTCAGTTGTGCGACTGTATTTGTGATTTCCTATCGGAAAGGTCACAGTTCGTAGTAACAGACGGCAAGCCATCGAGTAAAACAGAAGTAATATCCGGCGTTCCTCAGGGAAGCGTTATGGGCCCTCTATTGTTCCTGACCTATATTAACGACATAGGAGAGAATCTGAGTAACCGCATTAGATAGTTTGCAGATGATGCTGTCATTTGCCGTCCTGTAAAGTCATGATGATCAAAACTACTGGCAGAATGATTTAGATAAGCTATCTGTGTGGTGCGAAAGGTGGCAATTGACTCTGAATAAAGAAAAGTGTGTAGTTATTCGCATGAGTACTAAAAGATTGCCGGCCGCGGTGGCCGTGCGGTTCTGGTGCTGCAGTCCGGAACCGCGAGGCTGCTACGGTCGCAGGTTCGAATCCTGCCTCGGGCATGGGTGTGTGTGATGTCCTTAGGTTAGTTAGGTTTAAGTAGTTCTAAGTTCTAGGGGACTAATGACCACAGCAGTTGAGTCCCATAGTGCTCAGAGCCATTTGAACCATTTGAACTAAAAGATTACGCGATTAATCACACAAATCTGAAGGGTGTAAATTCAGCTAAATACTTGGGCATTACAATTACCAACAACCTAAACTGGTCTTTACTACTGCGATGTAGTTCAACACGGCACAAATAGTGAAAATTCTAGATGCCTCGAGCTAGTGATGAATGCTTGCGTCAGATACGTGTGCAATATTCGGTTGTATGATCATATCAGTCCTTCATACTCCCAGCTAGGTTGGATACTCCCACATAAGGCACGCGATCTCCACACGATGTGCTTACTTCATCGATTTCTTAGCCACTGGTGCCCCCAATACTTATCTTCTCACATTAAACACCTATCATCATTCCACAATCGCAACACCAGATCGGATACGTCTATCATCTTGGCTGTACCTTTACATAACACAAAATCTTTCTCCGTGTCATTCTCCATCTCAGCCATAGGACTATGGAACGCACTCCCCTGTGATCTGCGTCTTATCCAGAACTACTCAACATTCAAGAGGGAACTCAAAACTTACATATTAGGGACGGTATAGCCACCATTCTTGTGCCCCTCCCATCTCTTTCTTTCTCCTCTCCATCACAGCTTCGAATTTTACCATTCTTTTTCTCTTCCTCTAACCTATCTACCTCTTATATATCTCTTTCACCCCATTCTATCGTCTTATGTCTCTGCTCGATGAGAATAACTCACAAGCTGCAAGAATATAACGAGAAAATTCCCAACTAACAATGGGACTGACATTCACAAAAGAAAAGTATGTTTACTTTCATATACATAGTCACTATTATTATTATTATTATTATTATTATCATTATTATTCTTGATTGTTATAATTATTTTTATTGTTATAATTATCATTGTACTACTGTTATAATCTCAATTAATTGTTTAACATCAATACTGCATAATACGTTAAATGTCCTTAATGTTATTTAGAAACTGTAACTCGTTCAATCTGAGTATGCCTGGTTAGGTGTAAGAGAGGGCCTGAAGGCCCTAATCTTGCCAGGTAAAATAAATGCATAAATAAATAAATAAATAAACCAAAGACTGCGAGTCATTGGCAGAACACTTAGAAGCTGCCCAATCATTGTCAACCAAACATCGATCATCATATATTTCCTTACGTATTTTCTTATAAACACATCATTTCATCTTTACAGTGCATGTCCTATCAACACAGAGTCTCCACTAAGAATATCATATCCATACACTTCCCCACCATTCACTTCCTGAATCACTAAGTGCTAGTCCGTCCAACCACAGAATTTCTTGCTGAGCGCGCACGCAGAGCGCTGTCAGCGATATTAACACAGTCTACAGTGTTGCCAACATACACACAGGCTAGTTACAAAATATCTGGTAAGTGTTAGCCTCTCGGGCTACTTTTATATTTAGATTTTGTAAATTTCAGCATACGGAATGTTTGTGCACGCCAGTAGGTATTGCCAAATATAGATGACAAACTTCGAGGAATGTCTTTGATCTTGAGACAGATTTCTTCTGGAAGAAACTTGGAAAACTCAACAAGGCTTCCTCCTAAAAACTTCTCCTTCCTGGAGTCATTATCTAGCAGCTCAACGATTTCCATTTGCAGTGCTGCTTGAACGTCTCCCAATTCACAAGAAAAGGCGTTCTGTGAAATTTGGATCACCTTGGAATGTTCCTCTGACAACCCGGAAGAGAAAAAATTTGTGATAGGGTCTTATGGGATCAATCTGCTGAGGTCATCTCTCACTAAGCCTACACACTACTTAATCTAACTTACGCTAAGAACAACACACAGACACACACACACCCAGACCCGAGGGAGGACTCCAACCTGCGACGGGGGGAGCCGCACGGACCGTGGCAATGTGCCACGAACCGTGCGGCTACGCCACGCGGCCGCGGAAGATAACTCTTGTCTTCAGGTATCCAACAAACGCCACTGCAGGTAAGAGGGAAAAACTTGAATCACTCATACCCTTCAGCGACTGACAGTTGTTTACGTGCGAGAAAATTTTCTGTCTAAAGTTGTGTTCAAAAAGTATCAGTTACTGTTTGTCGGCTTTAACATGCGTGTGAAGGTCACAAATAATATTGTCCTACCCTTGCAGTTTTTTATTCAATTCATTGAAATGGATAGTGACATGAGCCAGGAAAGCTAGTTTCCACAGACATTGCTTGTCCTAGAGGACTGACAAAGAATTATTATTCTGATGTAGAAATAACTCAATCTCTGTTCTAAATGAAAAGAACCTTGACAAAAGTTTATTACAGGTTCACCACATTACTGTTGTGCTGCATGGGAAGTCTCTTGACAAAGATTCTACCTCATCTACGAAAGACGAATTGCAAGTGTTTAAGTCTACGACGTTGAATGAAATTGGTAACAGAAATTATAGGCTTCATGACACAGAACATATCGACTGACTTTCTGATCAGGACGAAGTGTGTAGTCAAGGTAACACCACTGTCTCCGCATTCTGAGTTTTCGTCTTCCACCGAAACCTGCCTTTTTGCTTCGTATTTTTCTGAGCCCATCTGTTGTACCACACTCTCACCGAGAGAGAGAGAGAGAGAGAGAGAGAGAGAGAGAGAGAGAGAGAGAGAGAGAGAGAGAGAGAAGGTTGCACATTTCAGGTAAAGTTAAATGAACCCCTTTGAAGATAGCCTTATGTGTTGCTGTTCCATACAAGAATATAAGATCTGCTAGTTCTTCAGTAACTTCCAAATCTGCGTTAAATCCTCTGAAAAACAACAGAATTTGAGCAGTATGAGACGAGCGCACATTCGTCCAGGACCACTGAGTACAAAGCACATTCAGATGTCTTCTCTTGTAATGATTTCGTAAATTACAAGCAGTATCTACAACTCGACGCTACACTGTATTTGCTGAAAGAATAACTGCTTTACATTGTTCGGTTTTTGTCAGGAAAGACGTCTTCAGCTGTAATTAAAATGCCCATCTTTATGTAATCCCCATCAATGAATAGACTGCCTTTTTTGGCGATTTTATTGGCAATTCATAAACTTACTTTCCTCGACGGTCAAGAAAACTGCTTATCATGACTGGAAATGTCAATGGCACATACCGCAGCAGTGAAGGGCGACCACCTGGCGGCTGTACAACCGAACGTCTCCTATCGGCCGTCGTTCACCTCGGTGGAGCTAAACAGACGTCACGTGACCTCCCTAATCCGCTTGAGGCTGGGACACAGGTGTCACCCTGCCCATCTACACCGTCTGAAAACGGCCGCTTATGGACACACTTACAAAGACACAATGGCGGCGGCGGGTCTCAGCCACGTCATCTTGGCGTGTACCAAGCACTCGGCAGTCCAGGCGATCTCGTACAAGAAATTGTTTGCGAGCGGTTATCCCGTCCCTAGAAGTGTAACTCCTCTACTGCACCGGTTCGAGATTCATAGCTATTATTTGCTAGCGAGCTATTTAAAAGACGCCGGTGTCCAGCTTTGACCTACAAGTTCTGTGGATCTCATTCTCCCATGGAAGCAGCCCAGTTCAGAAACGAGAACCTCTGTTTGTGTTTTTATTTTCCAATAAGAAGTTATCTTTGAAAAACAACGCCATTGCACAGATTTGAAGTATAATTATAAGTTGTGCAAGGCATTCTCCTGTCGAATGGACCCATTTCGAACCCGGGGTTGCGCTTTTTGTTTTTTTTTTTTTTGTTTGTAACGAAACTTGTTTTTGAACTTCACACTCTTATTCTTCTATTGTGAAAACTACTGTAACGTATTACTATCTTTACGATATTTCTCATCGAGCCATACCCGTTATCTCGCATTTCTAGCTGCTTCTCTCACACAAACAGTGATAAAACTTCAGAAAATCATGGTCGCCACCAGCTCAAGCCCTTCCTAACCATTTAGAAAAAAAACGGAGCTGGAAAATTATTAGTTTAATTACATTAATAATGTAATTGCAAGTAGACGAATTTCTTTAAGTAACAAGATAAATAGCACTCCATGTCGTGCATGAAGCAACTTGATTAATTCAGGATTGGAAATCGGAGTAAGTGGGTAAGATCAACACCACAGAATTTATCTTTCACGTAGATTATTTATTGTATCTAAGTATTTGGATGCACGTCATAACTGCACAAAACTGGTGCCTGACTAGAAATATTTAAGTAATTATTACGTGAGAATGAAACAGAGCACAATCTAACTACAGCAAGAAGAAACACAGAAGACGGCGGTGGGAGACAATGGTTTATCATCTCCTTTGCATTCATACCATAAAACTATCTCAGTGAGACTCGCATTACGATTCTACGCATGCACTATTCTGGACAGAGGTTTAACCAATGCACGAGGTTGTGAGATAATTATTCAACATACTAACTGCGTCTGTTGCTTGCAAACGGCCGAACTAGAGTAGGTGGTTCACTCCGAATCAAACTTTTGTGCTGCTTTGAAGAAAGCGCACGAAAGAACAGATATTCTTGCAGAGATTATAGCTCATTAAACAAGCAAACTGTTAAAATAAAGCCTATTGCGGTGCCGTGGTGGACCAGAAGGGTCATTGATTACCAAACACGTGGCACAAAATCGACACACAAAGACAAAAGCAACTTCCACAAAATATAAGGTTAAAAATCATGCTCGCTTCGTCACAGTATTACAGTGAAGTACGGTCGAAGTGATCCTAGCCAGCTTTTCCTAATCAGATTTACCGTTTGAAGTTCTATTTCATCGTTGTTCAAAATGAACAAAGTAACTTCCACACTTTTGACTCAAACACGCAAAAATCTCCTATTTAAAGCAGTATAATTATGGCACATTCGGAAAAATAACTCACTTCACACGCTTCAGTTAAGTTGAAGTTCTTAAGTATTTCAACAGTTAAACGTAACTAAGTCCTAACTCAACCTGCTTCCTATCACCTGAAATCCCCCTTAAGAGCTACGATCCGTACTCACCAGGCGTTCACTGAAGAGTGCCGCTTTCTCTTTCGAGATCACCTAGCTCCCCCTGCAGGAGAAGCTACCAGAGGGGTAGCCCTCTGTCACCAATCTCACACATGAAAACAGCCTTCGACTAAGATGGGTAAACCTCTCTGTTCAGGTATTGGAAACCTAAGGTGGTCATCCTGCGCTCTCCTTCGAACGAGAAGCAACATCGTCTGCCCCCAGTAGACGATGAGACGATGACCAACTCAGCGTTTCCCACAAAACAAAACCGAAACCCCAGATTAAAACACATATATAATATTCAATAGGCCTTATTTGAGTGCTCAGTCTTTCTGGAAGAGCTCATGAACTGAACTAAAATCAGGTAGTAAAATGAATAAGTTGTACCGAATTCGACAAGCGTCTTATGAAACGACTTCAGAGGCGTTTCACTACATTAACTTTAAATTGGTACTATTGTCATTACTGCAGACTATCTGGTGTTCGTCTGTTAGTGTCTTCATTTTACATTAAGAACTTACGCTTGTTCGTCAATCTCTCGTTCTTGTTCTACGTGGAAATTGTAATTATGTTAACGTGGCACTTTTGTAACTACTGTTGGATGCAGGGTCTTTACTGGACCAAAAGGGGAAAAAAAGAAAAAAAAAACCACTTACTTCCATCTTGGCTCTTCATTTCTGAACGCGTTTGCTAGAACTGTTTAATTGAAAGTCCAAGTTTCGATGTTTCCAAATTTATGTCCACACACTTCATCCTTGAATTTATGAAACAATGCACCACGCTTTTTCATAGCGCTGTCGAATACTTAATTCCTTAGGGACAACAGTACCTTCGTTACAGGTAACAAACTGGTTTGTTGTCCCTCTCTATATCGAAATATTTGACAGCCCACGTTGTACTGGATATGAGCCGCGGGCAGAGCGCTGAACGTGTCATCTCAGTTCCTTCTGAACAAGTGAAGGCGATTTCGATGTGCTTTGAACGGTACAACGCTCCTTACGTTCTTACAAGGAAACCACTCAATCCAACATGTCGAAACACACCCTGGAATTTTTTGTGCAGGAAGAATACAACGAAAGAAATGCAGTGTCAAAATTTTAGTTCTTAAGACGCACTGCCAATGTTTGTAAAAAAATGTAAGCTGCTCGTTTTTGTCGCTCGAAGTATCGCTTACGACAGCGGTTTGTGCCCAGCGCGCATTCGGCCGTGACAGGAGCTCGTTACGCCACGTTATATCCGGAGTGACAGAGGCAGATTTGAAGTACACAAGAAATGTCATTAATATATTGAATAAGAGGCAGTTCGTAGCGACAGACAAACTTTTGCACACATATAATTCTTACAAAGGTGACAACCAGAGGAAAACAAATCAAGGCAGCATTTGATGTTACGAATTCTATCAATCGTGACTTTAATTTATCGAAATTAAATGTCTGTTACATGCACAACAGTTTATAACAATTGCTGTAGCACTGTTATTATGATACTTTTTGAATGACATATATTTCATCAACAGCTCCGCGTTTATTCCCGATAGTCCTCAGATTAAAGCGAAGTGCCATTTTAATGACGAAAACAAATATTTTCCTTACACCTCGCACACCTGACGGCAGAAAAATTAATGCTCTGAGGCAAGTCACAGTAGAACTAGATTTATTTAGACAGAATTCCGTGGAGTAAGAAATGGTTCTGTTCTTTGCTCTGCTATTGCGCTGCATACCCAACTTAGTTCCCGCAGTCCATAAAATGTGCCGATGCAAACTAATGATGAACATATGGCTGAAATTTAAGAATACTATTCCCCCGATAAAACCTCAGAGCACATGCAGCTGTCAAAATTATACTGACCGACGGTTTCCTTAAAAATATTTTCCACGGGCAAAAATTATTTTGTATCGAAAGTTACACTGGTTACTCTAGGTGGAATCTGACTTATATCAACAGTCTTTTCGTCTTTCTCCTGAAAGACAGAGCTATCTTTATATCCAGGCCAGGAACCTAACAAAATATATGACCTAATTACTGCAAGTGGTTAGAAAACATTTCCAATGAAATGTTAAAAATTATTCTTTCCTCTTTTTCCAGATTTTGATAGGTCGATTATAAGATGTTTGTCACTAAACCCAGTCCATTTTTATTTTTGGTCCTAATAGGCCTTTAGGTCCTGTAAGACGGATATGAAGCTTTGGAAACAGTAATCCAGTCACACTTAACCACTGCCATTGTTGTATACGAATGTTTCATATCGCTAATCGACTGCACAATAGACTCTATCTTTTTTGGCCTCGAAATGGTGAAATGCGGTTTTCTCGCATTCGTTTTACGAAACCTGACTGACTGCCGTTAGACATAGCAGACGTCGTGTGGGTAACAAGTTGCTTCTTCGCGTCACCTGCGAATTAATCGTATCTCCTCTACACTTTTGCTTGAATTAAACTTCGTTGCTTTGCGATTTTGTATACTGCATGATTTGTCGAATCTGCTAAATCACGTCGAAGAAGACTTGAAATCAGCAGTGTTCACCTCAACTGCGATTCGGAGGGTTCAGTCTCGTAGATCTCCCATCTGTAAAGGTGCATAGCCTCTCACGGGCAACTCTACATCGTTCGTCTCTCAAGAACTGTCTAAGGAACTGTTGTCCATGTTATTTATTCAAGTTTAGGGTATGTTGGTTATTAATTTGGGGGGTGGGAGGAGGGGGGGGGGGTAATGAGATTTTGCGGCCAACCTGTAGAGTAAATATGCGGATAATTTTTCTTTCACAGTGTTGAGAGTTTCACTTTGGCCAGTATTTATCACATCCTGTAAGTCTTTCTTCTACTTATATAGTTGACGTTCAGATTCTGCTTAACGTAAAGCGTTAAATACAGTGAATATCAATTCATTGTATTGTTAACAGTTACCTTACCCCGAAAGAAAATGCTAATTTTACGGATACTAAATGAGGTGCAAATTTGGTCACCAGTAACTACGGACAATTGCTTCAGAGAAACTATCGATGATATGTGAAATTCGCTTTACAAATAAGATCGCGCCATGTCGTTTTATCTGTTGTCTGATGCTCCGTCAACCAAGGATATGCGCCTTCCCTGTTGCATTTCCCTACAGCTTCGGTTGGGGGCGTACAGTTCTCCAACCGAGAATGAGATTTTCACTCTGCAGCGGAGTGTGCGCTGATATGAAACTTCCTCGCAGATTAAAACTATGTGCCGGACTGAGGCCCGAACTCGGGACCTTTGGCTTTCGCGGGCAAGTGCTCTACCACTTGCCCGCGAAAGGCAAAGGTCCCGAGTTAGAGTCTCGGTCTACCACACAGTTTTAATGGTTCAAATGGCTCTGAGCACTATGGGACTTAACATCTGAGGTCATCAGTCCCCTAGAACTTAGAACTACTTAAACCTAACTAACCTAACTAACCTAAGGACATCACACACATCCATGCCCGAGGCAGGATTCGAACCTGCGACCGTAGCAGTGCCGCGGTTCCGGACTGAAGTGCCTAGAACCGCACGGCCACCGCCACACAGTTTTAATCTATCAGGAAGTTTGAGTTCTGCAACCGTTTGGTGAGGTACAAATCCGGAAATTTTCGGCATATTTTTTAGAGAAATATTTTCTGTGTGAGTTAGCAGCTAAAATGTTCAGTTAATTGTTCGGGAAGAATCGGCGCTACTTTAGAACACTTTCGTTTATGAGCGAGCCGGATTAAATCGCTTCGCGTGCCGCACCAAATTCCTTCACAGGCAGGATGCGGGCCGCGGGTCGTGTTTCGGTCTGGTCTGAGAGCCATTGTGGACATCGAGGGCTTCCACTGGTCAAAGTACGAGGGGGGGGGGGGGGGGGGGAAGCCGGTGTGGGAGGAAAGCTAAGTTGTAGACGGGGCCGCTTTATACCAGAGCGGCGTGCCTCTGCCCGCGACGCCTGACCGGCTGGCTCGCTCGCTTGCCTGCCTGCCTCCCTGCTTTCCCCGGCTGTTGCGGACACAGCCGTTGCGTCACGGCCGGCCTCCTGAGGAATCCACCGCGCTGACGCGGCGAAACGCAGCGCTCCAGCTCCCGACGAGGCGACCGCTGCTTTATCAGGCGTCGCGGCATCAAACGCTGTCCACCAAGTACTGGGGTACGCCATGGACACAGCCGAAAGTAAGAGCCTGATAGCCGCTGTGTAACACAGTGACTTAGTCTAACACGTAACACAAGGGATGTCTGTCCAGACGGGACGACCACAAAGGAAGAGAGAGTAATGACATTAATCCTTCAATTGTGATCACAGAATCGATCTCCCAATAAAATTTCGAGTAAACTGACACCAGCCACAGACCGGTCGGTCAGTTACTGGACAAGTCGTCAATGTTAATAACCCAATCAATACTACTAAACAATTCAGTCTCTGTTGATCCACTGTGGACATGGGACAGCGGCTGGTCGAGTACTTAACAAAGAAATTCGTCAACAGTCGTGCAATTGAGATTTTTTTCTATTTTTTTTATTTTGACTATCAGTTTGGGTTGGCTCAAATGGTTCTGAGCAGTCTGGGACTCAACATCTGAGGTCATCAGTCCCCTAGAACTTAGAGTTAATAAACCTAACTAACTTAAGGACAACACATATGCATGCCCGAGGCAGTGTTCGAACGTGCAGTCGCGCGGTTCCGGGCTGAAGCGCCTGGAACCACTCGGCCACCACGGCCAGCATCAGTTTTGGCATTCCATTACTTCATCTTCAGGCCTCATATGCATCTTTCAAAATTAAACGATGTCAGCATACTTGGGCAATATGTTCCTGAATGTCGTGAATTCTAAACCGGTTCCCAAGACCTTCCTTCGATCGTTGCAATTAAGTCCTCGAAGAAGGCGCTTGGGATCCGGTTTAGAATTTATGACATTGGCCCGTGTACGCCAATATCGTTTATTTTTGAAAGATGCATATGGGGCCTGAAGGTGTCAGAATGGAATGCCGAAACCGATAGTCGAAGTAAAATGAAATGATATCTCAGTTTCACGACTGTTGGCGAACGTCATTGTTAAATACTAAGCAATTCTCTGGTGAATAAGTTGGTAGTGTTTTTTCTTTTGCAGGTTGGTATTCCGGTTGCTATGGGTTCATTTATTGTCTCTCTTTCTGTTGCGTCCACCGTTGCTATTTGAGTTAGCGTTTGCCATTTTGTGGCAGTCAGTGGAGCTGCGCACTGTAGAAAATTGAGTGGCAAGTGCAGAAATCGGAACGTTTCCGACGTATTCTTCTGTTTGAGTACAATGACAGCAGCGGAGGCAGTCAGAAACATCTGCATTCCGAGACCGGAGCCGCGACTTCTCACTCGAGTAGCTCCTCAGTTTGCCAACAGCGCTCGGCAGACCGGACGGTCACCCATCCTAGCGCTAGCCCAGCCCGACAGAGCTTGACTTCGGTGATCTGACGGGGACCCGTGTTACCACGGCGGCAAGGCCGTTGGCAGCCTTGAAGTGCCATCCTACAAAAAAACGGTGCTGCAGAAATTGAGGAATTATTTCTTTCGTATTGAAAATAATAAATAAATAACAGAAATTTCGAAGTTATTACGGCATAAATTTAAACTTCTTTGCTTTCTCTTGATTTATACTCTCTTAATAACAATACAAAACGATGTAAAAAATATTTTTCTGAACAATAAATAAAATAACGAAAAGATTAGGATCCGGAGTTCATCCGCCGTCGAGACACGTCCTAGGCGACTTACAGAGTCAAGCCTGCACACCACGCGGTCCTACCGTTCAGGCGCCATGTCGAGAGAGTTTAACCGAGTGGTGCAGACCACCAGTAGGGCCGACGAAAGACCATCCCAGTTGGTCAGAGTAGCAATTAATGATCTCGTTGGTCGCTAGTTGAGAGAGTGAAATCATCTGGGACTACGTTGGAAACTGATAATTACGATCGCATGCAGGACATCGTCGGCTGAGAGCCAGCGGTAAGGTGAGCTGCCACGTCCTACTGCCATGGGCCATCGTTAGGCAGCGCCTCTCTCGCTCGCCCTCAATTACACGATTTATTTATTCATTCCGCACGTGTCCTCTAATTAGTTACGCGTGTAGTTTTTACATTATTGACCGAGTGTTGCCTACCGTTCCACTGATAGCTTTCCGATATGGGGATACTTTGCCTCCTACTTCAGAGCCTGCTTTTCCCTGTTCGACCTGTCAGTTTCATCGCTAATACGTTTGGGTAGGTTTCTCAAAATACACATATTTCACTGACGGTAGAAAATTTGTACCAAGGCCAATAATCGAAACCGGGTTTCCAGCTCACTGCGCAAGTGGACAAACCGCTAACTGTGCAGCTGTGCAAAGCCGTGTCGCCGAGGTGGCGTGGCAACCAGCGCATCTGCCCTGAGAGCAGGAGAGCCGAATTGAATCCCGGCCTTGGTACCAATTTTCATTCGTCTCTTCAGTCTTCATATACAGGGTGCTCCATTGATAGTGACCGGGCCAAATATCTCACGACATAAGCATCAAACGAAAAAGCTACAAACAACGAAACTCGTCTAGCTTGAAGGGGGAAACCAGATGGCGCTATGGTTGGCCCGCTAGATGGCGCTGCCATAGATCAAACGGATATCAACTGCGTTTTTAAAAATAGGAACCATCATTTTTTATTACATATTCGTGTAGTACGTAAAGAAATATGAATGTTTTAGTTGGACTACTTTTTTCGTTTTGTGATAGTTGGCGCTGCAATAGTCACAAACGTATAAGTACGTGGTATCACGTAACATTCCGCCAGTGCGGACGGTATTTGCTTCGTGATGCATTACCCGTGTAAAATGGACCATTTAACAATTGCGGAAAAGGTCGATATCGTGTTGATGTATGGCTATTGTGATCAAAATGCCCAACGGGCGTGTGCTATCTATGCTGCTCGGTATCCTGGACATCATCCAAGTGTCCGGACCGTTCGCCTGATAGTTACGTTATTAAAGGAAACAGGAAGTGTTCAGCCACATGTGAAGCGTCAACCACGACCTGCAACAAATGATGATGCCCAAGTAGGTGTTTTAGCTGCTGTCACGGCTAATCCGCACAACAGTAGCAGACAAATTGCGCGAGAATCGGGAATCTCAAAAACGTCGGTGTTGAAAATGATACATCAATATTGTTTGCACCCGTACCATATTTCTATGCACCAGGAATTGCATGGCGACGACTTTGAACGTCGTGTACAGTTCTGCCAGTGGGCACAAGAGAAATTACGCGATGATGACAGATTTTTTGCACGCGTTCTATTTAGGGACGAAGCGTCATTCACGAACAGTCGTAACGTAAACCGGCATAATATGCACTACTGGGCAACGGAAAATCCACGATGGCTGCGACAAGTGGAACATCAGCGACCTTGTCGGATTAATGTATGGTGCGGCATTATGGGAGGAAGGATAATTGGCCGCCATTTTATCGATGGCATTCTAAATGGTGCTATTTACGCTGATTTCGTACGTAATGTTCTCCCGATGTTACTACAAGATGTTTCACTGCACGACAGAATGGCGATGTACTTCCAACATGATGGATGTCCGGCACATAGCTCGCGTGCGGTTGAAGCGGTATTGAATAGCATATTTCATGACAGGTGGATTGGTCGTCGAAGCACCATCCCATGGCCCCCACGTTCACCGGATCTGACGTCCCCGGATTTCTTTCTGTGGGGAAAGTTGAAGGATATTTGTAATTGTTATCCACCGACAACGCCTGACAACATGCGTCAGTGCATTGTCAATGCGTGTGCGGACATAACGTAAGGCGAACTACTCACTGTTGAGAGGAATGTCGTTACACGTTGGTGTTGAGGTTGACGGACATCATTTTGAGCATTTATTGCATTAATGTGGTATTTACAGGTAATCACGCTGTAACAGCATGCGTTCTCAGAAATGATACGTTCTCAAAGGAACATGTATCACACTGGAAGAACCGAAATAAAATGTTCAAACGTACCTACGTTCTGTATTCTAATTTGAAAAACCTACCTGTTACCAACTGTTCGTCTAAAATTGGGAGCCATATGTTTGTGACTATTACTGCGCCATCCGTCACAAAGCGAAAAAAGTTGTCCAACTAAAACATTCATATTTCTTTACGCACTACACGAATATGTAATAAAAAAATGGCGGTTCCTATTTAATAAACGCAGTTGATATCCGTTTGACCTATGGCAACGCCATCTAGCCGGCCAACCATAGCGTCATCTGGTTTTCCCCTTCAAGCTAGACAAGTTTCGTTCTTTGTAGTTTCTTCGTTTGATGTTTATTTCGTGAGATATTTGGCCCGGTCAATGGACCATCCTGTATACACTAATGTCCAACATTAAAGCAACGAATGAAACTATTGCAAGGTTGCATTTATTTTGCCACAAGCCAGTATAAATAAGTGATGGTGAAGCAGGAAAACTGTAAAGAATACAGAATGCAAAGAACTGCAGTAAACATAACGGTAGATAAAAGTTTTCTGCTTTTTTTTTAACATAGCTGGTTTACACACACGTTCCGACAGCTGGTTAATGTGTTCAGTATGCGTTGTCATCACCTCTGCCAGCAATACTTGCCTGGCAACGATGGGGCATGCTGTGAATGACGTCATCAATCTCCTGTTGAGGCAGTAACTCCCAGTCTTCCTACAGAACTGCTCGCCAGTCTTGGATGGTCGTTGGTGGATGCTGAGCCGATGCAACCCACGTTCCTAGTGCATCCCAGACATCCTCTTTCAGATTCAAATCAGGAAAGCAAGCTGGTAACGCCATGCATGCAAAATCTACCATTTCCAAGGAAACACCAACCACCTCTGCTCTATGAGATCGAACATTATCGTCTATCAACACAACATCTAGGCCCACAGGACCTCACAACCACCGCGCGTGAGATCCCAAGATCTCGTCACGATACCTGGTGGCAGTTACACCTTGCAGACTCAGTCATACAATTTCATGAAGATGTATCTCAGTGGTCAACATAATTCCTGCCCCCACCATTAGGGATCCTCCACAGTACAGGTGTCTTTCCACAGTGTTTGAGTCCCGACATTGTTTCCCACGTGCCCTTCAGATGCGAATCCGTCGACAATCACTCTCCGGACCAAATCTGGACTCTGTGAAAAGAATATTGGCTTACCATTCAGCAGTCCAGGTGGCAGGGCTGATGACGCCACTGTAGACGTCCCCTCCTGTAACTACACGCCAGACGTAAACGGTCTTCCACAATAAAGGCCACTCTGCCGTAATCTTATGCACACCGTCTGCCTCGCCACAACATGTCCAGTTGATGCTGCGAGGTCAGATCACAGCTGCTGCGCAGTACTAAGGCGGTACCGTCGTGCACTTATAGCCAAATGACGGTCCTCTCTCTCTCATCTCACACGTGGTCAGCCCCGACCTGGTCTCCGGAATACAATTTTGGTCTCTATACACTGTCGCCTTAGCTGAGAAACAACATAACGATTCACATTAAGCCATCGGGCCACAACGGTATGCGACTCTCCTGCTTTTATACTTTCTATGGCCCTCCACCCCAGAGTGTCTGGTACGCGTCTTCTCTGTGCCATACTGCACCGCCTGTTACTGTGTACACAGCGACTGTGGATGTGGGGCTACCTGGCAGACACTACCCCCATTTGGTAGGTGCCCTGACGACGTCATTGGTGTGGTTGTCCGTTGAACGGCATTCCATCTTCCGTGCACAACACGATCGTATAGACGTCTGTTGACAGTTTATATAATTATGTGGTGAGTGAGACACGGGACGTGGAAAATGACGATTTGTTGCTTTCTTTTTGGACAGTAGTATATATGACAAACGTTTCAGGTTTGAACCATAAATTTTATGGAGTCTGTAGTCGATTTTTATTTGAATCTGTGGTACACCCTTCTGTCGTAACTGTATCCACTACGATTATGAAGATAAGGTCGAATGACGCCTGTAGTGATAGATGAACTCGATGCTCAGGGACGAGAGTAGCACAGTACCTGCTCGATTCAAAGTGAAACATCTGGGAACGCGGATCAACTTTCCCCACAGTTCTCAGTGACACACCATTATATTTTTCTGTAATCTACATATGGTCGGTTGAGACATCTAACAGCTTCCCTGTTAAGTCGTACAACTTCCAAAAGTGAAGTGGAGGAAAAGCTTGGAGCATGCCACCGACCAGTCTACTAATTCGAGACGTGAGTCAACGTATGTTAGTAAACCTAAGAACTGAAAAAAAATTGTTCAAATGGCTCTGACCACTATGGGACTTAACTTTTAAGGTCATCAGTCCCCTAGAACTTAGAACTACTTAAACCTAACTAACCTAAGGACATCACACACATCCATGCCCGAGGCAGGATTCGAACCTGCGACCGTCTCGCGGTTCCAGACTGCAGCGCCTAGATCCGCACGGCCACTTCGGCCGGCTACATATGTTACGACCCGTGGCTCTACTCTTCATTCGATCCCTGCGAAACCCTACATTTCAGCAGGATAATGCACGATCGCATGTTGCAGGTCCTGTACGGGCCTTTCTAGATACAGAAAATGCTCCACTGCTGCTCTGGCCAGCACATTCTCCAGATCTCTCACCAATTGGAAACGTCTGGTCAATGGTGGCCGAGCAACTGGCTCGTCACAATACGTCAGTCACTACTCTTGATGAACTGTAGTATCGTGTCGAAGCTGCCTGGGTTGCTGCAACTGTACACGTCATCGAAGCTCTGTTAATGCTCAGGCGTATCAAGGCCGTTATTACGGCCAGAGGTGGTAGTTCTGGCTATTGATTTCTCACGATCTATGCGTGAAAATGTAATCACATGTCAGTTGTAGTATAATATATGTGACCAATGAATACACGTTTATCATCTGCATTTCTTCTTGGAGTAGCAATTTTAATGGCCAGTAGCGTGAAATTTGGTATGAAGTAAAGTTTCATAGTACAAGCAAAAGAAAAAGTCAGAAAATTGTGAAAGAATAATTACATCATACGAAAAAAATTTTTGTTTTGTCACTTCTTGTCTGTCTCTCAGTCTTCAGACTCTGTTTTTTAATGATCGCGATACGATATTGAGTCGAAATTTATATACCGTGCGAAGGCGGTGCAAAATATATGAAAATCTAAGTCAACGGAATCAAAAGATACGGCTATTTATGTCACAAATTCTGTCACTCGCAAACTCACTCTGGAAAATCTACGGGGTGTTACAAAAAGGTACGGCCAAACTTTCAGGAAACATTTCTCAAACACAAAGAAAGAAAATATATTATGTGGACATGTGTCCGGCAACGCTTACATTCCATGTCAGAGCTCATTTTATTACTTCCCTTCAAATCACATTAATCACTGAATGGGAACACACAGCAACAGAACGTACCAGCCTGACTTCAAACACTTTGTTACAGGAAATGTTTAAAATGTCCTCCGTTAGCGAAGATACACGCATCCACCCTCCGTCGCATGGAATCCCTGATGCGCTCATGCAGCCCTGGAGAATGGGGTATTGTATCACAGCCGTCCACAATACGAGCACGAAGAGTCTCTACATTTGGTACCGGGGTTGCGCAGACAAGAGCTTTCAAATGCCCCCATAAATGAAAGTCAAGAGGGTTGAGGTCAGGAGAGCGTGGAGGCCACGGAATTGGTCTGCCTCTACCAATTCATCGGTCACCGAATCTGTTGTTGAGAAGCGTACGAACACTTCGACTGAAATGTGCAGGAGCTTTATCGCGCATGAACCACATGTGGTGTCGTACTTGTAATGGCACATGTTCTAGCAGCACAGGTAGAGTATCCCGTGTGAAATCATGATAACGTGTTCCATTGAGCGTAGGTGGAAGAAACTAAAATGAGCTGTAACATGGAAATTAAGCGTTTACGGACACATGTCCACGTAACATCTTTTCTTTATTTGTGTGTGAGGAATGTTTTCTGGAAGTTTGGTCGTACCTTTTTGTAACATCCTGCATAACATACTTCCAGTTGACCTAGAATCGTGTTACTCTGTGATGGAGGTGACAGCTCGTTAGGTCCAGCCGGTGTGTTCATAGAGTAAATATCTCTGGAGTGAGCATTCACATGCGCAGAACAAATTTTCTGTTGTCAACACACATTGCCGGCCTGGTCACGTGTTCTCGGGACGTCGTGTGTTTGTCCGTATAGCGCCCTGATTATTTCGAATGTCACTACATCCCTAGTACAGACGGATTATTTTCGTAGGTGTCGTCGATTAACTGTATATGTTGTGTAGACATTTTAACAGTATCCATTTGATACCAGGAAGAAACCAGCTACGTAACGTTTAACGGTAAGTGATATTACACTCTGCTTGTTTACGATGGGTGTCACAGTTCAGATGCACTAGAATTTTGGTAGTTTTCGGTATCATACAGCACTTTCGAGTATTACAAAGCCTGGCGTACATTTTTGCAGTGATAGTCTTGCAAAACGACTTCACAGTACGCTAGTACTTTTGCAAGTGTCCGGAAAACATTGAATTTGCCACATATTAGCGATTATATACATGCTAATTCGCCCTTTTTTTATGCTATTCCGCGGTGGTCTCGCGGTTCTAACCGCGCAGTCCGGAACCGTGCGACTGCTACGGTCGCAGGTTCGAATTCTGCCTCGGGCAAGGATGTGTGTGATGTCCTTAGGTTAGTTAGGTTTAAGTAGTTCTAAGTTCTAGGGGACTGATGACCACAGCAGTTGAGTCCCATAGTGCTCAGAGCCATTTTTTGAACCATTTTTTTCTGCTATTTCTGCATATTTATTTTCTCGTTTTAGCGACCTAAAGCACAATTTTTCTTACTGGTGACACTTTGAAGTATTTATTTAACGCGTTTTACGTACTTGCTCCCAGTTTATTAAATAAATAGTAGACTGAGTAATCTATATACATAATCGACAAGTCACTGATAAATTCATGGAGGATAGTATTTGTTGAAACAACTAACGATTCCCTTTCCTGTTCCACTAGCAAATTTACGAGAGGAAGCGATTGTTTGTAAGCTTTTGTACGAGCCGTAATATCTATTATATAGTCATAAAATCGTAGAAAAATAGGTCTACAGACTCAAGCCTTAATTATAATGCGTCTCGAAATTTTTAAACATATACAGTGTCTATTACTAATATGATAACTATAGAGGTACATGGTATGCACCCATGAAAAGTTACTATCCATCCTTTCACATATTTTTCTTTGCATCAGTAGCAACAACAGTGATTCACCCTCGCTATTACACTATCAACAAACGGTGAAACACAACAAAAACTCTTGATATTATAAACTTCAAACGCTGCAGGAAGCACAGACGCACAGCGAAGTCCCGAAACACGTGAAAACCCTGGTTTAATGTTGACAACATGCGCAGAACGCAATGCTCACTCCAGAGATATTTACTCTATGGGTGTGTTGTATGCCGCGTGGGAGGCGGGCAGCAGGTATTGCCTCACAGAACGAGCCGACCGGTGCAAGGTGGGAGGGAGGGAGGGAGGGAGGAAAACCGCTTTGTGCCGGCCTTGGCAGAGGCGCTCGTGTGCCTACACGTCACAGCCGCCTGCTGTCCACCTACCCGGTCTCCTGACTCTGGACATTCTGCAGTTACTTTAAGTTGTGTATCAGCAGAGGCGCTTCCAAAAGTGCAGCCTGCAGCATGTCTCAGAAGTATCGTTTACGAAAGTACACCGTGTCGCTGGAGTTAGTGATACTTGCACCGAGTGACACTTGTATGGAGAGGGAATGTGTTGACATCTTCTCGGAGACGAGGACACTGCAGGTAATGGACTGGGTGTTCCAGAAGTAGGATACGCCGGACTGTCCGCCGATACCTGTGACGTATTCCGGAGAAGGACAAACCCCATTTCCTGCCCTAAGTTCCTTGTTCCCGCACCAATTCTTAGTGAGCGCGGCTTTCTCCCAGAATTCAGTGCTGCAGTTGACCTCTGACTGGTTAGCAGTGTTCCGTGTTTTAGTGCTGAGATAGTGGAGTTCCCCGAGGTCACCAAAAGGCAGCTTTTACTGATTTACAATGGGGTCAGCATATAACGGACTTCACAAATAATCAGAAGTGATTTACTGCCGTTGTCTAAACTTTAAAAAGAACATATGCAAAGGAAGACTACCCAGAGAAAAATAACAAAGTTCTAGGGGAAAGTAGCCATATACAGGGTGTTACAAAAAGCTACGGCCAAACTTTCAGGAAACAGTCCTCACACACAAAGAAAGAAAAGATGTCATGTAGACATGTGTCTGGAAACGCTTAAGTTCCATGTTAGAGATCATTTTAGTTTCGTCAGTATGTACTGTACTTCCTCGATTCACCGCCAATTGGCCCAATTGAAGGAAGGTAATGTTGACTTCGGCGCTTGTGTTGACATGCGACTAATTGCTGTACAGTACCAGCATCAAGCACATCAGTACGTAGCATCAACAGGTTAGTGTTCATCACGAACGTGGTTTTGCAGTCAGTGCAAGGTTTACAAATGCGGAGTTGGCAGATGCCCATTTGATGTATGGATTAGCACGGGGCAATTGCCGTGGTGCGGTACGTTTGTATCGAAACAGATTTCCAGAACGAAGGTGTCCGACAGGAAGACGTTCGAAGCAATTGATCGGCGTCTTAGGGAGCACGGAACATTCCAGCCTATGACTCGCGACTGGGGAAGACCTAGAACGGCGAAGACACCTGCAATGGACGAGGCAATTCTTCGTGCAGTTGACGATAACTCTAATGTCAGCGTCAGAGAAATTGCTGCAGTACAAGGTAACGTTGACCACGTCACTGTATGGAGAGTGCTACGGGAGAACCAGTTGTTTCCGTACCATGTACAGCGTGTGCAGGCACTATCAACAGCTAATTGGCCTCCACGGGTACACTTCTGCGAATGGTTCATCCCACAATGTGTCAATCCTCACTTCAGTGAAAATGTTCTCTTTACGGATGAGGCTTCATTCCAATGTGATAAAACTGTAAATTTTCACAATCAACATGTGTGGGCTGACGAGAATCCGCACGCAATTGTGCAATCACGTCATCAACACAGATTTTCTGTGAATGTGTTGGGCAGGCATTGTTGGTGATGTCTCGATTGGGCCCCGTGTTCTTCCACCTACGCTCAATGGAGCACGAAATGATGATTTCATACGGGATACTCTACCTGTGCTACTAGAACATGTGCATTTGCAAGTACGACACAACATGTGGGTCATGCACGATGGAGCTCCTGCACATTTCAGTCAAAGTGTTCGTACGCTTCTCAACAACAGATTCGGTGACCGATGGATTGGTAGAGACGGACCAATTCCATGGCCTCCACGCTCTCCTGACCTCAACTCTCTTGACTTTCATTTATGGGGGCATTTGAAAGCTCTTGTCTACGCAACCCCGGTACCAAATGTAGAGACTTATCGTGCTCGTCTTGTGGACGGCTGTGATACAATACGCCATTCTCCAGGGCTGCATCAGCGCATCAGAGATTCCATGCGACGGAGAGTGGATGCATGTATCCTCGCTAACGGAGGACATTCTGAACATTTCCTGTAACAAAGTGTTTGAAGTCACGCTGGTACTTTCTGTTGGTGTGTGTTTCCATTCCATGATTACTGTGATTTGAAGAGAAGTAATACAATGAGCTCTAACATGGAATGCAAGCGTTTCCGGGCACATGTCCACATAACATACTTTGTGTGTGAGGAATATTTTCTGAAAGTTTGTCCGTACCTTCTTGTAACACCCTGTATACATTGATTCTTACAGAGATGACAACAACCAGCCACTTTCTGCACTGCTATTTATTTATTTAAACAGCGCCGTTACCGTTTTAGAGCTGAAAGGTTCATCTTCAGATGGCTAGTTCACGTTTTATACTAGCTTTCACTCTTTGTTTTCCTAAATAATGACATTTCCTTGGGATGGTGGTGTCCTGCAGCCTAAACAAGATGCGTGAGAATTTCTTTTAGCTGTAACTGTGGCTCACAACGATTTTAAATGATGTAAACAACTTACTCTAGTGAAGATGTTTTGGTTACTTGCGTTGAAAAATCCGCGCTAACACGTTCCAGTGCGCACTGGTTGTGATCATGCCGCACTGGAGCGTAATGACGCAGGCTTATCAACGTAAGTAACCCAACACCTTCACAAGAGTTAGTTGTTTACATCATTTAAAATCGTTGTGGGCCACAGTTACAGCTAAAAAGACATTGTCTCACATCTTGTTTTGGCTTGTTTACTTCCTTTGAAGTCGTTGAGAGCCACAGTTACAGTTAAAGAGACATTGTCTCACATCTTGTTTCGCTTGTAGGACACCACCATCCAAGGAAATGTCATCATTTGGGAATACAAAGAGTGAAAGCTAGTATAAAACGTGAACTAGCCATCTGAAGATGAACCTTTCAGCTTTAAACCGGTAACGGCGCTACGTAAATAAATAAATAAATAAATAGCGGTGCAGAAAGTGGCTGGTTGCTGTTGTCTTCCCTGTGCACAGAATGTCAGTTTTCGACAAAACAGCAGGAAGGCAGCCATGTTTGTTTTCCAAATGAAGCAGCAAATGGAGTGCGAAAACATTTTGTCGCCGCACAGAAGCGGGCAAAAGAAACAGACGCTACAGCTTCATGAGTTTACGTTGAAGAAGTAGGGCAGCTCTTCAATCGAGGCTGCGACCTAGTAACATCGTTACCGACTCACAGAAGTACAAAACAATCGTTACATCGCATTAGGCCGAAATGTATGGGAACTACACAAGATCATATCGCTTCCAGAGGGATGTTCTTCCAAGAGAGTAATTTACTGATGAACAATGGAAGCAATTTTTTTTTTTTACTTTCAAATGATAACAGGGGACTGGTAGACGGAATACTGGTGTTTACGAGTGTTTATCAAACTCTGAATCATTCTTTGTAGATGGAATGTTCAAGAGTCCGAGCAAGCAGTTTGGACAGTTGTTTATACTCCATAACGACTTAATAATTATTGGGAGGAAACAAACACCATTGCAGCTGTTTAGGCTTTGCTGCCAAATGAAAAGCGTGAAACGTATGAACGTTTGTTAAATCTGTTAATGTAACGTGCCTGGACAGAGCCCTGCATCTCTGTTGATGGATTTCTGTATTGCAGTCGGCCAAGCAGCTATAAGTTTGTTTCCTGGTGTTGAACTACTGACTGCAGTTATTTTATCCGGTGTTTGCGAAAACAACTTCAGTGCTGTGACCTCGTTCCAGACTGGAAAGAAAACGAGGAAACACGCTCACTGTTACGTAAGAATGTGTTATGCACTAGTACATTTTTCCCTAGAAATGTTGGACGATGGTTCGCTGTGTGTTTAGGTGAGCACGCCTGAAAAGCAAAGGCTCCTGGACTCGTATGACTAGCTAGTGAACCAGTGGCTCTATAACGAACACGTGCCAAGAAAGACTTGGAACCGCAGTGGAAGGCGCCATCGCAGTAATAACGTCTCAGAGCGATGAAACACAGAATAAATGCATGAATATCAAAAGTTCAAATGGTTCTGAGCACTATGAGACTTAAATTCTGAAGTCAGCAGTCCCCTATAACTTAGAACTACTTAAACCTAACTAACCTAAGGACATCACACATATCTGTGCCCGAGGCAGGATTCGAACCTGCGACCGTAGCGGTCGCGCGGTTCCAGACTGTAGCGCCTAGAACCGCTCGGACACCGAGGCCGGCATCAAAATTTCGTCCGAATGCTTATACATGAGTGAGAAATATTCGAGATCATTCACATTTCCACGGCCACCAGGTTGACTGACTAACTGTAAACTTTGTTGGAAAAAGGAAAAAGTCAGCAATGGTGACTGACGAAACGATTGTAAAATGTTTAAAGAAACTCCAAACTGATGGGAACTTGATATCATTTTTGACTTGAGTGGCCCACGCACAGGAATTATAATGACGAAGAGAACGTCAGAATCACTGAAAATTTTGCAAAAATTGAATAATAGTTTAATATAATCATTGGCAATATTGTAAATACTATAAAAAAATTTAATGGGCGACGAAAAGAGAGTACCTTCTCGGAGTGTTCCCTTCAAACGACACAAAGTCAGCAAAATGTCTCCTGAAATTTCTGAAATATTCCCAAATGAAGACTGACAAGACTATCTCAAAGGCCAAGCGTTTCCTAGGGAATAATCGTATCCCTTACCGTTTTGGCTGTATGTATCTTTACTACAAACACATATGTCGCTGAAAGTGCGAGCTCCTGAAAAAGCTGCAGGGTATGGTAAATAAAATTCTGTCTTTCGAAATGTCTCATGTTGTGCTTCATTAATCGTCACAGCGAACGCTACTTTTACTGGACATTGTTTTCTTTTCATTTCGGCGCAGTGCACAACGCTTGCTCAGAGAAAGCAAACAACTCCAACCGCTGTTGTGCATAATAGTAGAACTACAGGGTGTCGCACGAAATGTGTATGAGTATAAACTTTATTGTCAATACAATCTGAAAGCAACATATACTACAATGAAGAGCCGTCCATGGAGATTTGTTCTAACTCAGCGCATGCTCAATATGTCCACCATTTCGTTTCCTAACTTCCTTCAAACGAACACTGAAGTTATTGATTGCCCTACAGCAAATGTCTTCTGTAATTTCACTGCAAGCTTGAGGAATAAGTCTTCTGAGTTCCATTAAAACACGTGGACGTTTCGGGAATTTTTTTTCCTTTAGGTACCCCCAAAGAAAAAAGCCACATGGATTGAAGTCTGGACTATTGGGGGACCAATTTTGTCCGTCATTGAAGCGACCTGGAAACCTGAGTGAAATGATTCGCATGTCGAAATGCTTGCGCAGAAACTCCAAAACAGTGTTTGTAGTATGTGGCCTTGCTCCATCTTGCATGAACCACTGCGTGTTGAAGGACAACGCAGTAGCAAAAAGCTGTGGAATGAAGCTATTGGGAAGCAAGCTCAAATAACGCCTACTGTTCACAGTTTCTTCAAAGAAAAAGGGTCCAATAAGTCCTTGACTGGAAATTGCTGCCCATGCTGTAATCCTCGGAGCGTAATGTTGTCGTTCATGAAGCACTTGTGGGTTTTCAGTGGCCCAAAAGCGTACATTTTGGTTGTTAACCACACCGTCTAAATGAAAATGTGCCTCGTCTGAAAACCAAACCTTGTTGAGAGTTTCTACCCTAACCTCCGCCCACTGAGCAATGAGTAGTCTCTGCTGCTTGTGTTCTTCAGTGAGCTTCTGTGCACAGGTCATCTTGTATGGGTACATATGGAGGTCACTTTTAAGAATGCGTTTAACGGAGCGTTTGGATATCCCCAGTTGCACTGCTGCCTTTCCACACGATTTCCCGGGACTTCTCTGTACTGAAACTCGTACCGCTTCAGTATTCTCCGGCGAACAATCAGGCTTAGGCCGAGGTCGCTTCGCTTCCAATACTGATCCTTTCTGTACAAATTTATCGTACAACCTGTGGATGGTCGCAGGAGGTCCGGGGGATCAGGGGCAACGTGTCCCTGTTTTATGACCTTCCAATCAGGTTGAGACAGAACTTGTCCTTGGTAAACGCGTTCTTTTAGATATCACCAGGCCCAAAAATCACATGGTCTTCTTGCAAGGGACCCATCGCGTGTTAAGCTGTTGTCGAAAACGCCTCTGAGTCACAACAAGGCTTTTCGTTTCATGAAAATGTAACAATTGCCGATCGTTGCTGTGACGTCAGTCTTCCATTGTTAAGTCATTGCTGCTTACTCGTCTCCTAGCAGCCGTCATTTCGTAACTCATTTGTTTTTCCAAGCTCTGCTGTTATTGCTGTAGTGGGATATCTATGTGCGTCGTAAATTGTGAAAGAAACAATTGGTGACACATTTCGTGCGCCACCCTGTAGACTGTTCATAGATGGTCCTTTCTAAGTTCTTTATATCAATGGGTATGACCGGAATCGTGTGACAGTTTGTGTTTGCGTGAAGAATCTAAACAACTGCAACAGCTGTCGTTCATATAAGTTACACTGACTGGCAACCTTCTGCGTTGTCTTTATATAAATATTTTCAAAATGAAATTTTATATAAATATTTTCAAAATATTTATATAAAAACAACGTAGAAGGTGCCATCGATTGCCAATCTTTTCAAAATGCCAATAGTTTCAAAATGAACCTTTGATTGTGGCACCATACACAATCATTAACCCGGCTCCAGGGAGGTAGGGCCCCCTTCCCTCTGCCTCCACTGGGGTAACTCCTGCTCCTGTCTGGCGCGTTCACGTCACGGGGGGGGGGGGGGGGGGGTATCCTATACGTCAGTAGGCGTGAGTGATAGGATGGCCGACATCAGGCAGGGACCCAATCCAGTGGGGTATAACACGGAACCAATGCCCAGGGTTACGGGTGAAAACCTTAATGGCAGCGACGGCGGAGAAGGGAGACTTCGGAACGGCGTAGCTGGCAGATGAGGCAACCCTCCTTTCTGGCGATTAAATGAGAAGGGAACCACTGCCTTGTGGCGGAGGAGAAACTCCAAAGGTTAAGGGAGACAACCCCAACAGAAAATCCTTTCCTAGCAAGCCAGTAGGAAAGTATTCATATGTTGTTGTTGTTGTTGTCTTCAGTCCTGAAACTGGTTTGATGCAGCTCTCCATGCTACTTTATCCTGTGCAAGCTTCTTCATCTCCCAGTACCTTCTGCAACCTACATCCTTCTGTATCTGCTTAGTGTATTCATCTCTTGGTCTCCCTCTACGAATTTTACCCTCCACACTGCCCTCCAATACTAAATTGGTGATCCCTTGATGCCTCAAAACATGTCCTACTAACCGATCCCTTCTTCTAGTCAAGTTGTGCCACAAACTTCTCTTCTCCCCAATCCTATTCGATACGTCCTCATTAGTTACGTGATCTATCCACCTTATCTTCAGCATTCTTCTGTAGCACCACATTTCGAAAGCTTCTATTCTCTTTTTGTCCAAACTAGTTATCGTCCACGTTTCACTTCCATATATTGCTTTCAAAACACAAACGAGCCTCGGAACGAACCACTCAGGATATGACCCCACTGCTTCTTCAAGTACTGGTGCGAATGATGGGAGGCCTGATATATTCATCAGTACAAGAAGATGAAAGCAACTGGACTAAAAATAACCTAAATATTGACACCCTTAATACATTAACCCTCAATGAAAAAATGGAAGAAATGACAGATGTACTAACAGAGTGAAAGCTAGATGTACTGGGATTAAGGGAAGAGATGCGAAGAATTTGAGCGGAGGAGGAAACTGTACTGGAGTGGGAGTAACAGGTTTGGAAGAAATGGTGTGGCAGTGATGGTGAATAAAAATGTAAAAAGCTGTATTGATAGTGTGAGATATTATCAGACAGGATCATAATCTTAAACCTGGGAATTGTAGAATTAGAACACCATTGGGGAACTCTGAATACTTCGAAATAAGACATGGACTTAAGCAAGGAAGTGTTCTACCTCCTGCACTTTTTAATGTTGTGATGGAGGGAACGAATAGGGAAGTTAAAGATACAGTAAAATAAAAAGACAAAAAGATGATTTTTGTAGATGATATGGGGTGATAAAGAGATAGGTTTACAGTTACAATTTGATGCGTGGAAGGAAGTAATGAAAATGTATTTAAAAATAAATAAAGATAAGAGTGATGTAATGGTATTTGGAGGAGAGAAAAGGATAAAGAAAATATTACCTTGAATGGAGAACCCCTCAAAATGGTAGAAAGTTTCACTTATTTAGGGAGTTAAATATCTAGGAATGGAAGAATAACTAACGAAATTAATATGAGGTTACAGAAGGGAGGCAATTTCTACCAAACAATAAAACACCTGATTTGGAATAAAGAAGTCTCAGGAAAAGCAAAACTCCTTATCTATAAGAATTATTATTTCCCTATTGTCATTTATGGAGGAGAAACATGGACAATAACAGAAAGGGACTGGAACAGACTGCGAACAGGAGAAATGAAGTTTCTCAGAGCAGTTAAGGAAGAAACAAAAATTAACAGAGTAAGGAATGTAGATATCAGAAAGGACCTTAAACAAGAAAGTATGAGAGAAGAAATAAAGATAAGAGATTAAGATGGTATGGGCATGTTAAGAGGATGCATGTGCAGAAGCTCTCCAAAATTATGGAAGAACTAAAGATGGCTGGGAAAAGACCTAGAGGGCGCCCAAGAACACTGTGGAAAATGGGAGTGAGAATATCTGTGGAAAGGAGAGATGTGACCTGGCAGCAAGTGGAGGAAAAAAGTGGTGGGAGGACCGAGCCAAATGGAGACGACTCATCAGCACCCAGACCTGGCAGTAGCTGGAGCGGGGTCCGGATGTAGATTGATTTTTCAAAACGAAGTTTTCAACTAAAACAATAACTTTAAAGTAATTTTCGTCATTATTAGTGACCGGAATCTTGAAAATGATGTCTGAGTCATTAATTTTGGTTAAGTTGTCGTGTCTTCGCGAATGGACGCAACCGGAGCTGGCCCGCTGATATATTTTCCCAGTGGCGCCATTGGCGGCGCTGTGGAGCTTGCCTCAGCCACGAGCGCCGTCCAATCAGCGACCTCCGCTCCGCTGCCAAAGAGGTGGACTTCCGCGTTGCGATAAGCGGCAGTTAGTTACTTAGTTACTTAGCTACATTGATCAATGTCACGGTAACCATTTTGATGTCGCACGTGTCAAGTGCATAAGAAATGCACACGTGAATGAAGCTTTCTTTTTTTTCTTAAAATTTGTGCTACGTACCCCATGCTCTTAAATGGCACAAAATACATACATTATACCTATAGATTTATTTATTGCTATTCGAAAATTTATCTTTGGTATAGAAGGAGTTGTCAAGGAGATACGATTTCAGTTTATTTTTAAAACTGCCACAAGCAGCGATGACGGTTCAGATTCGGCGTTGGCGTACTACAGAGTTACACGGCTTAAGTCGTAGCTAGAATGCGTAGCGGAGATCAGCCTGCGAGACGTAGTCTACAAGTCTACTAAATAAGCAGCGAAAATCAGGCCACTATTTTGATCTGTATGTAGCACGCCTCATAAAATGACTATATATATAGAGAGAGAGAGAGAGAGAGAGAGATTGATTTTTGATTGAGGTTTCTACCTGAAGTCGTAACTGGTACCTGAATTTTGGTTGCTGCCTCCTTGAAGGATCAGCTTCTGCACCAGTTGGTGACGTATTATAATTTGGAGGAAGTTCTCGTTCTTTAAGGTTTAAAGCACGACTCTGTTAGTTACTTGCCCGTATTGCGGATATCTTTGAGCCCAAGTTTTCGTTGCCTTTCACACCTAAGGGACCACTGTTGTAAGTAAATAAGATCAAACAGCAATCTGCTTTTTGTGAGAAAGACTATAGAGAATGCATTACTTTTCCTGTATTTTAGTGAACTTTGTACACTTACAATTCTGTCGATTGATAGACAATGAAGTTCACCTCCTTTTCCAAAAACAAGCTATTTCTATCCTTCACTTCCAGAAAATTTGTGTACATAAATGTTTGGCAACTTTTACACATACTGTACTCGGTTTTATCACTAAAACATCAATTTTCATTAACTGTAACAATACGTTCTGAGCGTCGGCCTACCAACACGCCCTCTTTCCACAAGATACAGATAAACAGTCCTTTTTGAGTCCATTCTCAAAGATTCACAACTACTATCGATGCGGGGATTGCGCGCTAAAGAGTTTCTTGCTGTCCAGCTGCGCTTCACTTCAAGTACTTTTTGAATCACATTTACATTCACGGTATTTACACACATTACTGAGGTTCTAAGAATAAAATCAGACACAAATTAGTTACAAATAAGCAGTGAGGCACACGTAACATTATAGCCTCCTTCGTGAAGATGTGTACTACCTCTGCAATGAAACTGAAAGGTACAAGTAACAGCACAAAACAGGCCCATTACCTTTCGCTTGCTTTCAATAAATGTTGGTTGAATAGCCACATATGATGCTGCTTAGCAGTCGTGACCTTCGTGAGTTCTCGTCCTTTGACGTATAAACGTTGCACTTTGGCCGTCATACCGTAGAGCTCCCGCAAGTTGCGCGCTGTGGCTTGTTGGTTCACCGATACTATGAATACAAACATGGCGCCCACTCCAGTGTGCAGTAGGCGGGTGCGAGCGTTTCTCAAAGTTGTACTTTCAGAACGTCATGACTGCGTACTGTCAAAATAGAGGCCCAATTTTCGCGCGGCGCTGATTTCTGAGGCTGATATCTTGTACGTGTACCTACCTGCTAGGAGCAATAGTCGATGACTGACGGTATAGGAAGGGCCTTCTGGCAATTTGAAGGCTAGCTCGAGTTGGTGATGCTTCCTTGTAAGTATTTCATTAATAGTTCTGTACATAATCGTGGACTCGCATTTGCCAAAAGAAAGAAAAAAAACAGCATTTTCTACCACGGACTGAAAATATATAATAAATAGAAAATCTAGGCGTGAGGCATTCAAGCCTTTGAATAGCAAAAAAACTGAAAATCCGTACAACACCTAACTAACTGTAAGAAAAGTAACATCTACATTAATCCGAGAAACTAAAGGAAACTACGAAAATGCCGGACTTTTAGAAATCGAAAAACACTTCCAAAATAACAATACAAGAAACTTCTATAAAACATTCAAAACAAAACTAAACAATTACAAACCTCAAACTCTTTGCTTCAAAAATGAAAATGCCAGTTTGGCTCTTAACAATCAAGAACTTGTATTGTACATGCTAATTATTTTGAAAAACTATTGAACTGTCCACAACCAGCGAATAAATTCCAACCACAGCAAACTAATAACAATCAGCCTAACTCTACAGAACCTGACGAAATCGAAATAACTAAACAAATTAAGAAACTTAAAAGCAATCAATCATCCGGCGGAGACGGTAAAATTGCAGAAATACTAAGATCAGCTGGCCCTGATGCATCCATTGCACAAAGAAGGGGATAGGACCGATGTTAATAATTACCGAGGAATCTGTCTTCTCCCGGTCACATACAAAATTCACTCACAATGTTTACTTTATCGTGTGCAGGAACAATTAGAACCTTGAACTTATGAATACCAAGCAGGCTTTAGACCAAACACATCCTGTCCAGAACAAATTCTTAATTTAAAACTAATACTTCGGCACCGAAGGGTTTGTAATAACAAATATGTACGTGCATGTGTGGATATTAAAAACTCCTAAAACTCAGTTGGTCGTGAATCTCTCTTCCAAATTTAAAAGGAACAAGAGCTAGAAATGAAACTCTAACAATGATTCAGGAAACGTTAACCGACAATAGCTCTAAAATTAAATTCATGGGAGGAATGTCTGAACTAAGTATTTGACATAAAGATTGGTGTTACACAGGGAGATGGAATCTCCCCATTACGGTTTAACTGCGTTTGGGAAATGGTAAATAAGAATGGCGAGTGCAAAACTCTAGTCAAGATTTACATCAATCAATGAAGTTAGGGAGAACTAATATTAAAGTAGATTGCCTCACATTTGAAGGTGATCTGGCAGTTTTTACTAGGGGTATTACCAGAGCTCAAAAATAAACTGAAATTTTTAAAGAAGTTGCGGGTAAAGTAGGACTGCAAATATCATTCGAAAAATCGGAATATGTAACTTGCAACGAAGAAGCACCAAAGGTTTTGAACACGAAATATGGAAAACGAGAAAGGTTTCTCAACTTAAATACTTGGGGTGAAACCATACAAGAAAACCGTCTGGAAAAAGCTGCCAAAAAAGGGAACTGCATTCAGATTAACACAAAATATTTATAATAAAAAATCACTTTCTAAATTCATTCAACTTAGGCATTACAGAGCCACAATCAAACATGAATGTCTTTATGGAGCAGGAAATTTAATTTTAAATAGATATAGGAATACTGAAGAAATTCAAAAGAAGGAAAGAAAGACTATTAGAAAATATGCGTAAAAATTACTGATGGAGAAACTTACAGGGTGAGAAGTAATAAGAAAATGGAAGACTACACAGACATACATGCTGACATGAGAAAACGAAGACTTTACTGTTATCGGTACATTAAAAGAACGGCACCCACTAGGTTGACAAAACTAACAGCAGAATTCTACGAAAACAGAAGTGAGGCCAAAACTGAGCCAATTACATGAATCACTGCAATTGAGGAGGATCTTAAAGTAGCCAGTATAACTCAGACAGATGTTACAGATAGCAAAACATCCAGACAAAATATGTATGTCTCCAAAATTAGTCAGAGAGAAATTAGAAAATGGACTGGAATACAGTGGTTTGACGAAAGAAAGAGACTTCATTGTGAAAGGATGAAACAAAATTTGGACACGAAGCAAGGTCAACCATCAAAGCGACATTGATTGATTGTACCTCACGTGGTCCTAATGGGTCCATACGTGAAAACTACTACTACTACTACTACTACTAATAATAATAATAATAATAAATAACTGCCCAAACTGATAAAAAAGATCACTAAAATACACCTATTTAATGAGGCAGCTAAAACATACCTCATAAACAATACATATTAGAGGAAGATTAGTTATAGGACTCACAAAAGAGATTAATAACGAAAAGGGACAATTAGGACACCCTGTCACATTACGGCATACAATCACAATGAAGTGCTTTTAAGATACTGATTATAAAAATCTATCGTGGTTGAGAACGGGCGAAGTCATCACATGAGCATACTGAATGATTGCGGAAATTGTTGGTTGATAAACATTCACACCTGCTCGGAGCAATAGTAGATGATTGACAGTGCAGGAAGGGCCTTCTGACATTCAATTACTGCTCGAAGCGGCCTACGCGAAGAGAATTAACCAATTTGAGTAGCAATTAGCGCAGAATTTCCGGCGTGCATCGAAAAGCAATGCACAGCGGATTACATCTTGTTCAGCGACAAAACCGGACCCCCATGGGTGTGTTTCAGAATTGTCGGACTAAACAACCTTCAACTGCTAAATCGCCCTTCTAAAAACTGAATTTATCAGTAGTATTCCCGTCGATGCGCAAGTAAAAGAAAAAAATGGAGTTTCCATAATACTGAAAGTAATACCAGCACCATGACGTGGTTTGAAATAAATCAAAAGAAAGACGTGGGATTCGTTGTGTTAATCGAAAACTTCATTGTAATACAGCACATTTTTCAGGGACAGTTGGGGTGATTCAGTGGTTTGCTTTGTAGCGTAATACAGTTTACACGTGTTTGCTTTTAGACTACCATCGGTAAATCAACTCCTGAATAGTCTAACTTGTCGCCACTACCAATCTTTTTCACTACGTTTAGTACACACGCTCTCTCTCTCTCTCTCTCTCTCTCTCTCTCTCTCTCTCTCTCTCTCCCACACTCTGTTTTTTTTTATAGTTTGACATTCTGCTATCTCCATTACTACTGCTACCAATTCCTTCCTTGCTCACCCCTTGGTTTTCTTCGTCAGCATTTTCCTTTAGTAAAATGTTTCGTCTCTACATAAATGTGAAAAATTTGGTTATTATGTTTTGAATACTTGTGTCGTTCGCTAACTTCCTTGAAAACATCTTCGTTGGTTTCTCTTTTTGTCATGCTGGTCCTCGCCTGCCTTCTCCGAAACAGCGTTCCCATCGCCCTTAGGCGCTTTCTGTCTGCCTGTCTCCAGCTGTGTCTGACTTTGCAAGCCATACAGGGACTCACTCCAAGTAAAAGTCTTAAGATAACAATTTTTTTCTCTTTTATAGTAAACGTTTCGTTCGCGAATGGTTATCTTCCTTCACAGAACACAACATTTTCTGTTCCAATACTTTCTCTTATTTCCGTCCAACATCTGTCGATTTCTATAATTAGGATGCCTAAATAACAGGACTTATCACATTTTCCTATATTATACCTTTCAAATTTGACAGTAGCTGTTATCAGCATAGGAGACGGGGGGGGGGGGGGGGGAGGGGGCACTTGACTGATTTGGGATAGGAGGCAAGACAGCGAGGTCATCGGTCCCAATCGGATTAGGGAAGGAAGTAGGCCGTGCCCTTTCAAAGGAACCATCCCGGCACTTGCCTGAAGATCTGGGGAAATCACGGAAAACCTAAATCAGGACAGCCGGAAGCGGGTTTGCACCGTCGTCCTCCCGAATGCGAGTCCAGTGTGCTAACCATTGCGCCACCTCACTCGGTGAGTAACTGTTGTTTCCAGCACAAGTCGCTCAAGCGAATATAATCATCACGAAAAAGGGAGTTTCCTCTGGGAGTTTCATCCACGTCTGCAGACCGCGCTTTTACACTTACACTGCCCACCGGTTGCTCTGGCAAGTGGAACTCGACAAGAGAGATTCAGTTCAGTGACTTGTCGAAAGCTGTTATGAGCACAGGGGATAAGGGGCGCCTCTTCGAATAACTCGACGCTACTTACCAGGCTGTGGTTCATGAGGAGAATCTTGAGGAAATGTAAATCAGCCACAGAATTAATAATTACAAATTGACAGAGCTACAAAGTAATTTAAAAGATCCGTAAACACATTCGTGCAGAAGGACCAAACTTACCTAATTATCGTCTCTGTCCCGTCTTGTAAATACACAGAAAATTATCACACAAATTTTACCCCTTATTAATGAATAACTTACTCGCTAAACAAAGTATCAGACTTCAATCTAATCGTCCCACAATGGTGGCCACCTGTTTAGATGACACACGAGAAGTGCAGCGATGACCTACAAAGTCTTGTAATTTTCGCTTATAACTTTCGAATTAATTTTTATGAACCAGTCCTCCCTACATCATAATTTTAGGCTCATATCGCTGAATTCAATCTGATGCAAAATTATTGAACATGTTTTACGCTCAGACATTAAGACGCTTTTGGAGAACGGAACTCAGGGAGCCTTAGACAAAGGCGGCCAGGTAGATGGATGCCGTGTGCCGTGATTTCCGGAAGGCGTGTGACACAGTTCCTCACTGTAGTCCAGAGCGAAGGAAGTTTGAGTTTACCGTGTATCAGACCCAACTGGAGGCTGGAGTCAGGTCTTTCTTACTGGCAGAACTCAACACGTGGCTCTTAACGGAATCAAACTGACAGATACAATGGAAATTTCAGTAGTGCCCAAGGAAGTGCGATAGGAGTGTTAGTTACTGTTTGCGGTCAATACAGGGCGCTTATACACTACTGGCCATTAAAATTGTTACACCACGAAGATGACATGCTACAGACGCGAAATTTAACCGACAGGAAGAAGATGCTGTGATATGCAAATGATTAGCTTTTCACAGCATTCACACTAGGTTGGCGCCGGTGGCGACACCTACAACGTGCTGACATGACGAAAGTTTACAACCGATTTCTCATACACAAACAGCAGTTGACCGCCGTTGCCTGGTGAAACGTTGTTGTGATGCCTCGTGTAAGGAGGAGAAATGCATACCATCACGTTTCCGACTTTGATAAAGGTCGGATTGTAGCCTATAGCGAGCGCGGGTAATCGTATCGCGACATTGCTGCTCGCGTTGGTTGAGATCCAATGACTGTTAGCAGAATATGGAATCGGTGGGTTCAGGAGGGTAATACGGAAACCCGTGCTGGATCTTCACGGCCTCGTATTACTAGCAGTCGAGATGACAGGCATCTTACACGCATAGCTGTAACGGATCGTGCAGACACGTTTCGATGCCTGAGTCAACACATGGGGACGTTTGCAAGGCAACAACCATCTGCACCAACAGTTCGACGAATTTGCAGCAGCATGGATTATCAGCTCGGAGATCATAGCTGCGGTTACCCTTGACGCTGCATCACAGGCAGGAGCGCCTGCGATGGTGTACTCAACGACAAACCTGGGTGCACGAATGGCAAAACGTCATTTTTGCGGATGAATCCAGGTTCCGTTTACACCATCATGATGGTCGCTTCAGAGTTTGGCAACATCGCGATGAACGCACATAGGAAGCGTGTATTTGTCATCGCCATACTGGCGTATCACCCGGCGTGATGGTATGTGGTGCCATTGGTTACACGTCTCGGCCACCTCTTGTTCGCATTGGCGGCACTTTGAATAGTGGACGTTACATTTCAGATGTGTTATGACCAGTGGCTGTACCTTTCATTCGATCCCTGCGAAACCGTGCATTTCAGCAGGACAATGCACGACCGCCCTTTCTGGATACAGAAAATGTTCGACTGCTGCCCTGGCCAGCACATTCTCCATATCTCTTACCAACTGAAAACGTCTGGTCAATGGTGGCCGAGCAACTGGCTCGTCACAATACGCCAGTCACTACTCTTGATGCACTGTGGTATCGTGTGGAAGCTGCACCTGTTCACGCCATCCAAGCTCTGTTTGACTCAATGCCCAGGCGTATCAAGGCCGTTATTACGGCCAGAGGTGGTTGTTGTTGGTACTGATTTCTCAGGATGTGTGCATCCAAATGGGTGAAAATGTAATCAAATGTCAGTCCTAGTATATTTGTCAAAATATATTTGTCCAATGAATACACGTTCATCATCTGCATTTCTTCTTGGTGTAGGAATTTTAATGGCCAGTAGTGTAATTAAAGTGTTGCAACTCACAGACGAACAGCATGGGATGTGGTTGTCGTATGGCTCGAAGCTTCTTAGACATGCTAATGCGTTAACGCGAAATTGATATACGCTAGAAAAAAAATTACCAATTTTGGCCACCAGGTACGAATCCAGTGATGTGAGTGTGAGCAGGACGTATAGAAATGTTTCCATATGTAGTGAATTAGGGATGGTACGTCGGTGGAAGAAAAAAGTGAGACAAGTGAGAGAGGAATAATGCTGATTTTATTATCAACCGCCGTTTACACTGTTTGTTCAGTATGAGCACCGTAGACGCCAACGAAATGCTACATCCGTAAAAAGTCGTGATCAACAGTTGCGCCGCAGCAGGTCCGGTGGATTAGGGGCAACGTGTCCCTGTATTCTGGCCTTACGATCAGGTTGAGACAGTAAGTGTCCTTGGTAAACGCGTTCTTTTAGATGTCACCAGACCCAAAAATCACATGGATTCAGATCAGGTGATCTTACACGCCACGCATCTGGAGATAACACGTTCGTCGAAAGTTGCGTTGCCGGCCGGGGTGCCCGTGCCGTTCTAGACGCTACAGTCTGCAACCGCATGACCGCTACGATCGCAGGTTCGAATCCTGCCTCGGGCATGGATGTGTGTGATGTCCTCAGGTTAGTTAGGTTTAAGTAGTTCTAAGTTATAGGGGACTGATGACCTCAGAAGTTAAGGTCCACAGATCTCAGAGCCTTTTGAAACATTTTTGTAAGTTGCATTGAGCCGATCTTTCACTGAGCGAGCGACATGAGGCGTTGCCCAATCTTGCACGAAAACCGTACTTTCCACATAGATGTGCTCCGCAAAAGCAAGAACCACATGCTGTGCTGTACGGCGTGGTGTCTGTGTCGTGTAGAATTCACTGTGCACCTGATATGTCCTCTGGGTGTATTCTCTCCAAAAAAGAGAACGGACTCACAGTAAAGGTGCTTGTCAATCCATACCACGCAGTCACAGTGGAATGTCTCTTCGTACACTGCACGCGGCTTAACAGTATAAAAAAATTCGACAGCCCTGTATATTAACTGCGTCCTGTAGTGTAAAATGTGCCTCGTCGGTACACAGAATATTGCCCGGCCATGTGTCATCAACTTAATTCTACATCTGCGAGAATACTCTGCTATTCACAATAAAGTGCCTGGCACAAGGTTCAATGAACCACCTTGAACCTGTCTGTCTACCGCTCCATTCTCGAACGGCACGCGGGAAAAACGAGCACTTAAATTTTTCTGTGCGGTCCCTGATTTCTCTTACTTTATCTTGATGAACATTTCTCCCTATGTAGGTGAGTGCCAACAGGATCTTTTAGCAATCGGAGGAGAAAACTGGTGATTAAAATTTCATGAGAAGATCCCGTAGCAACGAAAAACGCCTTTGTTTTAATGATTGCCACTCCAATTCACATATCATGTCTGTGGCATTATGTCCAATTTCGCTGTAATACAAAACGAGCTGCCCTTCTTTGTACTTTTTTGATGTCATACGTTAGTCCCACCTGATGCGGATCCCACACCGCACAGCAGTACTCCAGAATAGGGCAGACAAGCGTGATGTAAGCAGTCTCTTTAGTAGACCTGTTGCACCTCGTAAGTATTCTGCCAATGAATCGCAGTCTTTGGATTGGTCTACCCACAATATTATCTCTGTGATCGGTCCAATTCAGGTTATTTGTAATGGTAATCAATAAGTATGTAGTTAAATTTAGAGCCTTCAGATTTGTGTGACTTATCGCGTAATCGAAATTTAGCTGATTTCTTTCAGTACTCATGGGAATAACTTCACACTTTTCTTTATTTAGGGTCAATTTCCACTTTTCGCGCCATACAGGTATCTTATCTACACGATTTCGCAAGTCGTTTTGATCGTCTGGTGACTTGACAAAACGGTAAAAGACAGCATCATCTGCAAGCAATCTAAGACAGCTACTTAGATTGTCTCCTATGTCGTAAATACAGATCAGGAACAATAGAGGGGCCTATATCACTTCCTTGGGGAACGCCGGATATTACTTCTGTTTTACTCGATGACTTTCCGTCTATTACTGCGAACTGTGACCTTCCTGACAGGAAATCACGAATCCAGTCGCACAACTTAGGCGATACTCCGTAGGCACGCAGTTTGGTTAGAAGACGCTTGTGAGGAACAATGTCGAAAGCCTTCTGGAAATCTAAAAATATGGAATCAATATGACATCCCCTGTCGATAGCACTCATTACTTCATGAGTACAAAGAACTGGTTGTGTTGCACAAGAACGGTGTTTTCTGAACCCGTGCTGACTATGTGTCAATAAATTGTTTTCTTCGAGGTAATTCATAATGTTAGAATACAGTATTATGTTCCAAAGCCCTACTGCAAATCGACGTTAGTGACATGGGCCTGTAATTCAGCGGATTACTCCTAGTTCCATTTTTGGGTATTGGTGTGACTTGGGCAATTTTCCAGTCTTTAGGTACGGATCTTTCTGTGAGCGAGTGGTTGTGTATAATTGCTAAATATGGAGCTATTTCATCAGCATACTCTGAGAGGAACCTGACTGGTATACAATCTGGACCGGAGGCCTTGTCTTTATTAAGTGATGTAAGCTGCTTTGTTACACCGAGGATATCTACTTCTATGTTTCTCATTTTGGCAGTTGTTCTTGATTGGAATTCAGGAATATCTACTTCGTCTTCTGTGGTGAACTTAGATCCGAGTCATAAACCGAAGAGCAAACACGGAACGTAGCTGCGGATCATAAGATTTCAGTTGCTGCACCGTCTGGATCTTGTACTGGTAGCAGTGTAAAATAGACCACAGAGTCTTCTGCTCTTTTCAACATGGCGAGGACCATCCCCACCACATTGGGCGAACACTGACGTCAGTGTCAGGTAGAGCAACCTCGTCAGTAACTTCCACCGGGATTAGACTTCTTCCTCTTCCAGTTGTCATTCCAGGCCCACCCTATTTTCGGATATCATCGCCATCGTCATCATCATCATCATCATCATCGTCTTCATCATATTTAATGACATCGGACTCTTCCTCAGACTTTTCAGCCGGCGATATTATCGCAATGCAGTACTGCAATTGCTGCCGTTCACTTTAAACAGTTTCATTAATAGCGCACCGTTCCTGTTGTCTATAGCCGTACTGCTCACTCACGCCGTTAATCATAAAATGACAGCCTGGGTGTGATGACGTCATACAAACATTGTACGGCGCCAGATTTGCGCCTGGTGGCCAAAACTGGATGTAATTTTTTTCCAGCAAGGCATTAGCTTATCTACCAAATTTCGCTGCCATACGATAATTACAGCCCACACTGGACCTCTGTTGAGTAGCAGCACTTTAATTATAACCACCCAGTATTCAGTAAATGATGTCACGTGTAATGTGGATGGCTACGGGAAGGTTGCAGCGACAGAGGACAGCGGGAATATTTGCGGAGCATCGATGACTGACGCAGGGACCGTCATTTCACGCTACTGGTAGTTAAATAACACACACACCCAAACACACAACATAAAAAGGCGAACAGATCCTGCACTGTTGGATTAAGCTATTGTCAAAAAGTCACTGCAAACAGTAACAACCCCGGAACACCTACAAATATCCGTCCGGGAAAAGATACAGCGGAATGACCTCATAAAGAAAACTGCATGAAAAACGTATGCCAGCATGAGATCGATTGCGTCATCTTAAGGAAATGCCATTCATCTACGGAAGAGCAGGCATACGTTCACTTATTCGCCCGGTTCTACAATATTTTTCATCAAATCTAGCCTTCTTGCCAAGTGGGATGAAATGAAATGAAATGTCGTGTGGCTAGGGCCTCCCGTCGGATGGACCGTTCGCCTGGTGAGGGTCTTTCGAGTTGACGCCTTTCGGCGACTTGCGCGTCGATGGGGATGAAATGATGATGATTGTCCAGGACAACACAACACCCAGTCCCTGAGCGGAGAAAATCTCCGACCCAGCCGGGAATCGAACCCGGGCCCTTAGGATTGACATTCTGTCACGCTGACCACTCAGCTACCGGGGGCGGACCAAGTGGGATTAATAGACGACACGTGTATAACTGAAGCGCTGAAACCGTCACCCAAACTACATTTGCAGGTTGCCTGTCTCACGGATCCAGGGGCACCTAAACTATAATTTTCAGTATTTCATAGGCTTTCGACGAAATTTCATGCTTAAAAAGCTGAAATGAGCTACTCATCAAGCGGCATAATCTTACGTTAATGGTTTAACAGCAGAAAAAGTGTTGCAGTTAGAAACGGTGTACCTCTCTTGATGCGGCATAACGAAAAGTGGCAAACTACCCAGACTGCACTGAGGTGGCAAAAGGCATGGAATACTTCCTAATATCTTGTCGGACCCCCCTCTGTCCAGCGTAGTGCGGCAACTGCATACAGCATGGAGTCCATACGTCGCTGGAACTCCCCTCCAGGAGTACTGAGCTATGTTGCCTCTATGGCCGTCCACAATCGCGAATGTGTTGCCGGTGCAGAATGTTGCGCACAAACTGACCTCTCGATTATGTCCCATATGTGTTCAGTGAGAATCAGTCGGTCGATCTGGCAGGCCGCATCATAAGCTCCAAACGTCCACATTGTTCTCCAAAACAATCGCCGAAAACTGTGCCCGGTGACATGGCGTATTGTCATCCACAACAATTCCACTGTTGTTTGGGAACATGAAGTCCATGAATGGCTGCAAATGGTATCCAGGTAGACGAACATAACCATTCCCATTCAGTGATCGTACAGATGGTTCAGAGGATCCAGTCCATCCGACGTGAACACAGCTAATTCCATTATGGAGCTATCAACAGCTTCTAAAGTGCCTTGTTGACAACCTGGTTTCATTGCGTCGGCGGGTTTGCGCCACACTCGAAGCCTACCATCAGCTCTTCTGAGTCATTAGTCTTCTAACTGGTTTCATGGGCCCGCCAAGAATTCTCTCCTGTGCCAACCTCTTCATCTAAGAGTAGCATACGAAACCCAAGCCTCCAGTTATGTGCTGGATGCACTCCAGTCTCTCTCTTCACCTACAGCCCTCTTAGTAACATGGAAGTCATTCCCTGATATTTTTACAGATGTCCTATCATCCTGTCCCTCCTCCTTGTCTGTGTTTCCGATACAATCCTTTCATCACAGATTCAAAAATGGTTCAAATGGCTCTGAACATTAAGCGACTCAACATCTGAGGTCTTCAGTCCCCTAGAACTTAGACTACTTAAACCTACCTAACCTAAGGCTATCACACACATCCATGCCCGAGGCAATATTCGAACCTGCGACAGTAGCGGTGGCGCGGTTCCAGACTGTAGCGCCTAGAACCGCTCGGCCACTCCGGCTGGCTTCTCAGATTCCCCAGCGAACCTCTTCATTCTTTATCTTACCCGTCCACCTAATTGGGAGACTACATACAACACTGAATTCATAAAATAACACACGGAGAACGTTGAAACATATGCAAGAGGAAATTAACCACAACCAACCGATTCAATTTTCACCCAAAGAAGTTACGTTCGTAGCGCAATCCTGTCCGTCATGTAATTACCACACACTGGTATACTGAATTCATACTAACTCTCTGTGAAATCTTCCCGAAAAGAATAGCTGAGAGCTACTTTGATAATTACACCACATGCTTCACGTGAACAACTTGGTTTACAGAAAGAGTGTAACTCCACAATAATTTTTATAATTAAAATAAATTACATCGAAACGCAATTTACAAAAGAAAAACCTCGAACTGGTTACTATCGTCTTACTATTAATCTGATGGGTCAAACAACTGTATAAGCAAGTGATACTGGTCTCACAAAGTACATCCCACGTAGGTTGAACATAAAGAAGACGCGACGTTATAATCTCACGCACATTCGCAATTAAGATTGATGATCTTAGAGTTACTGATCAACACGTGGTTGCACTTTACTCACAAAGCAGTGACAAAGCAACTACTGGAAGATATTCTGAAGTTCACACTCGAAATACACTGCGTTGCAATTTAAGATAACATTAGATATTTTATTCTAATACCTGAAATAAAGGTGATTAAATTTTCAGTTGGGCTGAACTTAAGAAATCCATTGTCCTAGGGGCTTAGCAGAGACGCGCTTAACTGGAGATCTTAACACTTCAGACGCTCGCTGCGGACACACTCTCGTGGGCCCCTACCAAGGGTGCTTCCACAGATACAAACGGAAGTGGCCAGAGGGGCAGCTTCCTATACCAACATGACAAGGGACGGACAGGACCATACTAAGGATAGAAAGCTCTTTGCTTCTAGAAAGCTTAGCTACCTGTTCCGACGTTGGTCCTACTGTTCTCTAGCACACAGGCTTGTCTGCTACCATCAAGCATGCAAGTAGAAATACATCTGCTCATTCATCCTCTCACACAGACGGGAAGGGGGATGACAGTATCTTATCATATACAGTATATAAAAGAAAGCGGATGTAGGTTCCGTATGAGACTGTGTGACATGAATTGCATATAAACTGTGTTTTAAAGTGTAGTAGTGTGACAGATCGTTCTTGCGTATGTGTAAAAGCAACACGTTCCACTGCTCAGTCTCCTCCCCGATAGTCAGAAACACCACAGTAAATTTAGAAGAGGAATTTATGCCATAAATGACAACAGATTTCAGAAATTAACATGAAAGGAATCCAACAGATAGCTTTCAAATGCTGTACATAAATGTCGTGTGACTAGGGCCTCCCGTTGGATAAACCGTTCGCCGGGTGCAAGTCTTTCTATTGGACTTGCGCGTCGATGGGGATGAAACGATGATGATTAGGACAACACAACACCCAGTCCCCGAGCGGAGAACATCTTCGAGCCAGCCGGGAATCGAAACCGGGCCCTTAGGATTGACATTCTGTCGCGCTGACTGCTCAGCTACCGACGGAGGACGTACAATGTTGTGATCTAAACGTACATTCTCAGAAATTTCTTCCTCAGATTAATAACTATGTTTGATACTTGTAGACTTCTCTTGGCCAGGAATGGCCTTTTTGCCAGTGCCAGTCTGCTTTTCATGTCCTCCTTGCTCCGTACGTCACATTTGATTTTGCTTCCTAGATGGCAGATTTCCTTAAGTTCATCTATTTCGTGACCATCGATCCTGATATTAAGTTTCTCGCAGTTCCCATCTCTGCTACTTCTCATTGCTTTCCTCTTTCTTCGATTTGCTCTCAATCCATAATCTGCACTCAGCAGACTGTTCATTAAATTAAGCAGTTCCAGTAATTCTTCTTTACTTTACAAAGGATAGCAATGTCATCACCGGAACTTGTCATTAATATCCTTTCACCCTGAATTTTGATATCACTCTTCAACCTTTCTTTTATTTCCATCATTAATTCTCGGGTGTGTAGTTGAACAGTAGGGGCGAGAGACTACATCCCTGACTTATCCCCTTAATTCGAACACTTCGGTGTCCGTCCTCCACTCTTATTATTCCTCGTTGGCTCTTCTACAAGTTTTATAATACGCGTCTCTCCCTATAACTTATCACCATTTTCCTCAGAATTTCTAACATCTTGCAAAATTTTACGTGGTCGAACGCTGTTTCTAGGTCGACAAATCCCATGTATATGTCTCGATTTTTCTTCAGTACAAAAATGGCTCTGAGCACTATCGGACTTAACATCTGAGGTCATCAGTCTCCTAGAACTTAGAACTACTCAAACCTACGGACATCATACACATCCATGTCCGTGGCAGGATTCGAATCTGCGACCGTAGCGGTCGTCCGGTTTCAGACTGAAGCGCCTAGAACCGCTTGGTCACACCGGCCGGCCTTTTCTTCAGTCTTGCTTTCATTATCAACCGCGACATCGGAACTGCCCCTCTGGTGCCTCTACCTTTCCTAAAGCCAAACGGGTCGTCATCTAACACATCCTCATTCTTCTTTTCCATTCTTCTGTGTATTATTCTTGTCAGCAACTTTGGAAGCATGAGCTGTTAAGATGATTGTGCGACAATTCTCGCACTTGTTAGCTCTTGCTGTCTTCGCAATTGTGTGGATGATATTTTTTCGAAAATCAGATGGTATATCACCTGCCTCGCACATTCTACACACCAACGTAATTGGTCGTTGTGTTATCACTTCCCCCAATGATATTAGAAATTCTGAGGAATGTTATGCTATGTGATCATAAGTCTTCAAAGCTCTTTTGAATTCTAATACTGGTTCCGCCTGTCTCTTCTGTATCTACTCCTGTCTCTTTGTCTATCACCTCAGACAAATCTGTTCCCTCACAGAGGCCTTCAGTGTACTCTTTCCAACTACTTGCTCTCTCCTGTGGATTTGATACTGGAATTCCCTTTGCACCCGTAATGTTGCCACCCTTGCTTTTAATTTCACCGAAGGTTGTTTTCAGTTTTCTATATGTCGAGCCAGTCTTTCCGACAATCAGTTCTTTTTTGATTTCTTCATATTTTTCAGGGAACCATTTCGTCTTAGCTTCCCTGCATTTCCTGTTTATTTCATTCCTCAGCGGCTTCTATTTCTGTATTTCCTAATTTCCCTGACCCTTTTTTACTTCCGTCTTTCAGTAATCCACTAAAGTATCTCTTCTGCTACCCACGGTTTCTTCGTAGTTACCTTTGTGAGTGCCCTTTTTAGAGATACCCATTCCTCTTCAAATGAAGTGTCTGCAGAGCAATTCATGATCGCGGTATCTATAGCCTTAGAGAATCCAAGCGTATCTCGTCATTCCTTAGCACTTCCGTAACCCACTTCTTTGCGTGTTGATTTTTACTGGTTAGTCTCTTAAGCTTCATACTACTCTTCATCGCTACTAAATTCTGATCTGAGGCTATATCTGTTCCTGGGTACTCCTCACAATCCAATGTCTGATTTCGGAATCTCTGCCTGAGCATGCTGTAATCTAGCTGAAATCGTCCCGTATCTCTCGGCCTTTTCCAAGTATACCTCCTCCTCTTGTGATTCTTGAACAAAGTATGCACTATTATCATCGGAAGTTTATTGCGGAACTCAATTACTCTTTCTCCTCTCTCAATCCTAGTACCAAGTCAATATGCTCCCGTAACCCTCCCATCTACTCCTCTTCATTCTCCTACAACAGCATTCCAGTCCCCCACGACTCTTAGATTTTCATCTCACTTGATATACTGAATTACACATTCAATATTGTCATATACTTTCTGTGTCTCTTCATAATCGGCTCGCGATATCCGAAGGTACACCTGAACGATGAGAACAACCCTATCACTGAAATGTTCACGGTAACACACACTGTGCGCTACCTTTCTATTCACAACGAATCTGCTCCTGTTATGCCATTTTCTTCTGCTATTGATTTACCTTACACCCATCTGACCAGAAATCCTTGTCTTATTTCCATTTCACTTTACCGATCCCCACTATAACTAGATCGAGCTTTTGCATTCCCGTTTTCAGAGTTTCTAGTTTCCCTACCACGTTCAAACTTTCCACGTCCCAGCTCGTAGAACGTTATCCTTTCGTTTGTTGTTCAATCTCCCTCCCGGAGATCCGAATGGGGGACTATTTCGGAATCTTTTGCCAATGGAGAGATCATCATGATACTTCTTCAATTACAGGCCACATGTCCTGTGGATACACGTTACGTGTCTTTAATGCAGTGTTTTCCATTGCTTTCTGCATCCTGATGTTGATCACTGCTGATTCTCCCGCTTTTAGGGGCAGTTTTCCCACCCCCAGGACAAGAGAGTGCCCTGAACCTCTTTGTGTTCCTCCACCCTCTTTGACGGTGACCTCTTGTTCAGGAAGTCTTCGGTCGCCCCATTGGTGATGATTTTTATTAATTTTTTTCCCTCTCTTCCTTTTGGTGGTCATTGTTAGTTCCGTTTGGTCTGGGCGAACGTCACATTACATCCGTCTAAGTTGATCGCTGATTCGTTTACTCTTTCTTTGCTGCAGGGGCAACCAGCGCTGTGACTCAGCACGCTGAACTACCGTACCGGCTGAAGCTGCGGGACTCATCTGGCCAGGACACGGTTCTCCAGCCGCCTAGGGTCCAACTGATGTGGTCACGAGCCCAGGAGACTCGCTGCAGGCGATGTCGGGCTGTTAGAAAAGACACTCGCGTCGGTCCTCAGATGCCATAGCCCATTTACGCCTAATTTCGCCATTGTCCTAAGGATATGTTCGTCGTACGTCCAACAATGATTTCTGCGGTTATTTCACGTAGTGCTGGTTGTCTGTTAGCACTGGCAACTCTACCCAGACACCGCTGCTCGCGGTCGTTAAGTGGAGGGCACGGGTGGTGAGAGGTAATGCGTGAAATTTTATACTCTAGGCACACTCTTGACGGGTGGATCTCGAAAAACTGAATTCCCGAACGATTGCCGGAAAGAAATGTCTCATGCGTCTAACTTCAACGATTATTTCGCAGTCAAAATCTCTTAATTCCCGTCGTGCGGCTAGAATCACGACAGAAACTTTCTCACACGGATCTCCTGAATACACATGACAGCACTGTCCTCCTGTACTTTGTGTACGCGATACTAGCATCATCTGTATGTGTGCACATCGCTATCCTATGGGCTCATCATGAGGCGGCTGCTCTCATAACCTGCAAGATACACTTTTACATATTCGTCAGTTTTCAATTCTTATTCTTCCACCGTGGCGAAATATTCTTGGTGTGTTGGTGCCGTGGAAAATTCCTCGCGATTTTGTTGCGAAGTTGCACGATTGTATTTTTCAAATATTCCAATATATATCCAGCACTTATGTAATTTGGCAGTTCGAAACCGGTTACGGCGTTATTTACCTAAATAAATAAAGAGCAGTATTTATAGGGTTGGTTGCTGTCTTCTTCTTTGTAAGAATTAACCTAAATTTATTATTCTGTCATGAAACTGTATGGTGACTGCGGCGACAGATATTCCAGAAGCGAGACTTCCCAGAGGCAGCTGCGGTTATGCGTGACGTGTGACGAGTGTGATATGTAACGTGTGAGGCGGTAGAATCCAGCGGCAGTGGACGGCCTTGGCGCAGTGTCCCTGCCGGAGACAAGCGCCGACAGGCACTCCTCCAGCGGCCTGGAGAATCCAGCCGTATACTGGATCGCGGGGGGAAACCACGGCGGCCGACGCCCAGCAGGTGGGATCCCAAACAGGACTCCGAGGCGGATGCGGTTGGCGAGCCGCTCGGCCGCGTCTGCGTCAAGTCGTTCCAGCTGTAAACAAGTCTCGCCGCGGCAGGATGTGTGTACGAGTCTCCACTATCTGATCAAAATTATGCACTCTGTAGAACTGGCAACTAGATGACGCGAAGCTGGGACCCGTCCGAGTACTCTACTAACTTTTGTAAGCAAAATGTCGAAGACGACAGTGTCAATCGAATGGCTGGTAAAGCCACGGGTCGTAACACATCTGAAATGTAACGCCCACTGTTCAAAGTGCCGTCAGTGCGAACAGGAGGTGACCGACACGTGTAACCAATGGTACCCCATACCATCACGCCGGGTGATACGCCAGTACGGCGATGACGAATACACTCTTCCAATGTGCGTTGACCGCGATGTCGCCAAACACGGATGCGACCATCATCATACTATAAACAGAACCTGGATATATCCGAAAAAAGACGTTTTCCCATTCGTGCACCCAGGTTCAAAAAAAATGGTTCAAATGGCTCTGAGCACTATGGGACTCAACTGCTGTGGTCATTAGTCCCCTAGAACTTAGAACTACTTAAACCTAACTAACCTAAGGACATCACACACATCCATGCCCGAGGCAGGATTCGAACCTGCGACCGTAGCAGTCGCACGGTTCCGGACTGCACCCAGGTTCGTCGTCGAGTTCATCATCGCAGGCGCTCCTGTCTGTGATGCAGCGTCAAGGGTAACCGGAGCCATGGTCTCCGAGCTGATAGTCCGTGCTGCTGCAAACGTCGTCGAACTGTTCGTGCAGATGGTTGTTGTCTTGCAAAAGTCCCCATCTGTTGACTCAGGGGTCGAGACGTGGCTGCACGATCCGTTACAGCCATGCGGATAAGATGCCTGTCATCTCGACTGCTACAGATACGACGCCGTTGGGATCCAGCACGGTTTTCCGTTTTACCCTCCTGAACCCACAGCTTCCATGTTCTGCTAACAGTCATTGGAACTCGACCAACGCGAGCAGCAATGTCGCGATACGATAAACCGCAATCGCGATAGGCTACAATCCGACCTTTATCAAAGTCGGAAACGTGATGGTACGCATTTCTCCTCCTTACGCGAGGCATCACAACAACGTTTCACCAGGCAACGCCGGTCAACTGCTGTTTGTGTATGAGGAATCGGTTGGAAACTTTCCTCATGTCAGCACGTGGTAGGGGTTGCCACCGGCGCCAACCTTGTGTGAATGCTCTGAAAAGCTAATCATTTGCATTTCACAGCATGTTCTTCCTGTCGGTTAAATTTGGCGTCTGCAGCACGTCATCTTCGTGGTGTAGCAATTTTAATGGCCAGTAGTGTAGTTTGTTAGTAGGTCGAGGACAACACAGGGTGTTTGAGAAGTGGTAGTCAATAATTCAGACATGGAAGGTACAGGCCAAAAGTAGCTACAAAGGTCCAATAAACATGAGTCCACAAATCAACGGTTGTCGAGATACAACACATTTTCCGTTGCGGTTCATGAGTGTCAACACACAGCATATCTCAAAGTTAAAGTAGGCGTTCGACATGTTGTCCTTGCGTCTCAATGCAACATTGAACTCGTCTCTGAAATGAGTTGCCAATTCTCTCAGGCAGTCCTTGGGAATTCTGTAATGCTGGAAGCCTGCTTCATTCCTGGAGAGAGTTGACCTCGGTAGCGTAGACCAGGTTTTTGACATGATACGACAAACAGAAATACAGAGAGAGTAGAGCCCACATAGAGGCATACTGACAATCTCTCTTTCCAAGAAGAATACGAGACTGGAATAGAATGGGTCATGCTGCAGTTCCTCTTTTACCTATCCAACGTTGAGCATACGTCCGAGTTAGTAGCCGGCGCACCCGCAAATGAAAATGTGGTGGAGCAGCGTCGTGCATTCGGCACACGTCCAGGCGTTTGTTTAGTGGGAGATCATCACGTACACCTGGAAGTACCGTTCGCGGAAACCGTGTACCTGTTAAGTCTCTATGGTAGAAAGTGTGGTCCAACTATGAGGTCTCCGAGCAGTCCTACCAGGCGTTCAGTGAATAACGCGACTGATGTTTTGATACGTGTGTTGCATTAGGACAAATACGGCAGTTATCGTAGTTAAAACTACAGTCACGAAAAAATTCAACCTCATCCGTGAACAGAATACTGCCTACGAACAGGGGATTCAGGGTCCGATGTTGTTGCACGCACTGGCAGAAATTCTTTCTAGGAGGGAAGCCTGCATTGTTGAGGGCTTGCACTCGCTGGAGGTGATATGGCTAGAGTACTCGCCGATGTAAAATCCACCACACACTGCTATGACCCAGGACACGCTCCTGGGCAGCAGTTCTCCTTCTTGAAGTACTCGGACGTTTGTGTAAAATGCGTAACACCCTTTCCTCAACAACGGGTGTCATGGATCTGGGTCGGCCTTCTCGTACATGGTGTGCGAAGCTGCCGGTTTCTCTGTAAAACCCCACCCGTCACTTACCTGGTTTGGGCGTGTGTTCACCCCAACTAATTGACTAACAGATCAACAGAGAGCGCAAAACTGCCGCAATATCGGATAACTCAAAAAAGTAATATGGCCCTGCGACCCCTGATTGAACTGTGGTGGCAGTGTTGATATTAATTTATTCAGAATTGATCACTTTTAATTACAAAGGAATGCACATTGGTGTTATATTCAGCTATTGAACACCAGATGCAAATGTTGAACATAACATTAATTAAGAAAGTGACTTGGGATTTCAACTACTTGATCGAAAACAGATGCAGTCGATTAGGACTAGTTTATTTTTTAACTCCCGACCTTCAATCATCACATTACAAGACTCTCCTATCAGGCAGTGGTAATAAATTGCGTTTGCGTGGAATAAAGCGCGACAACTCAAAAGTAGTTCCTATCGACTGACCCAGGCGTAATACGAAGTGCGAAAAGAATTCGACAATACACGGCACATGAAACCCTCGTGGAAACTTTGCCGACGTGACCTAACAAATTAATCAGTGGCCGGAGCGGGCGCAATATCACAGAATACAGCGTAGCGGAGCGTCGTCGTCGTGTGGACATCGGCCGTCCTCGTGGTGCTGCAAGGCTGCGCTCGTCTATTCACTCCTAGCTATCTTACTCAGTATATAGCTGAACCAAAATTTCGTATCTCCAATCTCAATCGCTCCATTTGCTGTCCTAAACTGAAGAGATGCTCACTCTTTCTCAGGCAAGCTGAGTAAAGACCGCCACGTCCGCACTCTAGGCAAGCTGGGAACGGAAGACCTCTACGGAGACTTCTCGCAGTCCACTCTTCGCCTCGGTTTCCCCTCCAGCAAAATCACTTACGCCAATGGCAGCGCATGTCACGTTAATTATGCGTCGCTTCCCAGCGCCGACCAATGCCTGCTCTGCGAAGTGAGCAAATTCCCACAAAATTTCCCTTCCTCTCAACTTCGATTATTTAGTTCCTCCCAGGCCACCCATTAAGGTTAGCATCTTTACAAACACCAATTTTTCCGGAATTCTGACTCCCAGGAGAGTACTTCAAATTCCTCGGTCCTACATTCCCATCCGATGCCGGCATATTTCCTTCTGTCGCTCTTCACCTGATTTACCTCAGACTCTGCGGACCGTGAATTCAGCATGAAGTTGCTATAGTCACGAACACGCGTATTTTGACCTCTGTTGACCGCTCCACCGTACCTTTGCGCGGCTTTCTCGCATGTTTGACTGAAAACGGGATGACGGACATTTATCAACAAGCGTACAAGTACTCCGTCTGCCTCCCGGTACACCATCTTGGGTCAACTACCCACTGTCATTCATCTTAAGGCGGCTGTAGGCCGCGCCCCTTTACCGCTTTCTCAGAGCTTTAGCCGCCCTAAGCTGCCTACTCTCGATTCCCTTCGCCGCTCCCAGCCGAGCTCGGTCAACTCTTGAACGCTTCCCTGGGATAAACTAGCCTCCAGTAAATCAACGCGTTTCCACAAAGTTTTCATTTCGTGTGAATTACTTTAAAACCATCACCTGACAATGATTATTCCAATATGTCCATATGATACCATCTACAAGATGCATTGTGCCTTGTCAGTCATTTTTGTTTAGCCCTACTGTTCGCTCAACGTGAGTTAGGTGATCTTTAATGACTTCATGTAAGGGGCATGGTTCTTGCCATCTTACATCTCTAAGGCACTGATGTAACACAGGTAAATGTACCCCTGCCGGGCTTCCTGCGGAGACGAAAAGGTTCTTCATATGGCCTCGCAGCCTCATTCGCTTCGCCATATTTGACGTGCATGTCGGCGTACTCTTCGTTGGTGTAACCTCTGTCCATAGTGCCTTCACGTTCGAAACTGAGTGTGAGGCCTGTACGGCACAGTGTATGGAGAGGAAAAGGGAAGTAGTTGAGCATGCGTAAAGAGATGGTCAATACAAACTTTGAGATACAAACGTGAATACCGCGGTATCCAGGGGCGTTTACAGTTGCATCCCAACTCGAATTAATGTGATACCTTGCCAATGGTTGATTTGCGGATCCATGTTTATTGGAGCTTTTTACCTACTTTTTACTTGCTCTTTCCATGTGTGAATTATTGACCATCACATCTGAAACAGCCTGTACATTCTGAGGTCCTGGACAGTGGAGAAAGTATGCCAGTAGATCCGTAACCAGAGGGTGCTGTGGTAGTGAGGCTCAAGATTTCTTTGAACTGTTCAGCAACTATATTTTCTGAGTCTGGGGGTCGGCAAAACAATCCGGTTAATAACTTAGTCCGATTGTCAAGTATAACCTCTACCCATATTATTTCACAGGAACTATCTACTTCAATTTAGAAAATTGGAAATTTGTGGTGAGGTCTTATGGGACCAAACTGCTGAGGTCACTAAGCTCACGCACTACTTAATCGAAGTTAAACTAGCTAAGGACACACGCACCCATGTCCGAGGGAGGACTCGAACCTCCGCTGGGGGGTGGGAGTACCCGGACCACCGTGACTAGATGCCCTAGACCGCTCGGCTATCCGGCGCGGCCTACTTCAATTTCACTACATGATAAACTACTACTGACAGAAATAAACACTCCACCACCAAATGCATTTAATCTATCCCTTCTGAACACTTGTTTCCAGGCCTGGCGAAAACACTTGTTAAAAGTGTTCGATGGTGTAACATTGGGCAGTAGTGGGTCAGCAATGCTGTTGATCATTTGAACTGTGGCACCACCGAGTTTTTGTATGTCCATCATTTTGGCTTGAGGTCTTGGGGACCGCGGCCGTTCACTGCTGTAAGGAAATCAAACGCCTACAGCCAGCCGAGTCATTGGCAGTTGATTGCTGGTGTGCTCGCATCACCGTTTCGTATAGCCTGCGTAAACCAGTTATGTTGGCCACTGATGCAGCGTATATATATGATTCATGATAACCTAATGACCCCTTCAGCACCAACTATAGCCTGAATATGCCGCAATGAAGCGCTGAAACTGGTATCTACACAATAAATATGATAAGGACGGCTGTAGGTGATATCATTGTGTCCGGATGATGCTGATCTGATAGGCATGATGTTTTTCTTTTCACAGTATAGCAAGTAACATGCTTTAGATGGAATTTTTCGTGGCTACAGTCGTTTACCCTCGCCGCTAGTCCAAAACGTTTCAAGAATGGCTAAAATTAGAGGAAACTGAAGATGGTGGCTGTAACGGTATATTGCACAGAACGTTAGTACAGCGACGTGAAAAAGTCAGAAAGATGCTTCTTCGGTATATTATTTTACTTGCGCGTGACACTGGCTCCAATGTCACTTGTGTCGGCAAAGCGTTGACCCTACATGCGAGTTTCAGCACTTTGTCGCTATAGTACGTTCATATCGGTAACAGTAAGTCTCGTTTCCCGTGGTGACTTTTTTTCATGTGGAAAAGTACTGTACCCGATGTACATTTCAGTCAAATGGAGGCAGGCGTACATTCGTCGTTGCTCCTGTTCGGAAGTCAAAGTGTGCGGGACAAGCTTCGCACACACTTCTCTCTTCTCCAAAACTCTTTGGAGAACATCCTGAACACTTGGTTTAGAGGTGTTGCACTGCTACAGTGCGTCACACAAGAACTTGACACAATACACCCGCACGTCTGCTATTTAACAATTCCTGCTCACGTCTGACTGGTCGAACGCACATCTCTCGTTTACGATATTGCAGTGCCCGTGTTATTCTGATTACGACGTTAAGTTCCTCTGGACATGCATGCATGGCGGATCCAATATGGCGGCCATAGATGTGGCAATGTCGCACTGACGTCAAGGCGGGAAGCTCAAATTTTGGCGGGAAGACAGGTCAAATGGGCTACCTGCACTAACGTAACTCCCCTCCCCACCGTAGCTCCATTCAGTGTGCCCACCGTGAGGACTGGAATCCAACTGACCTACACTCATGTTCATAAATCAAGGATAATGCTGATACATGGTGAAACAACGCTCTGGTGGGCGGTTTGCGAGTTTAAATCACCTCGGGGTATGACCATGCGGTGCATTTGACCTGCGGTCGTCGCACGGTTGCGCTGGCAGCGGTCCACATACGCAGAGGTGTGTTGGTGCATGTCAGAGTACAGTGGAGTGAGTAAGTGTGCAGACGTTTTTAGACGTGCTAATGGCGACTGTCTCTTGAAAATGGCTCAAAGATCACGCATTGATCACGTTATGAGGGCAGCTGGAGGCTGGTCAAACACAGCAGGTCGTAGCACGGGCCCTCCGTGTGCCACACAGTGTGATCTTAAAATTATGGCAACGATTCCAGTAGACAGGAAATGAGTCCAGGTGCTACAGTAGGGGACGTCCACAGTGTACAACGAAACAAGAAGGCTGATATCTCACCATCAGTGCCCGCAGACGGCCACAGAGTACTGCAGGTAGCCATCTCGAGACCTTACCGCAGCCACTGGAACAGTTGTCTCCAGACACACAGTCTACAGACGACTGAACAGACATGGTTTATTCGCCCGGAGACCTGCAAGGTGCATTCCACTGACCCCTGGTCACAGGAGAGCCCATAAAGCTTGGTGTCAAGAACACAGTACATGGCAATTGGAACAGTGGTCCCAGGTTATGTTTACGAACGAGTCCAGGTATAGTCTGAACAGTGATTGTCGCCGGGTTTTCATCTGGGGTGAATAAGGAACCAGATACCTACCCCTTAATGTCCTTGAAAGGGATCTGTATGGAGGTCGTGGTTTGATGGTGTGGGTGGGGCTATGATTGGTTCACGTATACCGCATGCATATCTTTAACATAGGAACTTTAACAGGTCAGGTGTATCGGGACGTCATTTTGCACCAGTATGTCCGCCTTTTCAGGGAGGCAATGGGTCCCACCTTCCTCCTGATTGATGATAACGCACGGCCCCAGCTGCCATCGTGGAGGAGTACTTGAAACAGAAGATATCAGACGAATGGAGTGACCTGCCTGTTCTCCAGTCCTAAACCCCATCGAGTACAGCTGGGATGCTCTCGATCGACGTATCGCTGCACGTCTTCGAACCCCTAGGACACTTCAGGAGCTCCGACAGCCACTGGTCCAAGAATGGGAGGCTATACCCCAGCTGCTGCTCGACCACCCGACCCAGAGTATGCCAACCAGTTGTGCGGCCTGTGTACGTGTGCATGGTGATCGTATCCCATATTGATGTAGGGGGTGATCATATCCCATATTGATGTAGGGGTACATGCGCAGGAAACAGTGGCGTCTTGTAGCACATGTATTTCGGGACGGTTTTTTCAATTTATCACCAACAGCATGGAGTTACAGACCTGTGTCGTGTATGTTCCCTATGTGCCTATGCTATTAGCGCCAGTTTTGTGTGGTGCCACGTTGTGTGGCACCACATTTTGCAATTATCCTTAAATTATGGGCGTGAGTGTAGTTCAGAGCACCACCGCCAGAGAGCCTCCCCTGCCCCCTCCCATCACGTAATCCAAGCTGGCAGCGCGAGGAAATAATGGGCGGCGTGGGGGGAGGGGGGGGGGGGTAATCAGCTCAGTCTGTGTTTAGCTTCTCAAGAGGATGCACGTAATTGTTTACTGTGCACTGTGTGTTCGGTGGATGAGATGTCTGTGCTGAAGGACGAGTAATTTAACGGGTATATCAGCTGTGATCATGCAGTTCAGTGCTGTGTTCATAGCCACCTGCGCGATTCTTGAAAAGCAATGATATTTTGTGAATGTGTGAAGAAGGCGAATACACTTCATCAAATAATGACATACAGCAGGATGGGGCTACGTGACACATCGCAGCTCATGCTGACAAATCCGTGTGCTTTGACTGTAGATCATTCGGTAAAACTCCAGTCAGTCTTTCAAAACGCAAGGGGTGAGAAAGATGTTCACCCACTCAGGCGCCAGAATCTCCGTGCCTGCTGTGGAAGAGGCCCCTCGCCGGAGCGCGGTAACCGCGCTAAGCGGCTCCTGCCGCGATGGAAATACGCGCTGCCTAGCTCCTTCCCCTCCTCGAGCTCACGGATACCCTATGTCGTTGAACATGAACTGCACCGGCAGTTATTACACCTGGTGTTTCAGCAACGTGTGGAATATTTTCACATACGTAACTTATTTGTTGTTGTTGTGGTCTTCAGTCCTGAGACTGGTTTGGTGCAGCTCTCCATGCTACCCTATCCTGTGCAAGCTGCTTCATCTCACAGCACTTACTGCAACCTACATCCTTCTGAATCTGCTTAGTATATTCATCTCTTGGTCTCCCTCTACGATTTTTATCCCACACGCTGCCCTCCAATACTAAATTGGTGATCCCTTGATGCCTCAGAACATGTCCTACCAACCGATCCCTTCTTCTGGTCAAGTTGTGCCACAAACTTCTCTTCTCCCCAATCCAATTCAATACTTCCTCATTAGTTATGTGATCTACCCATGTAATTTTCAGCACTCTTCTGTAGCACCACATTTCGAAAGCTTCTATTCTATTCTTGTCCAAACTATTTATCGTCCACGTTTCACTTCTATACATGGCTACACTCCATACAAATACTTTCAGAAACGACTTCCTGACACATAAATCTATATTCGATGTTAACAAATTTCTCTTCTTCAGAAACGCTTTCCTTACCTTTGCCAGTCTACATTTTATACCCTCTCTGCTTCGACCATCATCAGTTATTCTGCTCCCCAAATAGTAAAACTCATTTACTACTCTAAGTGTCTTATTTCCTAATCTAATTCCCTCAGCATCACACGGCTTAATTCGACTACATTTCACTATCCTCGTTTTGCTGCTGTTGATGCTCATCTTATATCCTCCTTTCAAGACACTGCCAATTCCGTCGAACTGCTCTTCCAAGTTGTTTGCTGTCTCTGACAGAATTACAATGTCATCGGCGAACCTCAAAGTTAATATCGGGGATAGGTTACAACCCTGTCTCACTCCCTTCCCAACCACTGCTTCCCTTTCATGCCCCTCGATTCTTATGACTGCCATCTGGTTTCTGTACAAATTGTAAATAGCCTTTCGCTTCCTGTATTTTATCCCTGCCACCTTTAGAATTTGAAGTGAGTATTCCAGTCAACATTGTCAAAAGCTTTCTCTAAGTCTACAAATGCTAGAAATGTAGGTTTGCCTTTCCGTAATCTATTTTCTAAGGTAAGTCGTAGGGTCAGTATTACCTCACGTGTTCCAACATTTCTACGGAATCCAAACTAATATTCCACGAGGTCGGCTTCTACCAGTTCTCCCATTCGTCTGTAAAGAATTCGTGTTAGTATTTTTGCAGCCTTGAATTATTAAACTAACTGTTCGGTAATTTTCATATCTGTCAACACCTGCTTTCTTTGGGATTGGAATTATTACATTCTTCTTGAAGTCTGAGGGTATTTCGCCTGTCTCATACATCTTGCTCACCAGATGGTAGAGTTTTGACAGGACTGGCTCTCCCAAGGCCGTCAGTAGTTCTTATGGAATGTTGTCTACTCCCGGGGGTTTGTTTCGACTCAGGTCTTTCAGTGTTCTGTCCAACTCTTCCCGCAGTATCGTATCTCCCATTTCATCTTCATCTACAGTAACCAAATGTACCACATTGCGCGCACACACACACACACACACACACACACACACACACACACACACACACACACACACACACACACACACACAGAGAGAGAGAGAGAGAGAGAGAGAGAGAGAGAGAGAGAGAGAGAGTGTCAGCTTTACAGGTGATGCAAGGATATTTAAACAATTTGCGACGTAATTACATGTTTTATTTCGAGAGGGATACCACTACGCACTGGAACACGGACTCTAAAAAAAGATCTCGTCACACTTGCGAAACCATGCCCGAGATACTTCGATCGCTTTTTTCGGAAATGCCACACCCTTTCCTTGTCTTTGAACACAACCTGCTGCAAGAATTATTAAATAAAATTGAGTATGTCTCTAAACATACTCTGAAAAAGATAGCTGCAGTGTAGTTTGCCTCAATTGTGTGGTGCGTTCACCGCGATGTCGCCAAAGACGGATGCGACCATCACGATGCTGTAAACAGAACCTGGATTTATCCGAAAAAAATGACGTTTTTGCCATTCGTACACCCCGGTTCGTCGTTAAGTACACCATTGCAGGCGCTCCTGTCTCTGATGCGGCGTCAAGGGTAACCGCAACCATGGTCTCCGAGCTTATAGTCCGTGCTGCTGCAGACGCCGTCAGATTGTTCGTGCAGATGGTTGTTGTCTTGCAAACGTCCCCATCTGTTGACTCAGGGATCGAGACGTGGCTGCACGATCCGTTACAGCCATGCGGATAAGATGCCTATCATCTCGACTGCTAGTGATACGAGATCGTTGGAATCCAGCACGGTGTTCCGTATTACCCTCCTGAACCCACCGATTCCATATTCTGCTAACAGTCATTGGATCTCGACCGACGCGAGCAGCTATGTCGCGATGCGAAAAAAACCGCAATCGCGATAGGCTACAATCCGACCTCTATCAAAGTCTGAAACGTGATGGTACGCATTCTCCTCCTTACCCGAGGCATCACAACAACGTTCCACCAGGCAACGCCGGTCAACTGCTGTTTGTGTATGAGAAATCGGTTGGAAACTCTCCTCATATCAGCACGTTGTAGGTGTCGCCAGCGGTGCCAACCTTGTGTGAATGCTCTGAAAAGGTAATCATTTGCATATGACTGCATCTTCTTCCTGTCGGTTAAATTTAGCGTCTGTAGCACGTCATCTTCGTGGTGTAGCAATTTTAATGGCCAGTAGTGTACCACAGCCTTTCCTTGTCATTGAGCACGGGCTGCTTCAGGAATTAGAAAAACCCAATTGGCCCGCCAGGTTAGCCGTACGGTCTAACGCACTGGTTTTTGGGTGGGAAGGCGTGCCGGCCCCCGGCTGATCGGGCTCGAGGTCCAGCGTGCCGGCCAGCCTGTGGATTGTTTTTTAGGTGGTCTTCCATTTGCCTCGGCGATGCCGGCTGGCTGCCCTCATTCCGCCTCAGTTAGGCTATGTGGGTGATTGTTGCCCAAAACATTATCCACGTACGCGTACACCATAATTACTCTACCACGCAAACATAGGGGCTACACTCGTCTGGTGTGAGACGTTCCCGGTGGATCCACTGGCGGCCGAACCGTACTATAATCCTCAGTTCGGTGTGGGGCGGCGGTGGGGTGAGTGGACTGCTGTGGCCTGTTGTGGGGTTGTGAACCACTGAGGGCTACTTCGGCGACGAAGCCCCTCCGTCGTTTCTAGGTCCCCAGTTCCATACAAACAATATATAGCCCAGTTGAGTATATCTCTAAATACACTTCCAAAAAGTCCTCTGTAGAGCAGAATGCTTCAATTTTGTGATGTATACCGCCACGCTTGAACAAAGAAGACTGCCACGTGACTCAGAGACGTCGGAGAACTTTACGTAGATACCTTTCCCCGTGTTGTTCGAACGAGTCTGTTGAGCCTGCTATGCCAAGCAGAATGCATGTCTTGTGGTACTCTGACGTTATTGAACTACGTATGAATGGAGTATTCTGATTGGCTCTTACTAAATTTACTTGCCAAACTCCTGCTGCTGCTGCCTTCGGTGTGGTAGCACTGTCCGCCATTTTCTGGAGACGGACAAAATACGATACTTTTAGCGGCAAAACTGGTTTGCACAATGATTCCTGTTAACGAAGTTATAATTTTCATAGCGGATATTTTTCCAGAAGATTTGACTGTTGTTTTTAGACATAGTCCCACTTCAAGTCAGTTCCAGTGGGATAATGAATTTTATGAACAACTTGATGGAGTAGCAATGGGTAATCCATTAGGCCCTGCGATTGCCAATCTTTACATGGAGAGATTTGAACAATCAGCTCTAGACAAAGCTAATAACAAACCATCTCGTTGGTATCGATATGTAGATGACACATTTGTGGTTTAGTCCCATGGCATAAAGGCCTTGGACGATTTCTTTGATTATTTAAATAAAATTCACCCAAAAATACAGTTTACCATGGAAATAGAAAAGGATAACAGAATATCTTTCTTGGATGCCTTAGTTATGAGACGGTCCGATAGAAGCTTGGAATATAAAGTTTTTCGGAAGGCAACACATACGGACAGATATTTACACAAAAATTCTAATCATCATCCACAACAAAAAAGGGGTGTCATAAAAAGTCTTGTCGATCGAGCGGAACGGATATGTACAACTGAACTTTTGGATGCTGAAGTGAAACATCTGAAGCAGGCTTTCGAAAAAAACGGCTACTCAAAAAAAGAGATAAATAGAATTTTGCGTCCAAAGAACAGAAGACCAAAAGATAAGAATGAACCAGAACGACAGAAAAATACAGTAGTTCTCCCTTTTATTAAAAAAAAAGTAACAGATCGGATCGGTAAGATTTTACGAAAACATGACATAACACCGGTCTTTAAACCAACAAGAAAATAAGTCAAGTACTACGATCTGTGAAGGATAAACGCCCTCCTCTGTCGACATGTGGTGTGTATAAAATTCCATGTACCTGTGGGAAAGTTTATATTGGTACTACCAAAAGAAGCGTAAATACGCGACTGAAAGAGCATAAAAGTCTTTGTCGACTTGGAAAAATAGAAAAATCAACTGTTGCGGAACATGCTCTTCAACCAGGAAACCACCAACTGAAGTTTTCGGATACCGAAGTTTTATCTACAACGTTAAATTACTATCCACGCCTATACAGAGAAGCTATTGAAATTTATAAACATCACGATAATTTTAATAGGAAAGAGGAGGCTATGAAACTCAGCGATATATGGACAGGGGCTCTACAAAATTGCTAACAATTTTTATCTTGTCAAGGTGGTAATCGATAGTCAACCTTATCTTTGCTATGGATTATCACTGCTCATCACGTGTCACTTGAACCACGCCCCCCTTTTTCACAATATATAAGTCGCTCTCAGACACCCGACCAGTCAGTCGGCAAGACTCAGCGGAGCAGCGCCTCTGAGGAAGTCCAGCGCAGTCCTGGACGAAACGTAAGGAGCAGAAAAAGTTCTTGGACCACGACCTCACATCCCATGTCACCCGGTCGTGAAAGCCTTCATTCTACAATGGGTGTCTGTGTTTGTCGTTAGGATAATTTAGGTTAAGTAGTGTGTAAGCTTGGGGACTCATGACCTTAGCAGTCAAGTCCCATAAGGTTTCACACACATTTGAACATTTGATGGCGCTAGAAGCAACGCGGGATACAAAGTACATCTATGGAAGTAAAGAACACCACTTCTCTACTCGCCATATCGCTGTTGCTATGACGTATTCCAGCCAACCAGGAGCCGTCCTTTGCATATAAAAGTGGGAGCCTCGCCAGTTCACGACGGTCAGTTTTAGCCCTGACGACGACCGTGGATGTAGTGGCCGAAAGCTTGGAGTTTTATCCTGAATTGACGCGGCATGTACACCGAATGATTTTTATTCAAGAAATACGTAGCGAAAGACTTCGTAGCCGTATTAAAAGACTGTTTACTGTATGACTTGTGAATCATCTATAACATCACGGAGACCTCAGTGACACTTTACACCCACCGGCCTTAGAACGTCACAAATGTAACGACTGCGGTACTGATTACCAGCTGTGCGAACCAGACGTTATCGTGTTGTGTATGCAATTGCAATAATGTAAGAAATTGCAACACCACACTATCCCTCTAAGTGCCGGAACCATACGACAGTGGCTATTGCACTCGGGTAACTTTCATTCCGCCTGGAGTGGCCACACGCCGATGTATCTATTGTGCTACTGGGAGCAGAACCGTAACTCGTACGAAAAGTGACCAACCGGCGACTGAATGGGACGCTGACGTAACGTTCGACTGGCGCCCAGTCACGGGTCTTGCCAAATTTCTTCTGGCACTCACTTTGGAAAAAAGCGTCCCGGTCAAAGCAGAGAGAGAGAGAGAGAGAGAGAGAGAGAGAGAGAGAGAGAGAGAGAGAGACAGGTGTTTGTTACGGCACGCTGGCTGTTGTAACGGCTGACTGCCGGTGTGGGGGAGGCTTTGTGTGACGTGTGTGACAGCAAGCGACCAAGCCCGTCACTCAGTGTGTACTCCGCTGACACAGGACGAAGCAGACGTCGAGGAATGCCGGACATCTGCCACACTTGCCCCTTCGCCAGGTAGCGATCCCTCAAGTAAGGGACGCCCTTCCAAGTACTACTTCTGTCTGCTTTCAAACACATCTTACTCGATCCAACCAGTACGTAAGGGACCTTCTTCTTCGACATCTTGGCCAAATACAGAGCTTCTTTTCCGAAATCGAAATATTTATAACTTTTGGGAAACGAAGGCAATACCGATCATTATGTCAGTATGTAATTAGTTCTGCCAAGTATAAATATAGATCCCTCTGTCTGTAGGGTAGCTTCCTTTCACGCTTACTGATTGCGATAGAAACAGTCCGTCGCCACGGGAGCAACAAGATAGGAACGATGTAAAGAGAATGCGAATGTACGCTAACCATTTCTTTTTGATCGCTGCATTTCTCCCTACTTTAATTACTACAACTGCATACCCACAAGAGAACAAGGAAAGAAGAAATGGGTATGTGAATGAAAAGAAGAATGACATACTCCATATTAATTTACTCTCTGAAATGCGATATCCCTTGCGGCGAAACATTGGTTAGTAAAATGTTGCGGGACAGTGTTCAAAACATGGCTGACAATACGTTCACTAAATAGAAATAAGAACATATATGACTGACATGTCATCTAAAGTCGACTTGCAGTTTTAAAACGTTAGAAAAAAGGAAATGCAGTAATACAGAATGCTATGTTTCTAACGTACGTACGTCGTTGTTCTACATTGTTTAGCTCTGGTATTTACAGGGTCATAGAGAAAGCATCCTAGGTTTTGGAGGGAAAAGCCGTGATTCTAATGATGTGCACTATAACAGAAACAAGAAGCACAACTTAAGTAAAAATAATGTAATGTGTGTTCCAACTCACAAGCTACATTGAAGCAAATAGTTCCTTTGACTTAGTGTGGGCAGAGGTTGTATTCAACAACCGGAATAAATTAATAACTGGCTCCTTATACCGACCCCCGATCTCAGATGAAACAGTTACTGATAAGTTCAAAGAAAACTTGTGTCTCATCACAAATAGGTACCGTACTCATAAAATTATAGTTGGCAGTGACTTCAATCTACCTTCCGTATTTTGACAAACATGCATTTTCAGACCATATTGTAGACAGAAAACAACTTCTGTAATTGTTCTAAATGCTTTTAAAAAAAATATTTTGAAGAATTAGTTCATGAGGCCATTCAAATTGTAAATGGTTACGAAAACACACTTGACCTCTTAGCCACAAATAATCCTGAGCATCACAACGGATACAGGGATTAGTGAACACACAGTGGTAGCGAGGCTCAATTCCGTATCAAATAAATTCACCAAAACTAAACGCGAAATATATCTATTTATAAAAGCAAATAAAAATTCGGTTGACGTCTTTCTGAGAGACAGCCTGCGATCCTTCCAAACTATGTAAGTGAAGGCCACATGTGGCTTAAGTTCAAAGAAATAGTATCAACAGCACTCGAGAGATTCACACCAAACACATTAATAAGAGACGGAACTGATCCTCCATGGTACACAAAACGTGACAGAAAGCCGCTGCAGGAGCATCGAAAAAGGCACGAATAATTTAGAACAACGCGAAATCTCCGAGATTGGCGAAGCTTTACTGAGGCTCGAAATTTGGTGCGGATTTCAATGCGAGATGCATTTAATAGGAAAAAGGAAATGCACTTGCGCCATAGCGTGGTGAGGTTTCGGGTTCCGCTGTATAGGTCAGGAGTTCACTACACTCAGCTGGCGGCTACACGGGTAGCGGAGGCTGTGTCGCTTGGACTGGGCGGTTTTTTAGGTTAGAAGGCCTCGGGAAAGTGCGGGGTGGGCTGCAATTCCAAAGGGTGCATGGCAAATGCAGGACGTGCTTGGATCAAGGAACAGTCGGAATTTTAGTTGTAAATTATTGTAGTTGTGCTGGGAAAGTCCCTGAGCTTCAAGCGCTAGTAGGAAGCATAAAAGCTGAAATCTTTGTAGGTACAGAAAGCTGGCTAAAGCCTGAAATAAGTTCTGCAGAAATTTTTACGAAGTCTCAGACGATGTTCAAGAAAGAGAGATTAGGCAGAATTGGTGGTGGAGTGTTTGTGTCTGTCAGTAGTGGTTTATCTTGTAGTGAAGTCGAAGTAGATACTCCGTGCGAATTGGTATGGGTGGAGGTTATACTTAACAGCCGAACCAAGTTAATAATTGGCTCCTTCTACCGACCCCCAGACTCCGATGATATAGTTGCGGAACAGTTCAGAGAAAGTTTGAGTCTCGTAACAAATAAATACCCCACTCATACGGTTATAGTTGGTGGGGACTTCAACCTTCCCTCGATATGTTGACAAAAATACTTGTTCGAAACCCGTGGTAGGCAGAAAACATCTTCCGAGATTGTCCTAAATGCTTTCTCCGAAAATTATTTCGAGCAATTAGTCCACGAACCCATGCGAATTGTAAATGGTTGCTAAAACACACTTGACCTCTTAGCCACAAACAATTGAGAGCTGATAGACAGAATCATAACTGATACAGTGATTAGTGATCACAAGGTCGTTGTAGCTAGGCTCAATACCGTTTCTTCCAAATACACCAGAAACAAACGCAAAATAAGTTTATTTAAAATAGCGGATAATGTGTCACTAGAAGCCTTCCTAAGACAAAATCTCCATTCCTTCCGAACTGACTATGCAAATGTAGACGAGATGTGGCTCAAATTCAAAGATATAGTAGCAACAGCAATTGAGAGATTCATACAACATAAATTGGTAAGAAACGGAACAGATCCCCCGTGGTACACAAAACAGGTCCGAACGCTGTTGCAGAGGCAACGGAAAAAGCTTGCGAAGTTCAGAAGAACGCGAAATCCGGAAGATGGTACTGTTACCGACGACTATGCCGCTAAAGCGGAGTTATTGAACACAGTTTTCCGAAATTCCTTCACCAGGGAAGACGAATGGAATATTCCAGAATTTGAAACACGAACAGCTGCTAGCATGAATTTCTTAGAAGTAGATACCTTAGGGGTTGCGAAACAACTCAAATCGCTTGATACGGGCAAGTCTTCAGGTCCAGATTGTATACCAATTAGGTTCCTTTCAGATTACGCTGATACAATAGCTCCCTACTTAGCACTCATATACAACCCCTCGCTCACCGATAGATCTGTACCTACAGATTGGAAAATTGCGCAGGTCGCACCAGTGTTTAAGAAGGGTAGTAGGAGTAATCCATCGAACTACAGACCTATATCATTGACATCGGTTTGCAGTAGGGTTTTGGAGCATATACTGTATTCAAACATTATGAGTCACCTCGAAGGGAACGATCTATTGACACGTAATCGATATGGCTTCAGAAAACACCGCTCTTGTGCAACGCAGCTAGCTCTTTATTCACATGAAGTAATGGCCGCTATCGACAGGGGATCTCAAGTTGATTCCGTACTTCTAGATTTCCGAAAAGCTTTTGACCCCGTTCCTCACAAGCGACTTCTAATCAAGCTGTGGGCCTATGGGGTATCGTCTCAGTTGTGCGACTGGATTCTTGATTTCCTCTCAGGAAGGTCGCAGTTCGTAGTAATAGACGGCAAATCATCGAGTAAAACTGAAGTAATATCAGGTGTTCCCCAGGGCAGCGTCCTGGGACCTCTGCTGTTCCTGATCTATATAAATGACCTGGGTGACAATCTGAGCAGTTCTCTTAGATTGTTCGCAGATGATGCTGTAATTTACCGTCTAGTAAGGTCATCCGAAGATCAGTATCAGTTGCAAAGCGATTTAGAAAAGATTGCTGTATGGTGTGTCAGGTGGCAGTTGACGCTAAATAACGAAAAGTGTGAGATGATCCACATGAGTTCCAAAAGAAATCCGTTGGAATTCGATTACTCGATAAATAGTACAATTCTCAAGGCTGTCAATTCACCTAAGTACCTGGGTGTTAAAATTACGAACAACTTCAGTTGGAAAGACCACATAGATAATATTGTACGGAAGGTGAGCCAAAGGTTGCGTTTCATTTGCAGGACACTTAGAAGATGCAACAAGTCCACTAAAGTGACAGTTTACACTACACTCGTTCGTCCTCTGTTAGAATATTGCTGCGCGGTGTGGGATCGTTACCAGGTGGGATTGACGGAGGACATCGAAAGGGTGCAAAAAAGGGCAGCTCGTTTTGTATTATCACGTTATAGGGGAGAGAGTGTGGTAGATATGATACACGAGTTGGGATGGAAGTCATTACAGCATAGACGTTTCTCGTCGCGGCGAGATCTTTTTACGAAATTTCATTCAGCACCTTTCTCTTCCGAATGCGAAAATATTTTGTTGAGCCCAACCTACATAGGTAGGAATGATCATCAAAATTAAATAAGAGAAATCAGAGCTCGAACAGAAAGGTTTAGGTGTTCGTTTTTCCCTCGCGCTGTTCGGGAGTGGAATGTAGAGAGATAGTATGATTGTGGTTCAATGAACCCTCTGCAAGGACTTAAATGTGAATGGCAGAGTAGTCATGTAGATGTAGATGTAGTTTGCACAACGAAACTCTCTCTAGAAATGTGGCGGAAAATCTAAAGATATTCTGGTTCTATGTTAAGTAAAGCAGCGGATAGGCTCAGTAAGCCACGGGGAGGGGGGGGGGCAGGGAGGAGGAGGAGGAGGAGGAGGAGGAGGAGGAGGAGGAGGAGGAGGGGGGGGGGGAGACAAGGGACCCAACCCTTCGGAGCATGTAAAATCGTGGCAAATGTCGGCACACCGACGTCGAGCTGCAGTATTGGTTGGTTGGGAGAGCGGGGGGGAGAGAGAGAGAGAGAGAGAGAGAGAGAAGTAGGGAGGGAGGGATTGAGAGGGTCAAGAGGGTTACGAGGGCCTGCGGCAGCTATGTGTATCGGCGCCTCTTCTGGGCGGACACACACATTCCGATGCTCTAATAGTTATCGCTGTTAACTCTACTTTTCAGTAACTGGTATCTTTTATTGTGATTTGTCACAGTCTTAAGTAACATATTACATGCGCTAAACCCGTATCCCTCTACACTCCACCAACGTTAGATTGTTCGTATTTTGGATCTGCAGCTCCTGTCTTTATTTCCGTGTTTGTAGTTAAATTATTCGCTATATGATCCGCCTTTTATGCAAACACTCTTTTTTCCTGTTACCCAGACATGTTTCGACATCTCTGTGTTATCATTAGTGGATGTTACTTAATGTTAAATCCCATAGTGCTTAGAGCCATTTGAACCAATATCTTTAACATCGGCCTGCTGCTGTGAATTCTTGCATATTTTCAAGATAAAGAGTAAACAGAAAAAAATTGCTTGGACGGAGAATCTTTTGTTCACAAATCAGCAGGGATTCGGAAAGCATCGCTAGTGCGAATCTCACCTTGTCCTTTCCTCAGATGATATCCTGCGAACCATGGATAAAGGACACCAGGAAGATGCTGTATTCATATACCTCAGAAAAGCGTTTGACACTGTGCCCCATTGCAAAGTCTTAACGAGTGTCCGAGCATATTGAATAGGTTCCTTGATATTTGATGACTTGTGTTTGAACATACCCTACTGGCCATTAAAATTGATACACCAAAGGGAAATGCAAATGATAAACGGGTATTCATTGGAGAAATATATTATACTAAAACTGACATGTGAACACATTTTCACGGAATTTGGGTGCATATATCCGGAGAAATCTGGATCCAGAGCAACCACCTCTGGCAGTAATCACGGCCTTGATACGCCTGGGCTTTGAGTCAGAGTTTGGATGGCGTGTACAGGTACAGCTGCCCATGCAGCTTTAACACGATACCACAGTTCATCAAGAGTAGTGACTAGCGTATTGTGACGAGACAGTTGTTTGGCTACCATTGACCAGACGTTTTTAGTTGGTGAGAGATCTGGAGAATGTGGTGGCCAGGGCGGCAGTCGAACATTTTCTGTATCCAGAAAGGCCCGTACAGGACCTGCAACATGCGGTCCTGCATTATCCAGTTGAAATGCAGGGTTCACAGGGATCGAATGAAGGGTAGAGCCACGGGTATTAACACATCTGACATGTAACGTCCCCTGTTCAAAGTGCCGTCAATGCGAACAAGAGGTGACCGACACATGTAACCAAGGGCACCCCATACAATCACGCCGGGTGATACGCCAGTATGGCGATGACGAATACACGCTAACAATGTGCGTTCACCGCGATGTCGCAAAACACGGATGCGACCATCATGATGGTGTAAACAGAACCTGGATTCATCCGAAAAAATGACGTTTTGCCATTCGTGCAGCCAGGTTAGTCGTCGAGTACACCATCGCAGGCGCTCCTGTCTGTGATGCAGCGTCAAGGGTAACCGCAGCCACGGTTCCCGAGCTGGTAGTCCATGCTGCTGCAAACGTCGTCGAACTGTTCGTGCATATGGTTGTTGTCTTGCAAACGTCCCCATTTGTTGACTCAGGGATCCAGACGTGGCTGCACGATCCGTTACAGCCATGCGGATAAGACTCTGTGATCTCGAGTGCTGATGAAACGATGCCGTTGGGATCCAGCACGGCGTTCCGTATTACCTTCCTGAACCCACCGATTCCATATTCTGCTAACACTCACTGGATCTCGACCAATGAGAACAGCAGTGTCACGATACGATAAACCGCAATCACGATAGGCTAGAATCCGACCTCTATCAAAGTGCGAAACGTGATGTTACGCATTCCTCCTCCTTACACGAGGCATCACAACAACGTTTCACCAGGCAACACCGGTCAACTGCTGTTTGTGTATGAGAAATCGGTTGGAAACTTTCCTCGTGTCAGCACGTTGTGGGTGTCGCCACCGGCGCCAACCTCATGTGAATTCTCTGAAAAGCTAATCATTTGCATATCATAGTATCTTCTTGGTGTTGCAATTTTAATGACCAGTAGTGCATAAGACGTTTGGAGAGAAGGCAGAAGTGGAAAACGTGGATGCCGGGACGGGGTTCGACCCTCACTGCTACAGAAGGCGAGTGCAGTACGTATGTGTGTGGGGGGGGGGGGGGAGGGGGAGAAAGGAGAAGCTGTGGCGGAGGTCAGCGCGACGCAGGCAGAGGTCCTCTGGAGAGAACGTGAGTGTGTGACAGCAGGTGGCAGTAGCGGCCCGAGACCGAGTATGTGGGCCGCAGTGCAGAGACGGCGAGCGATGCGGAACGAGGCACGCGGAAGTCCCCCCTGCTCCCCCCCCCCCCCTCCCATCCTACCCTCGCCCAACACCTCTTTCTCCTCTCATCCCCCCACCCACCGACTCTTCCACCTCCTTCGTCTCCTCGCAGTGACCAGAGCTCCCCAACTTCGTGAGCTCATCTGCAGATGTCTCTCTACACAGCCGCCCACTGCACTCACATTAAGGAGGTCAGCTGTTCGCCTACGTGGGGTTTCCTACCGTTGTGTTTCCTACAAGGGTGCAGCAGGTACCGGAACTGTCCAGAGCAACCGGTTCCCTAACGAGGTGCTTGCGAACTGAGCCTCCCGCACTGCTTGCCTACCCCAGTCGCTCACCCTCAGTGCAGGTGTGGTCACAGTTTCTCAGACAGTGCCGTCGATAGCTTTCGTTCCGTGCGTTTTTCTATACGACTTCTGTTCTATGCAGTGTACACTCCATCTGCCCCACTCTCTCACAACACTTACTCCTACTCTCCATCCATCTTCCTTTCTCTGTCCATCTCCTCCTGCGCTTTTTCTGATAGTACATCAAATTCACAATAACACCCCTAATTTGTGTATTTATTACAGTGTTCCATTAGTCATTCACCACCTTCCCCCTTTCTCTGTTCACCGGATGCTCCCTCTCTCTTTTCATGTGCTTCTCTGACTTCTCTGGATGCACCTCCTCCCCCCTCCCCGCCCCCATCACATTCCCCTCTCTCCGTATATCTCCTCCTCCGCCTCCGTCATGCCATCTCCTCTTCCCGTATCTATGAAAAAATACGTATTTCTACCAACTTTCATGCCGATTGACGAAACGATGTTGAATTTCTTTAAAGGCAGGCCAACCCAACACCATCCAGCATACGTTGACTTGTATAAATGCCTTCACCACGAAAACATACATACATGAGCCAACTCGCAAGATGATCAGTCAACCCGTGTGTAATTCCGTTGTAAGGTACCCTCCGCCATACACCGTATGAAATTTCACGTAGACTGTGAGGTTCCCCTTGGTTTGAAGGTCAAATGTACAAAATTTCTTCAAGAGCGGAGGAACATTGTGGCTTTTGTTGAAATCCGTAAGTAAAGTACCCTCCACCACGCACTGAACGAAGTTTTATGTAGACAGTGACCTTGCTCTTGGTTTGGTAAACAGGGATTCATTTTTATACACCCTACTCGCTGTATGCCGACTTGGTTGGGAAACATAAATAATAGATTCGAACAACAGAAATCATGTCACTTTCAGTGTTACGTAAAATAACGTTGTACCTTGTAAATTATCACGACACAGAATGAAGAATATGGGACTTCCTTCCGTTTGCGTTTGAAACTCTTGGAGAAATCGTGTGTGGTGAGGAGGGTGGGAGCGGGCAGCAAGGGAGCCTCTATTTGTTATGCCTGCCCGGGCCTCTGACAGGTTTAGTGCGGCAATGCTCGTAGGAAACCCCACGATACCGGCTGTTCAGACGTTCATTATCTGCTCAGCAGTACATGACACTTGTATGTTAAGAGGAATGGACCACTAAATGTCGCGAGATGCGCACCCGCCAGCATAAAAGGAGCTGGGTGGGGGTGTTGTTTTCCCAGGAGAGGAGCAGGAACAGCACAGCGGATCGGTCAGGGGACTTGGAACGTGGACTGGTCGTTGAATATCAACCGAGTAACAACTGCGTCACGGACATTCCAACTCTTTGTTACGCTGCTCAGATCGACTGCTGGCGATGCGACTGTGAAGCGGAAACGCGGAGGAACGACCACAGAGAGCCTGAGACCAGCCAAACTACATGGACTGGGACAGTCGAGCATTGGTTGTAAAAAAATGGCTTGAAACCAGCAGAAAGCAGTCACTCGTCAGTACCAAAGTGGGACCAGGGGTACAGGAAGCGCAATGACTGTGCGTAGGCAGTGGTCGAGCAGCTGTTCATACAACGAGGTGACAAAAGTAGTGGGATACCTAGTCGGTCTTCCCTTTGCCCGGCATAGTCCAGCACCTCGACGTGGCATGGTGAGAGTCCTGTGCAGAAATATGGAACCATGCGCCTCTCTAGTCGTCTATAATTGCGATAGTGTTGTCACTGCAGGATTTGTACATGAATTGACCTGTCGATTATGTCCCATAAATGTTGGACGGGTGATCAGATCATTCGCTCAAATTGTGCTCCATGTTCCTCAAAAGAACTGCGAACAATGATGGAGCGCTGGCAATTCCTTCGTTATTTGCGAACATGGAATCCAGGAATGGCTGCAAATGGTCTCGAACTGCCTGAACACAGCCATTTGCAGTCAATCATCGGTTCAGTTGGACCAGAGGACCCAGGCAATCCCATGTAAACAGAACCCACACCTTTATGGAGGCACCACCTGGTTGCACAGTGCCTTGTAGTCAGCTTGAGTCTATGGCTTCGCGGAGTTCAGTCCTGAACCGCGTTGCAGCAACGGTTGCAGGTTCGAATCCTGCCTCGGGCACGGATGTGTTTAATGTCCTTAGGTTAATTAGGTTTAAGTAGTTCTACGTTCTAGGGGACTTATGACCTCAGATGTTAAGCCCCATAGTGCTCAGAGCTATCTGAACCATTTTGAGCTTCGTGGAGGTGTGCCGTACTATAACAATACCAACAGCTCTTACCGAGTGAACCCGGGACACATCTGACCAGCCCACGGTTTTTCAGTCGTATAGGGGCCCAACCGATATCGTCACGAGTCCAGGAGCAGTCGATGTCGGGTTGTCAGAAAGGCATACGCGTCGGTCTTCTGCTCCCATAGGCCACCGACGCCAAATTTCGCAGCACTGTCCGAACGTCCCATATTGATTTATGATGTTATTTCACACAGTGTTGGTTGACTGCTAGCACTGACAACTTTACGAAAAAGCCGCTGCTCTCGATCGTTAAGTCAAGGCCATCGGCTGTTACGTTGTCCGTGGTGCGAGGTAACACCTGAAATTTGGTATTCTCCGCCCTCTCCTGAGACTCTGGATCTCGAAGTACTGTATTCTCAAAGGATTTCGGGAATGGGATGTCCCATTCCTCTAGCTCCAACTCCCAAGCAGAGTACAAACCCCTTTATTCGCATCGTGCGGTCATGATCTCGTCGGAAATCTACTCGCATTAATCAGCTGAGTACAAATGATAGATTCGCCAATGCACCGCCCTTTTACACCTTGTCTACGCCATTCTCCGCCATGTGTTTATGTGCATATCGCTATCCCAGGACTTACATCATCTCAATGTACAGAATGTGATCAGCTGTATCTGGACACACCCCTATGTAACGCGGAATCGGCCAGTAGATGTCAAGAGAAGCGGACCCACCAGTATAAAACGAGGGCTGCGGAAAGTATTGTGTTGCCTGCAGACAAGGTGTGACAGCAGGATGGCTCGGTCAGAAGAGCTCAGAGATTTCATGCATGCAGCAGTCATTGTACGTAACGTGAGTAACAAATCCGTCACGGACATTCTAAACCCCACAAAGCTGCCCAAGTGCATTGGCCATGTGATTATGAAGTGGAAATGAGAAGGAACAACCACAGTGAAGCCAAAATCAGTCAGTCCCGATGTACTGATGGACAGGGACCATGGAGCACTGTGGAGACGGCCTGTAAAATAGACGCATCAAAGGAATCAGTCCTGGGCTCCAAAGTTGTGCCGGCAGTCCAGTTAGCACAATCACTGTGCCTAGGAGGGTTGTAAAGACTTGGGAACAACAGTCGAGCAGCTCTTCATTCACCACACATTTCTGTAGTAGGTGCTAAGTCGTCTTTTGAGGTAGCGTGAAAAGTAACGCCGCTGGACGGTGGATGGCTGGAAATGGGTGACTTATAGTGATAAACGACGCTACATCTTGTTGCTAACCGATGTAAGGATTTGGGTTTGGCAAATGGCTCGGGATCGTTAGCTGCCATCATACGTAATGGCAGAAGTCTAGCACGGAAGAGTTGCTGGTGTGGCATATGAAGTATAGGGGTGTTTTACTGGTTAACTTGTGGTACCCTTTTTGAACTTAAGGGGCGTAGAACGTCAAACGGGCCGACTTGGAGCCGGAGAGGCACCACAGAACATTTTAATTTCTACTGTCTATACTTTTACAAATAAATTTATAAAACTTTGTTACCATGACCAGGAGGGATTCAGGATTCATACTCATAGCAGTGGAAGCGCAAAAACATAAAAAAATACTTTTTTTTTAGATAAGAAATTTCACCATTTTTTCACTTATTGTTGGCTGCATTTGTTGCTATAGGTACATTTTTCTTCAGAAGTAAGAGAGATTCTTTAATGAATTTTGTACAGCATACAAACCATACTTACAGGTGTATGAAACTCTAGAATTTTCCAAATCTATTAAAAACTGTGGTAAAAACTGAGATAATTAACTACAAAATTTGATTTTTTTTAAACATAAAGTTTAAAAAGTAACAGCTCATTTGTGTTTTCATAAATGAAATAGATTCTAGAGTTTCAGACACCTGTTAGTATTGTTTGTATGCTATGCATAATTCTTCGAACAGTCTCTCTCACTTATGAAGAAAAGTGTACCTATAGCAACAAATGCAGCCAATAGAAAGTGAAAAAATGATGACATTTCACAGGTAAAAAAATTATTTTGTTATGTTTTTGAACGTGCGCTGCTACGAGTGTGAATCTTGAATCCTTCCTGGTCATGCTGACAAAGTTTTATGAATTTACTTGTAAAAGTATAGACAGTGGAAATTAAAATGTCCTGTTGTGCCTCTCCTGCCCCAAGCTGGCCCGTTTAGTCCCACCGCCCTTAAGGGGTAACGACAGGATGATGGACGAAAATGTAGCTCAAATTCACGATTTTTTTTCTCCACACTGGAATGTAGAAGGCAAATGGGGTTTGCTGCAATGAATAAAGCGTACATTGATGTTTTTATTGGCTTTTTTTTTACTGAAAATAATATCTTTACTGTGCAACTGGGATTTTCCCGAGTCACCTCTGCAAGGAGGTACATCCATGGCGATCGCTGTAACTCCGGTTGTGATTAGTGACTATGTGAAAAATGAAGTTGACATATCATCCTGATCCTTACAAATATAGTTTTAGTTCTTGGTAGGGATTTGCAAAACATTTGAGAAATTATAGATATTTGAAGGAATTGCCATTTTGGGACTCCCGTTTTTTGGCCCAGAAAATAGTAAACGTCAATATAAAAGAATCGGCTCCGATGAACTGAAGAGAATTCAACTTGCTTCAAGGGATGGAAATTGAGGCGTGGGCGACGACAACCATGCTGAAAAACGTTATTTAGAGGAAAACTCGTTTAAAATTTGACAAGTATTTATCATACAAAAAAACAGTGATGAAGATTGAAACTTTCGGTATGTCGTCGATGCCTGGTCCACAGTAACTATCGCCCCAGCTACTGGATGGCCACTTCCTGCTACTTTGACCCGATAAACCCTCGTTTTCGTTCTCAATGCGCTTTTCTTCGCTGACCGCATCGGCACTGCCGTCTCTACCGTCACAGAATCGGCGCATTTCGTCGTCGATTTTGATGTGATGGGCGTTTACCACCTGCATTAATGCAGTATGGCCTGATATTTTGTGTTTTTTCTTTTTTTGAGCGTATTTCCACATGATAGTATTGAAACTGTTGTTCATATTTTGAGTAAAACCTCCCAAACAACGCTCCAGCAAATTAGGTTCACTCGCATCGGTATGAACAGGAGTGATGGCATCGTTAACGACTTGTGGCCGTGCAAGCTCCGCTTCAAACGCTCACAAAATCGTTACCTTTTTGAGTTCGCCCATAATTTTTCAGTGTATATACATTCGAATTCCATAATAAAAAAAAATTTCGAGTTATTCCGATCGTCACACTGTAGTTCCCCCTTAAGAGAACACTTAAGTGGAGGTGGATATGAACAAGTTTTGCAGCAGTTCATACTGCGTACGGTACACGAGCAGTTGGGAGACGAGGACTGTTTGCACCAACGACAAAATCCATCCTGTCATAAAACAGGATCAGTGGGGGAATGGTTTGAGGATGATAACATTTCTGAAATGGACTGGCCTGCTCAGAGTCCCCAGCTCAGACCAGCGGCAAACTTTTGGGGTGAGTCAGAACGTGGACTCCGTTCCACACCGCAACGTCCAACAGACACCCTTGCCTGGTTTCGGATCTCCAGGAAGAATGGCCCTCCATTACTCCACAAACATTCAGACGTCTCATTGAAATTGTCCTTAGGAGAGTTCAGGCCATCATAAAGGGGAAGCGTGCACACATCCCACAACTGTTTCCACTTTTAGGGCTCGGGACACTTTCGATAAGAGAGATTATATACATTTATTCTCTAACCGAACCTGACCAGCCATTTGGCACTTCTTGTCAATCGGATTTTCTAGAAGACTTTATTTCCTTTCGCCTGCTTCAGTTATTGAATATTTATATTTTCTCCTTCCATAAACTAAATTCGATATCTCGTCTGTTGTCGAAGGTTTTTCTACTAGGCATTGTCTTTTTACATATTTTATTGCTGTCTAGACGAAGATGAGATTGGAGGTGTGATGCTGCGGCAAGAATTTCACACAGCACGGAAAGACGTAAGTCGTAACGAGATGCCGGGATTAGACGACATTCCGTCAGAACTACTGATAACCTTTGGAGAAACAGCCGTGAGAAAACTCTTCCATTTGGTATGGAAGATGTATGAGACCTGCGAAACACCCTCAGACTTCAAAAAGAATATCACGTTTCTAATCACAAAGAAAGCAGGTGCTGACAGGTGTGTATATTACATTACCGAAATTTCAGTTTAATAAGTCATGGTTGCAGAATATTAACACGAATTCTTTACAGAAGAATGGAAAAACTAGTAGAAGTCCGACCTCTTGGAAGATCAGTTCGGTTTCCGAAGAAATGCAGGAACACACGAGGCACTTTTGACCCTACAACTTCTCTTAGCAGAGAAATTTCTCGTGCTCGGAGTCCATAGTCATGTAGAATTTTTTTGACTTCAGGTTAAGGGAAGCCAAACCTACAATTATAGCATTTGTAGACTTAGACGAGGCTTTTGACAGTGTTAATTGGAAAACTCTTTTTGAAATTTTGAAGCTGTCAGGGATAAATCACAGGGACCGAGAGATTATGTACAACTTTAACAGAAACCAGACGGCAGTTAAAGGAGTCAATGGGCATGAAAGGGAAGAAATGGTAGAGAAGGGAGAGAGACACGGTTATAGCCTATCCCCCATGTTGTTCAATCTCTGCATTCAAGAAGCAGTAAAGGAAACCAAAGAAAAAACTGGAGAAGAAATTACAGTTCAGCGACAAGAAATGAAAACTTTGAGGTTTGCTGATGTCAGAGACAGCAAAGGACAGCCGGCCGCGGTGGTCTCGCGGTTCTAGGCGCGCAGTCCGGAACCGTGGGACTGCCACGGTCGCAGGTTCGAATCCTGCCTCGGGCATGGATGTGTGTGATGTCCTTAGGTTAGTTAGGTTTAAGTAGTTCTAAGTTCTAGGGGACTAATGACCACAGCAGTTGAGTCCCATAGTGCTCAGAGCCATTTTTTTTGAACAGCAAAGGACTTGGAAGGGCAGTTAAACGGAATGTACAGTGTCTTGAAAGGAGGATGTAAGATGAATATCAACAAAAACAAAACGAGGGTAATGGAATGTAGTCGAATGAAGTCGGCTTCAAAAAATGGCTCTGAGCACTATGGGACTCACAACTGCTGTGGTCATCAGTCCCCTAGAACTTAGAACTACTTAAACCTAACTAACCTAAGGACATCACACACATCCATGCCCGAGGCAGGATTCGAACCTGCGACCGTAGCAGTGGCACGATTCCGGACTGCGCTCCTAGAACCGCGAGACCACCGCGGCCGGCAATTAAGTCGGGTGATGCTGAGGGAATTAGATTAGGAAATGGACACTATAAGATGAACATCGTCAGAAACAAGACAATATAATGTAGTCGAATAAGATAAGGTGATGTTGAGACACTCAGATTAAGAAACAAGAAACTTAAATCAGTAGATGAGATTTGCTATTTGGGCAGCAGAGTAACTGTCGATGGCCGAATTGAGAGGATATAAAACGAACACTGACAGTTTAAGGAAAGTGCTTCTGAAGAAGAGAAATTTCTTGCCATAAAATATAGATTTATGTGTCCGGATGTCTTCTCTCAAAGGTTTTGTATGAGGTGTTGCCATGTGTGGAAGTGAAACATGAACGCAGTTGAGACAAGAACACAATAGAAGTTTCTGAAACGTGGTGCAATATAAGAAAGATGAAGACTGGATTGGTAGATCACGTAAGTAATGAAGAGGTACCGAATAGAACTGGGGAGGAAAGGAACTTGTGGCACAACCTGACTAGAAGGAGTGATCGGTTGGTAGGACATATTCTGAGACATCAAGGGATCATGAATGTAGTATTGGAGGGCAGCGTGGAGGGTAAAAATCGTGGAGGAAGGCCAACAGGTGGATACAGTAAGCAGATTCAGTAGGATGTAGGTTACAGTAGCTACTCGGAGATAAAGAGGCTTGCGCGAGATAGAGTAGCATGGACAGCTGCATCAAACCAATCTTTGTACTAAAGACCAGAAGAACATCAGTATATGTAGGAAGTTCCCTCCACCATTCAGTGTAGTGTGCCTCACAGAGTACGTAGATGTGGACGTTGGACAGGAACCCATGACAGTTGGCAGATTCAGAGAGTGAGTGCAGATCGAGGTGTGGTGGCCACGTTACGTCTAGTCTGGTGTTGCCCAACACGCACCACTGCTGGAGCTAGCAGCCTAGCCTAGCCTAGCCTAGCCTAGCCTAGCCTAGCCTAGCCTAGCCTAGCCTAGCCTAGCCTAGCCTAGCCTAGCCTAGCATAGCCTAGCATAGCCTAGCATAGCCTAGCCTAGCATAGCCTAGCATAGCCTAGCCTAGCATAGCCTAGCATAGCCTAGCCTAGCATAGCCTAGCCTAGCATAGCCTAGCCTAGGCTAGCCTAGCCCAGCGTAGCCTTGCTGTAGAGCTGGCTGTGTGTCCTGCCTGAGCCTCGCGTTCCACTTTCTTCGCAGCCCACTGTGTGCTCCTGGCCGGAGCTGTTACGGTCCGCGATTAGCGGACAGTTAGGCGGAGAGGCTCGCCAAAGGAGAAGAAGACGAACTGCTATCACCTGATGAGTCGAGGAACACCAGCGTTGCGGTCATAACAAGAGGATTAGATTTGACAGACGACACAACTTCCTCTAAAAATTCACCCATCAGTTTTTTCATTTGGCTTTAATTTTTATTTAATCATCTTAGAAGCTAGATTAAGAAAAGGCAAACCTACGTTTCTAGCATTTGTAGACTTAGAGAAAGCTTTTGACAATGTTGACTGGAATACTCTCTTTCAAATTCTGAAGGTGGCGGGGGTAAAATACAGGGAGCGAAAGGCTATTTACAATTTGGACAGAAACTAGATGGCAGTTATAAGACTGGACGAGCATGAAAGTAAAGCAGTGGTTGGGAAGGGAGTGGGGCAGGATTGTAGTAGCCTATCCCCGATGTTATTCAGTCTGTATATTGAGTAAGCAGTAAAGGAAACAAAAGAAAAATTCGGAGTAGGAATTAAATACCATGGAGAAGAAACAAAAACTTTGAGGTTTGCCAATGACACTGTAATTCTGTCAGAGACAACAAAGTACTTGGAAGAGCAGTTGAACGAAATGGACATTGTCTTGAAAGAAGGGAATAAGATGAACATCAACAAAAGCAAAACGAAGATAATGGAATGTAGTCGAATTAAGTCGGGTGATGGTGAGGGAATTACATTAGGAAATGAGACAATTAAAGTAGTAAAGGAGTTTTGCTATTTGGGGAGCAAAATAACTGATGATGGTCGAAGTAGAGAGGATGTAAAATGTAGACTGCCAATGGCAAGGAAAGCGTTTCTGAAGAAGAGAAATTTGTTAACATCGAGTATAGATTTAAGTGTCAGGAAGTCGTTTCAGAAAATATTTGTATGGAGTGTAGCCATGTATGGAAGTGAAACGTGGACGATAAATAGTTCAGACAAGAAGAGAATAGAAGCTTTCGAAACGTGGTGCTACAGAAGAATGCTGAAGATTAGATGGGTAAATCATATAACTAATGAGGAGGTATTGAATAGGATTGGGGAGAAGAGAAGTTTGTGGCACAACTTGACTAGAAGAAGGGATCGGTTGGTAGGACATGTTCTGAGGCATCAAGAGACAGCGGTTTAGTATTGGAGGGAAGCGTGGAGGGTAAAAATCGTAGAGGGAGACCAAGAGATGAATACACTAAGCAGATTCAGAAGGATGTAGGCTGCAATAGGTACTGGGAGATGAAGCAGCTTGCACAGGATAGAGTAGCATGGAGAGCTGCATCAAATCAGTCTCAGGACTGAAGACAACAACAACAACAACAACAATCAGTTTAGGTGGTGGCCGGTTAAGATTTTGGTGGTGAAAGAAATATTCACTGCTGGTACTTTGCTGTTGAGCGACATGGCAGTGGTGGCGTACAGTTGGTAACCACCAGACCTGACCAGAGATTAACCGCAAATCTCTTGACGGACTGTACAATCCTACAGCCTATTTCGAGCTCAAACACAATCAGGTTTCTCGGACAGAATGACTTCCTCGACGCCAACCAGCGTGAATTAATTGATTTACATGCCCTGTGTAACACCGGAAAGGATGAGAATCGAAGCATTTATGATACGGAGATACATAAGAATGTCAAAAAACAGATGGACTGATAAATAGCAAATGAGTAGGTGCGTTGCAGAATCGGAGGGGAAAGGAAAATGTACAAAATACTGACAAGAAGAAGTGAGTGGATGTTAGGACGTGTGTTAACGCGTCAGAGAGTAATATCCACGGTGAAACGTCAAGGCAGATTAAAACTGCGTGCCGCAGGACTCGAAGCTGGGACCTTTGTCTTTCGCGGACAAGTGCCCCGCGACTCAGCTACCCGATGACGACTCGCCAGCCGTCCTCGTGTGTTTAATCTCCTCATCAAGGCAAACGTTTCAGGTTCGAGCCCACGTCCGACGCACAGTTTAAATCGACCAGGAAGTTTCATAACAGCTCACATTCTTCTGCAGAGTGAAAATTCATTGTGTTAACGTTCCCCCAGGCCTCGGCTTAGGCCACGTCTCCGCAATCTACGTTGTTCCAGGAGTGCTAGTCCCGCAACATACCTCTGAGACCTGCAGAGTCAGGAAGAAATAGGTGACGTACAGGCGGCAGTAAGTCTACGAGGGCAGATCACCCTTCCTACTCGGGTAGCTCAGTTGGTAGACCACTTGCCAGCGAAGCGCAAAGGTCCAAAGTTCGAGTCTGGATCCGGTGTACAGCTGTAGCCTGCCAGGGCGCTTCAAATCACAGTACACATCGCTGCAGAGTGAAAACTCATTCCGAACATAAAAAAGAGATATGTATCCAACTGTCTTACAATAGGGTGTAATTAAATAGTCTCAGCTAACGAGTAAACGGCGTATATTATGGTCAAAACTGTAGGGGGCACATCGCTGCAGAGTGAAAACTCATTCCGAACATAAAAAAGAGATATGTATCCAACTGTCTTACAATAGGGTGTAATTAAATAGTCTCAGCAAACGAGTAAACGGCGTATATTATGGTCAAAACTGTAGGGGGCACTCAAATAAAGACGAGACAGATAAAAAAAAAAATTAGCCAGAAACAAGTACAACCGTGACTACGTATGTAGACAGTCCATCCTACCTGGGAATCAAAAATGGTCGACACTGATATTCGGAAGAGGCGATATGGGTTTCACGGATTGCGAGACTTTCTAGAACGTTTTAATTTCAAGTTTGAAGTCGCATAATAAATGAGAAAAGAAACATTTTTCGTCTCATATAATTAGAAATTAACAATTTTCGGATTTTTTCCCTTTGGCTGCAGTGTGAAACCTTGCTCCTTCCTAAATTTCATGGTTCTAGACCAACGGGAAGTACCCTATAGGTTATGGCCTGCCCAGCTAGTCGAGCGGTCTAGAGCAAGGCATTTCGGAGTGGGAAGGAGCGCCTGGTCCCCGGCACGAATCCGCCCGGCGGACTTGTGTCGAGGTCCGGTGAGCCGGCCAGTCTGTCGATGGCGGTCTTCCATCTGCCTCGGCAAATGCCGGCTGGTTCCCCTTATTCCGCCTCAGCTGCACTATGTCGTACGTGTACACCACCATTACTCTACCACGCAAACATAGGGGTTACACTCGTCTGGTGTGAGACGTTCCCTGGGGGGGGGGTCCACCGGGGGCCGAACCGAACAATAACCCTGGGTTCGGTGTGGGGCGGCGGAGGGGTGAAGTGGACTGCGGTAGTCGTCGTGTGGTTGTGGACCACTGCGGCTTCGGCGGGGACGGAGCCTCTCCGTCGTTTCTAGGTCCCCGGTTAACATACGATAATACAATACCCTATAGGTTTTGGTGAGAGGGTTTGCGAGTATCAAAATGCGTGAGATCTTTCGACTACAGTGACTTAGAAGCTAATGTTTATAATACATACACGGTACCATACCCCTTCCTCCCCCCATGAACCATGGACCTTGCCGTTGGTGGGGAGGCTTGCGTGCCTCAGCGATACAGATGGCCGTACCGTAGGTGCAACCACAACGGAGGGGTATCTGTTGAGAGGCCAGACAAACGTGTGGTTCCTGAAGAGGGGCAGCAGCCTTTTCAGTAGTTGCAGGGGCAACAGTCTGGATGATTGACTGATCTGGCCTTGCAACATTAACCAAAACGGCCTTGCTGTGCTGGTACTGCGAACGGCTGAAAGCAAGGGGAAACTACAGCCGTAACTTTTCCCGAGGACATGCAGCTTTACTGTATGATTAAATGATGATGGCATCCTCTTGGGTAAAATATTCCGGAGGTAAAATAGTCCCCCGTTCGGATCTCCGGGCGGGGACTACTCAGGAGGATGTCGTTATCAGGAGAAAGAAAACTGGCGTTCTACGGATCGGAGCGTGGAATGTCAGATCCCTTAATCGGGCAGGTAGGTTAGAAAATTTAAAAAGGGAAATGGATAGGTTAAAGTTAGATATAGTGGGAATTAGTGAAGTTCGGTCGCAGGAGGAACAAGACTTCTGGTCAGGTGACTACAGGGTTATAAACACAAAATCAAATAGGGGTAATGCAGGAGTATGTTTAATAATGAATAGGAAAATAGGAATGCGGGTAAGCTACTACAAACAGCATAGTGAACGCATTATTGTGGCCAAGATAGATACGAAGCCCACACCTACTACAGTAGTACAAGTTTATATGCCAACTAGCTCTGCAGATGATGAAGAAATTGAAGAAATGTACGATGAAATAAAAGAAATTATTCAGATAGTGAAGGGAGACGAAAATTTAATAGTAATGGGTGACTGGAATTCGAGTGTAGGGAAAGGGAGAGAAGGAAACATAGTAGGTGAATATGGATTGGGGCTAAGAAATGAAAGAGGAAGCCGCCTAGTAGAATTTTGCACAGAGCACAACCTAATCATAGCTAACACTTGGTTTAAGAATCATGAAAGAAGGTTGTATACGTGGAAGAACCCTGGAGATACTAAAAGGTATCAGATAGATTATATAATGGTAAGACAGAGATTTAGGAACCAGGTTTTAAATTGTAAGACATTTCCAGGGGCAGATGGTGACTCTGAACACAATCTATTGGTTATGACCTGTAGATTAAAACTGAAGAAACTGCAAAAATGTGGGAAATTAAGGAGATGGGACCTGGATAAACTGAAAGAACCAGAGGTTGTACAGAGTTTCAGAGAGAGCATAAGGGAACAATTGACAGGAATAGGGGAAAGAAGTACAGTAGAAGAAGAATGGGTAGCTCTGAGGGATGTAGTAGTGAAGGCAGCAGAGGATAAAGTAGGTACAAAGACGAGGGCTGCTAGAAATCCTTGGGTAACAGAAGAAATATTGAATTTAATTGATGAAAGGAGAAAATATAAAAATGCAGTAAATGAAGCAGGCAAAAAGGAATACAAACGTCTCAAAAATGAGATCGACAGGAAGTGCAAAATGGCTAAATAGGGATGGCTAGAGGACAAATGTAAGGATGTAGAAGCTTATCTCACTAGGGGTAAGATAGATACTGCCTACAGGAAAATTAAAGAGACCTTTGGAGAGAAGAGAACCACGTGTATGAATATCAAGAGCTCAGATGGCAGCCCAGTTCTAAGCAAAGAAGGGAAGGCAGAAAGGTGGAAGGAGTATATAGAAGGTTTATACAAGGGCGATGTACTTGAGGACAATATTATGGAAATAGAAGAGGATGTAGATGAAGACGAAATGGGAGATACGATACTGCGTGAAGAGTTTGACAGAACACTGAAAGACCTGAGTCGAAACAAGGCCCCCGGAGTAGACAACATTCCATTAGAACTACTGACGGCCTTGGGAGAGCCAGTCATGACAAAACACTACCAGCTGGTGAGCAAGATGTATGAGACAGGCGAAATACCCTCAGACTTCAAGAAGAATATAATAATTCCAATCCCAAAGAAAGCAGGTGCTGACAGATGTGAAAATTACCGAACTATCAGTTTAATAAGCCACGGCTGCAAAATACTAACGCGAATTCTTTACAGACGAATGGAAAAACTGGTAGATGCAGACCTCGGGGAGGATCAGTTTGGATTCCGTCGAAATGTTAGAACACGTGAGGCAATACTGACCTTACGACTTATCTTAGAAGAAAGATTAAGAAAAGGCAAACCTACGTTTCTAGCATTTGTAGACTTAGAGAAAGCTTTTGACAATGTTGACTGGAATACTCTTTTTCAAATTCTAAAGGTGGCAGGGGTAAAATACAGGGAGCGAAAGGCTATTTATAATTTGTACAGAAACCAGATGGCAGTAATAAGAGTCGAGGGGCATGAAAGGGAAGCAGTGGTTGGGAAAGGAGTGAGACAGGGTTGTAGCCTCTCCCCGATGTTATTCAATCTGTATATTGAGCAAGCAGTAAAGGAAACAAAAGAAAAATTTGGAGTAGGTATTAAAATTCATGGAGAAGAAGTAAAAACTTTGAGGTTCGCCGATGACATTGTAATTCTGTCAGAGACGACAAAGGACTTGGAAGAGCAGTTGAACGGAATGGACAGTGTCTTGAAAGGAGGATGTAAGATGAACATTAACAAAAGCAAAACGAGGATAATGGAATGTAGTCAAATTAAATCGGTTGATGCTGAGGGAATTAGATTAGGAAATGAGACACTTAAAGTAGTAAAGGAGTTTTGCTATTTAGGAAGTAAAATAACTGATGATGGTCGAAGTAGAGAGGATATAAAATGTAGACTGGCAATGGCAAGGAAAGCGTTTCTGAAGAAGAGAAATTTGTTAACATCGAATATAGATTTATGTATCAGGAAGTCGTTTCTGAAAGTATTTGTTTGGAGTGTAGCCATGTATGGAAGTGAAACATGGACGATAACTAGTTTGGACAAGAAGAGAATAGAAGCTTTCGAAATGTGGTGCTACAGAAGAATACTGAAGATAAGGTGGATAGATCACGTAACTAATGAGGAGGTATTGAATAGGATTGGGGAGAAGAGAAGTTTGTGGCACAACTTGACTAGAAGAAGGGATTGGTTGGTAGGACATGTTTTGAGGCATCAAGGGATCACAAATTTAGCATTGGAGGGCAGCGTGGAGGGTAAAAATCGTAGAGGGAGACCGAGAGATGAGTACACTAAGCAGATTCAGAAGGATGTAGGTTGCAGTAGGTACTGGGAGATGAAGCAGCTTGCACAGGATAGAGTAGCATGGAGAGCTGCATCAAACCAGTCTCAGGACTGATGACAACAACAACAACACCATACACCTTAGTATGTGACATAACTTTCAAGTCTACACGTCTTCCCGTTCCGAAGAAAAAGCGATGCCAACGAATGAATGGACAGATGGACAGAGAGTCAGTCTGATAACAAATGACACAAACTTGTTATTCATGTCACATAATTACAAATCAATAATTTTTCAGATTATTTCCTTTACTCGTACTGCGAAGTCTTGCTTCTTGGCTTTGTAGGCAACGGGAGGTACCCTGTGGGTTTTTGAGGAACGAGTTTGCGAGTATCAAAATATGTGTCATAAATGGCCGTATCTTTTGATTGCATTAACTTAAAAGCTTCAATTTTTTGTACAAGACGAAGGACGGTAGACTTTAATATGTGACATAAACTTCGACTTGAGACGTCTAACTATTCCCGAGAAAATGGGTTTTGAAGAGTCAGCTGCGCAAACAAACAGACAACAATGCCGTCCTACAACAGTTCCGTTTACACCGACTAAAGTACGTAACCCTAAGAAGTAAGTAAACAGCTTATCACTTCAAAGTAGTCGCTATAACTATTAAAACGTTTATCTCACTGTGAGACAAGACGGTCAGTGCTTTCATGTAAAAATATTTCTTCCGTCGCCTACGGAATCACGACTGTTCTCAGCCGTGCACGTTTCCGTCCGAAGCAAATCGGCGACCACGAATGTCTTTCTTCGGGGTCCATTAGTGCGGAAATCGCATAGGGAGTGGCTGGGGATGAATAGAGTACACATGAAGGCTTCGCAGCGAAACTTCTACACCGTCGTCGAAACAACCTTAGCAGTATGTGGGGGTGACAACATCCTCCATACAGTGCCCATCTCTCCCCAAGCAATTTCCATCTTTTCGGAGCACTGAAGGGAGTTATTCGTGGCCGTCGGTTTGCTTCGGACGAAAAGAAGCACGCCTGCTTACAATCGTGGTTCCTTAACCGACTGCAAACGTTTTCCCACGGAGGCACTGATATACTTATCTCACAGCGGGATAACTGTCCTAACAGTTATGGCGGCTACTTTTGAGACAATGAACAATTAACTCACTTCTTGGTGTTCTCTAACTCACTCAGTATAAACGGGACCCTTACACAATCATTTTATTGTCTGTCTGTCTGTCTGTCTGTCTGTCTGTCTGTCTGTCACTTTGTAGAAAATCCTTTTTCTCGAGAGCGTATAGACGTATCAAGGTGAAATTCACGTCTGATGCTAAGCTTTACTGTATCCTGGACTGTAAAAAACTGAAGCTTCCAAGCCAATGCAATAAAAAATACGGCTATTTAAGTCGCATATTTTGATACCCACAAACCCACTCATCAAAACCTGCAGGGCAGTTCCCTTTGGCCTAAGACCATGACATTTGGTAAGAAGAAAGGGTTCTCAGTAAAATTAAAGGAAAAAGACGAAAATTGTTGAATTGTAATGATACTGGAAGTTGGACGTTATTATTTCTCTGCAAAGTTCACCAGCGATTCTGCAGTAGTGTGCAGACACGGACTCTGAACCTGAGATATTATTATCGCGAGTAGTAGCGAGCGGGCAGTTGCCGAGGGGAGTGCGAAGTGATGGGACGCAGGGTGCGGTGGAGAGAAGCCGCGCGACGTTAGAGGTCGCAGCCTTCCGAGATTTTGTCACGTTTGTGTATACATACATTGAGAGCAATATTCGTGTCTTTGCTGTGAGCAGAGACGTGTTTATTGAGTGTAGACATTGTGGAATAATTAAAGTCTCCGTAAGGTTCGTCAGCTTTTAAGAGAAAATTTCAAAACTCGCAGTCTGATACTTGATTATTGATATTTTCATGATTTGTAGGAAGTGTAATTAACTTCTGTTTCTTTTGTTCTGAATTAGAGTACTACTATTGTACAGATGCAACGTCTGATATTCCCGTATGTGTTTTAAACAATAACGATACAGGTTCAACAATACAGAAAAAAATTGTGATTTGTTATCTGTCTGTCTGGCTGACTGTCCATCTGTTAAGATGCCTTTTCCTCAGGAACGGGTGGACGTATCAAGCTGAAATTAATGGCACATGCTAAGGTCTATGATATCCATGCGGTGCAAAAACGTTAAGCTTCTACGTCAATGCAATCGAAAGATACGGCCTTTTATGTCACATATTTTGACACCCGCAAACTCACCCGTCAAAACCAGTAGGGTACTTCCCGTTGACCTAGAACCACGAAATTTGGCAAGAGTAAGTTTTCACACTGCTAAGAAAAAAAAAATCCACAAAATTTTTAATTCTATCCTCAAGGAAACAGCAATGAAAGCAGGATTGCAAATATCTTTTGAGAAGATACAATATATGAACATAAATGCCACTGATCCAGTCTGGCCAACGAATACCAAGTATGGCGACAGGAAAAGAGTACAGGAGTTCAAGTACCTAGGAGAGATTTTGACTCCAAACTACAATGGAAAGGCAGCAACATAAGAACGGGCAATAAAAATGGAAATAGCATTGAGATTGTGTCAGAACACATACAAATCTAAATCACTTTCATACCAGGCCAAATTCTAACACTATAGGACAGTCGTCAAACTTGAATGTTTATTGTGGTGCCACCGCCAGACACCACACTTGCTAGGTGGTAGCCTTTAAATCGGCCGCGGTCCGTTAGTATACGTCGGACCCGCGTTTCGCCACTATCAGTGATTGCAGACCGAGCGCCGCCACACGGCAGGTCTAGAGAGACTTCCTAGCACTCGCCCCAGTTGTACAGCCGACTTTGCTAGCGATGGTTCACTGTCTACATACGCTCTTATTTGCAGAGACGACAGTTTAGCATAGCCTTCAGCTAAGTTATTTACTACGACCTAGCAAGGCGCCATATTCAGTTACTATAATCTGAACAGATAATATTGTGAATTATGTACAGTCAAGAGCGACGTTCATCATTAATGGATTAAAGTTAAGTATCAAACTAATTATGTCCGCTTTCTGAACTCTCACTCCTTGTCATGTTCCAGACCTCACGTCCGTATAGTTCTTCCCTCCTCACGCCAGCCTGCGTGAGCTAAAACGCGAGCATTTCGGCCTCCACTCGTAACACCGTGTTAGCCCTTCCGCCAACACAAAATTTATATGCATCTGAGACAATAACCAGGAAAGGACTTTCTGATTTGGAAAAGAAAGAAAGGGAATTCCTTAGAAAGATTCTTGGGCCCAGGAAAATATCAAATGAAGTTACGTTCCGCCTAAGATCAAATCAAGAACTTCATCAACGATTTGAAAATATTACCACCACGATGAAGGAAACAAGACTATCTTTCTATGGACATATTAAAAGAATGGAATCAGAGAGCCTAACCAACAAAATTCTTCTCTTCCATGAGAACAGGAAGACACAAGTTCCACGGGTGAAAGAAGTGCACTGGGACCTTGAAACATGCGGGACAAAGGCAGAAGAAATGATGAACAGGCAGATCTTTTGGAAAAAGGTTGTGGAGGTGAAGGATTTGTTCGAGGAGAACACGAGGAAGAACGGTGTATTCTCGGCAGAAGAACGTGCAAGAGTGAGCCAACGGATGAAGGAGTACTGGCGAAAGAGGAAGGAAGAGACGTTTAGATAGTGAGGGAAATTGTGTAAACGTAACACATAGATGGCTGTAACGAAAATAAACAAATAATATGTCACACGAAAAAAAAATTTCTTCTTTTATCTGTTATCAGACTTCAGACTTAAAAATTTAAAACGTTCTCGAAAGTCTTGAATTTCCCTGGACCAGCCAGAATTAGTGTCAGTAACAGGTAAAAATGTCCGAGATTCTCTACTCTCGGATTTCATGAACTGTCTATATACGTAATTAAGTTTGTACGTAACCCTGAGAGCGCATTTTTCCCATTTGTCTCGTTCCCCATTTGACTGCCACTTACAAAATCACGTTACTTACCGTGGTCTCCACAGTTTATTATGGAAAACTTCTTATGGAGAAGGTTTCTTCACAGCTGGGAGGAAGGTCTCGCTGACAACTGGCGTTTCAAGTATGAACGGTGTTCACAAAAAGATGTGGGATCGCCGTTCGTGAAACATGTGACAGCCGTACCGCCCACTGCACCGTCTGACCCCTCGCTCAGTTCCTTTGGCCTAAGGGAGACGCTCGCAGTGGCGACTGCGTCTGAAACTTGTAATCCCCGTCTGGCGCGCAAATACGTGATCGGCTTAGTTATATCACGTCATAGAGGACGACTCTCGAGAAGCGACCTACGCTGCAGGCTCTTCCGGCGAAGCTGTGCCAATTACCGGGCGCTCAAACTGAAACTTGTAATTCTCAACAAGGCGAATGACGAACGAAACTCTACGACGACTGTTGGAAGCTGACTTGGAGGAGGAAATATTCAGCGCAGTAATGGGGCCCGGGGTTTTGTCTAGGCACAACCTTCCTCCTCTCCATTTTACACCTTCGTTTAAGATTCCGTACCTCAGGCGGTACAAACCGAACACTTAAAACTTCACTTTGTTGTCCGTCTGTCTGTTATGACCCCTTTTCCTGAGGAATGACTAAGGGTGTCTAGTTGAAATTTATGTCAAATAGCAAGTTCTGTGTTTCCTTGGCGGTGAAAAAATTTAAGCTTCTAAATCAATGTAAATCAAGAAAGGCAAACCTACGTTTCTAGCATTTGTAGACTTAGAGAAAGCTTTTGACAGTGTTGACTGGAATACTCTCTTTCAAATTCTGAAAGTGGCAGGGGTAAAATACAGGGAGCCAGAGGCTATTTACAATTTGTACAGAAACTAGATGGCAGTCATAAGAGTCGAGGGGCATGAAAGGGAAGGAGTGGTTGCGAAGGGAGTGAGACTGGGCTGTAGCCTCTCCCCGATGTTATTCAATCTGTATATTGAGCAAGCAGTAAAGGAAACAAAAGAAAAAATTTGGAGTAGGTATTAAAATCCACGGAGAAGAAATAAAAATGTTGAGGTTCGCCGATGACATTGTAATTTTGTCAGAGACAACAATGGACTTGGAAGAGCAGTTGCACGGAATGGACAGTGTTTTGAAAGGAGGATATAAGATGAACATCAACAAAAGCAAAACGAGGATAATGGAATGTCGGGTGATGCTGAGGGGATTAGATTAGGAAATGAGACAATTAAAGTAGTAAAGGAGTTTTGCTATTTGGGGAGCAAAATAACTGATGATGGTCGAAGTAGAGAGGATATAAAATGTAGACTGGCAATGGCAAGGAAAGCGTTTCTGAAGATGAGAAATTTGTTAACATAGAGTATGGATATAAGTGTCCGGAAGTCGATTCTGAAAATATTTATATGGAGTGTAGCCATGTAATGAAGTGAATCATGGACGATAAATAGTTCAGACAAGAAGAGAATAGAAGCTTTCGAAACGTGGTGCTACAGAAGAATGCTGAAGATTGGATGGGTAAATCATATAACTAATGAGGAGGTATTGAATAGGACTAGGAAGAAGAGAAGTTTGTGGCACAATTTGATTAGAAGAAGGGATCGGTTGGTAGGACATGTTCTGAGGTATCAAGGGATCACCAATTTAGTATTGGAGGGCAGCGTGGAGGGTAAAAATCGTAGAGGGAGACAAAGAGATGAATAGACTAAACAGATTCAGAAGGATGTTGGTTCCAGTCGGTACTGGGAGATGAAACAGATTGCACAGGATACAGTAGCATGGAGAGCTGCATCAAACCAGTATGTGGACTGAAGATCACCACAACAACAACAAATCAATGCAATCGGAATATAGGCTATTTATGTAAGATTTTGATACTCGCTAACTCACACAAAACAATGAAGTGTTTCACCAACTAATGGCTGTAGCAACCAGCCAAAAGGGAAACCAGCCCTTCTGGAGTGTGAACGGTTGTCTCGTATACCAAACTGTCCATTTACCGCGACAAAAAGAGATTTTAGGACTGAGGTTGGGATGACGTCGTGGCCACAGTACTGGCCCACCCCTCCCAATACAATAATTAGGGAAAAACAGTATCTAAACCTTCCCTGGTATCCGGGACAAAGTGTGGAGGAGCCCCGTTAGGCTAAAACCATAATCGTTGCCCCACTGCGAGTGGGACATTCTGCAACATTTCCGGGAGTGCTTCACAGAGAATGATAAGATAATTTCCACCAGCGATCATGTTAGACGGGAGAAACGGCCCAATCAGTTGGTCGTGAACAATACCATGACACACTTATATGGTAAATCTCTGTTGATGGTGGAACACACGAATTGCCTTAGAATATTCCTACAGCCAAACATGGCAATTTTGTCCGGACTTTGGCCAAAGGGAAGTCGAGCGTCAAACCCTTCAACGACCACTAGCGGTCACATGCAGGAAATTTTATTTATGGCTTGTAAAAGCTCTAGAATTTAGTATACCTAGTTTTTTATACCCTGCTCAAGTAGTCTTCAGTCCACAGACTGGTTTGATGTGGATCCCGAGGCTGCTCCATCCTGTGCAAGCATCATCATCTCCGAATAGCTACTGCAACCTACATCCATCCAAAGTTCCTTACTCTGTCTTGCCACATTAACAATTCCTTGATGCCTCAGACTGTGTCCTATCAACAGTCCTTTCTTTTAGTCAACTTGTAGCACGTATTTCTTTTCTTCTCAGTTCTATTCAGTACCTTCTCATTAGTTATGTGATCTACCCATCTAACCTTTATCAACCTTCTGTAGCACCACATTCCAAAAGCTTCTATTCTCTTCTTGTCCCAGCTACCTATCGTCCACATTTCACTTCCGTCCAAGGCTACACATACCACAATAATCTTCAAATAATACATCCTAACACTTACATTTACATTCCATGCCAAGAACTTCCTCTTTTTGAGAAATCTGTATCTACATCCATACTGCGCAAGCCACCTGACGGTGTGTGGCGGAGGGTACTTTGAGTACCTCTATCGGTTATCCCTTCTATTCCAGTCTCGTATTGTTCGTGGATAGAAAGATTGTCGGTATGCGAAAGTGACGCCCTCTGTGTGGGTTCTAATCTCTCTGATTTTATCCTCATGGTCTCTTCGCGAGATATACGTAGGAGGGAGCAATATACTGCTTAGCTCTTCGGTGAAGGTATGTTCTCGAAACTTTAACAAAAGCCCGTACCGAGCTATTGAGCGTCTCACCTGCAGAGTCTTCCACTGGAGTTTATCTATCATCTCCGTAACGCTTTCGCGATTACTAAACGATCCCGTAACGAAGCGCGCTACTCTCCGTTGGATCTTCTCTATCTCTTCTATGAACCCTATCTGGTACTGATCCCACACTGGTGAGCAATATTCAAGCAGAGGGCGAAGAAGTGTAATGATGTCGTTGCCGTATCCAGTCTGCGTTTTATATTCCCTCTATTTCAAGTCCTTTGTAACCTCTGACAGAATGACAACGTCGACGGCAAATCTCAAACCGGAAACTCTTCTCGCTAAGCATTAATTTCCTTTCGAAATTTATCCTTCCTTTTCTTAACTGCTTTGGTCAGTTTACAGCCCAGTTGAACTTCCTTCTCAACAACGATTTCTCTTTCATGCCCCCGACTGTTGCAACTGCAGTTTGGTTTCTGCAGAACCTGTTCTAACGCTTCGCTCGCTACATTTTATTCCTGATACCATCAGAATTTCAAAGAGTGTACTCTAGTCAAAAGCTTTTTCTAAATCTAAAATTGCAGTAAACATTGATTTGCCTTTCCTTAGCCTATGTTGTAAGATGAATCGTAGCGCGACTGTTGCCTCGCGTGTTCCTAAATAACTCCATAACACAAGCTGATCGTCCCCTAGGTTGCTTTCTACCAGTTTCTGTGCTCTTTGTAAATAATTCACGATATGTGGATACACCAGATGTCCCAGTAGTAATGATGAACATTCAGCGGCATGACAGGAACGATAATTCGAAGCAAAAAGGTCTATTACACGTATTATGTTCGAGTATAATCACTTTTCTGGAGACTAGAAATCTACTCTGTAGCAATCAGCATGGGTTTCGAAAAAGACGGTCGTGTGAAACCCAGCTCGCGCTATTCGTCCAGGAATCTCAGAGGACCATAGACACGGGTTCGCAAGGTAGATGCCGTGTTTCTTGACTTCCCCACACTCGTTCAGTGAACAAAGTAAGAGCATATGGACTATCAGACCAATTGTGTGATCGGATTGAAGAGTTAGTAGATAACAGAACGCAGCATGTCATTCTCAATGGAGAGAAGTCTTCCGAAGTAAGAGTGATTTCAGGTGTGCCGCAGGCGAGTGTCGTAGGACCGTTGCTATTCACAAAATATATAAATGATCTTATAGATAACATCAAAAGTTCACTGAGGCTTTTTTGGGGATGATGCTGTAGTATATAGAGAGGTTGTAACAATGGAAAATTGTACTTAAATACAGGAGGATCTGCAACGAATTGACACATGGTCCAGGGAATGGCAACTGAATCTCAATGTAGACTAGCGTAATGTGCTGCTAGTACATATAAAGAAAGATTGTTTATCATTTAACTACAATATAGCAGGTCAGCAACTGGAAGCAGTTAATTCCACAAATTATCTGGGTGTAGGCATTAGGAGTGATTTAAAATGGAATGATCATATAATATTGATCGTCTGTAAAGCAGGTGCCAGACTGAGATTCATTGGAAGAATCCTAAGGAAATGCAATCCGAAAACAAAGGAAGTAGGTTACAGTACGCTTGTTCGCCCACTGCTTGAATACTGCTCAGCAGTGTGGGACCCGTAGCAGATAGGGTTGATAGAAGAGATAGAGAAGATCCAACGGAGAGCAGCGCGCTTCGTTACAAGATCATTTAGTAAACTCTAAAGCTTTACAGAGATGATAGGTAAACTCCAGTGGAAGACTCTGCAAGAGAGACTCTCAGTAGATCGGTATGGGCTTTTGTTGAAGTTTCGAGAACCTAGCTTCACCGAGGAATCAAGCAGTATATTGCTCCCTCCTGCGTATGTCTCGCGAAGAGACCAAGAGGATAAAATCAGAGAGATTAGAGCCCACACAGAGACATACCGGCAATCTTTCTTTCCACGAACGATACGAGACTGGAATAGAAGGGAGAACCGATAGAGGTACTCAAGGTACCTTCCGCCACACACCGTCAGGTGGCTTGCGGAGTATGGATGTGGATGAAGATATAAATACTGAATATAAGCACCAAAATGCTGTGAATACTTGTTCTGTAGAATTGATGTAATTCACAGTAGCAAAGTTTAGCAATTGCTTACAGCTCCTAAGGTATGCATTTTACAGCTTATGTTTACTATACTATTCTGCTTCGAATGGATGTTCCTGACACATCCCTGAACACTGACCATCTCTCGTGGGACACCTTTAGACATACAAGGGTGAAAAGATTGGCAAAAAGTGGAATGAGTTGGAGGCTACCTTCAAACTAGTGCAACGAATGACGAGGTAAGAAAACAAAACACTCAGTTGGAAAACTGTGTGTGTGTGTGTGTGTGTGTGTGTGTGTGTGTGTGTGTGTGTGTGTGTGTGTGTGTGTCTGTGTTTTCGTGGGATGTTAGACTCCGATTACGTCGCACCGGATTGCCCCAAGCGGCCTCCGGTACGGCTCCAAGTGTGGAATGAGGTCAGTGGGTCATGGCGGCGCGTAACACGCCTTGCCGAGTCCCCTCAGTGGAATCACGAATCGCACGGGTATTTTTTTGCAACACGCTGCTTCCCTCCAGCAAAGCGCTCGAAGCAGCTCACTGCATAAACGTAGCAGAAATCGCGTGATGCATGGACAGCGTACTCCCGGAACATTCCACCACGCTACGGGACACTGTGGTCACCTCGACAGCCCACGAGCGCTGCAGCTTTCGTACACGGACGAAAGCACACCTGATTCAAATGTACCTTGACAAGAACAGGTCGGTCTACTGACTCTTACGTACGCCAAGGAACTACAAAAATTGGATACTTACCAATGCAAAGCTGAAGAAGAATAAAAACCGTGGCATAACACTAAGCGACTAAAATGGCATCATCTGCTTGACCATATTAAGTCAACACCGATTGAAAGGAAGGCCCCGGCGCTTGTTGGTGACGTCACGTCAGCTAGGCACGCCGAACGCCAGGCCTGTTGCAGGCATACTCATAATGGTGGTGTCTCCCTCTGACACAGGAAAATGTGAAACTATTGGCGGTAGTTGACCAACACACATTGTTCTGAGAGATTTCTGCAATCAATTAATTGTGCAATTCATCATACTTCTTAACATATAGTGTACTCCTGAACTTAAATTTCCACCTGTTTTAAGGATTGACATACAAAAACAACTTCCAGCAGCAACAGAATTCGTGCTTCTTTACATTGTTTGTAAGTCTGAGAAAGTTACGTCTGTACTGGGTTGCTTTTACAAGAAACTGTCAACATATTGGCGCTCTTCTTTAGGTATCTTGGTTGACTATAGGGTGAGGGGCACTGAATGTTAATGAAATATCTTGCGATTGTACACGTTGGGTGGGGGTGTGGGGGCAGAAGAAGAGACAAAAGAGAGATACTTGTTTTATCAAATAAAATTGTTTTATCTTACAAAGTTCCTCGTTTCAGTTGCAAGAGGGGAATATTTATCTTTTCTAATGTGCATGTTACTGTGTGATTAAATGATGATGGCGTCCTCTTGGGTAAAATATATCGGAGGTAAAATAGTCCCCCATTCGGACCTCCGGGCGGGGAATACTCAAGAGGATGTCGTTATCAGGAGAAAGAAAACAGGTGTTCTACGGATCGGAGCGTGGAATGTCAGATCCCTTAATCGGGCAGGTAGGTTAGAAAATTTCAAAAGGGAAATGGATAGGTTAAAGATAGATATAGTGGGAATTAGTGAAGTTCGGTGGCAGGAGGAACAAGACTTCTGGTCAGGTGACTACAGGGTTATAAACACAAAATCAAATAGGTGTAATGCAGGAGTAGGTATAATAATGAATAGGAAAATAGGAATGCGGGTAAGCTACTACAAACACCATAATTAACGCATTATTGTGCCCAAGATAGATACGAAGCCCACACCTACTACAGTAGTACAAGTTTATATGCCAACTAGCTCTGCAGATGACGAAGAAATTGAAGAAATGTATGATGAAATAAAAGAAATTATTCAGATAGTGAAGGGAGATGAAAATTTAATAGTCATAGGTGACTGGAATTCGAGAGTAGGAAAAGGGAGAGAAGGAAACGTAGTAGGTGGATATGGATTGGGGCTAAGAAATGAAAGAGGAGGCCGCTTGGTAGAATTTTGCACAGAGCACAACTTAATCATAGCTAACATTTGGTTTAAGAATCATGAAAGAAGGTTCTATACGTGGAAGAACCCTGGAGGAACTGAAAGGTATCAGATAGATTATATAATGGTAAGACAGAGATTTAGGAACCAGGTTTTAAATTGTAAGACATTTCCAGGGGCAGATGGTGACTCTGAACACAATCTATTGGTTATGACCTGTTGATTAAAACTGAAGAACCTGCAAAAAGGTAGGAATTTAAGGAGATGGGACCTGGATAAACTGAAAGAACCAGAGGTTGTACAGAGTTTCAGGGAGAGCATAAGGGACCAACTGACAGGAATGGGGGAAAGAAATACAGTAGAAGAAGAGTGGGTAGCTTTGAGGGATGAAGTAGCGAAGGCAGCAGAAGATCAAGTAGGTAAAAAGACGAGGGCAAGTAGAAATCCTTGCATAACAGAAGAAATATTGAATTTAACTGATGAAAGGAGAAAATATAAAAATGCAGTAAATGAAGCAGGCAAAAAGGAATGTAGAGGCTTATCTCATTAGGAGTAAGATAGATACTGCCTACAGGAAAATTAAAGAGACCTGTGGAGAAATGAGAACCACTTGCATGAATATCAAGAGCTCAGATGGAAACCCAGTTCTAAGCAAAGGAGGGAAAGCAGAAAGGTGGAAGGAGTAGATAGAGGGTCTATACAAGGGCGATGTGTTTGAGGACAATATCATGGAAATGGAAGAGGATGTAGATGAAGATGAAATGGGAGATACGATACTGCGTGAAGAGTTTGACAGAGCACTGAAAGACCTGAGTCGGAACAAGGCCTCGGGAGTAGACAACATTTCATTAGAACTACTGACGGCCTTAGGAGAGCCATACATGACGAAAGTCTACCACCTGGTGAGCAAGATGTATGAAACAGGCGAAATACTCTCAGACTTCAAGAAGAATATAATAATTCCAATCCCAAAGATAGCAGGTGTTGACAGATTTGAAAATTACCGAAAAATCAGTTTAATAAGCCATTTCTGCAAAATACTAACACGAATTCTTTACAGACGAATGGAAAAACTAGTAGAAGGCGACCTCGGGAAGATCAGTTTGGATTCCGAGGAACCACTGGAACACGTGAGGCAATAGTGACCTTACGACTTATCTTAAAAGAAAGATTAAGGAAAGGCAAACCTACGTTTCTAGCATTTGTAGACTTTGAGAAATCTTTTGACAATGTTGATTGGAATACTCTCTTTCAAATTCTAAAGGTGGCAGGGGGAAAATACAGGGAGCGAAAGGCTATTTACAATGTGTACAGAAACCAGATGGCCGTTATAAGAGTCGAGGGACATGAAAGGGGAGCAGTGGTTGGGAAGGGAGTGAGACTGGGCTGTAGTCTATCCCCGATGTTATTCAATCTGTATATTGAGCAAGCAGTGCAGGAAACAAAAGAAAAATTCGGAGTAGGTATTCAAATCCATGGAGAAGAAATAAAAACTTTGAGGTTCGCCGATGACATTGTAATTCTGTCAGAGACAGCAAAGGGCTTGGAAGAGCAGTTGAATGGAATGGACAGTATCTTGAGAGGAGTGTATAAGACGAACATCAACAAAAGCAAAACGAGGATAATGGAACGTAGTCGAATTAAGTCGGGTGATGCTGAGTGAATTAGATTAGGAAATGAGACACTTAAAGTAGTAAAGGCGTTTTGCTGTTTGGGGAGCATAATAACTGATGATGGTCGAAATAGAGAGGATATAAAATGTAGACAGGCAATGGCAAGGAAAGCGTTTCTGAAGAAGAGAAATTTGTTAACATAGAGTATAGATTTAAGTGTCAGGAAGTCTTTTCTGAAAGTATTTGTATAGAGTGTAGCCATATATGGAAGTGAAACATGGACGATAAATAGTTTGGACAAGAAGAGAATAGAAGCTTTCGAAACGTGGTGCTACAGAAGAATGCTGAAGATTAGATGTGTAGATCACGTAACTAATGAGGAAGTATTGAATAGGATTGGGGAGAAGAGAAGTTTGTGGCACAACTTGACTAGAAGGAAGGATCAGTTGGTAGGACATGTTCTGAGGCATCAAGGGATCACCAATTTAGTATTGGAGGAAAGCGTGGAGGGTAAAAATCATAGAGGGAGACCGAGAGATGAATACACCAAGCAGGTTCAGAAGGATGTAGGCCGCAGTAGGTACTGGGAGATGAAGAAGCTTGCACAGGATAGAGTAGCATGGAGAGCTGCATCAAACCAGTCTCAGGACTGAAGACTACAACAACAAAAACATGTGCATGTTTAAAAAAAGTTTAAGCTGAGCAGTATTTTCGATGTATGAAGCTATTTTGTTTCCTGTTCAGAATTCCATTCGTTGAAAACGACTGTAATCTAATGACTGGCAATAGTTGGACGTTTACACATGCAAATTAGTTCACATTTCCAGTGACGATCTCAAACGAAAATAAATAAATAAATAAATAAATAAATAAAAGAAACGTGTTAATTGTAACGGGGTTGGGGTAAGATTCGATAGCAAAATGGATCAATTAAATATAGTTACTTGAATGTAAAATTTCCGAAGCTTGCAACAGGGCAAAGCATCTTCTCGTATTGATCTACGGTTGTTTCGACAGTATTCAGTAACACAGAACTATGATCTTCATTTGTGGCTTTACGATAGTAAGCAAATCTTTCATCTAAATAAAACTGCAGATTAATAAACAATACCAAACATTTTGTCCAAAAATAAGAGATATATAGTGATAAGCACGCCCAGGCGTTTCTGCCTGCAACAGACCTGGCGTTCGCCCTGCCTAGCTGACGTGACGACGCCAACAAGCGGCGAGGCCTTGCTTTGAGTCGGTGTTGATTAAGTGCATTATATCTGTAGGGTAATGATTCATTTTAGGTGATTAAGCTGAAGAATATGTACTACAAGGGCTTCTGCTGGAGTTCATCTGGTCAGTCAAAAGCGTACAACTGAAATAGGGTTCACGTAAGGAGCTTGAAAAAAAAAAAAAAAAAAAAAATCAACAAATTTATACCGGACCTGGAAGAAGTTTTCATATTGTTGAACTGGAAGGAAAATGAAGGAATTTGTATTAATGGAACATACTTGAACCATCTACTTTTCGTGAACAAATTTTTGCTTGAGCTACAACTGTTTCCACTGTTTACGTGGTAGGCACCTCTAAATTTTGGCTTTAAGTTCTTCTTCCCTCCTTAGTCTCCTCAGTTATTTGTTGAATCTATTCCAGCCTCTGCCTCTCTTCCCCTGAAGCCTCCCTCTACTATTACCCAACTTACTCTCCGATGTCTTAACACATGCCATATCACCCTGCCTCTTCTTCTTGTCGGTGTTTTCCTTATGGTCATTTTCTAGGGGATTCTGCGGATAGTCTCCTGGTTCCTTACCTTACCTGCCCATCTAATTTTCAACATTCTCCTGTAGCACCACACCTCAAATGCATCGATTCTCCTCTATTCTGGTTTTTCCATAGTCCGTCATTCACTAACATACAGTGATGTGCTCCTACCTACATGGTCAGATATTTATTCCTCAAACTAAGACTGTAAGTAGACTGTTTAGGTTTTTATGTTGGTGACTTCACGTAGTGCTGTGTATGAAAATCGCTGACTGCCCTGTGTGCAGTCTGTGGCTGGTTGGACTCATTGTTGGAATATTTGTTTGTGTAGTGTGAGACTGCTGGATGTGAACAGCGCGAAGTGTTGGGCAGTTGGAGGTGAGCCGCTAGCAGTGGTGGATGTGGGGAGAGGGACGCCAGAGTTTTGAGCGGATGATCTGAACGTGTGTCTGTCAGAAAAAGGAAATTTGTTTAATTGGATGTAACAAAATTATATATATATATATATATATATATATATATATATATATATATATATATAGTGACTTGTGAACGCTATTAAGGTAAATACATTGTTTGTTCTCCGTCAAAATCTTTCATTTGCTAACTATGCCTATGTGATTCATGAAAGGTATAGCTTATTGTTAGTCAGGGCCATTCTTTTGTGGGGATTTTTGAAAGTCAGATTGCGCTGCGCTAAAATATTGTGTGTCAGTTTAGTGATGATCAGAATAAGTAAAGAGAAAACTGTCTGAGTACGCTGAGTTTTACTAAACTGTTTCTGTATTAAATAACGTAAGAGTTTTTCCAGCACTGTCATTCTTCATTTTCAGAGGGGAAGTTTCAAGACCTAGCTTTGACACTCGTACACTTGTTTTGTCCAAGAATGACGTCTTTACCTTTGCTGGTCTACTTGCCTCGTCCATCTTGAGTCACTTTGCTTTCTAGGCAGAATACTTTTCTTAACCTGGACTATTTCGTGATCACCAGTTTACATGTAGAATTTATCACTAATCTCATTTCTCCTACTCCTCATTAATTTAGTGGTTATTCGGTTTATTCTCACTCCATATTCTGTACTCAGTCGACAATTAGTTCCATTCAACAGTTAATGAATACTCCCTCATTTTTCTGAAAATTGCCGTATCATCGGCAAGCCTAATTACTGATATCATTTCACTCCGAATTTTACTCGCACTTCTTAATCTTTCTTTTGTCTACGTCATTGCTTCTTCGATGTACAGCCTGTAAGAAAGGGGTGAGAGACCGCACCCATGTCTTACAGCCCGCGTAATCCAGCACGCCGCGCGGGATTAGAAGAGCGGTCTCAGGCGCTGCAGTCATAGACTGTGGGGTTGCTCCCGGCGGAGGTTCGAGTCCTCCCTCGGGCATGTGTGTATGTATGTGTGTCTCTTACGATAATTTAGGTTAATTAGTGTGCAAGCTTAGGGACAGTGACCTTAGTGGTTAAGTCCCATAAGATTTCACACACATTTGAACATTTTTGAATCCCAGCACTTTGTTTTTGGTCGACCATTCTTATTTTTACCTCTTGGTTCTTGTATCTGTTATTTATCACCCGTTTTTCCGTATAGATTACACCTATTTCCTGAGGATAAGAACGACTTCCGCAGTTTGACATAGCCGAACGCTTTTCCTAGTTCGACAAATCCTGTGAACTGTCTTGATTTTTTCTTGGGTCTTTCTTTCATTATCTCCTGCTACGTCAGAACTGCCTCTGTGGCGCCTTTACCCTTGGTAAAGCCGAACTTTTCTCTTCCACTCTTCTGTCCACTACTGTTGCCAGCATTTTGTATAAGTCAACTGTTGAGCTGATGGTGAGGTGGTTCACTCCCGTAGCTATCCTTCCTGTCTTCGGAATGGTATTAAGTATATATTTCCGGACGTCTGATGGGACGTCTCCAGACACACAGATTCAGATTCCACAAACACCCCCCCCCCTCCCTCCCCAAGTAATGCGGTATAGACTTCTAGATGCCAAGAGAGACGGAGCCGCTAGTGTAATAGGAGGCGGGCAGTATTGTGTTGTCGGTAAAGAAGCAGTCAACAACAGAATAGGTCGGTCAGGAGAGCTGTGGAGTAGTTATTAGACATCACCTGAGCAACACTAGATCACTCTCTCACGTATAAAAAAACATTTGGAAAAAAACAAGCCAAAAACTAAAGACCCAGAAGAATCTAGCTGGTATAACATGAAGCGCCGACTCGTCGACTCAACGTACCACAGTACTAACGCTGGTGTACCCAGTTGCCGAAACGAATACTGTGCTCCAGTGTGGTAACACAGCACCCACACGAGGAAGCTGGGCATACACCTGAACGAGTCAGTGAGGACTATCACGAGCAAATTAAAATCCACCCCAATCCCCTGGCTGCACACCATCACCAACATCCTGCCACCTGAATTACGACGTCAAGAAGCGATCAAACGAGAATGGAGGAAACTACACCAGCCCGACTACCCACAAGACCTCCCAGTTCGTACAGACTTAAAAAAGCCTAGCCAGTCCGCTTAAAATCTCGCAATCCACTGCGGCGTAATGGAAGGAACGATAAGAAGTTCGACATTAAAGAAGAGTGTCACGGGAGGAGAAATGCTGAAACAATAGCACATCGAGGTATCCACAGCAGCTTCTGTGTGGCAGTGGTTTGTGAATGGTACGTATTTCAAATGGACTGTCCTTACCACAGTCCCAACCTGAATCCAATGATTCACCTCTGGGATGAGTTGGGAAGTCGACTTGGCTCCAGACCCTAGCATCCTACATCACTGCCTTCCCTGTTATCGGCTCACGAGGAGTAGGTGGCCATTCCTCCATAGAATTTAGACACATCACTGAAAGTGTTCAGAGTGGAGTTCAAGTCCTCATAAAGATGAAGTGTGGGGACACTCCATGTTAATGTCCACTAATAGGTATCTGGATGGTTTTGATGAAATAGTGTATGGATCAGAAAATAACATAGTGTATTGGCCATCATATTGGGCTACACCAGATTGGGTTCAGACAGAACATTTTAATAGGAATCTTGCCCCCGACACCTACAATCGTCAGGAGAGATCCGGGTGGGATGTGGTGATAAAGACCTAGCTATGCTCAAGAGAGCCAGAACATCGCCATTAGCGATAACACATTCATTGGGGAGTAACACGGGATTGTCTTCCAAAGTGTAGCGCCCCAGCCGAGTCGGCGAAATAGTATGTCAGAAGAGAAAGGCTGTCATGCGGTCGACTTCAGTTCTGCAAGTACAGTAAGTGACGAGTGGCGGTGGTTCCGTCATGGGACGGTTGTCGACCCCTGGATGCTTGCTGCGTCCAGCTCTAGATATAAACCCCCAAAGTGCCCTCGCTGACGAGGAAGATTTGCACTCACGAGTCATGTCCCCAGACTCACCTATAGTATACACTGACTCAGTGCCTGTTTAGGAGACAGTAGCAGGCAGCGCCGGTGTCAGCCTCAGGAACCAGGTGAGAAGCTGCAGTAGCCCTTCCTCTCGAAGCCAGATGATGGACAATGTCCAGGACACGCAGGTCAAGCCTCCAGCAGGTCTGGACGGTGCTGGAGGCCTCTGTGCCCCATCGGAGTGGCCTCGGAAGTTGGCACTGAAGCTAGCAGCAGCTGCGTCCTTCCAGACAGACTCATGGTTCCATAGACGACCAAAGACAGCTAGGTGTCCACCTCCATAGCCTCCCCTCACACTGGATAGCTCCAACCCACACAAGGTCTGAGATTATGCACTGGGCAATCGGCAATCAGCAGTGTGACATTTGTTAAAAAGGATGTCAAATCAAACACCTTTCAGCCGTCTAATTTCCAAACTTATTTCATTTCGCTACCAGTGTCTGCGATGTACTGCGCTATCTTCAGGCCCCTGACCGAAGGGTAAGAAGATTCTACGTTGGTCAGGGGCTGAAGATGGTGTAATAAATTGCCGCAACTGGTAGCCAAATGAATTAAGTCTGGAAACTAGATGGCTGAAAGGTATTTGATTAAACATCCAGTAGCGAACAGCCAATTCCAGCAAACATCTCTGAAAAGATGGACGCACAGCAGTTTGTTAAGAAGGCTGGGGGTATTTATGTTGGCGCTTCCAGGGCGGTCTGCTGCATTGGGGGTGGTTATGACGTCATGTATGCTGGTTTCACTTCGCTGTCACCCTCTTATTGCCTTCAGCCTTTCGCAACTTCACCTTTCAGAGTCTCTTGCCTGCTGGCTTGGCACCTAAATACATACTGTTGGGTGTATACAGGCCTCCTTACGACTCCCTGCTTTGTCGCAAGTACGACGGTATCTCTTGGATTCCATGCCTCGCATGCAGTCATGGGCGCTAGGTGGTTCCCCACGGTGCGACAGACTCCGTGTTTGACCCAACCTGCTCAGCAGTTCCCGCTAGGTGGCAGTCTAATGGTTGTTGACTCAGGCAGTCCAGATTCCGGGGGCCGCCAAGGAAGAACTTGGGCGAATGCTTTTGTGTCTGCTGGGAATACTATCCCGGGGTGCAACGGTACACAAACGGCCATCCAGTAACTCGTTCAGGATTTCTCTCTAGCTGTCAGTCAACTGGTCACTGACACGGCAGTTCAGCTTCCGGGAGCTGCCAAGTTAGAACTTGGACTGATATTTAGTTTCCACTGGAGATACTGTCCTGGGGCGTTACACGGTTCTCTACTGGTAATCATTTCTTGCAGAATAGCTAGTGGAGAATTGTGTAGTAGCAGGGATGGAGCTATACATCGCTACTGCGGGTTTAGGAAAGGCTCCTAGAACTATTGAAGTCTCTGAAATTGAAGATGTGGATGGCTACCCTCTACAGATTGTAGTTTTCAGATTTAAAAGAGTTGTCAGAAGCTGTTAACGCCACAATGGCTCTGCGACTTGGGCAGGCACTTGCTTAGGTTGTGAGGTGGCATGGCCCCCTGACCTTAATTTCTTACATATTCTGTCCTCACAACCGTATTCTGCACATCAAGACGCTTCATTCGAAGCCAAACTCGATACGGTAGAGATAATTTTGCATGAATTCATGTAAGCGATATGCAACTCTAATATGTAAATCGCAAGTGTGCACCGAGGTTGAAAAATACGAGGCTGGCATACAAAACATTACAGCCACAGGAATTTTCATTCTAAAGAGGCAACCAGCCCGTTGGGTTGCCCATGCCTTCAGAGGAGTGAGTCAACATACCCACTTCGGCTGGAGCGGCCACCCAGAGAGACGACAGCTATTGCCAGAGCGAAGGGATAACGACCCTCACGTTCGACTTAAAAGCAAATTCCGCTACATTGTGTGGGAGCACACAGAAGACACATTTTTTGACGGACCGACTGTGTAGCTATGGATTTCTCACAGGAGGACAGTATATGCCTAACAGAGAAGCTACATATTTCCAAATTGGTCGACTTAAACAAAACGTCATTCTCCAATTTAAAAGAGCAACGCTGATTGGCGGAATATTTCTGACGCAAAGAGCTAGAGGAGTGAGGGAAGGCAGCGAAGGATATACCCTTGCAACTTCTCCAGAAAAAGGAGCCGTTCTGTTGTCGCTCTTGGAGCAGGAACATGTAGCGAGTGTGCTCGTATGTGTATGCAAAGAGCGAGGAACAAAGCCTCTCCTCAGTACTTCACTGGGAGAGCACCTCTGTCGTGAGCAAATCGCAGTGACACTCTATATTGAGTCGCTCGTGATTAAGCATTGTTCATTGTGTTGGTTCAAATGACTTGGAGCGCTATGGGACTTAACTTCTGAGGTCATCAGTCCCCTAGAACTTTGAACTAGTTAAACCTAACTAACCTAAGGACACCACACACTGTGTTGGCTGCCACACTTATTGTCCGGTGTGAACACGGACAGAGTACGAGTTAAATGTCTGCAAGCGAATACTGAGTGGCATCGCGGGGACTGGTTATCTGACCTGCGTACCACGCCAATAGTTAGCCTAGGAGCGGATAGGAGTCCTTTACTTCATCAAGCGTAGGGAGAGTTTGGATGCCGAAGGTCAATCCAGATAGAAAGAGATAGTTGTGTTATTTGTCAGCAACGAGCGATGCAGGCAGCAGTTGTCGCAGCTCACGGCATTTTGCGCTACGGTGAATGCGTGCCCCATCTGTCCTCCATCACAGTGCATTCCATTACATTCAGCCTTGACTGAACCTAGAAAATTGTTTCTTGCAGGAGCCAGAGGGTACTTGTTGGGTTCAATCCATTGCCCAACTTGACAAAATAAAACCCACACACACAAGTTTCTCTTTTATAGCTGCACTGGGAGGAGAGGAGCGACGAGTGTCGACGACTCAAGTGTTCCCTGCCGTGTTTCCGCTACGTCCATGCCTTGGCCGCTATGTGTGCGACATAGAGAGAGAGAGAGAGAGAGAGAGAGAGAGAGAGAGAGGGAGAGAGAGAGAGAGAGGGGGGGGGGGGCAGTACTCGTGTCAGGCGAGGTTGAGACGGGTTCGATTGCGCCGAACTGCGAGGGAGTGCAGCAGAGCTCTGCGGCCACTGGCCGCCGCCCGACATTCCTTGGACGCTCGCCCAGCGGAGCGGATGGGCCACGTGTCCCACAGACAGGCTTCTCTCTCTCTCTCTCTCTCTCTCTCTCTCTCTCTCTCTCTCTCTCTTTCTGGCCATTTGGCGCACGTGCCGGCTGCAGCGGCGGAACCGTGGCGCAAACTCGAGATAAGGGCAGGCGCGCTAATGTTTTTCGAACTAGCTCACTGCTGACCGGTTCTTTCTCGTAGCCGTTCACTCTCACTCTGCCGTTTCTTTTTTAAGGCTATACAACAATCAGTGGGAATTTAAGAAGATGGGACCTGGATAAACTGACTAAACCAGAGGTTGTACAGAGTTTCAGGCAGAGCATAAGGGAACAATTGACAGGAATAGGGGGAACAAATACAGTAGAAGAAGAATGGGTAGCTTTGACGGGTGAAATAGTGACGGCAGCAGAGGATCAAGTAGGTAAAAAGTAGACGGCTAGTAGAAATCCTTGGGTAACAGAAGAAATATTCAATTAATGAAAGGAGAAAATACAAAAATGCAGTAAATGAAGTAGGCAAAAAGGAATACAAACGTCTCAAAAATGAGATTGACAGGAAGTACAAAGTAGGTTAGCAAGGATGACTAGAGGAGAAATGTAAGGATGTAGAGGCTTACCTCACTAGGGGTAACATAGATACTGCCTACAGGAAAATTAAACAGACCTTTGGAGAAAAGAGAACCACTTGTTTGAATATCAGGAGCTTAGATGGAAACCCAGTTCTAAGCAAAGAAGGGAAAGCAGAAAGGTGGAAGGAGTATATAGGGGGTCTATACAAGGGCGACGTACTTGAGGACAATATTATGGAAATGGAACAGGATGTAGATGAAGATGAAATGGGAGATATGATACAGCGTGAAGAGTTTGACAGAGAACTGAAAGGCGTGAGTCGAAACAAGGTCCCGAGAGTAGACAACTTTCCATTAGAACTACTGAGAGCATTAGGAGAGCTAGTCCTGATAAAACTCTACCATCTGGTCAGTAAGATATATGAGACAGGCGAAATACCCTCAGACTTCAAAAAGAATATAATAATTCCAATCCCAAAGAAAGCAGGTGTTGACAGATATCAAAATTACCGAACTATCAGTTTAATAAGTCACAGCTGCAAAATACTAACGCGAATTCTTTACAGACGAATGGTAAAACTGGTAGATTGACACTACGACATGTCATAAAAGATAGATTAAGTAATGGCGAACCTATGTTTCTAGCATTTGTAGACTTAAAGAAAGCTTTTGACAATGTTGATTGGAATACCCTCTTTCAGACTGTGAAGGTGGCAGGGGTAAAATACAGGGAGTGAAAGGCTAGTTACAATTTGTACAGAAACCAGATGGCAGTTATAAGAGTCGAGGGGCATGAAAGGAAAGCAGCGGTTGGGAAGGGAGTGAGACAGGGTTGTAGCCTCTCCCCAATGTTATTCAATCTGCACATTAAGCAAGCAGTAAAGGAAACAAAAGAAAAATTCGGAGTAGGTATTAAAATCCATAGAGAAGAAATAAATACTTTGAGGTTTTCCGATGACATTGTAATTCTGTGAGAAACAGCAAAGGACTTGGAAAAGCAGTTGACCGGAATGGACAGTGTCTTGAAAGGAGGATATAAGATTCAAATGGCTCTGAGCACTATGGGACTTAACATCTGTGGTCATCAGTCCCCTAACTAACCTAAGGACATAACACAACTCCCAGAGGATATAAGATAAACATCAACAAAAGCAAAACGAGGATAATGGAATGTAGACAAATTAAGTCAGCTGATGCTGAGGGAATTAGATTAGGAAATGAGTCACTTAAAGTAGTAAATGAGTTTTGCTATTTAGGGAGTAAAATAACTGATGATGGTCGAAGTAGAGAGGATATAAAATGGAGACTGGCAATGGCAAGGAAAGCGTTTCTGAAGAAGAGAAATTTGTTAACATCGAGTATAGATTTAAGTGTCAGGAAGTCGTTTCTGAAGGGATTTGTATGGAGTGTAGCCATGTATGGAAGTGAAACGTGGACGATAAATAGTTTAGACAAGAAGAGAATAGAAGCTTTGGAAATGTGATGCTACAGGAGAATGCTGAAGATTGGATTGGTAGATCACCTAAATAATTAGGAGGTATTGAATAGAATTGGGGAGAAGAGGAGTTTGTGGCACAACTTGACCAGAGGAAGGGATCGGTTGGTAGGGCATATTCTGAGGCATCAAGGGAGCACCAATTCAGTATCGGAGGGCAGCGTGGAGGATAAAAATCGTAGAGGGAGACCAAGAGATGAATAGACTAAGTAGATTCAGAAGGATGTAGGTTGCAGTAAGTACTGGGAGATGAAGAAGCTTGCACAGGATAGAGTAGCATGGAGAGCTGCATCAAACCAGTCTCTGGACTGAAGGCAACAACAACCTCTCATAATGGACAATGATAGCCTTCACTCAACGACCGAGAGCAGCGGCGTTTACTTAGAGCTGTCAGTGCTAATATGGCAAGTTGAAAAGGAGATTAAGGGAGAGAGGGAATGATATCTACGTGCATCTGACAAATGCTTTCCCTCGAAAGCTTCCTTCGTACCTCTTCTGTCTTACCACAGATAACGTGCCACTGATCTCACTTGTACTAAGGTTGCAGTACATGCGAAGTGCCTATTTGCATCCACTGCCCTGATTGAAATGCATAGCTTCTAATATATGCCCGTCAACCTGCAGCCTTCTGCAGCAGCTGTCCGCTGCGGAGATAACAGCACGTACGTCCAGAATGCGTTATTTTGAGGCTAAAAGAAACTGCTAGCGAGGAATCGATATTGTGTGAATAATTAAACTTCCAGTTTGTTTATATGGGATGTGACTAGCTTTTTTATTGGCAGAACACGAGAAGCTCCACAGTTACATTCCAAGTGTTACCAAAATTTCCTTTCTTCAACAAAGTAATGAATTGCATATTTCCGCAATTACTATCACATTTTTCCGAATTACATGTCCAAATAACCATGCATTGCTAATAAAGTCTTTACGGACACCGACCGCGGCAAAGAACATGTCTGTCCTCTGAGACTGCCGAACCAGCTCTAATTTACAAAATAAACATTTCTAACTGTTAAGTGATACCGCGGCAGACAAAAAGTCTGCCCCATCAACACTGCCGAAACACTTCGCTCGCCATCCAAGTTAGGCGCGATCCGAAGAGCACCGACAAGCTTCGTCTACCTTTTCGTTTAGCAATTGTTATCATTCCGCAGCTCATTAATACTTGTCAAATAATGGAATGTTACTACGCTATTGAGAGATACTTTGATTTGAAGTGCTAGTACGTAAGGTGTTTAGTTTGTGTATTATTAATAACAGAAGATTGCCATTCTGGCGCACGAGTTCCGAATGCAGCAGCCAATCACGGAGAAGGATCACAATTCCGGCGGTCTTTCTCGCGGTATCCGTACCGAACACACCACCACCTGCCATCGCTACCTCACACCACATTACGTCATCTTGCCACTGCTGCCTTCTCAACTGTTGTAAGAGCAGCTTCTTGTAGACGTATATGATGGTTTTAAAGCGAGAAGTATTACAGTAACAGACAACAACACTACATGAAATACCCGCAGAAATCAATGTGGGACATACGGTGAACAGTGTGGTGAAACTTGGCGTCGTTAGGGTATGACAAAGGACGACAGACGCGATTCCGTTTTCCAACAGCACGACATCGCATGCAGCGCCTATTCTGGGCTCGTGACCACGTCGGTTCGACCCTAGACGGCTGGAAAATCGCCGCCTCGTCAGATGAGTCCCTCTTTCATTTGGTAAGAGCTGGTGGTATGCTTCGAATGTGGATCAGACCCCACAAAACTGTGGACCCAAGTTGTGGTGGTGGCCCCACAATGGTGTGGGCTATGTTTACATACCATAGACTGGGTCGTGGTTGTATTCGGCTACTCTGAGACCAGTTGCAGCTATTCATGGGCTTCATGTCCCCGAAAGACGTTGGAATTTTTATGGATGACAATGGGCCAAGTCACAGGGCCACAAATGTTCGCGCTAGGTTTAAGAAAATTTAGGACAAGTGGAGTGAGTGGACTGGCCACCTAGATCGCCCGACACGGACCCCCTCGAGCATTTATGGGACGTAATCGAGTGCTCATACCGTCCACAAAATCCTGCACCGGAAAACGCTTTCACAGTTACGGACGTCTATAGAGCCATCATGGCTTAGTTTTCCTGCAGGCGACTTCCAGCGATTTGTTGAGTCCATGCAGCGTCGAGTTGCTGCACTACACTTTGCAGCAGGACCTCCGTCACGATAATAGGACGTATGCTATGACTGTCGTCACCTAAGTGCAATGGTCGAATGTCTGAACAGAGCGAAAACCAGGCTCCCTATAAATTATACAGTGGGTTTTTCCCGAATTTTCATAGTCAAGCGAAGAGTGGGAACTGCACAAATGGGGTATCGAACTGATCAGCAATAGGTCCAATTTTGGAAAAACAAACACATAACTTAAACTTCCTCGCAGATTAAAACTGTGTGCCGGACGGAGACTCGAACTCGGGACCTTTGCCTTTCGCGGGCAAGTTCTTTGAAAGGAAGGAGACGAGGTACTGGGAGAAGTAAGGCTGTGAGGACGGGGCGTGAATCGTGCTTGGGTAGCTCAGTTGGTAGAGCACTTGCCCGCGAAAGGGAAAGATCCCAAGTTCGAGTCTCGGTTCGGCACACAGTTTTAATCTGCCAGGAAGTTTCATATCAGCGCAAACACCGCTGTAGAGTGAAAATCTCAGTGTGGAAACATATAACTGTTTTTATAGCGGTACTTAAAAAGAATAGTGAGCAGTTTTTAACGCAGTGACTTTCTGAAGCACACACAGCTTCTGTCCAGTGCAGTCCCCACCATGAAGGAAGAGTGAGTAAAATAATTAATCCTTCAGTTCTAACAACAGATTCGAACTCCCAATAAATTTCCAAGTAAACTCATGCCACACTCTGACCTGTCAGTTAATTAATCAGGAAGTGGTCAGCTTCAATTACTTATTTAGTACTACTAAACTAATTTCCCTAGGTCTGCAGACGATACCGAACGGCTACACATACAACTCCTGTTAGGCTGGCTACAAGGACCTTTTCGTAGTCCGTCGACCAAATCTTTATATAGGCCCGAGAGCATTTCTTCACCCATTCCGTTTCAGTTACTAAAGGTGTGGACGTCGCGAGGTTCATCGTGAGCAGTTACCGCCGTTATGTGGCCAGTGATGTCTTCCATTACCTTGGGAGAAGCCTTGTCTTAAGCATCCGCGTGTGGCTCGTGGTGTTTAGAATTAACAAGCACGCTGCCACTATACCGAAGAGCGAAATAAACTGGTGTACGCATGCGTATTCCAATTATATGATACGTAAACAGGCAGAATACGGCGCTACGCTCGGCAACAGCTATAAACGACAAGTGTCTGGCGCAGTTGTTAGATCGGTTACTGCTCATACAATGGCAAATTATCAAGATTTACGTGAGTTTGAAAGGGGTGCTGTAGTCGGCGCACAAGCTATGGGACGCAGCATCTCCGAGGTAGCGATGAAGTGGGAATTCTCCCGCATGACCATTTCATCAGTGTACTGTGAATATCAGGAATCTGGTAAAACATCAAATCTCCAACATCGACGCGGCCGGAAAAGATCCTGCAAGAACGGGAGCAACAACGACTGAAGAGAATCGTTCAATGTGACAGAAGTGCAATCATTCCGTAAAATTCTGCAGATTTCAATGCTGGACCTTAAACAAGTGTCAGCGTGCGAACCATTCTACGAAACATCATCGATATAGGCTTTCGGAGCCGAAGGCCGATTCGTGTACCCTTGATGGCTGCACGACACAAAGCTATCAGTCTCGCCTACCGACATTGCACAGTTTATAACTGGAAACATGTTCCCTAGTCGGACGAGTCTCGTTTCAAATTGTATCGAACTAATGAACCTGTACACGTATGGCGACGATGTCACGAATCCATGGAATCTGCATGTCCGCAGGGGTCTATTAAAGCGGTGGAGGCTCTGTAATGGTGTGGGAGCGTGATATGGGACCCCTGATAGGTCCAGATACGACTCTGACCGGTGGCACGTACGTAGGCATCCGGTCTGATGACCTGCATCCATTCATGCTCATTCTGGATTCCGACGGACTTGGGCAATTCCAGCAGGGCAATGGCACACCACACGTCCAGAATTTCTACAGAGTGGCACCAGGAACACTCTTGGGTTTAAACACTTCCTCTAGCCACCAAACTCTCCAGAATATCAACATTATTAAGCATATCTTGGATGCCTTGCACCGTGTTGTTCAGAAGAGACCTCCAACCCCTCGTACTCGTACGGATTTATGGACAGCCCTGCAGTATTCATGACGTCAGTTCCCTCCAGCACTACTTCAGACATTAGACTAGTCCACCCCACGGCGTGTTGCGGCCCTTCACCGTGCTCGCGGGGCCCTACACGATATTAGGCAGGTGCACCAGTATCTTTGACTCTGCAGTGTAGAGTGACCTTATTCTTGACATATGGCTACCTTCTTTCTTTACTGTGATTCATAGTAATTCATTTTTCTTTCTTTCTGGGGCTTTGTTTTCACACTGAAGACCTCACTGCTTAACTTTTGTTCTTTTGACTTATCCAACAGCAAGTCCATTGTACATCTAGAGGCTGTTTAATTGTGGCTGACAGGTCCGCAAACTGTAAAAGGACTATCTTTCATTTGTAAACAGATACTTAGCCGGACGATACTGACTTTTTCGCTGGTCTGTACCTTCCCTACTGTCTCTTTCTGTTAATCAATTCTTTACTTGGCGACGAAAAACAGGCTGTAAGAAGTCCGACGCCTGGGTCAGATCAGCAGGTGAGTGCTGTGCCAGTGAACAATGATAGCCGAAACAGCACCGAAGGACATTTGTCCCATCTTTCGATGTTGTTTGTTGTGGTCGTCAATCCAGAGACTGGTATGATGCGGCTCTCCATGCTACTCTATCCTGTGCAAGCTTCATCATCTCCGAATAACTACTGCACCCTACATCCTTCTGAATGTGCTTACTGTGTTAATCTCTTTGACTCTATCTACGATTTTTACCCTCCACCCTTCCTTCAAATATTAAATTGGTGATCCCTTGATGCCTCAGAACGCGTCCCACCAACCGATCGCTTCTTCTAGTCAAGTTGTGCCACAAATTCTCTTGTCCCTATTTCTATTCAGTACCTCCTCACTAGTTACATGATCCACCCATATAATCTTCAGCATCCTTCTGTAGCACCACATTTCGAAAGCTTCTATTCACATCTTGTCTAATCTTTTCATCGTCCATGTTTCGCTTCCATACGTGGCTACACTCCATACAAATACTTTCAGTAAAGCCTTGCCGACACTTAAATCTATACTCCATGTTAACAAATTTCTCTTCTTCAAAAACACTTTCCTTGCCTTAGCCAGTCTCCATTTTATATCCTCCCTACTTCGACAGCCATCTTTCCATAATCTGTATTAATTCAGACTTTTAAGAGGAGACGCGACATAGACCCCAGCCATGCGTACAGCTATTCACCCAACCATCACACGCTACAATTTGACGCAAAATTACGCATCGAATTTTTCTCACAATTTGCACAGCCAAAGGAAGACAGGTAACGGAACAAACGGGGTGTCAAACTCACCAGAAATGGGTCTAGTTTTATAGAAATTACTTAATATGTTGAAAGTAATTAGATTAATTACGAAAAACCTTTCCGAGTGATTTAAGAGAAAATTGAAATATATTCATAGCTGTTATCTATATAAATGAAGTTTCAAAATATTCATCTCTTCGTAGACTAGCTATTTAGCGCAAAAAATTTACACTGGTCTAACATTTAATTGTCAAAAAGTTTTCCTTCCACTCAAGAGCTAAATTTAGGACATTTCCAGAACAGAAGACGCTAGCAAGACAAATGCGGCTGTACGACCCCTCGTTACGGTAACCACATTGTGAGATCACATAGCGTGACTGCCCCCCGTAATACACGCTCGATACGCCTACGCAGATCGTAGAACACCTGCATCCGTAGACACTCGTCAGTGTAATCAGGTTCTCGGTGCTTCACAGTTTAATTGTGGGCAGTCAGTAGTATGTGGGAACAAGAAAGATAAATCGATCTTCAATTTAAAATTAGTTCGCTTCCGTAGTAGTGTTGTTTTTTCTTGTTGCCATAGCTACAAGTGACAACATTTAACTTCCATATCTTAATATTCTGCATTCGCGACAGAAGATAATACCATTTCGTAGCTTGAGTAAGTACCAGTGTATCTCTTGATACAACCGAAGAAAAAGCTCACTCCCTTTCTTAACTTGTAGGTAATACCGTGAGTTTGGGTAATCATAGAATGTACTGAGACCATGCACAGAGTTATACAAAATTCCCTAATCGAAATGCCACAACATGGAACACACTTGAGGTCCTGTGAAGGGAAGTGTTTCATTATATGTACAAAATACAGTTTCCCAAAAGATAGAAAATGAATATTGGATGAATAAAATGGTAGCTGTCTGCGGTGATATGCTTCACTGGTTGAAATATTGCTAACAGGAAGATTCTTCCGGTCATTCATACAGATTTCATTCCTATATACATATGTTGTGGTCTTCAAAGGTTCTGAACGTTTAATTTCGTAAACCATATCGTTTCCTCTCTTATTTAGTTCATTTTCAGTCGTCATATGCTGTTACTGCTTATTCAGAGTTCGTATCCGAGTTGCCTCTTTCTCGTTGTTTAACTGTAAATCAAGTTTAGAGTTATCGGCTCTAAATTTGTCACACAGTGTGTTCTGGGGTGCTCAAAACTTATTTTGAAGTTTGTCTTAAAAATCGGTCGACATTGTTAGTACGACACATGGATCAGAGTTTCTTTTCTCTGAATATAACAGTTCTTCTAATAACTACAACCGTTTGTTGTTATGAATGCTGTAATGTGATTTGTGGTCTCTCAGTGACTATGTTGATGAACTTGAGATACGGTTTCTTCTTCGAGTCTGTTTAGTCTAGTGTTACGTTTTCCCCTTGTTTCCATATGTGCTTTCCATGCAGTAGCCAATGCCTTTTTGGAACAATGAGGCGTCTGTCTGTGAATCCACGGAATGCCAAGAGTGCTGCGTGACGCACTCGCATATCCTGTATTTGTCCACCTCTGTTACAATGCACCTTATAGACATAAGACATAATCATGACGTGCAGCTCCACCTGGACTTTTCTTTGGTCTTCTTCGCATCGCAGGATTTACACTGCTAAACCCAATCAGTCGAGGTTTGTGTATCACAGGAAGCCATTTGATCGAATTCCTTCATTAGTGTATTCCATTCTACAAACGGAACGTTGTAGAAACCCCTCAATTATAAGCTCTTACAATCGTCACCTGCAACGCGACTCATGACTCGTCATCGTATTGAAGAATCTGAACGAAGACACAACATATTTCTTTTGTTTCTTTTCTATTCTTGATGTTCATCTTCATTATCCAACATTTCTGATGCTTTTTATGCACAATCTCGGCTACAGTAACACGTCATTAATGTTTCTGCCCAGCTTAAAGAGAACAATTTCTTTTCTAACCGATTATGGATGCACAATGGGGTGCAGTTGTATATCGGTCTTTCCTTTATTACTGAACAATGTAACGGACAGAACTTCAACATGAAGCTACAAGATTATGAGATGAAATATAAATGGAGAATAAAAGAGGTCTAAGTAGAAAGCGGATCTTGACTGTTCTCTTCCTCAGCACTGACTGGACTATGATAGTTTTTGTGAAAGTGATGTACTTTTCCAAATACATCGCTTTCACAAAAACCTTGCCAGATTTAGTGTATTGATTGCTGTACAAGATGACTTTATAAACTAAATTTGAAACTTTGATGGACCTTGATCATTATTCCCTTGTACTCATTATATATATCAATATTTCTTATTATGCACACTTATTTTCATGAATGTATTTGACAAGCACATTCTATCAAATTTAATATCCTGCACGTTGGATATATGAATAAATAAAAGTACCAGTTGCATGCTTGCAATATTATTGGTATTTCACAAAACTTGGTGCGGGGTTACGTATTTCGAAAACCTCAAAATGAAATACAAAAGTAAAATGAAGCAGGTTATTCTTGAAAAACCTCGCAAGAAATATTCCGGGAAGTGAAACAAACAGGCTGCCGTTAAAACGATACAATAATTCAGTGTGAAAACGAAGTGTGAATGGATGTCATCTTAATTAAAACTTTATTAAAATGTATGTGAAGCACCTGTTTCAGAACGATGTACATGTTACAGAGGTTAGGCTACCATCACTAAAAAATGAGTTACATAGTTGTTGAAGCAAAATAGCCATTGTACATGGTCTAAGCTATTGAGACCATTCCCATTCCCTTATTCACCATACAGTCTTTTGCAAAAAAAAAAAAAAAAAAAAAAAAAAAAAAAAAAAAAAAAAAAAAAAAAAAGATATTAGCTTAAATGCCCATGTGTACCATCGGAACTGTGACATTTTATTAAGTTGCAAATTGTTGGAACATAACTCCAAAAATGAAGTAATCGTTTTTTGCTGTTATTGGCAACACTTTGAATGAAACTTCACAGGTAAGATTTCAAAGCAAGAATATATGTAAACTACAACGACAATGAAGCACTGACAGTCTAATAAACCAACTCAGGTCTGCATGTAAGTATACCTATGTATCCAGTACGTAAAATGGTGTCCGCAGCCGCGAGTAGGATTTAGACGAAATTACGTGGTTAGTATTCCGATGCAGTACATACCAAATTGTTTGCAGAGGTTTTTGCAAGATGTTCTGGATTGAAAATTTCCTATAACACGCTTCTGTATTTTGAAAATACAGCCCCAGTGATTTCAATTTCCCCAGAAACTAATTCCGTGAAGCATTACGGAATAGAAATGTGCATGATAAACTATTTCTTCAATTCTGAATTATCTAAAACAGCAATCATGTGCACTTTGAACATAGCTCAACGAAGCTACTTCATTGCCTCTGGGCACAGGGTGTTTCAAGTAAGATTGTTATCTGCCTGCAGCTTTAGTAACAGAACACTTGCTGCTTCTTGTGTTACCTTGAGAAAGCTACACTACTGGCCATCAACATTGATAAACCAAGAAGAAATGATAAACGGGTATTCATTGGACAAATATATTACACCAGAACTGACATGTGATTACATTTTCGTGCAATTTGTGTGCATAGATCCTGAGAAATCAGTACCCAGAACAACCACCTCTGGCCGTAATAACGGCCTTGATACGCCTGAGCATTGAGTCAATTGGATGGCGTGTACAGGTACAGCTGCCCATGCAGCTTCAACACGATACCACAGTTCATCAAGAGTAGTGGCTGGCGTATTGTGGCGAGCCAGTTGCTCGGCCACCATTGACCAGACGTTTTCAGTTGGTGAGAGATCTCGAGAATGTGCTGGCCAGGGCAGCAATCGAACTCTTTCTGCATCCAGAAAGGCCCGTACACGACATGCAACATACGGTCGTGCATTATCCTGTTGAAATGTTGGGTTTCGCAGGGATCGAATGAAGGGTAGAGCCACGGGTCGTAACACGTCTGAAATGTAACGTCCACTGTTCAAAGTGCGGTCGATGCGAACAAGAGGTGACCGAGAAGTGTAAGCAAATGCACCCCATACCATTACGTCGGGTGATACGCCAGTATGGCGACAACGAAAGCTAGCTTCCAATGTGCATTCAAGTCGATGTCGGCAAACACGGATGCGACCATCATGATGCTGTAAACAGCACCTGGACTCATCCAAAAAAAAAATGACGTTTTGCCATTCGTGCACCCAGGTTCTTCGTTGAGTACACCATCGTAGGCGCTCCTGTCTGTGATGCAGCGTCAGAGGTAACCGCAGCCACGGTCTCCGAGCTGATAGCCCATGCTGCTGCAAACGTCGTCGAACTGTTCGTGTAGACGGTTGTTGCCTTGCAAACGTCCCTATCTGTTGACTCATGGATCGAGACGTGGCTGCACGATCCGTTACAGCCATGCGGATAAGATGCCTGTTAAAATGGTTCAAATGGCTCTGAGCAGTATGGGACTTAACTTCTATGGTCATCAGTCCCCTAGAACTTAGAACTACTTAAACCTAACTAACCTAAGGACATCACACACATCAATGCCTGAGGCAGGATTCGAACCTGCGACCGTAGCGACTGAAGATGCCTGTCATATCGACTGCTAGTTATACGAGGCCGTTGGGATCCAGCACGGCGTTCCGTATTACCCTCCAAAATCCACCGATTCCATATTCTGCGAACAGTCATTGCATCTCGACAAAGGGCTACAATCCGACCTTTATCAAAGTCGGACACGTGATGGTACGCATTTCTCCTCCTTACACGAGGCATCACAACAACGTTTCACCAGTCAACGTCGGTCTACTGCTGTTTATGTATGAGAAATCGATTGTAACTTTCCTCATGTCAGCACGTTGTAGGTGTCGTCACCGGTGCTAACCTTATGTGAATGCTCTAATCATTTGCATATCTCAGCACCTTCTTCCTGTCGGTTAAATTTCGCGTCTGTAGCACGTCATCTTCGTGGTGTAGCAGTTTTTATGGCCGGTAGTGTATTTTCGTAGCTTGTGAAAGTCTGGGGAAGTACTGAATTGTATACAGTGCATCTCGTCTGGATTCACTGATAATAATCCATTTGCACTGAAGCACCAGTTGATATTGACACATATTTCGTTAGTTGCATTTACAGTAAAGGAAATGGTACAACTTTTTATTCGCATTCTTGTATCGTCTTCAAGACAGCTTGTGAGGTAGGAAGTGGATGATCGTTTATGTGCATAAAAAACAGGAGAGGACGCAAAATACAACTCTGTGATACACGAAGTCAGACTGTTTTAAATTCTAGTACTGGTTTCTAATAAACTCTATTCCGGCGCATATGAATTTCAGAACTGAGGCGCCACTGATTTCTATTTTTGCCTTCTTAGTATCCTCCCTAGTTCAGCACAGTTTTCTGGTTTTATTCCATTGTCTTATGTCTGGGGTAGGACGTTGAGCGTTTCTGGATGACGAAATCCATCCTCGCGACGGTTATAAAACGGAACCAGACAGGAAGAGGAGGTTGCGACGCCACGGACGAGTGGAAAGTGGCTTTCTCCTCCGCTGGCATTCCGCCGCCTTACCACGGGATAACACCGTCGGGCAGTGCTTCTCATTAGCGTTCTATCAGAACATTTGCGTAGCAGTAGAACAGTCTTGAGTTACCGCACAGGGTCGTCAAGAATTTCCGTGACCTCCGTCTGTCACAGTACACAGACAGCTACAATTACAGTGTTTTCCTCTGTGATAAACAAAATAATAAGTGAAATGAATATTTCTTTAGAAAGATAAACGTAAAAAAATCTTACTGTGTCTGCGGAGTTGTGAACGTACGAGTAATTGTTTCTTTGTTTAGAGAGCTGGAGCAACGGGGAAATTTTTTAAATATAGCATTATTTTTCCGTCATGTAGCTGATGTATTTAAATCAGCTTTGTGCAAACCAATTTCAGTCACGTTTCTATCGATTTCAGTTAGGAAGTTAGAAGCGTTCCAAGTCTTACGAACGGATGCAACATGCTCGCATAAATGGTTGTTGTTGGAACAATACGCTTACTGTTGCACAAAAGAAATTTTATTACTTTACCGGTTTCAGTCGCCTAGTGCCCTTCTTCAGTATATTACAATTACCGCATTGTTAGCGAGCGGCAGTAGCGTGGTAGCAGAGAAGTCTGAAGCATGTCAGGGGGCCGGAAGCTTTAACGGCAGACTACAGTAATATTCTGTATACCTGTTTATTTTTAGGGCTCTCTAACAAAGCGGTAAATCTGACCTTCTGAAGAGACGCACTAGCTGGCAGAATCCGGCAAGAAATAAAATTTCTTTTGTACAAACGGTAGCTGATTTTTTTTCAACAACTGCTCTTACATTCGTCAAGCATGGATAAAGTACACTACTGGCCATTAAAATTGCTACACCAAAAAGAAAAGCAGATTATAAACGGGTATTCATTGGACATATATATTATATTAGAACTGACATGTGATTACATTTTCACGCAATTTGGGTGCATATATCCTGAGAAATCAGTACCCAGAACAACCACCTCTGGCCGTAATAACGGCCTTGATACGCCTGGGCATTGAGTCAAACCGAGCTTGGATGGCGTGTACAGGTACAGCTGCCCATGCAGCTTCAACACGATACCACAGTTCATCAAGAGTAATGACTGGCGTATTGTGACGAGCCAGCTGCTCGGCCACCATTGATCACACGTTTTCAACTAGTGAGGGATCTGCGGAATGTGCTGGCCTGGGCAGCAATCGAACACTTTCTGTGTCCAGAAAGGCCCGTACAGGACCTGCAACATGCGGTCCTGCATTATCCTGTTGAAATGCAGGGTTTCACAGGACTCGAATGAAGGGTAGAGCCACGGGTCGTAACACATCTGAAATGTAACGTCCACGGTTCAAAAGCCCATTAGTGCGAACAAGAGGTGACCGAGACGTGTAACCAATGGCACCCCATACCATCACGCCGGGTGATACGCCAGTATGGCGATGACGAATACACGCTTCCAATGTGCGTTCACCGCGATGTCGCCAAACACGGATGCGACCATCGTGATGCTATAAACAGAACCTGGATTCATCCGAAAAGATGATGTTTTGCCATTCGTGCACCCAGGTTCGTCGTCCTGTACACCATCACAGGCGCTCCTGTCTGTGATGCAGCGTCAAGGGTAACCGGAGCCATGGTCTTCGAGCTGATAGCCCATGCAGCTGCAAACGTCGTCGAACTGTTCGTGCAGATGGTTGTTGTCTTGCAAACGTCCCCATCTGTTGACTCAGGAATCGAGACGTGACTGCACGGTCATACACAGCCGTGCGTCTAAGATGCCTGACATCTCGACTGCTAGCGATACGAGGCCGTTGGGATCCAGCACGGCGTTCCGTATTACCCTACTGAAACCACCGATTCCATATTCTGCTAACAGTCATTGGATCTCGACGAACGCGAGCAGCAATGTCGCGATACGATAAACCGCAATCGCGATAGGCTTCACTCCGACCTTTATCAAAGTCGGATACGTGATGGTACGCATTTCTCCTGCTTACACGAGGCATCACAACAACGTTTCAGCAGGCAATGCCGGTCAACTGCTGTTTGTGTATGAGAAATCGGTTGGAAACTCTCCTCATGTCAGCACGTTGTACGTGTCGCCACCGGCGCCAACGTTGTGTGAATGCTCCGAAAAGCTAGTCATTTGGATATCGCAGCATCTTATTCCTGTCGGTTAAATTTCGCGTCTGTAGCATGTCATGTTCGTGGTGTAGCAATTTTAATGGCCAGTAGTGTATTAAACAATCGGTTGTGTTGAGATGGATGTTGTTTTAGTGGACTGTTCATTTTATTAAGGTGTTCAAACGAGTGGCTGCTGATGAGACGTAAGAGTGCTGGTCCCTTGCAGAGGCAAACTTCCTAGAGGCGCCGTTTGCTTGTGCATTCCGGCGTGCCTTGTATACGGCAGAGTAAGCACTCATGCTACAATCTAACAGAACGTGATCTCTGTCACCAGTTTCCTGATTTGACATCCATACAGTATGTGTGGAATGAGATGGGAAGGCGTGTACCAGCCCCCGAGCAGCAGTTTTCATAAAGTGACGTGGGCATGGCGAGGAATTCCTCAGGATGACATAAGGACGCTGTTTCTTTCGCTGTCCAACGAATACAACAGTGAGGCAAGACCAACATTGGTATACGTAGTGGGGACCGGGGAATATTTATGCAGATTTATTTTCTGAATTTTTAAAATTTATAGTGTTTAAATCGTTTTGTCTTACAAAGTTGTTACTGAAGTCTGACTTGGTGTGTATAGTTCTAACTAAACATTATATTTAAGATTGAAAATTAATGTTATGTGTGTTCAAATCCAGTGCATAAACGTGCCCCGTGATTGCAGCAAGTTTATGCATGTGTGTGGAGACAATTACACACCTCATAGCACAGAATAATGAGTAAACAAAATATGCCACCAAAAGTTTAAAAATATATTTTGTTGACATTAATCAAGATTACAAACTTGTTTACACCAATTAAGATGGTAAAACACAGCAATGTGACTGCTGGTACACAACTGTTTTGCCGAACTTCCATCTGTTAGTATAATATGCCCTACGTACACTATGTGATCAAAAGTATCCGGAAACCCCAAAAACATGCGTATTTCATATTAGGTGCATTGTGCTGCCAGGTACCACATATCAGCGCCCTGAGTAATCATCAGACATCGTGAGACAGCATAATGGGGCGCTCCGCGAAACTCACGTACTTCGAACGTGTCAGGTGATTGGGTGTCCCTTGTGTCATACGTGTGTACGTGAGATTTCCACACTCCTAAACATCCCTAGGTCCACTGTTTCCGAAGTGATAGTGAAGTGGCAGTTTTTCCTGGAGGAACAATCTCACAAGAGCACCCCATGTGTTCGACGTTTTCGTAGGCTTCTGAAGTTATAGGTTCCCTGGGCGAGGTTCATCTTGAACGTGTTCTCGGGCTTCCAAAACTGATCTGTGTCAGCGGAAAACGCGTGCTCTCCATCAGGAATGTTCCTCATAGAACTGTTTAAACGTTTCAAAGGTTGCACCCTCGGATTCCCCAAGTTTAACACAAAACTTGAGGATATAGCGTTACTCTAAATTCCGCAGTTCCATTTTCTTAACACACATACAAAAAAAAAAAGAACACAACTCCACTGGTGGCACTCTCAGAAATCACGTGATGGCTTTATGGAGCTGAAATTCGCACCGAGCATCTGGACTGGTTGAACACACCGGACTACGCAAGTAGAACACAGCATCTCCAGATCGCTTGCAGTGTTGCTAGGCTCATTACTTTTCTCACATACCTCGTATGTACTTTCCACTCTTCTATAAAAACTTACGAGGTTTCATAATTCCGATTCGTACCTCATTTTTGGAAGCTTGCTGCGAGCACAATGAAACGTCCCTGTACTTGGAGATTATGTGATTTCTTTTCCCCTTAATAATTTCGCCCAAGGCCGCAGCTTGTCCGCTACAGCGTCTCAATACCTGACTACGGCTGAGTCTCCACGTTTCTGAAATCCCCTCGGCTGCCGCAGACTTTACGACCGCCCCGCTCCTGATACCTCGTCGACTATGTTTCCCTCTCAATCCCACCCCTCCCCCTCATCCCCTGAAGCCCCCTCCCTGTGCTCTGCACCTCGTCTCCTTCCCTCATCTTTACCATCGCCTATAGCGCCACTTAATTTCACTTTTACGACGTCTCCAGATCGACCGCGGGCTCTACGCAGAAACCGATTACCGTTAAGGTCTTTACGAGCGCGGCATGCGAAGCTCTCAAGAAGTGCAGTGTGGGGGGAAAAAGTGTAATTTTCACGACGATGACGACCGATAGCAGAGCGAAAGGCGTCCAGCACCACTCCACACAGCCAGCAGTGGGGACCTTTAAACTCATTTGTCCTCATGTTTTCAGCTACTTAGTAAATCCAGAAACAAACACTGTCTGGACCACAACTTTTATTACCGACTACTTATTTCAGCGCCGGGTCATCTTCAGGTCTGGCGCCGCAGAGTGCAGTTTGTCAACAGTAACTTATAGCTAACGTATAAATACTACGGATGTTGGGGGGGGGGGGGGCGGGGGGGGGGGGAGGGATTTCGTATAGTCACGTGTGCATAAGCTATTACATGAAAACTAGGTACAATTATCTCCAACCCCTGTGCGTTCTTTGCAGGAACGCAGTACGTCGTATTCCTAGGTATAAGAATATTTCACAAAAACGACAACGCGAAAACTAATGCGAAATTGACGGTTTTTGGTGAAGTAACACGACATCGGAGGTTTTTAGGACATATAGAGGAATTTGTCATGTTCCTGGACAAAAATGTTACGAGTATAAATTTGAGGGCGAAAGTCTACCATCTCTCAGTCGTAGCTGATATTTATTAAACAATGAAATTGCATTTTGCCTTCTTTTTCTTTTCAAGGCTGAGTTTCGTGTATAACCTTAAAGTGATAGTTAATTTCCGGCATAACGAACTATGATGTGACGTCAAAAAGAATCACTGACGATGGCAAAAAAGAGAAGACAGCGAAACTGGTAAGAAAATAACTCGTAAATTGACAAAAAAATTTGTCAATGAACGCACCGAATTTGGGAAAAAATACACCAAATTTTGACAAAGATAATACCAAATTTTGACCAGGATAAAACCAAATTTTGTGCAAAATAACACCAAATTTTGTCAAAATAACACGAAATTCGGAAACACCAAGATACGAGAAAAATAGCACCGAAAATGAAGGAAAAAAAAAGAAAAACACGAGAAAGGAAAAAAGTGACATCGAAATAGAAGACAGTAGCGCTGAATGTGACAAAAAATAGCACCGATTTCGAGAAGAAATAACACCAAAATCGATAAAAAATAACACAAATTGACTATAAAACAAAACGATGTTTCCCTGTTCCTATGTATTCCTTACACAAAATGAATAAAATAATGACGACCAACATTTCACTTATACATTACGGACTCTCGCGCGCACGCGCACACACACACACACACACACACACACACACACACACACACACACACACACACACAGAGAGAGAGAGAGAGAGAGAGAGATATTCTAAGCCGTTCCACCAGCTAGTGGCTACCTTCTACCAGTACCGTATAACGGCGCTATGCGACTGCAGCGGCTCCGTTTCCGCGGCAGTGCGGTATCTGTGACGGGGGCCCATTTCATGCGCCAGATATGCCGCCGCCTGATTAAGCGGTTCTCCTTGTCGCAGACATTTGCCTCCGCGTTGACGGCTGGCTTTTAAGCTCTGACCGCGCGATAAAAAAGTACGTAGATTACTGCCGGGGTCAGTGGCGACAGAAACCAGAGACTGATGTCGACAGTCACACGTAACCTAAGGTTAACGGCGGTTGGAAACGCTTCAGCGCAAAGCCTTACAGGGAAAAATCTTTAGAAACGTATACCCGGAAAACTTTATCACGCTCGACGGAAAATCGGTAACCAGGTCTATGACCATGTTATTTGCTGTAGTAAAGAATTCACTTGGCGTGTCCGCCAAATAACGTTCTTACATTACTGGCAGTAATCTTACAGACGCGGAATTATACCGACAGGAAGAAGATGCTGTGATATGCCAATTATTAGCTTTTCAGAGCATTCACACAACGTTGGCGCCGGTGGCGACACCTACAACGTTTTGACATGAGGACAGTTTCCAACCGATTTCTCATACACAAACAATAGTTGACCGGTGTTGCCTGGTGAAACGTTGTTGTGATGCCTCGTGTAAGGAGGGGAAATGCGTACCATCACGTTTCCGACTTTGGTAAAGGTCGGATTGTAGCCTATCGCGATTGCGGTTTATCGTATCGCGACATTGCTGCTCGCGTTGGTCGAGATCCAATGACTGTTAGCAGAATATGGAATCGGTGGGTTCAGGAGGGTAATACGGAACGCCGTGCTGGATTCCAACGACCTCGTATCACTAGCCGTCGAGATGACAAGCATCTTATACTCATGGCTGTAAGAGATCGTGCAGCCACGTCTCGATCCCTGAGCCAACAGATGAGGACGTTTCCAAGACAACAACCATCTATGTGAACAGTTCGACGACGTTTGCAGCAGCATGGACTATCAGTTCGAAGACCACGGCTGCGGTTACCCTTGACGCTGCATCACAGATAGGAGCGCTTACGATGGTGTACTAAACGACTTACCTGGGTGCACGAATGGCGAAACGTGATTTTTTCGGATGAATCCACGTCCTGTGTACAGCATCATGATGCTCGTTTCCATATTTGGCGACATCGCGGTGAACGCACATTGGAAGCGTGTATTCGTCATCGCCACACTGGCGTATCACCCGGGGTGATGGTACGGGGTGCCATTGGTTACACGTCTCGGTCGCCTCTTGTTCGCAGTGACGGCACTTTGAACAGTGGACGTTAGATTTCAGATGTGTTACGACCCGTGGCTCTACCCTTCATTCGATCCCTGCGAAACCCCTACATTTCAGCATGTTGCTGGTCCTGTACGGGCCTTTCTTGATACAGAAAATGTTCGACCTGCCCTGGCCAGCACATTCTCCAGATCTGTCACCAACTAAGAACGTCTGGTGAATGGTGGCCAAGAAACTGGCTCGTCAGAATACGCCAGTCACTACTCTTGATGAACTGTGGTATCGTGTTGAAGCTGCATGGGCAGCTGTACCTGTACACGCCATCCAAGCTCTGTTTGACTAAATGCCCAGGCGTATCAAGGCCGTTATTACGGCCAGAGGTGGTTGTTCTGGGTACTGATTTATCGGGATCTATGCACCGAAATTGCGTGAAAATGTGTTCACATGTCAGTTCTAGTATAATATATTTGTCCAATGAATACCCGTTTATCATCTGCGTTTTTTCTTGGTGTAGCAATTTTAATGGCCAGTAGTGTATATGGAAATCAGTCTAATTATGATCCCCGCATCGTCTGGGACACATACCAAATAATACTGAAAGGGCACAAGGGTGGGGTGCACTAAACGTAAACAGAGAAAGGCAGCACGAATCGCCACAGAATTTTCTGACGCGTGGTAGAGTGTTACAGAGACGCTGAAGAAACTGAACTGGCAGACATCTGAACAAAGACGCCAAATATCCAGAGAATTCCTGCTTATCGACAATTTCCTTCACAGTGGATCCGCAGCTGTTTTCTTTCTCACGGAAGATTCTACATGTTGTAAAACTTTTCCAGGCTTCTAGGTCTTAATAGTTCCGTTTCTTTGCAATGTAATCAAGTTTTGTTCGAGGGTTTGTACTCGTACGACAGTCAGGCTGGGGCTGGACAAGATAAAGGCCGCGCGGCAGAAAACGGCACGCCTGACAAGTAAAATAATGTTGTTCTTCGACCTCAGATTTACAAGAGAGAACTGGACATGGGAGGGTAGTAAGGATCAAACCCAAGCTAAAGGCTGCTGAGCAACCTTGGGCGGTATCCTGCACGCTATGAAAACAGCTGACGCTTATTGTATCAGCTTGTGTTGCAGAATTGCATCTGCTAATCTTTCGATCATCTTCGCAGATCTTATGTATGCAGTCGGTCTTTGTCACAAGTACAAAATTGTTAACGCTTTGGTGCCCACAATTTGACGAACTGCCTTTTGGTTTGTTTCTCGGGTTCTTCGACCGACGTTCGTCTGAAGATTTTTCTGACGTTTCGCCAGCACGACTGACTGGCATTGTCAGAGCTTCACCCTTCATTGCTGGCGGTGGACTGGAGCCGAGCTCGCGGTCACAGACTACACTATACGATCAAAAGTATCCGGACAATCCCCGAAATATACGTTTTTCATATTAAGTGCATTATGCTGCTACCTACTGCCAGGTACTCCACATCAGCAACCTCAGTAGTCATTGGACATCGTGAGAGAGAAGAATGGGGCGCTCCGCGGAACTCACCGACTTCGAACATGGTAGGTGATTGCTTGACACTTGTGTCATATGTCTGTACGCGAGATTTCTACACTCCAAGACATCCCTAGGTCCACTGTTTCCGATGTGATAGTGAAGTGGAAACGTGAAGGGACACGTACAGCACAAAAGCATACAGGCCGACCTCGTCTGTTGGCTGACAGAGACCGCAGACAATTGAAGAGGGTCGTAATGTGTAATAGGCAGGAATTCCAAACTGCATCAAGGATCCACTGCAAGTACTCTGACAGTTAGGCGGGAGGTGAAAAAACTTGGATTTAATGGTCGAACAGCTGCTCATAAGCCACACATCACGCCAGTAAATGCCAAACGACGCCTCGTTTGGTGTAAGGAACCTCATCTGGCAGCGTGTGTGTTCAAATGTGTATGAAATCTTATTGGGCATAACTGCTAAGGTCATCAGTCCCTAAGCTTACACACTACTTACCTTAAATTATCCTAAGGACAAACACAAACACCCATGCCCGAGGGAGGATTCGAACCTCCGCCGGGACCAGCCGCACAGTCCATGACTACAGCGCGGACCGCTCGGCTAGCGTGTGTCGTGCCAACAGTAAAATTCGGAGGTGGTGGTGTTATGGTGTGGTAATGTTTTTCATGGAAGGGGGTTACACCCTTTGTGGTTTTGCATGTCACTATCACAGCACAGGCCTACATTTATGTTTTAAGCACCTTCTAGCTTCACATTGTCTAACAGCAATTCGAAGTGGTGTTACGGTGTGGTAGTGTTTTTCATGGAAGGGGGTTACACCCTTTGTGGTTTTGCATGGCACTATCACAGCACAGGCCTACATTTATGTTTTAAGCACCTTCTAGCTTCACATTGTCTAACAGCAATTCGAAGTGGTGTTACGGTGTGGTAGTGTTTTTCATGGAAGGGGGTTACACCCTTTGTGGTTTTGCATGGCACTATCACAGCACAGGCCTACATTTATGTTTTAAGCACCTTCTAGCTTCACATTGTCTAACAGCAATTCGAAGTGGTGTTACGGTGTGGTAGTGTTTTTCATGGAAGGGGGTTACACCCTTTGTGGTTTTGCATGGCACTATCACAGCACGGGCCTACATTTATGTTTTAAGCACCTTCTAGCTTCACATTGTCTAACAGCAATTCGAAGTGGTGTTACGGTGTGGTAGTGTTTTTTATGGAAGGGGGTTACACCCTTTGTGGTTTTGCATGGCACTATCACAGCACAGGCCTACATTTATGTTTTAAGCACCTTCTAGCTTCACATTGTCTAACAGCAATTCGAGATGGCGATTGCATCTTTGAAAACGATACCAGCACCTGATCATAACGCACGGCCTGTCGCGGATTGCTTACACCACAATAACATATCTGTAATGGACTGATCTGCACAGACTGCTGACCTGAATCTTATAGAACACCTTTGGGATGTTTTGGAACGCCGACTTCGTGCCAGGCCTCACCGACCGACATCGGTACCTCTCCTCAGTGCAGCACTCCGTGAAGAATGGGCTGCCATTCCCCAAGAAATCTTGCAGCACCTGACTGAACGTATGCCTGCGAGAGTGGAAGCTGTGATCAAGGCGAAGGGTGGGCCAACACCATACTAAATTCCAGAATTGCCCATGGAGGGCGCCACGAACTTGTAGGCTAAGTCATTTTCAGCCGGGTGTCCGGATACTTTTGATCACACAGTGTATACGTACGTTGCACGCGCTTCTCGGCGGTCATTTCCGGTGCGACTCTGCTCCTGCTGTCTGCGACGGTCGTTCCGTGTAGCACGGAAAGCCAGCCGGGTGCAGCCCCTAATCCTCCCGAAACTAGGTAGGTAAGCAGGTAACAGGAACGAACCCTCCCAAACTGACAACACAATGCGACGGAGCGTTGTGTGCGCTGTTGACCACAGCTGCCTGCAGCCACTTCGCAGTCCACGGCACATTGTTGTAGAGGGAACATGTCCTCAGACGAGCTTACGGTTTCAGTAAGTAGCAAGTAGAGGAAAATGTTGGTTTTGAAAGATAACACCTTCGGTTTTAAAAGAGTGCTGAAAGGTAGTCTAGCACGATGGACGTGCAACATTAATGGCTGCAGAACTTTTGTTAAAACTATTTCTATTGAGGAACTGGATGTCGTGGAGTGTCAAGAAGAGCACAATCATGAAGAAATGCCTCATAACAAAAATCAGAGGCAATAAATCATTTCTGACCTAAAGAGAGAAGCCATAGAAGATATTTGTGAGAGACAGTCAAAAATAATTTACCAGAAGTTAAAAGGAAAATATACACAATATTTAACTACGAGAGATGCGCAAAGTTCTGCCAAAACTGCCCACGAATGCTGCAGATGCTCATGATGTTATCAACACGCTGAATGAGGAAATCACAGGCGGGACAAAGTGTTTATTAGAAAATAACACCGAGAAAAAAGTGATCACATTTTGCGACTCTGCAAACCTTAAAACATTAACGCAATATTTTTTGCAAGCTATTGTGCTTGTCTAGAACATTCAAATTGAGTTTTCTTAACCATCTCCTATCTTCAGACATCGGACACTTATCAATTTGTTGTATGTATTGATTTGCTGGAAATGCAGCCATAATTCGTAAAATGAACACTGAGATAGAATATGTGTTGCGAAATCATGATTTGCTATTTTAATAAATTAATTAGGAAGAAATCAAGGTTATAATTGATTCCAGTTTCTAAAAATAAATATCTAAATAAGATAAAATATAAAACATTTAAACAACAAGGGTAAGTCAAATGAAAACCTTAAATTTGTAATAACAAATCGACATTTCGAGTCGTTATCCTGTAAGTTGGTAAGCGTGATACAAACAACGTGCAGAATGGCCTGTAGGTGGCAGCATAGTGCAGGTGCTCACAAACCGTCGTAGTATCAGTAAAAAAATGGCCGCCCCACTTGCGACTTGCACCAGGGAAGAATAGCGTTCTGTTATTCGGTTTTTGCGTAGTGAAGGTGTGAAACCTATTGAAATTCATCGACGATTGAAGGTTCAGTACGGTGATGCATGTCTGTCACAGCAGCAAGTGTACGAATGGAGTAGGAAGTTCGCAAATGGTGTGACTTCAGGGGAAGATGCTCCTCATCCAGGTCAGGCACAACGAGTTGTGACTCCACAGAACATTGCACCAGTTGAAGCCATAGTGAAGGAAAACCGCCACGTGACACTGAATGACATTGCAGCATGTTTACAGATTAGTCATGGGTCATTGTGCTCCAGTTTCACAAAGTGTCTGCAAGATGGGTGCCACGGCAGTTCACTTCTGATATGAGAGAACGACGTGTTGTTGCTTGTGAAGAACTTCTTCGGCGCTTTGAACGATAGAGTGATGGCTTCCTTGCAAGAATCGTTGCTGGGAACGAAAGCTGGGTTCACTTCCACCAACCAGAAACGAAGAGAGCGAACAAGGAATGGCGCCATTATTCCTCATCACCAACACCAAATAAGTTTCCAACAGAACCATCAGCAGAGAAGTTTATGTTGACTCTCTTTTGGGACGGAAAAAAAGTTCATTTTGGAGCATTACATGCGTAGAGGGACCACTATCACCAGTGCATCATACACAGATCTAAAAAAATCATCTGCGGCCTGCAATCAAATCAAAACGACGTGGCTAGCTGTCAGCAGGTGTCCTTTTGCAACATGACAATTCAAGGCCCCACACTGCCCGTACAACAGTTGTAAGTTCATAGACCTGCATTTTGAGCGTCTTCCTCATCCACCATACTCACCAGACCTTGCCCCAAGTGATTTACATATGTTTGGACCACTCAAAGACGGAATGGGAGGAAAGAAGTTCCGTTCTGATGAAGAGGTACGCCACGCGGTGCATGAGTGGTTGCGCGGACTACCAGAAGAATTTTTTTTCTGATGGAATTTATGCACTTTTTAAGCGCTGGAGGACTTGCATTGAGCGTGGGGGAGATTATGTTGAAAAGTGATACAGCTTTGTACCACTTCTGCACAATAAATAATATTTAAAAAAAGTATTTAAGGTTTTCGTTTGACTCACCCTTGTACAATACATGCGAAAATTTTTACGTCTTCTACTGTAACTTCATATGCTTTCCTTTGCCTGCTTCAAATTGGAGGATTCGGTCCCATCGTTTTTCAGACCTTTGCAGGCTTGGGAGGATTCGCTACCATTTTGCTGACCGTGGGAGGATTCCGGGCTGCTCCCAGACAGCCAGGATGCATTTAAGAAGAGGCTCAAACGGTTCAAATCTCTCTAAGCGCTATGGGACTTAACATCTGAGGTCATCAGTCCCCTAGAACTTAGAACTACTTAAACCTAACTAACCTAAGGACATCACACACATGCATGGCCGAGGCAAGATTCGAACCAGCGACCATAGTAGCAGCGCGGTTCCCGACTGAAGCGCCTAGAACTGCTCGGTCACAGCGGCCGGCGAACCAGAGGCTATCTTCTTTCTTGTTGAAGCTATTGCCGTGTTTTTGTATTTTCACAGCTTCTCCGAACAAGCGGGTGTGATGGTGATTCCCTGCAGCCAGAACTACCTTCTCTACACCAAGAACTATCACGCCCGCCTGTTCAGAAAAGCTATAGAAATACAAAAACACGGGAATAGCTTCAACAAGAAAGAAGGAAGTGTCTGGGTGAACGGATCCTGGCTTCCAGTGCTGCAACGAACGGCCGTCGCAGGAAATGACCGCCCTGAAGCCCTCGCGCGTTGTGTAATTAGGCTGTTTAGGTTTTATATTGCTAACGCCGCATAGCGCTCTGTATGAAAATCACTGGCTGTGCCGTGTGCAGTCTGTGGCTGGTTGGCATTGTTGTAATACTCGCCATTGTAATGTTTGGCGGCTGGATGTTAACAGCGCGTAGCGTTGCGCAGTTGGAGGTGAGCCGCCAGCAGTGGTGGACGTGGGGATAGAGATGGCGGGGTTTTGAAATTTGTAAGAATGGATGTCATGAACTGAAATATATATTATGACTATTAAGGTAAATACATTGTTTGTTCTCTATTAAAATCTTTCATTTGCTAACTGTGCCTATCAGTAGTTGTGACTTCCGTAGTTTGAATCTTTTATTTAGCTGGCAGCAGTGGCGCTCGCTGTATTGCAGTAGTTCGAGTAACGAAGATTTTTGGTGAGGTAAGTGATTTGTGAAAGGTATAGGTTAATGTTAGTCAGGGCGATTCTTTTGTAGGGATTATTGAAAGTCAGATTGCGTTGCGCTAAAAATATTGTGTGTCAGTTTAAGCACAGTCTTGTATAATTTTTCTAAGGGGACGTTTCAGTTGGAGCGCGGCGCCAGGTACGAGGGTCACTCCAAACGAAATGCACACTACTTATCTAAAAATCCATCTTTTAATGTACATGTTTCAAATTTTTATAGTGTGTAGATACGTCCTTTAGGAACAGTATTTTCATTTCTCCACATAATTTCCATCCCCCTCACCTGCCTTACGCCATCTCGGAACCAGCGCCTGTATACCCGCACAGTAAAATACTGGACCAGCCTGTTGGAGCCACTGTTTGGCAGCGTGCACAAGAGAGTTATCATCTTCAAACCTCGTCCCACGAAGAGAGTCTTTCAGTTTCGCAAAGAGATGATGATAATCACATGGAGTCAGATCAGGACTGTAAGACTGGTGTTTCAGAGTTGTCCGTGTTTTGTGACCGTTTCCATGGTTTTTGGACTGACATGTGGCAGTGCATTGTCGTGCAACAGCAAAATATCCTGCTATTGCCAATGTGGTGGAACACGACTCAGTCGAGCTTGGGCATGAGAATTTATGGTAGTTCCACTTGGCGTGAAGTCCACAAGCAAGAGTCCTTCGGAATCGAAAAACACCGTAGCCATGACTTTTCCAACAGAAGGTGTGGTTTTGAATTATTTTTTTTCTTGGATGGTTTTTCATGCCACTCCATTGATTGCCTCTTCGTCTCTGGTGAAAAATGATAGAGCCATGTTTCACCACCTCTCACAATTCTTCCAAAAAATTCATCTCCACCATTCTCGTAGTGTTTCAAAAGTTCGCTGCGTTCCGTTTTTCTTGTTTCTTTGTGAGCTACTGTAAACATACTATGAACCCACCCGGCACAAACTTTATTTTTTACGCCAACACTTCCAGTATTCTACGAACACTTTGTTCCCCTATCCCAACGTAGCTTGACAAATTGTTCATTGTGATGCGTCTGTCAGCAGTCGCCAATTCGTTAACTCTCTGCACATTGTCTGGAGTGTGTGGAGTACGAGGCCTGCCGCTGCGAGGACAATCCTCAATATTGCCGTGCCCGCTTTCGTCACGTAACCTGCATGCCCACCGACTAACTGTACTGCGATCGACAGCAGCATCTCCATACACCTTTTTCAAGCTCTTGTGGATGTTTCCCACTGTCTCGTTTTCACAGCACAGGAATTGTATGACAGCACGTTGGTTCTGACGGACGTAAAGTGTAGCAGCCATCTTGAAGACATGGTGTGACGGCGCCGCTCACGGGAACAGGTTGAAATAAGTTTGAAAACAAGCGGGAAGGATGTATCTACACACTCTACAACATTCACACATGCAGAATGAAAACTGTATTTTTACAAAAACAGTGTGCATTTCTTTTGTAGTGACCTTGGATCCAGTCCGCCACTAGCAGTGGAGTGTAAATCTTTGACAATGCGAGCCACTCGTGCTGGCGAAACGCCAGAAAAAAATCATCAGACGAACGTTGGCCGAGGAACCCGATACAGAAGGCAACAGGCAGCTTGTTTGTCGGAAGTGTTCCTTCTGCTGCGAGTTTACATAGAAGGATGTGAGGTAGGGCAATGACGGACGCAGGCTTGCACACACAATTTTCGCAGCAGTAGTGGTATTGCTATAGCTCTCTTGCTCGGTTTGACGAAACCAAACGAAGAAAACGTTTGGCACCACGGTCTCTGACAGACGAGGGTGCTTGAATTTGCGTGCATAGGAACCCTGATTGGCTAACTTCGGTGTTGATTAACTCGGAAACGGCGCAATGTATCGAATTGTTTTCTAAGCAATCATTTGTCAGCGCAACGTACGCTGCTGCAGCCTTACAACTTTTCGAGCTGTTTCCGACCACATCGCAGATCTGAAATGGGGGGAGCACGACTCTAGTGTTGCGGGTTGCATACTTTACGAATCACGGTCGCCGCTGCTACGGTGAGCGCTCCACCCCACATTGCTTCGTTCCCGCAATAATATCGCGAGTATGACGTTGACGTGTCGGGAAAATGTGGCGCTGCGGTCGCTTCATTCTCGTTGACGCAGTCCTTCCTACTGAAACGTGCAGGAGTCTAAAACAAGTCGTGACTCAGGGAGGAAGTTAAGCACACTACCTTGCTTTTGTAGAGTAGCGATGACGAGGCGTAATGACTGACCGTCACATCAGATCGCCTTAAATGAAGCTGTCTTTTGTTAGAGTGTGTAGGTTGAAAGATGAAAATTAAGTGATGCTGTGTACACAGTACCATATGTGATCCATAAGAGGAAGAGTCGAAAAAGTTCGATACTATACAGGGTGGTACATTGAGAATAACCGGGCCAAATATCTCAAGAAATAAGCATCAACCGAAAGAAACTAAAAAGAACGAAACTCGTCTAACTTCAAGGGGGAAACCAGATGACGGTATGGTTGGTCCGCTAGATGGCGCTGCCATAGGTCAAACGCATATCAACTGCGTTTTTTTAAAAATAGGAACCCCTATTTTTATTACATATTCGTGTAGTACGTAAAGAAATATGAATGTTTTAGTCCCCAAGTTTCGCATCAGTTACGTGCCACGCTGACAGAACACAGGAAGCATTTGTACGTAAGATTAACTCTAGACGTAGACAGACTGGGAACACAGTGTACCCTCGAAGTTAATACGGGACTGATTACTGTTAGCCTTAACCAGCAGCAGAGCCCCTTTCTTCGCTCCATACTTTTTTTTTTGGGTCACCAGTCTACTGAATGGTTTGATGCGGCCCGCCACGAATTCCTTTCCTGTGCTAACCTCTTCATCTCAGAGTAGCACTTGCAACCTACGTCCTCAATTATTTGCTTGACGTATTCCAATCTCTGTCTTCCTCTACAGTTTGTGCCCTCTACAGCTCCCTCTAGTACCATGGAAGTCATTCCCTCATGTCTTAGCAGATGTCCTATCATCCTGTCCCTTCTCCTTATCAGTGTTTTCCACATATTCCTTTCCTCTCCGATTCTGCGTAGAACCTCCTCATTCCTTACTTTATCAGTCCATCTAGTTTTCAACATTCGTCTATAGCACCACATCTCAAATGCTTCAATTCTCTTCTGTTCCGGTTTTCCCACAGTCCAAGTTTCACTACCATACAATGCTGTACTCCAGACGTACATCATCAGAAATTTCTTCCTCAATTTACGGCCGGTATTTGATATTAGTAGACTTCTCTTGGCCAGAAATGCCTTTTTTGCCATAGCGATTCTGGTTTTGATGTCCTCCTTGCTCCGTCCGTCATTGGTTATTTTACTGCCTAGGTAGCAGAATTCCTTAGCTTCATTGACTTCGTGACCATCAATGTTAAGTTTCTCGCTGTTCTCATTTCTACTACTCCTCATTACCTTCGTCTTTCTCCGATTTACTCTCAAACCATACTTTGAACTCATTAGACTGTTCATTCCGTTCAGCAGATCATTTAATTCTTCTTCACTTTCACTCAGGATAGCAATGTCAACAGCGAATCTTATCATTGATATCCTTTCACCTTGTATTTTAATTCCACTCCTGAACCTTTCTTTTATTTCCATCATTGCTTCCTCGATGTACAGATTGAAGAGTAGGGGTGAAAGGCTACAGCCTTGTCTTACACCCTTCTTAATACGAGCACTTCGTTCTTGATCGTCCACTCTTATTATTCCCTCTTGGTTGTTGTACATATTGTATATGACCCGTCTCTCCCTAGAGCTTATCACTACTTTTTTCAGTATCTCTAACAGCTTGCACCATTTTATATTGTCGAACGCTTTTTCCAGGTCGACAAATCCTATGAACGTGTCTTGATTTTTCTTTAGCCTTGCTTCCATTATTAGCCGTAACGTCAGAATTGCCTCTCTCGTGCCTTTACTTTTCCTAAAGCCAAACTGATAGTCACCTAGCGCATTATCAATTTTCTTTTCCATTCTTCTGTATATTATTCTTGTAAACAGCTTCGATGCATGAGCTGTTAAGCTGATTGTGCGATAATTCTCGCACTTGTCAGCTTTTGCCGTCTTCGGAATTGTGTGGATGATGCTCTTCCGAAAGTCAGATGGTATGTCGCCAGACTCATATATTCTACACACCAACGTGAATAGTCGTTTTGTTGCCACTTCCCCAAATGATTTTAGAAATTCTGATGGAATGTTATCTATCCCTTCTGCCTTATTTGACCGTAAGTCCTCCAAAGTTCTTTTAAATTCCGATTCAAATACTGGATCCCCTATCTCTTCTAAATCGACTCCTGCTTCTTCTTCTATCACATCAGACAAATCTTCACCTCATAGAGGCTTTCAATGTATTCTTTCCACCTATCTGCTCTCTCCTCTGCATTTAACAGTGGAATTCCCGTTGCACTCTTAATGTTACCACCGTTGCTTTTAATGTCACCAAAGGTTGCTTTGACTCTCCTATATGCTAAGTCTGTCCTTCCGACAATCATATCTTTTTCGATGTCTTCACATTTTTCCTGCAGCCATTTCGTCTTAGCATCCTTGCACTTCCTATTTATTTCATTCCTCAGCGACTTGTATTTCTGTAGTCCTGATTTTCTCGGAACATGTTTGTACTTCCTCCTTTCATCAATCAACTGAAGTATTTCTTCTGTTACCCATGGTTTCTTCGCACCTACCTTCTTTGTACCTATGTTTTCCTTAACAACTTCTGTGATGGCGCTCCATACTAGAACTGCTGATATTTTTAAAAGTGTCGGTAATCCGTTATATCGATATTTAAAACGATATTATCGGCCATCGATGAATCTGAAGGAGTGTCGATATATCGAGATTCCGATGGTAAAATATCGATATACTGGCCTATAAAAGTATCGGATGCAAATTGTAAATATACGGCGGGTTTTAGAGTTGTATATTTAAGTATTGACTTCTTATTAGTTATTCCTTACATCAACAAGGTAGTAGCCTGCTTATCCCCTGTAGAGCAAGAATTGAAACGAAAACGGTCAATGTTCACGTTTGGCGATTACCACTTTGCTGACAATCGGAACTGCATGTAAGTGGCGCAACAAAAAGGTGTCCCTTCGGGTTCGTCATATGTCGGATTTGTCTGAAATATTTCACGTCTCGGACCCTGTTTCTTTCATTTCTCCAAACGCCAGCGACGCAGTAGTTGCAGTGTCAAAATTGCGTGGTGGAGTTAAACGTTGCAGCCCCCGTTACGTCAGCATTTACCCTCACACATCTTCGCCCACGGCAAAGACCAATATTGTCATGTTGATTACTGTTTATCATTTCCAGCAGCTGTTTTTGAAGAATGCCGATGTGAAGAATTAGCACGGTAGCTGCGTTAAAAATTGTTTTTAACGCAACTGGTGGGCTATTTCTTCACATCGGAAATCTCGCCATTCCATTCACACTGCACCCCGCAGTACAAAAACACTACTACTTTGTGCCATCTATTGTTGCTTCACACAATCAACGAGAAAGACTGGACGTGCTGAATGCTCAAAAAGTAGTAAGGCTCGTTCAATAAAGAGAAAGTAAAATTATCTTCTACTACAATTTCAAAAGAACAACTTCAAATATTTTTAGAAAATGGTAAAAAAAAATACAAAATAACAATATCGGCACCCGATATAGCGAATTCTATATCGATATATCGGAAAAGAAAATATCGCCGAAATTTATCGACAGCTTTTGGAGAAAATATAGATACACCGAAATTTTATAAACTTCCCTAGTTGAAAAACTTAACCAGCAGCAGACATCCTTTCCGTGCTGTACATGGTTACTCTGCAATTCACACTTAAGTGCCTGGCAGAGGGTTCATCGAACCATTTTCATACTACTACTCTACCATTCCACTGTTGAAATGCGCGTGGGAAAAAGGAACACCTAAATCTTTCTCCTCTTTTATTATGATAATCACTTCTCCCTACGTAGGTGTGCCAACAAAATATTTTTGGGTTCGGAAAAGAAAGTTGGTGATTGAAATTTCGTAAATACACCTCGGCGCAAAGAAGACCGCCTTTGTTTCAGTGACTGCCACCCCAACTCGCGTATCGTATCAGTGACACTCTCACCCCTACTGCGCGATAACACGAAACGAGCTGCCCTTCTTTGCACTTTTTCGATGTCCTACGTCAATCCTACCTGGTAAGTATCCCACACCGCGCAGCAATATACCAGCGGAGGATGGACAAGCGTAACGTAGGGTGTCACTTTAGTGGGTTTGTCGCATCTTCTAAGTGTTCTGCCAACAATGCGCAATCTTTGTTTCGCCTTCCCCAAGATGTTATCTATGCGGTCTTTCCAATTTAAGTTGCTAGCAATTGTAATTCGCCGGCCGGAGTGGCCTAGGCGCAACCGTCTGGAACCGCGCGACCGCTACGGTCACAGGTTCGAATCCTGCCTCGGGCATGGATGTGCGTGGTGTCCTTAAGTTAGTTAGGTTTAAGTAGTTCTAAGTTCTAGGGGACTGATGACCTCAGAAGTTAAGTCCCATAGTGCTCAGAGCCATTTGAACCAAATTACAGCGTCATCTACAAACAGCCTAAGGGTGCTGCTCGCATTATCACCTTGATCATTAACATAAACCGGGAACAGCAGAGGGCCTATGACACTGCCTTGCGGAATGCCAGATATCACTTCTGTTCTACTCGATGATTTATCGTCTATCACTACGAATTGTGACCCCTCTGAGAGGAAATCACGTATCCGGTCACACAAATGAGACGATACTCCATATGCACGTAATTTGATTAATAGTCGCTTGCGAGGTACGGTATCAAAAGCCTTCTGGAAATCTATGAATATGGAATCGATCTGGGATCCCTTGTTGACAGAACTCAATACTTCATGGGAATAAAGAGCTAGCTGTGTTGCACAAGAACAATATTTTCTGAATCCGCGTTGGTTGTGTGTCAATAAGTCATGTTCTTCAAGGTGATTCACAATGTTCGAGTACAGTGGATGCTCCAAAATCCTACTGCAAATTGAGGTCAGTGGTATGGGTCTGTAATTCAATGCGTTACTCCTGTTTCCTTTCTTGAATACTGGTGTGACCTGTGCTACTTTCCAGTCTTTAGGAACAGACCTTTCGTCAAGTAAGCGGTTGTATATGATTGCTAAGAAAGGCGCTATTGTGTCTGCATACTCTGAGAGGAAGCTGATTGGTGTACCACCTGGACCGGAACACTTTCCTTTCTTAAGTTATTTGAATTGTTTTGCAGCACCTGATATATCTACTTTTATGTCACTCATGTTAACAGCTGTTCTGGTTTCGAATTCTGGAATATTTACTTCGCCTCCTTTCGTGAAGGAATTACAGAAAACCGTATTAGTAACTCCGCTTTAGTGGCACCATCATCGGTAACATTTCCATCGCTATCACGCAATGACGGTATTGACTGTTTTTTGCTACTGGTATACTTTACATACGGCCAGAATCTCTCTGGGTTTTCTACCATCTTTTGAGACAATGTTTCATTGGTGAAAGTTGAGACGTTGCATGAGCCCCGTCTCATATTTCTATCTCAATTTGAGTAATTCGATTTTCCTCTCTCATTGCATGCGCTGAAAAGTTGCTATTCCTTCACATGCGAACTTCCCACGCAGCATCTCTCGTCACCCGGGTGGTCTGGTGACAGGCGGGTTCTGCTGGTCTTGAAAGGGTTAAGCCGACAGGTGTGAGGGAGTCGAGTGGATGCTGTCCAGACGCCGACATTGTCATAAGAGAAGGGGCGACACGCCCACAGGGGCCTGACGGAGCGGCTGGGCTAGAGATTCCGTTACTTCGCAGAAACTTAGTGAAAATACTTCCTGGCGGGCTACCAGCGAGGCGTGGGAATAACTTGTGTTCCCAGGCAGTCTTGGCGGGCAAATTCCCGCGTTTTCTGCAAAATCATAACTGTGATTGGCTTGCTCAGGGGATAGCTCCGTGACGTAGCAAAGTCGGTGCAGAAATTGGCGCCGAGTATCTCCATTGGTGGAGTAGTATTGCGTCGGTAATAGAGGGGAAATTTTCCGCCGGTTTTCGAGTTGCTGATTGGAACGTTTAACCACGACCACTGTCTTAGGGGCGTGAATGTTCCGTGTTCGGCTTGTACGGGTGCTCTTGAGAGGGTCGGGTCTCGCCTTTCGGTCGGAGTAGGTTACAAGACTGAGCTCCCGCTGCTCTGGACAGCCTGCCTTCCGTTGGCTGTCTAACATACTTTTATTTAATTGTAACTGTTTGACGAAGTTGCTGAAGTTTCGACTTCAACGTAACTTTCCGAGTAGAGTTGGCAATTGAGTGTTCTGGGTACAAGCGGCCTATGTTGTCCGTCTTGAGCAGTTTTGGATGAAGTTGACTGTACCGGAGTTGCTGTGTGGCTTCTCTCGCTAAAATCACTCACTGTACCGTCCATGATTGTGTAGCGAGCCTTTTTCGTCTCCCTCAGAGGCTTATTTGTGTTGCTAGGAAGTCGTTAGTCTGGAACAACCAGACCAGGAGAATTTGTTTCGGGCTGTACTCACGACATTATCATCACCACTATGGGACGTCGAAGCAACCAGCCATCGCCTCCGGTATGGCAGATCGTGTCGTTGCAGTTAAGAAGACAGTTTGGTAATGTACGTCCGCAGCACCGGCAAATCAGGGAACTTTGGTAGGTGATAATCAGAGCTCAGCACATCGCGCCTGTTCGTCTTTTTTAACTTTGTTCTGTCTTGGGTGCTCATTGTCTCAGTTCTCACTACTGTAGCAGCAATTAATGTTGGGTTGGCTGGGTGTTTCTCGTAAGATCTGAGTTGTAAGGAATTGGCTCCACATGCAACTTGGTCATAAATGTCACAATCTAGTTTATGGACAACTTCACCTTCATAGCATTTATTTGAGTATCCAATTTGACGTATTGTAAATGTTTCATATGTTTTGTTTATAATTTTGAGTTTTGCCATAATAAATCAAATTGTTATTTTGGACAGAACTTACATTCTGTGGATCGGTAGAGCAGCCCTTCCATTTCTCAGTACGATAATGAAACGTTCCTTTATCAAATTAATGTCTATCAAATTAAATTATTGAAGGTGCCAAAGTCTTTTCTACTCCACTTGCAGGGTAGATTAGAGTCAGTTCGCATTTCTTCTTAATCCATGTGCAACAGCGAAAGTCGGAGTTAGAAAAGGGGGGCTTACAGCATCATTTCCATATGAGGATTCTAGAAGAATTTAGTGTTAAATACACTGCTAGCCCCAGCACCTCGCAAACTATTAGAAGCATCACTCATTGACGTCCGCACCAAATTTCGAGCTTCCGTGAAACTTAGCCAGTCTCTATACGGGAAATGGAAGATGAAGGTAAACAGCTACCCTGTGCCAGGTACTTCACGGTTATTCTGGTAATATGCGTGTTAGAGACAGGCGCAGTGTCATCGTTAGTGCTGTACAGTGGCGGTCACGTGACACCCGGCTGAGGAGCTGCAGCGCTTCTGACGGGCAGGTAGTCAGTCCCGGGCTTCCGAGTCGGAGCCACCTTGCGTAACGTCACGGGAGAGTCTCGGCTGCCGTGTAACGGGCCACGGTGGAGCGGCGGCGTGCTGTGCTGTGGGCTGGCGCAGCCGGTACCGCCGAACACTTTCACGGCGAGGCGGCCCGAATTAGCGGCCGCACGGCTGCCAACCTTGCTGACGTCGAGCCGCGGCATCGGGGTCATTAGCAGGCGGCCTCGGGCGGACCTTCTGCGCGTGTGCCGCTGCGTCCCTGGCTGCGTCCAGTGTGCGCGCAACTGCCCTCTGGCGCACTGTCCGGAAACAGACTTGGGAATTCTCAAAGTTGCTTGGTTGATTTTGGGGAGGGGGATCAGACAGCGGGATCATCGATCTAACAAGGGAACCTACCCATCGCACCCCCATCAGATTTAGTTATAAGTCAGCACAGTGGATAGACCTTGAAAACTTTACTTTTACTTTTCCTTGTCCAAATATAATTTTATTTTTCCAATAGTTAGCCTCCGCTACGGCTTTGTCGTTGGCTTGTAGCAGGTCACTAAAACTGCAGGGCTCCGGCAGTAGTCGGCACATGAGCAGATGTGCCTCGTCTTGTACCTCTCCACATTCGCAAAGAACGTCGTCATCGTTAGTCAGCAATCCCCACTTGCACAGATTAGTTTTGCATCTGGGTACACCAGCCGTCAGCCTATTTAGTGTTCTCCACACTGTATAAGGAAGTTTGTTTCCAGTTGCCATTTGCTCTTTTGGTATTATCTGCAGTACGGTTTGTTCATTCTCCCATTTACGGACTCTACTATCTTCCTGTGAACCGTCAAGGATCTTCGTTCTTGCAATAAAGCTATTTCTAGAATTAAGCCTCCGAGCCTGAGTGACGTGCTCATTCAGTGGGTGTCGAGAATCTGTTTCTTTCTTTGTTCTTTCAGCGTCTGCTGCCACCTGCCTTCTGATCTTGGATGGGGCAATTCCAGCAAGTAGGTACAAATTACCCGTTGGTGTGGGTCTGAGACAGCCTGTAACAATTCGCATTGTCTCATTTACACTTACATCGACCTGTTTGGCATGTGCAGATGCTTCCCATACTGGCGCTGCATAGTCTGCTGCAGAAACACACAGAGCAAGAGCTGATTTTCTCAGTACTGATGGTTGAGCTCCCCATTCATAGTTTGTCAGCCTGCGGATTTTGTCATTCCTGGAGCAGACTTTAGCCTTGGTGTTTTGGCAGTGCTGCTTGAAGCAAAGCGTTCTGTCAAGTACAACCCCAAGGTATTTAGGTGTTGGACAGTGTTTCAGCTTCTTACCTTGCCATGTAACGTCGAGCTCTACTCCAGCATCTCTATTCCGCAGATGGAAAGCACATACTTGGGTTTTGTCAGGGTTTGGCTTGAGGTGACTGGCGTCGTGGTATTGAGCCAGTTCTTCAAGCGCTCTAGAGAGATTTCCAGATGTTGCATCAAAATTGGACCCCTGGACCACTACAGCTGTGTCATCAGCATATACGAACAGTCTTGCATCTTGAGGTATACGTTGGTCATTAGTGTACACATTATAAAGGATGGGAGAAAGTAAACTTCCTTGAAGTAAGCCGCCATCCACTGTTCTTACCATTTAGAGAGACATAAAATCTTCGATTCTGCATAAGACTACCAATAACAATCGTCAACCTACAGTCCCCTGTGAGGTCATATAATTTGCGCAATAGCTTTCTGTGGTTTACCGTGTCGTATGCAGCAGCAAGTTTTTCAAACCCATCTTCTATATGTTGCGGCAGATTAATTATTTGCTCAAAACAAGATCTTCCTGGTCTGAAACCGGCTTGTTCCTCTATGAGCTTTCCATCTATAGTTTCTGCCACCCGGTTGAGAATCATCCGCTTCAGTATCTTATAGAGATGGCGTAGAAGTGACACTGGTGTGTAACTTTTGGAATCCTTTAACTCCTTGCCAGGTTTTAGTAAAGCCACCACTCTCACCTGCCGCCATAGTTTTGGAATATTCAGCTCTGTAATACAGACGTTCATCATTTGTAGTAACCAGTTTCGAGCTTTGGGCCCAAACTTTTTTATCTGCTCCGTTCTAAGGTCATCAGTTCCAGCGGCCTTATTCAGTTTCATACTCTGAGTGGCGTCTTCCAGTTCGGTTGCTGTGAATGAAGCATTGAGGAGTCCGTACTCTTTTTGTTCTTGGGGTATAACTCTTTCCCTTTCTCTTTTGCCTTTGGATTTCCCATTCTTCAGAAGTTGCCTAGCAATCTGATTTCCTGTTACCCCGTTGTTCTTCCGTTGGTGGTCAGTTGGGTCCCCACTTAAGTTTTTCAGTAATTTCCATGCACGTCTGCTGATTTGTTTCATGTAAAGATTCTCACAGATCAATCGAGAAAAGGGGAAGAACTTGTGTGGAACTATGAAAAAAATGAGCAAAATATACAAACTGAGTAGTCCATGCGCAAGATAGGCAACATGAAGGACAGTGTGAGCTCAGGAGGGCCGTGGTCCCGTGGTCCCGTGATTAGCGTGAGCAGCTGCGGAACGAGAGGTCCTCGGTTCAAGTCTTCCCTCGAGTGAAAAGTTTAGCAATACAATTGGAAACAAATATGGGGAAACGTCTCGGAAAACGTGTTGCCCTTAACATGCGAAGGACACATGGTACAAAATAGTTAACGGAACGGTGCCAACCAACCAAAGACTGGCGGAGATAAAACTCGTCGTAAGTGACAAGTGCGAGGTATGTGGCATGAGCGACACCCTCGAGCACCGATTCACCTGCGGGAATGCCACCAACACCTGGGAAGCGTGCCAGCAGATGGTGGCCCACATCGACAGAACGGCGCCGGGAAGCATAACACAATGGAAGCAGTCACCGCCCCAGACTGCAACCCACTCCCACGACCCAAGCGACTGGCGACTCTCTGGGTCCTCGCCGTGACGACACACGCCATCGTAGCGCGGAGGCAGACCGACCAGCTGGCCTTCCTGATGGACCTCTGGGAGGAGAACAAGGCGCCCAGCAGCACCGCAGATCCCACTGCAGACAGCGATCGCCACAGTCCTCCCCAGCCTGTGACCCTCAGCACCGCCACCAGCCACCTCACCACACTGTGCAGTGATAGTGAACGAGTGCAACATAAAAGATAAAGTGCTTTCTCCTCTCGCATCAAATAGTGAAGTATAGTAGTATAAAGTGTTCCTTCTTAGTGAAATTAATGATACACAGTGCTTCTCACCAAACATCTGCCATGCTCGCAGCCAAAACAGTGTCAAAGTATGCCCAGCAGTACTACCAGTTTTTTTAACTTTTTTTCATTATTTGTACTATACTGTCTAAGAGAGAGGCATTACTTAGTGCAAAGTGCCAACTACTCGTAATTATTATTATTATTTTTTCCTATCTCAGACGTTATGTCTGGTTAAAAATGGAAAGTGACGTGGACCTTGATCAAGCGGGTCTTCCTTTAAACTGTATGGTATATGTTACATTGCATTTAGGAACTTTCGGGTAATTGAACATGTATCAATAATTACCGATTTCTGTAGTTCTATATATACGTCTGGATGTAGCTGTATTGCGTTGGTGTACTCATGGATATTGTGTGGTATGACTCCTGTAGTTGATAGTATAATCGGTATGTCAACATTGTCTTGATGCCATATGTCCTTGACTTCCTCAGCCAGTTGGATGTATTTTTCAATTTTTTCTCCTGATTTCTTCTGTATATTTGTTGTGTTGGGTATGGATATTTCGATTAGTTGTGTTAATTTTTTCTTTTCATTGGTGAGTATGAGCTCAGGTTTGTTATGTCGTGGTGTTTTATCTGTCATAATGGTTCTGTTCCAGTATAATTTGTATTCATCATTCTCCAGTACATTTTGTGGTACTTACTTGTATGTGGGAACGTGTTGTTTTATTAGTTTATGTCGTATGGCAAGTTGCCGATGTACTGTTTTTGCTACATTGTCATGTCTGCTGGGGTGTTCTGTATTTGCTAGTATTGTACATTCGCTTGTGATGTGATCTACTGTTTCTATTTGTTGTTTCCAAAGTCTGCATTTACCTGTTGTGGTATTGGGATCTTTAATAAAATGCTTGCTGTAATATCTGGTGTTTATTGCTTGATCCTGTATTGCAATCATGAATCCTTCCGTCTCACTGTATTTATTGCCTTTTCTTAGCCATGTTTGGATGCGTATTGATTTATGTGTGGCTGTGTTAGATGATATGGGTGCTTGCCATGTAGTGTTTTCTTTTTCCAATTTACTTTCTTCGTATTGATCGATGTGTGGCTGTGTTAGATGATATGGGTGCTTGCCATGTAGTGTTTTCTTTTTCCAATTTACTTTCTTCGTATCTGTTGAAGTTATGTGATCTAAAGGGTTGTAGAAGTGGTTATGAAATTGCAGTGGTGTAGCCGATGTATTTATATGAGTGATTGCTTTGTGTATTTTGCTAGTTTCTGCTCGTTCTATAAAGAATGTTCTTAAATTGTCTACCTGTCCATAATGTAGGTTTTTTATGTCGATAAATCCCCTTCCTCCTTTCTTTCTGCGTAATGTGAATCTTTCTGTTGCTGAATGTATGTGATGTATTCTATATTTGTGGCATTGTGATCGTGTAAGTGTATTGAGTGCTTCTAGGTCTGTGTTACTCCATTTCACTATTGCAAATGAATAGGTCAATATTGGTATAGCATAAGTATTTATAGCTTTTGTCTTTTTTCTTGCTGTCAATTCGGTTTTCAGTATTTTTGTTAGTCTTTTTCTTTTAGTTCTTCTTTAATATTTGCATTATCTATTCCTATTTTTTGTCTGTATCCTAGATATTTATAGGCATCTGTTTTTTCCATCGCTTCTATGCAGTCGCTATGGTTATCCAATATGTAATCTTCTTGTTTAGTGTGTTTTCCCTTGACTATGCTATTTTTCTTACATTTGTCTGTTCCAAAAGTCATATTTATATCATTGCTATATAGTTCTGTTATCTTTCGTAATTGATTGAATTGTTGATTTGTTGCTGCCAGTAGTTTTAGATCATCCATGTATAGCAAATGTGTGATTTTGTGTTGGTATGTTCCAGTAATATTGTATCCATTATTTTTTATTATTTAACATGTTGGATAGTGGGTTCAGAGCGAGGCAGAACCAGAAATGAGTTAATGAGTCTCTTTGGTATATTCCACACTTAATCTTTATTGGCTGTGATGTGATAGTATTTGAATTTGTTTGGATATTAAGTGTGGTTTTGCAGTTTTTCATTACTATGTTTAAGAGCTGTATCAATTTAGGATCTACTTTGTATATTTCCAATGTTTGTAGTAACCATGAGTGGGGTACACTATCAAAAGCTTTTTGGTAATCAACGTATGCGTAGTGTAGTGACCTTTGTTTAGTTTTAGCTTGATATGTCACCTCTGCATCTATTATCAGGTGCTCTTTACATCCTCGTGCTCCTTTGCAACAGCCTTTTTTTTCTCTTCATTTATAATTTTGTTCTGTGTTGTATGTGTAATTAATTTCTGTGTAATGACTGAAGTTAATATTTTGTGTATTGTTGGTAGGCATGTTATGGGGCGATATTTAGCTGGGTTTGCTGTGTCTGCTTGATCTTTAGGTTTCAGATAAGTTATTCCATGTGTAAGTGCATCAGGGAGTGTGAGGGGGGCCGGCAATGTAACTGTTAAATAATTTAGTTAGATGTGAATATGTTGAGGTGAACTTATTATTATTATTATTATTATTATTATTATTATTATTTAATTGATTTCCTTTACTTTGTGCCTAAAAATTCTATTGTTTACTCACACTCTCCTTTCTGCTTCTCTTATATGACAACATTTTCTCTCTTCTTCAATTTAGGTATAATCTGTGGTATATGTAAAAAAGTTTCTTCCACTTCTGCTCCATCTATCATGATGATGTTTCCCTCATACTGTCCCACCTAACAGTGTAAACTAGAGGAAGAGATCAAACCAGAATACACAATGTGCCTGTGGCATCACAAGTGCATCACATACAGAAACATGAACTCAAAATCAATGCATCGATGCTAAATATTAACTGTTATGCCTGTTCTGAAAAGGCTACCCCCCCCCCCCTCGCCCCCCCAAAAAAAAACAAAGATGACAATGGCCATGTAAAAGGGTTTAAGGAACAACGATAAGAGAAAAACGAAAAAGAAAAATATAAAAACGAAAACCTATAAAATGACAGTAATATTAACCAACACTGGGAATATAATAAGTTAATAGAAGAAAATATCTTCGTTAATATATTTAAATAAATATATATGGTTACAAAAAAAAGGTTCAAGTCTTACCTCGAGTGAAAAGTTTACTTTCTTTATTTTCGCAAAGTTATGATCTGTCCGTTCGTTCATTGACGTCTCAGTTCACTGAAGTAACTTTAGTGTCTGTGTTTTGCGACCGCACCGCAAAACCGTGCGATTAGTAGGCGAAAGGACGTGCCTCTGAAATGGGAACCGAAAACATCTGATCGCAAGGTCATAGGTCAACCGATTCCTCCACAGGAAAACACGTCTGATATATTCTATACGACACTGGTGATAGCATGTGCGTCACATGACAGGAATATGTTGTCGACCCACCTAACTTGTACACTTGGCGAATGGGTAAAAAGATTCTTCTACCTTTCGAAGTTTGTTTAGGTGTAGCGTCCTCATACTGCGGCGCAGTTACCTCGCATCGGACGGACGGACAGATAATAATTGTCTGAAAATAAAAAATTAAACTTTTCACTAGAGGGTAAACTTGAACTATGGATCTCTCGTTCCGCAGCTGCTCACGCTAACCACGGCGCTCCTGAGTTCACACCGTCCTTGATGTTGTCTATGTTGCGCATGGACTACTCAGTTTGTATATTTTGCTTATTTTTTTCATAGTTCTACACAACTTCTTCCTGTTTTCTCGATTGATCTGTGTTCATTTTTTCAAGGTCTATCCACTGTGCCAATTTATAACTAAATCTGAGGGGGTTGCGATGGGGAGGTTGCCTTGTAAGCAAGCATTTGTCTGAGTCGATTTAGGGAAATCACGGAAAACCTGTGTCAGGCTGGCCGGAAACTGGGTTTGAACCGTCGTCCTCCCGAATGCGATTCCAGTGTGCTAACTGTTTTGTTGGCTGAAGAGCCAACACCGTGTTCCTAGAGGATGCCGAAATGCACGCGTTTTTGCTCATGCAAGCTGGCGTGAGGAGGGAAGAACTATACTGACGAGAGCTCTGGAACATGACAAGGAATTAGAATTCAGAAAGCGGACTAATTAGTTTGATACTTAACTTTAATTCATTAATGATGAACGTCGCTCTTGACGGTACATGAGTTACAATATTATCTGTTCAGAAGACATACTAACTGAATATGGCGCCTTGCTAGGTCGTAGCAAATGACGTAGCTGAAGGCTATGCTAAACTGTCGTCTCAGCAAATGCGACCGTATGTGGGCAGTGAAACATCGCTAGAAAAGTCGGCTGTACAACTGGGCGACAGCTAGGGAGTCTCTCTAGACTAGACCTGCCGTGTGGCGGCGCTCGGTGTGCAATCGCTGATAGTGGCGACACGCGGGTCCGACGTATACTACCGGACCGCGGCCGATTTAAAGGCTACCACCTACAAAGTGTGGTGTCTGGCGGTGACAACACACTAACCACTGCAGCAATTCGTTCGGTAACTTTTTGAGCCAGCGCTAAGAAACAAGTGGGAAAAATATCTGGGGATTGTGTAACGCTGTGGTCCTCAAACTTCCTGCTCAAGAGCCAGTACTGATATTGTTCGGTGGCGCCTCGCGCCGCGGAAGTACCCATCTTATTATTAATTGTATTGGTTAAAAACAGTCTTCGTTGCCATTTTAGCTTTTTATTTTTCAACTAAGCGTTTCGCCTTATTTAGGCATCTTCAGGTTGATCTTAATTTGGTATTTCTCAGAACGATCCTTTAGACGGTGTAGCCAAAGGGCATCGTCGAATACATCAGGCCAACATCGTCTTCGTTAAACTCAGTAAAAACTTTTCTAGATTGACGACGCTGTGGTGCATTATGTATACTGCCTGAGCTCCATCTTATTCTGTTATGCAGTCACTCCCGTCCATCCAGAAAAGTTTTTACTGTGTTTAACGAAGACGATGTTGGACTGATGTATTCGACGATACCATTTGGTTACACTGTCTAAAGGATCATTCTAAGAAATACCAAATTAAGATCGACCTGAAGATGCCTAAGTAAGGCGAAACGCGTAGTTGAAAAATAAAAAGCTACAACTGCAACCAAGACTGCTTTTGAGCAATACTGTTAAGCACTGGTTTGCTGTATGCCACATATGGATTGGAATAATTTCTTTATTATTAATTGTCATTTTATCCGGTGCCAGTGAAACAAACAGGAAGTCAGCAAACGGGAGTCAGCAAACCGACTCACGGCATTCAATGTATAACCGCCAAACAGTTCCAACTCGCCTCAAGTCAAGGAAGAGCTTGATCCAATAGATAGTGCAGCTAGAAGGCATACATGAGACCCGCCCCCTATCTTTATGATTGGACTGCCTGCAAGATACAAACCTCCACCCATAAGAGTGAGTCACACAAAACAAACGATAACGGTATTGTACGTGGAGGGCTGCGAATAGATTAAAAACGGGAGTCGCAAAATACAAAGTAAACATGGTTCAGTAGTATATTGATAGTTTTTACTTTTGGAACGTCTAAATACAACTGAATGAAGCAGTTTTCTTGTACATTGCCCCAAAATGTAAACTAAATAGGAAAATTATGTACATATTCCAGGCCAGTGGAGATGCCTTGCAGAGAATAAAGATGAAACGCGAATGACACAAAAATTGTCTTTTATTCAGTTGTAGTTAGACGGCACGAAAGTAAAAATTATCGATATTCCGTAATATTACAAGTAATTGAGGAAGACAGGACTACAAAAGCTGAAGATGGTTCAGTGGGGTTACTCTCAACGGACCAGCGTGAATGTGGACACACAGAGACGATTGGATATTTATGACAGAAGTTGCATTATCACTGCTTAAGAGGTTTATTGGTTATTACTACAGCTGTTTCGGAAGATTTACACTTTCAAGTACGTCAATGTACTCCTGACGTATGTATAACATCGGGTGCGAATGTGTCCGGTGACTTTTCTCGTTATATTTCACGTGACATTCTAAAATATTGATTTCACGTCGATTTTGTGCTATTTTATACGTACATCTTGCTATGTAAACATTAAACATTTATGGTCTGAACTGTCAAAAAATTACAGGAAATATTTACAATATTATACAAAAATATTACGCTACGCTGTATAAAACGGCAAAAAATCGATATTTTAGAATTTCAAGTAAACTATAACGAGAACACTCATCAGATTCAGTTATGTCAGATCTTATATATACGTCAGGACAACGTAGACCTACTTAAAAGTGGAAATCTTCCGAAACAGCTGTAGTAATAATGAAGAAATATTTTGAGCGGTAGTAGTGGGACCTTACTTGCAAGACATATGTTTCACTGCAGGCCGTCATCAAAAAAGATTGAGCATTTGCTCACGTGCACACGAACTGAATTTGTTTGCACAACGGAAGACCTATTTCTGTGCAATGACAAGACTATTAAACCTGCAGAGGTTTGGAGGAAGAGAGTTTAGATGCTGTAGCCTGGACACGCAAAGTAAAGTAAGGAGCTTATTTTGCGGTCGGGAAGGAGCGCCTGGTCCCCGGCACGAATCCGCCCGGCGGATTTGTGTCGCGGTCCGGTGAACCGGCCAGTCTGTGGGTGGTTTTTAGGCGGTTTTCCATTTGCCACGGCGAATGCGGGCCGTTTCCCCTTATTCCGCCTCAGCTACAATATGTCGGCGACTGCTGCGCAAACAAGTTCTCCACATACGCCTACACCACCATTACTCTACCACGCAGTTATAGGGGTTACACTCGTCTGGTGTGAGACGTTCCCTGGGGGGGGGGGGGTCCACCGGGGGCCGAACCGAACAATAACCCTGGGTTCGGTGTGGGGCGGCGGAGGGGTGAAGTGTACTGCGGTAGTCGTCGTGGGGTTGTGGACCACTGCGGCTGCGGCGGGGACGGAGCCTCTCCGTCGTTTCTAGGTCCCCGGTTGCCATACAAGGAGCTTATTATTAATTTTTAACCAACGTAAATTAGTGTCTCATGTGCCCCCTATAGACTAGATACAATACGGGCAGTTGGCAGCTTGTACTCGGGTACCGATCGTTAAAAGTCGGGACCATTCGGAACACTTCGATTGTTCTCTGTCTCATACTACTGCCACCTTCAGAGCGACCGCAAAGTAACGGCACGGTAATTGCCGGACGAAGTGTTGTCGTGTTGTCTGTGTGAGAGAACGATTAAGTGATCAATGGCAGTAATCGTACTTATGTTTAAATGCATTATACAATACGAGATACTACCACAAACGTTTATTAAATGTTTTGTATGTCATTTCTCTCCTAATCATTGCGTTGTATTACAAAAGCGTTAATTTAAGCTCGAATTCCTTGCTGCATATATGTACCGTATTTGAAGATGACTGTCTCTGAAACGTGCATTTACGAATCCGCGCCACCTTTTTGTCAAAGTGTACGGTTTCACAGCAGTCCGCGTTCAGAGTCTTCTTGTTCCTATCGCTCTGTCATCTACATCTACATCTACATCTACATCTACGTTTATACTCCGCAAGGCACCCAACGGTGTGTGGCGGTGGGCACTTTACGTGCCAGTCTCATTACCTCCCTTACCTGTTCCAGTCGCGTATGGTTCGCGGGAAGAACGACAGCCGGTAAGTCTCCGTGAGCGCTCGAATCTCCCTGATTTTACATTCGTGATCTCCTCGGGAGGTGTAAGTAGGGGGAAACAATATATTCGATACCTCATCCAGAAACGCACGCTCTCGAAACCTGGACAGCAAGCTACACTGCGATACAGAGCGTCTCTCTTGCAGAGTCTGCCACTTGAGTTTGCTAAACATCTCAGTAACGATATCACGCTTACCAAATAACCCTGTGACGAAGCGCGCCACTCTTCTTTGGATCTTCTCTATCGCCCCTGTCAACCCGATCTGGTACGGATCCCACACTGACGAGCAATACTCAAGTATAGGTGGAATGAGTGTTTTGTAAGCCACCTCCTTTGTTGATGGACTACATTTTCTAAGGACTCTCCCAATGAATCTCAACCTGGCACCCGCCTTACCAACAATTAATTTTATATGATCATTCCACTTCAAATCGTTCGGTACGCATACTCCCAGATATTTTACAGAAGTAACTGCTACCAGCGTTTGTTCCGCCATCATATAATCATACAATAAAGGATTCTTCTTTCTATGTATTCGCAATATATTACTTTTGTCTATGTTAAGGGTCAGTTGCCACTCCCTGCACCAAGAGCCTATCCGCTGCAGATGTTCCTGCATTTCGCTGCAATTTTCTAATGCTGCAGCTTCTCTGTATTCTACAGCATCATCCGCGAAAAGCCGCATGGAACTTTCGACACTATCTACTAGGTCATTTATATGTACTGGGTGACAAAAAAATCAGTATAATTTTGAAAACTTAATAAATCACGGAATAATGTAGATAGAGGGTAAAAATTGACACACATTCTCGGAATGACAGGGTGTTTTATTAGAACAAAAAAAAATCAAAGTTCACAAAATGTCGGACAGATGGCGCTGGACAGTAAACCTCAGTGACTGGGCATGACAATCGCGAATAAAAGGAGCTGTAATGAGAGAGAGAATCAGATTCGCTAGCAGTCGCCGCATGCTGACGTTACCTGAAAAGGCTCTTTTACTCAAGCTGTGTTATCAGAATGGGGAACTTGCTAGTTCAGCGTTACGATCCTATCGCCATAGGAAGGGGATTCGAACGGGTAAAGGTCCGTTGACAAATGCAGCTGTGGCGAGAATGATTTCGAAGTTCGAAGCCACGGGTTGTTTAGACGATAGACCCCGTAGTGGCCGACCGAGCACAAGGCGTAATGCTGCTGAAACAGTTGAGGAATAAATGGAGACTGTAGTGGGTTCGTCTATGCGCAGGGAAATCAGCGCTCGTGCAGTCGCACGTCGCACCGGCATTCCATACACTACTGTTTGGTTGGCACTGAGGCGTACACTCCGATGCTATCCGTACAAAATCCATCGGAATCATGAACTGTTACCCGGCGATTTAGTGAAGCGGAGGGCATTTGCGGTGTGGGCGTTTCAAAGATGGCGGAAGATGACGATTGGTAGAGTAACGTGTTGTGGACCGACGAAGATCATTTCAAGCTCCGAGGGTCTGTCAACGCCCACAACTGCAGAATTTGGGTTACCGAAAATCCTAGAACTGTCGTGGAAACTCCACTGCACGACGAGGAAGTCACGGTATGGGTTGGACTTACCACATCTACCGTTACCGGGGCTTTTTTCTTCGAGGAAATGCGTGGTTCTGGTTTTGTAACTGCTACCGTGATGGGTGAGAGGTACGCCGATATGTTACAGAATCGCATCATCCCCAGCCTGGCTGATAAACACCTGATGGCACGTACGGAGTTTATACAGGATGGCGCTCCACTCCATATTGCTAGACGGGTGAAAGATCTCTTCTGCGCCCTGTTTGGTGATGATCGTGTACTCAGCGGCCACTTTCGTCAGGCTTGGCCTCCCAGGTCTCCAGATCTCAGTCCGTGCGATTATTGGCGCTTTGGGGTTACATGAAGTCGCAAGTGTATCGCGATCGACCGACATCTCTAGGGATGCTGAAAGACAACATCCGACGCCAATGCCTCACCATAACTCCGGACATGCTTTACAGTGCTGTTCACAACATTATTCCTCGACTACTACTGTTGAGGAATGATGGTGGACATATTGAGCATTTCCTGTAACGAACATCATCTTTGCTTTGTCTTACTTTGCTGTGCTAATTATTGCTATTCTGATCAGATGAAGCGCCGTCTGTTGGACTTTTTTGATCGTTTGTATTTTTTTGGTTCTAATAAAACCCTATGTCATTCCAAGCATGTGTATCAATTTGTACCTCTCTATCCACATTATTCCGTGATTTATTCAGTTTTCAAATTTATACCGACTTTTTGATTACCCGGTATATTGTGAAAAGCAATGGTCCCATAAAACTCCTCTGTGGCACGCCAGAGGTCACTTTAACGTCTGTAGACGTCTCTCAATTGAGAACAACATGCTGCATTCTGTTTGCTAAAAACTCTTCAATCCAGCCACACAGCCGGTCTAATATTCCGTAGGCTGTTACTTTGTTTATCAGGCGACAGTGCGGAACTGTATCGAACGCCTTGCGGAGGTCAAGGAAAATGGCATCTACCTGGGAGCCTGTATCTAATAGTTTCTGGGTCTCGTGAACAAATAAAGCGAGTTGGGTCTCACACGATCGCTGTTTCCGGAATCCGTGTCGATTCCTACAGAGTAGATTCTGAGTTTCCAGAAACGACATAATACACGAACAGAAAACATGTTCTAAAATTCTACAACAGATCGATGTCAGAGATGTAGGCCTATAGTTTTGCGCGTCTACTCGACGACCCTTCTTGAAGACTGGAACTACCTGTGCTCTTTTCCAATCATTTGGAACCTTCCGTTTCTCTAGAGACTTGCGGTACACGGCTGTTAGAAGGGGGGGTGGGGGGCAACTTCTTTCGCGTACTCTGTGTACTCTTTCATAATCACCAGATGACAAATGGCAGCTTCGCCAATGAGCTGTCCTCTTGTTCCTTGTGCAAGCGCCACTACCACTACATGTACGTGTGCATATCGCTATCACACGACTTCTGTAGTCCCAGTGTAATTCTGGGAGTGTTGTAGTACCTTCTCGACCTCCTCGTGAAGTGGATCTAGGATTGCTATACCGGCCCTATAGATGCGAGTGGCACGTGGTCGTGAGCTGTCAGCGCTGAGGGACAAACAAGAAAACATTGCGCCTCGCAAACCCTCTAACCCGGCTGTGGCCGCCCTACTCACACCTCTGCCCCTGCCGTAAGTGGCCAACTTTATTTAGCTCACAGCTGAGTTCACCGACCCAAATTGAAATTAAGCACTTCTTAATACTGCGCTGATCTGTGTAAGCATCTTTTTATAGCTGCGCGGAGAATGTAACATCCACGAGATAAATTTTAGCTTCACTAAGACGAGGAGAAATTATGCCTCTAACATTTATAAACATTTTCTATTCGACATATAAAATAAACAGTGAAAACGATGATAAATATTAATTATTTATACAGGGTGTTACAAAAAGGTTCGGCCAAACTTTCAGGAAACGTTCCTCACACACAAATAAAGAAAAGATGTTATGTGGACATCTGTCCGGAAACGCATAATTTCCATGTTAGAGCTCATTTTAGTTTCGTCAGTATGTACTGTACTTCCTCGATTCACCGCCAGTTGGCCCAATTGAAGGAAGGTAATGTTGACTTCGGCGCTTGTGTTGACATGCGACTCATTGCTCTACAGTACTAGCATCAAGCACATCAGTACGTAGCATCAACAGGTTAGTGTTCATCACGGACGTGGTTTTGCAGTCAGTGCAATGTTTACAACTTCGGAGTTGGCAGACGCCCATTTGACGTATGGATAAGCACGAGGCAATAGCCGTGGCGCGGTACGTTTGTATCGAGAGACATTTCCAGAACGAAGGTGTCCCGACAGGAAGACGTTCGAAGCAATTGATCGGCGTCCTTGGGAGCACGGAACATTCCAGTCTATGACTCGCGACTGGGAAAGACCTAAAGCGACGAGGACACCTGCAATGGACGAGCCAATTCTTCGTGCAGTTGACGATAACCCTAATGTCAGCGTGAGAGAAGTTGCTGCTGTACAAGGTACCGTTGACCACGTCACTGTATGGAGAGTGCTACGGGAGAACCAGTTGTTTCCGTACCATGTACAGCGTGTGCAGGCACTATCAGCAGCTGATTGGTCTCCACGGGTACACTTCTGCGAATGGTTCATCCGACAATGTGTCAATCCTCATTTCAGTGCAAATGTTCTCTTTACGGATAAGGCTTCATTCCAACGTGATCAAATTGTAAATTTTCACAATCAACATGTGTGGGCTGACGAGAATCCGCGTGCAATTGTGCAATCACGTCATCAACACAGATTTTCTGTGGACGTTTGGGCAGGCACTGTTGGTGATGTCTCGATTGGGCTCCATGTTCTTCCATGTACGCTCAATGGAGCACGTTATCATTATTTCATACGGGATACTCTACCTGTGCTGCTAGAACATGTGCCTGTACAAGTACGACACAACATGTGGTTCATGCACGATGGAGCTCCTGCACATTTCAGTCGAAGTGCTCGTACGCTTCTCAACAACAGATTCGGTGACCGATGGATTGGTAGAGGCGGGCCAATTCCATGATCTCCACGCTCTCCTGGCCTCAACCCTCTTGACTTTCATTTATGGGGGCATTTGAAAGCTCTTGTCTACTCAACCCCGGTACCAAATGTAGAGACTCTTCGTGCTCGTATTGTGGACGGCTGTGATACAATACGACATTCTCCAGGGCTGCATCGGCGCATCAGGGATTCTATGCGGCGGAGGGTGGATGCATGTATCCTCGCTAACGGAGGACATTTTGAACATTTCGAGTAACAAAGGGTTTGAAGTCACGCTGGTACGTTCTGTTGCTGTGTGTTTCCATTTCATGATTAATGTGATTTGAAGAGAAGTAATAAAATGAGTTCTAACATGGAAAGTAAGCGTTTCCAGACACATGTCCACATAACATATTTTCTTTCTTTGTGTGTGAGGAATGTTTCCTGAAAGTTTGGCCGGACCTTTTTGTAACATGGTGTATAATATTCTATGACGTAATTGGATATATCGATATGTATGATACAAAGACAATGATAATTGTAGATTCCTTTTATGATCTGCGTTTGTCTTCCTTTGTTTTTACCTTTAGTTGGATGGCTTTTGCAGGCTGCAGACGCATATCAGACTGAGGTCTGTTAAGAAATGGTAAATATTTGTTAATTATTACTTGAGAATAGAGTTCATCATTATTATTATTAATATGAGTGAATAATTATTTGTAACTTTAACCACTCTCTCAGTAACCATTATCTGTGTTACTTCTTTCCGCTCCAAGGAGCGCAGCCATTGATGATAGCGATTTGTATCGCTTTTTTGTCTGTGTTTTCTTAGAAAAAAATCACGTTTTCTTGATGAATTGTAAATAGTGGACAATACGAAAGTAGAGTTTAATAAGCATTTCAAATACTTATCCTATTTGCTCTAACAACAGAAAGTCTCTATCAATTGTGTGCCACCATCTTAACAATTATCTCAGCGGCAAATTCAAATTACGCAACTCTGCAGACATAAATGTGTAAAAATAAATGTGCACCGGCGGTCCTGAACTCATTTTCATGAAAATAATCCGAATCAGATTGGTTCTTTAAAAACAGTGCTCATAGCACGATCCTTATAACAAACTTTTCTAAGTGATGTATGGAGCTGAAATTAAGCACGCGTTGCGAAGAATATTGTTTCAGGTAACATACGTCAGTGTTGTGCGCGGCTCATATTCGGTTGTTTTAATGATCATTTTGCTGAAGATAACTGCTTCCATCATAATCAATAGTTGTATAGAATCTGTTGAATGAACTGCGATTTAGTGACACTTGCACAACTTACAGACAACACTTTAACACGACGTTAACTTGATGTTCCTTAGCAACTTGACCAAATCTTTAGCCGGGAGAAAAATTATTTAGTAATTAATTTAGTAATAAAATAAGATTATCATTTTCATTTACAAATTAGTTAAATACCAAACCACTGAACAAAACAGCGAACGGCACAAGAACCACACTCCTCTGGAGCTCTTAAAGTTAGCTGACGTTTTCGACTTCGACTATTAGTTGCTAGGTGCACAGTGTTATGAAACAGACAGGGTTCCGGGTGCCGCACGATTACGTAATTTTTCTTGACAGCCAGTACTCTTAACGCATCTAGTGGGGAGTCCTCTAGCTGTCTTGATACTTGCATCCCGGCGACGTGCTGGTGTTCCAAGCGAACGATCCCTCGCAGGCTCCAGGTGAAGGTGAGTGCTTACGATCGGTTATATTCCTATGGCTGCAACCGAACTACTAACGCCATGTTATTGTTGTTGTTGTTGTCGTCTTCAGTCCTGAGACTGGTTTAATGCAGCTCTCCATGCTACTCTATCCTATGCAAGCTTCTTCATCTCCCAGTACCTACATCAACCTTCATCCTTTTGAAACTGTTTAGTGTATTCATCTCTTGGTCTCCCTCTACGATTTTTACCCTCCACGCTGTCGCCCAATACTAAATTGGTGGTCCCTTAATGCCTCAAAATATGTCCAACCAACCGATCCCTTCTTCTAGTCAAGTTGTGCCACAATCTCTTCTTCTCGCCAGTTCTATTCAATATCTCCTCATTAGTTATGTGATCTACCCATCTAATCTTCAGCATTCTTCTGTAACACCACATTTCGAAAGCTCCTTTCCTCTTCTTGTCCAAAATATTTATCGTCCACGTTTCAGTTCCATACATGGCTACACTCCATACAAATACTTTCAGAAGCGACTTCCTGACATTTAAATCTATACTCGATGTTAACAAATTTATCTTCTTTCCTTGCCATTGGCAGTCTACATTTTACATCCTCTCTACTTCGACCATCATCAGTTATTATGCTCCCCAAACAGCAAAACTCTTTTACTACTTTAAGTGTCTCATTTCCTAATCTAATTCCCTCAACATCTCCCGACGTAATTCGACTATACTCCATTATGCTCGTTTTGCTTTTGTTAATGTTGATCTTATACCCTCCTTTGAAGACACTATCCATTCCGTTCAACTGCTCTTCCAAGTCCTTTGCTGTCTCTGACAGAATTACGAAGTCATCGGCGAACCTCAAAGTTTTTACTTCTTCTCCATGGATTTTAATACCTACTCAGAATTTTTCTTTTGTTTCCTGCACTGATTGCTCAATATACAGATTGAATAACATCGGGGAGAGGCTACAACCCTGTCTAACTCCCTTCCCAACCACTGCTTCCCTGTCATGTCTCTCGACTCTTATAACTGCCATCTGGTTTCTGTACAAATTGTAAATAGCCTTTCGCTCCCTGTATTTCACCCTGGCCACTTTCAGAATTTGAAGGAGAGTGTTCCAGTCAATATGGTCAAAAGCTTTCTCTATGTCTACAAATGCTAGAAATGTAGGCTTGTCTTTCCTTAATATTTCTTCTAAGATAAATCGTAAGGTCAGTATTGCCTCACGTGTTCCAACATTTCTACGGAATCCAAACTGATCTTCCCCGAGGTCGGCTTCTATTACTTTTTCCATTCGTCTGTAAAGAATTCGTGTTAGTATTTTGCAACTGTGACTTATTAAACTGATAGTTCGGTAATTTTCACATCTGTCAACACCTTCTTTCTTTGGGATTGGAATTATTATATTCTTCGTGAAATCTGAGGGTATTCCGCCGGTTTTATATGTTATTTGTCTATTTACTGTTTTAATTAAATTTTCAAGGACGAGGTACAGGCTTGGAAACCCTGAGTCAAACCACAATAAATAATGATGCGAATGAACTCATTTACCATCAGTAATACAGTAAGTCACACTGTGCCAGACCACTAGAGTAACGTACAGTGACTCGTCGGATGTGCTCTAGAACTCACACGTTGCACGATGGTATTTGTCATAAAGACGTGAAAAACAAAAATTAAAACTTCACGCGTGTTTTTTTTCCGTTATATCACCTCTCAAACGTCATATGAATTAAATAATATGACTTGTGATAAAAAGAATAGGTTAATAGTTGAGTTTAAGCGGGAATCGAACCATCGCCTCATACACGTTCGTCTTACTATTCTCGAACGCTAACGACTTGACCACCAAGAACTGCGCACAGATACATCGGTTACAAAACAGACGCGTAAAAGTTCTCTTGCGATTTTCTCGGAACTGCCACCGTAGTGCCCCTTGTAAATTGCACATTACGTTGTTTTAGTGGCCTACAACAGGTGCATCAAATTTGAATTAACTCTGTGATTCCAACGTCGCTGACTCCCCTGCGCAACAAGAGTGACATACTGTAAGAAGAGAATACACGTTCCTGCAGACACGTACCTCACGCACTACGGGTGACGGATGGGAGAGAGAGATTCTGCAGCAACTGGAAACATAATCCAAAGCTGGATTACGCGGCCAAAACGATTATTGCCAGAAGAGCGTCTGAACTGCTCACAGATCCACGACGAAATTTTGGCGATGCTTGGACCAAATGCGATTTCGCGTCCAGTCGTAGCGAAATGCAACCAACAATTTTACCTGGGCCGCATAGACATGGGTGACGCTGATCGGAAAGGCATTTAATAAAAGGTACTTGACCTTCCGTAGCAATGTGTAACTTTCTTTAACGTTCTTCGTAAAAATCCTAGGCAATAAAATGATCTATTCTATAAAAGTGGTGATGTGAATGTTCTTTTGTTCATAACGGTCTTGACCTACTGCTTTCAAATTTTGATGTGATGTTCCATTGGTATACGGGCGTGTTTTATACACACATTTAATCCATGAATTTATTTTCATTTAATACTGGAAAATATATAATAGTGAAAAGTTGTTTGCAAACAATAAAGTTGTGTTTATGGCTTATTGGTTTGTGATTAGAATACTACTACAGAATCTGAAGCCGGCCAAAGTGGTCGTGCGGTTCTAGGCGCTGCAGTCTGGAACCGCGGGACCGCTACGATCACAGGTTTGAATCCTGCCTCTGGCATGGGTGTGTGTGACGTCCTTAGGTTAGTTAGGTTTAACTAGTTCTAAGTACTAGGGGACTAATGACCGCAGAAGTTGAGTGCTATAGTGATATGAGCCATTTGAACCATTTTGAACCAGAATCTGAATTTCCAACAACAATGAACAAGCCCCAAGGTCAAAGAGAAAGGGGAAGAAGAAGATAGAGAGAGAGGGTAGGGGGAGGAGACAGTGGGGGGGGGGGAAGAGGGAGACTAGGGGGGAAGAGGGAGAGTAGGGGGGAAGAGAGAGAGTAGGTGGGAAGAGAGAGAGTAGGTGGGAAGAGAGAGAGTAGGTGGGAAGAGAGAGGGAGGAGGGAGGAAGAGATTGGGGATGGAAGGAGAAGATGGGGGAGGGAAGGAGAAGATGGACAGTGAAAGGGGGAGGAGGTCATGACAGAGAGGAGAATGAGAAGGAGATGGATACAGCGAGGGGAAGGGGAATACACGGACAGGGGAGAGAAGGAGATTATGACGTATATCCAATTCCCCTACATATATTGGAAACGTGCACCTTATGTTTTCTTCCTTTTCCATTTAAGCAGACTGAGCCCAGCCAGGCGTTGCCGAGTACAGCTAGTTTTATATAAATCTGGAAGACGAAAATTGATTTTTAGATTGGAGTTTTTACTGTCGTACGCAGTTAAGTTCTATCTGCGTATTTCGTGGATGATATTCGCGACAACTCGCCGTAATGTTGGACGAGCCAGTGCGTTGGTAGGTTTAGAAACAGGATTCTCCCTCTGAAACAATGGACAGCTGCCCCTCTACGTAACTGGAATTTTTATTTTTAGTCTAAAAAATGGTTCAAATGGCTCTGAGCACTATGGGACTCAACTACTGTGGTCATCAGTCCCCTAGAACTTAGAACTACTTAAACCTAACTAACCTAAGGACATCACACACATCCATACCCTAGGCAGGATTCGAACCTGTGACCTTTTAGTCTTAATCTATGTTAAAATATGATAGATGAAACCCAATCTATCTACTCAGAAGTACATCTATGGAATAGGAGCTGACTAGTCGAAAAGATATCAATTTATTCTTAAAACTTCGATTGTCTGCCAGAACTTAAAATTGACAAGAGAACTGCTGTGTGTTTGTGAAAACATGCCTTTTAATCACGTTGAATTTCTTATTTTACGCCTTTTCGCATTGTTAGTGCTTTCTTTACCGTACGTAGTAATCATTTTCAAGCTTTATCTGCGTTAATTTTATTAACTGCTGGAAACAATGCATTAATGTATACCTGATTTGTCGGCTTTCTCCGCGGAATTTTCGTTAAGATGCATATCGAGAAATAATCCATCCAGATTCGTATTATTTGATTTATGACATGCTAGTTTTAGTACGAAAAATCTTGAACGATCTGTGTGTTGCTTCTCGTCGTTTTAATACAGTGAAGTGCACCAATACTGACGTGTTTTCGACATATCCTCAATGTGCTGGTGTTTTGAAACAGCATCTGTTCGTATGCTATAAATCGTAGTACAACGGTGTTTAACAATTAACGGCGTAAGTTCCGCATTATGCGTCTCTGCATCGTAACAGAGTTCGATGATTTTTGGACCATATATAGAAAGATCTGCTACAGTACAGCGGGGAAGGTAAGTGAAGGAAACAGGCAATGAGACGAACAGAAGTTACGTTTCTAGTCAGAGACAATAATTACAGTGATGACACCGCAATTCATGCTGACCCACTGAACTTTCATTTTCTTTTCCAAGACCTGCTGCTCAAAATGCTTCCCCTCTGCTGCAATGCACATTTGCAGTCGCCGTTCGAATGATTTGTGAACGGCTGCGAGGGTGTCACGTGAGATATCAGCGCACGCTTCGATGATAGCTAGCGTAGTTGGTATTTAAGCATTCGGTTTTTGTTTGACTGCTCCCCACAGAAAAAAATAAAGAGGGCTCAAATCAGGAGACCGGGCTGGCCACTTCACTTCAGCACGTCGTCCTATCCAGCAATCCGGGAATTTTCCAGTATCAGCTCTGTAGCCACACGGGAAGAGTGAGCAGGACATCCGTCATGTTGGAACCACACGCACTGACGCGTAGTTAGTGGTACCTCTTCCAGCAAAATGGGCAGAACGTTTCGCAGGAGCTGTGCGTAGTTATTGCCATTTAGTACACCCGGAATGACGTACGGCTCCACAGTGACATATTCGACGATGCCGCACCACACGTTAACACTGCACTGTTGCTGATGCTGATGCTGTAACTGTCGAAGCCAATGAGGGTTCTCTGTTGACCAGCGTAATGCATATTATGCAAACTCACATTACCGTAGTTGGTGAAAGTCGCCTCATCAGTAAAAAGCACCCGTTGGATCATCTGTAGAGCAAACCGGATAAATTCCTGGTGCCGTTCGATGTCCACACCGGAGAGTGCTTGATGTAATGAGAGGTGAAACGATGAAAACTATGCCGGTGCAATATGTGTATAACACTTCTCTGACTTATACTACATTCCGAGGCGATAACCGAGCGAGGTGGCGCAGTGGTTAGCACACTGGACTCGCATTCGGGAGGACGACGGTTCAATCCCGCGTCCGGCCATCCTGATTTAGGTTTTCCGTGATTTCCCTAAATCACTCCAAGGCAAATGCCGGGATGGTTCCTCCGAAGGGGAACGGCCGACTTCCTTCCCCATCCTTCCCTAATCCGATGTGGTCGATGACCTCGCTGTCTGGTCTCCTTCTCCAAACAAACCAACCAACCAACCGAGGCGATACGTCGCGACGGAACAGTAGGGTCGTTATGCGCCAACGCTAGAACGCCCTCTCCATGTACCTTTCCAGTTGCAGTTTTCTGCCTTGTCTTCTGTCTGGAGTTCCGTGACCCCGATTCAAATATTTTCTTACAAAAACGTGCAAGAAGCTGGCGCGTAGGACGCTCACGATCAGGATGCAGCTCTCCATATCGCGTTATTGCTCTAACAGAATTTCTTATGCTCTCACCATACACTACAAGCATATCTAACTTTTCTTCGTTGGTGCACACGTCTGCTCCAAGAAACTGTGACGGAAATGCGGTGTCTCATTACCCCAGCAGCACATTTATACCCTTCTCTCCAGGTACCTTGTGCGTCACCTTGCGGCGTTATCGAGAAGCAGGAAAACAACGCCTTCCCTGTTAAGTGCCTCAGTGGTCAGCAGGAAAGGTCGCATTAGATAACGCCGCTTCGAAGGACGAACACAATACGAGTACATATCTGTGTCTCAAAAACTATTCACCTAAATATTATGATATACACATATTTGAAACCGCCTTTTTAAGGCCATCATGTTACGCTAAAATGTAACATAGGGTTCGATTTTAAAAAACCAAAGATGGCCTCATATCTGTGTAATAAAAGATAGCACAGACATGAAACGTAATGTATTCAAATAGATCTCGTCTCTGAAATTCACTGTCCAAACGTCATCTTTGTATCTATTACGGTTGGGGAGACACAAGTGGTGTTATGACTTAGCTGCTTCACCCTTTATAAAGTACTAATGCATATACCCAGTTTTGTTTAAATGGATTGGCCCCCGCCCTACTTAAATCGAATCGAGAATGTGTAGGATGAATTGGGAATTTGTGATCAGCATGGAAGCACGTTGCAAAGCGTACTTTGCCACTCATGTTCATTACACAGCATACTGGTTCAAATGGCTCTCAGCACTATGGGACTTCACATCTGATGTTATCAGTCTCCTAGAACTTAGGGCTACTTAAACTTAACAAACCTAAAGACATCACACACATCGATGGCCGAGACAGGATTCGAACTTGCGACCGTAGCAGTCGCGCGGTTCCGGACTGAAGCGCCTAGAACCGCTCTGCCACAGCGGTCGGCTCACAGCATATTAAGAACCATGTTCCGGCTTACGTAATGTCCAGCGAATGACAGTGAATCGCGTTGACTACAGCTTGGCTGTTTATTACCTTTAAATGAATGTCTCATTTCTTATTAACTTCTTGGCAGAACAATCCCATATTCAAGGTAGAATAACAAGTACACTGTTTTCGTTCCACTGATATTTTTTAATTTCGAACTAGTTTCCGGCTTATTAGCCCATCTTCAGGACCCAACTGACTAGCGTCTGGAAGGGACACTGGTTTTTATGGAACCAAACATCATAGGCAAAGATACAATGACTTTTATTTTACACGTCTAGTTCCGTAGGACGAAGTCTTCAAGGTCGTGGAACGTGGCAGTTCACGAAATTTTAACATAAAAGTAATAACAGAAAATAATTTTAATTTTAACAATCAACAGCCTCAGTTGCAACGTTTACCTTGAATTTACCTAGGTTTCAGTCGGGATAACCCAACCTTCTTCAAAGAAACAGTAATTACCGTTTGTCCATAGTGGACACCGTCAAGCTAAAACTACAAATCCAGTACAGCACTCGTGGCTGCCGCATGACGGTCGCGAAGTGGGACCGAGACAGTTCCAGATAAGTTTTACAGTCTGACGATAATTTATGGCTTTGTAGTTTTAACTTGACGATGTCCACTATGGACAAACGGTAGTTAATGTTATTCTGAAGAATGCTGGGTTATCCCGACTAAAACCTAGGTAAATTTTAGGTAAACGGTGCATGTCGGCTATTAAAATTAAAATTAACATTTATACAGTTGCTGACAGGGCCGCGAAATGTTGAAGATATTTAAATATCAGATAAAATAAACTCTTTATGAAGCCAAAGAAAGACAAGCCACAAGCATGGAGTGTTGTGCATCAAACTTGTCTCTTAACATTGAAATTACACTTTGCACAGTGGACAATGTTAAGCACTATAAATAATTAATGTACACCAAAAAAAGTGATCACTTTATGTTGGACCTCAACTTAAGACAGTATTACTACTCAGGGCACATATTGGTTGAGAGCCCTGATGATGGCTGTTAATCAGTTGAAATCGATTAGCAAAATTGAATAAATAAAACACGATTTTGCAACTGGTTGCTGCATATTTGGTAAGTTTATAATGTGTTAAAAGTCTGTCTCCCTTCTCCACCAATTCAGGGATGAGATCTGACATTTCAGAAAATTTCACCAATCTTGTAACACTGGAATCAGTAACTTTGGGGACGGCGGTCATATCTCCATCGAGACTGAGGGCTGCCCTTATATCAGTAAACAGGACACACGTTGCCAGAATATGCTGAACTGAAACTGGCAAACCACAAGCGTCACAGAGTGATGGATCCTCTGGCCGGAGAGCCGACCGTCGTGTGCGAGCGGTTCTAGGCGCTACAGTCTGGAACCGCGCGACCGCTACGGTCGCAGGTTCGAATCCTGCCTCAGGGAATGGGTGTGTGTGATGTCCTTAGGTTAGTTAGGTTTACGTAGTTCTAAGTTCTAGGGGACTGATGACCTCAGATGTTAAGTCCCATAGTCCTGAGAGCCATTTGAATCTGGCATAAGGAGGAAACCATGTGTTAAAGGGCTGTGTCCGATGCGCAGTCTGGTAAAGATGGCCTTATAAGCCGAAAACTAGATCGATAATAAATAAGAATCAGTAGAACAAAAACACTGTACTTGTTGTTCAACTTTAAAAAAGTGTCATTACTGTTGGTCTCGTTGCGTATTTCTTCCAGTTCCATTCAGTACTGTACTTACTGTGCTACAGCAGTTCTCTGTATCTATGGCCCAAATTTCATCGAGGAATGTTCATTGGCAGTGTCACATCAAGCGAAAATTACTTCGGTATTGAAGTCTTCGAGACTGGTATATATGAGCGAGCAAATATGAGCTTCAAATAAACAGGACCAAAACCAATATAGATTCTCTCAGGTTATTCAGCCAGTGCTCTGAGGGCACAGAACGACCACGAAAGCCGATAGTCAGCTCTTGGCGTCTTCGATGCAGCGCCTGACGTCACAACGACGTCACGTTCGCCTCAGGCGCTGTGAAGTAAGTGTCACCCTACGACGGCGACACAGGCGGCTGCTACCTACGTGCGACTTGGCAGGAAGAGAGAGACAGAGGGGGAGGGAGAGAGAGAGAGAGAGAGAGAGAGAGAGAGAGGAAGGCTGCCTGCCGGTAGTAGCCGCGGAGTCCTTGCCCGCGGGCCGGCTGGCTGGCTGCTCTGCGCCACTGTGGCACCCGAGGCGGGAGCCGCGCTTGACCCGGAGACTCGGCGCGGCTGACGCAAGCCAAGCCGACCCGACCCGGATACCAAGTGGGCCACTGCCAGCCGTCCACCTGCCGCGGCCGGGGCTCCGCAGGGCGCTACGAGCGGACCGCCGCTACTCCGCTACCTGCTGGTCGTTGCGCACCGCCATCCACACACCGTGTTCACGAAAGACGATGTGACGGTTAGGCACACTGCACTGCTGGTCTATCCCTACACCAAGGTGAACTATATACTACTGGCCAATAAATTGCTACACCAAGAAGAAATGCAGATGATAAACGGGTATTCATTGGACAAATATATTACACTCGAACTGTCATGTCATTACATTTTCACGCAATTTGGGTGCATATATCCTGAGAAATCAGTACACAGAACAACCGCCTCTGGCCGTAATATCGGCCTCGATACGCCTGGGCATTGAGTAAAACAGAGCTTGGATGGCGAGCACAGGTACAGCTGCCCATGCAGCTTCAACACGATACCACAGTTCATCGAGAGTAGTCACTGGCGTATTGTGACGTCCCAGTTGCTCGGTCACCACTGACCAGATGTTTTCAGTTGGTGAGAGATCTGGAGAATGTGCTGGCCAGGGCAGCAGTCGAACATTTTCTGTATCCAGAAAGGATCGTACAGGACATGCAACATGCGGTCGTTCATCGCGATGTCGCCAAATACGGATGCGACCATCATGATGCTGTAAACAGAACTTGGATTCATCTGAAAAAAATGACGTTTTGCAATTCGTGTACCCAGGTTCGTCGTTGAGTACACCATCACAGGCGCTCCTGTCTGTGATGCAGCGTCGAGGCTAACCGCAGCCATGGTCTCCGAGCTGATAGTCCATGCAGCTGCAAACGTCGTCGAACTGTTCGTGCAGATGGTTGTTGTCTTGCAAACGTCCCCATCTGTTGACTCAGGAATCGAGACGTGGCTGCACAATCCGTTACAGCCATGCGGATAAGATGCCTGTCATCTCGACTGCTAGTGATACGAGACCTTTGAGATCCAGCACGGCGTTCCGTATTACATTCCTGAACCCACCGATTCCATATTCTGCTAACAGTCATTGGATCTCGACCAACGCGAGCAGCAATGTCGCGATACGATATACCGCAATCGCGATAGGCTACAATCCAACCTTTATCAATGTCGCTAACCTGATGGTAGGCATTTCTCCTCCTTACACGAGGCATCACAACAACGTTTCACCAGGCAATGCTGGTCAACTGCTGTTTGTGTATGAGAAATCGGTTGTAAACTTTCCTCAAGGCAGCACGTTGTAGGTGTCGCATCTCCTTCCTGTCGGGTAAATTTCGCGTCTGTAGCACGTCATATTCGTGGCGTAACAATTTTAATGGCCAGAAGAGGCAAACAAACTGGAACGACTGCCTAATATCGTGTAGGGCCCCCACGGCCACACAGAAGTGCCGCATCACGCCGTGTCAGGGAGTCGACTAATGTCTGAAGCACGTCTGTCCATCAAACCGTAAGAGAACGAGCGCTGGTGGAGATCTCTTCAGAACAGCGTGTTGCAAGGCATCCCAGACATGCTCAATAATGACCATGTTCGGGGAGTTTGGTGTCCAGTGGAAGTGTTATATCTCGGAGGAGAGTTCCTGCAGCCACTCTATAGCAATTCTGGACGTGTGAGGTGTCGCATTGTTCTGCTGGAATTCCCAAAGTAATCGACTCGAATGGATGCAGGTGATCGGAGATGATGCTTACGTACATGTCACCTGTCAGAGTGATATACAGACGTATCAGGTGTCCCTCAACACTCCAACTGCACTAGCCCCAAGCAATTACAGAGGCTCCACCAGCATGAGCAATTCACATGCAGTGTCCATGGACTCAGGCGGCTATTTCTAGACGATACACGCCCATCGGTGCGACACAATTTGAGAATCAGGCTCGTCCAACCAGGCAACATCTTCCCAGTCACCAACAGTCCAGTATTGGGATTCATGGCCCCAGGCGAGGCGTAAAGCTTTGTGTTGTGCAGTCATCAAGGGTACACGAGTGTGCCTTCAGCTCCGAAAGCCCATATGGATGACGTTTCAAAAAAAAAAAAAAAGTATAAATGGCTCTAAGCACTATGGCATTTAACATCTGAGGTCACCAGTCCCCTAGATTTAGAAGTACTTAAACGGAACTTAACGTAAGGACATCACACACATCCATGCCCGAGGCTGGATTCGAACCTGCCAACGTATCAGCAGCGCGGTTCTGGTATGAAGCGCTTAGAATCGCTCGGCCACAGCGGCCAGCGATGATGTTTCGATGAAAGGTTCGCACACTGACACTTGTTGATGGCCCAGCATTGAAACCTGCAGGAATTTGCGGGAGGTACACTTCCTTCACATTGAACGCTTCTCTTCAGTCGTTGGACCCGTTCTTGTAGGATCTTTTTCCAGCCACAGGCATGCCTGAGACTGGCATTCCTGATATTCACGGTACACTCGGGAAAGGGTCGTACGGGAAAATCCCCACTTCACAGCTACCTCGGTGATGCTGTGTCATATCACTCGTGCGCCGACTATAACACCACGTGCAAACTCACTCAAATCTTGATAACCTGCCACTGTAGCAGCAGTAATCGACGTAACAACTGCGCCGGACGCTTGTCGGCTTGTATTGGTGCTGTTACGAGATCTGGAGAAGACATTTGACCATGTCAACTGAAATGTATTACTCAGTAGCTTTCTCCAATCAGTATTCAGCTTTAGAGAGGTAAGAAATATATGTAACAGCTACACGCGTGAACTCAGAGTAGTTCGCTCTAATGATAAAGAAGAATCAGTTAACATTCAAAAGCGTCTATGGCAATGTTTCTCTCTATCCAAGTACTTATTTGATCTGTACATACAGCACACGAACGACAGGGTGAATGAAGAAGTAAACGGAGGATCCTTGGAGATAATGTAGAAATGCTGAGATAAGCCGATGTTATAGCATTAATTGCACAAAGTGAATGAGAGATCTGCAAAAATCCTGAACGCAGTGGACAGAATAGTGGAGGACGACAATAAACACGCATAAAACAAGAGTCTGTAGTAGAAATTAGTAAAGGAAGGTAGCGGTAACGTTGAAAGACGAAACAACTGAGGAAGTGAAAGTGAAGTATCTGGAAAGTAAAACGACTAGAGATGGAAGAAGTTACAAGGAGATAGTATGCAGGGTTACCTAGGCTAAGAATGATTTGAATAAGAAGGCATAAAAGAAATATTCACTACAAACAGCGTAAGGCCTGAAGTGAGGAAACAATTGTCGAAGCCATACATGTGGAGCACTGCAACATAATGTTTTAAAGCTCGGACGAGAGGAGTGAGAAAGGAGAGAAGACTCACTGAGTCGTAACCATGGTGCTACAAAAGAATGATGAAAATCAGCTGGAGAGAAATGAAGTTTTCATTAGAGCGACAAGAACAACATGCTTCATGAAGCACCTAAAACTGAGGAGAGCTGACAGGCCATTTACTCCGACATGATGGTCAGAATAGGTGAGGAAGCAGTAGAGGGTAGAAGGTACAGACGAAGACCCGGACTGGAGTACGTTGAACAAATAATGGAGGATATGAATCGTTCTTCACACTACGAGCTGAAAAGGACGGTGGACAAGCGAGAAGAAAGGAAGGAGGAAGGGGGAGGGACGGAGAGAGAGAGAGAGAGAGAGAGAGAGAGAGAGAGAGAGAGAGAGAGAGAGAGAGAGAGAGAGAGAGAGAGAGAGATGCGCAAAACTATAGGCCTATATCTCAGACATCGATCTGTTGTAGAATTTTACAACATTTTTTTCTTCTCGCGTATCATGTCATTTCTGGAAACCCAGAGTCTACTCTGTAGGATTCAACATGGATTCCGGAAACAGCGATCGTGTGAGACCCAACTCGCTTTATTTGTTCATGAGACCCAGGAAATATTAGATACAGGCTCCCAGGTAGATGCCATTTTCCTCGACTTCGGGAAGGCGTTCGATACAGTTCCGCACTGTCGCCTGATAAACAAAGTACGAGCCTACGGAATATCACACCAGCTGTGTGGCTGGATTGAAGAGTGTGTAGCAAACAGAACACAGCATGTTGTTCTCGACGGAGAGACATCTACAGACGTTAAAGTAACCTCTAGCGTGCCACATGGGAGTGTTATTGGACCATTGCTTTTCACAATATATATAAATGACCAGGTAGATAGTGACGGAAGTTCCATGCGGATTTTCGCGGATGATGCTGTAGTATACAGAGAAGTTAGAGCATTAGAAAATTGCAGCGAAATGCAGGAAGATCTGCAGCGGATAGGCTCTTGGTGCAAGGAGTGCCAACTGACCCTTAGCATAGACAAATGTAATGTACTGCGAATACATAGAAAGAAGGATCATTTATGTGTGATTATATGACAGCCGAACAAACACTGGTAGCAGTTACTTCTGTAAAATATCTGGGAGTATTCGTATGGAACGATCTGAAGTGGAATGATAATATAAAATTAATTGTTGGTAAGGTAGGTGCCAGGTTGAGATTCATAGGGAGAGTCATTAGAAAATGTAGTCCCTCAACAAAGGAGGTGGCTTACAAAACACTCTTTCGTCCTATACGTGAGTATTGCTCATCAGTGTGGGGTTGACGGAGGAGATAGAGAAGATCCAAAGAAGAGCGGCACGTTTCGTCACAGGGTTATTTGGTAACCGTGATAGCGTTATGGAGATGTTTAGCAAACTCAGGTAGCAGACTCTGCAAGAGAGGCGCTCTGCATCGCGGTGTAGCTTGCTGTCCAGGTTTCGAGAAGGTGGCGTTTCTGGATGAGACATCGAATATATTGCTTCCCCCTACTTGTACCTCCCGAGAAGACCACAAATGTAAAATTAGAGAGATTCGAGCGCGCAGGGAGGCTTTCTGGCGGTCGTTCTTCCCGCGAACCACACACGACTCGAACAGGAAAGGGAGGTAACGACAGTGGCACGTGAAGTGCCCTCCGCCACACACCGTTGGGTGGCTTGCGGAGTATAAATGTAGATGTGGATGCAGAGAGTGAGTTATATGTAAATAATAGGGCTATCGCTGCTGCCAGGTGCAGCTGGACATTACGCGAAATCAGCGGCGAAGAGTGAAAATGTGTGCCAAACCGGGATTCGAACCCGTGATCTCCTCCTTCGTGGACAGGTACTGTAACGGCTGCGCCATCCGGACACAGCGTTACGGCCGCTGCACGGACTGTCCCGCCAAGCGTCACAGCCGACCGGCACCCCCATCAAGCTCCACCTATCCGCTGCCCGTGACACCAACCTAGCATGTTCAATCTCAAAGGCAGCGGCCGTAACAGCGTGTATTTAAAGCAAACCTAGTTTGCATCCTCGTAGTGGCACTTCTGGCGCCAGCTTTATGCTACAGGTGCGAAATTTGAATACACATCATATCTCAGATGTAGAAACACTCCTACCAACTTCCCTTTATATCGCACGTTTCCTGCTTGATATTGGGATTTTTCTTTTCTTTTTTGTGTGTCAGTGTATACTGAAAAGTAATCAAACTCTCCTCTGGCCGGACATGGGGGTTGGACACCTCAACCATCCTCCCCACCTAAAAACCCTTAATCCATCCCATCCTCTGTTATGCCCGTCACCCAACCCCCCCTCCCACACACCACCAAAATTCTGTAAGTCCCTCCATATCCTCGAGTGCCATGCACTCAGCCTCGCCTTCTGTATACGCCTTTATACGCCTTCCATCCCCCAAGTGGATCCTCTACGACCTGATTCCTTTCCCCCATCTGCTCCTATTCCTCGAACATATTCGCATCCTCTACACCTCCCACCGCCTTGATCCCCATCACCCCGAGGTTGCTCCTCTCCTCTCCCGTCCCCACCCCCTGCTACGTCTTCACTGTTGTGTCTCCCCTACCATCCATCTCTACACCCTTCATCTCCTTTCCCAAGGTGGCTTCCATCAACTCCCCATCCCAGATGATTCCCTCTCTCCGTCCATTTATCCCTCCTCCTCCTTTCCTCTGTCTTTTTCTCGGGCTCCCTCTCCCCCACTTCCATCCTTTTTTCCCCACCGCCCCTCTCGCTACCCCCTTCTCTCCCACGAGTCCTTTTGCATTTCCCTCCTCTGCCTGCTCCCATTCCTTCTGGCGTCTGCCCTGCCCCTCTCCCCCTTTATTAGTCCTCTCCCTCCTTGTTTCCCCCCCTCTTTTCGTTTTTTCACTCCTGCCCCCTTTTTTCTCCTCATCTGTCCAGGCCCCCCTCCACCCCTTCTGCCATTGGCTGTGCTGTGCCATCTTCGTGCCGACCTTTTAGTGCAGTGTTTCCAGTAATCGTTAAGTGTTGTGCATCTTTTTCGAAGTGTTGCGAACAGACATCATACTGTTGATGGGTGTGATTTTATACCTCCTACGAATAGAAACCAGACTGTTGCCGTGTTTTATAATTGTCTGTCTACTATTTTACCTGGCTGATTCCTGTGTATTTTATTAGCATCGCCCATCCTTTGTTTTATGTTTTACTCTCCACAATTTTCCATCATTTTACAATTTACGTCACCGCTTTATCTCCTGCTTTTATTGTTTCTTATCTTCTTATGTTTTAAAAATTCTGTAGGTTATAGAGCAGCGTACTAACCTGCTGCCAGCTTTCTCCTTTCGGGGGGAATCGAAATTCAACAAAGGAAAAAAAATTGAAAAGTAGTGGAGAGATAATCGATCCCTGACGTAGCCCTTCGTTCGCCAACCCTCGGCCCCTCATAGCTATTTCCATTTCTTACTATCAGAAGTAAGTGCGTAAGTTTGCTCATGAACCTGTAGGGAATTTTGGCAGCAGGTGTTATTATTGTACGAGCGTTTAAGCCAGTAGAAACACTAACGACAAAAAAAAAAAAAAAAAAAAAAAAAAAAAATGGCTCCGAGCACTATGGGACTTAACTTCTAAAGTCATCAGTCCACTAGAACTTAGTACTTCTTAAACCTAACTAACCTAAGGACTACACACACATCCATGCCCGAGGCAGGATTCGAACCTGCGACCGTAGCGGTCGCGCGGTTCCAGACTGTAGCGCCTAGAACCGTTCGGCCACTCAGGCCGGCCCTCTAATGACATATCGGTTACAGTTGAGACGTATCTGGATGTCAGTTACTAATTTCATTAGTGTTTTTCTCGTGATACGTCGCTCCAAAAACCAAAAATCCTTTTTGGGAATAGATTGTGCCGCTCATAGCACTGCTGAAGTCTTTTTTTGAACATCCGTTCCAGTACTTTGTATGCACAGCTCACGAACATTATTGCCCTGCACGAGTTTGCTTCATTAGGTGGTTTGCCGTGTCTTCCTATCGGCGCTCTTCGTGGACGATAACAACTCTTTGTTACGAAGATTACTGAAGATGGTACGGAGGTGACGCCCGCCTTTCGGCGGAGAAGTGCAGACTAGTTACCCGCACTGCGAGAGCGCAGTCCGAGCGCACCGATTACCAGTAACGAAAGTGTGGGGCCGTGAAAGATTTACAGGAGACCTTTCGGCGGTCTGCGTTCTCGGGCGAACGTGCGCCAACGCTTTAACTACCCGTTACGTGGCGTGCGTTGCGCAACGAGGAACGAAAATTTCGTCGGGGTTTGGTTCAAGGATGTTCCGTCGTTTCTGACAGCAATCGTGACACAAGTTTTGCGTGTGCGTGTGTCTCCACCATCTAAAAAACTGTTCTGTAGCTACTAGGAAGAACTCATACAAGGCTAGTGCTCCGTCACGAACAGCCTGCAGGCGTTCAAAAAAGTGTGACGTGTGCGGAGGTAGTTAAATGACGTCGCAATGGCTCGAAATATGGAGCTATAGAACAATGGCCAATTCTGAAAGACACAGTTCGGAGTTTAGATAAACTGCACAGGGAGATGCACATTAAACTTGCACCATTACTATTTCGTGAACGGTTCAGCGGAACGAAACGAGGTTATCGGAGAATTATTTCTGCCTGGAAGAAAAAGTGAGACGCATAGAAGGCGAAGAGGAAGCCAAATGAAACCTCACGGGGTGAGACGATATGTGATGCTGTTTAAGCCACTACTAAATCGAGTGACATTTAAAAAGAAATTAGCGGTGTGTGCCCACTTATCACCATGAAGTTGCATCCTGTTGGGGAGGACGTCATAGGGGTATTGCATTCTCTCCTAAGACCCACAACTGTTTTAGCTCGTTTTTCATATCCTGAATGCTACACTGATGGAAGAATAATCTCAACACCAAGAAGGACTTATGCGAGATAACAGAAAGTTGTTAGGCGCGTTTCTAAATTTGAAAGATTACGTCTATTCAAGTTGCAAACACGTCACAGAATATCTGTTTCGCAGTATGTAATGCCTTCTTAGTTTATGCTTTGTATCTTGTTTTCTTTTTAAGTGCCAAATAACATAGAAAACTATTTTTCACGTCAAATAATTTTCATTAAAAGCATTTATCTATTTACGTTCTTGTCCATGTGTAGTGTACGCTTTTTCTGTGTCAAAGGTAAATAGTCTATCTTTTTTTCCCCTTATTTCGTGTCTGCTGTAGCAGTAGGAAAATTACCAAGACCTTGTGCAACCGTTTCAGTTTGCCACGCAAACAAAGCAAAGAATACAAAACAAAATAATTATGAAGGCAGGAAAACACAAAACCCACGTCTGTAGTGGGAAGGAGGACAGCCAGAATAGTTTAACTTCTCATGTCAGAAGGCACCGCCGCACTTCCCTGTTTATACGCTTGCGCAGTGCGCAGAATACTCCACTATCAACACTGAAGCGCCAAAGAAACTGGTACAGACGCGCGTATTCAAATACAGAGATACGTGAACAGGCAGAACGCCGCGCTGCGGCGGGCAACGCCTGCATAAGACAACAAGTGTCTGGCGCAGTTGTCAGATCGGTTATTGCTGCTACAATGGCAGTTATCAAGATTTAAGTGAGTTTGAACGCGGTGGCACAGTCGGTGAACGAACGATGGGACACAGCATCTCCGAGGCAGCGATGAAGTGCCGATTTTCCCGTATAGACATTTCACGAGTGTACCCCGAATACCGGGAATCCGGTAAAACATAAAATCTTCGACATCGCCGCGGGCGGAAAAAGATCCCGCAAGAACAGGACCAACTATGACTGAAGAGAATTGTTCAACGTGACAAAACCCTTCCGCAGAAAAAAAAAGTTCAAATGCGTGTGAAATCTTATGGGACTTAACTGCTAAGATCATCAGTCCCTAAGCTTACACACTAGTTGACCTAAATTATCCTAAGGACAATCACACACACCCAAGCCCGAGGGAGGACTCGAACCTCCGCCGGGATCAGCCGCAAAGTCCAAACTGCAGCGCCCAAGACCGCTCGGCTAATCCCGTGCGGCTCTTCCTCAGACTGCTGCACATTTTAATACTGGGCCATCACCAAGTGTCAGCGTGCGAACCATTTGATGAAACATAATCGATATGGACTTTCGGAGGCGAAGGCCCACTTGTTTACCCTTGATGACTGCACGGTACAAAGCTTTACCTCGTGCGGTGCCTCCCGCTGGAGGTTCTGCGACGTGCCGGCGCTAGCAGTCTCTTTAACACTAAATTCTTCTAGAATCTTCATATGTAACTGATGCTACAACCCACCCACGAAGCCCCCTTTTCTAACTCCGACTTTTGCTGTTGCACATGGATTAAGAAGAAACCCGAACTGACTGTAACTGGAGTAGAAAAGAGTTGGGCACCTGCAACAATTTAATTGGATAGAAATTAAGGAAAGTTTCATTAACGTGGTGAGAAATGAGAGGGTTGCTCTACCGATTAACAAAATGAAAGTTCTGTCCAAAATAATAATCTGATTTATTATGACTAAACTCAAAATAATAAACAAAACACATGAAACATTTACAATACATCAAATTAGATACTCAAATAAATGCTGTGAAGGTGAAGTTATCCATAAACTAGATTGTGACATTTATGACCAAGTGGTGTGTGGAGCCAGTTCCTTGCAACTCAAATCTTAAGAGAAACGCCCTGCCAACGCAACATTAATTGCTGCTACAGTAGTGAGAACTCAGGCAATGAACATCCAAGACAGAACCACGTAAGAAAAGATGGGAACAGGCGCGCTCTGCTGAGCTCTGATTATCACAGAGCAAATTCCCTAATCTGCCCTTGCTTCGGACGTACATTACCAAGCTGTCTTCTTAACTGCAAGGACACGATCTGGCGTACCGGAAGTGATGGCTGGTTGCTTCGACGTCCCATCGCGGTGATGATCATGTCGCGAGTATAGCCCGAAAGAAATTATCCTGGTATGGTTGTTCCAGACTAAAGACTTCCTAGCAATACAAAAACGCCTCTGAGGGAGACGAAGAAGGCTCACCACACAATCACTGACGGTACAGTGATTGATTTTAACAAGCGAAGTCACACAGTAACTCCGATAAAGTCAAGTTTAGCCTAAACTGCTCAAGACGGACAACATAGGCCACTTGTACGCAGAACGCTCAATCGCCAACTGTACTCGGAAAGTTACGTTGAAGTCGAGACTTCAGCAACTTCGTCAAACAGTTACAATTAAGTAAAAGTATATTAGACAGCCTTCAGAAGGAAGGCTGTCCAGAGCACCGAGAGCTCAGTCCTGTAACCTACTCCGACCGAAAGGCGAGAGCCGACCCTCTCAAGAGCTCCCGTACAAGCCGAACACAGAACATTCCCGCCCCCGCGACAGTGGCCGTGGTTAAACGTTCCACTCAGCAACTCGAAAACCGGCGGAAAATTTCCCCTCTATTACCGACGCAGTACTACTCCACGAATGGAGATACTCGGCGCCAATTTCTGCGCCGATTTTGCTACGTCACGGAGCTATCCCGTGAGCAAGCCAATCACAGGTATGATTTTGCAGAAAACACGGGAATTTGCCCGCCAAGACTGCCTGGGAACACAAATCATTCCCACGCCTCGCTGGTAGCCCGCCAGAAAGTGTTTTCACTAAGTTTCTGCGAACTAATGGAATCTCTAGCCCATCCACTCTGTCTGACCCCTGTGGGTGTGTCGGCGCCGCTCTTATGACAATGTCGGCGTCTGGAAATCACCGACTCGACTCCCTCACACCAGTCGGCTTAACCCTTTCAAAATCAGCAGACTCTGCCTGTCACCGGACCACCCGGGTGACGAGAGATGGTGCGTGGGAAGTCCGCGTGGGGAGGAATAGCGTATTTTCACCGCATGCAATTAGAGAGGAAAATCGAATTACTCAGAGTAAGATAGAAATATGAGAGGAGGCTCATGACAGCTCTCAGTTCGAGTCTTCCCTCGGGCATGGGTGTGAGTGTTGTCCTTAGTGTTAAGTTAGTTTAAGTAGTGTCCAAGTCTAGGGACCTATGACCTCAACATTTTGGTTCCTAAGGAATTCGGATACATTTGAACATTTGACCAAAGCTTTTCCCCTAGCCTGGGCCTGTCAACCCCGACACTGGACTGTTGATGACTGGAACCTGGTCGGACGAGTCTCGTTTGAAATTGTATCGAACGGATTCATGTGTGAGGGTATGGAGACAAGCTCATGGATCTATGGACGCTGCACATCAGTAGGGGACTGTTCAAGCTGGTGGATGCTCTGTAATGGTGTGAGGCGTGCACAGTTGGTGTGACACATGACCTCTGATACATCAAGACACGATAGATGCCACGAACGTAAGCATCCTGTCTGATCACCTGCATCCATTCATGTCCACCGTGCATTCCTATGGACTTGGGAAACTCCAGTAGGGCAATGAAACACCCTACACGTCCAGACTTTGCTACAGAGTTGCTCCAGGAACACTCTTCTGAGTTTAAAAACTTCCGCTGGGCACCAAACTCCCCAGACATGTTCATTATTATGCATATACGTTCGCAGGCTCGAATCCTGCCTCGGGCATGGATGTGTGTGATGTCCTTAGGTTATTTAGGTTTAAGGGGGGTAAGACGTCAAACAGGCCGACTTGGAGCGGCACATGACATTTTAATTTCCACTGTCTACACTTTTACAAGTAAATTCGTAAGACTTTGTCAGCGTTACCAGGAAGGATTCAAAATTTTATGAATTTATTTGCAAAAGTATAGACAGTAGAAAATAGACTGTAGTGCCTCTCCTGCTCCAAGTCGGCCCGTTTGACGTCTTACCCCCCTGAAATAGTTCTATGTCATAGGGGACTGATGAACTCAGAAGTTAAGTGCCATAGTGCTCAGGGCCATTTGAATCATTTTTATTTATTTATTTTGAATGCGTTGCAACGTGCTGCTCAGAAGAGATCTCTGACTCCTCGTACTGTTGGGGATTTATGGACGGCCCTGCAGGATTCATGGTGTCAGTTCCCTCCTACACTACTTCAGACATTAGTAGAGTCCACGCCACGTCGGGTTCTGCACTTCTGCGTGGCCAGGGAGCCCCTACAAGATATTAGGCAGGTGTGAACCAGTTTCTTTGGCTCTACAGTGTACGACTCCACACTGTATATACAGGGTGTTACATAAAGGTACGGCCAAACTTTCGGGAAACATTCCTCACACACAAAGAAAGAAAATATGTTTGTGGACATGTGTCCGGAAACGCTTACATTCCATGTTAGAGCTCATTTTATTACTTCTCTTCAAATCACATTAATCATGGAATGGAAACACACAGCAACAGAACGTACTAGCGTGACTTCAAAGACTTCGTTACAGGAAATGTTCAAAATGTCCTCCGTTAGCTTGGATACATGCATCCACCCTCCGTCGCATGGAATCCCTGATGCGCTGATGCAGCCCTTGAGAATGTTGTATTGTATCACAGCCGTCTACAATACGAGCACGAAGAGTCTCTACATTTGGTACCGGGGTTGCGTAGACAAGAGCTTTCAAATGCCCCCATAAATGAAAGTCAAGAGGGTTGAGGTCAGGAGATCGTGGAGGCCACGGACTTGGTCCGCTTCTACGAATCCATCGGTCACCGCTTCTGTTGTTGAGAAGCGTACGAACACTTCGACTGAAATGTGCAGGAGCTCCGTCGTGCATGAACCACATGTTGTGTCGTACTTGTAAAGGGACGTGTTCTAGCAGCACAGGTAGAGTATTCCGTATGAAATCATGATAACGTGCTCCATTGAGCGTAGGTGGACGAAACTAAAATGAGCTCTAACATGGAAATTAAGCGTTTCCGGTCACATGTCCACATAACATCTTTTCTTTATTTGTGTGTGAGGAATGTTTGCTGAAAGTTTGGACGTACCTTTTTGTAGCACCCTGTAAATCGTTGACATCACAAACAGCCACGCGGCGTGTCTGGTTACTGATTTGAACGCAGATACGAGAGGCGCGCGGATTTCGAGATGTCGATTTTGGGCAAAAAGTCGCTTATGCGAAACGGGCTTTGAGTCAGTAGCGGACGGCGGCAGCCTGGAGTGGAAACCTGGCGCGCCCTGCCCTGCCCTGCCCTGCCCTGCCCTGCCCTGTCTTGTCCTGTCCTGTCCTGTCCTGTCTTGTCTGGCCTGGTGGACGTCGGCCAGCCGGGCCGGGTAAAGTCCGCACAGAGTCCTGTCTGCCTGCCTGCTGGTGCTGCCACATGGCGGCATACTTGGCAACCTGGCCGCAGCAAGTGTCCGCCGCTTTTCGCTTTCGTCGCCGCGTCGCTACGCCTGCTTCTCGCAGTGTCGAAACACCGGTCGCGCCTCGACGCCACCCTGCTCTACCCCGCCTGCCCTTCCAGTCCGTCCAGCGCAACGCACATCTCTAGCCGGGCAGCGCACGCGTCCTGCGTTACGACCGTTTCACACCGGCCTAGCGCATCTCGAGCAGAGACGGGCAAACTCATTCATCCTTAGGATCTAGTTCACTGCTGATCGTTCTTTTTTGGGAACCGTTCATTTTTACTCGTTCACCGTTCATTTGTGCTTGGTGTATGGTGTATGGTTCTTATGAAAAACTGACAACTAGTAGTGTAGGCGACTCAAGGATGGAGGGCACCGAGAGGGGGCACTTGCCTCCCCCCTGGAGTATAGAGTTTTTATTCATTACAGAATTCTTACACACTTTGAGACGTAATTTCTGTGATTCTGCGGAACCTCTCGTTTAGCCATCCGTAGCCTCATTTGGCTGATCGCAGGGAAATAATATAGGCTGCCGCGCGGAAAACCGGCCTCGAGTACAGACTGCTCGCCAATTACGGACGATGTGTTGCCAGTTACGAGCAGATACAGAAAACAGACAAACATGTAATAATAAGGCAGCGAAGAAATAACAAGCTAATGCAAGCAACAATGGCGAAACAATCGATGATGACGTGTATAGAGCTGGAGAAGAGAACACGAAAATCTCACGCGACGCGCATGGGCTATAGTACATGTAGTCTTGTAAACCTGTTGGTGGCTGTTTTCCAACTTAATAGACCACAAGCGTCTTGTATAAAATTCTTCGTTTCGACTTCCACTACATAGCTGTGCTACTTTGTAAACAATAATAGTTTACACCCTATATATACTTCACGTTGTATCTGAGTTCGTAGGCGAAGTAGAGTCCTTATGGAAGCATAAAATAAAATGTGGTTCTCTCATCATACTTGTGTTACACGCTTGTAAAACTTAGGTTTTTATGTTCCATTATCAAAGTTAATGCAACAATAATAATAATAATAATAATAAAGTTCGCAGTAATAAAGTTTTTGGTTTGAAAGCTAGTTCTGAGATAATAAGTAAATACGACTTCATGGCAATCTATGTCTTTTCAAATGGAGAGACACCGCTTTTGCTACTTAGCCAAAATGACCCACAACCCACTTTCTTTCTTTTTTTTCCTTCAAGGAAACCAAACTAGCAGCTAATACAAACTGGAAACAACCAAACTTAAAAATAAATGGAGCCTTCCTAAATGTAATGTTTTGTATATGAAAGATACACGAAAATCGTTTTATATGAATTTTCTTACACTAAAAATTGAGCAAATTATTGAAATTTAGCTGCTAAATCAAGTCGATGAAACCAAAAAATATATCAAATAAAAACTTGCCTTGTTACAAGTATGTCTTCTGCTGTTCATCGATGTAATGAAGTGAGCTGATATGCCCTTTTGTTACCTGAAAAGACGTACCTATTACATACAATGTAATTTTTATGTAATTTGCGTAACTATAAAATACTTTTTGATTACCGGTCGTGGACGCTGAATAGCCACAGCCAAGTGCAAGAACAGTTTGGAACACATGTAAAATGGGCGAGCGCAGTGAACGAAACGAGCAACTGGATACTGAACTAACTATATAGGAGCAGTCGGCATTGGGACTGAGACAGGTGGCCATGCGAAGAACGACGAGTGCGGCCGAGGAAGACCGAGGCTGAGACGAGCACGCGACCCAGGCTGGAACGAGAACCGCCAAAGTGAACTAGTGAACTATGAACCGATCGTTCCTCGTTCCCGGTAAGTATAAGTAGACCGCCGCGACCGAAGTGAACTATGAACTGATCGTTCCTTGGTATTCGTTCCTCGGCCCTTTTGTTCATCTTGGTCAACCGTCTCTTTGCACCCGTTCGTTCGCGAACTACCCATCTCTAATCTCGAGGTATGCCTTCGGATGACGTCGCCGTACGTAGCGCGTATCCTGATTCCAGATGCGTACCCTTCAAACAGAAGGCTACGTGTTATGAGCTACGTTTTCTATTCCGTCTTCGTATTTGCCACGACGTGCTACCATGCGTCCAGTTTATGCATGGTACTAGAAATGGCGTTCGGAGTGCCGTGATGTGAACCAGACCTCACCTCCAGCCTATCATGGGTGGACTGTAGTTCACGGAGCGGTAGCGATGGTGAACTGCTGCTGTTATATTCAATATCAAATTAACCGAATTGGGTTCATCCGATGTTGTTGTTGTGCTCTTCAATCCAAAGACTGGTTTGATCTTTCTCTCCATGGTACCCTATCCTCTGCAAGCTTCATCATCTCCAAGTAGCTAATGAAACCCACATACATTGCAACCTGCTTACTTACTGTATTCATCTCTTGGTCTCCCTCTACGATTTGCACTCTCCAATATTAAATTGGTGGCCCCTTCATCCCTCACAATATGTTCTACCAACCGATCCCTTCTTTTCATCAGGTTGTACCACAAATTTCTCTTCTCCCCAATTCTCTTCAGTACCACCTCATTAGTTACGTCATCTGGCAATCAAATCTTCAGCATTGTTCTGTAGCACCGCATTTCAAAAGCGTCTATACTCTTCTTGTCCAAACTGTTTATCGTGTATGTTTTACTTCGATACATGGCTACACTTTCAGAAGAGACTTCCTGACACATTATACTCCATGTTAACATATTTCTCAGCTTCTGAAACGCTTTTCTTGCCGTGGCCAGTCTACATTTTATATTCTCCCTACTTCGACCATCATCAGTTATTAGATTTATATTAATACCTCCAGCTGCCGACGGGCGTTGATGCATATCAACGGGGACAGGAGAAAATGTGTACCCCGACCGGGACTCGAACCCGGGATATTCTGCCTACATGGCAGACGCTCTATCCATCTGAGCCATCGAGGGCACAGAGGATAGTGCGACTGCACAAACTATCCCTCGCACGCCTCCAGCGTTCGTTCGGACATGTCCGGAAGAACGGACACCATATCCATATATGTATATAGTTCTGGCAATACAAGCCATCATCTTCTCCTTCTGTGCGGATGCACACATATTCCCCAAACTCTTACGGGACTTGGTAAGATGTCTTCCACGAGTAATGAGTGTGTTGGGGTGGGACACTACGAATGTAGTGTAGGGACATACAAGGTGAGAATGTGGGTCTTGCGGGAGGCGTGCGAGGGATAGTCCCTGCAGTAGCACTATCCTCTGCGTGTCCTCGGTGGCTCAGAAGGATAGAGCGTCTGCCATGTAAGCAGAAGATCCCCGGTTTGAATCCCGGTCGGGGCACAGATTTTCACCTGTCTCCGTTGGTATGTATCAACGTCCGTCGGCAGCTGAAGGTATTAATATAATTCCAATTTTGTTCTAGACGGCTGCAGGTCATCAATGGTGTCTGTTCTTTCGGACATGTACGAAAAAAAGACACCGTATCCATATATGTATATTATCAGTTATTGTGCTTCACAGATAGCGAAACTCATCTACTACTTTAAGTGTCTCGCTTCCTAATCTAATTACCTCGGCATCACCTGATATATTTGGGCTGCATTCCATTATCTTCGTTTTGCCTCTGTTGATGCTCATCTTATATCCTCCTTTCAAGATACTGTCAATTCCGTTCCACTGATCTTCCAAGTCCTTTGTTGTCTCTGCTAAAATTTCAATGTCATCGGCGAACCTCCAAGTTTTTGTCTCTTCTGACCGGACTTTTCTTTTGTGTTCTTTACTGCTATCTCAGTATACAGACTGAACAACATCGGGAGTAGACTACAACCCTGTCTCACTAACTTCGCAACCACTGCTTCGCTTTCGTACCCGGCAATTCCAGTAACTGCCGTCTGGTCTCTGTACAAAGTGTAAATAGCCTTTTGCTCCCTGTATTTTACCCCTGCCAGTTTTAGAATTTGAAAGAGAGTATTCCAGTCAACACTGCCAAAAGCTGTCTCTAAGTGTACAGATGCTATAAACGTAGGTTTGCCTTTCCTTAATCTTTCTTCTAAGATAAGTCGTAGGGTTAGTATTGCCTCACGTGTTCCAACATTTCTACGGAATCCAAACTCATCTTCCCCGAGGTCGGCTTCTATCAGTTTTTCCATTCGTCTGTAAAGAATTCGCGTTAGTACTTGGCAGCCGTGACTTATAAAACTGATAGTTCGGTAATTTTTACGCCTGACAGCACCTGCTTTCTTTGGAATTGGAATTGTTATATTCTTTTGGAAGTCACATACATCTTCCTCACCACATGGATGAGTTTTGTCATGGTTGGCTCTCCCAATACCATTAATAGCTCTAACGGAATGTTGTCTACTCCTGTGGATTTGTTTCGACTTTGTGCTTTGTCAAATCATCCGATAAATGTTAGAAAAAATATATATGGCGAATACAACCAATTAATGCAAGATTTACGGCTTCACGATGAAAAGTTTACAAATTATTTTAGGCTTAATGAAGAGCAGTTCAACGAAGTTTTATCACTCATCGGCAGTGACATTAAAAACGCAATACAAACGCCCTTGTTTCGTTAACTGCAACCTGAGGCGACTGGGCTGGTGTATCGTCAGTCAGAAGACGAACGCCTACTAAGAGTATACCGAGCAGTTTCTGAATCTGAACTTGTCCATAAGATCACTGTAATATCTGCAAGTGATAGTTTTTACTCTCGGCAAGTTAATCTGTTAGAATGGCTCCGCATCAGTCCAAAAAAAAAAAAAAAGATGAAAATATGACTTTCCCAGCTTACTTTTGTCTTTTCGAGAGGGGTGAACTCTCACTCTTCCATTCCACGGCCATGATTTTTGTCTCTGGATCATACTGGTATAACAAAGATTCATTCATAGTTCTAAACATTCATGGTGGTGTCCGTTTGTTCTATATTGTGTCTCCCTACCACTTTCGCGCAACGACGCTCTGAGCATGTTTTTTAGGGAATTGACTAGTTTGAACCTGGGACCTGTTGCTGGTAAGGAGACGCCAGACCACACATGACATGTAGAGTTCAGTGAGACTAGCGATGATATAACCAAATACTTAATGATTTCAGCGTCAGCTCCACTGCACTCCCTGTAAAAGAATCTTAATACTAACTACATTTAGTCGAAGGGGTTCAAGGCTTTCCTATTTTTAGTTAGCTGGTAAAATAACGCCGAAAAAGCAGTTAAGTTTTCCATTGGAAATTTTATTCTACTCACAAAACATCGTTTATAAATTGCACTATTGATAAAAGGAAGTGTTTTAATACAGGATGGTAAAACCAACTGCGTTCAACAAAAATGTGAACGAATATTCCCTGAATGGGTTTCCAAACTCTACAATGGATCGAAGGACGACCTATGCCATGTCACATCTATAATCTAGGTTTAAATTAAGTTTCACAAAAGAGAAAACTATCAAAATGGTCTACAGAGACCCTCAATTATCTTTAATAACTTATCTAACTTGTCGTAAATTACAGTGGCTGATGTGGCTTCTCAATAACTATATAACAGAGAAATCATCGAGTTTCAGATTTTTACTTCAAGTGGCAAATGTGAACACCATGAGCTTTAATTTATGATCGACACTTGTATTACGCAAAAAGGGGGTGTAACAGATGAGACTTCTGCAGTTCTGAGTGAAGCCTTATGCGCTCAAAAATGCGGCATCGCGCGCGTTCATTACCTTGTCGGTGGTTAGGCAGCGTCATGGCAGCGGCGGGCAGCACAGCTCCGCTCACCTCGCCATCTCGGAAGCAACTCCTCTCCTAAATTCTCCTTACTACCATTTACCGAAGTTGGGTTAAAAAAAAACTATCTGGCTGTTTTCATCTGACCAATCAGGGTCTCAATGTTAACCTTAAGCTCCGCCTACAAAAATTCTGTCTATCCAATGAGACACGTTATACTTTTCGTGGTGGGGCAATGTTTTTAAAGTTTGCAACGTAACACAAACGCGAAAAACTCGCACGCTAAACCTGCAGTTGGTGTGGTCCTTTTAGCGTTATCATAAGATCTATACTGTTCTTCTGGAGGGCTCTATCTTTTAACATGGGCTGGAGGATTGTCCTAATGTAACAGACACGCGAAAAGGCTCACGCTAAAACTTGCGGGTGGTAGTGGCCCTTTTTGTGTTATCGTAAGATCTATACTGTTTTTCTGGAGGGCTCTAGCTTTTAACATGGGCTGGGGGGTTGTCCTTGACATAACAGAGACGCGAAAAAGTCTCACGCTAAAATGTGTGGGTGGTAGTCTTAGAGGTAGGCTCGCGACGTGGGTGTCCAGTCCGTCCCTAATCGTAGGGCCTTCCAGCTTAACACGGTTCTGCTCTCGGCCTATGTTCTCTTTTCTCCCCTCGGAACTGCGTCGGTCTCACTGTGGGAAGGTGCGACATGCATTTAGGCATTCTTGTGTTAGTCTGTGGTATTCCATTTGCTCACTCGTTACTCGTATTACTTTGGTTAATTTAATGTCACGATTTATTCGGAGCTATGTGACATACTACTGGATTTGCTTATCATGTTAGGGTTTTCATGGAAGGTGTTGAATTTGCCTGACACCTTACATAGTTACCAGAGGATCAAAAAACTCATCCTGTTCCAACAGCATCGACACCGGTTTTGAAAGATCTGGCTGTGTTTGCTTTTGGAAGGATGTTAGCAAACATGCAACCCACCCTACGGACACTTCAGACAACTGCAGTTGTCACGAATAGTTTTCCACACAGTACCGTAACTGAGGTTAGTGTCATTCACGGTAATTTTTACCGGTACTCGTCTCTCTTCAAGGATTAAACAGTCCAGTTTCTTCTATGTGACGCATCGTCTGTCATTGACGGTCTACCAGACCTTGACTCGTGTATCAGGGACATGTGACCACTTTGGGAATTCCTTTTCCACTTTACACAGTTTCACCACTGAGAAATCATTTCCTTACGCAAGTGACACCCCGTTCTGGATTTTCCGGCTACTTTTACGCTTAAAATGTACGAACTGTGCCAGACTACGAGCCCTCAATTCTCTGCAGAGAACACACTTAACTAAAATTTTGAACATCATGCGCTGTGGGACACGAAAGCTGTGATAAAACGTCATCAGTATAGCATAATAAATTCCAGATGATAATTAGAACTTTACGTTACTCCCTGGTACATGTGTTCGCGTGGGCCGGATTCCCCCTCTACGTGTAGTTGAGCTCCTACACAACTCCGCCGGAGAAGCAGGTAGAACGGGGTAGGGCGCGAGAGGCTATCAGGCTATTTATAGCCCCCGGGGGGCGGCGGCGTGTTAATATTTAGGAGGCCATCTTACCGCCACCAGCGTACCCTGCTCCCATCCTGCTGCGAGGCACAGGCGCCCGAAGCCGTGAACGAGGCTGATTTCATGCAGCTGACCGTACCACACGCGACAGACACAGTAGTCGAGAAATTTCTGCCAGAAATTTCCGCAAACAGGCCGAATGGTGATCACTCCTAACCTACTCTAAAATGCACTCCCAAAACGACAGGTGTTGCATGTCATTAGAGAAATTCCTGTTCTTCTTCTTCTTATTCTTCTTCTTTCGCTAAAGCAACTGTACAACCAGAGGTGGCCCCTCCTATAATTTCGTTTTCCTCCTCTCCTTTCACTAGTACTTCAACCTTTGCCTCTCTTCTCTCCCACTCTTCTTGTGAGATTTTAAGTATCCTCTTCTATTTTCTGCTCCACTGGTGACTCTCCGTCCTTTTCCTTCAGTGTGATTTCTCCAGATATTTCCATCATGCTCTGCTATGGTCCGCCCCTACGTCTTCGCATCCATGTGTCTCCACCTCTTTCAGGTTGCAGTATTTCCCTCGGCGTCGTTATCTTCTTTTCGTAGTTACCCTTCTCCACCATGTCTTGCAACTCTCATCCGCATATAATGTCGTATTACGCATCATTGTCTTCTAGTGTCTGACCTTTGCATCCATAAGTATCTCCGTTTACTGAACGTCAGGACACACAGAAGGCCGACATCTCTTTCATTCTTTCTACTAGTCTGTCACTCCTCCTGCTCCTTTTTTTTAGATATTTCCCCAGGCATTTAAATTCGTCCACTTTTGCATGCCGGCTTCTACTGGTTCCCAGTGACCATTTGTATCCAGTATTTTCGTCTCTTTGTAGCCTAACCAAAGCCCGACTCTTCTGGCTACCTTTCTTCGGTTGGCGGACCTCTCCTTCCGTGTCATTTTCGCTACGCCGTCCGCAAGGCAGTCCGTTTGGGACCTATTGCTGTTTTTGTCTCTCCAGTGCCTTTTTGATGTTCCCATTTTCTCCTTCATTGCTCTCCACTGTCTTATCACTTCTTACAGTGCTCCTCTGAATCCTACCCTCGCCTTTCTGTCTGTCAGAATTTTCACTGTGAGTTCCCATGTAGCACCATCTAGTCCTCTAGGATCCTTCCAAGACTGCATCTGTCGATGGAATCTCATGTCTTCGCAACTTCCACAAAGACTACTGCCGTAATTTTGTCCTTTGGGACTCTATATTGTACCAGTTGTTTCAGCATAAAAACTGTTCTAGGAAAATTATCTTCCCTCACTAGATCCCGTTCCATAGTCTCCAACTGTACTTCCTACCTGTTCTTCTCTCTTAACGAAGAGTTTCTACCGCACCTTGTAGCCGACCTCTAGTAATGATGTTCCTCTACAGTTCTTTGCACCTCTCTTCTCCTCCTTATTATGTATTTGGGCTATGATCGTGTTCTTGATTCTTTCTAGTAACTTCTTTGCCCTCCAAACCTGACAGTTAGTTAATTACAGTGTACGAATGCACTTCACATAGAAGGGTTACACCTTATGATGCCCGTCTACGAACGTAAACGAAATATATCAATTAATACGACTGTCGTAAATATGGTTCTCGGGCGAGACGTCGCATGTCGTTGTGGAAACTCCACTTAAGATGTCGGTCAGTTGCACCAACGACATATTGTGGAGTTTTCACAACGACATGCGACGTCTTGCCCGAAAACATACTTACAACTACTCCGTCGGAAAAGCCTCAAGCAGCAAGATGTTGCCGCCGATTATAGAGTGTATCGCATAAAGAATGTAGTTTTTGAAATGCCAGCTGTTTCTGTTCTAGTAAGTTGACAGCACTGAATATTGTACGATTTTCGTCTGTTTTCTTTGTGGTTAGTAATGGAGCGCTCCGGGATGGAACAGAGTTTTGTCACAGTCATACTTCATATGTTTTGAATCTTGCGGAGAGCCTGTTGCCAAACTCCGTGGAATGTTTGGTCAACGTAATGCACAGAATAAGTGGTCTGTGATGAGACTGGCTGCTAAAGATAACCGGTTGGACTGTGGACATTAAACACCTGGGGAGTCCTCGTGCTAATTGCCGTCATGAGTGACGATGTTGTTCGAAGAGACTTCGTGATTGCAGCCGGCCGTCGTAAACTTCACCCCGCGATGTTTCAAATGGACACCTGCCGGTCATCTTCAGGTGAGCCGCAGAAGTCTTCGATTGCTCACCTGAAGTTGACTGGCAGGTGTCTATTTGAAACATCGTGAAGTTTACGGTGACCAGCTACAATCACGAAATCTCTTCGAACATTTAATTCGTCGGGAAAATTTTAAATTTGACAGCGACGATACTGCTGTGATTCCGGTGAAATCTATTGGCCAAAGTTCGCAACAGATGAGTATTGCCAGAACCAGTATGCAATGAATTATGGAAGAAAATCTGCACCTTTGGGCCTACAAAATCCAACGGGGCAAGAACTGACGCAAAATTATCACGAAAACCACGGAGTATTTGCCCATTGATTGCTTGTGGAACAAAAACAGAAAGTCATTTCACCAAGGAAATAATGTTCACTAGGAAGGCACACTTCCTGTCAAATGGCCTCGTGATCAAGCAGAATTGCAGGATTTGGGGCACGGAAAGGCTTCGAGTAATTGTGCAGAAGCTATTACGTCCACAACGACTCCCTCTGTGGTGCGTCATTTGGTTCAAATGGCTCTGAGCACTATGGGACTTAACTATTGAGGTCATCAGTCCCCTAGAACCTAGAACTACTTAAACCTAAATTATCTAAAGACATCACACACATCCATGCCCGAGGCAGGATTCGAACCTGGGACCGTCGCGGTCGCAAGGTTCCAGACTGAAGCGCCTAGAATCGCTTGGCCACCCGTAAGTTGGGTTGACGACGTAATTGGAACGTACTTCTTCGAGGATGGCGTAGGAAATGCAGTAACAGTGAGCGGCGACGCAAACTCAGTATGTTAAGAGAGCTTTTACATCGGAAATTGATAGTGTGAAGCTGAAGAGGTTTAGTTTCAACAAGGTGGAGCAACCTGTCACGGGTCCGATGCATCAGTGGACTTGGTAGGAGAGAGGTTCCCCCGGTTGGGCTATTGTTGTTGTGGTCTTCAGTCCTGAGGTCCAAAGGTTAAGGGAGACAACCCCAACAGAAAATCCTTTCCTAGCAAGCCAGTAGGAAAGTATTTATATGTTGTTGTTGTTGTCTTCAGTCCTGAGACTGGTTTGATGCAGCTCTCCATGCTACTCTATCCTGTGCAAGTTTCTTCATCTCCCAGTACCTACTGCAGCCTACATCCTTCTGAATCTGCTTAGTGTATTCATCTCTTGGTCTCCCTCTTCGATTTTTACCCTCCACGCTGCCCTCCAATGCTAAATTGGTGATCCCTTGATGCCTCAGAACATGTCCTACCAATCGATCCCTTCTTCTAGTCAAGTATTTCAGGCGAAAGAGACGTGATTTAGCCACCCAGATACTGTTGTTCAATGCCGTGTGGTTTCGTTCTTTGGGGGTGTTAGAAAAATAGTGTACGCACCAACAAACCCCAGTTATTTCCAGAGCTCAAGGCTAAGTTTCAACGTGTAATTTTAGATCTATAAATGGAAGTAAAAGAAAAGTTATGGAAAATATAATCGAAATAACGGGAGTGTTCCTGCATAGTTGCGGAGGGTACTTGAGTAATATCATACTTCGACACAGGTAGCATACTCTGCAATAATATACAAATTGGTTAATTGGATCTGTAGCTTCGTATGTGGCATTGTTTACGGAACACCTCTTGTAATACACCTCACTACTGAATGAGTGATGCAGGGTGGATTTTATTTCAGTTGACGCCACTCAGACTGTCGTTAAACAATTTTGTGATACGCGAATATGACCTTAGGATCAGGTGATCAAAAATCTGGCTGCACATAAAGATTTATTTCCTTGGCAGCAGGTTCTGAAATAAGACTGTTCTTAAAATATTTGCGAAGTGTGAGCAACAATGGCACCACATGTTGGTACGTAACGCTGTTGAGCAATCATTTACGAGAGCTATTCGGAAAGTAAAGTGCGATCGATTGTGAAACTGAGACCACAGTGAAAGTCTGATGAAGCTTTGCATAGTCGTGTTGGGCAGTGTCTGCAGTATGCCCGTCAACCGTGCTAGGTCGCTCTTTTCAGCAACGAGTGCGTAAATATGCCTAGAAAACAGTGTTTCCTACCAAGGAGGAGTGCCTGTGAGAGCTTTCGCCTGATTTCATACAGCCCGCACAACATAACTGTCGTGCATTTCCTTCTTCGTTACAGTTCTCAACCGCTATCTGCAGGAACAATGAGGCTGCTTCTGCAGCGTTTTCGATGGCAAGTGTTTGATGGCCCCATTATGTTCGTCTCTGCTCACATGAATCGCTGACTATGAAGACAGTACCTCGGCACAGAGAACGATCTGTAGACCCACTTAGAGAACTGTCGGAATGCACATGCGGCTGTATTCTATGACGAGGTTATTGGAAAGCTGGTACAATGCTACGACAAATGTCTAAGTCGGAGCTGCGACTAGGTGGAGAAGCATCTGGAAGGTCTAGCTATTGCAAACAAAACATTTTTGATTTTCACAGTGATTTCCATTTCGAGACAGATCGGACCCTACTTTTCTAACAGCCATCGTATCAACATACTGCACAAATACTTACTGTGCCTCAAAGACACACATCTGCGTGGCTAAGGGAAAAGAGATCTGCATTCAAAAGTCTGTTATTGTCATCCGTGCACATAAAAACTTTCCAATCCACTTTAACGCATTCCGCACGACGGAGCTCTGACGGCTGCGACTGGCCCCTGTCCTGAATTTTCGTTTGGTGAAATCTGGACCTCACATTTCATAGACAGCGAACTTAGGGACCCATTATGAGCACACTTTTATACAACGTAGCTCCTCGTATTCCTGATACGTTTCGAAAGTTACAGATTTCTTCGTAATTAATGAAATGAACTTTATGACATTTTATGTGAAACGTTTTTGCAAAGTTGGGAAGTCAAAAGAAGTAGTGTTACAAGTTATCTTCACATCTTGATTCCTGTTTCCAGTTAGTCACGTGCACTGACTCGCGAACCTGGCAATGCTTCACAGGTGCTAGATACACTATGTGAACTAAAGAAACCGGACACTCCCCAAAACATACGTTTTTCATATTAGGTGCATTGTGCTGCTACCTACTGCCAGCTGCTTCGAATCAGCGACTTCAGTAGTCATTAGAAAAAGTGAGAGAGCAGAATGGGGCGCTCCGTGGCTCTCGCCGACTTCGAACGTGGTTAGGTGACTGGCTGTCACTTGCGGCAGTACGAGAGATTTCCACACTCATAAACATCCCTAGGTCCTCTGTTTCCCATGTGATAGTGAAGTGGAAACGTGAAGGGACACGTAGAGCACAAAAGCATACAGGGTGACCTCGTTTGTTGACTGCCAGAGACCGCCGATAGTTGAAGAGGGTCGTAATGTGTAATAGGCAGACCATCACAAAGGAATTACAAATTGCATCAGAATTCACTGCAAGTACTACGACAGTTAGGAGGGAGGTGCGAAAACTTGGATTTCATGGTCGAGCGGCTGCTCATAAGCCACACATCACACCGGTAAATGCCAAACGACGCCTCGCCTGGTATAAGCAGGGTAAACATTGGACGATTTAATAGTGGGAAAACGTTATGTGGAGTGACGAATAACGGTACACAATGTGGCAGGGTGTGGGCATGACAAATGCCCGGTGAACGTCATCTGCCAGCGTGTGTAGTGATGACAGTAAAATTTGGAGGAGGTGGTGTGGCCGTGTTTTTCATGGAGGGGCCTTGCACCCGTTGTTGTTTTGCGTGGCACTATCACAGCACAGGCCTACACCTATGTTTTAAACACCTTCTTGCTTGTCGGCCGCGGTGGTCTCGCGGTTCCAGGCGCGCAGTCAGGAAGCGTGCGACTGCTACGGCCGCAGGTTCGAATCCTGCCTCGGGCATGGATGTGTGTGATGTCCTTAGGTTAGTTAGGTTAAAGTAGTTCTAAGTTCTAGGGGACTGATAACCACAGCAGTTGAGTCCCACAGTGCTCAGCGCCATTTTGAACCTTCTTGCTTCCCACTGTTGAAGAGCAATTCGGGGTGGAGATGGCATCTTTCAACACGATCGAGCACTTGTTCATAATGCACGGCGTGTGGCGGGATGGTTACACGACAATAACATCCCTGTAATGGACTGTCCTGCACAGTTTCCTAACGATAATCCTATAGAACACCTTTGGGATGTTTCGAACGCCGACTTCGTGCCAGGCCTCACCGGCCGTCATAGATACCTGTCCTCAGTGTAGCAGTTCGTGAAGAATGGGCTGCCATTCCCCTAGAAACCTTCCAGAACCTGACTGAAGGTATGCCTGCGAGAGTGGAACCTATCGTCAAGGCTAAGGGTGGGCCAAAACCATATTGAATTGCAGCATTACCGATGTAGAGCACTACGAGCTTGTAAGTCATTTTCAGCCAGATGTCTGGATACTTTTGATCACATAGTGTATCAATGGGAATTGGATACACATGCTATCACCTTCGCCCACCTCTCTGTGACAATCTGCACCTCCCTTCTCTCTTTATCCATGTTCTTATCTTTCCTCTCTCCTTGTCCATTTCCTCCTCTCCATTCTCTCTCTCTCTCTTTCTCTCTCTCTCTCTCTCTCTCTCTCTCTCTCTGCCTAACTATCTCTTCCCCCCTCACCTTCTCTATCCATATCTTCCTTCCTTCCTCTCTCCGATCTTGAGCATTGTTTATGCTTATAGCATACGAAACTTCAACTTGGGAATTAAAATCGCTTAAAAATGATGGGTAAATCGGTTGGAATCATTGGTCGATGTCTATCTTATATCTTCCTTTCAAGACACTGTCCGTTCCATTCAATTGCTCATCCAAGTCCTTTTCTGTGTCTGACAGAATTACAATTTCACCAACAAATGTCAATGTTTCTCTTCCTTTTCACTGAACATTAAAACGTAGACCACATTTGTCTCTGGTGTTCTTTACTACTTGCTCAATGTACAGATTGAAAAACATCAGGGATAACATCGGGGATAAGCTGCAACACGGTGTCATTCGCATTTCAACAATTGCTTCCCTTTCGTCTCACAAGACTTTCATTACTGCCGAGTGGTTTCTGTACAAGTTGTAGATAGCCTTTTGCTCCTTCTTATTTAACCCCTGCTACCTTCAGAATTTCAAAGAGAATGTTCCAAATGCTTCAAACAGCTCTGAGCACTATGGGACTTAATATCTGGGAACCCAGGCCCGCGAAGTTCCAGTCAACGTTTTCAAAATCTTTCTCTAAGCCTACAAATGCTATAAATGTGGGTTTACCTTTCCTTAACCTGTCCTCTAAGGTAAGTATTGCCTTGCTTGTTCTTGCATTTCCCGCTGTCGGTTTCTACATATTTTTCCCATTCCTCTGTAAGGAATACGTGTTATTAGTTTGCAACCATGATTCACCAGCCTGATAGCTAGGTAGTCTTCACACTTCTCAGTACCTGCTTTCTTTGGTATTGTAATTATTACAGCGACAATTATTGAACTATATGAAATAAAATCGTCATAACTTCTGAACGGTTTGCACCTAGATCGTTAAGACGGAAGCGTTGGCCGCAAGGCATGATGAAAACTAGCATGTGAATATGATTTGGTTTAGGGAAGAAGCCCACTTTCATTTTGATGGGTTCGTCAATAAGCAAAATTGACGCATTTGGGGCATTGAGAATCCGCAAGTCGTGATCGAGAAGTCTCTTGACCCTCAACAGGTAACTGTGTGGTGAGCAATGTCCAGTCACGAAGTAATCGGTGTGATATTCCTTGATGGCACGGTGATTACCAAAAGGTAAGTAAAGATTTTGGAAGAGGATTTCATCCCCATGAAATCAAATGTCGTGTGACGAGGGCCTCCCGTTGGGTAGACCGTTCGCCTGGTGCAAGTCTTTCGATTTGACGCCACTTCGGCAACTTGCTCGTCGATGGAGATGAAATGATGATGATTAGGACAACACAACATCCAGTCCCTGAGTGAAGAAAATCTCCGACCCAGCCGGGAATCGAACCCGAGCCCTTTGGATTGACAGTCTGTCGCGCTGACCACTCAGCTACCGGGGCGGACATTTCATCCCCATTATCCAGAGTGACCCTGATTTTGACAAGATGTGGTTCATGCAAGACAGAACTCGACCCCATGGAATCAGGAGAGTGTTTGATGTCCTGCAGGAGCATTTTGGGGACCGCATTCTGGCACTGGGGTACCCAGAGGCCACTGGCATGGGCCTCGGTTGGCCGCCATATTCTCCGTATCTCAACACATGGCATTTCTTTTGGGGAGGGCGGGGGGCTCTACTAAAGATAATGTGTTGGGTTGGGTTGTTTAGGGGGAGGAGACCAAACAGCAAGGTGATCGGTCTCGCAGGATTATGGAAGGAAGGGGAAGGAAGTCGGCCGTGCTCTTTCCAAGGAACCATCCCGGCATTTGCCTGCAGAGATTTAGGGAAATCAGGGTAAACCTAAATCAGGATGGCCGGGCGCAGGATTGAACCGTCGTCCTTCCGGATGCCATAATGTGTTGTAATGGGACACCCTCGTCTGACATTACCTTTCCTTATAGAAGTAGCCGATACCAGGGATATTTTCGAATCTGGTGTATGTGAACATTATCTCAGCTGTTTCACTGAAATAATTTTATATGACTTGTATACGATGTGTTGCATCTCAGGCTAAAATGTATAAAAAGAAATTAATCTGTTGTAATCGATATTTACTAGCTCTGTTTGTACAGTGCCGGTCGGAGTGGCCGAGCGGTTCTAGGGCCTAAAGTCTGGAACCGCGCGATCTCTACGGTCGCAGGTTCGAATCCTGCCTCGCGCGTGGATGTGTGTGATGTCCTTAGGTTAGTTAGGTGTAACTAGTTCTAAGTTCTAGGGGACTGATGACCTCATAAGTTAAGTCCCATAGTGCTCAGAGCCATTTTGAACCATTTGTTTGTACAGCTAAAATTATTATTCTTTTAGAAAGACTTGTTATTATGAAATGTCTCGCATACCTAAAATTCATATTATCAATTGCGCAATCTAACACTAATTATTAAATTTATTTGTGGATACTTTTACAAAATAATGATATAGCAGATGATTCTTCCTTTGTCAAGAAAGTTTGTAAACTCTTTTGTTTCGTAACAACTGTTTGGGATGCTGCAGTGTGTAGCAGTGGTAGTAGCAGTACTTGACATGCCTATGTTGGAAACTTACGTGTTTTTATCTTTGGAAATAATAACATAATTTTTGGTTTTATGAAAATGGAGATTGTGAAGTCAGTGTGATATAGAAGACTGGGATAAAATAAAATAAAAAGTCATAGGAACAGAAGGTACTTCATCAATTATTGTGTCAACTGGTACCCACAAAGTCAAAACTGCATCCTCAAGAAGCTATCAACAACAGAAAAAGAAGATAGGTAAGAAAAAATTGTATAGCTTACGTCTCTCGACGTTTTTAAAACTAATGAAGAAACTCAAAATTTACTGGTGATGTGTGGGAGGGTTAAATTACAGTATACATCAATAACCCCAAAACCATTGCTGAGATGAAAATAGCCATTCATGAGGTCATCGAAAGCATCGATGTTGCAACACTTCAGCGGGTCTCGCAGAATTTCGCTATTCGTCTACGCCACATCATCGCCAATGATGGCAGGCATACCGAACATGTTATGACCTAAATTCGAATATCTGTAGTGACGTTTAGATGTTGAATAAAGTAGTTTGTGACTGCTTTACGTTTCTTTATATAGTTCAGTAATTGTCGGCCTGCACATTTTGCTTAAAATTGGTGCGTGTTTCGCCTGTCCTATACATCTTGCATACCATATGTAAGAGTTGTGTCATGGCCGGCTCTCCCAAAGCCGCCAACAGTTCTGACGGAATGTCGTCTGCTCCCGGGGCAGGTTTCAACTTAGGACTTTCGCTGCTCTGGCGAACTCTTCCCGCAGTATCTACATCTACATCCATAATCCGCAAGCCACCTGACGGTGTGTGGCGGAGTGTACTTTGAGTACAGCTATCGGTTCTCCCTTCTATTCCAGTCTTGTCTTGTTAGTGGAAAGAAAGATTGTCGCCATGCCTCTGTGTGGACTCTAATCTCTCTGATTTCTATCCTCATGGTCTCTTCGGGAGATATACGTAGGAAGGAGCAACATACTGCTTAACAACTCGGTGAAATGTCTATGGCCCTCTGAGTCTCCTGGACGAATAGCGCGAGCTGGATTTCACAAGATCGTCTTTTTCGAAACCCATGCTGATTCCTACAGAGTAGATTTCTAGTCTCCAGAAAAGACATTATACTCGAACATAATATGTGTTCCAAAATTCTACATCTGATCGACGTTAGAGATATAGGTCTATAGTTCTGCACATCTGTTCGACGTCCCTTCTTGAAAACGGGGATGACCTGTGCCCTTTTCCAATCCTTTGGAACGCTTCGCTCTTCTAGAGACCTACGGTACACCGCTGCAAGAAGGGGGCAAGTTCCTTCGCGTACTCTGTGTAAAATCGAACTGGTATCCCATCAGGTCCAGCGGCCTTTCCTCTTTTGAGCGATTTTAATTGTTTCTCTATCCCTCTGTCGTCTATTTCGATATCTACCATTTTGTCATCTGTGAGACAATGTAGAGAAGGAACTGCAGTGCAGTCTTCCTCTGTGAAACAGCTTTGGAAAAAGACATTTAGTATTGCGGCCTTTAGTCTGTCATCCTCTGCCTCAGTACCGTTTTGGTCACAGAGTGTTCTGGACATTTTGTTTTGATCCACCTACCGCTTTGACATAAGACCAAAATTTCTTAGGATTTTCTGCCAAGTCAGTACATATAACTTAACATACCAATTCATTGAACGCCTCTCGCATAGCCCTCCTCACACTACATTTCGCTTCGTGTGATTTCTGTTTGTCTGTAGGGCTTTGGCTATGTTTATGTTTGCTCTGAAGTTCCCTTTGCTTCCGTAACAGTTTTCTGACTCGGTTGTTGTACAATGGTGGCTCTTTTCCATCTCTTACGATCTTGCTTGGCACATACTTATCTAACGCATATTGTACGATGGTTTTGACCTTTGTCCACTGATCCTCAACACTATCTGTCCTTGAGACAAATCTTTTGTGTTGAGCCGTCAGGTACTCTGTAATCTGCTTTTTGTCACTTTTTCTGAACAGAAAAATCTTCCTACCTTTCTTAATATCTCTATTTACGGCTGAAATCATCGATGCAGTAACCGCTTTATGATCTCTGATCCCCTGTTCTGCGTTAACTGTTTCAAATAGTTCGAGTCTGTCTGTCACCAGAAGGTCTAATACGTTATCGCCACAGGTTGGTTCTCTGTTTAACTGCTCAAGGTACTTTTCAGATAATGCACTTAAAAAAAAATTACTGGATTGTTTGTCCGTGCCACCCGTTATAAACGTTTGATTCTCCCAGTCTAAATTAAAATGTCCACCCAGAATTATAACGTGGTCGGGAAATCTACTCGAAATATTTTCCAGATTTTCCTTCAGGTACTCAGCCACAATAGCTGCTGAGCCAGGGGGCGTATAGAGACATCCAATTACCATGTTTCAACCTGCTTTAATCGTGACCTTCACCCAAATTATTTCACATTTTGGATCTCCGTCAATTTCCTTCGATACTATTGCACTATAAACACGCTTCCCCTTCACTGTCCAGGCTGTCTCTGCGGTATACATTTCAATGTGAATTTAGGAATTCATTACTGTTTACTTCTGGTTTCAGCCAACTTTCCGTCCCTAGTACTATGTGGGCATTGTGACCGTTTATTAATGAGAGCAGTTGTGTGACCTTTCTATAGGCGCTCCTGCAGTTTACTATTACCATATTAATATTGTTAGTCCCTGTTGCGTTTTGCTTACTACTACCATGTCGCGTCTCAGGAGGCGTCTTGTCGGGTCTAGGGAGGGAATTCGCTAACCTAAAAAAGCCACATGTGCACTCCACATGTACTGCACTACCCTTTGTAGTGTCCCTTTTGCAATATTCACCATTAGCGAGGTGAAACATAAAAATGACTGTATGTGACTCAAAATGAATTGCAAACATCGATTTATCTGCGAAAGGTAATAACACTAACTGTAAAAATGTACAATATAGATCGATAGATGCAGAAAAGACATTATTTTTATTCTATGAGATTATAATGTGTAAGTAATTAACAGAAGTATTATCATCTTTGTAAGAGTATAAAACACAATGAAATGCTCATTTTTTGTCTAGTCTGTTTTGTTCTGTTCGTTCTGGTGTAGGCTGGAATAAGGTAAGCAAGCTATTGTGCTGCGCTAGCACTTGTTTCTGTCGTAACGTAATTGGAAATATTTAATGGTGTAAACTGTGTCCTAGTAAGAATATATTAGTATAAAGCCATCTCCGTGTGTTATTTCAAGAACCTACGCCACATTTATCTTATGAAAAGAATATTTAATGAAAATTATTTAGCTTGTTTCCAGCTGCTGCGGAGCGCGTAGCAGTGATCTCTGACTGTTAACAATTAGCCGTCATTACGCGATACATTTAATTTTTTTTTCACAGCACAATGTCTGATAGCCGGAGCGGAAGAAATTATGCTAAAATATTCAGTGAGATTAATTGAAGGAATCGAGTGAAATAATTTTATTAAAACTTGTCTATTTTCTGTGATAGTAATAATTTCAGAGCTGAGTAATACTAAGCTATTGCATTTACATTAATTTGTAGGGAGCCTGGCGCTCGGTAAAACCAGATTCAATACGTAATTGTCAACCTACGAAATTCATTATTTTGCTTATTATATCTTGAAAGGTCTCTGCTGGATTCCTTTCATGTTAATTTCTTAAATCTGTTGTCATTTACGGCATAAATTCCTCTTCTAAATTTACTGTGGTGTTTCTGACTCTCTCTGGCAGGAGACTCAGCTGTGGAACGTGTTACTTTTACACATAAACAAGAACGATGTGTCACACTACTGCACTTTAAAACACAGTTTATATGTAATTCATGTCACACAGAACATGCCACAAAACCTACATCCGCTTTCTTTTATATACTGTATATGATAGGATACTGTCACCGCCCTTCCCTTCTGTGTGAAAGGATGAATGAGCAAATGTATTTCTAGTTGCATGCTTGAGGGTAGCAGACAAGCCAGTCTGCTAGAGAACAGTAGGACCAACGTCGGAATAGGTAGTTATGCTTTCTAAAAGCAAAGAGGTTTCTATCCTTAGTATGGTTCTGTCCGTCCCTTGTCATGTTGGTATAGGAAGCTGCCCCTCTGGTCACTTCCGTTTTGTATCGGGAAGCACGCTCGGTAGGAGCGCAGGTCAGTCTGTCCGCGGCGAGCGTCTGAAGTGGTAAGATCTCCGGCTAAGTGCGTGTCTGCTAAGTCCGCAGGACAATGGATTTCTTAAGTTCAGCCTAACTGAAAATTTAATCAACTTTATTTCAGGTTTAGCTCTAAAATATCTAATGTTATCTTAAGTTGCAACGCAGTGTATTTCGAGTGCGAACTTCAGATTATTTTACAGTAGTTGCTTTGTCACTAGTTTGTGAGTAAAGTGGAACCACGTGTTGATCAGTAACTCTAACTAAGATCATCAATCTTAAATGCGAATGTGCGTGAGATTATAACGTCTCGCCTTAACAATATTTTTCAATATAGCAACTTTTCTTTATGTTCAATCCACGTGGGGTGTACTTCGTGAGACCTGTACCACGTGCTTATACAATTGTTTGACCCATCAGCTTAATAGTAAGACGATAGTAACCAATTAGAGGTTTTTCTTTTGTAAATTGCTTTTCGATCTAATTTATTTTAATTATCAAAATTACTGTGGCATTACACTCTTTGTGTAAAGCAAGTTAACCCCGTGAAGCATGTGGTGTAATCATCAAAGTAGCTCTCAGCTATTCTTTTCGGGAAGATTTCACAGAGAGTTAGGATGAATTTAGTATACCAGCGTGTGGTAATTACATGACGGACAGGATTGCGCTACGAACTTTACTTCTTTGGGTGAAAATTGAATCGGTTGGTTGTGGTTAATTTCCTCTTACATATGTTTCAATGTTCTTCGTGTGTTATTTTATGAATGTAGTGTTGTATGCAGTCTCCCAATCTTGGCTCCCTATTTGATGTGTTCCGTAAGATTACAAACTCACATTTTCACAATCCGAAATAAGGCACCAGCTTAGTTATGACTCAAGTTTAATATACTGAAATTTCAATGATCAATGTTAAAATAAATTTCCAAATATAAACTGATTTATTTATTTTTATTTAAATTCTCTTTTTTATATATGTATCACCGGTTTTCGTATGACTATTAAAAGATTATAATTAATGTTAGTTTGGTTGGAAATTTGGTAAGCTAGATTGGATACCTGGTGAAAGAGTTGCTCAGTAATGCAACGTTAACTTCCTCAGATAGCTCACAGCTTTTAACCCTCTTTTATTGTCTATCAGCACCGCTTTCACATAACAAATTAAAGCGACAACATTACAATCTCTTTTGTATATTTTTTGAAAGCTAAACGTAAAAACTAACTTCTCTAGAAATCAGTAACAGATCACGATAAATCAAAGGACAAACAACTTTACTATGAGAGTGTTTCCCCTAAAGAAATAATTACATTATTTTTTTAAAGAGATATAATACCTTGTAGCCGCTACCTGCGTGTAGTGCACGCCTGACCTATCATCGCAATAAGATCGATACCTGTGCGGGGGGGAGGGGGGGGGGGGGAGGGGGGGAGGGTCGTGAAGCCGCGCCTTTTGGAATACATGCAGAAGCCGACACCTGCTCGGACCTCTAGTTACGGAGTGTATACGGAGAGGAGTAGGCGAAGTGTGGGCAGACGTTGGCAGGGAGCCTCGTGTGGCTGGGATGCTGATTAGCGTAAATCACGGCGGAGCCTTCCCCTCCCCTATGTGAGGGCAATTCGTTACGGCTGGCCAGCACGCGCTTCCCTGCATGCGAGATTCCAGCGCGACCAATTAGCGGCTGCTTTAGGGTGCGAGAGTCGAGAAATGTGCCGCAGCAGGTAGTCTGGGTGGGCAACAACAAGCCGGTGGCGTGAGGAGGGGGGGGGGGGGGGGAGGGGAGGACAGTGTCGGCTACCCTGGTGTGACGACACGCACGGCGCGCACACGTTCAATACTTATTGACAATTCTAGTTTGTCAAACTTACAATATACTGACGCCATATCTCACTCTCAATAGCACGGACAAAATTTGTTAGTTGTCAACCAGATTTTAAAAAGTCGAAAACCCAAAAGAAAGGGTATGCTGCAGTTATACACTCAAGCGTCAAAGAAACATGGAGTATAATGACTATTCTGGAGACTAGAAATCTACTCTGTAGAAATCAGCATGGGTTTCGAAAAAGACGATCTTGTGAAACCCAGCTCACGCTATTCGTCCACGAGACTCAGAGGGCCATAGACACGGGTTCTCAGGTAGATCCCGTGTTTCTTGACTTCCCGCAAGGCGTTCGATACAGTTCCCCACAGTCGTTTAATGAACATAGTAAGAGCATATGGACTATCAGACCAATTGTGTGATTAGATTCAAGAGTTCCTAGAGAACGCAGCATGTCATTCTCAATGGACAGAAGTCTTCCGAAGTAAGAGTGATTTCAGGTGTGCCGCAGGGGAGTGTCGTAGGACCGTTGCTATTCACAAAATACATAAATGACCTTGTGGATGACATCGGAAGTTCACTGAGGCTTTTTGCGGATGATGCTGTGGTATATCGAGAGGTTGTAAAAATGGAAAATTGTTCTGAAATGCAGGAGGATCTGCAGCGATTTGACGCATGGTGCACGCAATGGCAATTTAATCTCAATGTAGACAAGTGTAATGTGCTGCGAATACCTAGAAAGAAAGATCCTTTATGATTTAGCTACAATATAATAGGTCACCAACTGGAAGCAGTAAATTCCATAAATTATCTGGGAGTAGGAATTAGGAGAGATTTAAAATGGAATGATCATATAAAGTTAATCGTCGGTAAAGCAGATGCCAGACTGAGATTCATTGGAAGAATAGTAAGGAAATACAATCCGAAAACAAAGGAAGTAGGTTACAGTACGCTTGTTCGCCCACTGTTTGAATACTGCTCAGCAGTGTGGGACCCGTAGGAGATAGGGTTGATAGAAGTGATAGAGAAGATCCAACGGACAGCAGCGCACTTCGTTACAGGATCATTTAGAAATCGCGAAAGCGTTACGGAGATGATAGATAAACTCCAATGGAAGACTCTGCAGGAGAGACGCTCAGTAGCTTGGTAGGGCCTTTTGTTGAAGTTTCGAGAACATACCTTCACCGAGGAGTCAAGCAGTATATTGCTCCCTGCTACGTATATCTCGCGAAGAGACCATGAAGATAAAATCAGAGAGATTAGAGCCCACACAGAGGCATACCCACAATCCTTCGTTCCACGAACAATACGAGACTGGAATTGAAGGGAGAACCGATATAGATACTCAAGGTACCCTCCGTCACACACCATCAGGTGGCTTGCGGAGTATGGATGTAGCTGTAGATGTAAACTGGTATAGGCGTGCATATTCAAATGCAGAGAGATAGGTCAACAGGTAGGCGCTGCGGTCGGCAACGCCTATGTAAGGCAAGAAGTGTCTGGTGCAGTAGCTAGATCGGGTACTGCTGCTACAGTGGCTGGTTATCACGACTTAAGTGAGTTGTAACGTGGTGTTACAGTCGGCGCATGAGCGATGGGACACTACATCTCCGAGGTAGCGATGAAGTGGGGATTTTCTAATACGGCCATTTCACGAGTGTACCGTGAATATCAGATATCCGGTAAAACATCAAATCTCCGACATTGCTGAGGTTGGAAAAAGATCCTTCAAGAACGGGACCATCGACGACTGAAGAGAATCGTTCAACGTGACAGAAGTGCAACCCTTCCGCAAATTAGTACAGAGATCAATGGTGAGCCATCACCAAGTGTTAGCGTGTGAACAATTAAACGAAACAACATCGATATGTGCTTTCGGAGCCGAAGGCCCACTCGTGTACCATTGATGTCTCGACGACACAAAGAGGCCCGTCAACACCGACATTGGACTGTTGATGACTGGAAACATGTTGCCTGGTCGGACGAGTCTAGATTCAAGTTGCATGGAGCGATGGACGTGTACGGGTATGTAACAACCTCATGAATGGACTCTGCATGTCAGCAGGGGACTGTTCGAGCTGGTGGAGGGTCAGTAATGGTGTAGAACGTGTGCAGGTAGAGTGATGTCGGCCCCTTACACGTCTAGATACGACTCTGACAGGTGACACGTACATAGGCATCCTGTCTCATAACATGCATCCATTGATGTCCATGGTGACTACGACGGAATTGGGCAATGGGAACTGGACAATGCGAAACCCCAGATATCCAGAATTGCTACTGAGTGGATCCAGGAACACCCTTCCTGAGTTTAAACGCTTCCGATGGCCATCAAACTCCCCTGACATGAACATTATTGAGCGTATCTGCGACGCCTTGCAACGTGCTGTTCAGAAGTGATCTCACTCCCTTGTATTCTTACAGATTTATGGACAGCCTTGCAGGATTCAAGGTGTCAAATGCCTCCAGCACTACTTCAGACGTTAGTCCGAGTCCATGCCACGTCGTGTTGCGGCACTTCTGCGTGCTCGCGGTGACCCTACACGATGTTAGGCAGGTGTACAAGTTCTTAGGCTCTTCGGTGTATTAGCTACAGAAAACAAGGAAAAAGAAGAAATGGGTCCGAGAAAGGTTGGAAAAAAGAGAACGACTGATCACGTGTTAATTTGCTGACTGAAATCAGAAGCTTGGACCCGAATGACGTCATAAATTGTGTTCCGGTGAGTCCTGCATCGTAAGTCAAGTTATTAGCGCTGATATGAGACAAAACAGATGAACAATCGCAGTCGTCAAGGTAATAGGAGTAACTAAGTGATTTCTGGTGACGGCCAGGTCATTCCAATGCTCGGAGTTTAGTTTGTATTATCAGCTAGCAAAATTAGTGAAATTCTGTGGAAACCTGTGAAGCAGTTTTATCTGCCTGGCAAAGATAACTTCAGGCAATTAACGTAAAATAATTTCTGTTTTCGCTTTGAGATAATGTGGTGAAATTGAAGCATTTCGTAGACCTGTTGCTAGTCATTGCAGATATATGACCTATTTTTCGAAATGGGAGCGTTTTTCGAAACTGCTATGTAGTACACCAATCTATAGTATATTTTCAAATTAAAGAAGTAAGCTGTGTTGTAGGCAATCTTCCATTAACCATCCTCAAGTACACTGATTGCAGTTGCGTAGACCTATTAAAATTCTGTTTTGTTAAAAAGATTCCTCCAAATTTGAACCTGAGGGACGGGACGCACAACGGCGTATTGAAAAATAAACAGTGCACACTAACGCCGCATGGCTCTTTCCTGTAGCTATGTCAACATCTGAAGGGAGAATATTGTCAAACCGTCTATACTTGTGTAACGGCCCCATGTAAGCCGCTACATGGCTCGACCCCACAACTAAAGACACCTGAGTATCCTTTCGACACTCAGGGAAGAGCCTGATGATAATTAGTAAGATAGGGTTATTTAAATATAGACGATCATTTTAAAATTAGATATGGTAATTGTCTGCAGAGTGTGAATGCGAACGTATGATGAGGTATGCATGAGATGTCGGCTGTGGGTGTGCCATAGGCATAGTGGAAGTGTAGCCAACCTCGAATCTAGTAGAGCGCGACTGCACTGGACCAGAGAGGCATAAGCTCCACGCGCGCCATTAGCGCTCGTTAGGTTGGCAAATAACCGTGTGCGGTATCTCTGAGTCCTTGCGGCCACAATGTGTGGACACGGACGAAGGAGACCGTATCGCGTTGTTGCTGGGAAGACCTGGGTGAGTAAGCACGCTCTGCTCTATCGCTCCGATAGTTAGCGAAGATTTAGAATTCCATGTTCACTTTGAACTTGGAAGCAGCTGCCCTGCTGAGGAAAGCCACTGTGGTATTTCCTAGAATCATCTCGGTTAGGAGAGATAGGGAGATGATTTCTTTTGCCAAGTAATTTCATGGGAATTTGTGTTCACTGCACTTGGGAGTGATCAGGCGCTCATTGCCGAGTAATACTCAGAATTGCTCAATTTGCATTTCAGTGTGAGTGAGAAGGATATATGCAAAGTGTATTTCATTTAAATGTGTTTATTGACTACTGATTGTGGAGAGATTGGTAACACGTGGTCCGCAGACCCCGTGCATTTCTTGGTGGGAAGCTTCAGCTCGACGTAATCACATTTCGTGAACGAGCTGGATCTTCTACGTAAATTCACGCGTGTGATTTAAATGTTTCTTCATAATATCCAGTAAAACTCGCGGAGTTAGTTAAACGTGAAGACGGGACTTGCCCGAATTAAAGTTACAGTTGAAACCATGTGCTCTCTCCCAATGTTGTCCCACTTGGTGTATGGGAACCTTCCTCTTTTATCTTCTAGATAAAATGAATAGAGTGAATGTGTGTGTGTGTGTGTGTGTGTGTGTGTGTGTGTGTGTGTGTGTGTGTGTGTGTGTGTGGCTAAATGATGATAGAAATGTGCAGGCGGTAGTCATTGTCGATTCACTGCACATGTTAGCCGGATGTTTAACTAAGTTTACTTAGATATTATACTATTTGTATCACGCCAGCATTCCGTGATAAGTGAGAGGGAATATTTGAGATGGTAATGTTTAGTGAATAAATGTGATTGTGTTATTGTATAAATATGTTACAGTGACTTCTCCCAGCCACATCATGTTCCCTTATCATTTCACAGAATATTTGGTATGTGTATTTCAGTTAATCACCTGTCTATGTCCCACTCATGGGCATATTTCATTTAATAAACTCTGTAAGGTGGTATTAAAACTTCATTATAATAATATTCTAATTCTAACTTGATCAAAACCACCGAATAAAACTTTAGTTTGAGTATTAATGCTTGTTGCTGCAAATGGCCGCCGGCGTCTTCTATAGTACAGGTGCCATTTATAAAATTGAGGATGCCTGCCGAGAGTGCGGAAAGCAAGTATCATGCACTTGACCTGACACATTCTCTATGTATTGACAGTACTGAGAATATTTCGAGGTAAATCAACAATGCTCGTCAATGTTTCTAGTACTGACAATACTACAATACGCGTCCACAGATGGTCAATATTTTGAATGAAACTTCCTGGCAGATTAAAACTGTGTGCCTGACCGAGACTGGAACTCGGGACCTTTGCCTTTCGCGGGCAAGTTCTAAACATTCATGATGGTGTCTGATTGTACTATATCGTGTCTCCCAACCACTTTCGCGCAACGACGCTCTGAGCGTGTTTTTTAGGGAACTAGTTTGAACCTGGGACCTGTTGCTGGTAAGGAGACGCCAGACCACACATGACATGTAGAATTCAGAAGAGTTCAGTGAGACTAGCGATGATATAACCAAATACTAAATGATATCAGCGTCAGCTCCACTGCACTCCCTGTAAAAGAATCTTAATTCTAACTAAATATAGTGGAAAGGGTTCAAGGCTTTCCTATTTTTAGTTAGCTCGTAAAATAACGTCGAAAAAGCAGTTAAGTTTACCATTGGAAATTTTTTCTACTCACAAAACATCGTTTATAAATTGCACTATTGATAAAAGGAAATGTTTTAATACAGGATGGTAAAAACCAACAGCGTTCAACAAAAATGTGAACGAATATTCCCTAAATGGGTTTCCAAGTTCTACAATCGATCGAAGGATGACCTATGCCATATCACATCTATAATCTAGGTTTAAATTAAGTTTCACAAAAGAGAAAACTATCAAAATGGTCTACAGTGACCCTCAATTATCTTCAATTACTTATCTAACTTGTCGTAAATTACAGTAAGCTGATGTGGCTTCTCAATAACTATAAAATAGAAAAATCATCGCGTTTCAGATCTTTACTTCAAGTGGCAAATGTGAACACCATGAGTTTTAATTAACGATCGTCACTAGTATTACGCAAAAACGGGATGTAACAGATGAGACTTCTGCAGTTCTGAGTGAAGCATTATGCGCTCAAAAATGCGGCATCGCGTGCGTTCATTACCTTGTCGGTGTTTAAGCAGCGTCAGGGCGGCAGCGGCCGGCGCAGCAGCCATCCAGCTCGCCGTCTCGGAACCCACTCTCCAACTTCTCCTTACTACAATTTACCGAAGTTAGTTTAAAAAAAACTATCTGGCTATGTTTTCATCTGACCAATCAGGGTCTCAATGTTAACCTTAAGCTCCGCCTACAAAAATTCTGTCTATCCAATGAGAAACGTTATACTTTTCGTGGTGGGGCAATGTTTTTAAAGTTTGCAACGTAACAGAGACGCTAAAAAGTCTCACGCTAAAACCTGCAGCTAGTGTGGTCCTTTTAGCGTTATCGTAAGATCTATACTGCTCTTCTGGAGGGCTCTATCTTTTAACATGGGCTGGGGAGTGATCCTAATGTAACAGACACGCGAAAAAGTCTCACGCTAAAACTTGCGGGTGGTAGTGGCCCTTTTTTGTGTTATCGTAAGATCTATACTGCTTTTCTGGAGGGCTCTAGCTTTTAACATGGGCTGGGGGTGGTCCTTGACATACCTGAGACGCGAAAAAGCCTCACGCTAAAACGTGCGTGTTGTATAGTCGTACAGGTAGGCTCGCAGCGTGGGTGCCCAGCCCCTCCCTTTTTCTAGCTTAACACGGTTCTGCTCTCGGCTTCTGTCCTCGTTTCTCCCCTCGGAACTGCGTCTGCCTCACGGTGGGAAGGTACGACATGCATTTAGGCATTCTTGTGTTAGTCTGTGGTATTCCATTTGCTCACTCGTTACTCGTATTACTTTGGTTAATTTAATGTCACGATTTATTCGGAGCTATGTGACATACTAGTAGATTTGCTTATTATGTCAGGGTTTTCATGTAAGGTGTTGGATTTGCCTGACACCTTACAAAGTGCTCTACCAATTGAGCTATTGAGCTATCCAAGCACAACTCACGACCGTTCCTCACAGCTTTACTTCCGCCAGTACCTCGCCTCCGACCTTCCAAACTTTACAGAAGCTCTCCTGCGAACCTTGCCCGCGAAAGGCAAAGGTCCCGAGTTCGAGTCTCGGTCCGGCACACAGTTTTAATCTTTCAGGAAGTTTCATATCAGCGCACACTCCGCTGAAGAGTGAAAATCTCATTCTGAAATGTTTTGAATCTTTGACAATATTATTGAACGTGCGACGGCCCCTTGAAGGTGGCATTGTGAACATCCTGTGATCTCACATGCACAGGTAGTTCCCAGTAACAGTAACATTTGAGAGTAGACATAGGTGACAGAAGTCACGGAATAGAGATACGCATGTATGCAGATGGTGATAGTACCGCTTACAAAAGATGTAAAAGGACAGTGCAATGGCGGAGCTGTCATCTTATACTCAGGTGATTTACGTGGACAAGTGTTTGACGTGGTCATGGTCGCTGACGGCTATAATAAGCCTTTGAACGCGTACTGGTAGTTGGAGCTAGACGCATTCGATATTCCATTTCGGAAATATGTAGGGATTTCAGTATTCCGAGATCCACAGTGTCAAGAATGTGCCGAGAATACCAAATTTTAGGCATTGTCTCTCACCACGGTCAACACATTGGCCGACGGCTTCACCTAATGGCTGAGCGCAGTGGCTTTCGCGTAGAATCGTCAGTGTTGACAGACAAACAACACTGCGCGGAATAACTGGATAAGTCAACATAGGACGCACGAAGAACGTACCCGTTATGAGAGCGTGGCGAAATTTGGCTTTAATCCTTGGACGTCTAAGAGGAGGGGGGTTCGTTGAACCCATAATGTTTTTATGTTCCCTGCTTTTGCCCAAATAACTTTCATACTACATATTCCCTTTGAGATATTGTTTTATGAAACGTTAGTGTCAATATATTTTATAGAAAATTCCTGCTTTGAAAGAAAAAAATTAATAAACTTATTATGGGTCCAACAACTCCTCCCCCCCCCCCCCCCCCACACCCTCCCTTTAGGCTTCCATGCTATAGAAAATTTCCCTTAGTAGGATTTCGTATTTCTCATCTCTGCAACAATGCAAGTTAGTTTCTTGTTGCTTGGTATTCTTGATATTCATAACAATCGGTTTACTTTCGGACGAAATGATTGTTGATATGAGTAAGCTGTTATTTATCTAGTAAACTTGCAGTGAGTTAGTGCAGTTCCCAACACAAAGGCCTCCAGTAACTTCGGTGTCCTACACGGCAAAAACGAAACCAAGTAAAAACTTACTGATGTTGTCAACAATGCACCAAGATAAAGGCACAGTTGGAGGAGAGAAGAATAACACTCAAATAAATGCATATTACAATTCCACTAAAGGTGGAATTGATACCATTGATCAAATGGCACATACGTACACCTTCAAGAGGGGAACAAAGAGATGGCCTGTATCTGTATTTTACTCTCTCATCGACATTTGTGCTATCAATGCAACCACCATATTCACCCAGCAACATTCAAGATGGAATGAGAAGAAACACAACAAATGGAAACTTTATCTTCTGCAAGCTGGGATGGAACTAGTGAAATTGCAGGTAGAAGAAAGAAGTGCCAATGCAAGATGGTTATCTAACCAAATTGTTCAATCGATGGAGACTATTCTACAAAAGAAAATCAAAGAAGTGACAACAGAAGAACGTCAGCCTCCTGTGCAGGGAAAGGTCGGTGCCATATATGTGTAAGAAAAGCTAAAACAAAGAAGCAGAAGTAGAACAACCTAAGTAAACCAAAACAGTATTGTGGACAGTGTCATAAACATGCGTGTAACACACATTAAGAAAAAATTGTGAAGCTTGTCTCTTGCCTTCAAGTTGAAGACCAGAGCAGTCTATTGTATATGAACACATCTGTATTTTGTATTGTAATATGTCAATCTTTTATTCACTCAATCCAATATTTGTAACAATTAACAACATTATTAAACCGATGCCTTAGTTAAAATACATAAACCATTTTGAAAGTTATAATTTTTGGTCAGTAAACTTATTTAATACCTGTGGGCTCGCCGAAGCCCCCCTTAGGCATCCAAGTTGGAAAGAAAGGCTTGCGCGTCCTAGAGTTAATGGACTAGGGCAGCTCTGCAGTCCCAGAGAATTGACTGCACATGGACCAGCGCAGCGCCACGAAATGGCATCAAAAAGGCGCTGACCCGCGCCCAAATGGAAAGCGCGCGCAGCGCCACACCTCCAGGAGGACACACAGAGATCAGCGGCCTGTGTCAACACTCACTGAACCAGCCGCCCATCGCCGGTCGGCCCAGTTTGGTCGCATATTACGAGTGCATCAGTACTGAGTAATATTAAGCCTACTCATCACAACTACACAACCTCTCTCAAACGCCGGTTGTAAGACGTCGTGGTCTCCTCACCTTCGTTGCTTACACATTCCGCCCTCACAATCATATTCCGCACACAAAGACGCTTCTTTCGAACCCAAACTCGATAAGATAAAGTCAGTGTTTTAAGAATTCATGTAAACGATATGCAAATAACTAGTAAATCGCCAATGTGCACCATGGTTGAAATACTCGAGACTGGCGCACACACACACATTCCACACACGACGGTCACAGGAGCTTTTAGTTCGAGAGAGGCAACCGCACGCCAGGAGGCCAGACCCAACCCATCTACGTCGGCCGTTGGACGCCCGTGGAGCGGACAGCGTTCGCCCGAGGGAAAGGAGAAACGACCCCGTGTTCGGCTTAAAAGCAAATTCCGCTACATTTTGTGGGAGCTGCCAGCCTACGCAGTCTTTACACATACCACGCAGTTTCAGAGGTTTTCACAAGGAGACAGCAAATGACAAACACCGATGCTACAGATTTCCGGATTGGACGCCGTAAACGAAACGTCATTGTCCCATTATAGAAGAGCAATGTTGATTGGCAGACAATATTTCTGATGCCTTGAGCTGAAGGAGTAATGGAAGAGACCGAAAGATATACCCCTTCACGAATGGCGTGGAGAGCTGCCGTTCCGTTGTCGCTCTTGGAGCGAGGACACGTAACGAGAGCGTGTGCGCTCGTACGTTTACTCAAATAGCGAGGAACAAGCCTCTCCTCAGTACTTCACTGGGAGAGCACCTCTGTCGAGAGCGAATCGAAGTGCGACTCTATATTGAGTCCTTGCGATTAAACGTTGTTCACTGTGTTGGCAGACACACTTATTGTGCAGTGTGAATGGACAGAGTTATAGTCAAACGCCTGCGAGCGAATTTTTGAGTGGCACCGCTGGTTATCTGACCGGTGTACCACGCCAATAGTTAGACTAGGGGCGAATAGGAGTCCTTGGCTTCATCAGGGCGTAGGGAGAGTTTGACTGTCAAAGGTCAATCCAGATAGAACGAGAGTTATCTTATTTGTCAGCAGCGAGCGGCGCAGACAGCAGTCATCGCAGCTTATGGCATTGTGCGGTACAGCTCTTGCGAGCCCCATATTTCCTCCAGAACAGTACACTTCACTGCATTTCATATGCGACAGCCTCGACCGTACCTACCAACATTCTAAAGGATAATTATTCAATTTCAGTAGGTGCGGCTTACAGCCATTCGGCCAAGTCAACAACCATCTTAAACGTTGTATAGAAATTTCATAAACGAATCCTATCCTTGAGAGTACTTCACAATCCGAAAAGAACCAGGAAATAACGTGTTCAGTTCATAACTAAAAGTGCCATTGTGATTTCTCAGAATTTTTGCAAAATAAATAATAATTTTCGTTAGTTTCAGGTTTTTCTTACACTAACTAGCACTACTCCAGTACCCAAGTATCCCACTAGTTACGTAAGACGTTTTGTGAATTTTTGTGTCATTTCCTTACAGCAGACGACTCCAGAAGATATTTATTGCTGAAAGTTTTCAGGCATTTCTCTTTAGAACGTTAGGAGCGTTTGTCTGACTTCTGTAGTAGTGTGGGGGTGGAAACAGCATCTTGCAGGAGCCACAGGGTAAAGGATACATCACAGATTAATGCATTGCGTAGAATAACAGAATCTCAGGTCAACCTCACACGCACCAAAGACGGTGTCTGCGTACATTGTTCACGCGTCCGTCTGCGAGGCATAGATACTGTACAACTGAATACACGGAGTGAAATTCTCAAAGACTTTGTGCCCTGGTATCGACATGACCCCTGTTTAATATCCTTGCCAAACGCGCCGTGAAACTGCGCTACTGCATCAGACATTCATCCATCGGCTGCCAAAGCTTACAAATGTGCATTTTATGTCGATACCTTGTCAATTTGATTAACTACTTCGTGCTTCTCCGGTTTTTTTGTCTTAGTATGTATAATCATGTATTCTTCCTACTATACCGCTGCTAGAGGACAAATGAAAGGATGTAGAGGCTTATGTCACTAGGGGTAAGATAGATACAACCTACAGGAAAATTAAAGTGACCTTTGGAGAAAGGAGAGCCACTTGTATCAGTATCAAGAGTTCTAAGCAAAGAAGGGAAAGCAGAAAGGTGGAAGGAGTATATAGAGGGTCTATACAAGGGCGATGTACTTGAGGACAATATTATGCAAATGGAAGAGGATGTAGATGAAGATGAAATGGGAGATATGATACTGCGTGAAGAGTTTGACAGAGCACTGAAAGACCAGAGTCGAAACAAAGCCCCGGGAGTAGACAACATTCCATTAGAAATACTGACAGCCTTGGGTGAGCCAGTCCTGACAAAACTCTACCATCTGGTGAGCAAAATGTATGAGACAGCCGAAATACCCTCAGACTTCAAGAAGAATATAATAATTCCAATCCCAAAGAAAGCAGGTGTTGACAGATGTGAAAATTACCGAACTATCAGTTTAGTAAGTCACGGCTGCAAAATACTAACGCGAATTCTTTACAGACGAATGGATGGTTCAAATGGCTCTGAGCACTATGGGACTTTACTTCTGAAGTCATCAGTCCCCTAGAACTTAAAACTACTTAAACCTAACTAACCTAAGGACATCACACACATCTATGCCGGAGGCAGGATTCGAACCTGCGACCGTAACGGTCGCGCAGTTCCAGAATGTAGCGACTAGAACCGCTCGGACACACCGGACGGCGCAGACGAATGGAAACTGGTAGAAGCCGACCTCGGGAAGATCAGTTTGGATTCCGAGGATACACTGGAACACGTGAGGCAATAGTGACCTTACGACTTATCTTAAAAGAAAGATTAAGAAAAGGCAAACCTACGTTTCTAGCATTTGTAGACTTAGAGAAAGCTTTTGACAATGTTGATTGGAATACTCTCTTTCAAATTCTGAAGGTGGCAGGGGTAAAATACAGGGAGCGAAAGGGTATTTTCAATTTGTACAGAAATCAGATGGCAGTTATAAGAGTCGAGGGACGTGAAAGGGAGGCAGTGGTTGGGAACGGAGTGAGACAGGGTTGTAGCCTCTCCCCGATGTTGTTCAATCTGTATGTCGAGGTTCGCCGATGAGACTGTAATTCTGTCAGAGTCAGCAAAGATTTGGAAGAGCGGTTGAAAGGAATGGACAGTGTCGTGAAAGGAGGATATTGTTTGGGGAAGGAGACCAGACAGCGTGGTCATCGGTCTCATCGGATTAGGGAAGGACGGTGAAGGAAGTCGGCCGTGCCCTTTCAGAGGAACCATCCCGGCATTTTCCTGGAGTGATTTAGGTAAATCACGGAAAACCTAAATCAGGATGGCCGGACGCGGGATGGAACCGTCGTCCTCCCGAATGCGAGTCCAGTATCGAACCACTGCGCCACCTCGAAAGGAGGATATAAGAAGAACATCAACAAAAGTAAAACGAGGGTAATGGAATGTAGTCGAATTAAGTCGGGTGATGCTGAGGGAATTAGATTAGGAAATGAGACACTTAAAGTAGTAAAGAAGATTTGCTATTTGGGAAGCAAAATAACTGATGATGGTCGAAGTAGAGAGGATATAAAATGTAGACTGGCAATTGCAAGGAAAGCGTTTCTGAAGAAGAGAAATTTGTTAACATCGAGTATAGATTTAAGTGTCAGGAAGTCGTTTCTGAAAGTATTTGTATGGAGTGTAGCCATGTATGGAAGTGAAACATGAACGATTAATAGTTTGGACGAGAAGAGAATAGAAGCTTTCGAAATGTGATGCTACAGAAGAATGCTGAAGATTAGATGTGGAGATCACATAAGTAATGAGGAGGTATTGAACAGAACGGGGGAGAAGAGGAGCTTGTGGCATAACTTGACTAGAAGAAGGGATCGGTTGGTAGGACGTGTTCTGAAGCATGAAGGGATGACCCATTTAGTATTGGAGGGCAGCGTGGAGGGTAAATATCGTAGAGCGAGACTAAGAGATGAATGCACTAAGCAGATTCAGAAGGATGTAGGTTGCAGTAGGTACTGGGAGATGAAGCAGCTTGCACAGGATAGAGTAGCATGGAGAGCTGCATCATACCAGTCTCAGGACTGAAGACCACAACAACAAACATACCGTGTATTAACAACAAGTAAAATTGTTATTCGCTGTCCTTCCTAGTGATCCAGTATTTTAACGATCAGCAGCGTATTACACACTACTTGGCACACTAAAAGAATTCCTCATTTCTCATCCGTCTTTTCGCAAGTACCGTGCGTATATCCACACACTGAAAGCCTCCATTTTGTTGGAGCTGCTTGGTTTTAATGCCTGACCATCTCAACCGAAAAGAAGTATCGACTAAGCGTAATAATTTATAAGTCATAGTCTTAGGTTAGAGGAATGACAGGATCTATTGAATGGAATGAGCGGTCTTATCATGACAGACTATGGACTGAGCGTAAAGCGAAGAAAAAACAAACTGATGAATTTCACCAGAAAGGAGAACAGTGAGAAACTTAAAAATTCTGCTACCTTGGAATCAAAATAATCCTTACCTGACGAAGCAGAGAGGACATAAAAGGTAGACTAGCATTGGCAAAAATGGCATTCTTGGCCAAGACAGTTATCCTAGTATCAAATGTAGGTCTTAATTTGCGGAAGACATTTCTGGGGATGTACGTTTGGAGTATAACATTCGTTGGTAGAAAATTATGGACGTTGGAAGAAACAGAACACAGGCGTTTGAGATACGGTCTTACAGAAGAATGATGAACATTATGTTGACCCAGTCGGTGGAGAAACAAGAGGGTCTCTGCACAACCGGCGAGGAAAGGAATGTATGGAAAACACTGAAAAGAAGAAAGAAAAGCATGACAAGACAGCTATTAAAATAAGAGGGACTATCTTACATGTTAGTAAAGGAAGGTAAACAGAGTACAAACTGTAGAGAAACACAGAGATTGGAATACATCGAGCGAATAATCGAGGAGAAGGATACAAGTGCTACTTTAAGATCGAAAGATTTGCGCAAGAGAAGAATTCTCATAGGTTCAGATAAAATCCAAACATTTTTGGCTTTTATCTGGTATAAGAAAGCCATACGAGAGACACTTTACTTGGTTGTTTAATATCAATATTTCAGAAGTTATGTTATCAAATACTTGAACTTGCCGCTTGCTTCTATGGTCAGTAAATCGAGTAACAGGGACTTCAAAAGGCACGGTACATGTTAGCGTGGCAGTCCCACTGCATTTTAGCGGATTCTACACTACACTACAAAGCGACCCAGGTACATGACACCATTTTCCATCATCGTGACTAACTCTTTGTAAACTACGTTCGGTATGTTGTACCTATGTTTTAATTCCTCTGGGAGAGAAATCAGCTCCCTGCTCAAGGAGCCACTCCAGAACCTGTGTGTGAAATTCCACATCGCTGGAATCTCTTCCCCCCCCCCCCCACCCTCCCGCGCCCCTCCCAGATGTTCTCTGAGCTTGCCTAAAGGATGGGAACAGCGTGAAGCGATATCTCATCTTCCCGATTAACAAGATCCTCGTCTGTGCGACCTTGGTCATGTTATTGGAACCATTCCACTATTCCAGGAAGCGACATTGCATTTGGTTAATGCACGAGTAGAGCGTGAAGGTGAATCCGTGTGAAATCTATACGTTCTGCGCACACGAATCTTAATACTGTGCATACTTCAATTCTTAAGTTCGTTTGCAGCTGCCGCGCCATTTACTCGAAGCCCTGCAGGAAACCTGGAACATGTTTTCGCCTCTGACAGTGCGCTGTTGTCATTGCACAGTAGTCCTAACGAGGGACGACACGTGTAACGTACTCTCTGAAGCAACTGCGAGCAGCTAGCACTCCACTTGCTGATGACGGCAAGCAGGTCGCTGGGCTGGCAGCGCCTGTAACACGGCAACACGCAACACAGGATGCGCAGCAAGTGACACGCTCGACATCCACGACTGATTCTGCGAAAAACCTGATTCTCCCAAATCAAGCTATCCAGGCGCCATGCCACTACTATAAGGCACATCCGTCTGAGTCGCGGCTGTTACCCTTCGTCCTACAAAGTCCTCCCAACCGAGGCTGCATACCTCAAGCCGCGTGATACTAGGGTGTCAACGCTATGACAGACAACACTGCCAGTTTCTTAAGACTCTGATCAGAGTTGGAAGGCCCCAACCTCTATCTGTGACGGCCCTGTTTCGACGGCTGTCCATAACGGACTACGTCAGTACTGTCCATCTTCTGCAGGAAGAGGATATCCAGTTACAGGTGAAAGACAAAGGAATCAGCGTGAGTTCTGATACACGGACTGTATTGATTGCGTGCGTGTACGAAGTGTACCATGACGTTTACATAGAATTCACGTAATTTATAATGCCTATGCCATATACAGGGTGCTCATAAATTCCTGTTACAAACTTTAGGACTTGTAGAGGGTTGCGAGTACGTAATATTTTGAATAGGAACCCATGTCCAAAAATGTCATCCAACGAGCGTCGTTCCATTATACAGTCGATAATTGTCCGTGTCAGCAACTGCAAATATGCCTACATGTCATATACTTATATTTCTGATAACGAAGTTCTATAATTTCTTGTTTTCTTCTGTCTGAATTGTTTCAGTTATTACTGAGAGGTTGTTGAGATATGCTCGGATTTACGTTGACGTGAATGAAAGTAAGTGTTAATTGCAAGTTACCGATGCTTATTTATGTCCTGATAAATATCTGAAAATACAGGAATGATTTATTAATACAGTTGTTAAGTGATACATTTAAATTTTAGAAGCTGAGAAGGCAGACTCAGTCTTTACAGAATATTCTAAGCAAAAAGACGCTGTTTGTGGAAGAGTTAGGATTACCAGCAAATGCCCGATTGTTTAAAAGAATTGAACTCCCACGTATCAAATACTTTCAAACGGATGATTACCAAAGAGTTAATGTGTTGTGTGTTAAGACTGCAAGCGAGAAAAAGAGTAGAAAAGGTTTGACATTCTGTTTAAAATTAGTTTGGAGTCGCTAAATGCTCTCATTATAGAACAGTGAATGAGTGTGGTGGAGGTAAATTCTGCGTAGCGAGTTTCGCGACCTGACGATATATACCACAACACCTGTCCTGTTGTGCTAAGCTGAGTGACAGTTACTGAACTATATGAAAAAAGCGTACAGTAGCTACAGACTACGGGGTGCACATTCTTTGTTCAACATGCAAACGGCAGTAAAGGTGTTCAGATTTAGGTTAGCATATGTTCGACCTGCCTGCCATCATTGCCGGTGGTGTGGAGGCACACGAATAGCGAAATTCTGCATGAACCCTTGAAGTGTCGGGACATCGACGCTGTCGAAGGCCTCCTGAATGGCTGTTTTCAGCTCAACAATGATTTTGGGGTATTGCTGCACACCTTGTCTTTAATATAGCCGCACAAAAGGAGTCGCATGTGTTCAGATCCGGAGAATATGGCGGCCAAACGAGGCCCATGCCAGTGACCTCTGGGTACCCCTGAACCAGAATGCCGTCCCGAAAGTGCTCCTCCAGGACATCAAGCACACTCCTGCTTCGATGGGGTCGAGCTCCATCTTGTATGAACCACATTTTGTCGAACTCAGGGTCACTTTGGATAATGGGGATGAAATCATCTTCCACCAACCTTCACGTACCTTTCGGTATTCACCATGTCATCAAGTAATATCGCACCGATTATTCCGTGACTGGACACTGCGCACCACACAGTCACCCGTTGAGGGTGAAGAGACTTCTCGATCGCGAAATGTGGATTCTCAGTCCGCCAAATGTGCCAATTTTGCTTCTTGACGAACCCATCCCAATGAAAGTGGGCTTTGTCTCTAAACCAAACCATACAGCGCATTCTAATTAAATTTGTCTCATACCGAGAAAGGGCAGAGATCTTTACCCAGAAGAAGACGTTAGCAAGGACAGGGCTCACAATAAGGGAAGATCTGACACACGAACGGCTAAAGATTTTAAACAGTGCCATATTCCATTTCGGTCTTCAGAATGTCTGGACTCAGGATGGCAGAGTAATCATTAAGACAGCAGCTGGAAAGAAGACAGTCACAAACATGACAGAACTGAATAGTATTAAGTGAAGCTACTCGAGCCAAAAGTGCAAACTTAACACAATTTGCAAATTGGAACAGCCCTATACTCAGATATACTGTCTTGTAATTGTATTAATTTTTTAATTATGCCCATATTTGTACCTTCAACTAATTGTTTTTGTAACTGTATTAACTTTTCACTATTTTTTGTGTCTGTAGCTCTAACCTTTACTTAATTTTAGTTACTGCTAATACTTTCTTTCATTTTATCAGTTTATTCTCTCCCATTCTGTAATAGTTATATTGCAATTATTAGTATCTCCTTTAGTTCATTAGTCACCCATATCTTCGGTTTAAATTGTTCATAACAAAAATCACTATCAGTTTCACTTTAGCAAATTTCAATCTAATTGTAGCTTCCTACGATAATCACTACCAGTATCAATTTAGTAAATTTCAATTTAATTCTAGCTTCCTACGATAATCTATTAATTATTAAGTTTGTTTCTCTCTGGTGGCAGCAGCGGCCTCTTAAATCACTCCCCTTTCCCTTATTTCCACCCTAAGCTGTTTCAAATACTCTAATTACATTTCTCCTCTTACGACATAGGATACTCAGTGACACACAGGCATCACCATTTTGGTCATATTCTCCCTGCACCGAATACCACTAATCCATTTTCTATACTCCCGCAACCTCAGGAAATCTCTTGCAGTCGCCTTTCTTTCGGCACTCGCGGAGTCACAAACAGGGCGCGCAAAATCTCGGACACCCCTGTATTATGTCACTTGGCGGAAACACCGGCCAGTGCCCCTCGCGGCAGGTAGTGCCTAACAAAGGGACAAACCAGTCTGCTACCCTATTCCAGGATGCTCAGACGTGCCCGTCAGAGCTTTTAGCAGCTCACTGCAACATCCAGTCTTTACCTGCACATTACGAAGAACTTAGCCTCCTCTTCAACCAACTAAATTACCACGTAATCCTCTTATCCGGAACTTGGTTAAAACCACACATATCCTCTGCATCTATTCATCTCCCAGGGTACACATTTCTTAGGGCAGACAGATCAAAAAAGCGAGGTGGCGGGGTCGGCGCGTAGACACGAACAGATCTCAAAGCGAAAGTCTTATGCACGTCAAATCCTGCTGAAGAAAAAGAGGCTGAATTCATGTTCATTGAAATAAATATACAAAGTCGGAAATTCTTGACTGGCGTCGTGTACAAGCTGCCAAAAATAAGCTCATTGAGTTCCTTCCAGTCGGAATTACATTCACTTCAGTGTAAATACGAACATGTCATCGTAATGGATGACTTGCACGTAGACCTGCTAAGAGACACTCCCTCCGCAATAAACATAAGAAGATTGTTTAGTTGCAATAGCATGAACATTCTTCCATTACAACCTACACACCATACGGCGCACAGTCATACTCTTATAGACGTGATCGCAAAGAAACAGACTGACAAAGTAAGAGATGTTGGTCAATCATCGGCCCCTGGCCTCTCAGCACATGATGTAATATTCCTGGCCTACTCTGTGCAGCCCCCAAGGATCAAATCGCGTTACGTAACTTGTAGGAACATGAAAAGTATTGGCCTTGACGCTCTAACAGCCGATTGCTCAGAAATCTCATGGCATCAAATAATCAGAGAACCTAAAATCTATGACAAAATTAACGAACTTGGTGATAAACTCACTGCCCTCTATGACAAACATGCACCTGTACGCACAATCCGTGTAAGAAAATCTCCTGCTCCATGGCTGACAGCTGAATTACGTCAAATGATGACTAATAGGGATGCTGCCCACAGGCGTTTCAAGGATGATCTGAAACCCGAGCATTTCGAAGAATATAGAAAGCTATGGAACAGAGTGAAACAGTGCATTCGCAATGCTAAAATCAGGCACGCTCGCTCCCTTGCATGCAGCGATCTGACGCCCACGACTCTGTGGAAGAATCTCCGTAGCTTGAAGGGTTGGAAAGGCAAAATCGGAAACTACTTTTCATGTGTCAGCTATGGATTCTTCTCTGTACCTCTGAATACCCGCACGGCTGATAACTACCGTCCACAAGAATCCCCACACAGGATAACTAACAACGATACCTTCCATCTAAAACATGTAACAGCAAATACGGCAAGAAAAGCAATAATGAGAATCTCTTCTGGTGCAATAGGCAACGACAGTATCGGTATAACCATGATTAAGAATGTTGCCGATATCTTAGTACCTGTCTTAACTGACATATTTAATTTTTCCCTCGTGAACGGAATATAACCCACTGCATGGAAAAGAAGCATAATTCGACCCATCCCTCAGATCGAAAACCCACAACTGCCTAGTGATTACCGACCAATTAGCATACTGCCTGCTGCTTCCAAAGCACTTGAATATATTGTCCATGACCAAATCACTGAACACTTGCAAGAATTCAGCCTATATGACAAATTTCAATCCGGTTTCGGTGGTAAATATCATAGAACAAACACTGCTATAATTAAAGTAACTGATGACCTGAAATAAGCCATAGACAATCGAAAGGCAACAACATTGACGCTACTGGACTTCAGCAAAGCTTTTGGCACTGTTAACTTTGACATATTGCTCAGAAAAATGCAACAGCTTAATTTCTCAGATAGTGCAGTGAGATGGTTTGAAAGCTACTTAAAAGACAGACAGCAATGTGTTGTCAGCGGAAATGAAAAATCTTCCTGGAAACATGTTTCCTCGGGAGTGCCACAAGTATCAGTCTTAGGACCACTTTTGTTTTCGTTATATGTCAACGATATTTCGTCGGTTCTGTCCTCCTGTAAATATCATTTCTATGCCGACGACCTCCAGCTCTACCTAAGCGCCAGACCTGAAGATGTAAACACTGCAATCGCTCAGATGAATGATGATCTGTCTTCATTAGTGACATGGGAGAAAAACCTGGGGCTTAAACTGAATCCAAAAAAGACGCAAGTAATCTTAATAGCCCATCAGAAATTAATAAGTTCAAATTTCCGCGAACGGCTACCTCCTATTCTGCTCGACGGTACTCCAATGCCATATCAGAAAACAGTTAAGAACTTGGGTGTAACTTTGGATGAGCATCTCAACCGGGTGGAGAATACAGTCGCAGGGTGCCGAAAGACGTCTGCTTGTCTCTATGCTCTCAAAAAGTTTCGGAACATATTTCCACAGGACTTGAAACGCCAGCTCGTGGAAGCACTCGTTCTAGCGAACCTCCACTATTGTGATGTAATTCAACAAGGCATGAGTAGTGAAAACAAAAGACGGCTAGAAGTAACCATGAATGCCTGTGTGCGTTACACCTGCAACATTCGCCGATATGATCATGTTAGTGCTTCATACTCCGAGCTAGGGTGGCTGCGGCCGGACAAACTGCGTGACTACCACACTCTATGTCTACTTCACCGACTCCTCATCGCGCAAGCACCCCAGAACCTAGCTTCAGAGATTAAAAACCTGTCATGCCATCATAATCGAAACACGAGGTCACTCTTATCTGGTATCCTAACTGTGCCCACTCACAAAACAAAAACTTTTGCAAACTCCTTCTCAGTTGCCGCTGTCCGCCTCTGGAACAAACTGCCCCTTACCTTGCGCAAAATTCAGTCTCCTGCTGCTTTTAAGAAGAAGTTGAAGCATTTCCTACTATCATCCTCGTAAAGTTCTCCACAAAATTAATGTACAAGGCCAATTCTCTCATCTGTCAAACAGCAAAGCTAGCGTCTCCTATCTTGCTCCTGAGATGCCTTCCTCTTCATCTATCTCTATTAGCCACGCAGTCTTCTTTTCCTTTATATTTCCCTAGTTATGTTTCATCATGTCTCTCTACTATTCTTCTCCTCCCTTCACCATCAGTCTCCCTCATACTCCCTGCTGCTAGCACTCCTATCTAAAATCTGTCTCTTCAATAATGTCTAATTATAATAGTACTTATGATCTACGAATATAAACTCCATATGTTTGTATTTTTCCAGGTGTGCCTTTCTAATTGTTTATTTCACTTTCTGTACTAGGTGTAGTTTAACATGCCTACCAAAACATATGAATGTAAGGTAAGTAGAATGCCTGGTTAGATGTAAGAGAGGGCCTAATGGCTCTAATCTTTCCCGGTTAAATAAATCAATAAATAAATAAATTCCCAATATAATCCAGGGCTACCGTGCAGTTTGAACGTCCTAACGCAAACTGTTCAGAAGTTATGATGACTTTACTTAATGTAGTTCAGTAATTGTCACCCTTAATGAGTAGGTTATGACAGAATTTCAAATTTTTTTTATTCGGTCAGTAATCATGCGAAATATTGAAAATGAAGGTTCTGAATTTTTGTTGCTCCTGGAAGCCGTTGGAACCTGTAATCGCAAGTGTGAACCACGAACCATGAAGCGGGTTAGTCGGTTATAAATACATATTTTAGGTCAAGAAAGAATTTCATTTAGTGTAATTTTTTTGGAATTTTATGTAGAAGCTCTTTGCCGCTGTATGGAGAACAATTAATTTACATGAAGTTAGTTCGAATTCTAGAAATTAATCACTATCTTCCTCACTGTTAGTCTGACACCAGCTTATCTCTCGGATATTTGATGGGGGGCTTGCCGGAGTGGCCGAGCGGTTCTAGGCGCTACAGTCTGTAACTGTACGGCCGCTACGGTCGCAGGTTCGAATCCTGCCTCGGGCATGGATGTGTGTGATGTCCTTAGGTTAGTTAGGTTTAAGTAGTTCTAAGTTCTAGGGGACTGATGACCTCAGCAGTTAAGTCCGACAGTGCTCAGAGCCATTTGAACCATATTTGATGGTGATGCGGTCCACAGCCTTCGTGAACTAATTAAATGACATCATTCCTCTCTGGATGTTTGAGTATTACATACTGCCATTGGAAATTTCGATGCGTGGTCATTTTCAAAACATTCTGAGCAGGAGGTCTACCACCGTTACAAGTGTACAGTCGTCAGATAAGAATGAGTATTCTGAGTTAATCTCCTGTGTGTATGAAAATAACAGGGCAAGACGTAAGTGCGGCTTTTTTCTGCTCTGTAAACTGACAAGCACGTACTCAGCAGCGACATTGCTTAACCTCTGAAATGTTTGTCAGTGTTATCCAACATCCATCCCCCTCAAAGCCGAAGACAAACAGCTATGTTTCACAACTGTCCTGATGGTCAAATAGTGAATAGTTAAAGCTAATGTGAGCCACTGCGAGATCTTAAGTCTAAAAGAAGACGATAGAGAATAAAACAAAAGAAAAGAAAAAACAACGAAAAATGCGTGACTTCGGTTCAGAATAATATCTGCTCTCGGACAGCTGTGAAAACAATGCAGTGCATTCAGAAACTTGCTTCTGAGTTGCTGCAACATCCTAGCTGGAAGTGGTTTTCATCTTTTTGGTCCGATGGAGGTGTACCTGCGTTTATCCAAATTTCATCCTGATGGCGAGGTTGTGCAGGCGCTGCCACAACAATGGACACAATGTGGCAGAATTGCTCCCATGGCGGAATTATGACGAAGGATGTAGAAGTTGAGGCAGGCTATGTATGACGAAATGATGCCAGTTGCAACATCAGTTTCCCAGTAAAAGTTGCTTTAAAAAAATGCGTTGAAGTTTTGGCATGCCCTTCTAAGAATACAGACGCTTGAATACAACAACGACAGCACACCTAGGACACTTGAATTCTCTAAGATTCAGAAACGTTATGTTACATCAACTGTACGTTTAGGATTTCAGTGGAAACGTCAGGTAGGACAGCCTTCACGACCAACGTTACAACTAAAATTAAGTCATAGCCTTCTTTTTGTACTATATCTACAGCCTCATTACATTTTAAACTTCTTACGGAAGTTATTTTCCTGCAACGGTTGTGATGCTTGGTAATGTCTAAGGAAAGAGAAAACGAGTCATTGACAAAACAAAGTGTTTCGCACAAAAAACAGGCTGACCCAGGCAAATGATTTGTTTCAATAAAGCAACGCTCACTCGTCATTTACGCTGCTGGTAACTGATTCCGTTAACTGGATCAGCCAGCATAATCTAAATAAAGGTCAACCACCGCTGTGACGTATCGCTTTTGCAACAACTATTTGTAGTTACTTGAATAGCTACTTACTGTTTCGGTGAGCTGTCTCCAATGTGATGCTTCCGCTTACCTGGAACAAAAAAAAGCACTGGTGTAAATATCACCAGTAACATAACAATAGTAATAGTAATCATAATAATAGTATATAAAATTAAATTTATGGGACAAGTAAGCCATCTGAAATAAAAACTGGTGTTAGATAAGCAGATGACTTATGACCTTTACTGTTTACCAGCGTTTTAGGCAAAAAAAAGTAAGTAGATTGACTTCAGGTGAAAAGGAAATCACAAAACAGAACCAATAACTCTGCGAAGAAAATCAAATGGAATTCAGTTTTTGCAGACAATTTTGTAAACCTTTCAGAAGAAGCTGATAAAAGAATTTACTCGAATCCTTTCTGGAAAACAGCGAATAGAAATGATCTCAAAATTTCAGCTGCAAAAGAAAATTACCGACAAATATAAAAAAATCCACCGAAATTCATACAAACGCAAATGGGTTAAGTAGACTGAGTTACAAAAATATAATATATTGAAGAAACTGTACAACATAGTGGTCTAAAAAATTAGCAAACGCTGCAAGAGTTAATAAAATGGAAAGAGCATATGGTCTTCGAAAAGATCTCTATAATAAGAAATGTGTGTCCCGAGTTACGTGACTACACTGTACTACGGTGGTAAGACCACATCGTTTATATGGATGTGAATCCTTGTTGATCTACTATAAGCTGAACAGTTTAGAGGTACTTGAAAGGTATATTATTAGAAAAATAAAGAGCCCAATGCAGAACACAGATCGTTGGCAAATGAGAAGTAACGAGAAGATCTACGAAAACATAGTAACAGCAAAGCAAATATTAATGTTCTTTGTACACCTTTACAGAATGAACGAGGACAGGCTAACGAAGCAAATATTCGTGTATTTCTAGAAAACAATCGACAACAGGTGGATTGTAGAATTAACAAAAGAACTGGAAAGAAACAACATAAAAAATCGGAAATAACAGAAAAAACCTTTTTTAAGAATAGAATACTGAAGCTGAAAGGCTTTCAAGGCAGAAGAAATTAGAAGTCGGGAAGCACATGAACAAAAGAATGGAAGAACAAGAAAAATTAAGGGAGAAGAAGAAAGGAAAAGGTAAGAATTGAAAAAAAAATAATAAATAAAATGAAGTTATAAAATCAAGGCAACCACCAAGAAAAAGGAAGCACAGATGTTGGAACATAACAGGCAACAGAGCCGTAGGAGACAGAATACAGTTTTGGGAAAAAGAAGGTAAGAAAAAACAGACTGTATGAGCTGGAAGACCACATCATCAAAAACAAGACACGAGGTTTTCACAGAATTTTCAAAGAAAGTATGACAAGGTATGAACTATCGAGCTTATGCTTCAAGAGAGAAGACGGAACAGTGGACACAAACCTCTGAAAGACTTCTGACCTAGTGGTACAACACTTTGACACACTATTCAACTGTGACTACAATCCAAAAAATCAGTACCTAACCGGAATCTTAAGCCCTCCACACAAAAATAAGTTGCGAGCGTAATAAAATGATTAGAATATAACGGTGTACCTCGGGAAGATGGATTGATTTCGGAAGTCTGGAAATTAGACAACGGAAACATTAAATTCAAAATACATAGAACATCGAAAACATATGCGGAACATAACGGTATCATAACAATGGAAGTCAGCCCTAATATACCCCCTCGGCAACAAGGGAGACAAAACAGACCCTAATAACGACAGAGGAACTACAGTCTTGAATGTGACATATAAAATTGTATCCAAAGCCTTGTTAAATCGGATAGATCCACAGATAAGACAATACCAGGAAGAGTACTGGAAGAGAAGATTATGTACTGAACAGATCTGGTGTCTGAGAACAATATTAACAACGAGAAAGTCCAAGAACACCACGACGCCATTCGACTTCAAGGAAATCCTACGACTCCATAGATAAAGAAACGCTTTCCAACACATTGGAAGAAATGAAGGTGAAAAGCAACCTGACAGCTAATCTAGGAAAGGCTGAAAAATACAACATCCAAAGTGAAGTTGATGGGAGGGATCTCTGAACCACTTGAACTCAAGACAGGGGTGGCGCATGGAGACGCCCTTTCACCCCAACTATTTAACTCGGTTTTGGAGAAAACAATCAGGACAAGGGAAAAAGGAGTAAATGGGGTGAAGATAGTAAGATACAAGGATAGACCGGTCAACGTAAAATGTCTGGCCCCTGCTGATGATATAGCCATCATAAGAGATAACAGAAAATAAGCCAAAGAAGCTTTAGGGACACTAAACGAAATTTCAGCCAAATCTCGTACAAAAAAACGCACTACATGGGTGTAAGATCTACAGACCCCTTTGGTAACAATGTACGAAACGATAACGCTAGTCACCAAGATCCAGACACCTGGGAGCGAGTATACAGCAAAAGTACTGAACTCGAAATTCAGTGAAGAAAGGGCCATAAAACTACAGAAAGAATGAGACACTATGTGATAAAATGTACCTGTACGCCCACAAAAACATAAGTATTTCATATCTGGTGCATTGTGCTGCCACCTACTGCCAGGTACTCCATATTAGAGAAGTCAGTAGTCATTAGACATCGTGAGAGATGAGAATTGGGCGCTCCGCGGAACTCACGGACTTAGATTGTGGTCAGGCGATTGAGTGTCACTTGCATCATACGTCTGTACGCGACATTTCCACACTCCTAAACATCCACAGGTCCAGTGTTTCCGACGTGATAGTGAAGTGGGAACGTGAAGGGACACGTACAGCACAAAAGCGTACAGGCCGACCTCGTCTGTAGACTGACAAGACCGCCGACAGTTGAAGAGGGTCGTAAGGTGTAATAGGCAGACATCTATCCAGACCATCACACAAGAATTCCAAATTGCATTAGGACCCACTGCACATACTATGACAGTTAGGCGGGAGGTGAGAAAACTTGGATTTCGTTGGTCGAGCGGCTGCTCATAAGCCACACATCATGCCGGTAAATGCCAAAAGACGCCTCGACGACGTAAACACTGGGCGATTGAACAGTGGAAAAACGTTGTGTGGAGTGACGAATCAGGGTACACAATGTGGCGATCCGATGGCAGGGTGTAGGTACTTCTATTGCCCGGTGAACGTCATCTGATAGCGTGTGCAGTGCCAACAGTAAAATTCGGAGGCGGTGGTGTTATGGTGTGGTCGTGTTTTTCATGGAGGGAGCTTGCACCCCTTATTATTTTGCGCGGCACTATCACAGCACAGGCCTACATTGATGTTTTAAGCACCTTCTTGCTTCCCACTGTTGAAGAGCAATTCGGGTATGTGCAGTTGCATCTTTCAACACGATCGAACACTTGTTCATAATGCAGGACCTGTGGCGGAATGGTTACACGACAATAACATCCCAATAATGGACTGGCTGCACAGAGTCCTGACATGAATCCTATAGAACACCTCTGGGATGTTTTGGAACGCCGACTTTGTGTCAGGCCTCCCGATCGACATTTTTACCTGTTCTCAGTGCAGCATTCCTTGAAGAATGGGTTGCCATTCCCCAAGAAACCTTCCCGTACCTGACTAAATGAATGCCTACGAGGGTGGAAGCTGTCATCAAGGCTAAGGATGGGCCAACACCATATTGAATTCCAGCATTACCGATGGTGGGCGCCACGAACTTCTGCATCAACGTCAACGTAGGACACGGTAATACAGTATTCTTACAAGTGGCTTTGCGCACTTCAGAAACAACAGGAATAAAGGGAAGAAGAAATTAACGGGATGGAAAAGGAAAAGAGGAAAATACCGAGGAAGACCTACAGGCCGGTTTAGAAAGTAGGGGTCTGGATAGAAAGGCCGACAAAAGAGAGGCCGACAAAGCTTCAGTAAAGTGAGGGCAGAGCTCGACGTGCGAACGAAGACAGACTGACCGAAAGGATTTGTGGCATTGTGGTGACTAATACAGCGAAAACCAACTGAGTAAAGGAAACCATGGAAGACCTGCAGAAACTGAAACTTCGCCACAAATGATATGACAGATACAGAGAAAAATACCAGAAAAAATAAATTTGAACAAAGAGAGAGAGACTAGGGAAGAAAAGGAAAGAAGAGGGGAAGGAGAAACGCAGTGAATATAAGGGATGTAGTGGTGGTGGTTAGTGTTTAACGTCCCGTCGACAACGAGGTCATTAGAGACGGAGCGCAAGCTCGGCTTAGGGAAGGATTGGGAAGGAAATCGGCCGTGCCCTTTCAAAGGAACCATCCCGGCATTTGCCTCAAACGATTTAGGGAAATCACGGAAAACCTAAATCAGGATGGCCGGAGACGGGATTGAACCGTCGCCCTCCCGAATGCGAGTCCAGTGTGCTAACCACTGCGCCACCTCGCTCGGTGAATATAAGGGAGTTTTTTGAGAAGAAAAAAGAAATAGAGAAAAAGTCAGTGAAAACTGATTTGATAGTAATAAGTTATATTACCAAAAGCAACTTTAAATGCAAACATTTTAGGTTAGGCTTCACCGTGACTGTTATTGCCATCAAAAGAAAGAAGATTATTGTTACCAGTCAGTATTTATCGCCACGACGCGTTTCAAAGGTTTAAACCAGCATCATCAGGTGGATTTACATTTGGTAGTATGACTTTTGTGTGTGTGTGTGTGTGTGTGTGTGTGTGTGTGAAGTTACGGCACAATCTAGTGGAGAAACAAAACGCTATTTCAGAACATGGTTTTCGGCTTTTTTTTTTTTTTTTTTTTTTTTACAAAAAACTGAAACCATATCTAACGACAAAAATGAAATAAGTACAATAGAGTATACAGTGGTCACAGGTTCCTTTCACTGTCGTAACACATCACATATGATCCTTGCACCTAGTAGTTCGACACGCCCTCTTTGTTTACAAAATATGACAGTACACATGTGATGTGTTATGACAGTGAAAGAAGCCTGTGACCACTGGAGGTACTCTGATTTCTCATTTTATTTTTGCTGTTGAAGATACGTTTAGTTTTTCGTAAATAAACCTAAAATCATGTTCTGAAATAGTATTCTGTTTCTCCACTAGACAGTGGTGCCCTAACACACACACACACACACACACACACACACACACACACACACACACACACACACAGGTGATACTAACAAATGTAAATCCACCTGATGATATTTAAACATTTGAAACGCTTCGTGAAGATAGGTATACAGTGACTGATAACAGTAAACTTGTTATTTCACTTGACAATAAAAGTAATATGGTAACGAAGAAGTTAAATGTTGTCGTTCTCCATTTTCTAGGTCGTGGCGTTCAGTGCGAAGACCGGTTTGAAGCAGTTCTCCACGCTACTCTATCCTGTGCAAAACTCTTCATCTTCGCCTACAATTGCACGCAACATCCACTTGGACGTGCTACTGTAGTAAAGCCTTGTTTTCCTCTGCAATTTTTACCCGTACTCCCACCTCCGAGCGCGCGCGCGCACACACACACACACACACACACACACACACACACACACACACACACCTCTTCGGTACCAGACTGACGATTTATTGATGCCTCAGGATGTGTCGCATCAATCGAACCCCCGTTTAGTCAAGTTGTGCCATAAATGCCACTTTTCCCCAGTGCGAGTCGGTACTTTCTACGATAATTACTTCATCTTAGCATTTAATTTTCAGCTTTCCTCTCTACTACCGTATTTCTACTGCTTCTGTTCTCTTCCCGTCTCCACTGGTTACCACCCACGTTTCACTTACATACGAGGTTACAATCTAGGCCAGTGCCTTCAGAAGAGAATCCCTTACATTAAAATTTGTTAGATGTCAACAAATTAATCTTTTTTTGGAAATACTATTCGTCCTATTGCCAGGCTGCATTTTACATCCTCTCTGCATCAATACTCGGAAAGACACATGACGGCGAGTGGCAGAGGGTACTTTTAGTACAATTAACTGATCAGCCCTATCCTGTTACATTCGGGACTGGCGCCTGGGAAGAATGATTGTCGGTATGCCTCTGTGTTGGCTCTAACTTTTCGAATTTTCCCGCCGTGGTCATTTCGCGAGGAAGTGATATGTTGTCCGGCTCTTCCCGGAAAGTGCTCTCTCGAAATTCAGCAACAAACCCATCCGCGACGCACAACGCCTCTCCTACAGCGTGTGCCTCTCGAGTTCGTCGCGCATCTCTGTAACGCTCTCTCGGCGGCTAAACTAACGCGTAACGAAACGCGTCACTCTTTGTTGGACCTTCTCTACTTTTTCCATCAGTGCTAAGAATCGGTAGAAAAAGCGCCGTGTAACCTACTTCTTCCGTGGATGAACTACATTTCCATCTCGGTCTGGCATTTGCCTTTTCTGCTACTTCATTTAAGTGGTCATTCCGCTTAAGGTCGCTCTAGATAGCTAGTCCTAGATAATATACGGTAGATACTGTTTCCAGCAGTTTCTCGTCAATAGCGTAGTTGTTCTGCAAATCGATACTATCTTCAGGCGTTGCTACTTTGTTAGACAACTGCATCTTCGCATGCTCTTGAGAATAGTCTTCAAGAGCTTCCGACGGTTTTTACTAGAGCGTTTATATACACTGTAAACACTAATGGCCCTTCATAGTTCCTTGGGGTACTCAAAAAAATACATTTACATCTGTTGATTTCATTCCGTTAAGAGCGACGTGTTGGGTTGTATCTGCTAGGCAGTATCGAATCCAGTTGCAAATCTGGTCCGATATTCAGTAATCTCGTATTTTTTTAAAATAAACTGCAGTGTGGGACGGTGCCAAATGCCCTGCTGAAGTCGAGAACACGGCATCAACTTGAGGGCGCCTGCCGCTGTGGCCGAACGGTTCTAGGCACTTCAGTCCGGAACCGAGCTGCTGCTACGGTCGCAGGTTCAAATCCTGCCTCGGGCATGGGTGTGTGTGATGTCCTTAGGTTAGTTAGGTTTAAGTAGTTCTAAGTTCTAGGGGACTGATGACCTCAGAAGTCCCATAGTGCTCAGAGCCATTTGAACCATTCAACTAGAGCGCCATTGTTTACACCGCTGTGGATCTCATGGACGAACATAGCGAGACAAATTTCATAACATTTCTGTTCACAGGATCTATGTCGATTATTGTCGAAAATTCACGACATATTGACACCAAAGATACAGGCCTATAATTAATTATTGTCATCTGTCTTACGACCGTTCTTGAAAATGGCAATGGCATGTGCTTTTTCCAGTCGCTAGGTGCCCTTCGTTGCTCCAGCTTGGGCTTTCTTCTTGTTTATTCTCGTCGGTTTAGTCTTCCCCATTTATCTTTATTCCACACTCTTCGCCATTTCTTGCAGTACTCTTCATTTCTGCTGTAGTTCCTCTTCTGATACAGGCAGGTCTGCTTGATCACCCTGTTGCAGTGTATTTTGCAGTTATAAACTGTCAGTTACCTTTCGATGTTTGTTTCAAGACATTCCTAGAGTCCGCAGTGCAACAAGCAGAGTTCTCTCCGTTGATCAGTAGCGACTCAGCGCACAGTGCACAGGGTGTTCCAGGAGGAATTGTCAGTATTCACGGATATGGCATGAACGATTAATCAAAACAAAAACGTCAAGCACTTGCTGATCTTCGACACTGTGAGACAAAACTCTTCTACTGCAAGCTCTTTGCTTTCTACGTTTTAACACGTGGCAGTATGAACCAAAAGAAGAATTCTTTTCTTGGATACAGTGAAAAAAATATTGGTGAAGGAGGCTTCGACACCTATGATCCCCCACTTGTTGGACGATGTTGACCGTCAGGTATCGGTATTCGATCAGCTTTTCGCCTTGGGCCTGGCACGTGACTACCTTGGTTTTCCCTCACCTGTCTGTCGTTCCAGCTCCGTCTGGTTCCTAGGAACCATGGCCTCATCTGGCAGCTTGTGACACCGGCGTATCTACCATTCAGAACAGCAAAGATGAGTTCAAAGTCAATCTAGACGCCCAGCAGTTCAAACAGTAGGTAGTGGCGGTAAAAGCGGTGGGCGTCATTGCAGTGGCAGAAGCATAACATCAAACAAGAAGTGCACAGTTACGTATCGCGCCACATGCAGCATCGCTGTTAGCTACTGAAGGGCGCAGCGACAGAACAGGTGCAGACGCAACTGTCATCGGACAGTGTCTTCGCAAGCAACGAAGAAGGCTCTCCCTGCAGCAAAGGGCGCTGAGCGAGCGGTAAAAGTTGTGCAGACGGATGTTCCAACAGTGACCAACCAGCAACAGCAGGGAGGAGAGAAGGTGCAGCAGTGAATAATCCATTGCTGGTGTTCAAACTAACTTATGTATTGACTGATTATTTTTTGTATTGTAATTGTTCAAGAAAATTAACACTTCATATTTCTGCTTCTCATAATGGAGGCGTTATGTATGTGAAAGACTGCGTTTAATGATTTTTGAATCACTATCCTTTTCTGTAAGTGTGAAATAATGTTTCATACACAACGTTTGACGAACGCATTTTGTGTAGTGTTTGCAGTCATGCATAACTCTCACATTCTAAGACTGACAGTATTTGTACTGATATTCAATAAACATTCTTTATTAAGAAAAAAATGCTCATATATCTTAAGGTACGCATTTTAGAGCACATGTTTACTGTTTTGGTCCATACTACCACTGCTCAATATATGGAAAACATAGACGCTGCAGTAGCAGAGTTTCGTTTCACAACATCGGAGATGAGGAAGTGCTCCTAGCTTTTAAGATACGCCTTTTATAGGCCATGTTTACTTGACTTTCTTGTTTCGAATGATTATTCGTGTGACATCCCTGAATACTGACCAGTCCTCCTGGAACTCTCTGCCCACGGACAGCTACTATACATATACACACACACACACACACACACACACACACACACACACACACACACACATATATATATATATATATATATATATATATATATATATATATATATATATATATATATAAAATGTAAGTAGGCTGTTTAGGTTTTCTTATTGGTAACGCCACGTACAGCTCTGTATGAAAAATCACTGGCTGTGCTCTGCGCAGTTGTGCTTACTTTGCTCTGTTGTCTGCCATTGTAATGTTGGCAGATGGATGTTAACAGCGCGTAGCGTTGGCAGTTGGAGGTGAGCCGCCAGTAGTGGTGCATGTGGGGAGAAAAATGGCGGAGTTTTGAAATTTGTGAGACTGGATGTCATGAACTCCTATATATATTTTCACTTTCGAACACTATTGAGGTAAATACATTGTTAGTTCTCTAACAAAATCTTTCATTTGCTAACTATCCCTATCAGTAATTAGTGCCTTCCGTAGTTTGAATCTTTTATTTAACTGGCAGTAGTGGCGCTCGCTGTATTTCACTAGTTCAAGTAACGAAGATTTTTGTGAGGTAAGTGATTTGTGAAACGTATAGATTAATGTTAGTCAGGGCCATTCTTTTGTAGGGATTTTTGAAAGTCAGATTGCGTTGCGCTAAAAGTATCGTGTGTCAGTTTAAGCACAGTCATGTATAATTTTTCCAAGGGGATATTTCAATATATACTACTCGCCATTAAAATTGCTACACCAAGAAGAAGTACAGATGATAAACGGGTATTCATTGGACAAATATATTATACTCGAACTGAAATGTGATTACACTTTCACACAGCTTGGGTGCATAGATCCTGAGAAATCAGTACCCAGAGCAACCACCTCTGGCCGTAATAACGGCCTTGATACGCCTGGGCATTGAGTCAAACAGAGCTTGGATGGCGTGTACAGGTACAGCTGCCCATGCAGCTTCAACACGATGCCACAGTTCATCAAGAGTAGTGACTGGCGTATTGTGACGAGCCAGCTGCTCGGCCACCATTGACCAGACCTTTTCAGTTGGTGAGAGATCTTGAGAGTGTGCTGGCCAGGGCAGCAGTCGAACATTTTCTGTATCCAGAAAGGCCCGTACAGGACCTGCAACATGCGATCGTGCATTATCCTGCTCAAATGTAGGGTTTCGCAGGGATCGAAGGACGGGTAGAGCCACGAGTCGTAACACATCTGGAATGTAACGTACACTGTTCAAAGTGGCGTCAATGCGAACAAGAAGTGACCGAGTCGTGTATCCAATGACACCCCATACCATCACGCAGGGTGATACGCCAGTATGGCTTCAAATGTGCGTTCACCGCGATGTCGCCAAACACGAATGAGACCATCATGGTGCTGTAAACAGAACCTGGATTTATAAGGAAAAATTACGGTTTTCCATTCGTGCACCCAGGTTCGTCGTCGAGTACACCATCGCAGGCGCTCCTGTCTGTGATGCAGCATCAAGGGTAACCGCAGCGACGGTCTCCGAGCTGATAGCTCATGCTGCTGCAAACGTCGTCGAACTGTTCGTGCAGATGGTTGTTGTCTTGCAAACGTCCTCATCTGTTGGCTCAGGGATCGAGACGTGGCTGCACGATCCGTTAGAACCATGCGGATACGATGCCTGTCACATGTACTGCTAGTGATACGAGGCCGTTGGGATCCACCGATTCCATATTCTGCTAACAGTCATTGGATCTCGACCAAAGCGAGCAGCAATGTCGCGATACGATAAACCGCAATCGCGATAGGCTACAATCTGCCCTTTATCAAAGTCGGAAGCGTGATGGTACGCATTTATCCTCCTTACACGAGGCATCACATCAAAGAATCACCAGGCAATGCTGGTCAACTGCTGTTTTTGTATGAGGAATCGGTTGGAAACTTTCCTCGCGTCAGCGCGTTGTAGGTGTCGTCACCGGCGCCAGCCTTATGTGAATGCTCTGATAAGCTAATCATTTGCATATCAGAGCATCTTCTTCCTTAAATTTGGCGTCTGTAGCACGTCATCTTCGTGGTGTAGCAATTTTAATGGCCAGTAGCGGAGCTGCGACCAGCACGCGGTTCTCGCAGACTACACCAGAGCAGGGCAGACAGTTGAGTTGACGAGGCGGCCTCTAATTAAAGGGGACGCAACGTGACGGCCTGCGCTGGTACGCACTAGCTCTGGCTGCCGCCGCCACAGCAAGTGTTTGCCCACAGGGAGCGCGCGCCGCTTCTGCCACACGTCTCTGGGCTCGCCTCACCCGTCCCTCCCTACCTCCCTCCCTCTCTTTGTCTCTGTCTCCAACATAATCTCTCTCTCCACTACAAACACGCTTCTGAGTTCACATCGAGCCGCAGGCGCTGCGGTACCGCTAACCTGTCCCTCACATCCTACTAACGCCCCAGACACGAGAAAAGAAAAAAAAAATATTTCGCTTTATTTCGAGGGACGTTCAACAAATATGCGACATGGGAAGACGAATTCTGCCTTATACAAGACACCTTTTTTTCCTGTTTCGTTTCACCCAGACATGTTTCAGCACACTTTGTGTTATCTTCAATGGGTTCTTTTTTATTTTTAACTCTAGAATTGTTGTTACAAATTAACATTTCTAAGGTGGCTATAATTTCGCACCTTACAACCACTCATCTACACTCATGCTCATAAATTAAGGATAATTGCAGAATGTGGTGGCATGCAATGTGGCATTAGACCAAACTACGCCAATAGCAAAGGCACACAGGGTAAACACACGACACAGATTATGTAAGTACACGGTATTGGTGTTAAGTTGAGAAAACTGTCCCCACAACACATGTGCTACAAAACGACAATGTTTCCTGCGCCTAACCCCGACATCAGTATGGGATATGATCTGTACACAGGCCGCACAATGGGTTGGCGTACTCTGGATCAGGTGGTCGAGCAGCTGCTGGTGTATAGCCTCCCATTTTGCACCAGTGCCTCTCGGAGCTCTTGAAGCGTCGTAGGGGTATGTAGACGTGCAGCGATACGTCGACCGAGAGCATCCCAGACGTGCTCGATGGGATTTCAGTCTGGAGAACAGGCAGGCCACTCCAGTCGCCTGATATCTTCTGTTTCAAGGTACTCCTCCAGGATGGCAGCTCGGTGGGGCCATGCGTTATCATCCATAAGGCGGAAGGTGGGAGCCACTGCACCCCTGGAAAAGCGGACATACTGGTGAAAAATGACGTCCCGGTAAACCTGACCTGTTGCAGTTGCTCTGTCAAAGACATGCCATAATCCCATCCCACACCATCAAACCACGACCTCCATACAGGTCCCTTTCAAGGACATTAAGGGATGGTATCTAGTTCCTGGTTCACGCCAGATGAAAACCAGGCGAGAATCACTGTTCACACTATACCTGGACTCTTCCGAGAACATAACGGCCTCTCCTGGGGTCAGTGGAATGCACCTTGTAGGTCTCCGGGCGAATAAATAATGTCTGTTCAGTCGTCTGTAGATTGCGTGTCTGGAAATAACTATTCCAGTGGCTGCGGTAAGGTCCCGAGGAAGGCTACCTGCAGCACTCCGTGGCCGTCTGCGGGCACTGATGGTGAGATATCGGTCTTCTTGTGGTGTTGTACACTGTGGACGTCCCGTACTGTAGCGCCTGGACACGTTTCCTGTCTGCTGGGATCGTTGCCGCAATCTTGAGATCACGCTTTGTGGCACACCGAGGGCCCCTGCTACGACCTGCTGCGTTTGACAAGCCTCCAGCCGCCCTCATAACGTGATCAATACGTGGTATTTGAGCCATTTTCAAGAGACAGTCGCCATTAGCACGTCTAAAAACGTCTGCACACTTACTCGCTGCACCGTACTCTGACATGCACCGACACACCTCTGCGTATGTGGACTGCTGCCAACGCCACCGTGCGAAGACCGCAGGTCAAATGCACCACATGGTCATACCCCGAGTTGATTTAAACCCGCAAACCGCCCACCAGAGCGTTCTTTCACCATGTATCAGCATTATCCTTAATTTATGAGCATGAGTGTACATACTTTACCGTGATCTACACCCACAATTAGGTATAATTTGATAGGTTGTACATCGCATATATGAATATTTAAAGAGACTGATATTGTCATGTACGCCTTGTAAATAATTGTTAACGCTATTCATGAAAGGTGACGGAGTGTATTATCAAAACGGCGTAATGAATGACTGCCTATACTAGTAGTGGTGGGAACGTCATTGGAGATTAAACGGCAGATGGAACTCGAGCCCTGGCCGGGAAACGCCCGCACAGGTGTGCTGATCCTGTTTAACCCTTTCGTGAGTCATGGGAAACATGGTTCCCACTACAATGAACTCGCTCCTAGTCCAGTGGGATTCACAGTTCCCACCTCTGTACGGTGCTATCACCTAGTGAACAGTATAGGGTACTACTTCCAATCGGAAGTTCCCGCCGTTTTTGCTGTACCTTCGAGCAGAGGCATTGTATAGCTGAGTGTTGCTCTATAGAGGAGCCTTTCAGTGCTGTTTGCGTGACATTTCGTGAGTTTTTCCTCAAAGCTATACTATAAGGTATATACACTCCTGGAAATTGAAATAAGAACACCGTGAATTCATTGTCCCAGGAAGGGGAAACTTTATTGACACATTCCTGGGGTCAGATACATCACATGATCACACTGACAGTACCACAGGAACATAGACACAGGCAACAGAGCATGCACAATGTCGGCACTAGTACAGTGTATATCACCCTTTCGCAGCAATGCAGGCTGCTATTCTCCCATGGAGACGATCGTAGAGATGTTGTATGTAGTCCTGTGAAACGGCTTGCCATGCCATTTCCACCTGGCGCCTCAGTTGGACCAGCGTTCGTGCTGGACGTGCAGACCGCGTGAGACGACGCTTCATCCAGTCCCAAATATGCTCAATGGGGGGAGAGATCCGGAGATCTTGCTGGCCAGGGTAGTTGACTTACACCTTCTAGAGCACGTTGGGTGGCACGGGATACATGCGGACGTGCATTGTCCTGTTGGAACAGCAAGTTCCCTTGCCGGCCTAGGAATGGTAGAACGATGGGTCCGATGACGGTTTGGAGGTACCGTGCACTATTCAGTGTCCCCTCGACGATCACCAGAGGTGTACGGCCAGTGTAGGAGATCGCCCCCACACCATGATGCCGGGTGTTGGCCCTGTGTGCCTCGGTCGTATGCAGTCCTGATTGTGGCGCTCACCTGCACGGCGCCATACACGCATACGACCATCATTGGCACCAAGGCAGAAGCGACTCTCATCGCTGAAGACGACACGTCTCCATTCGTCCCTCCATTCACGCCTGTCGCGACACCACTGGAGGCGGGCTGCACGATGTTGGGGCGTGAGCGGAAGACGGCCTAACGGTGTGCGGGATCGTAGCCCAACTTCATGGAGACGGTTGCGAATGGTCCTCGCCGATACCCCAGGAGCAACAGTGTCCCTAATTTGCTGGGAAGTGGCGCTGCGGTCCCCTACGGCACTGCGTAGGATCCTACGGTCTTGGCGTGCATCCGTGCGTCGCTGCGGTGTGGTCCCAGGTCGACGGGCACGTGCACCTTCCGCCGACCACTGGCGACAACATCGATGTACTGTGGAGACCTCACGCCCCACGTGTTGAGCAATTCGGCGGTACGTCCACCCGGCCTCCCGCATGCCCACTATACGCCCTCACTGAAAGTCCGTCAACTGCACATACGGTTCACGTCCACGCTGTCGCGGCATGCTACCAGTGTTAAAGACTGCGATGGAGCTCCGTATGCCACGGCAAACTGGCTGACACTGACGGCGGCGGTGCACAAATGCTGCGCAGCTAGCGCCATTCGACGGCCAACACCGCGGTTCCTGGTGTGTCCGCTGTGCCGTGCGTGTGATCATTGCTTGTACAGCCCTCTCGCAGTGTCCGGAGCAAGTATGGTGGGTCTGACACACTAGTGTCAATGTGTTCTTTTTTCCATTTCCAGGAGTGTACTTTTGATTTACCCAAATTTATGAAGGAAAAAAATGTAAAATTGGAACGAGGAGAATTCCAGTTTGAAACAAAAGGAGCCATTTCTGTAGTAAAATGGATGGATAACCGCCCAGTCACTTTCCTGTCCTCAATTCATGACCCATGAGAAACAGCCACAGTGAAAAGGAAAAACAAGGATGGTACTAGCACAGAGATTTCTTGTCCTGAAGTTGTGGCAGAATACAACAAAATAATGGGTGGTGTAGAGAAGTTTGACCAGTTACGAGACAGGTAAGATATTGGCAGACGTTCTGCAAAATGGTAGCACAGAATATTTTATTTCCTGGTGGACGTTGCTCCAGTCAGCAGTTTTATCCTTTGGAAAATAAGTAAACGAGAAAGTGGACAGCATAATCAGCTCACATACAGGCTCCATCTAGCCAGACAATTGATCGCTGACTTCTCATCCCAAAAATGGCGTGGACAAAAACCTGTCTTTCTGGCAAAAAGCGGTGAAGTACACGAAGGTTTTCGTCATGTGGCTGTAGGGGAGCATCAACCCATTTTACGAGAAACCTACTGGACGTGCCGTCATTGTAGTACCAAGAATGCGGAAAAGAGCACTGGCTGTGTTTGTACATATTGTCAAATACCACTTTGCGTAGACCCATGTTTGAGATAATTTCATGGCAAGTAATTCTGAACAATCATTGTAACAAGAGAAGTAAATTCATCAGATAAATATGACATACACTGAAAAATTTGTTTTTGTCATTTAACTCCAAGGAAGGGTTCAAACGGTTCTGAGCACTATGGGACTTGACTTCTAAGGTCATCAGTTCCCTAGAACTTAGAACCACTTAAACCTAAATAACCTAAGGACATCACACACATCCATGCTCGAGGCAGGATTCGAACCTGCGACCGTAGCGGCCGCGCGGTTCCAGACTGTAGTGCCTAGAACCGCTCAGTCACCTCGTCCAAGGAAGGGCAGTGGGAAGAATACTTCCCACCTTGTTGTGTGACCTCACTTTCACAGTTGGAGGAAATTTGATATTCTGTATGATAAATGTACCTACCTGTTAACTACCATCTAAAAAAAACTGCTCAATAATTTTTCCCACGAAAGGTTTAAACACAGGATGTAACAAGACGGACGTTGGGGCACCTGAACTCTGGAGCACAATAGAGTCGCGGCTGGCATGTATTGTAGCGGGACAGGAAAGACAACCCGGAACTCTGCGAATCTTGAATGCAGCTGAGAGGAATGACGAGGCGTCACCTCGGAAATCACGCAGCTGGGTTATTTCCGCGGATTTTACTCAGAAACGTACCATTCTCTGAGTATAGATATTTCCTCGCTAACTTTCCGCCCAGGACGGCAAAAGACTAATAAATGGCTGGTCGGCGTTCGGAAGAATCTGTATAGACGGAGAATATTCTGTGGTATGGGGAAGATGATTCGTTTTCTGAGTTAGGAGGGTGGGTACCCGAGCCTTGCTGGGGAGCCAGCGGTGGAGAGTTTTTGACCGCCCGTGCGTGACCGTCGCTCAGCATCAGCTTTGTTGGTACAGACACACTTGCTGTCTCTGCTCTCAACAGAATTTATAGTTAGGACGGTTAGGCACTGTACTGTAGCGAACTTATACGATTCTGCACTTCGCCTCCAGGTTGGAAGTCGTCATCGAGTACGCAGCGTTCAGTGATTGAGGGCACTTCTTCTGCCTATACTTACATTGAGACGTAATTTGAACTCAGTCCTTGTGGCTGGTTGAAATGGTTCAAATGGCTCTGAGCACTATGGGACTTAACTGCTGAGGTCATAAGTCGCCTAGACCGTAGAACTACTTAAACCTGACTAACGTAAGGACGTCACACACATCCATCCCCGAGCCAGGATTTGAACCTGCGACCGTGACGGTCGCGCGGTTCCAGACTGTAGGGCCTAGAACCGCCCGACCACAGCGGACGACTCTTGTGGCTGGGATTTGACTTTTCTCGTCTGTAGAACACAGAGAGGAGAAGACACTATTAGCGTATATTAGTCAGAAGCCTGGAGATACTGACAGGTTTCAGATAAATTATATAATGGTAAGACAGAGATTTAGGAACCAGGTTTTAAATTGTAGGAGATTTCCAGGGGCAGATGTGGACTCTGACCACAATCTATTGGTTATGACCTGTAGATTAAAACTGAAGAAACTGCAAAAAGATGGGAATTTAAGGAGATGGGACCTGGATAAACTGAAAGAACGTTGTACAGAGTTTCAGGGAGAGCATAAGGGAACAACTGACAGGAATGGGGGAAGAAATACAGTAGAAGAAGAATGGGTAGCTTTGAGGGATGAAGTAGTGAAGGCAGCAGAGGATCAAGTAGGTAAAAAGACGAGAGCTAATAGAAATCCTTGGGTAACAGAAGAAATATTGAATTTAATTGATGAAAGGAGAAAATATAAAAATTCAGTAAATGAAGCAGGCAAAAAATAATACAAACGTCTCAAAAATGAGATCGACAGGAAGTGCAAAATGGCTAAGCAGGGATGGCTAGAGGACAAATGTAAGGATGTAGAGGCTTATCTCACTAGGGGTAAGATAGATACTGCCTACAGGAAAATTAAAGAGACCTTTGGAGAGAAGAGAACCACGTGTATGAATATCAAGAGCTCAGAGGGAAACACAGTTCTAAGCAAAGAAGGGAAAGCAGAAAGGTGGAAGGAGTATATAGAGGGTCTATACAAGGGCGATGTACTTGAGGACAATATTATGGAAATGGAAGAGGATGTAAGTGAGGATGAAATGGGAGATACGATACTGCGTGAAGAGTTTGACAGAGCACTGAAAGACCTGAGTCGAAACAAGGCCCCGGGAGTAGACAACATTCCATTGGAACTACTGACAGCCTTGGGAGAGCCAGTCCTAACAAAACTGTACCAACTGGTGAGCAAGATGTATGAGACAGGCGAAATTCCCTCAGACTTCAAGAAGAATATAATAATTCCAATCCCAAAGAAAACAGGTGTTGACAGATGTGAAAATTACCGAACTATCAGTTTAATAAGTCACAGCTGCAAAATACTAACGCGAATTCTTTACAGATGAATGAAGAAACTAGTAGAAGCCGACCTCGGGGAAGATCCATTTGGATTCCGTAGAAATGTTGGAACACGTGAGGCAATACTCAACCTACGACTTATCTTAGAAGCTAGATTAAGGAAGGGCAAACCTACGTTTCTAGCATTTGTAGACTTAGAGAAAGCTTTTGACAATGTTGACTGGTGGCAGGGATAAAATAATGGGAGCGAAAGGCTATTTACAATTTGTACAGAAACCAGATGGCAGTTATAAGAGTCGAGGGACATGAAAGGGAAGCAGTGGTTGGGAAGGGAGTGAGACAGGGTTGTAGTCTCTCCCCCATGTTATTCAATCTGTACATTGACCAAAGGAAACGAAACAAAAGTTCGGAGTAGGTATTAAAATCCATGGAGAAGAAATAAAAACTTCGAGGTTCGCCGATGACATCGTAATCCTGTCAGAGACAGCAAAGGACTTGGAAGAGCAGTTGAATGGAATGGACAGTGTCTTCAAAGGAGGGTATAAGATGAACATCAACAAAAGCAAAACGGGGATAATGGAATGTAGTCGAATTAAGTCGAGTGATGCGGAGGGAATTAGATTAGGAAATGAGACACTTAAAGTAGTACAGGAGTTTTGCTATTTGGGGAGCAAAATAACTGATGATGGTCGAAGTAGAGAGGATATAAAATGTAGACTGGCAATGGCAAGGAAAGCGTCTCTGAAGAAGAGAAATTTGTTAACATCCAACATAGATTTAAGTGCCAGGAAGTCGTTTCTGAAAGTATTTGGATGGAGTGTAGCCATGTATGGAAGTGAAACATGGACGATAAATAGTTTGGACAAGAAGAGAATAGAAGCTGTCGAAATGTGGTGCTACAGAAGAATGCTGAAGATTAGATGGGTGGATCACATAACTAATGAGGAAATATTGAATAGCATTGGGGAGAAGAGACGTTTGTGGCACAACTTGAGCAGAAGAAGGGATCGGTTGGTAGGACATGTACTGAGGCATCAAGGGATCACCAATTTTGCATTGGAGGGCAGCGTGGAGGGTGAAAATCGTAGAGGGAGACCAAGAGTAGCATGGAGAGCTGCATCAAACCAGTCTCAGGACTGAAGCCCACAACAACAGTCAGAAGACCGCCTTCTGCCGTCCTAGTGTTTGAATGAGTTTTTATTTTGTGGTTGCAGTTCTTCCATCGTTGCAGACGTGTAGAAAAAACCATCACTCCGACGAACCGGAAGCAGTAAATACGGTGATATTGCTAATTGCTTCGGCTTATTAGGGCTGTAAAGCTAAACAGCTACGATCACGTTAGTTTATTTCCACTGAGGTTCCACGCCACTGTAGATCACCTTTGAATGTAGTGTCTTCTAGCGTTTGGTCCATAGATCATGTCAGTCATTTTGCGTTATTTATGTTAGATCCCGTGGACATAAAATGGTGCAGAATTGGGCAATTGAACAGAAATTTTAGTTAGAAAATTTAGACATTTGTAAGAAACGGTTGTTTTTTAATCTACAATAACTGCATAATAAGAAACACGTTTATCATTTACTAGTATTAGTTGCCTTAATCATTCATTTAAGTTCAGGTTGTAATTTATATGTTGAAGAGCATTAAGAGATGCTATGGTCTGCTTCAGGGGGTAGTCAGACAGGGCCAAAACAGCATTTTAGCGTTCAATATTTTTCCGTTGCACACATGCATCTTAAACCCGCCTGGAGTAGCATCTTGAACATTTAGCGAACCTTTTGGTACATTATATTTACAATTGTGGCTGAATAATTGTTGAAAAATATTGTTCATCATTTGTTCATAGTCCACAGTTGAGATATTTATTAACGACACTACCTGATGCACTATGTGTTGTTTATAACATTACGTCAAAGCTCTGTTTATAGCTAACTGGCAAAAAGAGTGGATGTATGCACTAGTTTAGCTACATGCACAACTTTGATATAATGGTATAAATAACACAAAGTGCGTCAGTTCGTTAATAAATATCTCAACTGTGAACTATAAACAAATGATGTATAATATTTTACAACAGTTATTCACTCACAATTGTAAATATTATGTGCCAAAATTTTCGCTAAATGTTAATTTGTAGCAACCATTTTACAGTTAAAAATAAAAAAGAAGCCACTGAAAATAGCACAGCCGTCCGCTGTGGCCTAGCGGTTCTAGGCGCTTCAGTCCGGAACCGCGCGACTGCTACGGTCGCAGGTTTGAATCCTGCCTCAGGCACGTGTGTGATGTCCTTAGGTTAGTTATGTTTAAGTAGTTCTAAGTTCTAGGGGACTGATGACCTCAGATGTTAAGTCCCATAGTGCTCAGAGCCATTTGAACCACTTGAAGAAAGCACAAAATGTGCTGGAACATGTCGTGGTGCAGCAAAACAGATAAACTGGTGTTTTTCATAAGGCGGAATTCCTCTTCCCATTTCGTAGCAAACACAGACACAACAAGAAGAACTGCAACACCACAAGATAAATATGCAACAATTCCTTTTTCTCGGCTGATTTCCATTGAAAGAATGCTGAATTTGTTATGGAACATCGTGGAATATTCCCACTTCAGGCCTTGTGGATGCATGAAGTTCCGATAGGGGGCGGGTGTGCTGGTATAAGCTGTCGCGAGCACAGCGGTCGGCAAAGCTGCAGCAAGAAGATCGACAGCAGGCGGTGGATGAAGCGCGCCTACCAGGAGAGTTGCCAGAGACAGACTCGCAATGTGCCGCCAACGCCCCCTGCACCGCAAGTATTGTGATCGCCGGCGCTGGCCGTAGTGCTCAGTCTCGGTCACTACCACACTCACTAGCTCAGTCACTATCCTAGCTGGCGTCTTTCAGTTCACATCACTGAGTAAGACATTGTGGTCTCCTGACCTTCATTGCTTACATATTCCGCCGTCACAATCATATTCCGCACATGAAGACGCTTTATTCGAACCCAAACTCGATAAGATAAAGTCAATGTTTTATGAATTCACGTAAACGATATGCAAATAACAAGTCAATCGCAAGTGCGCACATAGGTTGAAATACTCTAGGCTGGCGTACACACACACATTCAAGACACGACGGTCACAAAAACTTTTAGTTTGGGAGAGGCAAACCGCACGCCAGGAGGCCGGACCCTTCAGAGGGCGAGTCAACCTATCTACATCGGCCGACGACCGCCGTTGGAGCAGACAGCATTTGCCTGAGTGAAAGGGAGAATGACCCCGTGTTCGTCTGAAAAGCAAATTCCGCTACATTGTGTGGGAGCACCCAGCCTACGGATTCTTTACAAACATAGCACGCAGTTTCAGAGGTTTTCACAGGGAGGCAGCAAATGACAAACACCGATGCTACAGATTTCCGGACTGGTCGCCGTAAACGAAACGTTATTCTCCTGTTAGAAGAACAATGCTGATTGGCAGACGATACTCCTCACGCCTTGAGCTGAAGGAGTAATGGAAGAGACTGAAAGATATACCCCTTCACGTCTGACGTGGAGAGGGGCCGTTCCGTTGTCGCTCTTGGAGCGAGGACACGTAACGAGAGCGTGTGCGCTCGTACGTTTACTCAAAGAGAGAGGAACAAGTCTCTCCTCAATACTTCACTGGGAGAGCACCTCTGTCGAGAGCGAATCGGAGTGCGTCTCCCTATATTGAGTCCTTGCGATTAAACGAATTTTTGAGTGGCACCGCTGGTTATGTGACCGGTGTACCACGCCAATAGTTAGACTAGGGGCGAATAGGAGTCCTTGGCTTCATCAGGGCGTAGGGAGAGTTTGACTGTCAAAGGTGAATCCAGATAGAACGAGAGTTATCTTATTTGTCAGCAGCGAGCGGCGCAGACAGCAGTCATTGCAGCTTACGGTATTGTGCGGTACAGCTCTTGCGAGCCCCATATTTCCTCCACAACAGTACACTTCACTGAATTTCATATGCGACAGCCTCGACCGTACCTACCAACATTCTAACGGATAATTATTCAAGTTGAGTAGGCCCAACTCTCTGCCATTCTGCCAAGTCAATAACAATCTTAAACTTTGTGTAGAAATTTCATTTGAAAATCCTACCCGTGAGAGGTAACTTCACATTCTGAAAAGAACCAGGAAATAATGTGTTCAGTTCATAACTAAAAGTGCCATTGTCATTTCTCAGAATTTTTGCAAAATAAATAATAACTTTCGTTAGTTTCATGTGTTTCTTACACTGACTAGCACTACTCCAGTACCCAAGTATCCCACTAGTTACGTAAGAAGTTTTGTGAATTTTTGTGTCATTTCCTTACAGCGGACGACTTCAGAAGATATTTATTGCTGAAAGTTTTTCAGGACTTTCTCTTTAGAACGTTAGAAGCGTATGTCTGACTTCTGTAGTAGTGTGGGGGTGGAAATTGTACCTTGCAGGAGCCACAGGGTAAACGGTACATCTCAGATTAATCCGTTGCGCAGAATGACAGAATAGCACCCACACGCTCACATCTGGCTACGAAAGTGTATATAGCGACTCGAACAGTGTTCATAGCAGAACTCTTACTTTACCAGCAATGAGGCTATCGTGGATATTTAAAGATCTTGTATCACACCACATGGCCACTCTTAAAGATATGTAGCTTCCTGTTAATGTAAATAAAGAACCCAGTTAATACATGTGTGCAGTTGTGCTGTAGAAAGAGGATACCAGCCACCAGACACCATCCCCTCCTACGGTACAAGGCTCAACAGCAAGCGCTACTCATACCCTTCAAAATGACGTTTGTAATGGGGGTGCGTTCCAAGAAGAGAGCAGTCACAGAGTTTCTTTTCGCGGGAAAGCAGAGCATCGCAGTTATTCACAGGCGCTTGTCTGTTGTCTACAGAGACCTGGCACAGAACAAAAGCATGGTGAGTAGTTGGGCAAGGCGTCTGTCATACTGGCAACAGGGTCGCACAAACCTATCCGATCTCCCGCTTGCCTGTTGGCCGCTCACACCTGTGATTCCTGCAATGTCGGAACGTGCGGACACTCTCATTGAAGTTGATCGACGTATCACAATGAAACACCTCGCTACACAGCTGGACGTCTCTGTTGATAGCGCTGACACACTTGTGCACCGTTGGGGTACCCAGAGCTGTGTGCCCGCATGTTTCCTCGTCGACTACCAGAAAAATTCGAAATTTGCGCTAAGTTGTATGATACCAAACTGCGGAGGTCATCAGTCCCTAGGCTTACACACCACTTAAGCTAACTTACGCTAAGGACAACACACACACACACACACACACACACACACACACACACACACACACACACACACACACACACACCCACACACCTATGCCCGAGGGAGGACTCGCACCTCTGATGGGGGGAGCCTCGCGAACCGTAACAAGGCGCAGAGACCGCGCGGCTACCCAGTGTGGCTGTGCCAAACGAAGAACACTCTGTTGGGAATTGTTTGCAATTACAACGCTCATCGTGACAATTATTGTCGAACATCGTCACAGGCGATGAGATGCAGGTTCATCACTTCGAACCGTAAACAAAATGACAGTGCATGGAGTAGCGCGACACCACCTTCCTTCTGAAGAAAAAGTTCAAATCCCCACCCTCAGCCGCTGAAGGCATAGGCACGGTCTCCTGAGACGTTGAAGAGGTTGTTCTGTTCGAAGTCCTCCCACGTGGTGCCACAACTCTGGAGTGCATTGAGCTACCCTCAGGAAATCGAAGAATGTACTTCAACATTTTGGTCGCCACAAAAATGCGAACAAACTTCTCCTTCTCCGTGGCAATGCAAAGCCAAGTCTGCGCAACTAAGAGAAGCTCAGAAAACTTAACAGAACTGTTGCTCCTCGTTTCCCCCGACAGCACCCCCGACAGCACAGATCTCGCAACTTCCGATTTTGATCTGTTTCCACCAATGAAAGATTTACTCCTCAGGAAGCAGTTCTAGGATGATTGGGAGGTTATTCACACAACAATATGTTGGTTCTCACATGGACGATCATTGTGGAACAACGCGGACACACAGGCATTACTGGTAAGGTGGCGAAAAAAATGGTTCAAATGGCTCTGAGCACTATGGGACTTAACATCTGAGGTCATCAGTCCCCTAGACCTTAGAACGAATTAAACCTAACTAACCTAAGGACAGCACACACATCCATGCCCAAGGCAGGATTCGAACCTGCGACCACAGCGATCGCGCGGTTCCAGACTGAAGCGCCTAGAACCGCTCGGCCACCCCGGCAGGCGAAAGTGGCGAAAGAGCATCACATTGAACGGAGTTTATGTTGAAAAGTAGGGTGATGTAGCCAGAAGAGTGTGGAACAATACGGTTTATGGAACGCTCAATAAAACCGAACTGCAAAAAAAGTGTTGCATTGCTTATTGACCACTGCTCGTGTTTAATGCGACTGCAGTTTCGACACGTGCTCATTGTCAAGCATTCTGAAAGGAACCAATCACCAAATTGAAAAAAGATATGGTTAAAAAAGTACCAAATATTTAAAACTGAAAATCTTAAGCTACTTACTTGAGATATTGGGACATTCTCAACAACTTAATATGCAAAAATGAATTAACAGGTTGGAAAAAAAATCCCAGCAGTGTTAAATCATTTTTTTTCCTTTATTGCTATTTCATCCCCTTCGTCAATGTAGATAGAGGTTGGGCTATCAGGGATATAGTATTCTACCCTCCAACCAAAGGAATTAAAAATATGTCAAAAGTGAAAAAAAAGCATCAGGCCTGTTTTTTTCCAATTTCAATTAAAAATCAGAGATGGACAGCTAAAAATCGAGAATATATACTTTTAAAATCACATCGCAGAATAGTGAAATTATTTTGAGAAAAAATACTGAAGCACTGCACGAAATGAACGACCTGCACTGTGTTAGGGATGTGGGTAGAAAAAATAAGGGTGCGTTAGTTATATTATGTAGGTGAAGATAGGCGTTGGGGTGGACAGAGGGAATAGAGAAGGTGGGAAAGACAGAGGGTGAGTAGTAGTGTAGTATGTGGATAAGGTAGTGGTAATCAGAGTCCGCTCCCCTGTAGCTGAGTGGTCAGCTGGACAGAATGTCAATGCTAAGGGCCCGGGTCCGATTCCCGGCTGTGTCGGAGATTTTCTCTGCTTAGGGACTGGGTGTTGTCTTGTCCTAATCATCATCATTTCATCACCATCGACACTAAAGTCGCCGAAGTGGCGTCAAATAGAAAGACTTGCACCCGGCAAACAGTCTAACCGAAGGGAGACCCTAGTCACACAACTTTTTTTTTTAGTGGTAAGAAGAGGAAAGGAGTGGGGGTGGATGGAGAAGGAAAAAGGCAGAGGAGCTCTGATGTGGAGTGGGATAGGTGAGAAAAAGTTAAAACTTGTAGGAGGGAAGAATATCGGGACAGATTGCATTGTCTGGAAAAGGGAGTTGGTTGAAGTCTTTGGGATACGATATGGACTTCCTGTTGGATAGGTATTAGGTGACGTTTCCACGCTAGTTACCAGTCAAGAATTAGTTCAAGACATTCTAGTGCATTAGGTTAACTAGATAGGACTGTCGTAAATGGTACGGTAAAATTTATGGTTAGTACAGGAGATACAAAGGTGTTAGATATGTGTGAGGAGGGTTGGGAACTTGATGAGAAGGAAGAAGATCCGAGTGGATGGAAGTAAACGGATGCTGAAAGCGAGATGAAGTGCTTGGCGCTCAACTATTTGGAGGGACTTGCAGAACTTTGGGGCGGTGGGTATCCATGCAACATTCGCATATCGAAAGATGGTTGGATCAGGGTGTGCAGGTGCAGAGAATAGTGGAGAGAGATAATCCAAAAGTTCGACCTGTTAACAGTCTTAGTAGTTTTAGTATACTTTGGACTTCCTGTTGGATAGATATTAGGTGACGTTTCCACGCTAGTTACCAGTCAAGAATTAGTTCAAGACATTCTAGTGCATTAGTTAACTAGATAGGACTGTCGTAAATGGTACGGTAAAAGTCACGGAGGTGGGATGAGTGGACAGTTCGACCTATAATCGTAGCGTAAAATCAAATGCATGTGGTGGCATAAATCTGCCCACTGCTACATACACCATGTGAGCACATGTGTAAAAGCTGATGAAATAATGCCACACAGCTTAAATGATAGTGAAAAAACATACAATATAAACAATAAAGCCAAATGTCTTGAAGCATATGTAGTGGATAGATCACAATGGCGGCAAAATGACAAAGATGCAAACACACAGACAGTACGAGTCTGAGAGCCCAATGACGCCACTACATAGAGCCAATGTCATGTGGTTTGTAGAACGTGTACATAGAATAGACAAGAGTGACAGAACTGTGTGTTAAACTGTAACACCCCACCCATCACTTACCTGGTTTTGGTGTGTGCTCACCCCAGGTAATTGACTAACAGATCAACAGTGTGTGCAAAACTGCCGCAATGTCGGATAACGCAAAGAAAGTAATAAGGCCCTGCGACTCCTGATCGAACTGCAGTGGCAGTGTTAACATTAATTGATTCAGAATTGATCCCTTTTAATTAAAAAGGGGTGCACATTCATGTTATATTCACCTATTGGACACCAGATGCAAATGTTGAACATAAAATTAATTAAGAAAGTGACTTAGGATTTCAACTACTTGATTGAAAACAGATGCAGTCGATTAGGACAGATTTATTTTAACTCATGACCTTCAATCATCACATTACATGACTCTCCTAACAAGCAATGGTAATAAATTGCGTTTGCGTGGAGTAAAGCGCGATAAATCAATAGTAATTCCTATCGACTGACCCAGGTGTAATGCGAAGTGCAAGAAGAATTCTACAATACACGGCCCATGAAACTCTCGTGGAAACTTTGCCAGTGTGATCCAACAAATTAATCAGTGGCTGGAGCGGGCACAAAATCACCGAATTCAGTGCGGCAGAGCGGTGTTGTTCTGCGGATGTCAGTCGACCTCGTGGTGCTGCAAGGCTGTGCTCATCTATTCACTCCTAGCTATCTTGCTTAGTACATAACTGAACCAAAACTTCCTATCTCTAAGCTCAATCGCTCTGTTTGTTAATTCCTAAACTGCAGAGATATTCACACTTCATCAGAAAAGCCTAGTAAAGAACGCCACGTCTGCACTCTATGCAAGCTGGGAACGGAAGACCTTTACGGGAACTTCTCCCGGTCCGCTCTTCGCCTCAGTTTCCCATCGAGGAAAATCACTTATGCCAATTGCAGTGCAAGTCGCGTTAATTATGCGTCCCTTCCCAGCACTGAGCAATGCCTGCTCTGGGACGTAAACAAATTCCCACACATTTTCCCTTCCTCTCAATGTCTGCTATTTAGCTCCTTCCAGGCCACCCATCAAGGTTAGTGTCTGCACAAACACCAAGTTTTCCGGAATTCTGACTCCCAGGAGAGTACTAGAAATTCCTTGGTCCTATGTTCCCATCGGAGGCCTGCATATTTCATGCTGTCGCTCTTTACCTGATTTACTTCAAGGGTGAAGTTGCTACAGTTACGAAGACGCATATTTTGACCTCTGTTGACTGCTCCACAATAGCTTTGCGCGGCTTTCTCGCATGTTTCACTGGAAACGGGACGATGGACATTTATCAACAGGGATACAAGTTCTCCATCTGTTTCCTGGTACACCAGCATAGGATCAACCACCCACTCACTGTCACTCATCTTAAGGCAGCTGGAGGCTGTGCCCCGTTACCATTTTCTCAGAGTTTGAGCCGCCCTAAGCTGCCTATTGTCGCTTCCCTTCGCCGCTCCCCCCACCGGCCATGGTCAACTCTGAGTACTTCCTTGGGACAAATTAGCCTCCAGTAAATCGACGCATTTCCACAAAGTTTTCATGTCATGTGAATTACTTTAAAACCATCATCCAACATTAATTATTCCAATATATCCATATTATACCCTCTACGAGATGCATACTGCCTTGTCAGTCATTTTTGTTAAGCTGTATTGTTCGCTCAACGTGAGTTAATGATCTTTAACGTCTTCATGTAAGGGGCATAGTTCTTGCCATCTTACAAAATAATAATGGAATCACAAAATAAAACTGAAAATGTGTAATAAAAGTAGGTGACCCCTAAATATGTAAACTAAATTGCATGTACTCATCACCATTACATCAGAAGGGGTAAGTTAAAGTGTGTTGCCTAGTAACAGCAAACGATCTTAAAACACAAATGTGACAGCCAACAATCATAAATGTAAATATTAAGATACACATACTTAAAATATGTGCACACAGAAAAAAACATGGTGTGTGAAGCGAAGAAACTCATGGCAAACGTGAGTGTTCATTTAAACTACATACAGATTTAATCGCAGTGGACAGCTATCTGATAACATTGGCAAAACGACCTAGTTACACTGGAACAAAACCAAATAAATATGAGCATAGAAGAGGGTCAAAAAATCACAGGCGTACACAGAAACAGCAGTCCCCATACGCAGAACAAACGCAAGCAATTGGACGAGAGTGCAATACGATGAAAGTAATACACAAATATAATCAAATGGTTCAAATGGCTCTGAGCACTATGGGACTTCACATCTGAGGTCATCAGTCCCCTAGAACTTAGAACTATTTAAACCTAACTAACCTAAGGACATCACACACATCAATGCCTGAGGCAGGATTCGAATCTGCGACCGTAGCGGTCGTGCGGTTCCAGACTGAAGCGTCTAGAACCGCGCGACCGTAGCGGCCGGTAAAAATATAATGGTACCTTGGAAAGAAACAGGTACTAATGAATTTGTATTACAAAAGTAAGTGTACAATGTCTGTACCGCTAAAACTCAGAACGGAGTCCTGGTACGATCAAGGGAGCTATATGGCATGGTACCCCCCTTTTGGCCATCCATGAGGAAGGTTCTCGTTTTTACCTGAGGGGCGCTCTTTTGAAGGCATAAAACTGGGAAGTTTCAGCCTCTGGAGATTTCTAGAATATAGCAGAACATTCGAGAGTATTCGATAACATCCCAGAACGTTCGAGAGTATTCGAGAGCATTCCAGTATGTTCCAGAACGTCCCACAATGAACCGGAATACTCTCGGATGTTCGGGAATAGTTCAATACGTTCGGAAGGATTCCAGAATGTTCAGGAATATTCCGAAACATCCCAGATCATTTTTGAACATTCCATAACACTCTCAAATGCTGTGGGATGTCCTGGAACATTGTGGACCATTCGAAGCCTTTTGGTATGTTCTGGAAATTACCACTGGTGGAACTACCCATAGGTGGGATTACATAAAGCAAGGCCCGTCGTGGCTTCCAACGTCGATTTCTTATCAGTGACAAAATGAGGAATCCTGTCTTGGGCATCTACATCTACATCCATACTCCGCAAGCCACGTGACGGTTTGTGGCGGAGTGTACCCTGAGTACCTCTATCGGTTCTACCTTCTATTCCAGTCTCGTATTGCTCGAGGAAAGAAGGATTGTCGGTATGATTCTGTGTGGGCTCTAATCTCTCTGATTTTATCCTCATGGTCTCTTCGCGAGATATACGTAGGAGGGAGCAATATACTGCTTAGCTCTTCGGTGAAGGTATGTTCTCAAAACTTCAACAAAAGCCCCTACCGAGCTACTGAGCGTCTCTCCTGCAGAGTCTTCCACTGGAGTCTATCTATCATCTCCGTAACGCTTTCGCGATTACTAAATGATCCTGTAACGAAGCGCGCAACTCTCCGTTGGATCTTCTCTATCTCTTCTATCAAGCCTATCTGGTATGGATCCCACACTGCTGAGCAGCATGCAAGCAGTGGGCGAACAAGCGTACTGTAAACTACTTCCTTTGTTGTCGGATTGCATTTCCTTAGGATTCTTCCAATGAATCTCAGACTGGCATCTGCTTTACCGACGATCACCTTTATATGATCATTCCATTTTAAATCACTTCTAATGCCTACTCCCAGATAATTTATGCAATTAACTGCTTCCAGTTGCTGACCAGCTATTTTGTAGCTAAATGATAAGGGATCTTTCTTCCTATGTATTCGCAGCACATTACACTTGTCCACATTGAGATTCAATTGCAGTTCCCTGCACCATTCGTCAATTCGCTGCAGATTCCCCTCCATTTCAGTACAATTTTCCATTGTTACAACCTCTCGATACACCGCAGCATCATCTGCAAAAAGCGTCAGTGAACTTCCGGTGTCATCCACAAGGTCATTTATGTATATTGTGAATATCAACGGTCCTATGACACTCCCCTGCGTCACACCTGAAATCACTCTTACTTCAGAAGACTTCTCTCCATTGAGAATGACATGCTGCGTTCTGTTATCTGGGAACTCCTCAATCCAATCACACAATTGGTCTGACAGTCCATATGCTCTTACTTTGTTCATTAAACGACTGTGGGGAACTGTATCGAACGCCTTGCGGAAGTCGAGAAATACGGCATCTACCTGTGAACCCGTGTGTATGACCCTGTGAGTCTCGTGGACGAATAGCGCGAGCTGGGTTTCACACGACCGTCTTTTTCGAAACCCATGCTGATTCCTACAGACTAGATTTCTAGTCTCCAGAAAAGTCATTATACTCGAACATAATACGTGTTCCAAAATTCTACAACTGATCGACGTTAGAGACATAGGTATATACACTCCTGGAAATTGAAATAAGAACACCGTGAATTCATTGTCCCAGGAAGAGGAAACTTTATTGACACATTCCTGGGGTCAGATACATCACATGATCACACTGACGGAACCACAGGCACATAGACACAGGCAACAGAGCATGCACAATGTCGGCACTAGTACAGTGTATATACACCTTTCGCAGCAATGCAGGCTGCTATTCTCCCATGGAGACGATCGTAGAGATGCTGGATGTAGTCTTGTGGAACGGCTTGCCATGCCATTTCCAACTGGCGCCTCAGTTGGACCAGCGTTCGTGCTGGACGTGCAGACCGCGTGAGACGACGCTTCATCCAGTCCCAAACATGCTCAATGGGGGACAGATCCGGAGATCTTGCTGGCCAGGGTAGTTGACTTACACCTTCTAGAGCACGTTGGGTGGCACGGGATACATGCGGACGTGCATTGTCCTGTTGGAACAGCAAGTTCCCTTGCCGGTCTAGGAATGGTAGAACGATGGGTTCGATGACGGTTTGGATGTACCGTGCACTATTCAGTGTCCCCTCGACGATCACCAGAGGTGTACAGCCAGTGTAGGAGATCGCTCCCCACACCGTGATGCCGGGTGTTGGCCCTGTGTGCCTCGGTCGTATGCAGTCCTGATTGTGGCGCTCACCTGCACGGCGCCAAACACGCATACGACCATCATTGGCACCAAGGCAGAAGCGACTCTCATCGCTGAAGACGACACGTCTCCATTCGTCCCTCCATTCACGCCTGTCGCGACACCACTGGAGGCGGGCTGCACGATGTTGGGGCGTGAGCGGAAGACGGCCTAACGGTGTGCGGGTCCGTAGCCCAGCTTCATGGAGACGGTTGCGAATGGTCCTCGCCGATACCCCAGGAGCAACAGTGTCCCTAATTTGCTGGGAAGTGGCGGTGCGGTCCCCTACAGCACTGCGTAGGATCCTACGGTCTTGGCGTGCATCCGTGCGTCGCTGCGGTCCGGTCCCAGGTCGACGGGCACGTGCACCTTCCGCCGACCACTGGCGACAACATCGATGTACTGTGGAGACCTCACGCCCCACGTGTTGAGCAATTCGGCGGTACGTCCACCCGGCCTCCCGCATGCCCACTATACGCCCTCGCTCAAAGTCCGTCAACTGCACATACGGTTCACGTCCACGTTGTCGCGGCATGCTACCAGTGTTAAAGACTGCGATGGAGCTCCGTATGCCACGGCAAACTGGCTGACACTGACGGCGGCGGTGCACAAATGCTGCGCAGCTAGCGCCATTCGACGGCCAACACCGCTGTTCCTGGTGTGTCCGCTGTGCTGTGCGTGTGATCATTGCTTGTACAGCCCTCTCGCAGTGTCCGGAGCAAGTATGGTGGGTCTGACACACCGGTGTCAATGTGTTCTTTTTTCCGTTTCCAGGAGTGTAGTTCTGCACATCTGTTCGACATCCCTTCTTGAAAACGGGGATGACTTGTGCCCTTTTCCAATCCATTGGAACGCTGCGCTCCTCTAGAGACCTACGGTACACCGCTGCAAGAAGGGGGGCAAGTTCCTTCGCGTACTCTGTGTAAAATCGAACTGGTATCCCATCAGGTCCAGCGGCCTTTCCTCTTTTGAGCGATTTTAATTGTTTCTCTATCCCTCTGTCGTCTATTTCGATATCTAGAATTTTGTCATCTGTGCGACAATCTAGAGAAGGAACTACAGTGCAGTCTTCCTCTGTGAAACAGCTTTGGAAAAAGACATTTAGTATTGCGGCCTTTAGTCTGTCATCCTCTATTTCAGTACCATTTTGGTCACAGAGTGTCTGGACATTTTGTTTTTATCCACCTACCGCTTTAACATAAGACCAAAATTTCTTAGGATTTTCTGCCAGATCAGTACATAGAACTTTACTTTCGAATTCATTGAACGCCTCTCGCATAGCCCTCCTCACACTACATTTCGCTTCGCGTAATTTTTGTTTGTCTGCAGGGCTTTGGTTATGTTTATGTTTGCTGTGAATTTCCCTTTGCTTCCGCAGCAGTTTTCTAACTCGGTTGTTGTACCACGGTGGCTCTTTTCCATCTCTTACGATTTTGCTTGGCACATACTCATCTAACGCATATCGTACGATTGTTTTGAACTTTGTCCACTGATCCTCAACACTATCTGTCCTTGAGACAAAACTTCTGTGTTAAGCCGTCAGGTACTCTGTAATCCGCTTATTGTCACTTTTGCTAAACAGAAAAATCTTCCTATCTTTTTAAATATTTCTATTTACGGCTGAAATCATCGATGCAGTAACCGCTTTATGAGCGCTGATTCGCTGTTCTGCATTAACTGTTTCAAATAGTTCGCGTCTGTTTGTCACCAGAAGGTCTAATTTGTTATCGCAACGAGTCGTTTCTCTGTTTAACTGCTCAAGGCAGTTTTCAGATAAAGTACTTTAAAAAATTTCACTGGGTTCTTTGTCCCTGCCACCCGTTATGAACGTGTGAGTCTCCCAGTCTATATCCGGCAAATTAACATCTCCACCCAGAACTATAACATGGTGGGGAAATCTACTCGAAATATGTTCCGAATTATTCTTCAGGTGCTCAGCCACAACAGCTGCTGAGCCCGGGGGCCTATAGAGACATCCAATTACCATGTCTGAGGCTGATTTAACCGTGACCTTCACCCAAATCATTTCACATTTCAGATCTCCGTCAATTTCCTTCGATGCTATTGCACTTCTTATCGCTATAAACACGCCTCCCCCTTCACTGTCCAGCCTGTCTCTGCGGTATACATTCCAATCTGAGTTTAGGATTTCATTACTGTTTACGTCTGGTTTCAGCCAACTTTCTGTCCCTAGTACTATATGGGCGTTGTGACCGTTTATTAATGAGAGCAGTTGTGGGACCTTTCTATAGACGCTCCTGCAGTTTACTATTAACACATTAATATAGTTATTCCCTGTTGCACTTTGCCTACTCCTACCTTGCCGCGTCTCAGGAGGCGTCTTGTCGGGCCTAGGGAGGGAATTCTCTAACCTAAAAAACCCCATGTGCACTCCACACATACTCCGCTACCCTTGTAGCAGCTTCCGGCGTGTAGTGCACGCCTGACCTATTCAGGGGGACCCTTTATTTCTCCACCCGATAGCAGAGGTCGAGAAATTTGCACCCCAGCTCTCCACAGAATCGTCTGAGCCTCTGGTTTAAGCCTTCCACTCAGCTCCAAACCAGAGGACCGCGATGGGTTCTGGGAACGATACTACAAATAGTTAGCTCAGATTCCACGCCGCGCGCGAGGCTTTCCGCCTTCGCCAACTCCGCCAACCGCCTGTACGAACTGAGGATTACCTCTGAACCCAGACGGCAAGAGTCATTGGTGCCGATATGAGCAACAATTTGCAGTCGTGTGCACCCAGTGCTCTCTATCGCCGCCGGTAGGGCCTCCTCCACATCTCGGATGAGATCCCCCGGCAAGCAGACAGAGTGAGCACTGGCCTTCTTCTCCGACCTTTCCGCCGTCTCCCTGAGGGGCTCCATCACCCGCCTAACGTTGGCGCTCCCAATAACTAATAAACCCCTCCCCCCGTGTGCCTGCTCGGACCTTGCTGAAGGAGCGGCCACATGTCCACTCACAGGCAGAGCGGGCGATGCCACACGGCCAGCCTCCACATTGACCCTCCGCCTCGTGCGCCGCGAACGCCGCTGAACCCGCCACTCCCCTTGGGGAGAGGGTGGCCCAACCGCGCCCGGTACCCGCGAAGATGTCTCGACAGCAGGGACAGTGGGTGAAGCATGTAACACCTGGGGTGTACCTTGCGACGCAGCAGACTCCCCACTGCCTCTACACTCCGAGGCAGCAGCCTGAAGACGGCTGACTGCGGCCATCAACACGCTCAGCTGTTCGCGAAGAGTGGCCAGCTCCTCCTGCGTCCGTACACAGCAGTCACACATTCTATCCATCCTAAGGAATCAATTTACTGAAGAGACTTAATCAACTTTTAACTAGACTGCTAATTCACTAAAGGCGGCTGATTATTGACTAGCCACTTCTTGTAGAAAACAATGAAAACAGCACTACCTGTCTCTGGACTGTATTCAAAACAAACACGAAATCTATGGAACACTATTAGTAGCACTCGACAATTAAAGCTTTCTAAAAGCAAAAACACACGGAAAAGCATGTGTGTGATGTGCTTAGGTTAGTTAGGTTTAAGTAGTTCTAAGTTCTAGGGGACTGATGACCTCAGTCGTATAGTGCTCATAGCCATTAGAACCATTTGAACAAAACGAGGAATCGCAAAAGTAGTGCATTGAGTGATTAAAAGCCAACAGTGAAGCGTGAGTAGTCGAAGTGGTACAGTGACTGAATATAAATCGAAAATAAAGTATGAAAAGTGTGTAAAGTGTACTTAGTGTATTTGTAAAGCAGTGAAACTGTCGCATAACATGACATTATAATTTATTACTTTTTTAGTACTCATTGTAACCGAGACACATTTTGCAAACACAATGGGCATATGCCACCGAACGTAACTGCAATATTACGTTACAACATATGGTTAGCATAAGGTTGTAGGAAATTTGCGCAGTAATGTTTTATGTTAATGTGAGGTGTGTAAAGTGTTACTTACACAGTGCGATGTATGCAGACAGTGTAGCGCCTTTCCGTGTTTATTTATCAGGTGCTTGACGACGACAAGTACTGGAAATAGCTAATCTTACGATTAAATAAATAAATAAATCACATTTACAGCCCTCTAGGGATCATGTTTACGTTTATTGGTTACTACGAAGCATTTCCTGGTCGCTGGATTGGAGGGGGAGGTGCTATTCCATGGCCTGCGAGGTCACCTGGCTCGAATCCCTTGATTATTGTCCATGGGGGTATTTGAAGTCACGTGGGTATGAGTCCCCAGTGGATACGGAAATGGAATTACTTGCCAGAATTATACCTGCCTGTGATGTAATTCGAAACACACGATGGATAATGTCAGGGTGAGTCAGAATCTTGCTCACTGATGTCATGCCTGTAATGAGGTTGATGGTCGTCAGTTTCAGCACGTGTAGTAGGATACTGTTCACGTGTTCATTGTGCCAATGATGGTATTTGCCGTTAAGCAAGGTGAATAAAAAAGTAGCAGTAATGTGATTTTATTCCTGTTATCGCCTTAAGCTGGCTCCTCCGACCCCATGTTCCGTACCTGAAACTGTACAGTGCTGCATCCTCTACGTCCTGTTACAGTTTTTCACTGTCTTACGGAAACAATCCGTTTCATAATGTTTTAACCAAGTTTACTCAGTTCCACACATTCGGTGCATTTAATAAATCATATATCGAGAAACAGTAACCAGTTGGGTGTGCGTTTGTCAGCCACAATTCATTCATTTATGCATTCATATCTGTTTAGCAATCAGTTTTTTTACGCACAGTTATATGTAGGTTATTAAGGATATGTGCTTTCCTTTATCTGCCACGCCTTATTTGTAATGTTTTGATGTTGTATTACAATGTTCAAATGGTTCAAATGGCTCTGAGCACTATGGGACCTAACTGCTGAGGTCATCAGTCCCCTAGAACTTAGAACTACTTAAACCTAACTAACCTAAGGACATCACACACATCCATGCCCGAGGCAGGATTCGGTCTCGCGGTTCCAGACTGTAGCGCCTAGAACCGCTCCTCCACTCCGGCCGGCTTACAACGTTCCTTTCCTATCCCTCTTTGAATGACACACAGGGTGAGTGTGTGTGTGTATTGAGGTCCCAAAGTGTTTGGCCTTGGTCTCATTACCATCTATTGGTAGTCAAGTCTAGGTAAAGTTACTATCAGGCAAAGAGATTTGCTTTTGTCTGGCAGGGACGCTATTGTGGTAGGTTGGTAATGTACAGGAAGCTGTGTCTCTTACCGTTACCGTTACCGCCACCTGGGTAGACCCCGACTGGAGTGGGGGCTGAAAGGGTTACAGCTCAGCTGGGTCTGGGAGTGTCAAGATAGTACAGGGTGTTTCAAAAATGACCGGTATATTTGAAACGGCAAAACAAACTAAACGAGCAGCGATAGAAATACACCGTTTGTTGCAATATGCTTGGGACAACAGCAGATTTTCAGGCAGACAAACTTCCGAAATTACAGTAGTTACAATTGTCAACAACAGATGGCGCTGCGGTCTGGGAAACTCTATAGTACGATATTTTCCACATATCCACCATGCGTAGCAACAATATGGCGTAGTCTCTGAATGAAATTACCCGAAACCTTTGACAACGCGTCTGGCGGAATGGCTTCACATGCAGATGAGATGTACTGCTTCAGCTGTTCAATTGTTTCTGGTCTTTCAAGTGCCCCACAGAAAGAAGTCACAGGGGTTCATGTCTGGCGAATAGGGAGGCCGCCTCCTGTGTGTTTCGGATAGCCCAAAGCAATCACACGATCATAGAAATATTCATTCAGGAAAATAAAGACGTCGGCCGTGCGATGTGGCCTGGCACCATCTTGCATAAACCACGAGGTGTTCGCAGTATCGTCTAAGGCAGTTTGTACCGCCATAAATTCACGAAGAATGTCCAGATAGCGTGATGCAGTAATCGTTTCGTATCTGAAAAATGGGCCAATGATTCCTTTGAAAGAGATGGCGGCCCAGACCAGTACTTTTTGAGGATGCAGGGACGATGGGACTGCAACATGGGGCTTTTCGGTTCCGCATATGCGCCAGTTCTGTTTATTGACGAAGCCGTCCAGGTAAAAATAAGCTTCGCCAGTAAATCAAATGCTGCCCACATGCATATCGCCGTCATCAACCTGTGCACTATATCGTTAGCGAATGTCTCTCGTGCAGCAATGGTAACGGCGCTGAGGGGTTGCCGCGTTTGAATTTAGTTTGGATAGGGGTGTAAACTCTGGCGCATGAGACGATACGTGGACGTTGGCGTCATTTCGACCGCAGCTGCAACACGGCGAACGGAAACCCGAGGCCGCTGTTGGATCACCTGCTGCACTAGCTGCGCGTTGCCCTCTGTGGTTGCCGTACGCGGTCGCCCTACCGTTCCAGCACGTTCATCCGTCACGTCCCCAGTCCGTTGAAATTTTTTAAACAGATCCTTTATTGTATCGCTTTTCGGTCCTTTGGTTACATTAAACCTCCGTTGAAAACTTCGTCTTGTTGCAACAACACTGTGTTCTAGGCGGTGGAATTCCAACACCAGAAAAATCCTCTGTTCTAAGAAATAAACCATGTTGTCCACAGCACACTTGCACGTTGTGAACAGCACACGCTTACAGCAGAAAGACGACGTACAGAATGGCGCACCCACAGACTGCGTTGTCTTCTGTATCTTTCACATCACTTGCAGCGCCATCTGTTGTTGAAAATTGTAACTACTGTAATTTCGAAAGTTTGTCCGCCTGAAAATGTACTGTTGTCCCAAGCATATTGCAAGAAACGGTGTATTTCTATCGCTGCTCGTTTAGTTTTTATTGCCGTTTCAAATATACCGGCCATTTTTGAAACACCCTGTATGAACACGTGTCTAATGGCTTCGGTATGCTGTTGAGATTGTGCAAGTTCCAGCATGGCTGAAGTTTTCCACCTGTTTCTTGTACAGCTGTGTGCATTAATTATCATGTCGCATAAGTCACTTAGGGTAGGCAACACTAGGATTTTTATTACGATTCGGTTTGTGTGGGGAGTTTTGTTTGTTGAGCCACATCTTAAAACGTGGAAGCGTGGTGGGCAGACGATACTACACGTGTTTTCTGCTGGGAATGTGCGTTTGAATGTATTTATTATGGTATAATTTTTTCCTTTTTCACGATTCTGATTTTCATTCTGTAATTTTCTCCTTATTTCACGCGGTTACCCCTGTCTGTGGGTTCCACGTGTTCGGTTATGAACTGCATAGGCTTCAGCTATCTGGTTCTTGTTCTCTTGCACTCAACTTCCGCTATTACCCTTTTGTATGAAAGAATCTTGATACAGTTTCATTATTTTGATGATTTTTCACGGAGTTATTTCGTGTAACTGTGGACCACGTGCTTGGTGAGCGGACGAGCTTTCAGCATGTTTTCTCTCAGTTTCTTTATCCGCCGTTGGGCTTTCAGGACGACAATGCTCGACCCCATAGAGCACGCGTGGTCTGCTCGATGTCCCGATTTGAGTTCCGTAGAGCACGTCTGGGATGCACCAGAGACACGGACTGCATCACGTCAGCATCCACCAACCGCTCCCCAAGGCTTGGGAGCAGCTCTGCAAGAAGAATGCGCCTTATTGTCTCAACATGAGACTGATGACGTCATTCACAGCATGCCCCGTCGTGTTCAGGTACAGATTTCTCTGGACGACTGTAAGTCACAAATCGATATGAATTTTTACCAGTATTCTTCCTCCAAGGGGCACCAGTTGAATGAGATCCTTGAATACTAAATTTAAAAAGCGTATTGCTAATACACAGGTCAACTTTCTCCATATTACCTTACTCATCAAAGAATTTCTTATTAGCACTAATATCCAAAGTTAGTCTCTCAACCCTTAGATTAATACGATATATATAAATCTTCACCTTGTTAATAATTACATTCTGATATTTATTAGCAAAAAAATTAATTTCATCTCCATTATAATAATGTCTGAAAGAAGGAAACTGAACGTCATATGTATCTAATTTCCCTGCGACACGATCTGTTTTGCACCATAATTAAATTCCACATTAATGGTTTCCACATATAGAAGAGTTGTGGTATTACAAACATAACTTGGAGCAGTTATTAACACAATCCCCCCCCATGAACCATGGACCTTGCCGTTGGTGGGGAGGCTTGCAAGCCTCAACGATACAGAGAGCCGTACCGTAGGCGCAACCACAACGGAGGGGTATCTGTTGAGAGGCCAGACAAACGTGTGGTTCCTGAAGAGGGGCAGCAGCCTTTTCAGTAGTTGCAGGGGCAACAGTCTGGATCACTGACTAAAGTGGCCTTGTAACATCATCCTAAATGGCCTTGCTGTGCTGGTACTGCGAACGGCTGAAAGCACTGGGAAACTACAGCCGTAATTTCTCCCGAGGGCATGCAGCTTTACTGTATAGTTAAAGGATGATAGCGTCCTCTTGGGTAAAGTATTCCGGAGGTAAAATAGTCCGCCATTCGGACCTCCGGGCGGGGACTACTCAAGAGGACGTCGTTATCAGGAGAGAGAAAACTGGCGTTCTACGGATCGGTGCGTGGAATGTCAAATCCCTTAACCGGGCAGGTAGGTTAGAAAATTTAAAAAGCGAAATGGATAGGTTAAGTTAGATATAGTAGGAATTAGTGAAATTCGGTGGCAGGAGGAAAAAGACTTTTGGTCAGGTGACTACAGGGTTATAAACACAAAATCAAATAGGGGTACTGCAGGAGTAGGTTTAATAATGAATAGGAAAATAGGATGCGGGTAAGCTACTACAAACAGCATAGTGAACGCATTATTGTGGCCAAGATAGACACGAAGCCCATGCCTACTACAGTAGTACAAGTTTATATGCCAACTAGCTCTGCAGATGATGATGAAATTGATGAAATGTATGATGAGATAAAAGAAATTATTCAGGCAGTGAAGGGAGACGAAAATTTAATAGTCATGGGTGAATGGAATTCGTCAGTAGGAAAAGGGAGAGAAGGAAACGTAGTAGGTGAATATTGATTGGGGGAGACAAATGAAAGAGGAAGCCGCTTGGTTGAAGTTTGCACAGAGCATAACTTAATCATAGCGAACACTTGGTTTAAGAATCATGAAAGAATGTTGTATACATGAAAGAACCCTGGAGATACTAAAAGGTTTCAGATAGATTATATAATGGTAAGACAGAGATTTAGGAACCAGGTTTTAAATTGTAAGATATTTCCAGGGGCAGATGTTTACTCTGACCTCAATCTATTGGTTATGAACTGTAGATTAAAACTGAAGAAGCTCCAAAAAGATCGGACTTTAAGGAAATGGGACCTGGATAAACTGACTAAACCAGAGGTTTTACAGAGTTTCAGGGAGAGCACAAGGGAACAACTGAGAGGAAAGGGGGGAAAGTAATACAGTAGAAGAAGAATGGGTAGCTTTGAGGAATGAAATAGTGAAGGCAGCAGAGGATCAAGTAGGTAACAAACGAGGGCTAGTAGAAATCCTTGGGTAACAGAAGAGTTACTGAATTTAATTGATGAAAGGAGAACATATAAAAATGCAGTAAATTAAACAGGCAAAAAGGAATACAAACGTCTCAAAAATGAGATCGACAGGAAGTGCAAAATGGCTACGCAGGGATGGCTAGAGGACAAATGTAAGGATGTAGAGGCTTATCTCACTGGGAGTTAGATAGATACTGCCTACAGGAAAATTTAAGAGACCTTTGGAGAGAAGAGAACCACTTGCATGAACATCAAGAGCTAAGATGGCAACCCAGTTCTAAGCAAAGAAGGGAAAGCAGAAATGTGGAGTATGTACAGGGTCTCTACAGGGGCGATGTTCTTGAGGACAATATTATGGAAATGGAAGAGGAAGTAGATGAAGATGAAATGGGAGGTAAGATACTGCGTGAAGAGTTTGACAGAGCACTGAAAGACCTGAGTCGAAACAAGGCCCCGGGAGTAGACAATATTCCATTAGAATTACTGACAGCCTTGGGAGAGCCAGGCCTAACAAAACTGGTGAGCAAGATTTATGAGACAGGTGAAATTCCCTCAGACTTCAAGAAGAATGAATTAATTCCAATTCCACAAATGTGAAAATTACCGAACTATCAGTTTAATAAGTCACAGCTTAAAAATACTGACGCGATTTACAGACGATTGGAAAAACTGGTAGAAGCCGACCTTGGGGAAGATCAGTTTGGATTCCGTAGAAATATGGAGACAGGTGAGGCAATACTAACACTACCACTTATCTTAGAAGCTAGATTAAGAAAAGGCAAACCTACGTTTCCAGCATTTGTAGACTTAGAGAAAGCTTTTGACAGTGTTGACTGGAATACTCCCTTTCAAATTCGTATGCTGGCAGGGGTAAAATACAGGGAGCCAAAGGCTATTTACAATTTGTACCGAAACCAGATGGCAGTCATAAGAATCGAGGGGCATGAAAGGGAAGCAGTGGTTGGGAAGGGAATGAGACAGGGTTGTAGTCTCTCCCCGATGCGTTTCAATCTGTATATTGAGCAAGTAGTATAGGAAACAAACGAAAAGTTCGGAGTAGATATAATCCATGGAGAAGGAATAAAAACATTGAGGCTGATGACATTGTAATTCTATCAGAGACAGCAAAGGACTTGGAAGAGCAGTTGAACGGAATGGATAGGGTCTTGAAAAGAGGACATAAGATGAACATCAACAAAAGCAAAACGAGGATAATGGAATGTAGTCGAATTAAGTCGGGTGATGCTGAGGAAATGAGATTAGGAAGTGAGACACTTAAAGTAGTAAAGGAGTTTTGCTATTTGGGGAGCAAAATAACTGATGATGGTCGAAGTAGAGAGGATATAAAATGTAGACTGGCAATGGCAAGAAAAGCGTTTCTGAAGAAGAGAAATTTGCTAACATCGAGTATTGATTTAAATGTCAGGAAGTTGTTTTTGAAAGTATTTGTATGGTGCGTAGCCATGTGTTGGAAGTGAAACATGGACGATAAATAGTTTAGACAAGAAGAGAATAGAAGCTTTCGAAATGTGGTGCTACAGAAGAATGCTGAAGACTAGATGGGTAGATCACATAACTAATGAGGAGGTGTTGAATAGGATTTTGGAGAAGTTTGTGGCACAACTTGACAAGAAGAAGGGACCGGTTGGTAGGACATGTTCTGAGGCACCAAGGGATCACCAATTTAGTATTGGAGGGTAAAAATCGTAGAGGGAGACCAAGAGATGAATGCACTAAGCAGATTCAGAAGGACGTACGCTGCAGTAGGTACTGGGAGATGAAGAAGCTTGCACAGGATAGAGTAGCATGGAGAGCTGCATCAAACCAGTCTCAGGACTGAAGACCACAACACAACATTAACACAATTTAGAGAATCTTACCGAGAATATGAGTTTATGCCTATTTTCGTCTGCAGTTATATTTTGTTGCAGTTTATGTTCTGCATTCTACACATTTTTCCTATTTTATTATCACTTGTTTATGGTGTTAAGTGGCAAAATAAAGGCGGGCAAGGAAAATTTTCTTTTGTTGCTTTAATTTTGACCGCGAGTGTAGTTTGTAACAGAATTAGGACAGCGATCTCACTCGTGGCCACCACGGCTGCGTCCCGGAGGAACACTTGTCTGTGCGTGTGGCGTGACGTGTGGGTGTGGGAACTCGTGCGCCGCTGTCCGCCCACGTACTCTTCGGGACAAAGCGCAGGCAGCGGCTCGCTCAGCTCATAGTGTCGCCACGGCGCCTGCGTCTCGGCTCGCGATGAGTGAGACAAGATGTGTGGAAGGGGGGGGGGGGGGGTGGGAGAGACCGGTGAAGGGGGGGAGCGAAGGGTGAAGGGGGGGGAGGGACAGTGCGGGCGCCGGAGGGGGGGGGGGGGGGGGCGGGCAGCCGGCAGCTCACCGGTAATGGGAGCCAGATAGCGGCGGTCTTCTGCCTCTGACCGTGTTGTCTACCGTCTACCGTCTCTCTCTCTCTCTCTCTCTCTCTCTCTCTCTCTCTCTGTGTGTGTGTGTGTGTGTGTGTGTGTGTGTGTGTGTGTGTGTGTGCTACTACGTCTACAAGACGCCCTTCTTCCCTCCAACGACGAAGCTTTTCTCGGCGACTATCCTACTCTTGTAGTGGCCCGCTGTTTTGGCTGTTGCAAATCGCTACATTTAAGCTGAGGCTTAGCCGTCCTCCGGCGGGGGCGTAGTTCTCACGTCTAGAGTTTTAAAACTACCGTAGTGTACCGTAGACTATCGTAAGTGAGTGCAGACTATAGTAGTTTCCTTGTAGCGTAGGTCATCTGGTAACCGCGTCACCTGTATGTTGGGTGTGTTGCATACCCATCGGGCGTTGCTTCATTTCGATCCCCTCGTTTGCAGATCCGATCAGTGTCTCACTAGACCGCCCTAGAAGCTGAAAACAGTGTACTGTCTACAAACTGAGTGAGGATCAAGGGCTGCATAACCTAGCCGACATTTTTATTCTACATAGTTACTATCGAGTCTGTTACTTAAAAATAAACAGTATTTATGGCAAAATTGAAAAAGGCTATGTTTGATTCAGGTTTACTTCGAAAATTCTTGTCTGCAACTGAAACACGGGGGTGTTGCACTAAAAATAAAGAAAATCTGATAAATAACGCTAGAAAACGCAACTTCCAACAAAATAAATAAATAAATAAAAGCAAAGAAAAGAAGAAGACTACAGTACAGTACTTGGTCTGGCTTACATAAAGCCTGCTTCTGTTATTCACAATCATTTATCATCATTGATCATCATGAACAACGTTTGACACAAAAAAACAGTAATTATACAGATTTTTTATGTTTGCACATGAAACCTGCAATTGCATCAAAATTATTTGCTTTGCTTACATAAAAGGATAGAAGTTATGTGGTCAGGTAATTTTTATGACATAAAATTCAAATGGTTCACTATGGCACTTAACTTCTGAGGTCATCAGTCCCTTAGAACTACTTAAACCTAACTAACCTAAGGACGGCACACACACCCATGCCTGAGGCAGGATTCGAGACTGCGACCAAAGCGGTCGCGCGGTTCCAGACTGAAGCGCCTAGAACCGCACGGCCACACCGGCCGGCCATAAAATTCAATTTATATTTTGAACGGATATTGGATACGGAAAAATGGGCTAACGCTGAATGATGTGCTATTCTAACAATGTGAAAAACAAACAAACCAGGAAACGAGGAAAAAACAATCAGAAGTCGTTCGTTCGCAGTTTCTCGTACTTCATTTATGCTTCTTTCCCTACCAATGTTATCAATACTACTGGCAGCCCTACGATTTATTATGTCACTCACGTAGTGTGCCAAAACTGCCGAACTGTAGCGCAGCTCACGCCTCGTGAAGCACGTCAGGTGTGGCGGCCATCGCGGCCGCTGCGCGTTCCGAAACGACCTTCTGCTACAGCTACGTGTCGCGAAACAACTCGTGCTGCTCCTAATCACGATTTGCGACCTCAGCGCTCTTCGGCTGCACCTGGTGCGTAAACCACACGGCTTCTTCGCGAATGCAGACCAGCGTAAAAATAGCTGCGTTAACTTGCCAATAAGAGGGGACAAAAGCGCGAATAAGATTCTGGATTCGTCGAAGGCCTGAAAAGAGGGAACTGCTGGTAGATGAAAACTACATAATGTTCAACAACGATCTGAGACACATACCGGCAGAAGTTATCCGTTAATACAAATGAATCTTCGCCCCTTTTTCGATTGTAAACTGAATCGAATTATACCGTCTAACGTCGGTCTGCACTTCCGTAATATCCACAATCTCGGTGTTTCATTGACAACCATAACTCTGAAGTAACATATTTCATCGTATAAATTTCAAGATCGAGTTTCGTTTCGTACTTTCGCTTGAATGGAAGAGGAGATTTTTTTCCTTGAAGCTGCTTGCAATAATTAAAAACACGTCACAAATGCTCCAAAGCGAAGCCATCTTCGTAAAACAATTGACTGTTTACTTTTCGCAAATATCTTCTTCTATTCGTTTGCTTAGTAATGATGGTCAATTCTAGGAAAAATTTTAAAATTAAATATTTTTTTACATTGTTGGGACTCAGATGGTTAACAAAGATTCGCAGCTTCTTTGTTTTCACATCGATTTTTAACAAGTTGTAATCTCTACTCACAGTTGTTTACTTCACACTCCAAAACATAAACAGACGCAACACTAACAGCGATGATGATGTTCCTGAAGAGAGGTGTTAAAATCGGGTAGTAAGTTCGTCGACTGCCACAGAGTGACTGCTCAAACACACCCTTTGGAAATAACGGAACACAGGATGTACAAAAAAGAATCATCCGATTTAAAAATCAAAATTACTAAGTTATTTGACGTAAGTGCATGAGCAACGTACTATTGTAAAGAGCAAACTCTAGAGTTTTACATGGTTCCCGCTAGGTAGCAGCAGTGTGCACCCACTTCAGTTCTAGTCAAAATGGTGTCGGGACAACAGAAAGCGTTTTGTGTTCTGCGTTTTGAGCAGTGCGGGTCAGTAACAATGTTTCAGCGTGACTTTCGTACTAGATATTGTATGGATCCTCCTACAGCACAGAGCATTAGACGATGGAATGAACAATTACGACAAAAAGGTTGTTTGTGTAAAGGCAAATCGCCGATTCGTCCCCGAGTGTCTGACACAGACGTCGAACGCATCCGCCATAGTTTCGTAAGGAGTCCGCAGAAATCCGTTCGCCGTGCAGCTCAATATGCCCTCAATGACCGTCTGGGGTGTGTTACTTCAGCGTTTACAAATCAAACCACATAAAATTCAGCTACTGGAAGCTCATCGTGGAGGTGACAAACAGCAACGTGTGGAGTTCTGTAATTACGTTCTTTGCAAGGTGGAAGGTGGAGGATGACAGTTTACTTGATTGTCAGTAATTATGTCTTCTGGAGACTCTGTTTATGTGCCTCCGTTACCAATAACAGTGAATGAACTGACACACTGCCCAACACCAGCTGTGGAAGCTGTAACTGAAGACAAGCTCGCTGCAATGTGGGAACAATTTGAGTACCACATTGACATATGCCGTGCAGCTCAAGGGGAACATACTGAACACGTTTGAAAAGGTAAGAAAAAAACTTTTTGAGTCTCCCGTTTATCAAAAAACAAAATTCATTGTATATGTTTATTTGCTATGAAATATAGACGTGCCAAATTGTATGATTCTTTCTTATATTCCTGTAATCGGAGAAAACTGCCACTTATACACTTCTTTTCCTTGTGCCGGTGTCCCGCACTTTCGCAGGGTCGGCATGGTTATGGGCGGATTTGGCAAGGTTAATTTAAGGGGTGGCCGGAGGCGTTCTTGTCGCCACCCCGGTGGCTGAGATGATGATGATGATGATGATGATGATGAAGACAACACAACACGATGACGAGGTTGAGGATAACACAACACCGAGTCCCTGAGTGAAGAAAAATCCCCGACTCACCCGGGAATCGAACCTGGGTCACTTCGCTTGGCATTCCGACGCGCTGACTACTGAGCTATCGGGGCGGACGTGCCAAATGTACACCATGTGATCAAAAGTATGCGGACACGGCCAAAAACATACGTTTTACATATTATGTGCATTGTGCTGCCACCGACTGCATGTACTTCATATCAGCGACCTCAGTAGCCATTAGCCATCGTGAGAGAGCAGAATGGGGCTCTCTGCAGAACTCACGGACTTCGAACGTGGTCAGGTGATTGGGTGTCACTCGGGTCATACGTCTGTCCGCGACATTTCCACACTCCTAAACATCCCTAGGTCCACTGTTTCCGATGTGATAGTGGAGTGGATACGTGAAGGGACACGGACAGCGCAAAAGCCTACAGGCCAACCTCGTCTGTAGTCTGACAGAGGCCGTCGATAGTTGAGGAGGGTCGTAATGTGTAATAGGCAGACATCAATCCAGACCATCACACAGGAATTACAAAATCCATCAGGATCCACTGCAAGTACTATGGCAGTTACGTTGGAGGTGAGAAATCGTGGATTTCATGGTCGAACGGCTGCTCATAAGCCACACATTACCACGGTAAACGCCAAACGACGCCTCGCTTGGTGTAAGGAGCGTTAACATTGGACGACTGAACTGTGGAAAAACGTTGAGTGGAGCGACGAATGATGGTACACAATGTGGCGCTAAGATGGCAGGGTGAGGGTATGGCAAATGCCCGGTGAACGTCATCTGCCAGCGTGTGTATTGAAAGCAGTAAAATTTGAAGGCGGTGGTGTTATGGTGTGGTCGTGTTTTTCATGGAGGGGGCTTGTTGTTTTGCGTGGCACTATCACAGCAGAGGCCTACATATATGTTTTAAGTATCTTCTTGCTTCTCACTGTTGAAGAGGAATTCGGGGATGGCGATTGCGTCTTTCAACACGATCGAGCATCTGTTCATAATGCACGGCCTGTGGCGGAGTGGTTACACGACAATAACAGCCCTGTAATGAAATAGCCTGGACGGAGTCCTGATCTGAATCCTATAGAACACCTTTGGAAGTTTCGGAACGCGGACTTAGTGCCAGGCCTCACCGAACAACATCGATACCGCGCCTCAGTGCGGCACCCTGTGAATAATGGGCTGCCAGTCCCCAAGAACCTTCCAGCACCTGGACGGGACCAATGACAACTGAAGAGAATCGTTCAACGTGACAAAAGTGCAACCCTCCCTCAGATTGCTACAGATTTCAGTGCTGGACTTGCAAGAATTGTCAGAGTGCGAACCACTCAGCGAAACATCATCGATATAGGCTACTCGTGTAGCCTTGATGACTACACACTACAGACCTTTACTACTCTCCTGGGCCCGTCAGTAGCGACATTGGGCTGCTGATGACTGCAAACATGTTGCCCGGTCGAATGAGTCTCGTTGCAAATTATATCGAGTGGATGAACGTGTACGGGTATGGACACAACCTCATGAATCCCTGGACCCTGCGTGTCAGCAGGGGACTGTTCAGGCTGGTGGAGGCTCTGTTATGGTGCGGGGCGTGTGCATTTGGAGTGATATGGGACCCCTGATACATTTAGATTTGACTATGGCAGGTGACACGTACCTAAGCATCTTGTCTCATCACCTTCATCCATTCATCTCCATTGTGCATTCCGACGGACTTGGGCAGTTCCAGCAGGACAGTGCGACACCCTACACGTCCATAATTGCTACAGAGTGGCTGCAGAAACACCCTTCTTCTGGTAACCAAATTTCCCAGACATGAACATTATTGAGCCTATTTAGCATCCCTTGCACCGTGCTGTTCGCAAGAGATCTCCGCCGCCTCCTACCCTTACGGATTTATGGGAGAGTCCTGCACGATTCACGGTGTCAGTTCCCTCCAGCACTGCTTCAGACATTAATCTAATCCATGCCGCGTCGTGTTGCGACACCTCTGCTTGCTCGCAGGTGCCCTACACGATATAAGGCAGGCATACCAGCCTCTTGGTCTGATCAGTGTATAAACTATGTACTGACTCGTCCCACGGCCCAACAGCTGTGGCTGAAATCATCTCACGAAATCTGATAAATAAATGACTAGGGACTCGCATTAGTCTGACATTGCGGCGGATGCTCTACTGGCCGTTAAAATTGCTACACCACGAAAATGACGTGCTACAGACGCCAAATTTAACCGACAGGAAGAAGATGCTCTGATATGCAAATGATTAGCTTTTCAGAGCATTCACACAAGGTTGGCGCCGGTGGCGACATCTACAATGTGCTGGCATGAGGAAAGTTTCCAAGCGATTTCTCATACACAAACAGCAGTTGACCGGCATTGCCTGGTCAAACGTTGTTGTAATGCCTCGTGTAAGGAGGATAAATGCGTACCATCACGGTTCCGACATTGATAAATGTCAGATTGTAGCCTATCGCGATTGCGGTTTACCGTATCGCGACACTGCTGCTCGCGTGTACGAGATGATATGACTGATAGCAGAATATGAAATCGGTGGGTTCAGGAGGGTAATACGGAACGCCGTGCAGGATCCCAACGGCCTCGTATCACTAGCAGTCGAGATGACAGGCATCATATTCGCATGGCTGTAACGGATCGTGCAGCCACGTCTCGATCCCTGAGTCAACAGATGGCGACGTTTGCAAGACAACAACCATCTGCACGAACAGTTGGACGACGTTTGCAGCAGCATGGACTATCAGCTCGGAGACCATGGCTGCGGTTACCTTTAACAGTGCATCACAGACAGGAGCGCCAGCGATGGTGTACTCAACGACGAACCTGGGTGCACGAATGGCAAAACGTAATTTTTTCGGATGAATCCAGGTTCTGTTTACAGCACCTCATGATGGTCTCATCCGTGTTTTGCGACATGGCGGTGAACGCAGACTGGAAGCGTGTATGTGTCATCCATATACTGGCGTATGACACGGCGTGATGGTATGGGGTGGCATTGCTTACACGTCTCGGTCCCCTCTTGTTCCCACTGACTGCACTTTGAACAGTGGACGTTACATTTCAGATGTGTTACGACCCGTGGCTCTACCCTTCATTCGATGCCTGCGAAACCCTACATTTCAGCAGGATAATGCACGAGCGCATCTTGCAGGTCCTGTACGGGCCCTTCTGGATACAGTAAATGTGCCCTGGCCAGCACATTCTCCAGATCTCTCACCAATTGAAAATGTCTGGTCAATGGCAGCCGAGCAACTGGCTCGTCACAATACGACAGTCACTGCTCTTGATGAACTGCGGTATCGTGTTGAAGCTGCATGGGCAGCTGTACCTGTACACGCCATCCAAGCTCTGTTTGACTCAATGCCCAGGTGCATCAAGGCCGTTATTGCGCCCAGAGGTGGTTGTTCTGGGTATCGCTTTCTCAGGTTCTATGCACCCAAATTGCGTGAAAATGTAATCACATGTCAGTGCTAGTATAATATATTTGTACAATGAATACCCGTTTATCATCTGCATTTCTTCTTGGTGTAGCAATTTTAATGTCCAGTCGTGTATTTATGCACCATCGTCGCAGTAGCACTCGTCTCCGTGTTCGCTGCGGCTTTGAACTTGCAGCAGGTGGGGCGCCCGTGCTCGCAGAAAAGCTCTGCGGAGGATTTCCGCGAACCGCGTGGTAGCGCAGTCACCGTAGTTAACGACGCACGCCTCACGTCAAGTGACTCGCCCCCGCGCTGCCCGCACCTGCTGCCGGCATCGGCGCTGCACCAGGCGGCTGTATACCCCAGCTGGCGGACGTGCCTGCAGCCGTGGCGACCCGTTGGTCGAGCTGAGGGAGGGTTCCGGATTCAGAGCGGCAGGTGGCTCTCTCTGGTGGCGTTTCTAATCAGACCCGACACGCGTAAAGGTACGTGCCAGAACTCCTAAGGTCAGTCATAAAATTTTAATTACCAAGCAGAAAACAAAGTTACTCCCTCACTGCGTTGTCAGTTGTGAGCTACATATCTGTCCTGCATCTACAATTATACTCCGCAAGCCACCCAACGGTGTGTGGCGGTGGGCACTTTACGTGCCACTGTCATTACCTCCCTTTCCTGTTCCAGTCGCGTATGGTTCGTGGGAAGAACGACTGCCGGAAAGCCTCCGTGCGCGCTAGAATCTCTCTGATTTTACATTCGTGATCTCCTCGGGAGGTTTACGTAGGGGGAAGCAATATATTCGATACCTCATCCAGAAACGCACCCTCTCGAAACCTGGACAGCAAGCTAGACCCACATGCAGACCGCCTCTCTTGCAGACTCTGGCACTTGAGTTTGCTAAACATCTTCGTAACGCTATCACGCTTATCAAATAACCCTGTGACGCACCGCGCAGCTCTTCTATGGATCTTCTCTATCTCCTCTGCCATCCCGAGCTGGTATGGATCCCACACTAATGAGCAATACTGAAGTATAGGTCGGACTAGTGTTTTGTAAGCCACCTGAAAGGTCTCTGTTGGATTCCTTTCATGTCAATTTCTTAAATCTGTTGTCATTTACGGCATAAATTCCACTTCTAAATTTACTGTCGTGTTTCTGACTACCTGGGAGGACACTGAGCAGTGGAACGTGTTACTTCTACAAATAATCAAGAACGATCTGTCGCACTACTACACTTTAAAACACAGTTTATATGTAATTCATGTCACACTGTCTCATATCGAACCTACATGCGCTTTTTTTATATTGTGTATATGATAAGATACGGTCATCTCCTTCCCTTCTGGGTGAAAGGCTGAATGAGCAAATGTATTTCTAGTTACATGCTTGATTGTAGCAGACAAGCCTGTCTGCTAGACAACAGTAGGACCAACGTCGGAAGAGGTAGCTACGCTTTCTAAAAGCAAAGATGTTTCTATTCTTAGTATGGTCCTGTCCGTCCCTTGTCATGTTGGCATTGGAAGCTGCCTCTCTGGTCACTTCCGTTTGTATCTGTGAAGCACCCTCAGTAGGGGCCCACGCCAGTCTGCCTGCAGCGAGCGTCTGAAGTGGTAAGATCTCCGGCTAAGCGCGCCTCTGCTAAGTCCATAGGACAATGGATTCCTTAAGTTCAGACTAACTAAAAATTTAATCACCTTTATTTCAGGTTTACATCTAATATATCTAATGTTATCTTAAATCAACGCAGTGTAATTCGAGTGTGAAGTTCAGAGTATCTTCCAGTAGTTGCTTTGTCACTACTTTGTGAGTAAAGTGGAACCACGAATTGATGATACATAACTCTAACTAAGATAATCAATCTTAAATACGAATATGCGTGAGATTATAACGTCTCGTCTTGACAATATTTTTCTATATAGCAACTTTTCTTTATGTTCAACCCACGTGGGGTGTACTTTGTGAGACCAGTACCACGTGCTTATACAATTGTTTGACCCATCAGGTTCATAGTAAGACGATAGTAACCAGTTCGAGGTTTTTCTTTTGTAAATTGCGCTTCAATGTAATTTATTTTAATTATCAAAATTATTGTGGAGTTACGCTCTTTGCGTAAACCAAGTTGACCACGTGAAGCATGTGGCGTAATCATCAAAGTAGCCCTCAGTTATTCTTTCCGGGAACATTTCACAGAGAGTTAGTATGAATTTAGTATACCAGTGTGTGGTAATTTCATGACGGACGGGATTGTGCTACGAACTTAACTTCTTTGGATGAAAATTGAATCGGTTGGTTGTCGTTAATTTCCTCTTGCATATGTTTCAACGTTCGTTGATGTGTTCCGTAAGATTACAAACTCACATTTTCACAATCCTAAATAAGGCACCAGTTTAGTTATGAATCAAGTTTAATATGCTGAAATTTTAACGGAACAATGATCAATGTTAATATAAATGTCCAAATATAAACTGATTTACTTCTTTTTATTTAAATTCTCTTTTTATATATATATCACCGGTTGTCGTAAGATGACTGTTAAAAGATTATAATTAATGCTAGTCTGGTTGGGAATTTGGTAAGCTAGACTGGATACCTGGTGAAACAGTTGCTCAGTGATGCAAGGTTAACGTCCCCAGATAGCTCATAGCTTTTAACCCATTTTTATTGTCTTGAATATCAGCACCGCTTTCAGAACTTAATGCATCAACATTACACACCTCCTTTGTTGATGGACTACATTTTCTAAGGACTCTCCCAATGAATCTCAACCTGGTACCCGCGTTACCAACAATTAGTTTTATATTATCATTCCACTCAAATCGTTCCGTACGCATACTCACAGATATTTTATAGAAATAGCTGCTACCAGTGTTTGTTCCGCTGTCACGTAATCATACAATAATGGTTCAAATGGCTCTGAGCACTATGGGACTCAACATCTGTGCTCATAAGTTCCCTAGAACTTAGAACTACTTAAAGCTAACTAACCGAAGGACATCAAACACATCCATGCCCGAGGCAGGATTCGAACCTGCGACCGTACCAGTCGCGCGGTTCCTGACTGAGCGCCTAGCATACAATAATGGATTCTTCTTTCTATGTATTCGCAATACATTACATTTGTCCATGTTAAGGGTCAATTGTCACTCCCTGCACCAAGTGCCTGTCCGCTGCGGATCTTCCTGCATTTCGCTGCAATTTTCTAATACTGCAGCTTCTCTGTATACTACAGCATCATACGCGAAAAGCCGCATGGAACTTCCGACACTATCTACTAATTCATTTATATACACTCCTGGAAATGGAAAAAAGAACACATTGACACCGGTGTGTCAGACCCACCATACTTGCTCCGGACACTGCGAGAGGGCTGTACAAACAATGATCACACGCACGGCACAGCGGACACACCAGGAACCGCGGTGTTGGCCGTCGAATGGCGCTAGCTGCGCAGCATTTGTGCACCGCCGCCGTCTGTGTCAGCCAGTTTGCCGTGGCATACGGAGCTCCATCGCAGTCTTTAACACTGGTAGCATGCCGCGACAGCGTGGACGTGAACCGTATGTGCAGCTGACGGACTTAGAGCGAGGGCGTATAGTGGGCATGCGGGAGGCCGGGTGGACGTACCGCCGAATTGCTCAACACGTGGGGCGTGAGGTCTCCACAGTACATCGATGTTGTCGCCAGTGGTCGGCGGAAGGTGCACGTGCCCGTCGACCTGTGACCGGACCGCAGCGACGCACGGATGCACGCCAAGACCGTAGGATCCTACGCAGTGCCGTAGGGGACCGCACCGCCACTTCCAAGCAAATTAGGGACACTGTTGCTCCTGGGGTATCGGCGAGGACCATTCGCAACCGTCTCGATGAAGCTGGGCTACGGTCCCGCACACCGTTAGGCCGTCTTCCGCTCACGCCCCAACATCGTGCAGCCCGCCTCCAGTGGTGTCGCGACAGGCGTGAATGGAGGGACGAATGGAGACGTGTCGTCTTCAGCGATGAGAGTCGCTTCTGCCTTGGTGCCAATGATGGTCGTGTGCGTGTTTGGCGCCGTGCAGGTGAGCGCCACAATCAGGACTGCATACGACCGAGGCACACAGGGCCAACACCCGGCATCATGGTGTGGGGAGCGATCTCCTACACTTACCGTACACCTCTGGTGATCGTCGAGGGGACACTGAATAGTGCACGGTACATCCAAACCGTCATCGAAACCATCGTTCTACCATTCCTAGGCCGTCAAGGGAACTTGCTGTTCCAACAGGACAATGCACGTCCGCATGTATCGCATGCCACCCAACGTGCTCTAGAAGGTGTAAGTCAACTACCCTGGCCAGCAAGATCTCCGGATCTGTCTCACGTTGAGCATGTTTGGGACTGGATGAAGCGTCGTCTCACGCGGTCTGCACGTCCAGCACGAACGCTGGTCCAACTGAGGCGCCAGGTGGAAATGGCATGGCAAGCCGTTCCACAGGGCTACATCCAGTATCTCTACGATCGTTTCCATGGGAGAATAGCAGCCTGCATTGCTGCGAAAGGTGGATATACACTGTAATAGTGCCGACATTGTACATGCTCTGTTGCCTGTGTCTATGTGCCTGTGGTTCTGTCAGTGTGATCATGTGATGTATCTGACCCCAGGAATGTGTCAATAAAGTTTCCCCTTCCTGGGACAATGAATTCACGGTGTTCTTATTTCAATTTCCAGGAGTGTATATTGTGAAAAGTAATGGTCCCATAGCACTCTCCTGTGTCACGCCAGTGGTTACTTTAATGTTTGTAGACGTCTCTCCATTGAGAACAACATGCTGTGTTCTGCTTGCTAAAAACTCTTCAATCCAACCATACGGCTGGTCTGATATTCCGTAGACTCTTACTTTCTTTATCAGGCGAAAGTGCGGAACTGTATTGAACGCCTTCCAGAAGTCAAGGAAAATGGCATCTACCTGTGAGCCTGTATCTAATATTTTCTGGGTCTCATGAAAAAATGAAGCGAGTTGGGTCTCACACGATCGCTGTTTCCAGAATCCATGTTGATTCCTACAGAGTAGATTCTAGGTTTCCAGAAATGAGATGATATGCGAGCAAAAAACATATTCTAAAATTCTACAACAGATCGATGTCAGAGATATACGTCTATAGTTTTGCGCATCTGCTCGACGACCCTTCTTGAAAACTGGAACTATCTCTGCTGTTTTCCAATCATTTGGAACCTTCCGTTCGACTAGAGACTTTTGGCACACGGCTGTTAGAAGGGGGGCAGGTTTTTTCGCGTACTCTGTGCAGAATCGAATTGATATCCCGTCAGGTCCAGAGGACGTCACACTGTTGGGTGATTTCAGTTGCTTTTGTATTCCTTGGACACTTATTTCGATGTTAGCAATTTTTTCGTTCGTGCAGGGATTTAGAGAAGGAACTGCTGTGCGGTCTTCCTTTGTGAAGCAGCTTTGGAAAAAGGTGTTTAGTATTTCAGCTTTAGGTGTGTTATCTGCTGCTAGGCATTGAAACCCACGAGCCACACTGCCGCATCACGCGAATAACAGAGCCAAAATACGCTGCGGTGACCGAAGTCACGAGATAGCGATGTCCAGATACACAGAAGGCGGGGGGTGTCGCTTACGCAAGGTACCAAAGGGCAATGCGTTGGTGCAGCTGTCATTTCTACTCAGGTCACTGATGTGAAAAGTTTTACGACGTTGTTATGGCCGAGCGCAGCTTCGTGTGCTCAGAGTTGTCAGTGCTACCAGACAAGCAGCGCTGCCTGAAGTAACCGCAGAAATCATCGTGGGGCATAAGACAAACCTAACCGTTTGGAGAGTGCCGCGAAATTTGGGGTTAGTATGACATGCCAACAGACCACCGACGCAAGTGCTTTTGCTAACAGGGCGACATCGCCTACAGTAGCTCTCCTTGGTTTGTGGCCGTTTCAGTCGGACCCTTGACGACTGGAAAAGTGTAGCCTGGTCGGATGAGTCCCGATCCCAGTTGGTAACAGCTGACGGTAGAGTTCTAATGTCGCATTCAGCCCAGGAAGTCACGGACCCAAGTTGTCAATGAGGTATTGTCCACACAGGGGACGGCTCCTTAATGGAGTGGGCTGTGTTTACGTGTAATGGACTGGCTGCTCTGGTCCAACTGAATCGGTAATTGATTGGAAATTGTTATGGTCGGCTACTTGGAGAACCTTTGCAGCCGTTCATGGACTTCATGTTCCCAAACAACGATGGTGTTCTTATGGACTACAAGGCACCATGCCACTGGTTTGTAATATTCGAGGGAAATTCTGGACAGTTCGAGCGAATGACTGGGGCATCCGGATCGCCCGACATGAATTCCATCTGACATTTACGGGACATATGAGGGCACAACATCCTATACCGCAGCACTTTTGCCGTTATGAACATCTGTAGTGGTCGGATGGCGCACTGTTTCTGCAGGGGACTTGCAACGACTTGCTGAGACCATGACACGTAGAGGTGCTGTAAGTACCCCGGATAAAGGGGGTCCGACACCATTTTACGAGATAAGACTTGTCATCTCAGTGTAACGAGGGGCTCGACATAAACATACAAAAAATATGAAAAGTCGTGGCAAAGCTAAAGACAATCTCCTTTAAAGACCTCTACCAAATGAAAGAGGTCAAGCTGAGGAAAAAGTATCCAAGTAATTCTGGAAAAAAATCAGCAATAGCGTGGATTACAGAAATGAGGAAAGGAATGGAGAGAAAGAACTCGAAGGAATTGGAAAAGACTAACAGAAAGGAGAACACGTAATTTAAATGAGATTTGAGGGAGCGAAAATACGAAATCAGGAACAACGCGGTCGTAAGAAAGGACAACATGGAGAGACGATGAAAGAGTAATGAAATGAAATAATCACATGGTATTATTGGTCAAGACACTTCGTCAACGATAGGCAACTTCGGTGACCTGCACGTCCTTGTGATGATGACCTGAAATGATGAGGACAACACGAACACACTGTTCCAGAGCGAAAAAAATCTCTGACCTGCCCGAGAATCGAACAGAGGACTCTGAGTATAGAGATAGCTACGCTGACCACTAGTAATGTGCAGCGAATACATAGAACGAAAGATCCTTTATCATTTAGCTACAATACGGCAGGTCAGCAACTGGAAGCAGTTAATTCCATACATTATCTGGGAGTAGGCATTAGGAGTGATTTAAAATGGAATGATCATATAAAGTTGATCGTCGGTAAAGCAGATGCCAGACTGAGATTCTTTGAAAGAATCCTAAGGAAATGCAATCCGACAACGAAGGAAGTAGGTTACAGTACACGTGTTCACCCACTGCTTGAATATTGCTCACCAGTATGGGATCTTAGTAGATAGGGTTGATAGAAGAGATAGAGAAGATCGAACGGAGAGCAGCGCGCTTCGTTACAGCATCATTTAGTAATCGCAAAACCGTTTCGGAGACGATAGATAAAATCCAGTGAGAGGCTCAGTAGCTCGGTACGGGCTTTTGTTGAAGTTTCGAGAACATACCGAGGAGTCAAGCAGTATATTGCTCCCTCCTACGTATATCTCGCGAAGAGACCATGAGGATAAAATCAGAGGGATTAGAACCCACACAGCGGCATACCGACAACCTTTCTGTCGATGAACAATACGAGACTGGAATAGAAGGGAGAACCGACAGAGGTACCCAGAGTACCCTCCGCCACACACCGTCAGGTGGTTTGCTGAGTATGGATGTAGATGTAGATGACGAGTTGTGAACTAAAGAGGGCTGAAAATAATGAGCTACTGAAGATGGTAAAAGGAAGCAGGAAAACAGTTAAGCCAGTCACAAAGGCACGGGAGGTCAGGGGTGTTTTAAATGTCATCCGCTTTTCTCGTCCTTCCAGTTTTTGCCAGTGTCTCTGAAGACTGTGCCAAAAGGTCTATTTTTCGTTATGACAGTGTCAGTCACGCCACCTGGGTCCCAAGTAGATCGTTAAATGGCATGACTAAGCCGAACGGCGATACACGGGAGTCTTCATTCGTGGTACAACCCCCAACTTCCAGCACAGCTGCTTTCAAAAGCAGATCGACGGGAGGAAAGAATTCTGTGAGGAGGTGTGCCGACAGGAACAGATTCTGTGTTGATAGCCCTCCACGTCTTTCGAACTGCTTGCTTTCTTATCGGAGAGAACCAAACAGTTCGATGAGTGGAAGAGGCGGTTAGTTAGCGGTGAGGTAACGCACTAGCAGTCACTGCAGCTCCTAAAATCTTGCAACGGGAGGGTTGAAGGATGACGACCCTCATCTTTCGATTAATTCTTTAATTGAAATAATGTAATGGATAAATCTGAAATTATCCATGAGGCTTTTAGTGGATGATGCTGTTAGTATACGGAGAAGGAGCAAACGGTAGAAAATTGCAGTGAAATGTAGAAAGTCCTGTGAAGAACTGAGAGTTGATGCACGTATTTGCAATTGATGTACAACAGAAACAAGTGTAGCAAATTGTGCATACATACACTGAGATTCAATTGAAATAATGCTCAGGAATTGTGGACCATCTACGAAGTAGATACCTTTGAAAAACCTCTTCAGCTGTTACTCCAGCAATCATAGTCAATGACCCGCAACAGACTAGACTGATACAGGGAACAAAGAAGATCCCACGAAGAGCAGCGCGTTTCCTCTCAGGTTCTCTCAGTGAAGATGGAAGGTTCACGAAAATGCTTATCAAATTACAGTGGCATACGTAACAACAGAAGTGTTATACTTTTTATTACAATTCACAGACTCTTTTTCCTACATGTATACATCTACATGACTATTCTGCAGTTCACACTTAAGTATTTGCCGGTTCTTAGAATCACATTCAGACTAAATGATTCAAATGGTTTTATAAGCACTATGGGACTTAACATTTGGTGTGTCGCGTTGTCCTGCCTGAATTGCCCTAGTCTGTGGGAACGCACAATGGACATGAATGGATGAAGGTTATCAGACAGCATGCTTACGTACGTGTCACCTGTCAGACTCGTATCTAGACGTATCAGGCGCCCCACATCACTCCAACTGCACACGCCCCACACCATTACAGAGCCTCTACCGGCATGAACAGTCCCCTGCTGATATATAGGATCCATGGATTCATGAGGTTGTCTGCATACCCGCAGACGTCCGTGCCGTTCGATACAGTTTCAAACGAGACTCGTCCGACCAGGCAACATGTTTGCCGTCGTCAACAGTCCGATGTCGGTGTTGACGGGCCGAGGCAAGGCTAAAGATTTGTGTCGTGCAGTCATCAAAGGTACACGAGTGAGCCTTCGCGTCCTAAAGCCCCTAACGATGCTGTTTCGTTGAATAGTTCGAGCGCTGACACTTTTTGATGGTCCTGCAATGAAATCTGCAGCAGTTTGACGAAGGGTTGCACTTGTGTTACGCTTGTCTTCAGTCGTCGTTGGTTCCGTTCTTGCAGGATCATTTTCCGGCCGCAGCGATGTTGGAGATTTGATGTTTCACAGGGTTCCTGATATTCACCATACAATCTTAGAATGGGTCTACAGGAAATCCTGACTTAATCGCTGCCTTGAAAATTATGTCTCCCATCGCTCGCGCGCCGACTATTACTCCACGTTCAAACTCATTCAAATCTTGATTACATGCCATTGTAACATAGCAGAAGTAGCCGATATAACAACTGCGCCAGACTCTTGTTGTCTTATACAGGGTGGTCCACTGATCGTGACCGGGCCAAATATCTCACGAAATAAGCGTCAAACAAAAATACTACAAAGAACGAAACTTCTCTAGCTTGAAGGGGGAAACCAGATGGATCCATGGTTGGCCCACTAGATGGCGCTGCCATGGGTCAAACGGATATCAACTACGTTTTTTAAAATAGGAAGCCTCATTTTTTTACATTTTCGTGTTGTACTTAATGAAATAAGAATGTTTTAGTTGCACCACTTTTTTCGCTATATGATAGATGGCATTGTAATAGTCACAAACAAATGGGTAACAATTTTAGTCGAACAGTTAGTAACAGGTAGGTTTTTAAATTAAAATACAGAACTTAGGTAAGTTTGAACATTTTATTTCGGTTGTTCCAATGTGATACATGTACCTTTGTGAACTTATCATTTCTGAGAATGCATGCTGTTACAGCGTGATTACCTGTAAATACCACATTAATGCAATAAATGCTCAAAATGATGTCCGTCAACATCAATGCATTTGGCAATACGTGTAACGACGTTCCTCTCAACAGCGAGTAGTTCGCCTTCCGTAATGTTCGCACGTGCATTGGCAATGCGCTGACGCATGTTGTCAGGCGTTGTCGGTGGATCACGATGGCAAATATCCTTCAACTTTCCCCACAGTAAGAAATCCGGGGACGTCAGATCCGGTGAACGTGCGGGCCATGGTATGGTGCTTCGACGACAAATCCACCGCTCATGAAATATGCTATTCACTACCGTTTCAACAGCACGCGAGCTATGTGCCGGACATCAAATGATTCAAATAGCTCTGAGCACTATAGGACTTCTGAGGTCATCAGTCGCCTAGAACTTGGAACTACTTAAACCTAACTAACCTAAGGACATCACACACATCCATACCAGAGGCAGGATTCGAACCTGCGACCGTAGCGGTCGCGCGGTTCCAGACTGAAGCGTCTAGAACCGCGCGACCGTAACGGCCGGTAAAAATATAATCGTACCTAGGAAAGAAACAGGTACTAATGAATTTGTAACTGAAGACTGAAAAAGTTGTGTAAGTCACACTAACACGCAAGAAAGGAAACAAGAGTAATCCGCTGAATTACAGACCCAAATCACTAACGTCGTTTTGCATTAGTGTCTTCTGTGTTCGAACATTATGCATTATCTCGAAGAAAAAGATTTAGTTACTAATAGCATGGATGCAGGAAAAATCGTTCTTGTGGAACATAACTAGATCTTTGTTCTCACGAAGTAATGAGTGCTACCAAATTGATTCCAAATTTTTAGATTTCCAGAAGGTTTTCGACACCGTTCATCACAAGCGTCTTCTAATCAAACTGCGTGCCTATGGAATATCGCTCCAGTTGTGCATCTGGATTAGTAAGTTCCTGCCAGAGAGGTCAAAGTTCATAGTAACAGACGGAAAGTCATTGAGTAAAACAGAAGTAATGTCTGGAGTTCCCCATGGAAGTGTTGTATTCCCTCTGCTCCTCCTGATCTGCATAAACGACTCATCTGATAATATGAGCACTCCTGTTAGGTTGTTTGCAGATGTTGCTGTCATTTAACGTCTTGTAAAGTCACGAGATGATCAAAACCAACTGCAAAATGTTTTAGACAATATATGTGTATGCCGCAAAATGAGGCAATTAACTCTGAATAATGCAAAGTGTGAAGTTATCCATAAAAGAAATCCGCTAAATTTCGGTTAGGCGATAAATCATATATATATATATATATATATATATATATATATATATATATATATATATATATATATATATATATATATATAGGCTGTAAATTCAACTGAATTACAATTACGAATAAGTTCAATTGGAACGATCACATAGATAATGTTGTGGGTAGAACAAAGAACAAACCAGAGACTGCTATTCATTGGCAGAACACTTGGAAGGTGCAACAGGTCTACTAAAGAGACTGCTTACACCACGCTTGTCCGCCCTATTCTGGAGTACTGCTGTGCGGTGTGGGATCCGCATCAGGTGGGACTGACGGATGACATAGAAAAAGTACAAAGGAGGGCAGCTCGTTCTGTACTATTGCGAAGTAGTGTAGATAGTGCCACAGACATGATACTTGAATTGGAGTGGCAACCATTAAAACAAATGCGTGTTTCGTTGCGACGGGATCTTCTCATGAAATTTCAGTCACCAACCTTCCTCTCCGAATGCAATAATACTGTGTTGGCTCTCACATTTGTAGCGAGAAATGATCATGATAAAATAAGAGAAATCAGAGCTCGCACAGAAAGATTGAAGTGTTCGTTTTTCCCTCGCGCCGTTAGAGAATGGAACCGTAGAGGAATTGCTTTAAAGTGTTTAGACGAACCCTCTTCCACGCACTTGCTTTTGAATTGCAGAGTAATCATGTAGATGTACATGTAGTGTAGATGTGATACAAGAAGTTGGAATACAGAATGTGAATTAAAGAACTATCAGTACTAAAGTTTATTACTGGCCTACGCAAAGTTCATAACGAATATTCTTCACAAACATGAAATCTATCCGCACTGGCGAATACGGACAGCTATTACGTGTATGAAAATTTGTGCCGAACTCGGATTTCCCGATCCACAGAGCTGTGGTCTTAACAGCTGTGGCTGCACGGCTCACGCCCAGACCCCAAACTTCCCTTAAGTCGTCGTTCGTGCTTTTACCCAGCACTCGTACACACCTTGTGACTTCCGTCCAAGGGAAGGACAATTTTTGATTGAAAACCGCTGTCTCGTATAAACGGCTGAATACTATACTGCAGTGCTTGTGTTGTTAAGAACTAAGATGCAATATTCCTTCGGACAAGGAAGGATGCATGCATGAAGGAGCACTGCATCGTACACTATTGGCCATTAAAACTGCTACACTACGAAGGTGTGCTACAGACGCGAAATTTAACCGACAGGAAGATGATACTGTGATACGCAAATGATTAGTTTCTTTGAGCATTCACACAAGGTTGGCGCCGGTGGCGGCACCTACAACGTGCTGACAAGAGTAAAGTTTCTAACCGATTACTCATACACAAACAGCAGTTGACCGGCGATTCCTGGTGAAACGTTGTTGTGATGTCTCGTGTAAGGAGTAGAAATGCGTACCATCACGTTTCCGACTTTGATAAACATCGGAGTGTAGCCTATCGCCATTTCGGTTTATCGTATCGCCACATTGCTGCTCGAGTTGGTCGAGATCCAATGACCGTTACCAGAATATGAAATCGGTGCTGCATCCCGACGGCGTCGTATCACTAGCAGTTGACATGAGAGGCACCTTATCCGTATGGCTGTAACGGATCGTGTAGCCACTTCTCTATCCCTGAGTCAGCACATGGGGACGTTTGCAAGACAACAACCATCTGCACCAACAGTTGGACGACGGTTGCAGCAGCAAGGACTATCAGCTCGGAGACCGTGGCTGCGGTTACCCTCGACACTGCATCACAGACAGGAGCGCCTGCGATGGTGTACTGGACAACGTTCGTGGGTGCACGAATGGCAAGACGTCATTTTTTCGGATGAATCCAGGTTCTGTTTAAAGCATCATGATGGTCCATCCGTGTTTGGTGACATCGTGGAGAACGCACATTGGAAGCGTGTATTCGTCATCGCGATACTGGCTTATCACCAGGCATGATGTTATGGGGTGCCATTGGTTACACGTCTCGGTCACCTCTTGTTCGCATAGACGGCACTTTGATCAGTGGACGTTACATTTCAGATGTGTTACGACCAGTGGCTTTACCCTTCATTCGATCCTTGCGAAACCCTACATTCCAGCAGGATAATGGACGACCGCACGTTGCAGGTCCTGTATGGGCCTTTCTGGATACAGAAAATGTTCAACTGCTGCCCTGGCCAGCACATTCTCCAGATCTCTCACCAACTGAAATGTCTGGTCAATGGTGGCCGAGCAATTGGCTTGTCACAATACGCCAGTCACTACTCTTGTTGAACTGTGGTATCGTGTTGAAGCTGCATGGGCAGCTGTACCTGTACACGCCGAGAAAGCTCTGTTTGACTCAATGCCCAAGCGTATCAAGGCTGTTATTACGGCCAGACGTTGTTGTTCTTGGTACTGATTTCTCAGGATCTATGCACCCAAATTGCGTGAAAATGTAATCACATGTCACTTCTAGTATACTATATTTGTCCGTTGAATACCCGTTTATCATCTGTATTTCTTCTTGGTGTAGCAAATTACATGCCAGTAGTGTGCTTTCTAACAACGACGGTAAAGCTTTGCTCCCGCCGTGGTCGCCGAGCAGTTTGAGGCGCCATGTCACGGATTGCGCGGCCCCTCCCGCCGGAGGTTCGAGTCCTCCCTCGGGCTTGGGTGTGTCTGTGTTTTTCTTAGCGTAAGGTAGTTTTAGTAGTGTGTAAGACTAGGGACGGATTACCTCAGCAGTTTGGTCCTTTAGAGAAAAAAAAGCTTCGCTGATAAAGTTTGTATGGGTAAACGGCTGAGAAGTGAAACTTCAGCAAATGTGTCGTCCAATCTTCCAAATATATCCAAACATTATTTAGCTGTTGGAGGAAACATATGCTTACATTCACTCAACGTATCATCAGACAATATTTATAAGCAATACACACAGCCATTTACCAATGCTCATAGTGTTTTTTCTTCCTTTATTTCTTAGTAGTAGGCTTAGAAACTAAAGTACGAAATCCACTACATGATGACATCCGCTCCCATCCCCCGCCTTCGCCCCTTTATCCCGCTTCAACAAACGACAGCGCTGGAAACGTTATTATTCATGTCTGATAAGGTTCCATTTCGTTGGCGGCCTGTGTGAATGCCAGCAACTGAAATGTGCTGTGAAACGTGCTCACGTCCTGTACCGTCCCCTTCCGTTTCGTCAAGTCTGAGCAGGCCGTTGTGGACGAGCGGTTCTAGGCGATTCAGTCCGGAATCGCGCGACTGCTACGGTCACAGGTTCGAATCCTTCCGCGGGCAACGATGTGTGTGGTGTCCTTAGTTAGGTTTAAGTAGTTCTAAGTTGTAATGGACTGATGACCTCATATGTTAAGTCCCATAGTGCTCAGGGCCGTCAAGTCTGAATCGACCTTAAGTGGAGACGTTCATGAAAAACACACTATTTAAAAGCTCCACCATATCCACAATTTTGAAGAAATGGCAATGAAATCTTTTACCATGATTCACATTAAATTAACTAATTTACCGTTTCTTCGATTACGGTGTATATATTCAACTTTTTTGTGGAATTTAAATTTTTATTTTCAAAAAACGATTTCTGAAGCAATGTCCATTGGTTTGTTAATTCCCGCCGTGCGGCCATTATCACGTGGCAAACCTTTTCACATCTGGGTACAAGTGACGGCCCCGCCAATGGACTGTGTTTTTATACCTTGGTTCAAAATGGATCAAATGGCTCTGATCACTATGGGACTTAACTTCTAAGGTCATCAGTCCGCTAGAACTTAGAACTACTTAAACCTAACTAACCTAAGGACATCACACACATCCATGCCAGAGGCAGGATTCGAACATGCGACCGTAGCGGTCGCTCGGTTCCAGACTGCAGCGACTAGAACCGCTCTGCCACCCCGGCCGGCTATACCTTGGTTCGTGTGTATTTGAGCATAACGATATGCCATGACGTACGTCCCCTCGATGTCCACGGGAACGAAGGCTGTCGGCGAGGGCACTGCTCCACTGACGGTGACAACATTGGGAGGAATCGGTAAAGCCACTGTGCGCAACCACAGTGGGCTTGTAAACACCACGGTCAGCAGCACCACGTAGCCTTAGAACCCTCTGCTGTATCGACTACTGTTCCGTCTCTACCGTCTGCGCCGTTGACGATACACAAAATCCTACCAGTGGTTCCTATCTTCAGTAGCGAGTGCACGCACACACACTCACTCGCCTAGAACAACGGGTGAGCCACGCGTGGAGGCGGCCCGGATCCCTATGTGGGGGCGCCAGGGCAGCGGCCAACGGCGAGCAGCACGTCGGCTTTAACACGCGTTCTGCCATCCCGAGGACGGCGCGCTGAAACACGGGCCGGAACGCAGCTGCCTGGCTAGCTCGCTTTAAGGGGACGGCCGCGGCGATGATGGAGACGTTTTCAAGTAGCCGGTGTGTTCACCGAACAGTGACACGTCGCAAGTAAGGTCAAGTCCAAGCCGAAATGCTGGGTCGTCAACCAAGTGTAGCACACAGCACTCGATGATCGTTTATTACTTACGCCACTGTACAGACAGAAAGCATCTCCTGCTCGGAAATTGCTGCTACTGATACTAGCGTTACCAAACACTCCGTTTTAACGGATTTTTCTGTTCTGTTGCCAAAATTTTCTTCCTGCATTTGTTTTTTACCGGCAGTGAATAATTCTCCGTTTTCATTTCTTAAGTCTATTACAAATGTTTTACTGAATAAATATAATCTTAAAACTTATCCTCTTGAAAAACCACTTTATTATAGTTTTCAATTCAAAAACCTTTACCAACAGCAGTACACTTTAAGATATTTTATTTTAATTTCAAAGCAACGCTTTTTTCAAATCAACGAACTCACCGCATAGCGCCATAAAACTGGATATGGTGAATTCCAGTTTTATGGCGCTATACAGCGAGTTTATTGATTTGAAAGAAAAAAAAAGCGCATGAGACCTGAACATGACAAAATAAACTGCCGAAACTGTTTGTATTCAAAATGAAATAAACTACCTTAACATGTACGGCTGTTGGTAAAGTTTATTGAATTGAGAAGTACGTACCAGTTGATGTCCCCTGGCCAATAGACATTTATTATACTTTGTTTCGTTATGAGTTGGCTGGAAGTGTTGGCTAGAGCAGCGCCGCGCGTGATTAGCCGAGCGGTCTCAGGCGCTGCGGTCATGGACTGTGCGGCTGGTCCCGGCGAAGGTTCGAGTCCTCCCTCGGGCGTGTGTGTGTGTGTGTGTGTGTGTGTGTGTGTGTGTGTGTGTGTGTGTGTGTGTGTGTGTGTGTGTGTTTGTCCTTAGGATAATTTAGGTTAAGTAGTGTGTAAGCTTAGGGACTGGTGACCTTACCAGTTAAGTCCTATAAGATTTCACACACATTTGAACATCTGCTAAAGCACCAGGAAGGTCTGAGGTGAATGTACTAGAACCGTACAAATAAATTAGACTTCTCAGTTCTAAAACTAAACGGGGAAGGAAGTATAAATTATTTGATAGCGTGAGTGGTAAGATAATGGGTAGAGGATAGGTAGCACCAAAAGATCCACACAACCGAAACCAATATTGAGCGAAGTACTCGCATTTACCCAAAAATAAATTTACAAAATCACATTTTCTTGGAGATAGGTGACATGGAAATGGATTGATTTAGGACAAATTGTTGAACTGATCTGTGCACCTAGTTTTAATGGGAGGTATTTCAAATTTCGTTGAACGCCATGAAGTACAATTATCTGTTTATCTTGTCTTGTAACTCACATTATAGATTTATCATTAAACTTTTTGGAAACTTTTTTCTAGTTTGTCGCATGTTTCATACTCCTACTATTACCTATGCTTGGGATAGTTCAAGCATAACAGTACACTAAAGTATGTGTAATTTGAATTGTAGACTTTATACCCAATTTCTCCGAGCCATGAGGTAAATTGTGTATAGTTCAAGTCATGTTTGTTGTTATAATAAGATAGGGTCATCATACTTAAAAGTCAGATAGAATCATTCAAGAAGGTAGCATTGCTAACATGTGAACAGCTGGCAGGAAAATTGTGTCATGGCGAAAATACATAAACCATTATACTTAAAAAATCTGATTTTTTTATACCCAAATTATCGAATTGACCGCAGCAAAGCATCACAACTCCTACATGGATTGTCTGTTCCATTACAGAAGAAAGTGACTGAAGACATTAACGGCTTTTATAGAAATATACTTCAGAAAATACAAAAAAAAGACACATGGCAGGCTGTTTTAAGTTTCCTAGATTTTGCTGGAACAATGATGACATTTCTACATTCTGCCGCGCCTGTTCTCTGTTTCTTGAATATATCGTTGGCAATAATGTTCTAGATAAGGTTATAGTATATTGCGCTGTATGCAAGTGGTTTATTTTGTTCGTACCCTGTCGTTTCACTATAACTACTTTTGTCGTCTAGCTTTCGGTTCTTCTAGTCAAGTTGTGCCACAAATTTCCTTTCTTCGCAATTCTGTTCAGTGCCTCCTCATTAACTACTTACTCATCTTCATTGTCCTGTGGCACCACATTACGAAAGCTTCTGCTCTCTTCTTGTCTAAACTGTTTATCGTGCATGCTTCACTTCCATAAGTGGCTGCATTGGATGTTAACATCTCTTCTTCAGAAACGCTTTTCTTGCCAATGCCAGTCTATATTTTATATCTTCCTTACTTCTATCATCAACAGTTATTTTGCTCCCAAAATAGCAAAACTCATCATTTTAAATTTCTCACTTCCTGATCTACTTCCCTCAGTATCACCTGATTTATTTAGACTTAATTCCACTGCCCTTGTTTCCCTTTTCTTGATGTTCATCTTATAGCCTCCTTTCAACACACAGTTCATTCTTTGCAATTGCTCCTCAAGCTCTTTTTTGTCTCCCTCAGAATTACGACGTCATCGACAAACCTCAAACTTTTTATTTCTTCTCCCTGGACTTTAATTCCCACTCCAAATTCTTCTTTGGTTTCCTTTGATGCTTGCTCAGTGAACAGACTGAATAACATAGGAGATAGGGTGGATAGCAATGTGCGGCTCTTTGCTGATGATGCTGTGGTGTACAGAAATGTGTCGTCGTTGAGTGACTGTAGAAGGATACAAGATGACTTGGACAGGATTTGTGACTGGTGTAGAGAATGGCAGCTACGTCTAAATATAGATAAATGTAAATTAATGCAGACGAATAGGAAAAAGAATCCTGTAATGTTTGAATACTCCATTAGTAGTGTAGCGCTTGACACAGTCACGTCGATTAAATATTTGGGCGTAACTTTGCAGAGCGATATGAAGTGGGACAAGCATTGTAATGGCACTTGTGGGGAAGGCGGATAATCGTCTTCGGTTCATTGGTAGAATTTTGGGAAGATGTGGTTCATCTGTAAAGGAGACCGCTTATAAAAAAACTAATACGACCTATTCTTGAGTACTGCTAGAGCGTTTGGGATCCCTATCAGGTTGAGAGGACGTGGAAGCAATTCAGAGGCGGGCTGCTAGATTTGTTACTGGTAGGATTGATCATCACGCGAGTGTTACGGAAATGCTTCAGGAACTCGGGTGGGAGTCTCCAGAGGGAAGGAGGCGTTCTTTTCGTGAATCGCTACTGAGGAAATTTAGAGAACCAGCATTTGAGGCTGACTGCAGTACAATTTTACTGCCGCCAACTTACATTTCGCGGAAAGACCACAAAGATAAGATAAGAGAGATTAGGGCTAGTACAGAGGCACTTTTCCCTCGTTCTGTTTGGGAGTGGAACAGGGAGAGAAGATGCTAGTTGTGGTACGAGGTACCCTCCGCCACGCACCGTATGGTGGATTGCGGAGTATGCATGTAGATGTAGATAGGCTACAAACACTATCGCACTCCCTTCTCAACCACTGCTTCTCTTTCATACCCCTCGAATCTGCCATCCGGTTATAGTATAAAATGTAAATAGCCTTTCGCTCACACTGTTTTACCTTTGGTTGAAAATGGCTCTGAGCACTATGCGAATTAACTTCTGAGGTCATCAGTCAAGTAGAACTTAGAACTACTTAAACCTAACTAACCTAAGGACATCACACACATCCATGCCCGAGGCAGGATTCGAACCTGCGACCGTAGCGGTCGCTCGGATCGAGACTGTAGCGCCTAGAACAGCACGGCCACTCCGGCCGGCTATTTTATCTTTGCTACCTTCGGAATTTTAAAGAAGGTATTCCAGTCAACCTTGTCTAAAGCTTTCTCTAACTGTATAGCGTTTGTAAACGTTGGTTTGCCTTTCCTTAATGTATCTTTTAAGGTAAGTCGTAGGGTCATTATCGCCTCTCGTGTTGCTCCACTTCTCTGCAATCGAAACTGATCTTCCCAGAGGTCCGCTTCTACCAGTTTTTCTATTGCAACCATGACTAGATGAACCGACAGTTCGGTAACTTTCACACCTGTCACCACCTGCTTTCCTTGGAATTGCAATTATTATATTATTCTTGAAGTCCGAGCGTATTTCACTTGTTCCATACACTTTTCGCACCAGATGGAAGAGTTTTGTCATGTCTGGCTCTCCCAAGGTGATCAGTAGTTCTGACAGAATGTCGTCTACTCCCGGGGCCTTGTTTACACTTAGGTCTTTCAGTGCTCTGTCAAATTCTTCTCGCAGTATCGAATCTCCCGCCTCATCTTCATTTATGTCCTCTTCCACTTCTATAACATATATCCAATGTATTGAGGATTGTTTAGGCTTATTTGCAGTGTAAGAAATTTAAAAGAAAGAGAAAAGACAAACTGGTTCTGCCAGAGGGACTCGAACCTACGGCCCACGAATTACCGTTCGCTACTCTTCCCGCTGTATCAACCGCTGCCTGGAAGCTAAGCCAAAACACATAGCTCATACTTGTCGCTGCCAGCAACTCAAATGCTGGTTTTTTTTCTTCAAAAGTCTCGGCAATATCGAGCTCGTACTTCGGTCACTTTCGTTTCTGGCCGAGTCCTGCATACACCATAAATGTGGACGAAATGGATGATGGCGAGTGGGATCGGTCCCCTTGTTAGAGAGCGTCACCAGAGGTTCCAAACGAACTCCAACGGAGGCGTGGTGTGTCAGGGACAGGTTTGCTACTGAAATTACGAGAGCTCCCCTTCCTCCCACATACGGCTCGCGAGGTGAACGCTACAAGCTCATACGCAGGCTCACTGACAACTCATTCTTCCCACTCGCCATTCACGAACGGACCTGGAAAGCAGGCAATAAGCAGTGGTGTGAAAAGTACCCTGCGCCACACGCCGTAAGGAGTACTGGTGCAGTCGAATGCGCAACATTTTTGACAGCTCGAGCTACAGGAGAAAGATAGCAGGAGACGAGACCAGCGCTCGTGTCTTTTTTCTTTTTCCGACGCCAGACGACCTAACTAGAGGATGAAGACCGCGATTTTAAAATTAGCCCCCGTCCACGGCGAGTCTTTTGTTTGGTTGTGCGTGGGCGGGCGCTATTCTAGGCAAGGCCCGCTCCCAGAATACGACAAAGGCCGAGCGGGTGGCTTAGTTGTGGCAGGGACTTCTCCTCCCTGTAATCCGGGAAGCGAGCGAACGTCTCGCCGACACCGCTCATCAGAGTCACACAGGCGAGGAAGTTTCCACCAGCTCATCGTTTCAGTACACGGTGCGGACACTCCTGAGGTATACCGACTGGGTTAAAGCTCCCCACATCCGTATCCAGTCTCTCCTGCGCAGGCTGCAGTGCGATGCTTTGTACTTCGTGCGTGTGCAGTCATCCGTGAACATATCCACAGATGTTGGTGTTGGGACAGCTACCAGCGACAAATTTACTTTCAGTTGCTTTATTCAAAGGGTACCTTTACCGGTTTCGAATCGTTTGATTCAGCTTCAGACGGTTTACACGCTTTCCTTATAACACGTGGTGCGTTCTTTTCACAGATTAATCGTCCTAAAATATAAATATTACATTATTATAAGCACGCCACACACAGATGGTTGCGTTACAGATTTTCGTTGGATGTAACTTACGTGGAATGTCGGTTTGGAGTGTTTGTTTTCATAACATTCGTCCAACAGATGTGGATACATTCCCACTGCATGCTTATTGTTGCACACGTAAATTTTTCTCACTGAACACTTTAGATTTATCACTTAAAAGATTTCTTCTACGCACCACATGTTTTGATACATACGAACAGCTTACAAACATATGGGTATCAAAGATGCTATAATATATCATAACATTTAAAGATGTCCTATATTTGGAAAAGGATCATATATTCACTTATGCAACTGAAATGCTTTTTATATTAGTAGAGACACATTGATACTGTTACATTAATTATAAAGTTCTTCCTTTTTTTAGTACTGTATAGGTAAGATAGTACATAATTTAATTACATTTAGGATAATTTGTCTTAAAGTAACAGCCGCGGTCTCCAAACATATCATCATATGAGAAAATTGCATACCCACCGATATTCGCAGTAATGTTGGCTCTGAAGAGAAAAGCCTGCGTTTGACGTGTTCAGCAGGTCCCATTAAAGCAAAAATCAGAGGCGGGCTGCGACATTTGTAGGTTCGATCAACACGCAAGTACTGTGCAGATGCTTCGGGAACTCAAATGGAGATTTCTGGAGGCAGGATGGCGTAGTTTATGAGGAACACTACTGAAAAATATCCACGGTTGTACCCGTGCATGCCACATAGTGAGAACTACTTGGTGACACTCCTGATGATGCTGTGGTATACGGGAGGGTGGCCTCATCGAATGGCTATGGGAGTATAGAAGCTCAATTAGACAAAATTTCTAGTGGCTGTGATGAACAGCATCTATGTGTAGAAAAATGGAAGTTAATACAGGTGAGTAGGAGAAACAAACCCCTGATGTTCTTATACAGCATTATAAGTGTGCTGTTTAACACAGACTCGTCGGTTGAATATGTAGGTGTGGTGTTACAAAGCAGTATGAAATGAAAGAGCTTGTAAGAGTTTTAGTACGGAAGGCGAATAGGCCACTTCATTTCATTGGCATAACTTTAGGAAAGTCTGGTTCGTCTGTACAGGAGGCTGCATATGAGACACTAGTGAGATCCATTCTTGAGTACTGTTCGAGTGTTTGATATTCCCACCACACCGGATTAAAGGAAGACATCAAAAATAGTTCAAAATGGCTCTGAGCACTACGGAACTTAACATCTGAACTCATCAGTCCTCTAGAACTTAGAACTAATTAACTAACTAACCTCAGGATATCACACACATCTATGGCCGAGGCAGGATTCGAACCTGCGACCGTAGTGGCCGCACGGTTCCAGACTGAAGCGCCTAGAACCGCTCGGCCACACCGGCCGGCAGGAAGACATTGAAGCACTACAATGGCTAACTGCTACGTTTGTTATCGGTAGGTACGATCAGCACGCAAGTACTGTGGAAATTCTTCGGGAACTCAAATGGAGATTTCTGGATGGCGGACGGCTTTCTTTTCGAGGAACTCCGGTGAGACAGTTTAGAGAACTGGCGTTTGGACTGACTACAAAACTGTCCTACTGCCGTCAAAGTGAATTTCACGTAAGCACCAGAAAGATAAAGGAAATCCGGGAAAGGGTGGGCGCATATAGACAGTCGTTTTTCCCTCGCTCTGTTTACGAGTGGAACAGGAAAGGCAATGACTAATAGTGGTAAAAAGTACCCTCCGCCACGCACTAAGGCTTGCCTTGCGGAGTATGTATGTAGATGTCGATATAGATATCAGAAAGATAAAGACGTCCTAATGTTGTGAAAAATTATTTTTATTTGGTCACAAACCGGCATTTCGCTTCGTAGATCATCTTCAGGTGACGAATGATGAGAACGCATACAAACATTATGTGCGACTTACACAGATATTATTTTTGATAAAGGATACAAAAATCAAGGAGGTTAAGAATATATGGAGACGCCCATACACCGAAAAAGTGAAGGCTCGCTTCCGCCACTTTGGTGACTCTAGGGAAAGTGTTGTGTTCGTATGGCAGTGCTGCTCCTTTATTCCAGATAAAACGGAAATAAAACGTTCTGCTGTTTTGCCGTAATGTGCACCGTGTTCGACGAGTAAGAACTGGTGTTAAAAAATTAAGTTTGCGTTTGTCCGATGATGGGTATCCACCCACAAAAGTATACTGTTTCAAAGTACGTATTCAGAAGTGTCTGTCAATTCAATGCGTTAACGCTAAGAGGGCAGGTTTAGCAAAGGGCTTCAAGGAACGCAGAAACAGTAATCTAAGACTCCCCAAGTCGACGGACACGCTTCAGCTGAAGTCTGTTACTGGCGTAGATAACGCCATCTCCAGTTTGTTTTAACGTCTCGGGAAAAAATGACGGAGTGTCTACGCGAAAAAAATTCTACAGTTTTTGTAACACATATCTTAACAGAATGTGAAGTTTTACATTCTGTTAAGAAAAGTAGAAAGATGAATCTGCTGAAAATACTGAAAATCAACCAGAGCAGGACACAGAATACCAGCTTAGTATTTCATTGTAAAACTCTATTTCCTTTCTTACCTTCGCTAAAAAAAAAAAAAAAAAGTTTTCATTAGCAATACTAGATTCAAACAGTAGGTTGATCTTATTTCTCATCGTCCGTTAAATTTATTCCCTCCTCTTTTTTTACCCCATGTAATTATTTATTTGTGACAAAAATGTAATTTTTCCCACTAAAACTCTGTCATTTTTATATAGTCTGTGAAAATAAATAAATAAATCTACACGTCCTCTTGCCGGCCTATGTGGCCGATCGGTTCTAGGCGCTTCAGTCCGGAACCCCGCGGCCACCACGGTCGCAGGTTCGAATCTTGTCTCGAGCATGGATGTGTGTGATGTCCTTAGGCTAGTTAGGTTTAAGTAATTCTACGTCTAGGGGACTGATGACCTCAGATGTTAAGTCCCATAGTGCTCAGAGCCATTTGAACCATTTGCACATCCTATTCACATCTGTGTTTGCGACACATATGTAACATGAAGATGGCTTGAGGAGCCGTAAGCCGGCTCGCGACCAAAAAAAATATAATTTTGCAGAACATTAGGAAGTGTTTTGCCTTTGCCGTATGATTATTGAGTTCTGCCTGGCAATATTCAGTTAATGATAATTGCTTTTTGTTTAAATTCAAAGGAGAATGTCAAAATTCGGTTGTCGTCCATTTACAGATTAGAAGCGAACGGTACTACTACTACTAATAATTATTATTATTTTAAGTGATTATTATTAAGACCAATATTGGCTGGATCTTCATAATATTGGCTAGAATTCACAGTACCCTGGACACGATATGTGCTTTCCAGAAATACACGTGCGACAAATCTGTACGCTCAAAATGGTTCTAAGCACTATGGGACGTAACATCTGAGGTCATCAGTCGCCTAGACTAAGAACTACTTAAACCTAACTACCCTAAGGACAGCACACACAGCCTTGCCCGAGGCAGGATTCGAACCTGCGACCGTAGCAGCAGCGCGGTTCCGGACTGAAACGCCTAGAACCGCTTGGCCACAGCAGCCGGCAATGTGTACGTGGGGGAAAGCTGTACGCGAATAGCTAGACTATGTCTACACATACATCTATTTGACCATTCTGCAATACACACTTGGGTGCCTTGCAGAGGGTGCTTGGAACCACTTTCGCACTATTTCTCTGCCTTTCCCCACATAATAGCGCGCACGGAAAACGAACTCTTAAAACCTTCTTTATGAGCTCTGACTGCTCTTATGTTGTTTCCATGGTGATTCCTCCGTATCTAGATGGGCCTCAACAAAGTGTTTTCACATTGAGAGGGAAAAGTTGGTGATTGAAATTTCATGAGAAGGCCCTACTAACACGAAAAACGTTTTTGTTTTAATGACTGCCATCCCAACTCCGTGACTTCCCTATGTCGCGATAATACAAAACGAGCTGCCCTTCTCTGAACTTTTTCGATGGCCTCCGTGAATGCTGCCTGGTGAGGATATCACACAGCGCACCAGTACTCCAGTACAGTACGAGCAAGCATAGCGCAGGCAGTGTTTTTAGTGGAATTTTTTGCACCTACTACTGTACTGCGAAGAAAAAAACTGTTTATGTTCCCCACAAGATCATGTATGTGACTGCTCCAGTCTACGTTCTTTGTAATTGATCTTTCGCGTAACATAAATTTAACGTATTTCCCTTATTACTCATGTGGATAACCTCACACTATTCATTATTTAGTGTCAACTGGCACAGAGTGGCTCTAAACTGTAAATGTTGTTGTTATCATCATTGTAGTCATGTTTAGTCCTAAGACAGGTTTGGTGTAGCACACCACGCTACACTATCCTGTGCAAGTGTGTCCACGTCTGCACAGCTACTGCAACACAGGTCGACTGGAACTTGATACAGCGAAGCCTTGATATCGTCTACAATTTTTATTCCCTCCGCGCTTCTGTGGCTTTATTACCACGTTGTAATACCGAGGGCGAAAACAGTAGTTCAGAAGGGAGTGAGAGAAGTTTGTAGCCTATTGCCGACGACAATCTATACGTTTTACCAAGGATTGAAGGAAACCGATGAGAAATTCTGGAGGGGGAATTGAAGTTCAGAAGGAAATGTGCACTCTAAGGTTTGCTGCTGAAATTTTAATTGTCAGAGGAAGCAAAGGACTTGGATGTTCTTTTGTACAGAACCGATTGCGTCCTAAAAAGACGTTTTACGATGAGTATCGACACAAGTAAAAGAACGGCATTGGAGGATAGTATAATGGCGTAAGGCGATGGTCAGGGAATTAGATTAGGAAGTAAGACACTAAAAGTAGCAGATGAGTTGGAAGGAAAATTAGTGACAAAAAATGGCTGTAAGCACTATGAGACTTAACATCTGAGGTCATCAGTCTCCTAGAACTTAGAACTACTTAAACGTAACTAACCTAAGGACATCACACACATCCATACCTGAGGCAGGATTCGAACCTGAGATCGTAGCGGTCGCACGCTTCCAGACTGAAGCGCCTAGAAGCGCTAGGCCACAACGGCCGGCGAAAATCAGTGACGATGGTCGAAGTGGAGACGACATATAATACAGACCAACAGTAGGAAACTTTACTTAAAAAGATAAATTTGTTAACATAGAATATAAATTTAAGTGCTACGACGTCTCTTCTGAAGATTTTTACCTCGAGCGTATTCTTGTACAGAGTGAAACGTGGAAAGGTTCAGTTTTCAGAAAAAAGGGGAAACAGCACTTTTAAAGGGTGATGCTACGGAAAAAAGCTATAGAATAGATGGGACAGATGGATGGATACTGTTACTGATGAGGAAGTAGTGAATGGAAATGGGACGAAAATAATTTGTGACAACATTTTTCTAAACGAAAGCATCCGCTGATAGGGCACATCCTTTAAGCGTGGACGAGTAGTCGATTTAGTAACGGAAGGAGTTTGTAAGTAGGCTGTTTAGGTTTTTATGTTGGTAACGCCATGTAGCGCTCTATATGAAAATCACTGACTGTGCTGTGTGCAGTTTGTGGCTGGTTTGCATTGTTGGAATATTCGCCATTGTAGCGTTGGGCAGTTAGCTGTTAACAGCGCGTAGCGTTGCGCAGTTGGAGGTGAGCCGCCAGCAGTGGTGGATGGCGGAGTTTTGAGAGCGGATAATTTGGACGTGTGTCCATCAGAGACAGAAGAAGAGCCCTGCCAATGTGGAGGAAAACAAACCATGACACACCTGCTGACCTGTCCATCTTTGCTGGCCCCATGCACTTTCCAAGACCTGTGGTTGGCCAACGACGCTGCAGTGAAGTGTGCCGAACACTGGAGAGAGATGTGAGCCTTGCTTTAGACAATAATGACGACTGAAAATATGTGAAGATTATGACTGTATATATGAATGTATAACTATCATTTACTTGTATTTGTAATCTAGTATATCTAGCGTATTAATTAATTACAGATGTAGCTCAGACACGATTAAATAAATAAATAAGTAAATTTGTAAGATTGTATGTCATTAACTGCTATATATATTATGACTTTTGATCACTATTAAGGTAAATACATTGTTTGTTCTCTATCAAAATCTTTCATTTGCTAACTATGCCTATCAGTTGTTAGTGCCTTCAGTAGTTTGAATCTTTTATTTAGCTGGCAGTAGTGACGCTCGCTGTATTGCAGTAGTTCGAGTAACGAAGATTTTTGTGAGGTAAGTGATTTGTGAAAGGTATAGGTTAATATTAGTCAGGGACATTCTTTTGTAGGGATTGTTGAAAGTCAGATTGCGTTGCGCTAAAAATACTGTGTGTCAGTTTAGTGTTGATCAGAATAGGTAAAGAGCGAAATTTCTGAGTACGTTCAGTTCTGCTCAGCTGTTTGAAAATCAAATAATATAAGAGCTTTATCAGCACAGTAATTCATTAAATTTTCTAAGGAGACGTTACAAGTTGTGAGGGTTAAAAATTGGAGAGAGAGAGAGAGAGAGAGAGAGAGAGAGAGAGAGAGAGAGAGAGAGAGAGAGAGAGAGGAACGAATACAGCAAGCAAATGAGACAGTAGGTAAACTGCAGTAGTTATGCAGAGAGCAGAAGTCCTGCATCAAACAAGTCCTTCAAATACAATCAACAGAAATAATTCCAAAAATTTAACCTCTTCTACCTTCACATCCTTATATTTTCCAGACTTAACAGTGTACCTTCATGCTTCACTGCAGCCGCTAGACTTCTCCAAGACTCGAAAAACGTGAAGAACATCAGTACTTTCGCGTACTGAGCGACTGTAGTTATCTCTGCTGCCCTTAATGCCTTAAAAGTTGCCTGAAAGAACAAGAAGCGTGCGACGTGTTTGTCCGGAGATTGGGCGCCTGCTTTGCTGCCGTTTAATTGGCCACTACTGTATTCCGTTTATGCCCAGACAGAGGCACTCGCCTCGCAGTGCGAGGGTAGCGATTCAAGACTTCTCTTCAAAGCACTCCGCGGTCATAAATTATTTCGCCGGGAAGGAACTGTTCGTTTCATAGCTTTTTCCTCCTCCCGAACACAGAAGTACATTGCTTGAGGTTTCTGTTACGTATATTTACCCACATAGAAAAAAAAGTGTGCGTGGAACTCGCGCTCTGAACGTACCATACAAACCAAACTTAATTATGCATGTACACAGTTCATCGATAGGTTTTGATGAATTAGTTTGCGACTATCAAAATATATAACATAAATGACCGTATCTTCTTGTCACATTGACTTAGAGGCTTAAATTTTTTTACACAGCCAAGAGACCGTAGACCTACGTATATTATTACAATGAAATGAATAGCCCTAGCTGCATACAGGCGTTGATACAAGTCTACGGGGACAGCTGAAAATGTATGCCCCGACCGGGACTTGAACCCGGGGTCTTCTGCTTACATGGCAGACGCTCTATCCATTTTTTTTAATCTCCTTCTTTTTCGATATTGTTTGTTGAATTTGTTCGTGGCGAATGTCCGATGATACTCACTCAAGTTGTTCGTTGATCAGTTTACTCAGTTTTTTTTTCTTTCCTAATTACAGGGCGTAGCTACACCCTCTGACCGAACACTCTGAGCTACTGTGTTGACATCCATCTGAGCCACCGAGGACACAGAGGATAGTGCGACTGCAGGGACTTATCTCTGGCACGCCTCCCGTGAGACCCACATTCCCAACTTATTGTCCCACACTATATACATAGCGACCCAGCCCATTACACACATTACTCGCGGCTTTCTGCCAATTCCCATAAGAGTCCGGGCACTATTTGTGCATCCGCACAGAAGAAGATGGTCAAATATATATATAAACATTCCTCACACACAAATAATGAAAATATGTTATGTGGACATGGGTCCGGAAACGCTTAATTTCCATGTTAGAGCTCATTTCAGTTTCTTTCACCTTCGCTCAATGGAGCACGTTGTTATGATTTCATACGGGATACTCTGCCTGTGCTGCTAGAACATGTGCCTTTACAAGTACGACATTTCAGTCTAAGTGTTCGTACGCTTCTCAACAACACATTCGGTGAGCGATGGATTGGTAGAGGCGGACAAATTCCATGACCTCCACGCTCTCCTGACCTCAACCATCTTGACTTTCATTTATGGGGGCATTTGATAGCTTTTGTGTACGCAACCCCTGTGCTCGTATTGTGGACGGCTGTGACAGAATACGCCATTCTCCAGGGCTGCATCAGCGGATCAGGGATTCCATGCGACGGAGGGTGGATGCATGTATCCTCGCTAACGGGGGACATTTTGAACACTTCCAGTAACAAAGTGTTTGAAGTCACGCTGGTACGTTCTGTTGCTGTGTATTTCCATCCCATGATTGATGTGATTTGAAGAGAAGTAATAAAATGAGCTCTAACTTGGAAAGTAAGCGTTTCCGGACACATGTCCACATAACATATTTTCTTTCTTTGTGTGTGAGGATTGTTTCCTGAAAGTTGGGCCTTACTTTTTTGTAACACTATCCCTTGGCAGTGTGAAAAATGTAAGCTTCTAAGTCAGCGTACTCAAGCGATGCGGATATTTGTGTCACGTAATTTTGACACTCACAGACACACACATAAGCTACAGGCTACTTCCCGTTGAACTGGAATTGTGAAATTTTTGCAAGAAGCAAGGTTTCACAGTATAAACCAAGAAAAAATTGCAAAAACTGCTAATTTGTAATTACATCACACAAAAAATATTTTTTGCCGTTTGTTATCCATGCGTCTGCCATATATATATATATATATATATATATATATATATATATATATATATATATATATATGTGTGTGTGTGTGTGTGTGTGTGTGTGTGTGTGTGTGTGTGTGTATGTAATTACAAATTAGCAGTTTTTTGCAATTTTTTCTTGGTTTATACTGTGAAACCTTGCTTCTTGCGAAATTTCACAATTCCAGTTCAACGGGAAGTAGCCTGTAGCTTGTGATGCGTGTCTCTGTGAGTGTCAAAATTATGTGACACAAATAGCCGCATCGCTTGAGTACGCTGACTTAGAAGCTTACATCTTTCACACTGCCAAGGGACGATAGACCATAGTCTTTGAAATAAATTTTGAAACCTCGCCCTGTTGCTGAGAAAAACGGGTCATAACAGACGCACACACAGGGAGACGAATGGATCGATAACAAATAGCAAAAATACATTTTTATGTGATATAATTACGCCAGCCGCAGTGGCCGAGCGGTTCTAGGCGCTTCAGTCCGGAACCGCGCGCCTGCTACGATCGCACTTTCGAATCCTGCCTCGGGCATGGATGTGTGTGGTGTCCTTAGGTTAGCTAGGTTTAAGTAGTTCTTCGTTCTAGGAGACTGATGACCTCAGACGTTAAGTCCCGTAGTGCTGAGAGCCATTTGAACCATTTTATAATTACGGATTAATAATGTTTCGATTTTTCTTTTCTTTCTCTTTGAAAGCGTACTTCTTTCCGAATTTCATGATTCTAGGTCAACAAGAAACATAAAATAGATATTGATAAGCGAGGTCGCGTTATCAAAATATGTTACGCAAATGGCCATATCTTTTCATTACATTGACTTAGACGCTTGACATTCTCACACAGCTAAACACGTATACCCTATTATTTGAAATGAACTTCACCGTGATAGCTCTTCTCGTTGTTGAGCAACAGGGCTCTTAACAGATGTCATATAGTCACAGTGATCCTATAAGGGTTCTGTTTTACCGTCTGATGCATGGAACCCTGAAAAGTTAGTCACCCTTACAACAAGCACGGCACTGCCATGTAATAACTCCTCTACCTTTTTTGACAGCCTTCATTCAGCGAACACAAGAGTCCAAAAGTTTCTCCTTGTATGACAATCCACCAGAAGCCAGTCATGAATGATTAAAGCCGGTATAGCGATGCTAATTGCTGCGTTTCAGCCGCTGTCCCAAATAGTCTCCTTACTTTCCCATGGGATTTATATCGGGCGATTTAGATCGGCAATAGAGGATGGGCAGCAGAGGCGTGATAACGTGTCTGAGTGTTCGCTGCAAAACCTTACACGTGTCTGTTGGTGAATGTAACTAAACCGGAACCGAATGTGATAGAGTCTCGCCCTCGAGACATAATGCTGCAATTAGTGTACGCAACAGATTGATTAACGCTACGAAATATTGTTGCCCTAGAAGTGGCTCTTAAAGTGGGTAATGCTTTTTAGTGTTGGATAGTATTAAGTGTGATGATAAAATCAATACTCAAATGGACTCTGCAGTTTATTGCAAAGATTATCAGAATTGTGCAGTATCCAAGACATTCGTGAAATTACTGAAGTTACCATCGCAGAATTACCACGAGAATTACAAAATTGGAATTATTAGCAGCCAGAGTTACTCATTGGCGTAAAAAAAAGGGCCTCGAACCGCTAGGCCACCCCGGCCGGTTCAATGGCGTCATAACTGCTTGGTAATCTCACGTCTGACTCTATGAAATTTATCTCAGGCTGCATATATAACGATTACAGTGACTGTCCGAACAGAGAAGCGAAGAAACGCTTAGAGCTGAGGATGCAGTGATGAATGCAGGACAGTGAAGTGTATCGTGAAGCTGCACTTCAACCTCTCGATTATCCTAACATTCCGGAGCTGATAGCTACGCTCGCCATAATCATAGGTGTAATACGAAAAGGGACAGATGACCGTAGCAGTCTGGTCCCTTTAATCCCACAAACCAACCAATACGAAAAGGGTAGTGACACTTTTTCGGCTGCCATCAAGTCCCCCATTAACATCGCTGTGTTTGAGGCTCGAACACTGAACCCCAGTTAGCTCCTCCAGCTCTTAACGCAGCCCGCACAGTACCGACGTGTTCAGCGCTAACCCCAGAGATGAAATCCGCTCACCAGAGCAGTGAAGAACTGGCAGCTGCCTTCTTCCCACCAAGAGAAACTCGACCACTCATCCTCTCTAAACGTACATCGCTTTGCCAGTGGCGTAATCGTTTCTGTAACAAAACATCCTCTCAAGGCAAGGTGAAACATCAAAAAATCAATGAGCTCATTTTCCTTCACTGTTTTCAAAGAAATGTTCCCACTACACGTTACGTCGTCCTGATTTCACTTCTGTCTCAGCAGTCTGTGACCTCTGAACTACGAGCTGGCCTCACATTGCAGGTCCTGGGAAAAGATGAAAAGCTGCTACCTGGCAAGCTACCTGCCAAATCTGTAGGTTCTTCTGAACCTGTATTACGTCAAACCTGCTATGTCACATTTTTTGGAAAGCTGAGAGATGCTTACCTGCTAAACGTACACTGAAGAGCAGAATAAACTGGTACATTCTCCTAATATCGTGTAGGGTCCCACAATCATTTAGAAGTGCCGCAACACGACGTGGCATTGACTCGACTAATGTCTGAAGTAGTGCTGGAGGGAACTGACACCATGAATCCTGCAGGGCTGTCCATAAATCCGTTTGAGTACGAGGGTATGGAGATTTCTTCTGAAGAGCACGTTGCGAGGCATCCCAGATATGCACAATAGCGTTCATATCTGGGAAGTTTGGGGGCCAGCGGACATGTTTAAACCCAGAAGAGTGTTCCTGGAGACACTGTGTAGAAATTCCGAACGTTTTGGGTGTCACATTGTGCCGCTGGAATTGGCCAAGTCCTGTCGAAGTGCACAATGGACATGAATGGATACAGGTGATCAAACGGGATGATTACGTACGTGTCGGCTGTCAGAATCGTATCTACACTGATGCTCATAAATTAAGGATAATTGCAGAATGTGGCGCCATACAACGTGGCACATTTAGCAGGCAAATAAAATCCAAGGGAAGGTCAAGGAACATATGCTACAATTTTACCGAAATATATAGTTTAAACATTATGTTCCAAACAAAAATTCAGTTTTAACGTTTCCCTAACATCTTCGCGTTGCAATTGATGTGATGTAATAATATAGACCTATTGCTATTTCTGTTGAGAGTAAAAGTGTAAGGTACATAGGTAATCAAGGCAGTAACAAAATCTGATGTCAACATATTCCCAACGCTCATAAAATTTGCATGTATATATTTTAGAAACAAACAAAGGAAAAAAAGGAAAACAGCTGAAAATGCTACAGCTGTGGTGGAACATGTTTAGGGATTAAACAAAACAAAAACTGTGTTTCTACGAGAATGGTGGCTTTATTTAATTCATTATTCACGAAATGTTAGACTTGTGTTTCATGGTGTAACACTTTTCATTTCAGAAAGGAAAAAAAAGTCGCGATTTGCCGCCAACAGTCGCAGATAAAAAATTATTCGCTACACAAAACCTGTAGCTCACAAACCGTCGTCGGGTGTCACCAAATATTTACAACAGCCTACAAGGCGATAAAAAATTAATGTGTCGGAAAATATAAATTGATAATGCGTCATTTTATTTTCGTATGTGTGTCCTCTAGTGTACTTATTTACAGAAGGACGGATATGCTAATGTTCCTTTCATAGATCCTAAATTGGATGATCGTTAAAGATATGGGAAAATACTTTTTTTAATTAGTAAAAACTTCGTAAAATACATTTATATGTACATACACTTTATTGACGAAATGGGGAAATGAGTATGAAACTTAATAAGTACGACCATAGCGTTGTTGTTTCATCAGAAGAGTTTCTTCTGTTACTGAATGATGAAGTATTATTTTATGCAAATACGCTATTTACCCTTTTTCTTTTTTGCAACATTCAATAGACACCTGTGTCTCACGGGTAAGTGATCTTTAGTTTCTTTGAATACACGAAAGTTTTTCGTAAATATAACTCAAGAACCATAATGTAAACGCAGTCGCAAAGGAAAATCAGCGATATACAGTTAACCTGTCATTGAAACAAAGTGCAAAAAAAATTATTTTTCGCTTTTATTTTCGTAAGAGGGTAGTTTTGTTTATTTTTCTCATGTGTTCTCCCTCGACCTGCCGTAACAAGCAGACGCTTATTGGCACTCATTCAATGTCTCTTGGGGTTATTCTTAGAATGAAATATGCAACACTTGTAAAAAAAGTTTTGATATTTTTCTTACTATACTTTCTCCTGGTGTGGATATTTACATGACTATGCGCAGATTAGCTCCGTTTCACATCGTTTTGGATGGAATAGCGCATCTGTCACTCATTTTGAAGAGACGTAGTGGCGGAACGGCAATTACGATCAACCTGAAATTAAATGTCGGTCATTTTTAACCACCTTGCTCTTATTAAGTGCAAAAAATTACAAAGAATTATTCGGTGATTCATCTCAGATCAGTGATTCTGTCAGGCTTCTATCCGGCGAGATACCGGCCGCGCTAAATAATACTGACGGCTGGTGGTTGATCATATCTGACTGAGGTATTTGTTGGTACCATACCTATACCCCTTACTGAGCATGCACAAATAACGGCGTATTATTAAGGCCACATTCCCAACACCGAAATCATATGTCGGTCTTTAGCGATAGAAGCGTGTTTCTTGAAGACTTTCATTTATCGCATTTACCATTAAATTACACCGATTGCTACAGCTGCGAACTTAACGCTCAACCAAACCTATTATTAACTTACATAGAGGAAAACTCGTCAGCTACCTTTTTTCCAATAACAAAGTGCCAGAACGTGTATCTGCCAATTCTGCTTATTTCTGTTATATGTGACATCACAGTGAAGTAACTTCGATATACTTCATAGAGATGTCATGTAAATGATAAAACTGTTTACAACGTACCACAGTGCTGTAGAGAAGTCGAGAGTAAAAACTCTGTGTGGAACACTAGAGGTCTATCAATGCGGGAGATTACCACATAATAGAATACAAAAACCACCCAAGCTTCAGTGCACGGTTATTACGTGAGATTTTCAATATTCTCTCACTCTCTCCACCGAGCGAGGTGGCCCAATGGTTAGCACACTGGACTCGCATTCAAGGGGAGGGGGTTTCAAACCCGTCTCCGGCCATCCTCATTTAGATTTACCGCGGTTTCCTTAAAACGCTCCAGGCAAATGCCGGGATGGCTCCTTTGAAAGAGCACGACCGACTTCCTACCCAATTCTTCTCTAATCCGAGCTTGTGCTCCATCTCTAATGACCTCGTCGTCGATGGGACATTAAATACTAATCGCCTTCCTCGAAAAGAATGTCACCTTCTGTCAAGACATCCCATTTGAATTCCCGAAACATCGCCGTAACCCTTGCGTGTTGTTCGAACCTACGGATACCAAATCTAACAGCCGGCCTGTCAACTGCTTCGATGTTTTCCTTTAACCCGACCTGGTACGGATTGAAACACCCGAGCAGTACTCAAAAATAGGTCGCACTGCCGTCTTACATGCGGTCTCCTTCACAGATGAACCACAATTTACTAAAATTCTCCCAATAAACCGAAGTCGATGATTCGTCTTTCCTGCCACAACCCTCACACACTCGGCTTATTTCATGTCTTTTTGCAACGCTACTCCAAGATGTTTAAACGACGTAACTGTCACGGAAGACATTAGTAATACTGTATCCGAACGTTCTTGTCAAACCCTTTCCGGAAATCTAGAAATATGGGATCTGCCTGTTACCTCCATACTTAGTTACTTGAAAACAGGGCAAGCTGAGTTTCGCATGACCATTGATTCCTAAAGTCTTTCTGATTCATAGACGTAAACTTCTAGATCTCAAGAAAATTTATTGTATTCTGAGAATATGTTCAAGGATTTGGCAGCAAGCTGATACTAGGAATATTGGTCCGTAATTTTAAGTGTCCGTTATTTTGCTCTTGTTACATGCAGGAGGCACTTATGCTTTTTTCCAGTCGCCGGGAGAGATTCGTAATAAATGCAAGCTAAGAAAGAGGTCAGTGGCGTAGAATACTCTTTGAGAAACGGAACTGGTATTCCATCCGGACTTCGAGCCTCATTTGTTTTTAACTCCTTCGATTGTTTCACTTTGCTAGGGATGCTTATTGCTATGTCGTCCATACGGGAGACTGTTAGAAGTTAAGACGACGGTATGTTTGTACTGGTTGGTCTTTTCCGTCCTTAATTCTCCGGACCACGATTTACAATTCGCTCAAACTTTGCCCATAATTCCCCTATGTCCCTCTTACTCAAACTAAGTGATGTTAATTCACTGTCTAAGCGAGATGCTTAGACAACTGGTTATATACTCCTTCTTACAGAAATACTCTCCTAGGCTTCTTCTCTGAGTTATTAACTTTCGTAATGACAGTTGCTACAAGACATCGTGGTCGCTAATGTCCGTCTCTGTACTGACGCTATCGGTAAGGTCCTGACTGTTTGTAGCTACAAGGTCCAAGATATTTCCATTGCGTGTGTGCTACCGAGCTAGCTGCTCAAGACTGTTTTCAGAAAATGTGTTCAAAAGCATTTCGCATGACTGTCTGTCTGTACCCCTAACAGTGAATCCATAGACATCCCAGTCTGTACTCGGTAGTTAAAACTGCCTCCAACTAGTAATGCGAGATCTAGGTATACACTTCCTACTGATCATAAACATCCTTCGATTAACTCTTAGAACTATCACAGCAGAATCGAGTTACCGGAAAAAGCAATCACCAATTAACTTGTTTTCACCTAGACCTGTTATACGCGACCAGATAAATTTACTGTCACATTAAATTTCGACCTCGATAGAGGCAATATTTTGGTCAGCTGTAGTTAACACTTGTCCTCCTACAACCTCTAATCTGTCTTTCCAGGTTCCATGACTCGCTAAATATCTCAGAGCTTTCCACTCCGGGTTTCGTCCCAAGAATAATTTGAACGCGAGAACCCTCCTGGACGGCAGTATATTCGGGAACTTTTTTACGAATACTTCCGCAATTTCCTGATAAAATTTTTACTGCCGAAGTATCTTTACTTCGAACGCGGCCTGACCTCTCTTGCTGCGCATCGACTGGCGGGTGTTCTTCAGAGCACCTCGAACTGCCGCGTAACCTAAGAAATCCTCATGTCCACTCAGCAAGTACTCCGCTACACGAGTAGCTGCTTCCTTTGTGTAGTGCGTCCATGATCTATCACCTTCTATAAATCCTCACGGTGTAGGTGCCGTGGGTGGGGGAGCGTTAAGTGTGGGGTTCGGTGCGTGTTGCGTGCGAAGGTCACTTTTTTAAGTTTTTATTGAGTAACTAAAAAACCGCAGCGTCTAGCGAAAACATGTCCCAGCGCACAATTAAATTACGATAAATTTCCTCCCAAAAATACCTAGTTCATTATTTGTCTAGATTAATAGTTTACGTGGAGACAGAGAGAGAATACTGAAAACTTCGCGCTAGCGCTTGGCCTGTACCTCAGGCAGTTTTTGTACATCAACCTGAGGTTGTTCGGTGATTGGTAGACCACAAGTGTCCTGCACCTATTCGTTCGTCTCGACTTCCTCCACTCCACTGCCTCAGGTTGTGAACAGTTATCACATAAGTGATATCACCAAACTCTATAGACACGTATTTCTGGCGCGCTGATATCACAATAACGTATTGAGTCGTTGATGACGAAGCTGTGTTTCCATGATGTACATAAGTGAAGTAGAAACGCTACTAAATCGAAATGGGAGTTGTCTAACACGTTTCCTAACATCTTAATGTGATTCAAAGAACCGCTACGCTATTTTAGCTGAACACAATGAAAGGAAAAGCGGTTTACGAGCGTTACAAACACAAACAGCACGAATGCAGCGAACATATGCCGAAGACAATCATTACATTGCACTCACACTATGTGATTATACTCAATAATAACTGCATCTACTTGTTCTGCAAAGAAATTCATCACTGGAGTAGAAGGATATCGTTACAAGATTTGCAGCCACTTCTCCTCGGTTGCTAATTCAATTAGACTATGGTTTATCATAGAGAGCCCATGAGCAACAACAAGTGCAGTGTTCAAATGGTTCAAATGGCTCTGAGCACTATGGGACTTAGTCCCCTAGAACTTAGAACTACTTAAACCTAACTAACCTAAGGACATCACGCACATCCATCTTCGAGGCAGGATTCGAATCTGCGACCGTAGCCGTCGCGCGGTTTCCAGACTGAAGGGCCTAGAACCGCTCGCCCACCCCGCCCGCAAGTGCAGTGAAATATTTAAATATGACACATCAGTTGTAAGAAACCTATACTGCCTGCAGCTAGTACAGGGGTAATCAATTTTTTTTTTTTTTTTTTTTTTTTTTTTTTTTTTTTTTTTTTTTTTTTTACCCATCACCGACATCTGCTTCTCTGTTAGTAGTACAACTGTTTAACTGCCCGACAGTTTCACAGTAATGGTGATTTACAAAGTAAGAAAGTAACTTTGTTTTATAAAATTTATAAAGAAGAGTTACAGAGAGATCAAGAATATAATAAGAATTAATTACAAAAAACTTCATGTCAAAATTTATGAAGACTTAAGGAAAACGTTTTTAAGTCCCTTACCGTCTACTGCCGACCATGAAAATGTCCGCCAGTTTGCCTACCACTAATCTAATATATATAGAACAACAAAAGGATGTATGAACAGAAAAAAATGTATATAAGGGTAAAAAGTACAAACATTAACCATATAGTCGTAAACAGATGAAGTTAGATTGAATTGATCTGCCAAGAATCACTACACATCTCAAAATATGTGTAATTAAATAATTTTCTTTGTTTCACAGAACATAGAAGATGACTACATTTTTGGTACGCCAAAATAAATTGTGTTTCTTGTGTACTTGATAAAGTGAAATTGGAGTAGAAGAAGCTGGCCGTCAATAAACTATCTGGGAAACGGTACTTAATTAGTAAGAAAAAAAATTATGATGTTATGAGCAAAACGAACACAATCAATCTTAGCAAACGTATACCGTCTTAACGTTTGTTAACACGATCGCCAAACCGAAGCCCTCACCTTCTATGTCTGGTAGCATTATTGCGTGTTCAACGAATGTATCCTGCGTCAAAACTTAGAAGAATGGATAAAAAAAATTCCAATAGCTGCACCGCTGTTTCACTTACGATGTTCTAAGTATTGTTTCTGCTGTGTTAGGAGGAGTAAGTGTTCTGGCAATTTGTTTCTTTAAACATCACCAGATGTATACATAAAGACTACAGAGATAAAAGAAGTTAGCCGTTAAGGACTCACCGCATTTTCATCCACTGCCACACATCCCATCACGATTAGTGCGTCCTCTTTAGTATTCAGTGCTGACGACACATAATAAGCTACCAACTTGGATATCGCAGAGATGTTATAAAACGTCTGCGAACGTTGCACGGCAACAGACCACTTACAATCCATATGCGGCAAAGAATAGTAGCACACATCAGTTGCGTATTTATTACTCTTTCCAACCTGAGAGGTTAGAGACATGCCGAAATTAGTGGTAAATAATTTCGGAAAGCTGCAAACGAGAAGTTGGTCAAAGCGTGTTTGGACATTCCTGACCAGAAACTAACTAATACTGCACGTTGTTGTACTAAAACGTGATAATGACAATGTGCTGTGTCGACATCAATTTAAAAACGTTTTAAAAAGTGTAAAGCAATAGAAATAAGCACAGAAAAATACTGCAGAAAACAAACGATCGCCCACGTAGCAACAAATTGACGCAGTCTATACGTATCAACTGACCAGCACAATACCACCATTAACATCTACATGACAGGAAGTCTTTTCTCAAGAAATAAACCGTACATACTTCCCATTTCTGTATTGAGAGACATATCCTATCGATGTAATAAACACTCTGGCAGCCCAAGAAATTAAAGATAAATTAGTTAACACCACTGATAGCGTAAATAATATCGGAGTGATTTGTGTGCCTCGATGTCTGACGGCGATCATTAGTGACTCAAAGGCGTCGCTAAAATTAACATTCCTTAAACACTGTGACTGGTTGCGGTACGTACTCTACATATATCCTTTCAGCTCTTAATTCGTGCTGCCATATTGTCCGTAGCTACTTCACAATTTATGAGGGAATTTTTGTTCCGTCGTTATAACTAGCAGAAAAAACGTGTTTTTCTCACCAGATGCGTTTCACTGTGTTGAAGTAGAGCATCGTCAGTGGTCTGTCATTAAAGATACTTATGAACTGCTTTGTTTTCTAGATCGAAAAACAGTTTGTGAACCAACTAAAAATTTGTTAACGAACTGTTTTTCGATCTAGAAAATAAATCAAATTTTATACATCCTTAATTAAAGACCACTGATGATGTTCTACTTCAATGAAGCGAAATACATCTGATTAAAAAAATACACGCATTTTTTTGTAATTGTAACGACGGAACAACAATACCTCGGAAAATACATTAAATATTGGGGAATTTTTAATTTTCTGCCTGGCATCCACATACATGCATACCCGAAGAACTTTGCATCCTAATTCGGAGTAACACAGGCATTGCAGTATCGTATTTATCCGCCGACACCGGGCAAGCGACTTTCAAGTAAAATATCTCCCCTGTACAGAAAGATACATAATGGATGTACGAGTACAGGTTGTGGACACATGGTTCGAGACATATGGAAGTTCAGGTCTGCCTGGGACTCGTGCTCGTATAGACAAATGGTAGAAATGGAGGACGGTCGTCGCCTCACCGCGCAACAAGACATAAACACAGCGTCGTATGATCATTAGTCCCAGCTCTGTTCAGCTCAGACCCCAGATCCGACAGCACTAGAGGACGTCTCTCAGATGATTTACGGCACAGAAACCCCGGCAATGGCAGCGGCCTTGATGGAAGATATTACAGAAGAAGTAGTGATTGACGTCATTAGAATAGGAGCTGTCAACAACTCTCCGGGGCCTGATGGCCTCCCCTTGGAATTTTATCGGACTTTTCAATATTTATTAGCCACCCGATGGACGGACATCTGTCACGAACTACTATCCCCGGAGGTCTCCCTCCCTGCGGCCACTGTGGAATTGATGATTTCTCCTGTTCACAAACCGTCCGGTGTCTCACGGCTGCAGCACTATCGCCCGTTGACGCTATTGAACTGCGACTTTAAGATCTTTTCTCGACTGTTGGCGGTGCGGATACACCAGACCTTACGAAACGTCATCTCATCCGATCAAACGTCATTTAATATCCAAAGGGCACTCAGTGAATATCGTGACTTGATTCTAGTGACGAGGGCATGTGTCAAACATCTAACCGAATGGACCACGACTACACTACTGGTCATTAAAATAGCTACACCACGAAGATGACGTGCTACAGACGCTAAATTTAACCGACAGGAGGAAGATGCTGTGATATATGCAAATGATTAGCTTTTCAGAGCATTCACACAAGGTTGGCGCCAGTGGTGACACCTACAACGTGCTGACACGAGCAAAGTTTCCTACCGACTTCTCATACACAAACAGTAGTTGACCGGCGTTGCATGGTGAAACGTTGTTGTAACGCCTCGTGTAAGGAGGAGAAATGCGTACCATCACGTTTACGACTTTGATGAAGGTCTGATTGTAGCCTATCGCGACTGCTGTTTATCGTATCGCGACATTGCTGCTAGCGTTGTTCGAGATCCAATGAATGTTAGCAGAATATGGAATCAGTGGGTTCAGGAGGGTAATACGGAATGCCGTGCTGGATCCCAACGGCCTCGTATCACTAGCAGTCGAGATGACAGGCATCTTAACCGCACGGCTGTAACGGATACTGCAGTCACGTCTCGATCCCTGAGTCAACAGATGGGGACGTTTGCAAGACAACAACCATCTGCACGAACAGTTCGACGACGTTTGCTGCAGCATGGACTATCAGCTCGGAGACCATGGCTGCGGTTACCCTTGATGCTGCAGCACAAACAGGAGCGCCTGCGATGATGTACTTAACTACGAACCTGCATGCATGAATGGAAAAACGTCATTTTTTCGGATGAATGCGGGTTCTGTTTACAGCATCGTGATATTCGCATCCGTGTTTGGCGACAATGCGGTGAACGCACATTGGTAGCGTGTATTCGTCATCGGCATACTGGCGCATCACCATGCGTGATGGTATGGGGTGCCATTGGTTACACGTGTCGGTCACCTCTTGTTCGCATTGACGGCACTTTGAACAGTGGACGTTACATTTCAGATGTGTTACGAACCGTGGCTCTACCCTTCATTCGATCCCTGCGTAACCCTACAGCTCGGCAGGATAATGCACGACCGGATGTGGCAGGTCCTGTAGGGGCCTTCCTGGATACAGAAAATGTTCGACTGTGCCCTGGCCAGCACATTCTCCAGATCTCTCCCCAACTGAAAACGTCTGGGCAATGGTGGCCGAGCAACTGGCTCGTCACGATAAGTCAGTCACTACTCTTGATGAAGTGTGGTATCGTGTTGAAACTTCATAGGCAGCTGTACCACCTGTACACGCCATCCAAGCTCTGTTTGGCTCAATGCCCAGGCGTATCAAGGCCGTTATTACGGCCACAGGTGGTTGTTCTGGGTAGTGATTTCTCAGGATCTATGCACCCAAGGCGGCCGTGGTGGTCTAGCGGTTCTAGGCGTTCAGTCCGGAACCGCGCAACTGCTACGGTCGCAGGTTCGAATCCTGCCTCGGGCATGGATGTGTGTGATGTCCTTAGGTTAGTTAGGTTTAAGTAGTTCTAAGTTCTAGGGGACTAATGACCACAGATGTTAAGTCCCATAGTGCTCAGAGCCATTTGAACCATTTTATGCACCCAAATTGCGTGAAAATGTAATCACATGTCAGTTCTAGTGTAATATATTTGTCCAATGAATACCCGTTTATCATCTGCATTTCTTCTTGGTGTAGCAATTTTAATGGCCAGTAGTGTATTTGGAAGCGGTCCTGCAACAAGTGCGGTACCCACAGCCATTCGTCACTGTCGTCATGCGACTACTCCGTGGCGCGACATCCAAGGTGATCGCCAAGGGCCGACCTACGCAGCCCCTCACCATTTCTCGATCGATACGCCAAGGCTGCCCTCTGTCAACTTTACTTTACGCTGTGGCCATGGAACCACTCCTCTGCGGCCCGCGCCAGCGACTAACGGGTATGACATTACGAGGCCACACTTTCCGATGTAAAGAGTACGCTGACGACCTGGTGATTGTCATCCGCAACGGCTACGACAGCGCTAGCGCACTGAATTGGGTAGCGACATATAGCATGGCCACTGGTAGTCGTATCAACGTCGCAAAATCGGTGGCGATGAACATCGGGGTCGGACTGTGTGAGGACAGCGTCACTCCCTTACAGCTCAGAGATACTTTGAATGCTTGCAAGTTTCGGAGGCTATTACGAAATGTTCGGACTGGGATATCCAACAACCGCCTACGAGCCCTGGACATCCTCCAACGGACCCAGTATATCAGCACACATTTAGCGTCACGCATGCCGCACATCGCCCAGATATTACCTGTAGCGGTGATGTTAGCTTGCCGTATACTTGCGACTTTTGGGTCCTTCGTGAGTTCAGGAATGCTTTTCAAGATCAAATATAAGACTCTCAGCCTTCCCCCGGACCGAGGAGGGCTTGGCCTTTGTCACGTTCATGACAGAGCGGTCGCCCTATTTGTGAGCACGTTAGTCAAACTATGGCACCGCCGTCCGGACAGCCTGACGGTTTGTTAATAGAAGAATTAGCACCGCCATCCCTGTTGCCACCTGTACCGATGCACCACCCCCCCCCCCCCTCCCCTCGTGGCTCTTCTACATCGGTGTCTTTTACCTCTAACTCAGTTACGTTCGGCTTGCCTTACCAGCGACTCAATTGGCGACGGCAAAGACGGTTTGTCGGGTCCTGCAACGTGAACGACCCGATAACATCGCGGAGAGGAAGCACCCGAACAACTGGCGAGTTGTGTGGGGGACAATTCACCACGTAAAACTGGACACTGACGTCACGGCGACGTGGTATATCACTGTCAAGGGTAAGCAGGTGACCAGATCAAGGCTACGTGGTAGACTCACCCACGTGCACGAGCTGTGGCGTTCAAGACAACGATGAACACCGCCTTAGTTGTGGCGAGTCTACAGCAGTGTGGCACTTAGTGAGGCAAATGTGAGCATACTTCCTTCGGGTAACGCCGAATCCTATCGACCCCAAGACTATCTTATTCCCGGATGAGACGCACTACCCACGCACGAAAACTAATGCCATGACGTGACTTCGTGGACATGCAGCGCATTATTTATTTCAAGACGGCACTAAGGACACTTTAGACTTTTGGAACTATTTGCTGGACCGACATTGCAAGATCCTCCGTAACCCAAAGTATCGACAATATTTTTTCCAATTATTTGTGGAGTGCGTTCGACGACCCTCCCACGTAGCTCGAACATCACGGGTAAGAGAAGCTAAAATAGCAAGACGATGGTAGAACACTACACGGTACTACGTGGGCTGATACAGCAGATGGAGAGTTTCGTCGTGGCCCATGTCACTCTATAGCAGTATTTGCCCAATTTCCACTTTTTGTCCCCAGTGCGAAAAGGTATCCGTTGTTTTTGTTTCCCATCCGGTGCAAGATGTAGCACTGGTTAATGGTGGTATGGATTCCACCCTTAGGTTTTGTTTCATGGCTTCCTTAGCCCCACACTTTGCTCTCTTTCTTTATGCCCTTTGCTGCAAACTATAAGCATATTTTTAGCTATGTGCGTCCCCAACTCGACGTAAGGAGTGTACTTACTAGTTTCAGTTACTTATTGTTAAAAAAAAAATAAAGTTACAAAATAATCACAATAATGCACCCAGTGCATCCTTTGTACCACATCCCCAGGATGGGAGGGAGCAGAAAGAAAAAATTGTTGAGGCGACCGCTCGCGAAAAGTGGGAATCTGGGTTCGAGTCACGGTCTAGCACAAATTTCCATTGCTGTCATTCCATTTTATAACTGATTGTAGTCCACATTCGCAACTGCGAATACATTTCATGTCTTTCATAACGACTGTAGTCGCCGCAGTACCTGCTCCTTCAGACACGCAGGCATGTAGGAAGAAACTACGCATCGTGATACGGGCGGTAACGTAGCATTTGACGCGGTGCTCCACTGCAGACTGACAACGAAAGTACGAGAAGATGGAATACGTGGCAAGGTATGTGGGTGGCGAAGATTTCTTAAGGGATAGAACAGAGTATGTTGTTCTCGAAGGCCAGTGTTCATCAGAGACAAGGGTATCGTCAGGAGTGCCTCAGGGAACTGTGACAGGGCCGCTGTTATTTTCTATATAAATAAATCATGTGGCGGGCAGGGTGAGCAGCAATCGATGGATAGTAGCTGACGATTGCGTGGTGTACGGTAAAGTGTTGAAGCTGAGTGATTGGAGAAGGATACAAGATGACTGCCACACAATTTCCAGTTGGTGTGGCGACTGGCAGCTAGATCTAACAGTAGAGAATTGTAAGAACAGTAGATAATTGTTAAGTTAATGTGGATGAGGAGAAAAAATAAACCCGTCATGCTCGGATGCAACATTAGTAGTGCCCTGCTCGACACAGTCACGTCGTTTAAATATCTTGGAACAATGCAGTAAAGCGATATGAAATGGAACGACCGTGCGAGGGTTGTGGTAAGGAAGGTGAATAGTCGACTTCCGTTTATTGGGGAATTTGAGGAAAGCGTCGTTGATCTGTAAAGGAAACCGCATATAAGACGGCAGTGCGACCTACTCTTGAATACATCTCGAGTGTTTGGGATCCTCATCTGGTCGGTTTAAACGAAGACATCAAAGCAGTTCTGAGGCGGTCTGCTAGATTTTTAGCCGGTAGGTTCGAACAAAACTTAAGTGTTATGTAGATGCCTCGGGAACTCAAATGGAAATCCCTGGAGGGAAGCCGGCTGGAGTGGCCGAGCGGTTCTAGGCGCTACAGTCTGGAACCGAGTGACCGCTACGGTCGCAGGTTCGAATCCTGCCTAGGGCATGGATGTGTTTGATGTCCTTGGGTTAGTTAGGTTTAAGTAGTTCTAAGTTGTAGGGGACTAATGACCTCAGAAGTTAAGTCAGATCGTTCTCAGAGCCATTTTTAACCTGGAGGGAAGGTGGCGTTTTTTTCCGGGAAACACTATTGAGAAAATTTAGAGTACCTGCATTTGAAGCTGACTGTAGAGCGATCCTACCTTCACCAGCACACAGTTCGCGTAACGACCAGGAAGATAAGATACGAGTAATTAGGGCCCATACGGAGGCATATAGACAGTCGCTTTTCCCTAGCTCTATATGAGAATAAAACAGGAAAGGAAACATCGATTAGTGATGGCGTGTTTGCAGACGTCCCAGACGACGGTGGGATACCAGTCTGATTGACGGCGGCCGTAAGGCTCGACAACGGATAGGTGCCATTTTTTTCCGTAGCAGGCCCCCTTTTTGCTGTCATCCACGGCACCATTATAGAACAGCGATTAGTCAACGATATTCTACGCCACGTTTTGCAGCCTTTCATAGCAAGCCACCCTGGGCTCATGCACCAGCAGGATAATGCCCGCCCAAACACACGACAAGAGTTTCCACTGCTTGTCCTCCTACTTCCCAAACGCTATCTTGGCCAGCAAGATCGTCGGATCTGTCCCCAATAGAGACCGTTTGGAGAATTATGGGCAGGGTACTCCAACCAGCTCGAGGTTTTGACGGTTTAACTCGCCAGTCGAAAAGAAGTGGCTCAAATGGCTCTGAGCACTATGGGACTTAACATCTGACGTCATCAGTCCCCTAGAACTTAGAACTACTTAAACATAACTAACCTAAGGACATCACACACATGCCCGAGGCAGGATTCAAACCTGCGACCGTAGCAGTCGCGCGGTTCCGGACTGAAGCGCCTAGAACGGCTCGGCTACCGCGGCCGGCTGTCGAAAAGAATTTAGCATGATATCCCTCAAGAGGACATGCAGCGACAGCATCAATCACTGTCAACCAGAGTATCTGCTTGCGTAAGAGCCAGAGGTGGGTAAGCGCGTTACTGACTTGATCAGTTTGTCAAGTATTTCTGAAACTACAGTCATTTGTTTGTACAGGTAGGTCACATGTACCGATTTCTATCCCATTCTGGCAATCCCTTCATGGAGCGTCCCCACCTACAACTACAGGGATACTCTGCAAATCACATTTAAGTGCCTGGCAGAGGGTTCATCGAACCACCTTCACAATTCTCTATTGTTGCAGTCTCGTATAGCGCGCGAAAAGAATAAACACCTATATCTTTCCGTACGAGCTCTGATTTCCCTTATTTCATCACGGTCATCGTTTCTCCCTATATAGGTCGGCATTCGGATGAGAAGGTCTGGGAGTGGACTTTCGAGAGCAGATTCCTCAGCAACGAAAATACCTTTGTTTCAATTATGTCCATCCAAAATCCTGTATCACTGTTTTCTCTTTGTCGTAGAGGCCACGTTGCTTCGGATGCTGAGCTCCAGATCCTGGGAGTATGACGAAAATCGAAGAGGGGCAGTACGTCAGATATTATTGTTATCGCTGGTTTGCGTGGTCTTCAGGTATGTTCCCATTTCCCAAAAAGAGCTTTATGTCCCTTCTGTACCGCCGTGGAGATGCCCGGACAGGAAACAGATGGACAGACCTTCTGTGATGTGTTACGCTTGTGAACCTAAATGTACGGCCGGACGAAGTGGCCGATTGGTTCTAGGCGCTACAGTCTGGAGCCACGCGACCGCTACGGTCGTAGGTTCGAATCCTGCCTCTGGCATGGATGTGTGTGATGTCCTTAGGTTAGTTAGTTAGATTTAAATAATTCTAAGTTCTAGGGGACTAATGACCTCAGATGTAAGTCCCATAGTGCTCAGAGCCATTTGAACCTAAATGTACCTAGAAAAATACACTCCTGGAAATTGAAATAAGAACACCGTGAATTCATTATCCTAGGAAGGGGAAACTTTATTGACACATTCCTGGGATCAGATACATCATATGATCACAATGACAGAACCACAGGCACATAGACACAGGTAACAGAGCATGCACAATGTCGGCACTAGTACAGTGTATATCCACCTTTCGCAGCAATGCAGGCTGCTATTCTCCCATGGAGATGATCGTAGAGATGCTGGATGTAGTCCTGTGGAACGGCTTGTCATGCCATTTCCACCTGACGCCTCAGTTGGACCAGCGTTCGTGCTGGACGTGCAGACCGCGTGAGACGACGCTTCATCCAGTCCCAAACATGCTCAATGGGGGACAGATCCGGAGATCTTGCTGGCCAGGGTAATTGACTCATACCTTCTAGAGCACATTGGGTGGCACGGGATACATGCGGACGTGCATTGTCCTGTTGGAACAGCAAGTTCCCTTGCCGGTCTAGGAATGGTAGAACGATGGGTTCGATGACGGTTTGGATGTACCGTGCACTATTCAGTGTCCCCTCGACGATCACCAGAGGTGTACGGCCAGTGTAGGAGATCGCTCCCCACACCATGATGCCGGGTGTTGGCCCTGTGTGCCTCGGTCGTATGCAGTCCTGATTGTGGTGCTCACCTGCACGGCGCCAAACACGCATACGACCATCATTGGCACCAAGGCAGAAGCGACTCTCATTGCTGAAGACGACACGTCTCCATTCGTCCCTCCATTCACGCCTCTCGCGACACAACTGGAGGCGGGCTGCACGATGTTGGGGCGTGAGCGGAAGACGGCCTAACGGTGTGCGGGACCGTAGCCCAGCTTCATGGAGACGGTTGCGAATGGTTCTCGCCGATACCCCAGGAGCAACAGTGTCCCTAATTTGCTGGGAAGTGGCGGTGCGGTCCCCTACGGCACTGCGTAGGATCCTACGGTCTTGGCGTGCATCCGTGCGTCGCTGCGGTCCGGTCCCAGGTCGACGGGCACGTGCACCTTCCGCCGACCACTGGCGACAACATCGATGTACTGTGGAGACCTCACGCCCCACGTGTTGAGCATTTCGGCGGTACGTCCACCCGGCCTCCCGCATGCCCACTATACGCCCTCGCTCAAAGTCCGTCAACTGCACATACGGTTCACGTCCACGCTGTCGCGGCATGCTACCAGTGTTAAAGACTGCGATGGAGCTCCGTATGCCACGGCAAACTGGCTGACAGTGACGGCGGCGGTGCACAAATGCTGAGCAGCTAGCGCCATTCGACGGCCAACACCGCGGTTCCTGGAGTGTCCGCTGTGCCGTGCGTGTGATCATTGCTTGTATAGGCCTCTCGCAGTGTCCGGAGCAAGTATGGTGGGTCTGACACACTGGTGTCAATGTGTTCTTTTTTCCATTTCCAGGAGTGTATATCAAAGTACTACACAGGAGATATGACGCCATAAACAATGAGATGCGTGAAAACTTACGCTTCACGCATGACGTTTTAATTTGTTACTTTCTTACTACTAACTCTATTCACAATACATTTCACCGACAGTAGCCACATATGCTATCGGACATACTTGCAAAATTATATTATTGTACAGCAGTCAGTTCGAAAGATACGACGTGATCAACATTGAGCCGCGTTGAAGTGGAACTGCAGGGAGAATTTCACTAGAGATATATTTGAAATATGTGTACAAATATGTGTGAAATATGTTAATTATATGTGAAATATAGTCGAATTGTTTGTATGCGGGCAAAGCCATGTGTAAAGAGGTCATCCTAAGCCCTAGTAACTATTTCAACCAAAATATTGTGTGTGTGTGTGTGTGTGTGTGTGTGTGTGTGTGTGTGTGTGTGTGTGTGTGTGTGTAACAAGCGCGAGCTGGCAGAGATGCCCCAGGCGTTCATCACTCTGGCTGAGCTGCCAGTTGTCTGGGTCAGGTCATGGAGCCGAGCCAAGGACGCCGTGGCTCCTGTCTGCACTGAGGGAGAGAAGCGAGGCATAGCTGGCCGTCCAGCCAGACAACCAGCCGTCAGAACCCTTCCAAGTTTGTCATCTCAGGGCCTCCATAGCGTCTGGTGAAGTCCCGCATGCGACCAAGGGGAGGCTCTGGACACGATACAACCCAGAGTCACGTAGAGTCAGTCCGAAACGTTTCTTGGAGGGACCAGTATTATTTGCACGTTCCGCTACATGTGTACTATCGAGATTAGTAAGGGCCAGATTTAACTATCCAGGGCGATTTTTTCCACAGTGTGAGAAATCTAGGGGCTGGTCGATGAAAGGATACGGAACAAAAAAGGTCTAACGAAGTTATGCTTTGAATTGCATGGTTTCCATGCTATAGACCAGTTATTCAATCATACGCTACTGGCCATTACAATTGCGACACCACGAAGATGACGTGCTACAGAGGCGAAATTTAACCGACACGAAGAAAATGATGAGATATGCAAATGATTAGCTTTTCAGAGCATCCACACAACGTTGGCGTCGGTAGCGACACCTACAACGTGCTGACATGAGGAAAGTTTCCAACCGATATCTCATACACAAACAGCAGTTGGCCGGCGTTACCTGGTGAAACGTTGTTGTGAAGCCTCGTGTAAGGAGGAGAGATGTAACCATCAGGTTTCCGACTTTCATAATGGTCGGATTGTAGCCTATCGCGATTGCGGTTTATCGTGTCGCGACATTCCTGCTCGCGTTGTTCGAGATCCAATGAATGTTAGCAGAATATGGAATCGTTGGGTTCAGGAGGGTAATACGGAATGCCGTGCAGGATCCCAACGGCCTCGTATCACTAGTAGTCGAGGTGACAGGCATCTTATCCGCACGGCTGTAACGGATCGTGCAGCCACGTCTAGATCCATGAGTCAGCAGATGGCGACGTTTGCAAGACAACAACCATCTGCACGAACAGTTCGACGACGTTTGCAGCAGCATGGACTATCAGCTCGGAGACCATGGCTGCGGTTACCCTTGACGCTGCATCACCGTCAGGAGAGCCTGCGATGGTGTTGTCGACGAAAAGCCATTTTTTCGGATGAATACAGGTTCTGTTTACAGCATCATGATGGTCGCATCCGTGTTTGGCGAAATCGCAATGAACGCATATTGAAAGCGTGTATTAGTCATCGCCATACTGGCGCATCGCCCGGCTTGATGGTATGAGGTGCCAATGGTTACACGTCTCGGTCACCTCTTGTTCACATTGACGGCACTTTGAACAATGGACGTTACATTTCAGATGTGTTACGTCCCATGGCTCTACCCCTCATTCGATCCCTGCGAAACCCTACATTCCAGCAGGATAATGCACGACCGCATGTTGCAGGTCCTGTACTGGCCTTTCTGGATACAGAAAATGTTCGACTTCTGCCCTGGCCATCAAATTGTCCAGATCTCTCACTAATTGAACACGTCTGGTCAATGGCGGCCGAGCAAATGGCTCGTCACAATACGCTAGTCACTACTCTTGATGAACTGTGGTACCGTGTTGAAGCTGCATGGGCAGCTGTACCTGTACATGCCATCCAAGCTCCGGCATATCATGGCCGCTATTATGGCCAGAGGTGGTTGTTCTGGGTACTGATTTCTCAGGATCTATGCACCCAAATTGCGTGAAAATGTAATGACATGACAGTTCTAGTGTAATATATTTGTCCAATGAATACCCGTTTATCATCTGCATTTTTTCTTGGTGTAGCAATTTTAATGGTCAGTAGTGTATATTCTCACAACGTCAAGGCACATGGATTTAGGTTGGGTGACCTAGAAGTTCCCGTAACTTGAAATTGCCTAGAGGTGATGGGGACGCTGGCGAAGGTTTCTCGAAGACAATATTTCACCTCGCAGGTGCATGGGGTTGTCGCCCCATCTTGCACGAAAATACTGGTGTGGATACAATTTGATCCTGCATTGCTCGAATTACATGTTGCACGAGGAGTCCGTATTATGTGCAGATGTCACTGTGCAGCTAACAGGCCTGCGAGGTATAGTCCGCTCGTAGAAAAACGGACCGAGGATGAAGGATCCTGGAAACTTTACCACACAGTCAAGTAAGCGGAGTCCAGAGGGTGTTCCTGCATAACATGGGGCGGAGTAGGGCTTCATGCGGGACAGTTCTGTGCGTGTACGGCACCGTGCAAAGTAAAATGTGCCTCGAATATCCAGAGAATGTTGCCCGACCACGTTTCATCCATTTCCATGTGTTCCATGCAGCGAAGGACAAAGTCAATGTGTCGTAGCCCCGGGGCTTCATTTGGCACACAGTCTGGATCTTAGGGATACAAGCGAAAAATGCATCACGAAACCTTTTCAGCGGTTGACCAGGACAGAAACAATTCCCGTGACGTAGCTCGAGCACTGGCTACAGAATTTTTTGACACGTTCTGCACGGTCGGCTGTAGGCAGAGTAACTTCATCAACAACTGCCATGCGAATGGGCCGCTCCCTCTCCTCGCTGCAGCACCTTATTCATCTGTTTCATCAAATTTCCCAATTACATTCTTTACCTCGTTTATTGACATCAGGCCTCTTCAAAACTGTTTTTCTCTGCGATATTCCTACAATGTACTCCTGCCGATTTGCTAAAACAACTTTACTAGCAGTGCGCGGCCTTTCTGCTCTACAACCATAGTATTTCATTCAGAAAACTACAGTCTTCTTACTGCTTTAATCCAACAGTCACTTCACAGAGGATATCAACTCACATTGCCAAGCTGCAGATAGCATACTGGCGTCGAAACAGGAAACATTTCGCATTCTGACGGTGGTCGTATTTTGCAGATTATTGTGGAGCTACGATACTGAAAGATGTTTTACAATCTGAGATGAAATATTTTTTTTTCCTTTTTACGCTTTCTTCAGAGCGAATTACAGTAGTGTGCACCGACAGATTTGCATAGGAAGTCAAAACCTGGAAAGATGCAAGGCTACTTTGTGGTCACCATTGATGACTGTTCATTGAAAAGGTAATTAAAGAACTGTTGTTTGTCAAGGACACAAAATTAGCACAATACAATTCATCGATGAAGCAGCAGTTGTAGCTCAAAAGGAATAGCAGCTGAGTTTTGTGCTAAATGTAGTGAAACATGTGTTAGCTGTAGGTTAAGATATCCGCATAAATAAGAAGAAAGCGTCACAGGTGGACATGGTAGACAAGTAAATGTTGCCGTCGCGAAAGAGAAGCGTGACAGGTACATACAAAGCACAGAAGCAAGAACGAGGCCAAGAGATCTTTTCTAACGATAAATGACGTGGCAGGTAATGTACAAGAATGTAATAATTGTATATAATTTTGAATGTATGTAAACGAATCTGAAAGCCGCAAAGAAATTCGCGAAACAAAGTATGAGTACAATCGGCGTACACAATGGGAAAGTACTTGACAATCAAGAGCGTGAAATACTCGTAGTCAGTTACTTTTGAACTCGGACACACCAGGTCACAAGTCATTTCACATGTTAAAGGATTTCACGTTATACTATTACAACCCGGTTAGTGCAAACTGTTGAAGTTACGGTGCACTTGGATTCTATTTTGTTATAATTTATTAACATTGGCAGGATGTCGGATATTAGTTTAATTACATTTCGTACTCGTACTGGAAAAATCGCTTCCCCATTAGGTGACTAGTATGTACGAAACTAGCATAATTCATTCAGAAGTAAGTATGACGAAATATTTGATGGCAATGTAACAGCCTTTTTTACGCTTCGTGAAAGATGTTTGCCGAAGAAATATGATTAATATTCGGTCAAATTTCTTGACAAAGAAAAATGATAGTCGTATCCATTATTTTGGTTTGCAGCTCCTTGTATTGGCCATGTTTGCAGTTAAAATCGTTGGATGTGAGGTCTGACAGTTATGCAAACTGGCGGACCTCACATCCAACGATTTTAACTGCAAATACGGCCAATACAAGGAGCTGCAACTCGAAATGATGGTTAATTTTTTTTTGTTGCGATTTTTTTTCCGTCAGTGTATCATGTGGTTCCCTTAGTCTTTTCCAGTGACGAGAACCAGAATCTCTTTTGTCCATTCCCCATCACTTCGTGTCGCTCCGTGATAAGCCGTTTTCCATTTCACAGTTGGGGACTTGTCAGCTGCTATCATATCCTGGGCTCCTGTTCTTTCTCTCGCCATTCTTTTTGCGTCTTTTTGTTGTGCCCAAAATGCATCTTTCGAGTGTTCGTTGGTCAGAACTCAGTTACTGAACTGGATGTTGATGTTGTGGTCTTCAGTCCTGAGACTGGTTTCATGCAGCTCTCCATGCTACTTTATCCTGTGCAAGCTGCTTCATCTTTCAGTACCTACTGCAAACTACATCCTTCTGTATCTGCTTAGTGTATTCATCTCTTGGTCTCCCTCTACGATTTTTACCCTCCTCGCTGCCCTCCAATGCTAAATTTGTGATCCCTTGATGCCTCAAAACATGTCCTACCAACCGATCCCTTCTTCTGGTCAAGTTGTGCCACAAACTGCCTTTCTCCCCAATTCTATTCAATACTTCCTCATTAGTTATGTGATCTATCCATCTAATCTTCAGCTTTCTTCTGTAGCACCACGTTTCGGAAGCTTCTATTCTCTTCTTGTCCAAACTATTTATCGTCCCATTTCACTTCCATACATGGCTAAACTCTATACAAGTACTTTCATAAACGACTTCCTCACACTTAAATCTATAGTCGATGATAACAAATTCCTGTTCTTCAGAAACGCTTTCCTTGCCATTGCCAGTCTACATTTTATACCCTCTCTACTTCGACCATCATCAGTTATTTTGCTCCCCAAATAGCAAAACTCCTTTACTACTTTAAGTCTCTAATTTCCTAATCTAATTCCCTCAGCATCACATGATTTAATTCGACTACATTCCATTATCCTCATTTTGCTTTTGTTGATGTTAATCTTATATCTTCCTTTCAAGACACTGTCCATTCCATTCAACTGCTCTTCCAAGTCCTTTTCTGTCTCTGACAGGATTAGAATGTCATCGGCAAACTTCAAAGTTTTTGTTTCTTCTCCATGGATTTTAATATCTACTCCGAATTTTTCTTTCGTTTCCCTCATTGCTTGCTCAATATAGAGATCGAGTGACATCGGGGAGAGACTACAACCCTGTCTCACTCCCTTCCCAACCATTGCTTCCCTTTCATGCCCCTCGACTCGTATGACTGCCATCTGGTTTCTGTACAAATTGTAAATAGCTTTTCGCTCCCTGTATTTTACCCCTGCCACCTTCAGAATGTGAAAGAGAGTATTCCAGTCAAACTGAACCCGCAGCACATTTTTTTTTTGTATTCTTCTGTATGTTATGAGATCTTACCCAGAGCACTGTTATGAAACAAGAAGCTGACAGAACAGTGTAGAGCATGTGCTGACGGAGTTCTATATCACACACTCTGTAGTGGTTCTGTATCCTACCGCTTGGAAGAGCTGCTGTCGCAGTGTGTCGGATTTAGGTCTGTGACGTCCTTCCAACAGCCGCAGCTCAGAGAGAGAAGCCGCCTGTTCGCACCACACCGTCACGGCGTCAAGAAACGGTTGGTCCGGCCCGCAGAACGGCGGAACGAAAATAATCTCGGAAAATGCAGTTTACACTCGCCAGTTCTGAGACTGGGCCGCGCTCGGTGACAGAGGTGAGAGACGAAGACCAGCCGGGACACTCGTACGTCTCGATAACCTGCTTCCTGTGGTCACGAACGTAGCCAGAGGGAGGCGGCAGCGGGATGGATGCGCGGCTTCACGCCCGATGACGGACGGAAAGCAGGTTCAACACCTCGCCCTTCACAGAGAACTGGTGATCGGGATACACCAGAGTCCGGTTAAATGGGGAATAAGCAGAGCCATTAGGCAATGTATCTTTTACTCTGCAGTTGTGGGTGCGGCTATTCGAAATTTTCTGAAGGACAGAAACTGTGAGCGCGATCGGGATTCGAATCATGAACTTATGTTCCGCAGGCACTGTCCTTCCCCACTGATCTACCCAGGGACCACCTGTGGGCAGGTGAAACCGTGTTAGCAGCTGTTTCTCTGACCAGGAACAACACATACAGATATATTACCAAAACATTCATGAAAATGATAACAATCTTAGAGATGATAATAAGCTGACAATAGTAATAATAATAATAATAATAATAGTTCACAATAATGAAAGTAAGGATAAATCGCAATAATAACAGCAATAATAAAACAAAGTGCATTAAAAATATTATAGACTAGAACAACTTAAATCATGTTCAGTACTGCCACAAAAAGAAAGGATGAAGAACAAGAAAATTGGAATGACAATAATAGTGGCTGTCAGGAGAGGACATGATTTAAGTAAATAACTCTGTAAGTGAGGGGAAGGGAAAAGTTGCTGTGGTAGGGTGGATTGAAGAGTGCGCGCTGCGCACCAGTATGTGGGAGACGTAACTATTGCGAGAGAAGGTGGGCCATTAACAGCTTTTTGAAGCCTGAAAGTGATTTAATTTCTCTGATATTTTGAGGAAGATTGTTCCAAAGTCGGGTTCCGGATACAGAAAATGATTTGGAAAACATGACAGTGTTGTGTGGTGATACTGATGATACTGAAAGGATCTTACTTTGTTGAGATCGAGTATTTCTGCGGTGCTGTTCAGATAGTAAATTTAATGACTGAGGATAAGTAACAGGGAGTCTGATGATTGAGAAGACGATTGAGTAAACAGAGTGTGGTAGTCACTACGTTTATCTGCACGTAGCCACAATAATTGTTCATAGGCCGGTGTGATATGATCGTTATAACGAACGTCACAAATATATCAGGCGCAAGCATTCATCGCCAGTTGAAGCCTGCGAGTGTTTTCGTACGAAAGTCCTTGAAGAATAGGATCGCCGTAGTCGAGAACAGGGAGTGTTAGAGATTCTACGAGCTGCTTCTTAAGTTCGAATGGAAATACTTTTTTATATTTCTGTAGACAACGAAGGGATGCAGAAAATTTCTTGCAGACTGCAGTAGTGTGTTCAGACCAGTCTAAGAGGTGGTCCAGGGTTATCCCCAAGGTATTTGCAGAAGGAGAAAAGGTTATTTCGGTGCCATTTAAAATTAAGCATGGAAGAGATTCTCTGTGCTGTGCTGTAGTAAGTCTTTTGTGGGTAACTAAAATTGCTTGCGTTTTGGAAGGGTTTAGTTTCAGACCTAAGTTCTGCGACCATTCAGATAAAGCAAGTAAGTCAGCATTTACATGATCGATGGATGTGTGCAGGTTTGTTGGACTTACACTGAGATATAACGGAAGGTCATCAGCGTATAAGTGGTATCTGCAGTGGGAGAGAACAGTTGACACATCATTAACAAATAATGAGGAAAGTAATGGGCCCAGTACTGATCCTTGTGGGACCCCTGACACAACATCCTTCCAATGCGACCTTTTACTGAATGAGCACCAAACAATCAAATAAGCAAGCAGAGCAGGTACGAAACGGCAGTTACCGCGCATAACAAAAAAAAAAAAAAAAAACAGTGAATGAACTGGTACGCAAGCTAAAATTTGCTTCTCATTTGGACAAAATAAATAAAAGTACTGATGATAAAATGCTGGAAGCAGAGGTTCATTTTGGCTGTGGGAATTAACCTTATAGTGTACCTTGATTTCTTATTCGAGCCACAGTGTGTGTGTGTGTGTGTGTGTGTGTGTGTGTGTGTGTGTGTGTGTGTGTGTGTGTGTGTGTGTGAGAGAGAGAGAGAGAGAGAGAGAGAGAGAGAGAGAGAGAGTAGCGTTTAACACAGTTTAGGAGTTGAGTCCCACCGCAATCGGACTAGGGGGCAGCTGATATGGCTTTGCTGCTGTTTGTCCAGTACCACTGCACGCACCTGTTTATTAATACGTGCGGCCGGTATTATTTGAGCTCACACGGTTTGCTTCATTAAGTAAACAAACGGAAACGGGAGAAAAACAGAATACATCACTGCCCTCCGGGGGGCTTTGGACACGGCGTGTCGCCGCAGTTGTATTTCCCCTTGCGTAATGGATACGCAAACAAGGCGTGCTGGACGTTCCCTGACACGCATATTGTGACGGAAATGGTTTTAATGACTCGACAGCATATCTTTTCTCTCTCTCTCTCTCTCTCTCTCTCTCTCTCTCTCTCTCTCTCTCTGTGTGTGTGTGTGTGTGTGTGTGTGTGTGTGTGTGTGTGTGTGTGTGTGTCATCCCTATCTAACGCATTGATTTCGGCATTGACTGTGTACCCCAAAGGTAGGTGACATTTTGGGTTTCACTGTTTGAGATTGATCTGGTCTTTCCACAGCGGTCGTAAGAGTTGACGAACGTATGCAGTGCCCCAGCCATATCTACTGAATAATGCGACCGCGTATGTACTACCCAGTGCATCTCATCTACCGGAAACAAAGTATAGGTCGGAACGTTTGCTTGCCCATCCTAGTCTCGGTCGCATTCAGAATCTCGTGTGCAAAGTTCAGTGCAGGCATATAGTACAGCGAGAGAGAGAGAGAGAGAGAGAGAGAGAGAGAGAGAGAGGAGAGAATTCACAACTTTTTTGTGCTGCAGTAGTAACCATGATAATCGAGATGATATTATGGCTTGATTTACTTAAGTTTGAAGAATTATTCCTCTCAGGTCATCTGTTACATCTAACCAGGCATTCTAAGCATTTTACATTGCATTCGTAACGACAGGCATTTGATAGCCTGCGTCTAATGCACGATCTAACATTCGGAAATTACTACGACATAACTAGTATATGCACTCCGTCTTCAGGCCACAAGTGGACCATCGGGACCATCCGACCGCCGTGTCAACCTTAGATGAGGATGCGGATAGAAGGGGCGTTTGGTCAGCACACCGCTCTCCCGGTCGTTACGATGGTTTTCTTTGACCAGAGCCTCCACTATTCGATCGAGTAAATCCTCAAGTGGCATCACGAGGCTGAGTGCACCCCTAAAAATGGCAACAGCGCATGGCAGCCCGGATGGTCACTTATCCAAGTGCCAGCCACGCCCGACAGCGCTTAACTTCGGTGATCTGACGGGAACCGGCGTAGCCACTGCGGCAAGACCGTTGCCTAACTGGTACATGACAAAACTGAATTTATATTCGCTAATGACTAGTACAAAAGTTAAGACATATTAGCATCGTAAGCGCACTAGCAGCTGTGGACATGATTGAAGGCGTGACGGAGCGACAGGAAGAAGAACGTAACAAAGCAAAATTAGTGAAGAGAGAGGAAAAGAAAGTGATTTGACTGTATGAGAAGTGTGAAGAGATAGAAGCGTGACTGGGCGAAGATGGGAGAATTTGCTTCACTGTTTGACAGAGGGAAAGTGGACACGTACAGTAATGTTTGGGGCAAGATTGTGAGGGTGGCAAAAGAAATTTAAACTTCTTCGTAAACGCAGCAGGACAGGGAATCGGGTAGTCTGTTCCAGACGCGGACGAAAGCGACAGAGGAGCAGTTTGCGAATATTTTTATTTTATGGACCGGCACAGCTAGGGTAGCATATAAGTGAGAAATTGAATTGTGATTATGATGAAATGACAATTACTTAATCTGTGATACAAGGTATTGCTATGCAAGCTCAGTAAAGAGGCGATGAACTGACATATGCCACCAACAAACGAAGTAATCAGAGATATAATTAAAACACTTAGATCTGCTATCGGTTGCCTCCCCAGGTGGCGGATAGGGGAAAGCCTCTCATATATGTGTGGTACTATCTGTCTATAACCGGATCCCGCCCCAGCTACTGCCGGGTCTGGGTGCTGACGAGTCCTCTCCATTTGGCTCGGTCCTCCCACCACTTTTCTTCCTCCACTTTCTGCCAGGTCACACCTCTCCTTCCCACAGATATTCTCACTCACGTTTTCTACCGTGTTCTTGTGCGCCCTCTAGGTCTTTTTTCACCAATCTTTAGTTCTTCCATAATTATGGGGAATCTCTCCGCACACATCCTCTATGCCCATCCCATCTTAGTCTCTTTTTTTATATTTCTTCTCTCATACTTTCTTGTTTAAGGTCCTTTCTGATATCTACGTTCCTTAGTCTGTCCATTCTTGTGTTTCTCTTAACTGCTCTGAGAAATTTCATTTCCCCTGCTTGCAGTCTGCTCCAGTCCCTTTATGTCATTGTCCATGTTTCTCTTCCGTAGGTGGCAATAGGAAAGTAATTACTTTTATACATAACGAGTTTTGCTTTTTCTGAAACTTCCTTGTTCCAGATCAGATGTTTTGTTGTTTGGTAGAAATTGCCTCCCTTCTGTAACCTATTCATTTCGTTGGTTATTCTTCCATCACTAGATATTTCACTCTCTAAATAAGTGAAACACTCTACCACTTTGAGGGGTTCTCCATTCAAAGTAATATTTCCGTGATCTCTTTGTCTCTTCCAAATACCATTACTTCAATCTTATCTGTATTTATTTTTAATCCATACCTTTTCATTGTTTCCTCCCAAGCATCAAGTTGTAACTGTACATCTACGTCTTTATTGCCCCATATAACCATATCATCTGCAAAAATCATCTTTTTGTCTTTTTCCTTCACTGTATGGGTGGTATTGGGAAAATGAAATACGATATTGTAATACAGTTATAAAACCTGAGGGCTTATTTGTGTACTAAACTTTGACCATGAATAGACAAGGTCGAGCTGAGTGACTGGAAATGCGAAAGCGTAGGATATTAAGGAAAATCCTAGGTAATAGGTGGGCCGATAGACAATCTCGAATGAGAGCAAATGAGGACCTGTACAGCAAGACAGAACCTATCACAGTATCCATTAAGAAAAGACGATTGTTATTTTACGGTCATTTCATGGCGGTGACCGACTAACAAAAAGAATGTGGAGATTCATTCGATGTAAGGAAACAAGGCAGAGATGGTTCGAAGAATGTGAAAAAGATCTTAGGCAGAATGGTATCTCAGAGAGAGAAATTCCTGACAGTAACAAATTTAGAAGATTTGTCAACAACTACCAAGGTTTTAAAATGGTATCAGCGTCCAAAAGACTAAGAGGACTTTTGTCCGAAGAGCATAAACAGGCACTTTCTGGTAGGCTCAGGAGATACTGGCAGGAAGTCAAAGCTGGAGCTGGAGCAAGAGCAAGAACAAGACATAGAACTGGATACTAAAATGAAATTGGTTGTTACCACGCAGTCCATAGAGGTTCAGCTCTAAATTTAAAAAAAAGCACGTCCATTGCAATCAAGACACTACAACGAAAGTGAAGGATACTTTAGAGAAGGCATATATCCATAATTCATGACAGCGCAGTGAACTCAAAAGAGATACTTGTGACATTTGACCGTTTCGAGATTTGACTCTGTTGGCAGTCCAACTGTAGTCAACTGTAGTCAAAATAATCCGAGAATTCGTGGTGATAATCTAAATCGATAAACCTAACCTGCAACATCCTTACGGATGTTATCACATGGTCCCTGGATGTCCAAAACGGAATGTGGAAAAAAAAGAAAAAGAAAGAAGTCGAATAAATCGGTCGCCAGTGCTACTGGGCATTCGATGTTGCAACCACTTGGATATTAGCGTCTTCAGTAATACTTATAAAACCACGGAGAGTGATCAAATTTGCAGTTTGTAGTACATATATGAACAGTAGCCTTGACCAGCAAAATGCTATGAAGGAAGGAAGGAAAATTAGGGACTAATGTTCGTTGAGGACAAGGTCTTTAGAGACAGAGCACAAGGTTGGATTGTCGACTTACACTAATATCTAGGTACAACAATTTGTACGAATGTCGAATGGAATTAACACATAGGCTCGACCGCTGGTAAGACAGAAGGCACATTAGTACCATACGGGGAAAATGCAATCAGCCGACAAACGATACGGCTTACAAAACACACGTGCGACCTAGCCTAGAACATTGCTCTAGAGTGTAAGGGCGAAAAAAGAGAAAGAAAGAACGTACGACTGACGAGAAATACCGAACGGAAACAAAGAGGAGCAGCACGAATGGTCACAGTTTTGTTCTCCACACTAGAGAGTGTCGTGGAAATATAGAAAAACCTGAATTTGCAGACAACTGAAGATAGCCGTCAAATATCCCGCCAAATTTTGCTTTCAGGGTTTCAGGAACTTGTAAAACAATCATTCTCCAGGAGCACCAAAAGTGGTTATATCTACATCAATACTCCGCAAGCCACCGACCAATACGTGGCGAAAGATACCCTGTGGAACTATTACTGGTTTCATTTCTTGTCTTACTCACAAATAGAACGAGGGAAAAACGACTATCTAGATACCTGAATAGAGGAAAATTGAAGGGACCTTTGGAGAAAAGAGAGCCACTTGTATGAATATCAAGAGCTCAGATGGAAACCCAGTTCTAAGCAAAGAAGGGAAAGCAGAAAGGTGGAAGGAGTATATAGAAGGTCTACACAATGGCGAGGTACTTGAGGACAATATTATGGAAATGGAAGAGGATGTAGATGAAGATGAAATGGGAGATATGATACTGTGTGAAGAGTTTGACAGAGCACTGGGAGACCTGAATCGAAACAAGGCCCCAGAAGTAGACAGCTTTCCATTAGAACTACTGACAGCCTTGGGAGAGCCAGTCCTGGCAAAACTCTACCATCTAGTGAGCAAGATGTATGAGAGAAGCGAAATACCCTCAGACTTCAAGAAGAATACAATAATTCCAATCCCAAAGAAAGCAGGTGTTTACAGATGTGAAAATTACTGAACTGTCAGTTAATAAGTAACAGCTGTAAAATACTAACGCGAATTCTTTACAGACGAATGGAAAAACTGGTAGAAGCCCACCTCGGGGAAGATCAGTTTGGATACCGTAGATATGTTGGAACACGTGAGGCAATACTGTCCTTACGACTTATCTTAGAAGGAAGATTAAGGAAAGGTAAAAACCGACGTTTCTAGCATTTGTAGACTTAGAGAAAGCCTTTGACAATGTTGACTGGAATACCCTCTTTCAAATTTTGAAGGTGGCAGGGGTAAAATACAGGGAGTGAAAGGCTATTTACAATTTGTACAGAAACCAGATGGCAGTTATAAGAGTGAAAGGACATAAAAGGGAAGCAGCGGTTGGGAAGGGAGTGACACAGGGTTGTAGCGTATCCCCGATGTTATTCAATCTGCATATTGAGCAAGGAGTAAATGAAACAAAAGAAAAATTAAGAGTAGATATTAAAATCCATGGAGAAGAAATAAAAACTTTGAGGTTCGCCGATGACATTGTAATTCTGTCAGAGACAGCAAAGGACTTAGAGGAGCAGTTGAACGGAGAGGAGGGTATAAGATGAACATCTACAAAAGCAAAACGAGGATAATGGAATGTAGTCGAATTAAGTCGGGTGATGCTGAGGGAATTAGATTAGGAAATGAGACGCTTAAAGTAGTAAAGGAGTTCTGCTATTTGGGGAGCAAAATAACTGATGATGGTCGAAGTAGAGACGCTATAAAATGTAGACTGGCTATGGCAAGGAAAGCATTTCTGAAGAAGAGAAATTTGTTAACATCGAGTATTGATTTAAGTGTCAGGAAGTCGTTTCTGAAAGTATTTGTATGGAGTGTAGCCATGTATGGAAGTGAAACGTGGACAATAAATAGTTTGGACAAGAAGAGAATAGAAACTGTCGAAATGTGCTGCTACAGAAGAATGCTGAAGATTAGATGGGTGGATCACATAACTAATGAGGAAGTATTGAATAGAACTGGCGAGAAGTTTGTGGCACAACTTGACACAAAGAAGGGATCGGTTGGTAGGCCATGTTCTGAGGCATCAGGGGATCACAAATTTAGCATTGGAGGGCAGCGTGGAGGGTAACAATAGTAGTGTTGAGCGAAAAGAATGTCGCATTTCCTTCAGGGATTCCAATCTCTGCAACACTTCAGTGTTGTTAGAACCTACCGGTAACAAACCTAGCAGCTCGCCTCTGAATTGCTTCAATGTCTTCCTTTAATTAGACTTAGTGCGGATCCCAAACACACCAGCAGTACTCAAGAATAGGTCGCACCACGTCCTGCATGCGGTCTCCTTTACAGATGAACCACACTTTCTTAAAATTCTCCCAGTAAACTGAAATCGGCCATTCGCCTTCCCTACCATAATCCTCACATGCTCGCTATATTTCCTACTGATTTGCAACGTAACGGTCAGATATTTAAACGATGCAACTGTCAAGCAGGACACAACTAATGCTGTATCCAACATTACGGAGCTGTTGATGCTACTATCTGCATTAACATATACACTCATGCTCACAAATTAAAGGTAATGCTGATTCATGGTGAAACAACGCACTGGAGGGCGGTTTGCGGGTTTAAATCACCTCGGGGTGTGACCAAGCAGGGCATTTGACCTGCGGTCGTCGCACGGTGGCGCTGGCAGCAGTCCACATACGCAGAGGTGTGTTGGTGCATGTCAGAGTACGCTGCAGCAAGTGTGCAGACGTTTTCAGACGTGATAATGGTGGCTGTGTCTTGAAAATGACTCAAAGACCACGTATTGATGACGTTATGGGGGGTAGTATACTAGGGCGGCTGGAGGCCGGTCAAACACAGCAGGTCGCAGCACAGGTCCTCCGTGCCCCGCAAAGTGTGATCTCAAGATTATGGCAACGATTCCAGCGGACAGGAAATGTGTCCAGGCGCTACAGTACGGGACGTCCATAGTGTACACCACCAGAAGAAGACCGAAACTCACCATCAGTGCCCTCAGACGGTCACCGAGTACTGCAGGTAGCCTTGCTCTGGACCTTATCGCAACCACTGGAACAGTTGTCTCCAGGCACACAGTCTACAGACGACCGAACAGACATTGTTTATTCGCCCGGAGACCTGCAAGGTGCATTCCACTTACCCCTGGTCACAGGAGAGCCCATAAAGCTTAGTATCAAGAACACAGTACATGGTCACTTTTTTACAGTGGTCCCAGGTTACGTTTACGGACGAGTCCACATATAGTCTTAACAATGATTCTCGCCGGGTTTTCATCTGGCGTGAACCAGGAACCAAATACCAACCGCTTAATGTCCCTGAAAGGAACCTGTATGGAGGTCGTGGTCTGATGGTGTGAGTGGGATTATGATTGGTGCATGTACACCTCTGCATGTCTTTGACAGAGGAACTGTAATAGGTCAGGTGTATCGAGACGTCATTTTGTACCAGTATGTCCGCCTTTTCAGGGGTGCAGTGGGTCTCATCATCCTCCTGATGGATGATAACGCATGGCCCCACGGAGCTGCCTTTGTGGTGGAGTACCTTTAAAACAGAAGATATCAGGAAAATTGAGTGGCCTGCCTGTTCTACAGACCTAAACCCCATCGAGTACGTTCGGGATGCTCTCGGTCGATTTATCGCTGCTCATCTTCAAACCCCTGCCACACTTCAGGAGCTCCGACAAGCACTGGTACAAGAATGGGAGGCTATACCCCAGCAGCTGCTCGACCACCTGATCCAGAGTATGCCATCCCGTTGTGCAGCCTGTGTAAGTGTGCATGGTGATCATATCCCATACTGATGTCGGCGTACATGAACAGGAAACAGTGGTGTTTTGTAGTAAATGTGGTTCGGGACGGTTTTCTCAACTTGTCACCAATACCGTGGGCTTACAGATCTGTGTCGTGTGTGTTCCCTATGTGCCTATTCTATTAGTGCCAGATTTGTGTAGTACCACTTTGTGTGGCACCACATTCTGCAATTATTCTTAATTTATGAGCATGAGTGTATTTTTCTACATGTATAGTCAGCTGAAAATCGTCACACAAACTACAAATTTGCCGAAGTAACGCCCTATCCTCCTACAGGCACTCAACTTCGACAACTTCCGTTCACCACAGTATCATTAGCAAACAGTCACAGATTATGGCCTAGCTGTCCACCAGATTATTTATGTATAAAGAAAACAATAGTGACCCTATCACACTCCCCTGGTGCAGTCCAGGCGATACCTGTGTCTCTCATAAACAAACTCCGTCGAGGACAGCATAGTGGGTTCAATCACTCAAGAGGTCTTAGAGACACTCGCACATCTGGGGACCTGTTCCAGATGCTCGCATCTTCGTTACAAGTCTGCAGTGAACTGTAGAATCAAATGCATCGGTTCTTAATTACAAGAATAGACACACTTGAGATATTTCGATTACAGCGCCATGTGACATATATGGGGAAACTATGGTTTGAGTAAATCGTACATACTTTTTGGCGTAAAATCTGAATATGGAAAAAAATGGGAAGGGGGACGGGGCTCCCATTTGAAAATACGAAGCTGACGCAGGTAGCGCAGCAGGGGAGTTTAGAAGGTGCCCAGTTGTAGCTGTAACACGTGCAGCTCCTCTCTGTGTTGAAAAAACAAAAATAGCTCCAAAATTAGCTCCCATGTCCTTAAACTATCAATTCACAAAATTACTCAAGTCCCTCCACAAGTAGTAATTACGAAAAGTAAATAAAAAAACAAATAGAGGGAAATATCTAGTATAGAAAGCAAAAGAAAAGGAAAGGAAAATTTAACTGTAACTTTTAGAAACATGGGAAGGGGGAAAAACAGTAGAAAATATTAAAATATTAATAATTCCAACAAGTGAGAAAATCAATATTATAGTAATAGAACGTAGGTCTGGGACACCAGAGATAGCGTTTATTAAAATATAAATAGCCATACATTGTCATTAAGATACTCCAGTCTCTAGTCTGTTCTAGTTCGGAAGTTATATAGGACGTACAGCTTTAGAGAACAACAATTGGGACTTTATTAAACGGGGATCAAGAATAGATCGTGACGAGATTGTTTTTGGGGATTGTCAAGTCAAGACTTTAATTTGGACATTTATCAGATTAGAGTAAACGGGAAGATGAATAGTAATCTCTTTGGCTTTAATGTCAATTCGTGTGAATATTTAAACGCTTTACTAAATTCAGAATTTTAACCGGATTCGGACTTCGCATTGTGATAGTGGGAGACTTTAACTTCACGCGACTAGTGGTCATAGTTTGTGACAGTTTGCGGATATTAAATAGAAATAACTTATTTACCGAAAGTGACAGGATATTATTTAACACTTCTGATGCTAGCTGGAATCCTACTTAGACATCTAATTAAAGAACTTCTTTGAATGAGATGGTATGAGTGAACCTATTTATTGATAATTCTTGTCAATAAACTGACGTTGTTAATTTGAAACATAATAAAAGTCTTGAACATTAATTTAACTTAGATTAATAAACGTTAAGGTTACATAATCTATGTCAAGAACAAACTAAAACAATTGAACGAAAGCTTAAAGTATCGTCGTCTGTAAACATTGTTAGTAAAGCTATTGAAGATTTTTTTCTCTCCGAGTTGGGAAGACTATACGTGTAGTGACCCACGTTTAACATTGGGTTTTAAAAGTTGTCAAACTGATACTTATCTAGGACGATATTAAATGAAAATAAAACCCTTCAATGATAGTCAATGTGTAAGAAAATGAAAACAAACTTTCACTTATTAGATAAAAAAGCGAAAACACAAAAAGGGCTGCTACATAGCACAGACAAATGTCTCCTTTATTAAAATTAATTTTTCACCTTGTAATGGTACTTGAATTAGCTAACAATTACGGCACCTCAACTGAACCTCTCGATACCAGCAATATTCTACTGTGTTTCTGCAAAGTAGTTAACATATTTCTGAGACAACATTCAGATTTGATTTCATTAATGTACAGGTACTTTGATACATCGATATGTTTATATTGCAATGATATTATTCTTATGTGAATTCTTTCCTTTGTCACTATGATCTTTGTCGTACTTGTAACTCTGGTTTTTGGGCGCGTGAGCGGTTATTAGAAAAAGTCAAGTCTTGGACGTCATGTTGGAAAGACGCAAAATGTGAACCTCAACAGTGAGGAAGATGTTTTCAAGTGTGTTTTATATTGTGTAGTGATGTTTTGTGACTTACGTGATATTGAAACAAAAGTAATAAAAAAGAAGTGTAACTTAAATTCGGAGTGCTGATTACTTTTTTACATCACCATTCAGATAACTTGCAAAAGTTTAATCTTAAAGAAAGGTTTATAAAATACATGTACAAAACTTTTGAATATCGCAGAATAACACCTAGGCCTTTTTGCATCCGAGCTTGGAATCATCACCACCTATATTTTCGACGATTGAGCTATGAGTTCACAACGAGACCAGCGTGGGAAACACGAAAAGATGAGTGACTAGTTTATCCATTATTTCAAGAAATGACTTTATTAACTGTGCTCTAATGACACCTGCCACATAATTCAACTTTGTTGTTGTCCGAAAATGCAACATTTAGCAGCGTGAGCAACACTAAAAATGATAAATAATTTATGACCTTGGTTGTTGCGGTAAGGTTGTTAGAACCTAGAACATCTTTTTCGTACGATTTACGAGATATTTACTCGTCTGAAATTAAGAGGAACACCCTGGAGAAATCTTGCGTAACGCGCATTCGCTTTAGCTTACGTTGGCTTTTAGATTGTTTTCCGGCTTTATAGATCTCAAGTGTCCAGTAGAAAATTGTTCGTAACAGCTTCTTCCACATCACTGTGATACGTTGTAAACAGGCATTGTTTACACACTGTAAATTCAGGTGCCAGAGAGAAGATTCCAGGCTGGGCAGCGACGCTGAGTATCATATTTATGGAGGCCCGTGTAGAGCAGAGAGCAGGCCGGGGTTTTGCGGTCCTCCCCGGTGTCACCGCTGATGCAGACTTCGATGACGCGTGGGAGGCTGGGGACACGCGCCTCACCACGGAGGCGGCCCGTGGCTGCGTGTGCTATCCACGCCCATGCGGGGCTTTATCAGCAGGGCTTCATCGCCCCTGAGAGGATTCCCGTGTTCCGTGAATCAACCGTCCACCGCTGGAGCCGGCAGCCTGGAATGCAGCGACCGCGCTGTCTGGAGCCCGCCTCTGTTGACAGCGCCGCGCGAACAGGTAGCTGCAGGTAGGTCGGCCGTGTAGGCGCGTAGCGGGTTCCGTCTCGCCCACTGTGCGGTATTGGGGACAGAGGACGGACGAGAAGAGATCCAGGGGCGGTGCTGCTGAAGGTGGTTACGACGGCGTCCGGCGGGGGGCGCAAGAGGAGCAAAAGCAAAACAAACACGTGAACTTCGCTGACGCTTACGACGTGTCTGGCGTAACTTGAGCTCGGAGCGTGTGCTACTCGACAAAGTGATTCGTACAGCCAGCCGTGGTGCTAACTAACTCGGACATACGTATGTTTAGCGTGCCGGCGTGGCCGAGCGTTTCTAAGCGCTACAGTCTAGAAGTGCGCAGCCGCTGCGGTCGCAGGTTCGAATCCTGCCTCTGGCGTGGATCTGTATGATGTTCTTAGGTTAGTTAGGTTTAAGTAGTTCTAAGTTCTAGGGGACTCATGACCTCAGATGTTAAGCCCCATATAGCTCAGAGCCATTTGTACCATACGCATGTTTTCGGATAGGGTCCGCCTTTAGCAAAACACAATTTTGTTTTTTAACCCCAACATGTTTCACTGCAGTTGCAACATCTTCACTGCGCCTTTATTTTTCGTATGTTAAACGTAAAGAGTGTTCTTTGCTGTTTGTGTATATGTAGCTATTGGAATGAGATTTTCACTCTGCAGCGGAGCGTGCGCTGATATGAAACTTCCTGGCAGATTAAAACTGTGTGCCCGACTGAGACTCGAACTCGGGACCTTTGCCTTTCGCGGGCAAGAGCTTCTGTAAAGTTTGGAAGGTAGGAGACGAGATACTGGCAGAAGTAAAGCTGTGAGGACCGGGCGTGAGTCGTGCTTCGTTACCTCTGCCCGCGAAAGGCAAAGGTCCCGAATTCGAGTCTCGGTCGGGCACACAGTTCTAATCTGCCAGGAAATTTCATGTAGCTATTAGTTTTTAAATCGTAATTACAGATATTTCAAAAAACACACAAATCACGAATTCATACCTTTTTACCACATGTCAGGTGGCTTGCGGAGTATAGATGTAGATGTAGATGTAGAAAGTCGGTAGGGCAGTGTTGACGGATGGACAACGTCATCTTTTATTTCCACTCGGAGCTATGAACTTACTCGGTCTGCTCCAGATGTGGTAATTACAAACAACTGTCTTGTGATATTGAGATGGGCGTTTGCAAGCAACATCGTCCTGCTTTACAGCTGAGATGGTTACTTGCTCTCATTGTAGTGCTCTAATTATATGTTATGTAATTTGTCAGCCTTATTTATGGGAAGGGCTTTTACAACTGTATTTCACTGAGGCAATGTTAGCTCTTTTTATGTTGTGCGCGTTTGTTAGAATATGTGATAATCAATATGTAGTCTTCGATGGGTTAACTGAGCATACCTGCGGTTTATGACATTACTTTCACAACATCTGTATGTGTTATTCATGACCTTTCGTCTCTGCCTTTCGCATAATAATTGACTTTAAAATAAGCTCTCTCTTGAATTCTCTTCCTTAAGAAGTCATTTGCAATCCTGCAACCTTCAGCATTCAGCCACACTTGTGCTCGTTTTGCTCGTGTAGGCGCCACGTTCAAGTTCACAGTAGACTGTAATAGAAAGGAAAAAAATGCACCAACGTACCACGGGAGAATTACCCGAAAAGGACGGAAATCGATAGGTGTGATGTATTTGAACAAAGAAACAAATGATTCCAATTTCAATTCGGGAGATAAAGCTTCACAAATGAGCCCCGGTGATCAGTGACGATGTGTCTGGATAGGCCGCAGGTAGCGCTGGGACACCGACCTGAGCGTTGCCCACCATACGGCCCGACAACCAAGACAGATTTTATGGAGCACCATTTCTCTTCACTGCGGGAGCCCTTTGGTGGTCATCGGCTATACCTTTACAGCACAACGGCATGTCCACGACATTCCATGCTCCGTTTTGCTGTCCTTCATGGCAAACCATCCAGTGCTTACATACTGTTGTTGTTGTTTTTGTTGTGGTCTTCAGTCCTGAAACTGGTTTGATGCAGCTCTCCATGCTACTCTATCCTGTGCAAGCTTCTTCATCTCCCAGTACCTACTGCAACCTACATCCTTCTGAAACTGCTTAGTGTAGTCATCTCTTGGTCTCCCTCTACGATTTTTACCCTCCACGCTGCCCTCCAATACTAAATTGGTGATCCCTTGATGCCTCAGAACATGTCCTACCAACCGATCCCTTCTTCTGGTCAAGTTGTGCCACAAACTTCTCTTCTCCCCAATCCTATTCAATACTTCCTCATAAGGTATGTGATCTACCCATCTAATCTTCAGCATTCTTCTGTAGCACCACATTTCGAAAGCTTCTATTCTCTTCTTGTCCAAACTATTTATCGTCCATGATTCACTTCCATACATGGCTACACTCCATACAAATACTCTCAGAAATGACTTCCTGACACTTAAATCTATACTCGATGTTAACAAATTTCTCTTCTTCAGAAACGCTTTTCTTGCCATTGCCAGTCTACATTTTATATCCTCTCTACTTTGACCATCATCAGTTATTTTGCTCCCCAAATAGCAAAACTCCTTTACTACTTGAAGTGTCTCATTTCCTAATCTAATTCCCTCAGGATCACCCGATTTAATTTGACTACATTCCATTATCCTCGTTTTGCTTTTGTTGATGTTCATCTTATATCCTCCTTTCAAGACACTATCCATTCCGTTCAACTGCTCTTCCAAGTCCTTTGCTGTCTCTGACAGAATTACGATGTCATCGGCGAACCTCAAAGTTTTTACTTCTTTCCATGGATTTTAATACCTACTCCGAATTTTTCTTTTGTTTCCTTCTCTGCTTGCTCTGGCTGAACACTTCCTGTTTCCTTAAATAACATAACTATCCGGCGAACGGTACAGACTCTTGGATGATGTCGTCCAGGATACCGAGCAGCATACATACCACACGCCCGTTGGGCATTTTGATCACAATAGCCATACATCAACACGAAATCGACCTTTTCCGCAATTGGTAAACGGTCAATATTAACACGGGTAATGTATCACGAAGCAAAAACCTTGAACCCCTTCCACTAAATTTAGTTAGTATTAAGATTCTTTTACAGGGAGTGCAGTGGAGCTGACGCTGAGATCATTAAGTATTTGGTTATATCATCGCTAGTCTCACTGAACCCTTCTGAATTCTATATGTCATGTGTGGTCTGGCGTCTCCTTACCAGCAACAGGTCCCAGGTTCAAACCAGTCAATTCCCTAAAAAACACGCTCAGACCGTCGCAGCGCGAAAGTGGTAGGGAGACACGATATACACTCCTGGAAATGGAAAAAAGAACACATTGACACCGGTGTGTCAGACCCACCATACTTGCTCCGGACACTGCTAGAGGGCTGTACAAGCAATGATCACACGCACGGCACAGCGGACACACCAGGAACCGCGGTGTTGGCCGTCGAATGGCGCTAGCTGCGCAGCATTTGTGCACCGCCGCCGTCACTGTCAGCCAGTTTGCCGTGGCATAGGGAGCTCCATCGCAGTCTTTAACACTGGTAGCATGCCGCGACAGCGTGGACGTGAACCGTATGTGCAGTTGACGGACTCTGAGCGAGGGCGTATAGTGGGCATGCGGGAGGCCGGGTGGACGTACCGCCGAATTGCTCAACACGTGGGGCGTGAGGTCTCCACAGTACATCGATGTTGTCGCCAGTGGTCGGCGGAAGGTGCACGTGCCCGTCGACCTGGGACCGGACCGTAGCGACGCACGGATGCACGCCAAGACCGTAGGATCCTACACAGTGCCGACTGGGACCGCACCGCCACTTCCCAGCAAATTAGGGACACTGTTGCTCCTGGGGTATCGGCGAGGACCATTCGCAACCGTCTCCATGAAGCTGGGCTACGGTCCCGCACACCGTTAGGCCGTCTTCCGCTCACGCCCCAACATCGTGCAGCCCGCCTCCAGTTGTGTCGCGACAGGCGTGAATGGAGGGACGAATGGAGACGTGTCGTATTCAGCGATGAGAGTCGCTTCTGCCTTGGTGCCAATGATGGTCGTATGCGTGTTTGGCGCCGTGCAGGTGAGCGCCACAATCAGGACTGCATACGACCGAGGCACATAGGGCCAACACCCGGCAGCGTGGTGTGGGGAGCGATCTCCTACACTGGCCGTACACCTCTGGTGATCGTCGAGGGGACACTGAATAGTGCACAGTACGTCCAAACCGTCATCGAACTCATCGTTCTACCATTCCTAGACTGGCAAGGGAACTTGCTGTTCCAACAGGACAACGCACGTCCGCATGTATCCCGTGCCACCCAACGTGCTCTAGAAGGTGTAAGTCAACGACCCTGGCCAGCAAGATCTCCGGATCTGTCCCCCATTGAGCACATTTGGGACTGGATGAAGCGTCGTCTCACGCGGTCTGCACGTCCAGCACGAACGCTGGTCCAACTGAGGCGCCAGGTGGAAATGGCATGGCAAGCCGTTCCACAGGACTACATCCAGCATCTCTACGATCGTCTCCATGGGAGAATAGCAGCCTGCATTGCTGCGGAAGGTGGATATACACTGTACTAGTGCCGACATTGTGCATGCTCTGTTGCCTGTGTCTATGTGCCTGTGGTTCTGTCATTGTGATCATGTGATGTATCTGACCCCAGGAATGTGTCACTAAAGTTTCCCCTTCCTGGGACAATGAATTCACGGTGTTCTTATTTCAATTTCCAGGAGTGTAGAAGAAACAGACAGCACGCAGAATGTTAGAAATATTACGTGATACCATGTACTTATACGTTTGTGCCTACTACAGCGCCATATATCACAAAGCGAAAAAAAGAGCGCAATCTGGTTTCCCCCTTCAAGTTAGACGAGTTTCATTCATTGTAGTTTTTTTGTTTGACGCTTATTTCGCCGGTTTTTTGGCCCGGTCACTATCAATGGACAACCCTGTATATGAATATTTAAAGGAGGCTGACATTGTCACATACACCTTGTAAATAATTGTTCATGCTTATTTCATGAAAGGCGACAGATTATCTTTATTATCAGAACGGCGTAGTGAATGATTGCCTATACTCGTACAGGTCGGATCGCCAGTGGAAATGAAACGGCAGGCAGAACTCAAGCTTCTGGTGGAACGCCCGCACAGGTGTTGCTCCTGCTGAAACACAGCAAGTAGGCAGACGGACGTCGTGGCACCTGAGCTCTAGAGCACAACAGGGTGACGGCTGGCCGCTGTTGTAGCGGGACTGGAAGGATAACCGGGAACTCTGCAAATTTTGGACGAAAGTGAGAGTAACGAAGGAGCTTCACCTCGGAAACCATGCAGGCTGGGTTATTTCCAAGGAATTTTATTCAGATGCGTACCATTGTACGAGTATAGGTTTTTCCTCGCTAACTTTCAGCGCTGGACGACAAAAGACTAGAATATGGTTGATCGGCGTTTCGGGAAGATGATTCGTTTTAGGAATTACGATGGTGGGGAGCCGAGCCTTGCTGGGAAGCCAGTGGTCGAGAGACTAGGTCTTCCGTTGTGAGCGTCCATGTGTGGCGGTCGCTCGATATCAGCTTTTGTAGGTACAGACGGACTTGCTGTCTTTGCTCTCAGGAGAGTTTACAGCTAGAACAGTTAGGAACCGTACTGCTCCGAACCTATACGATTCTGGACTTCACCTCCGGATTGGAAGTCATCGTTGAGTACACAGCGTTCAGTGATGAGAGTACTTGTTCTGCCTATACTTACGTTGAGACCTTATCTGAACTCCGTCCTTGTGGCTGGGAGTTCGTGTTTCTCGTCTGTACAACACAGAGAGGGGAAGACAGTATTAGAGTGTATTAATCAGATGTCCGCTTTCTGCCGTCCTAGTGTTTGAAATAGTTTATTTTGTGGCTGGAGTTCTTCCATGATCGCAGGCGAGTACGAGAACCATCACTTGGACGCACCGGATGCAGCACATACGGTGATATCGCAAATTGCTTCGGCTTATTAGGGCCATAAAGCTAAACAGCTGTGATCACGTTAATTTATTTTCAGTCAGGTTCCACACCGCCGTGGTTCACCTTTGACACTAGTGTCCTCTAGCGTTTGATACGTAGATGTCAGTCATTACGCGTTAGTGATAATAAATCGCGAAGTCATAATAACTAGCAGAATTGGGTTCAAAAAATGGTTCAAATGGCTCTGAGCACTATGGGACTTAACTTCTGAGGTCATCAGTCCCCTAGAACGTAGAACTACTTAAACATAACTAACCTAAGGACATCACACACATCTATGCCCGAGGCAGGATTCGAACCTGCGGCCGTAGCGGTCGCGCGGTTGCAGACTCAAGCGCTTAGAAGCGCTCGGCCTCACCGGCCGGTGCTGAGTTGGGCAACTGATTAGTAATTTGACTTAGGAAATATAGACGATTGTACTTAAGGGGTTAATTTTAATATATAATAAATATATATTGAACAACACCATTTATCATTTAGTAGTATTAGTTGCCTTTATCATTCATTTATGGTTAGATTGTAATTTAAGCGTAAAAAAGAGCATTAAGAGACCCTAAGATCTGCTTCAGGGGGTAGTCAGACAGTACCCAATCATCATTTTAGTATTTATTATTTTCCGTTGCGCACATTCATTTTAACACCCGCCTCGAGTAGCATCTTGGGATGTAGATCACATCTACTGATTTCGGTCCCATTCGGATAATTCCTTCCAGCTGAATCTTTTTTTTTGTCTTAGCCTGTATTTTATTTTATTTATTTATTTATTTTTTGATGTTCTCCACCTTCTGTACTACTCTGAACGAATATTTTCAGAATGCACTGTATACAGGATGTTACAAAATGGTACGGCCAAACTTTCAGGAAACATTCCTCACACACAAAGATAGAATATATGTTATCTGGACATGTGTCCGGAAACGCTTACTTTCCATGTTAGAGCTCATTTTATTACTTCTCTTCAAATCATATTAATCATGGAATGGAAACACAAAGCAACAGAACGTACCAGCATGACTTCAAACACTTTGTTACAGGAAATGTTCAAAATGTCCTCCGTTAGCGAGGATACATGCATCCACCCTCCGTCGCATGGAATCCCTGATGCGCTGATGCAGCCCTGGAGAATGGCATATTGTATCACAGCCGTCCACAATACGAGCAGGAAGAGTCTCTACATTTGGTACCGGGGTTGCGTAGACGAGAGCTTTCAAATGCCCCCGTAACTGAAAGTCACGAGGTTTGAGATCAGGAGAGCGTGGAGGCCATGGAATTGGCCCGCCTCTACCAATCCATCGGTCACCGAATCTGTTGTCGAGAAGCGTACGAACACTTCGACTGAAATGTGCAAGAGCTCCATCGTGCATGAACCACATGTTGTGTCGTACTTGTAAAGGCACATGTTCTAGCAGCACAGGTGGAATATCCCGTATGAAATCATGATAACGTGCTCCATTGAGCGTAGGTGGAAGAACGAAACTAAAATGAGCTCTAACATGGGAATTAAGCGTTTCCGGACACATGTCCACATAACATCTTTTCTTTATTTGTTTGTGAGGAATGTTTCCTGAAAGTCTGGCCGTATCTTTTTGTAACACCCTGTATATGCGTATGGGATTGTACTGGTAGCAGGAAGGTTTAAACGGTCTGCTCACAGCGATAGACGCGGTGACATTCCCTGCCGATTGGTTTATTTACAACTCACGGAAGTGTTTCACTTCAGATATTCCTTTTAAATTCGTCAGAGACAGTAGTACTTTCAGTTATGGCTTGCCTCGTACAGATACATCTGTGATTTGGAACACGCGGAAGGAGTAACAATTGTGAAAGGAGTCGTTGTGACAGGCAACTTTGAGCGTTAATCTGTATCTGTTGTGCCATGCAGGCGATTGACGTTTAGGCGTGCAGTGCGTGGCAGCGCTGGAGCAGTCGCACACTGTGCGTCACTACTGTGCTTGCAGAGAGTAAACACGGCAGTGCTGGCACTCCATCCCGGCTGGTTTACTTTGCCGGGCAGTAGGGCGGCTGGGCGTGTGTGTTGATAGTTATTGCGCCAACGCAGGCGACAGGTACGTGCCGGAACTCTGTCCACAAATACTGAATGCACCTCCGGACGGAGGGTTGTTACTTGCAATTTCAACGGTGGGGCATGTAAACGCTTAGGTTCCCACCCTTGCAAACACGATCTCTTCGGTATGCAAGCGCACACGGGAGAGGCAATAACAAGGCGTGAGCAGTAGTCGACCGCACGCGAGCTATCGATGAATGGGTCGACCCTGGCAGGCGACGAATTATGTGCGTGTACCACCGGCGGCGCAAAGCTTTACGTCCGATGAAGAACGAATGTAAATTTACATACACGCACAGGTGTACAGTTCAGTAGTAAAGCTGCCTCCTTGGATTGAATTTGGATTGTTTGAGGGAAGAGACCAAACAGCGAGGTCATCGGTCTCATCGGATTAGGGAAGGGCGGGGAGGGAAGTCAGCCGTTCCCTTTCAGAGGAACCATCCCGGCATTTGCCTGGAGCGATTTAGGGAAATCACGAAAAACCTAAATCAGGATGGCCGGACGCGGGATTGAACCGTCGCCCTCCCGAATGCGAGTCCGGTGTGCTAACCACTGCTGAAGAGGTGGCGGTCAGGTGACTTACGTTAGTGGAGGTAGCCCAACTGCCGTTTCTTTCGCGCCATTTTTTCTTATTTTAGTAGAGGCTGCATTATCGTGATAGAATTTGAACTTCCCACCTTTTTCTGGGGGAAGCCGTTAGGTTAAGTGGAGGTAGCCCAACTGTCCTATCTTCCAGCCAAAATTCAAACTTCCCACCAAAAGCCGCCGTCTTGGATGGCATCATCAGATGAAATCATGGCCGCCACATTGGATGAAGTCATCGCCGCCATCTTGGATAACGGTACTTTGTATTGGTGTCCCCATTGTCCCAATACTGTCTTCTCCGTCGTAAAGGTTCTAGGTGGCAAAGTTTAAATGTAGTCGAGGTGAAACTTTTACATTAACTAAAGCCAGCTTAACTTCATTTACATAAAAACTACAACAGTGTTATTAAATAATACGTGTCCGAGAAAGCGACCATGTTGATGCAACTGACTGTGCCTAGATCGGTTGATAACAGATGTTCCATTCGGCCTTCTGTTGCGCCCATGTATGTATAAATAAGGCCAGAGGCAGTTAACACAGAGACTTCACACCGAGCTACAGTCTGTCGGCATCAGTCAAACGCCGGCATAAGAGCTGCCTCGGATGACGTCAGAACTAGGCACCTACCAAACGCATGTTTTCGGTAAAAGTAGGAACTGAACTCGCGAGGACTGTACAGCGTCCAGGATCGCTTAGATTTCATGGGAGTAGCTGTCTGTGTGCCACCCGTAATGTTGACAAAGCTGCGTGGCGAGTGGTGAGATTATTTTCCACTTTTATGGCGAGCAGTTAACTTTGATGATTATAAGTCAGACCATTCTACTAGGAACTTACCGTAGAGGTCGCCTGTGAACTGCTAATAGTGCTCTTTACGGTAGGGACATTATTATTATTATTATCATCATCAGTATTACTATGTTTCTGCGTGTCAACTTTTATTTAATATATTAATCAGTTAGAACTGAAAACTTTAATTTATGATCATTCTTCCTGATCCTGCGAAGTGAATAGAGCGTAGAGAAATTTTCTTTCTGTGAGCGCAAGAAGAATGTGGACTTGCAGACTGGTAATTTTGGTTTTTATGTTTTCCATCGCTTTCTCCCTGACCGCAAACATAGTTTTCAGGCTCTTATAGAAACGGCCAAGTTTGTTTTACTATTTAACACGCCGCCTCACAGTCTGGACATTCGCAGTTGACACTGTGTCTGAGTTGCCCAGTGGTTAACACAGCTACCTATTGATCGGATGATTCTGGGTTCGAGCCCCATTCCGACACACATTTCCACTCATCGCCGCTGATTCCGCATCAAGTTCCGATGCACCTGACAGCAGTTCCTCCCCTTTCCTCGCCTTTCTCCCCCCTCCACATTCAATTTATACAATTCGTGTCACGTAGAAGTGAAGTGCAGGATTCAGTAAAAGTTACTTGGTCCTAAATGATAATGTGTAACTTACTGTTTGAAGTCCTGTCATATCTGAGAAGGAAAGCTTACACACAGTGAGTGTGCATTATTTGTGACTTACGGCCATGAGACAGTTACTTTTAACGGGATAGTTGCTCATGAATAGTTGCTCATGACTGAGTGTTGTTGAACGGTAAATTGGACGATAGCAGTTGGAAATTATTAGAAAGTTTGTATATATGACTACACTGAAAAAAACAGAGGTGCGATGGACGTGTATCTAAGTGAATGGATGACAGGTGCACCAAGTGAGCTGCTCGCTGGGTTCCAAGAGGATAGACGACTATCTGATTGAAAATGGATACGTTAGATGATATCAGAAGGCGTACTGCCTCACCATGGACGAGTATAGGAGGGGGTGGGGGGGGGGGGCTATGATGCATGGAGAACCCTAGGATGTAGCATTTATAAAGTAGCAGCAATTATCAAATCTGTGAATCAGGGGGTGGCGGTGATCGTTGTGGTGGTGGTGGTGGTGGTGGTGGTGGTGGTGGTGGTGGTGGTGGCGGTGGCAGATGTTGCTCAATAATCGGAATACTGCTGAGACTGAACACACTCTATTTTCTGTGCTTTGTCGGTGTTGTGTACATAGTTCCGCGTAGTCAGCGCGTACACAACTTTCCCACTAGAGTGCGCCCCGCTAAGCACAACAGCGCAGGCGCAGCGCTCGTCTGTCTCCACAATACGAGGTGGCGCTGCCATAGAGACGGACCAAATTCTGCTTCCGCTGATCCGCGTATTAATATGTAATGCAGCCAATGTAGAACCTTTTCTCCTCACAGATCACACTAGCGCAGTGACCTCCGATTAGTCAGTCTGCACCAGTCTGTACCAGTCTGCATTTGTCTGCAACAGTCTGTACGAGTTCTACATTTGTCTGTACCAGGCTATAGTCAAGTTCCAGTCTGCGCCTAATAAGATTGCCATATTCCTGTACATAGCCATGAAGATAAATGTATAGACACTTTTGTCAAGTATCAGACATATATGAGAGAATAAGATTAACGGACCAATACCAAAGGAACTTCCTATTGTCAATTGTAAATAGCATCCAGAACCAAGTCAGTAATTTTTATGCTTGCTATTATTTTAATAAATGTGTGTGAAAATTAATCAAGTTCTGTTTAAAGTTGGTCACCGTCAATCTGCTACTCTAAGCGTACAAGTGGCATTTCTATCGTCTGACCTAACAGCAGAAGATAAACACGCCACGATAAGACCATGAGATATATTGCTGACACTCGCCTACTTCGTTAGAGCGACAAGTCAAATAATCTGATGGCGTGTGTACGGAAGGTCTTACAGTACGCACACCACAATTGGAAAATGGAAGTGACTTAAAAGTTAGTGCTGCTCTGTTACTTCGTTTAAAAGAAATAGGCAATTACCAGTTTAATTCAAGCATGGCCAGACTTTTCGCAAGATTAAAAGATGGAACAACCGACCGGAAACTACATTCGTAGATGTAAAGGTCAAAACATGCATAACGTGGTAATGGTCCATTAAAAGCGTTTGAAAGGTTTACACCTCATAGGTATCATCTCTCTCTCTCTCTCTCTCTCTTTGACACACACACACACACACACACACACACACACACACACACACACACACACACACAAATATTTGACTTTCGCGTATCTGGACAGTTGACAGCGTGATTCTGGAAACAAAATAAAAAATTGTTCCAATCTCCAAGTTCCGATTAATGTTTTCAGTTGCTTTCCCGTGGTTATAAAAAGAGTCCCATAATTTTAATCCACTTCTACTTACTTACTTCCGACTGGGAACTAGAGACCAGAAATTAGCTCTCTAAAGTCGCTTCGAACGCGTCGCAAGACACTATGACGTCATTTCCGAAATCTGCTTCTCCGGCATCTCGACTCGTCCACGTCCGCTGCTGCCCACCTAACTGAAAACTCGTCACATGCATGTGTTGTCGGGTACCAGTGTCGAAATCAGAAAGCATAGTGAGTACACGAGTTCGCAAACATAAACGACGACTCTTGGCACTTCCGATAGGAACACAAACGTCGATAATAACGATTGTAATGCACCAGTACATGACTGATCGGATAGCGGTGAATAGTGTTGTGTTATACGGATACATTCCAAGTTCATATAAACTGTGATCACTGGTTTTGCTCGTTACGAGGACGATCAAATGTAATGTTTCATGATTAGGAACGTATTCTCATGAACGAATAACGTCACCCACCACAGTAGCACTAAAACACAGTTCATAGCCGATGGATGATGATAAAGGCTCAAGTACATATGTGAGCAGCCAGTGGTAAAGAACACCTAAGGCTTAGAACAAGTCTGTTATGAGTTCTATGCACTATTTCCCTCAATCGTGCACATGACTCAAACGACCGAACTATCAGCTTAGTAAGTCATGGCTAAAAAATACTACCATGAACTCCTTACAGAAGAATGAAAGAACTTGTAGAGGCAGATCTCGGGGAATATCAGTTTGAATTCAGAACAAATGTAGGAACAAGCGAGGAAATACTGACCCTACGACTTCTCATAGAAGATAGGTTACGGAAAGGCAAACCTACGGTACAGCTTTTGTAGATTTAGAGAAAGCTTTTGTCAATGTTGAGTCGAATACTCTCGTTGAATAACTAAAGGTGGCAGGGGTACGATACGAAACGAAACTTCCTGGCAGATTAAAACTGTGTGCCAGACCGAGACTCGAATACTGCTACTTTGTCTTTCTCGGGCATTCTGAGGGGTACAATATAGTTAGCGAAAGGCTATTTACAGACACCAGATGGCAGTTATAACACGTTAGGGGCACGAAAGGGAAGCAGTGGTTGAGAGCGGAGTGGGACAGGGTTGTAGCCTACCCCGATGTTATTCAATCTGTGTACTCAGTAGGAAGTAAAGGAAACGAAAAATTTGGGTTAGGAAGAAATGAAAACTGTGAAGTTTACCGGTGAGCCTGTAATTCTGTCAGAGAGTACAAAGGACTTAGAAGAGCAACTGAACGGAATGGAGAGTGTCTTGAAAGATGGACAGTGCCTTAAAGGAGGAAATGGGATGAACATCAACAAAAGAAAAGCAAAGAAAATGCAGTTTAGACGAACTGAATCAGGTGATCCTCCGGGAATCAGATTAGGAAATGAGATACTTAGAATAGTAGATGAGTTTTGCTATTTGGGAAGAAAAATAACTGATGATGATCGAAGTAGAGACGATATAAAATGTAGATTGCCAATGGCAAGAAAAGCATTTCTTAAAAAAAGAAATCTGTTAACATTTATTATAGGTTTAAGCATTAGGAAGTCTTTCCTAAAAGTATTTGTATGGAGTGTAGCCGTATATGGAAGTGAAACATGGACGATAAACAATTACAGAAGAAGATAGCAGAAGGTTTCGAAATGTGGTGCTACAGAGGAATGCTGAAGATTATATGGGTACACCACGTAACTAATGAGGAGGTGCTGAAAAGAACAGGGAAGAAGAGGAGTTTGTGGCACAATCTGATTAAATGAAGGGATCGGTTGGTAGGACATGTTCTGAGACATCAGGGGATCACCAATTTAGTATTGGAGGGAAGCGTGCCGCGTGCGGGGTAAAAATCGTAGAGGGAGACCAAGAGATGAATACACTAAGCAGATTCATAAGGAATAGATTGTAGTAGGTACTGCGAGATGAAGAGGTTCGCACAGGGTAGAGTAGCATGCAGAGCTGCATCAAACACGTCTTCGGATTGAAGACAACAACCACAACAACAACAACAACAACAACGACGTCGACGACGACGACTTATCCGTTAGCGGTGAATATTGTTCTTTAACAGAGATATATCCCAAGTTCATACATATTGTGATCACTGTTTTTGCTCTTTACTATGATGATAAAATATAATTTTTTATCTATGTTCGATTACGAGCGTATGCTCACGAACGAATGAAGTCACCCATCACAACAGTACTACGACACAGCTCAGTCTACCTAGTCGCTTCAGGAGTAACAAGTCGCTATTTCTAACTTATAAACAGCAATCTACTGCCAATTGGAAGGTTGGAAAGACACTTACTCAGTAGACATTGTCCACCATCGCTTCCTCCGATAGGGTCTCGCTTACCTGCAACAAAGAGATGTACGTACTGTTCACCAGGATAGTATGAAATGCTTCTTTTGCGTGTGCGTTCTGCCACCTTTACACAGTTCTTACCGTAAACCAACAGTATAAGCAATGGAGCGAAATGAGTTTGAACTCAAAGCTGTTGTCAAGATATTATTCTGCATCGACATCGGTGATAGTCGATCTGAACTGTCTCAACGAGCTTCAGCTGTTCGAATAAAGAGTCTAGAGAGTACTTAACTATTCCACCATTAGTTCTCAAGGTACCCATGTTAGGCTGCTCTGTGGTCTGTATAAGCTAATAGTGCTATCTGTTCTGAAAGTGCTACGTTACTGAAAGCTCATACCAAAGTTTCTAACGCATTGCCAATGATGATTTGTACCAACAAGAAAGTAGAATTTTGGAGCATAAACTGCATTTCAACATTATGGAATACTTCGCAGAAAAGTATCTATCGACACGTATCATTCTTAACAGGACGATGGTCGGGAGGGGGGGGGGCGGTAGGACTTGGTGAAGGTAGTTGGATTTACTTCTGAAGTAACGACCTTTTAAAATCTTTGGAGCGGGACAGCTTGGACACAGTGATCCTTGAGTGCAAAGCCACTGGACGATAGATGTACAAAATACCGGGTGATCAAAAAGTTAGTATAAATTTGAAAACTGAATAAACCACGGAATAATGTAGATAGAGAGGTAAAAATTGACACACATGCTTGGAATGACATGGGGTTTTATTAGAACCAAAAAAAAGTATTGCTAGACGCGATTATTGGCATTGGGGTTACTTGAAGTCGCAAGTGTATCGTGATCGACCGACGTCTCTAGGGATGCTAAAAGACAACATCCGACGCCAATGCCTCACCATAATTCCGGACATACTTTACAGTGCTGTTCACAACATTATTCCTCGACTACAGCTGTTGTTGAGGAATGATGGTGGACGTATTGAGCATTCCCTGTAAAGAACATCATCTTTGCTTTGTCTTACTTTGTTATGCTAAATATTGCTATTCTGATCAGATGAAGCGCCATCTGTCCGACATTTTTGAACGTTTGTATTTTTTTGGTTCTAATAGAACCCCATGTCATTCCAAGCATGTGTGTCAGTTTGTACCTCTCAGTCTATATTATTCCGTGATTTATTCAGTTTTCAAATTTATACGGGCTTCTTGATCACCCGGTATTTATTACCATCATTTAAGGAACATACACTGGTACTCAGAGCATTCAACAGGATTAATTATGTCGTGGTTCTAAATCAAGACCTGTTTTACCCAAATAAACAGAAATAGTTAACATTAGTGATTGGTAGCACTAAGCCACTTAGAAGGTTCTTAACAAAACAAGCAACATATCTTCAATTACTTCGAGTCACTAGTCACACATAAAAAAAAGATAATTACAACATACAATGACATGTTGACTAAAGCCAATGGGTACAGCTTCAGATCTGTGGAAGTGGCCACCAGCTGTATTGTCTTAAAAAAAAAAAAAAAACCGTTCAAATGGCTCTGAGCACTATGGGACTTAACTTCTGACGTCATCAGTCCCCTAGAACTTAGAACTACTTAAACCTAACTAACCTAAGGACATCACACACATCCATGCCCGAGGCAGGATTCGAACCTGCGACCGTAGCGGTCTCGCGGTTCTAGACTGATGCGCCTGGAACCGCACGGTCACGCCGGCCCGCTATACTATATTCAACCTAAGACAAAGCCAACAGCCATTAGTGCACGCGACTAGATAACTTTAATAGTGGAAACTATTTATTCACAGCTCGTACAAAATAGATACACGTTTCAAAGTTTTACTGACTTCCAAAGTAGTCACCAGCACTGTCTATAACCCGTTGCCAGGGAAGTGGAAGGCGTATGATACTCTTAGCAGGGCCAGATGTATTGACAGTTCGAGCAGCGCGGTCTATTGCCCGAAGAATTTGTAGCAGTTCTAAAGCCATGAAGTGTTTCCTTCAGCTTAGAAATCGAGTTGAACTCACGAGGGCTTAAGTCAGGGGAGTGCAGTAGGTGGTATAGCACTTAGCAGACCCATCAGTCACACAAATCAGTAACAGGTTGCAATGTACGTGCTTCAGCATTGTCCTAAAAACGATGGTCAGGTCCTGCAGAAAGTGTCATCACTTCTGTCTCAATGCTGTTCATTTTTGGAACACAACCTACGACAAGCTTGCCTACCTACGTTTATTAAAGACTGCCTCTACTGCATCGTAAATTATCTTAAATTTCTTTGCTAAACACTCACAAACTATGAAATTGTTCGCAAAGGACAGATCCTCATGCATGGAACTTGTCTTAACTTTATAGTCATTCAGGTCTGCAATGTTCTCCAAACCAAGCAAGTGTTCTGATATTCATTACGGATATCTCTAGTTAAGGTATGCTACATTTGGAGAACAATAAATTAATAATTAATGATAGATCACTCCTATGCAAGATAAAGACTTTTCATTTTTAACACCCAAGGGCTATTCGTATCACACTATCCTTCCACAGTACCATATGTCAAATGTTTCGATTCTCTCCTTTCCGGTTTTCCCACAATCCATAATTCACTAACATGCAATGCTGTGTTCCAAACATACGTTCTCAGACATTTATTCCCTTAATTGAGTTTCTTTTTGCGAGGAATGCCCCCTTTTGCCTGTGATAGTATGCTTCTTATACCCTCTTGCTTCGTCCATCATGCGTAATTTCTTTCCTGTTGTTGTTGTGGTATTCAGTCCTGAGACTGGTTTGATGCAGCTCTCCATGCTACTCTATCCTGTGCAAGCTTCTTCATCTCCCAGTACCTACTGCAACCTACATCCTTATGAATCTGCTTAGTGTATTCATCTCTTGGTCTCCCTCTACGATTTTTACCCTCCACGCTGCCCTCCAATGCAAAGTTGGTGATCCCTTGATGCCTCAGAACATGTCCTACCAACCGATCCCTTCTTCTGGTCAAGTTGTGCCACAAACTTCTCTTCTCCCCAATCCTATTTAATATTTTCTCATTAAGTATGTGATCCACCCATCTAATCTTCAGCATTAGCTAACGAAATTCCTTCATTTTGTTTATCCAATTTTGATGTTAAGCTTATCTCCAATTTTATTTATGCTACTCCTCATTACTTTTATCTTTCTTCTGTTTACTCTCAATCCATAGTGTGTTCTCATTACACCGTTCGTTCCACTTAACACATCTGCAATTCTTCGTTGCTTTTATAGAGGATAGCAATGGTATCAGCGAACCTGATCATTGATATCCTTCCGCTCTGATTTTAGTCCCACTCCTGAACTTTTCTTTTATTTCCTTCATTGCTTTTTCCATGTGTAGATTGACTAGTAGGGGCGAATTACTACATCCTTATCTTACAGCTTTTCTAATCGGAGTACTTAGTTTTTGGTCTTCCATTCTTATCGTTCCTTCTTGATTCTTGTACATATTGTATATCACCGTTTCGCCCTATAGCTTACTCTTATTTTTCTGAAAATTTGGAAATTTCGCACCATTTTACTTTCCTGAACGCTCATTCTAGATAGATAAATCCTACGGACGTGTCCTGATTTTTCTTAAGCCTTTGTTCCATCACAAAGCGTGATGTCGGAACTGCCTCTCTGGTGCCTTTACCTTTGCTAAAGCCAAGCTGATCGCCAGCGAACGGACATTCAGTTTTCTTTTCCAGTCTTCTGTATACTGATGTCAGCAGCTTGCATATACAGGATGTTACGCTTATTGTGTGACAGTTCTCACGCTTACCTGTCCTTGCTAGCTTCCGGGTAGGTAGGTGGTTAATGTTTAACGTCCCGTCGACAACGAGGTAATTAGAAACGGAGCGCAAGCTCGGGTTAGGGAAGGACTGGGAAGGAAAACGGCCGTGCCCTTTCAAAGGAACCATCCCGGCATTTGCCTGAAACGACTTAGGGAAATCACGGAAAACCTAAACCAGGATGGCTGGAGACGGGATTGAACCGTCGTCCTCCCGAATGCGAGTCCAGTGTGCTAACCACTGCGCCACCTCGCTCGGTGCTACCTTTCGGAATGTGTGGATGATAATTTTGCTGAAGTATGGTGGCGTGTGTCCAGATACATAACTTAAAAAATCGTTTGGTTTCCACTTCTCCTAATTATTTTAGAAATTCCGAAGAGGTACTGCCCATGGCACTGTCTATGGCATTCGTTACACCACACATTTATTGCGCCGGCCGCTGTGGCCAAGCAGCTATAGACGCTTCAGTCTGGAACCGCACTGCTGCTGCCGTCGCAGGCTCGAATTCTCCCTCGGGAATGGTTGTGTGTGATGTCCTTAGGTTAGTTAGGTTTAAGTAGTTCTAAGTTCTAGGGGACTGATGACCATAGATGTTAAGTCCTGTAGTGCTTAGGGCCATTAGCGACATTTATTTCGTTAACGTGTTTCATTGTATATTTGACGATAATGGCGTAGCTTTTTTCCTACCGGATTTCTTTTTTAAATTTTTAATTCATCAGCTTCCATGGAGCAGAAATAGAAATTTCGAGGTTCGCCGATGACATTGTAATTCTGTTAGAGACAGCAAAGGGTTTGGAAGAGCAGTTGAACGGAATGAATAGTGTCTTGAGAGGAGGATATAAGATGAACATCAACAAAAGCAAAACGTGGATAATGGAATGTAGTCGAATTACGTCGAATAGTGCTGAGGGAATTAGATTAGGAAATGAGACACTCAAAGTAGTAAAGGAGATTTGCTGTTTTGGAGCAAAATAGATGATGATGGTCGAAGTAGAGAGGATATAAAATATAGACTGGCAATAGCAAGGAAATTTGTTAACATCGAGTATAGATTTAAGTGTCAGGAAGTTGTTTCTGAAAGTATTTGTATGGAGTGTAGCCATGTGTGGAAGTGAAACATGGACGATAAATATTTTAGACAAGAAGAGAATAGAAGCTTTCGAAATGTGGTGCTACAGAATAATGCTGAAGATTAGATGGGTAGATCACATAACTAATGAGAAGGTATTGAATAGAATTGGGGAGAAGAGGAGTTTGTGGTACAACTTGACTAGAAGAAGGGATCGGTTGGTCGGACATGTTCTGAGGCATCAAGGGATCACCAATTTAGTACTGGAGGGCAGTGTGGAGGATAAAAATCATAGAGGGAGACCAAGAGATGAATACACTAAGCAGATTCAGATGGATGTAGGTAGCAGTAGGTACTGGGTGATGAAGAAGCTTGCACCGGATGGAGTAACAAGGAGAGCTGCATCAAACTAGTCTCAGGACTGAAGACCACAACAACAACAATAACAACAACAACAACATCAACAGCAGCTTCCGTAGAATCACATTAGCCAAAGCTACTTGGCCATGGAATCAGATCACTATGTCATTCGCAGGAAGTTAATAAGACAACTGAAAAACGCAAGAAGAAGACTTTAAAAAAAAAATCTTCGGAACAGAACATACGCTAAATACGAGTAATTCGTTAAGCTGGAAGATTATAAAGCTGCAGCAAGAAACTCCTGTGCAAAATAAAAGGAATGTGTCACAAGGAACCGTTTCAACTGATTTCAAAATATGAGGTTTATCGTTCAAATTTTTCAGCTGACACCGAAGCCTTAAGGTAATTAAAATTGAAGAATAGTGCAAACGTTACAGTACAACTGTTAAAAAATTGCATCCTAGTAGAAATCGTTTTTCCCGTCCAGAGATGTTTCTGTCAATGCGGAAGTTCCTTCTGAATGAGACTAATTAAAAACAAAACTCTTGACGTAGTGTATGTACTACACTCACACTCATAAGTTAAGGATAATACTGATACATGGAGAAACAACGCTCTGGTGGGCGGTTTGCGGGTTTAAATCACCTCGGGGTATGACCATGTGGTGCATTTGACCTGCGGTCGTCGCACGGTGGCGCTGGCAACAGTTCACAAATGCAGAAGTGTGTTGGTGTGGGTCAGAGTATGGTCCAGCGAGTAAGTGAGCAGACGTTTTAAGACGTGCTACTGGTGACTCTGTGTTGAAAATGGCTCAAAAAACACATATTGATGACGTTATGAGGGGTAGAATACTAGGGCGAATGGAGGCTGGTCAAACACAGTAGGTCGTAGCACGGGCCCTCAGTGTGCCACAAAGTTATGACAACGATTCCAGCAGCCAGGAAACGTGTCCAGGCGCTACAGTACCGGACGTCCACAGTGTACAACACCACAAGAAGACCGATATCTCACCATCAGTGCCCTCAGACGGCCATGGAGTACTGCAGGTAGCCTTGCTCAGGACCTTACCGCAACCACTGGGACAGTTGTCTCCAGACACACTGTCTACAGACGACTGAACAGACACGGTTTATTCGGCCAGAGACCTGCAAGGTGCAATCCACTGACCCCTGGTCACAGGAGAGCCCGTAAAGAACACAGTACATGGTCATTGGAACAGTGGTCCCAGGTTACGCTCATGGACGAGTCCAGGTATAATCTGAACAGTGATTCTCGCCTGGTTTTCATCTGGCGTGAACCAGGAACCTGCCCGCATCTCGTGGTCGTGCGGTAGCGCTCTCGCTTCCCGCGCCCGGGTTCCCGGGTTCGATTCCCGGCGGGGTCAGGGATTTTCTCTGCCTCGTGATGGCTGGGTGTTGTGTGTTGTCCTAAATTTAGTTAGGTTTACGTAGTTCTAAGTTCTAGGGGACTGATCACCATAGATGTTAAGTCCCATAGTGCTCAGAGGCATTTGAACCATTTGAACCAGGATCCAGATACCAAACCCTTAATGTCCTTAAAAGGGATTTGTATGGAGGTCGTGGTTTGATGGTGTGGGGTGGGATTATGATTGGTGCACGTAAACTCCTGTATGCCTTTGACAGAGGAACTGTATCAGGTCAAGTGTATCGGGACGTCATTTTGCACCAGTATGTCCGCCTTTTCAGGGGTGAAGTGGGTCCCACCTTCCTCCTGATGGATGATAACGCGGGGCCCCACGGAGCTGCCTTTGTGGTGGAGTACCTTTAAAACAGAAGATATCAGGAAAATTGAGTGGCCTGCCTGTTCTACAGACCTAAACCCCATCGAGTACGTTCGGGATGCTCTCGGTCGATTTATCGCTGCAACACTTCAGGAGCTCCGACAAGCACTGGTACAAGAATGGGAGGCTATACCCCAGCAGCTGCTCGACAACCTGATCCAGAGTACGCCAACCCGTTGTGCGGGCTGTGTACGTGTGCAAGGTGATCATATCCCATACTGACGTAGAGGTACATGCGGAGGAAACAGTGGCTTTTTGTTGCACATGTGTTTGGGGACAGTTTTCTCAACTTATCACCAATACCGTGGACTTACAGATCTGTGTCGTGTGTGTTCCCTATCTGCTTACGCTATTAGCGCCAGTTTTGTGTAGTGCCACGTTGTGTGGCACTACATTCTGCAACTATCGTTAATTTATGAACATCAGTGTAGGATGGCGGAGTTGGAATCCAGAGAAGACGCAACAACGGGCTACTGGAGGTTTGTGAACTAACATCGCAGATCGTTCTCAGCGACTTTTCTGCTCTGAGGATAAACTTTACGGACTAAAACATTGTTCAAAAATGCGATTCCTTGGGATGTAATTGAAAAAAATGTGCAAAATAAACGAATTTTCTCATTTCGGTGTCATAGGAAATGGAAAAAATTTTTCTCATAGTAAAGACTGCACCTCAAGTCTCCGCACAAAATGCTGAATGTGATACTTCCATGGTAATTTTTCATCTATCCTCAGCACGAAAAAAACTGAAATTTCTATTTGACTGATTACTTAATCACATTTCGATGCAAAACCTCACTTCTTTGAGCCAGGAACTAAGCGCCCTTTCCTTTGGTGCGGAAACACGCCAGTCTGTTTTCTGTAAGCTATGAGTCGATTCCACACAGAACTAAATCCTCAGCATTGAATTCAAAATGGTATTTGTGTCACTTCTCAGAGAAAAAAATGCTTCAAGGCCCTACTGTGTTTAGAGGCAGATTATCGGATCCAGAACAGAACCCACTGATTCACGCAGACGGTGATCTGGACAGCAACAGCTACATTTCTGACACGATATGGCCTATGGCTGTGCACTATCTTCTAGCTCTCCGTGACGCTGTCTTTCAACAAGATAAAACAAGACCGCTTGTTACCGTTTCGTCCCGGCCTACCTCGATGCAGAGTCATCTGGTCGTGGGTTGCCAAATAACAGACACGTCATTATCCTTCAGCATCTAGGACTGACAAATTCCAGTATATATTTGACGCTGCACGCAATGACGTAACCCAATGTGTCAACCAAGCACGTTTATACCAGATGCGCAGCCACGTGAGAGCAGATTTGACAACTCTTCCTACCAAATTCCGCACCCAGTATACTCCTACAAATTTAATCATGTATTCTTCCCTCTGTATTCTACACTCACAGTTAGTGAATTTCCATTCTTTGCCATCCCTACCGGTGTTGCATTTCTAAAGGGCCGCAGCGTACGCAGTTCTACATCTGTATCTACGTGACTACTCACCAATTCACACTTAAGTTGAAAGGTCTCTGTTGGATTCCTTTCATGTAAATTTCTTAAATCTGTTGTCATTTACGGCATAAATTCCTCTTCTAAATTTACTGTGGCGTTTCTGACTATCTGCGAGGAGACTGAGCAGTGGAACGTGTTACTTTTACACGCAAAAAAGAACGATCTGTCGCACTACTACACTTTAAAGCACAGTTTATATCTAATTCATATATGTAATTCATGTCACACAGTCTCATACGGAACCTACATCCGCTTTCTTTTAAATACAGTATGTGATAAGATACTGTCATCCCCCTTCCCTCCTGTGCGAGAGAATGAATGAGCAAATGTATTTCTAGTTGCATGCTGGATGGTAGCAGACAAGCCTGTCTGCTAGACAACAGTAGGACCAACGTCGAAACAGGTATCTACCTTTTCTAAAAGCAAAGAGGTTTCTATCCTTAGTATTGTCCTGTCCGTCCCTTTGTCATGTTGGTATAGGAAGCTGTCTTTCAACAAGATAAAACAAGACCGCTTGTTACCGCTTCCTACCGGCCTACCTGGATGCAGAGTCATCTGGTCGTGGGTTGCCAAATAACAGACACATCATTATCCTCCAGCATCTAGCACAAATTCCAGTATCAGTGTTGATCAGTAACTCTAACTAAGATCATCAATCTTAAATGCGAATGTGCGTGAGATGTAACGTCTCGTCTTGCCAATATTTTTCTATATAGCAACTTTTCTTTATGTTCAACCCTTGTGGGGTGTACTTTGTGAGACCAGTACCACGTGCTTATACAGTTGTTTGACTTATCAGGTTAATAGTAAGACGATAGTAACCAGTTCGAGGTTTTTCTTTTGTAAATTGCTTTTCGATCTAATGTATTATAATTATCAGAATTGTTGTGGAGTTACACTTTTTGTGTAAGCCAAGTTGACCATGTGAAGCATGTGGTGTAAGAATCACAGTAGCCCTCAGCTATTCTTTTCGGGAAGATTTCACACAGAGTTAGTATGAATTTAGTATACCAGTGTGTGGTAATTACATGACGGACAGGATTGCGCTACGAACGTAACTTCTTTGGGTGAAAATTGAATCGGTTGGTTGTGGTTAATTTCCTCTTGCACATGTTTCAACGTTCTTCGTGTGTTATTTTATGAATGCAGTGTCGTATGTAGTCTCCCAATCTTGCTCCCTATTTGATGTGTTCCGTAAGATTACAAACTCACATTTTCACAATCCTAAATAAGGCACCAGTTTAGTTATGAATCAAGTTTAATATGCTCAGATTTCAATGATCAATGTTAAAATAAATTTCCAAATATAAATTGATTTACTTCTTTTTATTTAAATTCTCTTTTTTATATATGTATCACCGGTTTTCGTATGACTATTAAAAGATTATAATTAATGTTAATCTGGTTGGGAATTTGGTAAGTTAGACTGGATACCTGGTGAAACAGTTGCGCAGTAATGCAAGGTTAACTTCCCCAGACAGCTCACAGCTTTTAACCCACTTTTATAGTCTTGAATAGCAGCACCGCTTACACCACAAATAAATGCAACAACGTTACAAATTGTTTGGCAGAAGGTTTACCCGAATACTTTCAGACTGCTTTTCGACCGTTCCACTATGGAATAGCACATGGAAAAATGAACACCTAAATCTTTCACTGTAAACTCCGATTTCTCTTCTATTATTACGATGGTCATTTCTGCCTGTGTAGGTGGAGCTCAACAAAATATTTTGGCATTCGGTAGACAAAGTTAGTAACTGAAATTTGGTGAAAGACTTTGCTGTAACAGAAAAACAGGTTTGATTTAACGTCTACGTCTACACCTACTCGACTAATTAGCAGGTCACACTCAAGTGCCTGACAGAGGATTCATCAAACAATCCCCAGGCCATTTCCCTGTCGTTCCATTCTCAAACAGTGTATAGTGTCCCTTTCCATATATTTGACATGAACAATGTAAATAACGACAAAAGAACTATACATGCGTAATGTTGTGTGAGCTTTAATGCCCAGTTGTGATCTGGACAAAGTGACGAAATAACTTTAAAGACAATTTATCGATTCTGATAATAGAAAAAAAGACATTATTCTCCGTGATATAAGATCATGTGTGTAACCTAAACAACTGAACACTATAATCTTTGTTATATTATAAAAGAACTGGAAGACAATGAACTTGGTCGTCTTCTGATGTTTCCTTGTGTCTTAGCTATTGGTTGAGTGCAGAAGGTACAAATGTATTGCGATAGCTTTGGTCTTGCTCTAGTTTAATTACTGGAACATAATTGATGTGTAAGAGTTACGAAAATGTAATAAGCTAATCTGAAGTGCAGAGTAATCATTTAAGGAACCCACGCCACATTTGTTATAACGCAAGAGTTTCTGTAGCATTTTTTGCAACTGCTGCGGAGCTAGCTGCGATCATCTTTGACTGAGAAAGCTGGCCGCCATTACTCGGCGCATTTAAACTTTTTGTTTCCACAATAAATACGACAAAGCCGGAGCAGAAGAACTTATTTAAAAATACTATCAAAATTAATTAGCATCAAAGGGACATTACAAGTGCCTGGAAAAAATGAACAACTTGGATTTTTCCGCACAAGTTCTGATTTCTCTTATTTTATTATAGTGATTTTTTGTACTTGTGTAGTTTGGGATCAATAAAACATTTTTGCAGTCGGAGGAGAAAGTTGGTGATCGAAATTTCATGAGTAGGGCCTTTCGCAACGAAAAATTTGGAAGGTTTTAATATGTTTTCGGCCATTGCTGAACTGGGTCAAAGATGAACGAGCACGCTGCACGAGTCGTGTGTAAGATCCTTGACTCTGTGTTTAAGTTTATCTGTGGTTCGCTTGCTCGCCAGTCAGTTGTGCGCCGCTGGCACATTCTTATGTGGGGCGTAGTAGCGAGAAACCTAATTATCTGAGGTGGAGGCTTGATATTTGCGAATCTGGGACGAATTATCTGGAATATTTATTATGGTGATGAAAACGCAATTATAATACTTTCTAGTTCTTTGTATTGACCGAGAAGATTTTAGAAGAATTTTTCTAGGTGACCAATGCATGCGGAAAAATGAAATGTTTGTCAGAACTATTAACTGAAGAAATATTTGTCCTTCAGACAACTAATGCCGTTCATGATTAGCATCAATTTTATCACTTTTTTCCATTATGTCACAATTAACGTTGTCGTTTGGAATGTCTTTAATTTCTGTACTGAGAGAATTTCATAATTGTTAAGGTCTTCTTATGTTGTATAGTTTTTTTTTGGCAATAACCAGAGTTTAATTTTACAAGAACAACTTTCTTTAAAATAAAAACCCTCGGCCATCATCTTAATAAAGTTTTGAGCACTTTGTAATGAATGGATTGCACCCAACGCCACAAGAAGCCACAGACTGTTTCTGACAAGCGAAAAATAAATTTTCTAGTCAATGGTTTATTTTTTTACGCTCTAGCTGCTGCATCTGCTGATTTCTATTTGCTTCCGAGAACGTTAATAGACCTGACGCAAAACATTCTGTGCATGAGGTAAGCTACTTTTATTTCAGGACAGATCTCATTTAGCATTCTAATTAGAAACAGTTGGCAGTCGGAATTATCAGGTGCTGCGATAAGCAAGCAGATTAATTTACAGTGACTGGTGTAGATAATCTCAAACAATTTTTTTTCTGAGTAGTGCAATATTTTATTTTTGTGGATATTTCAAGTCAGAAATTGCACTTTCTGTGACGAAATTTTCATAATGTTCTTCAATACTGATTTTAAGTTAAGTAGTTCTCACTGAGTACACAATTAGGGACTTTTGGCATTTTATTAATTGGTTTTTAGTATTTAAAATTCAGTATTTCACCAAGTTTAAAGTTTTGTTTCACAACACTGTTGACATGCGCAACACAGGGTCAACCAACATCAGAATTGCTCAGCAGCTGATTACGATATCTTAACGATTTATTACAGAACAAGGAAGCTTTTGAAAAACAATGTTCAGTATTTTCATTTACAGATAAATTTTTTAAGTGAAAGCTTATAAACGCCTTTGTTTTAATTACTGGCACCCCAATTCGCGTATCACATCCGTGGCACTCTCTCCCTTGTTTCGTGATTAATATATAACAAGATATCTTTCTCCGTAACTTTTCAATGTCCTCCGTCAGTGTTATCTGATAGAGACTTCATACCGCGCTTCAATACCCCCAAACAGGACACACAAGCGTAGTGTAAACAGTTTCTTTAGAAGGCTTTCTGTCTTTCCTGAGTGTTCTGCCAATAAATCACTGTCTTTGGTTCGCTTTCCCCACATCATCGTCTGATGGTTCCAGTTTAAGTTGTTGTTAGTTGTAATCCATAGCTATGTAGTGACGCATTAAAGAGAGTTCGCATTCTTGCAAGAACACAGTTTTTCTTTCATTCAAACCACAAATATACGTCCCCACAGCTGTGACTTCTGCAGTTTTTTTTTTCTTTTATCGTTTCTGAAATATGTATGTATGTATCTAAGGATTATGTTAACACCAGATTTTTTACGTTATGTAAGACCAGTTACAGCCAACAGAAAACGGCCATAAGTCTTTATTAATATAGCACGTCACCTGCAGTCATATTAAATAAACGCCTGAATCGACTTTTTTTGTTTATAACGTAGCCGTTCAATTATTGGCGTAAGCCCCTTTTAATTTGTCGTTTGTCATTGGTGTAACTGACTTCCTCTACGTGGCACTTCGCTTCTATTTGCCTGCTAAATGTGTTCGTGCTATTGTTTCGATGTTTAAAATCACCTGTGAAGATTGGTGATGAGGTTTTGGCTTGGAAAACTATTTGGTGTAGTTTGTTATTTATGGATTGTGTTGCCGATGTTTAACAGCGTTTACTTATGTTTCCTCGTTCTCATTCCCGAATTCTGACTGTTATTATGTTGTCGTGTGGTAGACATGCTTCTCACTGCAGATCTACGCTGTTCACTGTCGTCTGTCTCAGTGTTTCATTATCGATTGGCGGTCGCGAAGTTTGATTTTGTTACGATGCGTTGTCATTTCGTGTGTGTGTGTGTGTGTGTGTGTGTGTGTGTGTGTGTGTGTGTGTGTGTGTGCTCCTAGTTTTATTGTGTGTTGTTTGATTGATTACAGGGCTGAGGAGAGTTCTGTTGGAGAGAATTCTTTCCCCATTCATGATTGTTTTGCCCTGTCGCGTCCTAACTCTCCTTTCTATGCTGGCTTGTAGCTCAGTTGTACCAGACAACTCAAGCGATGAGTTTCCAGCGGTGTCCATTGGAAATACGGGCCCCTCAACGAACTTGTGACGTCACAGTAGTTGCCTTTCTCCAACATACACTGCGCACGTCCGGCTAAGTCTGAGGCAAGGCGGGAAATCAGTAGGTCAATGACAAGGTACCAAAGAAGTTCTTACTTTGTCATATGTTATAGAGCAGGAGTCTGTTTCAGTGCTCGCCAACATAAGAATTGCCGCGCGGTTTAAGGCACCATGTTACGGACTGCGCGGCCCCTCCCGGTAGTGGTTCGAGTCCTCCCTCGGGCATGGGTGTGTGTGTTGTTCTTAGCATAAGTTAGTTTAAGTAGCGTGTAAGTCTAGGGACTGATGTCCTCAATAGTTGAGTCCGTTAAGAATTCACACACATTTCTACAAAAATATTAAACTATTCCCAAATAGTGACTTGGTCCTCGTTGGAGACGGCCGCTGGAATTCGTAAGATCTTTACTCAGAGTGAAGACATGTTGCTTTTAAGCTTCCATGCTTTCCTCTTAGTCCGGCAGGAAACTTGCCACACCTTATCAGCAGAACGGGCAAACTGCTTTGTTCCCATCCAAGGCAAGCGATTCCCAAGGTAAGCAGTGTAAAGCAATATCGCTTCCTTGCCCGTCTTCCTGCTGTGCTAGCTACGTGGCACTCTGGTCTGTACGCTTTCATTGTAGTTTCATGAGTACGTTTCGAAAGTTGAAGGGTTCTTTTTTTTCGCCAGTATCACAAGGCGAAGTCCAACATAATATATATACACACATTCGTTTATTGTTATCCAAAAGGAAGTGTATTATATTTGCCCTTTTTCCTTTTCCGTCTTATTTTGGACTTATTTATTTACTGTTTATTTATTTACGCTGTTTGCTCAGAACATGCTCCAAAACCTTGTTTACACTATGAGCCAAGCACGGAAGACGTTTACGTATGTCGAGCAATTGAGATATTCATACCTCATAAATTGGTAAGAGATGGAACGGATCCCCCGTGGTACACAAAAAAGGTCCGAACGCTGTTGCAGAGGCAACGGAAAAAGCATGCGAAGTTCAGAAGAACGCGAAATCCTGAAGATGGGCTAAAATTTACAGACGCGCGAAATTTGGCACGTACTTCGATGCGAGATGCCTTTAATAGGTTCCACAACGAAATATTGTCTCGAAATTTGGTAGAAAATCCGAAGAAATTCTGGTCGTATGTAAAGTACACAAGCGGCAAGACGCAGTCAATACCTTCGCTGCGCAGTGCCGATGGTACTGTTATCGACGACTGTGCCGCTAAAGCGGAGTTATTGAACGCAGTTTTCCGAAATTCCTTCACCAGGGAAGACGAATGGAATATTCCAGAATTTGAAACACAAACATCTGCTAGCATGAGTTTCTTAGAAGTAGATACCTTAGGGGTTGCGAAGCAACTCAAATCGCTTGATACGGGCAAGTCTTCAGGTCCAGATTGTATACCGATTAGGTACCTTTCAGATTACGCTGATACTATAGCTCCCTACTTAGCACTCATATACAACCGCTCGCTCACCGATAGATCTGTACCTACAGATTGGAAAATTGCGCAGGTCGCACCAGTGTTCAAGAAGGGTAGTAGGAGTAATCCATTTAACTACAGACCTATATCATTGACGTCGGTTTGCAGTAGGGTTTTGGAGCATATACTGTATTCAAAGATTATGAATCACCTCGAAGAGAACGATCTATTGACACGTAATCAGCATGGCTTCAGAAAACATCGCTCTTGTGCAACGCAGCTAGCTCTTTATTCGCACGAAGTAATGGCCGCTATCGACAGGGGATCTCAAGTTGATTCCGTATTTCTAGATTTCCGGAAAGCTTTTGACACCGTTCCTCACAAGCGACTTCTAATCAAGCTGCGGAGCTATGGGGTATCGTCTCAGTTGTGCGACTGGATTCGTGATTTCCTGTCAGGAAGGTCGCAGTTCGTAGTAATAGACGGCAAATCATCGAGTAAAACTGAAGTGATATCAGGTGTTCCCCAGGGAAGCGTCCTGGGACCTCTACTGTTCCTGATCTATATAAATGACCTGGGTGACAATCTGAGCAGTTCTCTTAGACTGTTCGCAGATGATGCTGTAATTTACCGTCTAGTAAGGTCATCCGAAGACCAGTATCAGCTGCAAAGCGATTTAGAAAAGATTGCTGTATGGTGTGTCAGGTGGCAGTTGACGCTAAATAACGAAAAGTGTGAGATGATCCACATGAGTTCCAAAAGAACTCCGTTGGAATTCGATTACTCGATAAATAGTACAGTTCTCAAGGCTGTAAATTCAACTAAGTACCTGGGTGTTAAAATTACGAACAACTTCAGTTGGAAGGACCACATAGATAATATTGTCGGGAAGGCGAGCCAAAGGTTGCGTTTCATTGGCAGGACACTTAGAAGATGCAACAAGTCCACTAAAGAGACAGCTTACACTACACTCGTTCGTCCTCTGTTAGAATATTGCTGCGCGGTGTGGGATCCTTACCAGGTGGGATTGACGGAGGACATCGAGAGGGTGCAAAGAAGGGCAGCTCGTTTTGTATTATCGCGTTATAGAGGAGAGAGTGTGGCAGATATGATACACGAGTTGGGATGGAAGTCATTACAGCATAGACGTTTTTCGTCGCGGCGAGAGCTTTTTACGAAATTTCAGTCACCAACTTTCTCTTCCGAATGCGAAAATATTTTGTTGAGCCCAACTTACATAGGTAGGAATGATCATCAAAATAAAGTAAGAGAAATCAGAGCTCGAACAGAAAGGTTTAGGTGTTCGTTTTTCCCGCTCGCTGTTCGGGAGTGGAATAGTAGAGAGATAGTATGATTGTGGTTCGATGAACCCTCTGCCAAGCACTTAAATGTGAATTGCAGAGTAGTCATGTAGATGTAGATGTTTTTGGGCAAACGGGAAGCGCCGAGCACATCACCAGTCTGAATTTATGTAGAGCATTGTAACAGACATGTAACGCATCCATTTGTAATTATCCATAAATCTGTTGAGTTATATGCACTACGTCGGAGAGCATTCTGCTTCGCTCTCTATCAGCCAAGGTTTCGAATTTCCTAGCTGCTGTCACTCGAAATGGTTTAGGGTTTTTAATGTCCATTGAGTGACATTTCGGGCGCCCTGCATTCTCCTCAATCGCTTTGGTGTTACACTCTTCTTAACTACTCCTCAATCGCTTTGTTCATTTACCTGGCTTGTGCTCTCCGCTTGACGGTTATTGTGTAACCGAGCAGGTTATTTAGTAACCGAGCGGGTTATTTATATAGTTCAAAGACACCTTACGACAGGCACATTATCTCTGACTCGTGACACGAAGATTCTGTGGATATAATGTGGAACATTACGTGCACAGTAGGCTGACAATTTCTGACTGAGAATTTCGGAGAATAGAATCGGAGTGGAATTGTAATTAGCGGCAGTGTTGTAAGCTGCCTTTTTGAGTACTGGGTGTAATTGAATTAATTATGCTAACACTTCATTCATACAAGAGGATGATGTATCCTGAAATGTTGCTATGAAGATTGTTTGGAAAAAAGTATAATTTTACGAATGGAAAAGACACTTTTCGTTGTTTGGTTATTTTGAGTTCCCCCTTGTCTGTGGCAGGGAACATTATTTGCAGTGTCGTAACTCGTAAGGAACTTTGTATCCTGGGAAATCAGCATAGTCTGCTCCACGGTCGTTTATGCTCAATTTTAAGAGATTAATTTCTAGATTTCATCGAAATTAATACACAGCTTGGACACTGATTCCCACGCTGCGTAGTGAGCGGTCATAGCACCCGAGACGGCCTTCCCCACGGCGTACAACTGGGTCTCTGATTACTATTTTAAGGATTTTCAGAGTCTATGATCATCGGAATTCTACACAGCTACAGAAATTTTATTCCATGTGCCGACTTCGACAAAGAGGGTCAGACAGAGTATGATTATGAATCGTAACTACCTCATCATTTACACTCCTGGAAATGGAAAAAAGAACACATTGACACCGGCGTGTCAGACCCACCATACTTGCTCCGGACACTGCGAGAGGGCTGTACAAGCAATGATCACACGCACGGCACAGCGGACACACCAGGAACCGCGGTGTTGGCCGTCGAATGGCGCTAGCTGCGCAGCATTTGTGCACCGCCGCCGTCAGTGTCAGCCAGTTTGCCGTGGCATACGGAGCTCCATCGCAGTCTTTAACACTGGTAGCATGCCGCGACAGCGTGGACTTGAACCGTATGTGCAGTTGACGGACTTTGAGCGAGGGCGTATAGTGGGCATGCGGGAGGCCGGGTGGACGTACCGCCGAATTGCTCAACACGTGGGGCGTGAGGTCTCCACAGTACATCGATGTTGTCGCCAGTGGTCGGCGGAAGGTGCACGTGCCCGTCGACCTGGGACCGGACCGCAGCGACGCACGGATGCACGCCAAGACCGTAGGATCCTACGCAGTGCCGTAGGGGACCGCACCGCCACTTCCCAGCAAATTAGGGACACTGTTGCTCCTGGGGTATCGGCGAGGACCATTCGCAACCGTCTCCATGAAGCTGGGCTACGGTCCCGCACACCGTTAGGCCGTCTTCCGCTCACGCCCCACCATCGTGCAGCCCGCCTCCAGTGGTGTCGCGACAGGCGTGAATGGAGGGACGAATGGAGACGTGTCGTCTTCAGCGATGAGAGTCGCTTTTGCCTTGGTGGCAATGACGGTCGTATGCGTGTTTGGCGCCGTGCAGGTGAGCGCCACAATCAGGACTGTTTACGACCGAGTCACACAGGGCCAACACCCGGCATCATGGTGTGGGGAGCGATCTCCTACACTGGCCGTACACCTCTGGTGATCGTCGAGGGGACACTGAATAGTGCACGGTACATCCAAACCGTCATCGAACCCATCGTTCTACCATTCCTAGACCGGCAAGGGAACTTGCTGTTCCAACAGGACAATGCACGTCCGCATGTATCCCGTGCCACCCAACGTGCTCTAGAAGGTGTAAGTCAACTACCCTGGCCAGCAAGATCTCCGGATCTGTCCCCCATTGAGCATGTTTGAGCATGTCTCACGCGGTCTGCACGTCCAGCACGAACGCTGGTCCAACTGAGGCGCCAGGTGGAAATGGCATGGCAAGCCGTTCCACAGGACTACATCCAGCATCTCTACGATCGTCTCCATGGGAGAATAACAGCCTGCATCGCTGCGAAAGGTGGATATACACTGTACTAGTGCCGACATTGTGCATGCTCTGTCGCCTGTGTCTATGTGCCTGTGGTTCTGTCAGTGTGATCATGTGATGTATCTGACCCCAGGAATGTGTCAATAAAGTTTTCCCTTCCTGGGACAATGAATTCACGGTGTTCTTATTTCAATTTCCAGGAGTGTATTTTAGAGACATGAGAATTCGAAACAGTAACAAAATTTCTAGCTGGATGTGTGGGAGATAAGAGTGTAAAATATTGGGGAAGGGACTTCTCTAACTGAAAAAGTTTCCATGGAAGAAAGTAGGTATTATCAAGTCATAATAATTTAACTTCAGTTTCAGGGGAAGTTAAACTGTAATCACGGCGGATTTATAGCGAAACCTGTTGCCAAATGCAGCAGGCTGAACGGGTCCTGCGTAATTTGCCATGGTCTGCTTTCACCACTGCTCTTCGGTACACACGTACTCTCGGGTCTCCGTTGAGACAGACAGAGCTGCTTTGCTGGTTGCGGCGGAGCAAGGGGCAGGCAGGCTAGAAGGAGAATTCGTGCACCTCTGTAGTTCCACGTGCTGTGGCGTGCATCACAGGGCGTGTACAACTCGTTGGACCGCGTTTTCAGTTAAACGGGCAGCCGCTGAGACTCGCGAGACAAGACTTCGAGCGTAAGGAGACGGCGCGATCGGAGATGACGCGACAGGGCCCGCTGGCGAGTTCGAAGCGAGTAGACACGGCCCATTTCTGACCTTCGGTCGCCAGCTGCGCGTATCGCCGCGAGGCGCGTTCGCTTCTGCAATGGCAGGCAGCAGTCGCGTGCGAAAGCCGTGTGGTTGCGTCACTGGCGGGGAACAGGGAGCGGCGATGTAGCGGTCGCGTTCCACAAACATTGACACACATACGGCGAGGTTGCGCGCCTCGACAGCGGAGAGCCGCTTCGCATAGCACATTGCGGTGTGGTGTACAAGGCGATGCTGCTGAGACAGACCATCCCGAATGCAAAGGCCGACAAAAAATAGTGAAGCGCCCAGAAATGGAGGATAAAACGAAATGAATCATTGCAGGGTGAGAGGAAGTGTGATCATGTATGAGTGATTGCAAAACCGAGTTAATTTAATAGGAGACTGGCAGCACGATCCCACCTATCGGTAAGGCGTTGAGGACCGTATGACGTGGATACAAACTTTGATTCTGTATCCCTTTTGAGGCAAGTTGGACCACAACTTCTAACAATACCACCACTTGAAAAGTAGGTAAGAAATCAGATTAATAATGTTGCTCACGCAGCATATGTTCACATTATCGGGCAACAACAAAGGTATTGACTGTGGATGATATCGTCAGAATGGAAATAATGAGGTCACTGTAAGAAAGTCATTAATTTTTGGCACTTATCTTGAATGGCCTCCCCTTATGAACCATGGACCTTGCCGTTGGTGGGGAGGCTTGCGTGGCTCAGCGATACAGATGGCGTACCGTAGGTGCAACCACAACGGAGGGGTATCTGTTGAGAGGCCAGACAAACGTTTGGTTCCTGAAGAGGGGCAGCAGCCTTTTCAGTAGTTGCAGGGGCAACAGTCTGGATGATTGACTGATCTGACCTTGCAACATTAACCAAAACGGCCTTGCTGTGCTGGTACTGCGAACGGCTGAAAGCAAGGGGAAACTACAGCCGTAATTTTTCCCGAGGACATGGAGCTTTACTGTATGATTAAATGATGATGACGTCCTCTTGGGTAAAATATTCCGGAGGTAAAATAGTCCCCCATTCGGATCTCCGGGCGGGGACTACTCAGGAGGACGTCGTTATCAGGAGAAAGAAAACTGGCGTTCTACGGATCGGAGCGTGGAATGTCAGATCCCTTAATCGGGCAGGTAGGTTAGAAAATTTAGAAAGGGAAATGGATAGGTTAAAGTTACATATAATGGGAATTAGTGACGTTCGATGGCAGGAGGAACAAGACTATTGGTCAGGTGAATACAGGGTTATAAATAGAAAATCAAATAGGGGTAATGCAGGAGTAGGTTTAATAATGAATAAAAAAATAGGAGTGCGGGTAAGCTACTACAAACAGTATAGTGAACGCATTATTGTGGCCAAGATAGACACAAAGCCCATGCCTAATACAGTAGTACAAGTTTATATGCCAACTAGCTCTGCAGATGATGAAGAAATTGAGGAAATGTATGATGAGATAAAAGAAATTATTCAGGTAGTGAAGGGAGACGAAAATTTAATAGTCATGGGTGACTGGAATTCGTCAGCAGGAAAAGGGAGAGAAGGAAACATAGTGGGTGAATATGGATTGGGGCTAAGAAATGAAAGAGGAAGCCGTCTGGTAGAATTTTGCACAGAGCATAACTTAATCATAGCTAACACTTGGTTCAAGAATCATAAAAGAAGGTTGTACACATGGAAGAATCCTGGAGATACTAAAAGGTATAAGATACATTATATAACGGCAAGACAGAGATTTAGGAATCAGGTTTTAAATTGTAGGGCATTTCCAGGGGCAGATGTGGACTCTGACCACAATCTATTGGTTATGAACTGTACATTAAAACTGAAGAAACTGCAAAGAGGAGGAAATTTAAGGAGATGGGACCTGGATAAACTGAAAGAACCAGTGGTTGTACAGCGTTTCAGGGAGAGCATAAGGGAACAATTGACAGGAATGGGGGAAAGAAATACAGTAAAAGAAGAATGGGTAGCTTTGAGGGATGAAGTAGCGAAGGCAGCAGAGGATCAAGTAGGTAAAAAGACGAGGGCTAATAGAAATCCTTGGGTAACAGAAGAAATATTGAATTTAATTGATGAAAGGAGAAAATATAAAAATGCAGTAAATGAACCAGGCAAAAAATAATACAAACGTCTCAAAAATGAGATCGACAGGAAGTGCAAAATGGCTAAGCAGGGATGGCTAGAGGACAAATGTAAGGATATAGAAGCTTATCTCACTAGGGGTAAGATACTGCCGACAGGAAAATTAAAGAGACCTTTGGAGAGAAGAGAACCACTTGTATGAATATCAAGAACTCAGATGGCAACCCAGTTCTAAGCAAAGAAGGGAAGGCAGAAAGGTGGAAGGAGTATATAGAGGATTTATACAAGGGCGATGTACTTGAGGACAATATTATTGAAAGGGAAGAGGATGTAGATGAAGATGAAATGGGAGATATGATACTGCGGGAAGAGTTTGACAGAGCACTGAAAGATCTGAGTCGAAACAAGGCCCCCGGAGTAGACAACATTCCATTGGAACTACTGACGGCCTTGGGAGAGCCAGTCATGGCAAAACTCTACCAGCTGGTGAGCAAGATGTATGAGACAGGCGAAATACCCTCAAACTTCAAGAAGAATGTAATAATTCCAATCCCAAAGAAAGCAGGTGCTGACAGATGTGAAAATTGCCGAACTATCAGTTTAATAAGTCACAGCTGCAAAATACTAACGCGAATTCTTTACAGACGAATGGAAAAACTGGTAGATGCGGACCTCGGGGAGGATCAGTTTGGATTCCGTAGAAATGTTGGAACACGTAAGGCAATACTCACCTTACGACTTATCTTAGAAGAAAGATTAACAAAAGGCAAACCTACGTTTCTAGCATTTGTAGACATGGAGAAAGCTTTTGACAATTTTGACTGGAATACTCTCTTTCAAATTCTGAAGGTGGCAGGGGTAAAGTACAGGGAACGAAAGGCTATTTACAATTTGTACAGAAACCAGATGGCAGTCATAAGAATCGAGGGGCATGAAAGGGAAGCATTGGTTGGGAAAGGAGTGAGACAGGGTTGTAGCCTCTCCCCGATGATATTCAATTGTATATTGAGCAAGCAGTAAAGGAAACAGAAGAAAAATTCGGAGAAGGTATTAAAATTCATGGAGAAGAAGTAAAAACTTTGAGGTTCGCCGATGACATTGTAATTCTGTCACAGACAGCAAAGGACCTGGAAGAGCAGTTGAAAGGAATGGACAGTGTCTTGAAAGGAGGATATAAGATGAACATCAACAAAAGCAAAACGAGGATAATGGAATGTAGTCGAATAAAGTCGGGTGATGCTGATGGAATTAGATTAGGAAATGAGACACTTAAAGTAGTAAAGGAGTATACTGGCAATGGCAAGGAAAGCGTTTCTGAAGAAGAGAAATTTGTTAACATTAGGTATAGATTTAAGTGTCAGGAAGTCATTTCTGAAAGTATTTGTATGGAGTGTAGCCATGTATCGAAGTGAATCATGGACGATAAATATTTTGGACAAGAAGAGAATAGAAGCTTTCGAAATGTGGTGCTACAGAAGAATGCTGAAGATTAGATGTGGAGATCACATAAGTAATGAGGAGGTATTGAACAGAACGGGGGAGAAGAGGAGCTTGTGGCATAACTTGACTAGAAGAAGGGATCGGTTGGTAGGACGTGTTCTGAAGCATGAAGGGATGACCCATTTAGCATTGGAGGGCAGCGTGGAGGGTAAAAATCGTAGAGGGAGACCAAGAGATGAATACACTAAGCAGATTCAGAAGGATGTAGGTTGTAGTAGGTACTGGGAGATGAAGAAACTTGCACAGGACAGAGTAGCATGGAGAGCTCCATCAAACCAGTCTCAGGACAGATGACCACAACAAAAACATCTTGAATGGATTCCAAAGTAGATTTCGTCGAAGCTGTTATGGCTCATCTTATTGATTCTAGGATGATTCCACTTTGACTGCTAGAAGGTCCAGATCTGTATTTTAGAAATATTTGAAGGCCTCACAAATGCGTTTTTCAGGAAATTCTTAATGATCAAACAATCCCAGATCAGAACAATGGTATGGTAGAAATAATTTTTGACTCGGTGTTCACGATCCACATTTTTTTATTGAATTTCTTGAAAATTTACATATACTACTTCTTATTGTCATATCATCAAGAAAACAGTTTTGTATCAATATTCATATCCTAAATTTCCACTTTAACCAAACACATAATTTGACTGTTCTTTTACAAAGCGGAATAACAACTTAACTTTTGCAAGGTGAAACAAAGACTGCTCTTTGCGCATTCGCGCCAAAACGTTTCCAAGTAAGTCAAAGATTATGACAGTCTCACAGAAATGAATACACACAAGAACCATATCACTGTAATATATCGATACATCGGAGTACATACACATTAATAAAGCCAAATGTGAATATTGTCACAAAATATGTCTGTTACTTCGCAGAAAAGTAGTACGATATTACTGGTATCGAGAACTGGGGTTGGAGTGCCGTAATTGCCACGTAAATAAAACACCATTACAAGCTGATGTAACTGGTTCTTGATATTCTGGATATAGGCACTTGAACGCGGCTATCTTCCGAGCTGGTCTATCAGGGATGAACCTGGGAATGTTGCTATCCTCGGGAGTATCTCAACACCATAGAGATATCGTCATTATGTCTGTTTTCTGTCGTTCCTTAGTTGCCTCTAAATTCATGGAGGTATGTTCCTTCTATGCAACTGAACGAAAGGCAGTTTGTTTATTGCCATATGTGTTTAGCGTCTTTTATTTGTGAAACATCTACAGTGGCCTGTAATACGTCTTCCTTTTTTCCATCGAGTATAATAAGAGTATTATGTAGTAGTTACAACATGTCACTTTGTTACATTTAGTCAAGTTTCTCACTTGTTTTTCAGATTAGAAACAACTTTTTTAGCACAAATTTCGTGGAGTGTGTAAGTAGGCTGTTTAGGTTTTTATGTTGGTAACGCCACATAGCTCTCTGCATGAAAATCACTGACTGTGCTGTGTGCAGTCTGTGGCTGGGTGGCATTGTTGGAATATTCACTATTGTAGTGTTGGGCAGTTGGATGTGAACAGCGAGTAGCGTTGCGCAGTTGGAGGTGAGCCGCCAGCAGTGGTGGCTGTGGGGAGAGAGATGGCGGAGTTTTGAGAGCGGACGATCTGGACGTGTGGCCGTCAGAAAAAGGAAATTTGTAGGACTTGATGTCATAAACTGATATATACCGGGTGATAAAAAACTCAGAATAAATTTGAAAACTGAGTAAATCACGAAATAATATAGATTGAGAGGTACAAACTGACACACATGCTTGGAATGACATGGGGTTCTATTAGAACCAAAAAAATACAAACGTTCAAAAAATGTCGGACAGATGGCGCTTCATCTGATCAGAATAGCAATATTTAGCATAACAAAGTAAGACAAAGCAAAGATGATGTTCTTTACAGGGAATGCTCAATACGTCCACCATCATTCCTCAACAATAGCTGTAGTCGAGGAATAATGTTGTGAACAGCACTGTAAAGTATGTCCGGAGTTATGGTGAGGCATTGGCGTCGGATGTTGTCTTTCAACATCCCTAGAGATGTCGGTCGATCACGATACACTTTCGACTTCAGGTAATCCCAAAGCCAATAATCGCACGGACTGAGGTCTGGGGACCTGGGAGGCCAAGCATGACGGAAGTGGCGGCTGAGCACTCGATCATCACCAAACGACGCGCGCAAGACATCGTTCACGCGTCTAACAATACTTTTTTTGTTCTAATAGAACCCCATGACATTTCAAGCATGAGTGTCAATTTTTACCTCTCTATCTACATTATTCCGTGTTTTATTAAGTTTTCAAATTTATACTGTCTTTTTAATCACGCGGTATATTATGACTTTTGAACACTATTATGGTAAATACATTGTTTGTTCTCCATCAAAATCTTTCATTTGCTAACTATGGCTATCAGCAGTTTGTGCCTTCAATAGTTAGAATCTTTTATTTAGTTTGCAGTAGTGGCGCTCGCTGCATTGCAGTAGTTTGAGTAACGAAGATTTTTGTAAGGTAAGTGATTCATGTAAGATATAGGGTATTGTTAGTCAGGGCCATTCTTTTGTAGGGATTGATTATTGAAAGTCAGACTGCGTTGCGCTTTCTAGTGCTGTTAGCCCATATGTGTGGTCCTGGAGATGTGTTTACTAGCCCCCATATACACCAGCTGGCCGATTTTTGACAGAGCGAGGTGGCGTAGTGGCTAGCATACTGCACTCGCATTCGGGAGGACGACGGTTCAAACCCACGTGTGGCCATCCTCATTTAGGTTTTCCGTGATTTCCCTAACTCGCTTCAGGCAAATGCCGGGATAGTTCCTTTGAAAGGGTATGACCGACTTCCTTTCGCCAGCCGGTGTGGCCGAGCGGTTCTAGGCGCTGCAGTCTGGAACCGCGTGACCGCTAAGGTCGCAGATTCGAATGTTGCCTCGGGCATGGGTGTGTGTGATCTCCTTAGGTTAGTTAGGTTTAACTTGTTCTAAGTTCTAGGGGACTGATGACCTCAGGAGTCATTTGATCTTCTATCCAGAAGATAGGACGGATGACCTCGCTGTTTGGTCCGCTCCCCCCAATCAACCAACCATCCGATCTGCGGCGTTTTCCACTTGCTGGAACACATTTCTTCCAACACTTCCACTTTTAATTTTGTAATAAGCATGTGTGTGTTTATAGTGTGTAATGCTGATCGCAAAATGGAAAGTGCAAGTGATGTATTTTAACAAATGTGTGTGAAAAAAAAATGCGGGAAATTGGACAGCTGGAGCATGGGGATCAATTAACTCATATCACGGACCACACATATGGGCTAACAGCACTGGGAATCTTAAGTAACAGCGAGCGATAATTTCACCTCACGAAATTTGTGCTACAGAGTTGATTCAATTCAATAGTGATCCCTTGATGCCTCAGAACATGCCCTACCAACCGATCCCTTCTTCTTGTCAAGTTGTGCCACAAACTTCTCTTCTCCCCAATCCGATTCAATACTTCCTCATTAGTTATGTGATCTACCCATGTAATCTTCAGCACTCTTCTGTAGCACCACATTTCGAAAGCTTCTATTCTCTTCTTGTCCAAACTATTTATCGTCCATGTTTCACTTCCATACATGGCTACACTCCATACAAATACTTTCAGAAATGACTTCCTGACACTTAAATCTATACTCGATGTTAACAAATTTCTCTTCTTCAGAAACGCTTTCCTTGCCATTGCCAGTCTACATTTTATATCCTCTCTACTTCTACCATCATCAGTTATTTTGCTCCCCAAATAGCAAAACTCCTTTACTACTTTAAGTGTCTCATTTCCTAATCTAATTCCATCAGCATCACCCGACTTTATTCGACTACATTCCATTATCCTCGTTTTGCATTTGTTGATGTTCATCTTATACCCTCCTTTCAAGACACTGTCCATTCCGTTCAAACGCTCTTCCAAGTCCTTTGCTGTCTCTGACAGAATTACGATGTCATCGGCGAACCTCAAAGTTTTTACTTCTTCTCCATGGATTTTAATACCTTCTCCGAATTTTTCTTTTGTTTCCTTTACTGCTTGCTCAATATATAGATTGAATAGCATCGGGGAGAGGCTACAACCCTGTCTCACTTCCTTCCAACCACTGTCTCCCTTTCATGTCCCTCGACTCTTATAACTGCCATCTGGTTTCTGTACAAATTGTAAATATCCTTTCGATCACTGTACTTTACCCCTGCCACCTTCAGAATTTGAAAGAGAGTATTCCAGTCAAAATTGTCAAAAGCTTTCTCCATGTCTACAAATGCTAGAAACGTAGGTTTGCCTTTTGTTAATCTTTCTTCTAAGATAAGTCGTAAGGTGAGTATTGCCTTACGTGTTCCAACATTTCTACGGAATCCAAACTGATCCTCCCCGAGGTCCGCATCTACCAGTTTTTCCATTCGTCTGTAAAGAATTCGCGTTAGTATTTTGCAGCTGTGACTTATTAAACTGATAGTTCGGTAATTTTCACATCTGTCAACACCTGCTTTCTTTGGGATTGGAATTATTATATTCTTCTAGAAGTCTGAGGGTATTTCACCTGTTTCATACATCTTGCTCACCATATGGTAGAGGTTTGTCAGGACTGGCTCTCCCAAGGCCGTCAGTAGTTCCAATGGAATGTTGTCTACTCCGGGGGCCTTGTTTCGACTCAGGTCTTTCAGTGCTCTGTCAAAGTCTTCACGCAGTATCGTATCTCCCATTTCATCTTCGTCTACATCCTCTTCCATTTCCATAATATTGTCCTCAAGTACATCGCCCCTGTAGAGACCCTCTATATACTCCATCTTTGTGCTTTCCCTTCTTTACTTAGAACTGGGTTTCCATCTGAGCTTTTGATGTTCATGCAAGTGGTTCTCTTTTCTCCAAAGGTCTCTTTATGTTCCTGTAGGCAGTATCTATCTTACCCCTCATGAGATAAGCCTCTACATCCTTACATTTGTCCTCTAGCCATCCCTGCTTAGCCATTTTGCACTTCCTGTCGATCTCATTTTTGAGACGTTTGTATTCCTTTTTGCCTCCTTCATTTACTGCATTTTTATGTTTTGTCCTTTCATCAGTCAAATTCAATCTTTATTCTGTTACCCAAGGACTTCTACTAGCCCTCGTCTTTTTACCTACTTGATCCTCTGCTGCCTTCGCTACTTCATCCCTCAAAGCTACCCATTCTTCTTTTACTGTATTTCTTTCCCCCATTCCTGTCAATTGCTCCCTTATGCTCTCCCTGAAACTCTGTACAACCTCTGGTTCTTTCAGTTTATCCAGGTCCCATCTCCTTAAATTTCCTCCTCTTTGCAGTTTATTCAGTTTTAATCTACAGGTCATAACCAATAGATTGTGTTCAGAGTCCACATCTTTATCTTTGAGACACGCAAGCCTCCCCACCAACGGCAAGGTCCATGGTTCATGGACCTTGGTAATTCACATGTTGCTAAGATTCTGATACTGGGTAGTAACAGTGATCAAGTAAGATTGACCCTGGGGTTTTAATAGAATGTGGGAATGATGAAATAATATTTATCTTATGCGGAGAACTATTCCAAATTTGTAGCGCACTGTTTGTAATGGAACTTTTATGAGTCTGTGTCCTTATTGATTGGACATGGTACTTTTCTTTTCGTGGACGATGAAGGAAATGTGCGTTTTAATAGAGCTAACGTGGGAGTTTTACGCGCGCCAGTTGAGTAAACAGTGTGATTTACGAACTAGAAACATCCCTCGACTGCCGCTGGAGTGCGTTGTGATCGCGTGTACCACGTTGGGGCCCACGTACCGTGTGCACGAGTCGCATCGTTCCTGAGCGTTCAGCAGCACGCTGAACTCGGCAAGCTCAACGTTGACGTTCGACAGCACGGTCTGCGTGCCGACGGCTTAACTCTAAACTCGCACGATCTTATTTATATAGCCGCGGTGCGGACCGCCGAAGCCGCAGCCGACAACTTTTGCCTTCCTGGCTATCCTATGGGCTAACAAAACACCACTTCACGTTACTAAATAATTAATTGCTTCGTTCGCTGAAAGCCAATGAAGCCCTCGATTTAATTGTGCAATCAGCACACAAGTAACTATCTATAATGAAATTCTAATGTGGCTAGGTTATATACTTTTGGCGAGAGAACTATTTTAGTTGCACTGCACGCAGTAGATGAGCTCTGAACTTGCCTTTTGGAGAGACACTACAGCTATAGTTTTATAGCTACCTTTTTGAAACTCCTCACATCTTTGTAATTATAGCGTATCTCCATTCTGCCTAAATCTAAACACCCTAGCTTTATCTAATCACTTACTTAATCTACGTTGCTTCCGTACCTTTAGGACACAAAAAGAGAGACTGATGAATTTCAACCAAGATATTACTTTGTGAGATCCAGCAGGCTGTATCCACTAAATTACAATGACAAATGAACCCGAATATATATTTTGTGGTTTCTAGCTCCTTTCTGTTGCGCTGATGATTTTTACGTAAAACCTCCAAATTTCGATAACTGTTCAAGTTATTAAACTTGAACTTAACACATTATCATTTTAGCATCACTCCTGACATGCTATTAACTTTTCAGATTATTTACTTTACTTTTAAGGTATTGTGCAACATTCGTGACGTCATAGCTAGTTACAGCGGACTGGAGAGGAACACAATGCAAAGCATATGAATTTTATATGGCGTGAGTAGCCTGCTTCCCTACAAGTACGTTTCGAGCGTATGTCTTCGAGGCATCCGGCACTTCTGCCCAAGTCACACTGTCCCATTACTTCAGTTTACAGCGGCAACGATAGCCGCAGGCACGTTTTAGCGGTAGGTGGTATCGCGCCGCGACACCGATGTTGATCTCGAACCCGCGAGCCGACACGGTTTCTGCATATCTTTCTAATGTACATGTCCTGTGAGTGTGAACGCCCTATGTCTCGAAACTTCCTGGCAGATTAAAACTGTGTGCCGGACCGAGACTCGAATTCGGGAGCTTCGCCTTTCTCGGGCAAGTGCTCTACCATGTGAGCTACCGAAGCACGACTCACGCCACGTCCTCACAGCTATACTTCTGCCAGTACCTCGTCTCCTACCTTCCAAACTTAACAGAAGCTCTCAGCGCACTGCAGAGTGAAAATCTCATTCTGGAAACTTCCCACACGCTGTGGCTAAGCCATGTCTCCGCAATATCCTTTCTTTCAGGAGTGCTAGGTCTGCAAGGTTCCCAGGACAGCTTCTGTAAAGTTTGGAAAGTAGGAGACGAGGTACTGGCAGAAGAAAATCTGTGAGGACTGGGCGTGACTCGTGATAGGGTAGCTCAGCCGGTAGACCACTTGCCCGCGAAAGGCAAAGGTCTCGAGTTCGAGTCTCGGTCCAGCACACAGTTTTAATCTGCCAGGAAGTTTCATATCAGCGCACACTCCGCTGTAGAGTGAAAATTTCATTCAAGATAAAGTTAATGTTGTATGAATTTATGTAAACGATATGCAAATAACAACTAATGGCACCGGGGTTGAAATAGTCGAAGCTGGCGTACCCATATACATTCCAGACACGATGGTCACAGGAGGCTTTAGTTTGGGAGAAAAACCGCACTACGGGACGCCGGTCCCGTCAGAGGGCGACCCAGCCTATATCGGCCAGTGACCGCCCGTGGAGCGGACAGCGTTCGCCCGGGTGAGAAGGGGGAACGACCCCGCGTTCGGCTTACATCTACATCTACATGACTACTCTGCAATTCACATTTAAGTGCTTGGCAGAGGGTTTATCGAACCACAATCATACTACCTCTCTACTATTCCACTCCCGAACAGCGAGCGGGAAAAACGAACACCTAAACCTTTCTGTTCGAGCTCTGATTTCTCTCATTTTATTTTGATGATCATTCCTACCTATGTAGGTCGGGGTCAACAAAATATTTTCGCATTCGGAAGAGAAAGTTAGTGACTGAATTTTCGTAAAAAGGTCTCGCCGCGACGAAAAACGTCTATGCTGTAATGACTTCCATCCCAACTCGTGTATATCTGCCACACTCTCTCCCCTATAACGTGATAATACAAAACGAGCCGCCCTTTTTTGCACCCTTTCGATGTCCTCCGTCAATCCCACCTGGTAAGGATCCCACACCGCGCAGCAATATTCTAACAGAGGACGAACGAGTGTAGTGTAAGCTGTCTCTTTAGTGGACTTGTTGCATCTTCTAAGTGTCCTGCCAATGAAACGCAACCTTTGGCTCGCCTTACCGACAATATTACCTATGTGGTCCTTCCAACTGAAGTTGTTCGTAATTTTAACACCCTGGTACTTAGTTGAATTGACAGCCTTGAGTCACACTTTTCGTTATTTAGCGTCAACTGCCACCTGACATACCATACAGCAATCTTTTCTAAATCGCTTTGCAACTGATACTGGTCTTCGGATGACCTTACTAGACGGTAAATTACAGCATCATCTGCGAACAATCTAAGAGAAATGCTCAGATTGTCACCCAGGTCATTTATAGATCAGGAACAGCAGAGGTCCCAGGACGCTTCCCTGGGGAACACCTGATATCACTTCAGTTTTACTCGATGATTTGCCATCTGTTACTACGAACTGCGACCTTCCTGACAGGAAATCACGAATCCAGTCGCACAACTGAGACGATACCCCATAGCTCCGCAGCTTGATTAGAAGTCGCTTGTGAGGAACGGTGTCAAAAGCTTTCCGGAAATCTAGAAATACGGAATCAACTTGAGATCCCCTGTCGATAGCGGCCATTACTTCGTGCGAATAAAGAGCTAGCTGCGTTGCACAAGAGCTAGGTTTTCTGAAGCCATGCTGATTACGTTTCAATAGATCGTTCCCTTCTAGGTGATTCATAATGTTTGAATACAGTATATGCTCCAAAACCCTATTGCAAACCGACGTCAATGATATAGGTCTGTAGTTAAATGGATTACTCCTACTACCCTTCTTGAACACTGATGCGACCTGCGCAATTTTCCAATCTGTAGGTACAGATCTATCGGTGAGCGAGGGGTTGTATATGAGTGCTAAGTAGGGAGCTGTAGTATCAGCGTAATCTGAAAGGAACCTAATCGGTATACAATCTGGACCTGAAGACTTGCCTGTATCAAGCGATTTGAGTTGCTTCGCAACCTCTGACGTATCTACTTCTAAGAAACTCATGCTAGCAGATGTTCGTGTTTCAAATTCTGGAATATTCCATTCGTCTTCCCTGGTGAAGGAATTTCGGAAAACTGCGTTCAATAACTCCGCTTTAGCGGCACAGTCGTCGGTAACAGTACCATCGGCACTGCGCAGCGAAGGTATTGACTGCGTCTTGCCGCTTGTGTACTTTACATACGACCAGAATTTCTTCGGATTTTCTACCAAATTTCGAGACAATGTTTCGTTGTGGAACCTATTAAAGGCGTCTCGCATCGAAGAATGTGCCAAATTTCGCGCGTCTGTAAATTTTAGCCCATCTTCGGGATTTCGCGTTCTTCTGAACTTCGCATGCTTCTTCCGTTGCCTCTGCAACAGCGTTCGGACCTTTTTTGTGTACCACGGGGGATCCGTTCCATCGCTTACCAATTTATGAGGTATGAATATCTCAATTGCTTTTGCTACTATATCTTCGAATTTGAGCCACATCTCGTCTACATTCGCATAGTCAGTTCGGAAGGAATGGAAATTGTCTTTTAGGAAGGCTTCTAGTGACACTTTATCCGCTTTTTTAAATAAAATTATTTTGCGTTTGTTTCTGATGGATTTGGAAGAAATGGTATTGAGCCTAGCTACAACGACCTTGTGATCACTAATCTCTTTATCAGTCATGATGCTCTCTATCAGCTCTGTATTGTTTGTGGCTAAGAGGTCATGTGTGTTTTCGCAACCTTTTACAATTCGCGTGGGTTCGTGGACTAACTGCTCGAAATAATTTTCGGAGAAAGCATTTAGGACAATCTCGGAAGACGTTTTCTGCCTACCACCGGTTTTGAACAAGTGTTTTTTCCAACATATCGAGGGAAGGTTGAAGTCCCCACCAACTATAACCGTACGAGTGGGGTATTTATTTGTTACGAGACTCAAATTTTCTCTGAACTGTTCCGCAACTATATCATCGGAGTCTGGGGGTCGGTAGAAGGAGCCAATTATTAAGTTAATTCGGCTGTTAAGTATAACCTCCACCCATACCAATTCGCACGGAGTATCTACTTCGACTTCACTACAAGATAAACCACTACTGACAGACACAAACACTCCACCACCAATTCTGCCTAATCTATCTTTCCTGAACACCGTCTGAGACTTCGTAAAAATTTCTGCAGAACTTATTTCAGGCTTTAGCCAGCTTTCTGTACCTTTAACGATATCAGCTTCTGTGCTTTCTATTAGCGCTTGAAGCTCAGGGACTTTTCCAGCGCAACTACAACAATTTACAACTATAATTCCGACTGTTCCTTGATCCAAGCACGTCCTGTAATTGCCATGCACCCTTTGACATTGCAGCCCACCCCGTACTTTCCCGAGGCCTTCTAACCTAAAAAACCGCCCAGTCCACGCCACACAGCCTCCGCTACCCGTGTAGCCGCCAGCTGAGTGTAGTGAACTCCTGAGCTATTCAGCGGAACCCGAAACCCCACCACCCTATGGCGCAAGTCATAAAAGCAAATTCCGCTACATTGTGTGGGAGTGGCCAGCCTACGCATTCTTTACACATAGTACGCAGTTTTAGAGGTTTTCACAGGGAGACAGCAAACGCCAAATACCAATACTAAAGGTTTCCGGATTGGTCGCCTTAAACGAAACGTCATTTTCCCGTTTTAGAAGAGCAATGCTAATTGACAGACGACATTTCTGACGCCTTGAGCTGAAGGAGTAATGGAAGAGACCGAAAGATATACCCCTTCACGTCTGGTGTGGAGAGGGGCCATTCAGTTGTCGCTCTTGTAGCGAGAACACGTAACGAGAGCGTGTGCGCTCGTACGTGTATTCAAATAGCGAGGAACGAGTCTCTCCTTAGCACTTCACTGGGAGAGCACCTTTGTCGAGAGCGAATCGCAGTGACACTCAATATTGAGTCACTCGTGATTAAGCGTTGTTCAGTGTTGGCCGCCAAATTTATTGCCTGGTGCGAACACGAACAGAGTACTACTTAAACGCCTGCGAGCGAATATTGAGTGGCATCGCGGTGGACTGGTTATCTGACCGGTGTACCACGCCAGTAGTTAGACTAGGGGCGGATAGGAATCCTTGACTTCATCAAGGCGTAGGGAGAGTTTGATTGGTGAAGGTCAATAGAGATAGAACGAGAGTTATCTTATTTGTCAGCAGTGAGCGGCGCAGACAACAATCATTGCAGCTGACGGTATTGTGCGCTACAGCTATTGCAATCCCCATATTTCCTCCACAACAGTACACTTCACTGCATTTCATATGCGACAGCCTCAACCGTACCTAGCAACATTCTAAAGGATAATTATTCGAGTTGTGTAGGCGCGGCTCTCAGCCATTCTGCCAAGTCAATAACAATGTTAAACTTTGTATAGAAATTTCATTAGCAAATCCTATCCTTGAGAGGTAACTTCAGATTCTGAAAAGAACCAGGATATAACTTGTTCAATTCATAACTTGTTCAATTCATAACTAAAAGTGCCATTGTGATTTCTCAGAATTTTTGCAAAATAAATAATAATTTTCGTTAGTTTCAGGTTTTTCTTACACTAACTAGCACTATTCCAGTACCCAAGTATCCCATTAGTTACGAAAGAAATTTTGTGAATTTTTGTGTCATTTCCTTACAGCGGACGACTCCAGAAGATATTTATTGCTGAAAGTTTTTAAGGCATTTCTCTTTAGAACGTTATGAGCGTCTGTCTGACGTCTATAGTAGTGTGGGGGTGGAAACTGCATCTTGCAAGCGTCACAGGGTAAAGGGTACATCTCAGATTAATCCGTTGCGCAGAATAACAGAATCTCAGATCAATCCCACTCTCACATTAGGCATCTCGATGGTTACGGCATCATATTTTTTGAATTACGTATCGTACAGTAATATACTTTTGTAGGTACATTCATTGGTATACGTGGAAATTGTTTGCAAAATGTGCTGCGAGTAGATTTAGTAGTAAAAAAGTCTTGAGTTCAAACGTTAAGCCTGATGCTAATCTCTTACAGCATTTACAGCGAAAATGTTGTAATCTACAAACTTTTTTCGTTTCATCCTTTTCTGGGGCGTGTCAACGAGAAATCAAAAACAGTTTCGTAAAGGTTTGAAATAACCTGCAAGTTTAGTTGTACATCACAAAGTGCTCTCGTTCGCAAACACTACACAATTATATAGGGTGATTCAAAAAGAAAGGTTGTAAGTAGGCTGTTTAGGTTTTTTTTATTGGTAACGCCACGTAGTGCTCTGTAGGAAAATCACTGGCTGTGCTGTGTGCAGTCTGTGGCTGGTTTGCATTGTTGTCTGCCATCGTAGTGTTGGGCAGCGGCAGCTGGATGTGAACAGCGCGTAGCGTTTTGCAGTCGGAGGTGAGCCGCCAGCAGTGGTGGATGTAGGGAGAGAGATGGCGGAGTTTTGAAATTTGTAAGACTGGATGTCATGAACTGCTATATACATTATGACTTTTGAACACTATTAAGGTAAATACATTGTTTGTTCTGTACTAAAATCTAACTATCCCTATCAGTAGTTAGTGCCTTCCGTAGTTTGAATCTTTTATTTAGCTGGCAGTAGTGGCGCTCGCTGTATTGCAGTAGTTCGATAAACGAAGATTTTTGATGAGGTAAGTGATTTGTGAAAGGTATAGGTTAATGTTAGTCACGGCCATTCTTTTGTAGGGATTACTGTAAGTCAGATTGCGTTGCGCTAAAAATATTGTGTGTCAATTTAAGCACAGTCTTGTACAATTTTTCTAAGGGGACGTTTCAAGGTTTCACTTATTTCTTACGGATAAACTGTAAACCATAGGAACACATTGTGCGTGTCACTGGGCAGAGGATATTTCAAAGTTTTATGTTCGCACAAACACTATACCATACGGTTACATTAGCACTATGCGTTGATCCAGAAACATCTAAACGGTAGTGTATTTCATTCCCCAGACAAATCAACAGGTCCCTGTTTATTGAATGCACAGCTACGACAATTCGATTTGTCATATCTAGGAGAGTAGCTGCCATAGTTGGAACAAAGAGTCTGTCTTTTATACAGGGTGGTCCATTGACCGTGACCGATCCAAATATCTCACGAAATAAGCATCAAACAAAAGAACTACACAGAACGAAACTTGTCTCGCTGGAAAGGGGAAACCAGATGGGGTTATGGTTGGCCCGATAGATGGCGCTGCCATAGGTCAAACGGATATCAAGTTTTTTTTTATATAGGATTTCCCATTTTATTACATATTCGTGTAGTAGGTAAAAAATACGAATGTTTTAGTTGGACCACTTTTTTCGCTTCATGATAGATGGCGCTGTAATAGTCATAAAGGTACAAATACGTGATATCACGTAACATTCCGCCAGTGCGGATTTGCTTCGTGATACATTACCCGTGTTAAAATGGACCGTTTACCATCTGCGGAAAAGGCAGATATCGTGTTGATGTATGGCTATTGTGAACAAAATCCTCAACGGATGTGTGCTATGTAAGCTGCTCGGTATCCTGGATGACATCATCCAAGTGTCCGGACCGTTCGCCTGATAGTTAAGTTATTTAAGGAAACAGGAAGTGTTCCGCCACATGTGAAACGTCAACCACGACCAACAACAAATGATGATGCCCAAGTAGGTGTTTTAGCTGCTGTCGCGGCTAATCCGCACATCAGTAGCAGACCAATTGCGCGAGATTCGGGAATCTCGAAGACGTCGGTGTTGAGAATGCTACATCAACATCGATTGCACCGGTATCATATTTATATGCACCAGGAATTGCATGGCGACGACTTTGAACGTCGTGTAGAGTTCTGCCACTGGGCACAAGAGAAATTACGGGGCGATGACAGATTTTTTGCACGCGTTCTATTTAGCGACGAAGCGTCATTCACCAACAGCGGTAACGTAAACCGGCATAAAATATGCCCTATTGAGCAACGGAAAATCCACGATGGCTGCGACAAGTGGAACATCAGCGGACTTGGCGGGTTAATGCATGGTGCGGCATTATGGGGGAAAGGATAATTGGCCCCCATTTTATCGATGGCAATCTAAATGGTGCAATGTATGCTGATCTCCTACGTAATGTTCTACCGATGTTACTACAAGATGTTTCACTGCATGACAGAATGGCGATGTACATCTAACATGATGGATGTCCGGCACATATCTCGCGTGTGGTTGAGGCGGTATTGAATAGCATGTTTCATGACAGGTGGATTGGTTGTCGAAGCATCATACCACAGCCCGCACGTTCACCGTATCTGATGTCCCTGGATTTCTTTCTGTGGGGAAAGTTGAAGGATATTTGCTATCGTGATCCATCGACAACGCCTGACAACATGCGTCAACGCATTGTCAATGCATGTGCGAACATTACGGAAGGTGAACTACTCGCTGTTGGGACGAATGTCGTTACACATATTGCCAAATGCATTGAGGTTGACGAAAACCATTTTGAGCATTTATTGCATTAATGTGCTATTTACAGGTAATCACGCTGTAACAGCATGCATTCTCAGAAATGATAAGTTCACAAAGGTACATGTATCACACTGGAACAACCGAAATAAAATGTACAAACGTACCTACGTTCTGTATTTTAATTTAAATAAACCTACCTGTTAACTAACTGTTAGTCTAAAATTGTGCGCCATATGTTTGTAACTACCTGAGCGCCATCTATCACAAAGCGAAAAAAGTGGTCCAACTAAAACATTCATATTTCTTTACATACTACACGAATATGTAATAAAAATGGGGGTCCCTATTTTTTAAAAAATGCTGTTGATATCCTTTTGTCTTATGGCAGCTCCATCTAGCGGGCCAATCATAGTGCCATCTGGTTTCCGACTTCAAGCTGGACGAGTTTTGTTCTTTGTAGTATTTTGGTTTGATGCTAATTTTGTGAGATATTTGGCCTGCTCACTATCAATGGACCACCCTGTATATGGTGTGACGAGGGCCTCCCGCCGGATAGACCGTTCGCCTGGAGCAAGTTTTTCAATTTGACGCCACTTCGGCGACTTGCGCGTCGATGGGGATGAAACGATGATTATTAGGACATCACAACACCCAGTCTCTGGGCGAAGAAAATCTCCGACCCACGCGGGAATCGACCGTGGGCCTTTAGGATTGACATATCCGTTAGATGAAACGTCGATTCATCCGAAAAGACTAGTCGTTCAGGAGAAGTGTCCTCTGTCACATTCTGGAGATATGAAATGTACAATTCGTTCCTTCTGTTACGCTCGTCGGGACGCAACTGCTACAGTAACTGCAACTCGTAAATCTACAAATCTGGGTGACTTGTCAGAAGACGACATGCCGTTGTATGAGGAAGATGTAGTTTCTGGGGGACTTCCGAGGGCTCCGTGTAGACACATCTCGAATAAGCTCGACATTTTCATTAGACGTGAATGGCGATTAGTGCTCTGCCCTTCGCATATGCAACCAACCTGCAAGAATTTTGTCAGTCATCAATCCGCTTTTCCAGAGACCGCTTCTTGCTCAGTCGACGGCTAAATGCACGTCTCACTCGATCAATGGACTGACATCGCGCAAATTCCAACACACGAAACGATTTCTCTTGTGCTGTAGTCGCCATGTTGCCGCAAACAAAGCAACGGCGCATCTGTGTCACAACTTTAAATCTTCCTCTATCCGGTGGCATGCGCAGTGTGTTGCTGGCTTTTCTAGTTAGTCTGTAATCATAATATTAATACCTGATCACGAAACCTGAAGTACCGATTTTTAATATTGATTATAGATGGAGTTCAATGAAACTTATGTAATTCGAAAGGTATTTTGCCACAGATGTGCACAAACGAAAATTCACGAGTGCACGTAACTGTTAATAATGGTGAAAAGAAGTAAATGCTTTCGTATTCTTAACTCTGGTGATACCTTCTGTGCCATTCACGAAAATCTCCAATACGCGAACATCAAAAACTGACGTTCTACCAACTTATGTCCTGCATACCAATCAGGTGGTGTGGTAGAAATGGCACATGAAAATAACGTTTCATTTGCAGTAACACACACATAGCAGGCAGCTACCATGCGACAACTGCTACGTCGATAATGTTTTCAATTGTGTAAATAAGAATATTTACGGCTTCCGACTTCCCTTATAATACGGAAACTATATACTCGTTGCGGGGAAACATCGGAAAGGGAACGTTTAACGGGTCGGAGTGAAAGCCGCAAAGCTCGAGGCCACAATTTTTGTGTAGAGAAAGTAATAGGAACGTAGACTTCCATGACGATAATGCAACGTGCACTGGAGCTAATTCCACATAATTCTGGTAGTTAAAATTGCGGTCTGATGAATTTACAGTGCAGATTTTGCAAAGTAAAACATTCGCAGCAGAGGTTACTGTATGTGGTACAACGGCATTCACGTTGTGTTTCCATAGGAGAAAAGTTATTATTTACCAGCGTTAACACAAAATCTATTTTTCTGCGCACTGTACCAAGGAGCCCTTCGAATCATCTAAGAATTCAAGAGAAATCGAATAATTCTTTCAGTACTTTAGAAATATTTCAATAATATAGAAGTGACACATGAAAAGTAACCACATTTCGTGAAATCGTCTTCCAGACACGTTAACGCTTAAATTTTGCAGATCGTTCCTTTTCACTAACACACGCGTACCGGGCAGTTACAAAGCCACAACTGCTTTGTCGTTCACCTTGTCAGCAGTGGAAAACAACAGTAATGAAGCTATTGAGGACAACACAGACTGTACATAACGTTGTTTGTTGGCGTCGTTTTTTCATTTAGTTTTGTCTAAGAGTAAATGGAACTAACTCCCTCCTCATTTGCCGCCGTTACCATAAAAATTGTACTAAGCTCCTGACTTCCTATTTCTTCATTCTCAATACCTACAACTTCCCTTGTTATACTTTGTGCTACCCCTTTAAGAAGAACACTAGAAGGTCGAATTGGAAGACGAAAAGCTAGGGAGATACAATTTTTCCGTTGACATAATAATGTGGACGTTGATAATGATAACTATATTGTTGTTTTGAAACGTGTGTTCGGCTAATAACTAAATTCCATTTAATTATATAAAACAATGGACTTTAGTTACTTTATAAACACAGTTGGTCGAATTTCGACTACTTGCGAAGCTAGTAAACGATTGCAATACGATCTTCCTTTTTGAATCACCCTTTATTCTACGTAATTTGCGTGCCGTTTGTTACGCTGCGTCATGACATATTCACAGTTTGCTACCGTAATAGCTGTCCTACTGTGCTGAACTTTTCAAGTCATGCTATTGTTCTTAATGAGTGGATTCTGACAGCTATTTACGTTTTTAAATTCGGCCACTAATCATACGAAATACTGAAAATCAGAGTTTTGTTAGATAGCCCGCGAACTTCTCTGGGAACCGTAGATTGGGGAGAAGTAACATAGATTGGGGAGAAAACGAACCAATGACTGTCATGTTTTAACAGAACAATTAGAATGTGCCCCAGATCCACCAAAGACACTGTCTACACTACGCTTGTCTATCCGCGCCTGTAGTATTGCAGCGCAGCGTGTTATTCTTACCAGAGGGCATTGGTGGACGTAATTGAAAAGCAAAACTGGAGAGAGAATGTTACGGGTGTGATAAGCGAGTTGAAGTGACAATTATGAAAGCAAAGATGATTTTTCGTTACAATAAGATGTGTTATAAACTGTCACTCACCAGATTTCTTCTCCTAATGCGAACATATTTTGCCGATTCGCAGCTACGTAGGAAGAAATGACCATCGTCGTAGAACAAGAGAAATCATATCTCGCACGGGAAGATTTTTATGTTAATTTTTGTCAGGTGTTGTTCGACACGTACCCGTACCCGTACTCGTGGTCTAGGGTTAGCGTCTTTGATTCATAATCAAAACGTTTTCGGTTCCGGGATCGATCCCCGCCACTGCCTAAATTTTGATAAATAATCAGCATTGGCGGCCGAAGACTTCCGGCAAAAGAAGTCAGCCTCATTCTGCCAACGGCCTTGTCAAAGATTGCGGAGGAGCGGATAGAGGTTCAGGGCACTCTCTTGTCCTAAGGGTAGGAAATTGCCCCTAAAGGATGAAGAATCAGCAATGATCAACGACATGAGGATGCAGAAGGCAATGGAAACCACTGCATTAATGACACGTAACGTGTATCCACAGGACATGTGGCCTGTAGTTGAAGAAATGCCATGATGATCTCTCCATTGGCAAAAGATTCCGGAATAGTCCCCCATTCGGATCTCCGGGAGGGGACTGCCAAGGAGGAGGTTACCATGAGAAAAAGATTGAATAATCAACGAAAGGATAATGTTCTACGAGTCGGGGCGTGGAGTGTCAGAAGCTTGAACGTGGTAGGGAAACTAGAAAATCTGAAAAGGGAAACGCAAAGGCTCAATCTAGATATAGTAGGGGTCAGTGAAGTGAAGTGGAAGGAAGACAAGGATTTCTGGTCAGATGAGTATCGGGTAATATCAACAGCAGCAGAAAATGGTATAACAGGTGTAGGATTCTTTATGAATAGGAAGGTAGGGCAGAGGGTGTGCTACTGTGAACAGTTCAGTGACCGGGTTGTTCTAATCAGAATCAACAGCAGACCAACACCGACAACGATAGTTCAGGTATACATGCCGACGTCGCAAGCTGAAGATGAACCGATAGAGAAAGTGTATGAGGATATTGAAAGGGTAATGCAGTATGTAAAGGGGGACGAAAATTTAATAGTCATGGGCGACTGGAATGCAGTTGTAGGGGAAGGAGTAGAAGAAAGGTTACAGGAGAATATGGGCTTGGGACAAGGAATGAAAGAGGAGAAAGACTAATTGAGTTCTGTAACAAGTTTCAGCTACTAATAGCGAATACCCTGTTCAAGAATCACAAGAGGAGGAGGTATACTTGGAAAAGGTCGGGAGATACGGGAAGATTTCAATTAGATTACATCATGGTCAGACAGAGATTCCGAAATCAGATACTGGATTGTAAGGCGTACCCAGGAGCAGATATAGACTCAGATCACAATGTAGTAGTGATGAAGAGTAGGCTGAAGTTCAAGACATTAGTCAGGAAGAATCAATACGCTAAAAAGTGGGATACGGAAGTTCTAAGGAATGACGAGATACGTTTGAAGTTCTCTAACGCTATAGATACAGCAATAAGGAATAGCGCAGTAGGCAACACAGTTGAAGAGGAATGGATGTCTCTAAAAAGGGCCATCACAGAAGTTGGGAAGCAAAACATGGGTACAAAGAAGGTAGCTGCGAAGAAACCATGGGTAACAGAAGAAAAACTTCAGTTGATTGATGAAAGGAGGAAGTACAAACATATTCCGGGAAAATCAGGAATACACAAATACAAGTCGCTGAGGAATGAAATAAATAGGAAGTGCAGGAAAGCTAAGACGAAATGGCTGCAGGAAAAATGTGAAGACTTCGAAAATATATGATTGTCGGAAGGACAGACTCAGCATACAGGAAAGTCAAAACAACCTTTGGTGACATTAAAAGCAACGGTGGTAACATTAAGAGTGCAACGGGAATTCCACTGTTAAATGCAGAGGAGAGAGCAGATAGGTGGAAAGAATACATTGAAAGCCTCTATGACGGTGAAGATTTGTCTGATGTGATAGAAGAAGAAACAGGAGTCGATTTAGAAGAGATAGGGGATCCAGTATTAGAATCGGAATTTAAAAGAGCTTTGGAGGACTTATGGTCAAATAAGGCAGAAGGGATAGATAACATTCCATCAGAATTTCTAAAATCATTAGGGGAAATGGCAACAAAACGACTATTCACGTTGGTGTGTAGAATATATGAGTCTGGCGACATACCATCTGACTTTCGGAAAAGCATCATCCACACAATTCCGAAGGCGGCAAGAGCTGACAAGTGCGAGAATTATCGCACAATCAGCCTAACGGCTCAAGCATCGAAGCTACTTACAAGAATAATATACAGAAGAGTGGAAAAGAAAATTGAGAATGCGCTAGGTGACGATCAGTTTGGCTTTAGGAAAAGTAAAGGCACGAGAGAGGCAATTCTGACGTTACGGCTAATAAGGGAAGCAAGGCTAAAGCAAAATCAAGACACGTTCATAGAATTTGTCGACCTCGAAAAAGCGTTCGACAATTTAAAATGGCGCAAGCTGTTCGAGATTCTGAAAAAAGTAGGGGTAAGCTATAGGGAGAGACGGGTCATATACAATACGTACAACAACCAAGAGGGAATAATAAGAGTGGACGATCAAGAACGAAGTGCTCGTATTAAGAAGGGAGTAAGACAAGGCTGTGGCCTTTCGCCCCTACTCTTCAATCTGTACATCAAGGAAGCAATGATGGAAATAAAACAAAGGTTCAGGAGTGAAATTAAAATACAAGGTGAAAGGATATCAATGATACGATTCGCTGATGACATTGCTATCCTGAGTGGATGTGAAGAAGAATTAAATGATCTGCTGAACGGAATGAACAGTCTAATGAGTACACAGTATGGTTTGAGAGTAAATCGGAGAAAGACGAAGGTAATGAGAAGTAGTAGAAATGAGAACAGCGAGAAACTTAACATCAGGATTGATGGTCACGAAGTCAGTGAAGTTAAGGAATTCTGCTACCTAGGCAGTAAAATAACCAATGACGGACGGAGCAAGGAGGAAATCAAAAGGAGAATCGCTATGGCAAAAAAGGCATTTCTGGCCAAGAGAAGTCTACTAATATCAAATACCGTCCTTAATTTGAGGAAGAAATTTCTGAGGATGTACGTCTGGAGTACAACAGCATTGTACGGTAGTGAAACATGGACTGTGGGAAAACCGGAACAGAAGAGAATCGAAGCATTTGAGATGTGGTGCTATAGACGAATGTTGAAAATTGGGTGGACTGATAAGGTAAGGAATGAGGAGGTTCTACGCAGAATCGGAGAGGAAAGGAATATGTGGAAAACACTGATAAGGAGAAGGGACAGGATGATAGGACACCTGCTAAGACATGAGGGAATGACTTACATGGTACTAGAGGGAGCCGTAGAGGGCAAAAACTGTAGAGGAAGACAGAGATTGGAATACGTCAAGCAAATAATTGAGGACGTAGGTTGCAAGTGCTACTCTGAGATGAAGAGGTTAGCACAGGAAAGGAATTCGTGGCGGGCCGCATCAAACCAGTCAGTAGACTGATGAAAATACAAAAAAAAAAAAAAAAAAAAAAAAAAAAAAAAAAAAAAAAATCGAGGGTGGAAGGGTGGAGAAATAGTCTGAATGTGGGTCTACCTCAGTGGTCCCCAACCTGGGGGTAATTGCTCCCTTAGAGGTAAAATGAAATTTTCTGGGGTGTAAAAACTACACCATTCGATTCTGTTTCAGTCAGCCGGTCGGTGTGGCCAAGCGTTTCTAGGCGCTTCAGTCCGGAACCGCGCTCCTGCTACGGTCGCAGGTTCGAATCCTGCCTGGGGGATGGATGTGTGTGATGTCCTTAGGTTAGTTAGGTTTAAGCAGTTCAACGTTCTAGGGGCTGATGACCTCAGATGTTAAGTCTCATAATGCTTAGAGCCATTTGAACAATTTTTGTTTGTCACGAAACTGAATTACTTTCAACAGATCATTACTGTTATCACAATTTTGTAAGACTAATACTGATTATACAAGTTATCAATAATTACTCTTTTTGAATTAATGGCATTAATGCGGTGGAGATAACAGGCGCCTCACATAGTCCATCACTACAGACGTATGTTGTCCCGTACGTCGCTGATGAAAAAAGGGAGACGTATACGTAAGGAATGCTAAATATCTCAAGAAAGTATCTTCTCCAAGTTGTAGGTAGTACCTGCAGTAGTCCAGAAATTGCTTCATTGCTCGCTTCGAAACAGATAAATGGGTCAATTAACAGCGTGACGCAGCAGTAACTACGTAAGTGCTACTATAGTGTTGTGCACAGTCATATCATTATTGTTGTCATTATTGTTAGAGTGGTTAGATACAGAACATTAACAGTCTGAAGTTGTCCAGATTCCTCGAGTTCAGAAGTGAGGAGTGCAGCCGGCCGCGGTGGTCTCGCGGTTCTAGGCGCGCAGTCCGGAACCGTGCGACTGCTACGGTCGCAGGTTCGAATCCTGCCTCGGGCATGGATGTGTGTGATGTCCTTAGGTTAGTTAGGTTTAAGTAGTTCTAAGTTCTAGGGGACTAATGACCACAGCAGTTGAGTCCCATAGTGCTCAGAGCCATTTGAACCATTTTTGAGGAGTGCAGCAACGCAGTAATTTACGAAGAGTAAGTGTGGAGCACACATTTGAACTTGTTTGATTTGAAATGGGGGTTGTAGTGTGGACGTCAAGCAAATGCAATGGAGAAGAGTAAAGCAGGGGAAGCATGTTTTCTAGCAAGTGTCTACCCTCACCATGGAGAGTTAGCTTTCTTATCTGAGAAAGGGTTGCGGATAGCATTCGTGATGCACCACGAATCGCTTCGTCATCCACTATAAAACACCCACACACCCACCCACACACACACACACACACACACACACACACACACCAGTGGCGTAGCGTGAGGGGAGACTTTGAGACTTAGTCTCCCCTGTATTCGTGCTTAAAAAAGATGCAATAGTAATTCATAACAAAAATATAAACCACTTTCTGCTAAGAACTCTAAATGTGCGAAGACATCAGTTTTGTAGCCCGCGCCGTACCCTGAGTATTTGTGTGTTTCCCTGCTTGAGACTCGACTGCTCTCAGTCTCTTGGAGGCATCCTCGGCTCCCCTCCACTTCCCCTCTCCCACGAAGGCCGGTGCGCTGCACTCGCTACCAGGTATCGAGACCAGTCCCTGCCGCCTCCGTGCTGGCTTCTAACACGGAAGTGAGCAGTTGCGCGGTTTGTGTTCATGGTCATTCCTGTGTGATTTTAGTGCATATTTTCGTTGTGTCGCCAACATGAGTGAGCCAGCAACTGAACACCTTACAGAATTTTTATTAAAACCGCATTTTTCTACATTAACGTACGAAAAAAGTGCGAATTGAAGGACAAACAACTTACTCCTATACTAAGTTTAGTTTTAAGTGAAGCCAAACAAAACCGCACATTTCAGACTGCCTCGTACGAAAAGTAGGCTGACTGCGAATGTAGTTAATAACAGATTATATTGTTATATATGTCTTTTGTTTGGGGTGAAAATGAATGGTACAATGAGGGCGTTTGTACAATAAAGAACTTTGACAGGAAAGCACAAAAGCATCAGATATCAAAACGTCACCTGCAGAACAAAGATTCATTTCAGTTATTGGAACTGAGCACGCCCTTTCTGAAGCAACTCGTCTGACAGCAATAAAATACAGCGAACAAGTTGCATCCAACAGGAGAGCTTTGACTTGTCTTATTCAGGCAATTGTATTTCTTTGTAAATAAGAACGTCCATCGAGAAGACGAATGCAGCAGCAGCAAAGGTAACTATCTGGAATTGTTGGATTTACTAGCTCAAGGAGAGCAGTTAATTCGAGACCATCTGTCATGATCTTCAACCATTAAAGGAATTTCGTTTCGATTCAGGCTCAAACATTAGAAGTGTCATGCAAGAGTGAAATGAGTATAATACTGTATTACAGACAAAGTTAAGGAAAGATTCGTTGGAATTTACGATGTTTCTGGAGATAAAACTGCTAAAGGTCTGTCAAACATTATTCATGCAGTATTGAAAGAATGGAATGTGGAAAGAAAAGTAGTTAGTCAAACATATGGTGGCGCTTCAGTAATGGCGGGCAGAGAAAGAGGACAACAACAATTGGTGAAATAGTTCTGTCCCTATGCGCTGTTTTTTCATTGTTACGCACACCAATTGAGTTTGGTACTGCTACATGCCTCCAAAATCATACGACAAGTACGCATGTTTGTAAGTGATCTTACTGCATTGCCATTCGTTTTTCAGCAAATCATCAAAACGAACTGTATTGTTAACTGATAAAGGATTTAAACTGCCACATGGAAGCAACACTCGCTGGAACTTTCGTTCCAGAGCAGTTTCAACAATAGCTAGTCTTTTCTCAGGGTTTTTAATTATATAATTGATAATACAGACTCTCAGTGGGACCCAGAATCTTTGAGCTGTACTGTGGAAATGAAATGACAGATGGATGATCCTACGTTTGTCTACTTGCTTTGCTTCTACCGAGGGTGCTTTGTTTATGTTAATCATCTCTTTAATGTTCTTCAGTCAAAATCTGTCGGTATAGCTGCTTGCCACGACGAAGTAACAACGGTTTTGAGAAACTTACGACAGTTAAGAACGGAAACATATGTTGATGAATGCATTAAATGCATCTAGGGTCTGAATTGCAACTTATCCTTCTGTGACAGTCAAAAGACATCTCTCAGGGCACAAACTTACGAGATACTGGATTTGCAAATTGTTCAGATGGAAAGAAAATTCAAGACTTCCCCAAATTCAGTTTGTTGAACTTTTGAACGAAAAGTGTTTCCCAAACTGTCAAAAAGAATCCCCAAAGTTGAAACTGCTTCAGTTATTAGAACAGTACCCTTTTTTTCAAACAAGAACAAGTTGAAAATGAACTGTGTAACATATACGCTGATGACAAAAAACACTTATCTCCAAGAATCCTCTTAAAGTACATTGTCAACAATGATTTAGACTCTGTATATGAAGAAACAACGAAGTTCCTCCGTTTGGTTTTGACCCTGCCCGCAACTTCATAAGGCAGTGAACAAAGCATGAGTACTCTTAAACGAGTAAAGAATTATTTAAGGAAATCAATGTCCAACACCTGGCTGTCGTGTTTGAGCACGTTAGCAATAGAAAAAACACTACTTGGAGAGTCTTGCTGTAGGAGGTCTACAAATTTGCCATCGTTTCTTGAAGAAGTTTATTATTATTATTATTATTATTATTATTATTGGCGGTGGTAGGGGTAGTGGTGGTAGTAGTAGAAGTAGTAGTAGTAGTTGTTGTTGTTTTATTTGATGCATTTTGTTTCTTTTGCTTAAATTATTGTTTATTGTACTATTTTGTCTCCCTATAATAACTGTAGTCTCCCCAAACTTTACAACCACGCTACGCCACTGACACACACACACACACACACACACACACACACACACACACAAAAACTAAATATCATTTATCTTTCATCATTAAAAAAAAAATGTTCCAAGAAAAGTTTTTCATTCTACAATTTATTTACGTTCTAAAATTAATGAGAATGTGGGGGAGGGGGGCGGGCAATAGATGGTAGGGGGAGGGGGGTGGTACTAGCTAATGTCTGATTGCTCTCAGGGATAACGGTCTAAGAAAGCTGGTCTATGGAAACCTGTATCATCATCATCACCATCATCATCATCCAGAATAAGTTTTTCACTGTGCAGCGGAGTGTGCGCTGATATGAAACTTCCTGGCAGATTAAATCTGTGTGCCAGACCGAGACTCGAACTCGGGACTTTTACCTTTCGCGGACAAGTGCTCTGCCACCGAGCTACCCAAACACAACTCACGCCCCGTCTCCACAGCTTTACTTCTGCCAGTACATTGTCTCCTACCTTCCGAACTTTACGAAAGGTCTCCTGCGAACCTGCAGAACTAACACTCCTGAAAGAAACTGGCAGAAGTAAAGCTGTGAGGACGGGGCGTGAGTCGTGCTCGGGTAGCTCAGTTGGCAGAACACATGCCCGCGAAAGGCTAATGTCCCGAGTTCGAGTCTCGGTTCGGCATACAGTATTAATCTGCCAGGAAGTTTCATCATCATCATCATCATCATTATCATCATTATCATTATCATCAGAAACAACAACAGCACCAACCACAAGGGAAATTTTAACATCCGACCACGATATTGCGTCACTTAGCGTTCCGTGGCCGTTATCGCGAAGATGCGCTGATGCTACAGTGAACGGTTGAGACTAAGGAAAACGCGTCGTACTGTGAATGCTTGCAAGATGCATGTGCATACAACTACCAACTTGTTCAGCATGTTCTCGCGAAATATCTGCGATACAAACCCCACGACAAACCGACCGATGTGACCTCACTACTGGAAGCAATAATTCTGTGGTCGACTAATATCATTATTTAGACTTGGGTAAGACAAGGCAGAAACTGGATTCTGATAAAAGAGCGGTGATGTATCCTGTGAAAGCCGATTTCTGCGTTTAAAAGGCAAATGTACCCACCGAACGGGACGAGAAGTTTCGCATCGGCGTTGCCCCCTTCAGGTGCTGCGGCAGTTCGCCTTTTCGCCGGACCAGAAAGCTCGCAACGGACGTTGGGGCTGCGCCAAAAGACCGGAAGGAGCGCGCCCAGGTGAGAGGCAGGCGGGCTCACTGTGTGGGCACGGCACAGCAGAGCTGCAGCTGCGACCGCCGGAAGCTGCTCCACAGCCAGCCCCTCGCACTCCACAAAGTAGAAAGGTGTCTGCAGTGTAACGCAGTGGGTGGGGCAATAGTCAAGTGACGTGCTGGGATTCATTCGAATACCGGACATTTGCCACACTTGCCCCTTCACCAGGTAGCTTGAGTAGCGATCCCTCAGGTAAGGGACGCCCTTCCTCGCACTTCTTCAGTCCGCTTTCAAACCGTCGTCTCCACATCTTACTCGATACAACCAGTACGTAAGGGACCTTCTTCTTCCACATTTTGGCCAAATACAGAGCTTCTTTTCCGAAATCGAAATATTTATAACTTCTGGGAAACGAAAGCAATACCGACGATTATGTCAGTTTGTAATTAGTTCTGCCAAGTATAAATACAGGTCCCTCTGTCTGTACGGTAGCGTCCTTTCACGCTTACTGATTGCGATAGAAACAGTCCACGGGCATGGGAGCAACAGGAAAGGAACAATGTAAAGAGAATGCGAATGTACGCTAATCTTTTCTTTTTCGTCACTGCATTTGTGCCTTCTTTGATTACTACAACTGCATGCCCAAAAGAGAATAAGGAAATAAGAAATAAGAATGTGAATGTTTGAAAAGAAGAACGACATATTCCATATTAATTTACTCTCTATCCGATATCACTTGCGGCGAAACGTTAGGTAATAAACTAAAGCGGGACAATGTTCAAGACATGACGTTCACTAAATAGAGATATGATTGACGTGTCATCTAAAGTCGGCGTACAATTTTAAAAATGTTAGAAATAAGGAAATGAAGTAATACAGAATGCTAAGCTTGTAACGTACGTTGTTGTTCTACATTGTTTAGCTCTGTTATTTACAGGGTCACAGAGAAAGTATCCTAGGTTTTGGAGGGAAAACCCGTACTTCTAATGATCTGTTCTACAACAGAAACAAGAAGCACAACTTAAGGAAAAGCAATGTTTCAGCTCAGAAGTGACATTGAAGCAGATAGTTCCTGTGACTTAGTATGGACAGAAGTTATATTCGACAACCGCAACATATTAATAACTGGCTCCTTTTAACGACCCCCCGTCTGAGATGAAACAGTTGCTGAACAGTTCAACGAAAACTTGAGTCTCATCACAAATAGGTACGCTACTCATACAGTTATAGTTGGCAGTGACTTCAATATACCTTCTGTATGTTCGCAAAAATACATTTTCAGACTCTACTGTAGATAGAAAAAACTTCCGTAATTTTTCTAAATGCTTTTTTAAAAATTATTTTGAACAATTAGTTCACGAGGCCATTCAAATTGTAAATGGTTACGAAAAGACACTTGACCTCTTAGCCACAACTAATCCTGAGCATCACAACGGATACAGGGATTAGTGAACACACAGTCGAGCGAGGCTCAATTCCGTAACAAAGAAATTCACCAAAAGTAAATGCGAAATATATCTATTTATAAAAGCAGCTAAAAATTCGGTTGACGTATTTCTAAGAGACACTCTCCAATTCTTCCAAACTATTTACGTGAACACTATATGTGATTTAAGTTAAAAGAAATAGTATCAACAGCACTCGAGAGATTCATACCAAATAAATTAACAAGAGACGGATCTGATCCCCCATTGTATACAAAACAGGAGCACCGAAATAAGCACGTATAATTTAGACGAACACAAAATCTCCAAGATTGGCGTAGTTTTACTGAGGCTCAAAATTTGGTGCGGACTGCAATGCGAGATGCATTTAATAGTTTCCACAACGAAATTCTCTGTAAAAAATGTGGCAGAAAATCCATAGAGATTCTGGTCGTATGTTAGGTAAACCAGCGGAAAGGCTCAGTAAGTACTTTCACTGCGCAGGGGGGTGCGGGGGGGGGGGGGGGGGGTGACAAGGGACGCAACTCTTAGGAGCAGGTAAAAGCGTGGCACACGTCCGCACACCGATTCATCCATACCAGGACTCATTCATACGAACAAACCTCTATCCAGCGACCACGTACCAGTGGCGGGTTGTAAGGCTGGTACTGCTCCTACACTTGAAGGACCGAATCTGCCCTTACGCCCCTTTGCTACAGTGCAGTGGCAACGCTGACGGGACGAGCCATTTTTGTAGAAGGGACTGGCGCCTCGAGATCATTCGGTGCGAAACAGCGAGGCAGTGGAGCCGGAACATTGCTCACAGTCCAGAAGTTGAGTGCCTGTGTTTCTCGCGATCGCATATCAAAGTGAAAAATTTTACTGATATCCGCGCCAGAGTTAAAGAGCGAATGTCTGTGAGAAAAATTAGAATTCTGAAGCTCAGCAGTATATTTCGTATCCGAGAGAATTATTACGAGATGAAAATGCGATCGTACAGAAATGAGCCACGAGGGTTAAACTCGTACGGGTGTGTGATAAACGAGTACTGCAATTGTGATGCGAGTGCGATCTCACTCAATAGGGATGCGTTATATGAATTTGAAAGAGGGAATAAAGTTAACTGCAGCCGGCCGCGGGTGCCGTGCGGTTCTAGGCGCTGCAGTCCGGAACCGCGGGACTGCTACGGTCGCAGGTTCGAATCCTGTCTCGGGCATGCGTGTGTGTGATGTCCTTAGGTTAGTTAGGTTCAATTAGTTCTAAGTTCTAGGGGACTGATGACCTCAGATGTTGTCCCACAGTGATCAGAGCCATTTGAACCGAAGTCAGCTGTGTCGTACAAAAGCGTTCACCTACACTGAAGAGCCAAAGAAACTATTACACCTGCCTAATATCGTTAAGAGCTCCTAAGAGCTCGCAGAAGTGCCGCAACACGACGTCGCTTGGACTCGACTAATGTCTGGAGTAGTGCTGGAGAGAATTGACATCTTGAATCCTGTCGGGCTGTCCATAAATCTGTAAGAGTACGAAGGGATGGAAAGTTTTTCTAACCAGCACGTTGCAAGGCATTCCGGATATGCTCAATAATGTTCATGTCTGGGGAGTCTGTCAGCCATGGGAAGTGTTTAAACTCAGAAGAGTGTTCCTGGAGCCAGTCTGTAGCAATTCTGGACGTGTGTGGGGTGTGGAATTCTCCAGCTAGAATTGCCCAAGTCTGGCGGAATGCATAATGGACTTGAATGGATGCAGTTGATCAGACAAGATGCTTACGTACGTGTCACCTGCCAGAGTCGAATCTAGAATTAACAGATGTCACATATCACTCCAACTGCTAACGCCATTCATCATTACAGTACCTCTACCAGCTTCAACAGTCCCCTGCTGACATGCAAGGTCCATTAATTCATGAGGTTGTTTCCATACCTGGACACGTCCATCTTCTCGATAAAATTTGAAACGGGACTCGTCCGACCAGGCAACATGTTTCCAATCACCAAAAGTCCAATGTCGGTGCTTACGAGCCCAGGAGAGATGAAAAGGTTTGTGTCTTGCAGTCATCAAGGGTAGACGAGTGAGCCTTCGACTCCGAAAGCCCATATCGGTGACGTCTCGTTGAATGGTTCGCACGCTAACACTTGTTCATGGTCCAGCATTGAAATGTGCAACAATTTGGGGAAGGGTTGCATTTCTGTCGCGTTGAAAGATTCTCTTTAGCCGTCGTTTGTTCTGTTCTTGCAAGATCTTTTTCCGGCGGCGGCTATGTCGGAGATCTGATGTTTTACTGGATTCCTGATATTCACGGTACACTCTTGAAATTGTCATACGGGAAAATCCCCACTTTACTCGTTACCTCGTAGATGCTGTGTCCAATGGCTCTTGCGTCGACTATAACACTCAAATGTTGATAACGTGCCATTGTAGCAGCAGTAACCGATTTAACAATTGTTACAGACACTTGTTGCCTTATGCAGGCGTTGCCGATAGCAGCGTCGTATTCTGCATTTATATATACCTATGTATTTGAATACGCATACCTCTACTTGTTTCTTTGGCGCTCTAGTGTATTAAGTTCAGCGGCAGTATTTACGTGTTGAAACAACACATTCTAGAAACCGGGGGATGTTCTTTGTAGCGGCAGTATGTTGTAATGCACACACGCTACCGGTGGAAATTTCTTCTTCTTCTTCTTCTTCTTCTTCTTCTTCCTCCTCCTCCTCCTCCTTTCTTCCTAGGCCAAAGCCTGCTCCCTTCAGTACTCCTCAGTCGACCGTCTGGTTGTCACTCCACCTTTACCAAGGACGGCCAATATTTCTGTTACAAAATGTTGGTTTTCACAATTCTCCGTTCATCCATCCTGTAAGCATGTTCGTTCCATTCACGCCTCCTCTCATGTATCCATTCGTTAATGGTGTCCCGTTCTCATCTTTTTTAATACTTCCACTCCCTTCTCTGTGCCTTAGTGTCCTACCTGTAATTCATTTATTTGGTTACCAAAAGTCTTTCTGTTTTTGATGATTCCGATCTTGTCTCAGCTGCATATGTCGTAATTGGTCCCATCGTTGTTTTGTGTATTCCTGTCCTTACATCTTTTCCTGAATGCTTCCTTTTCCAAAGCGCATCATTTAAACACATTGACACTTTGCTTTTGCAACCTGTTTAACTTCCTTTTCGACATTTCTACTCTTGGACAATTCAGAACCAAGATATTTAAATGTCATTATCTGTTTAATATTTTTTCCATCCGCTTCCAGTTTGCATCTATCTGGTTCCACAGATGTTGTCACATTTTATGTTTTTTGAGTGGTTATGACCATGCAAGTGCTTGACTGCTGCATCAAATATATGTAAAAGTTTTTGTAGGTTATATTCACTGTTTGCCAGCAGAAATACATCGTCAGTGCAGTAAATTATTTTTTTGTACTCGATTTTATAACCACTATCACTTAGAACTTCTTTATCACCTCATCTACGACTATATTAAAAAGTACCGGGCTCGAAGAGTCACCTTCTGTAATACCACTATTAACTGCTATGCAGCTAGTTAATATTGAAGTAATTTTCGCTTGCATGTAGTTCTTGGGATAAATTTTTTTGCTAAGGAAATCCTGTCGAAAGCCTTTCGTAACTTAATGCAACAATGGTAAGCTGGTCTGTTGAGTTCGATGGACTTTCTATATAACATGTCTAAGAATGAATATTGAGTCTGTGCATCACCTAACGGATCTCAAACCGCACAGTACCTGTGGAAGGGTTGTAATGCTTTGAGTTTTATCTCCTACTATTTTTGTTATGAGTTTGACAGTTGAACTCTGTAACTGAATCTGTAATCTTATCTCCTATTTTGAAAATGAGCATTTCAATACTAGTTCTCCTTTCATTTGGAATTTTATTACCAGTTGTAAAATTGTTAACCAACTTTGTTAATTGATCAGTTAGCGGATATCCTCCATACCTCGGTAACTGACTGAGAATCCTGTCTTTCCCTGGAGACTTTCTATTTTTTTTTTTTATCAGAGTTGCACCTTCGTGTACATCTGCATGTGAACACTTACATCATCTATTTGTATACTGCTCTCTGACCTATCTTCGTTTTCTGGTGTTTTCTTTCGTTTATACAACTCTGTTAAATATAATAAAAATGTAATACCCTACCAGGAAAGGCAAAGGTCCTGAGTTCGAGTCTCGGTCCGGCACACAGTTTTAATCTGCCAGGAAGTTTCAAGTGTTGGTTGTTTGCGTATGAGACGCAGACGTGTTGAACGCTGTCTTGTAGAGTGCATTCGTCCAACAGACACTGCTCTGACCCCAGGCGTCATGGTCTGGGATGCGACAAGCTGTAACTGTCTTTCATATCTGTTTTTTGTGGAAGGGTTACTAACCAAAGTTCATCACATGTAGAGTAGTGTCAGAGCTTTTTTCTCTTATTTTTTTGCCGTTCTTGCAACAGGAAGGTGATGTGTTGTTCCCACACGATAACGTTCGCCCACGCGCTGCCAGAGGAACTCGGTATGCTATACAAGACGTGCGACAACTGCCCTGGCCAGCATGACATCCAGACTTGCTTCTGATCGAGCACGTGTAGGATACGATGGGAGGAGACGTGACTCGTGCGACTCATAAACCAAGAAATGTTACAGAACTGCGTGAACAGGTCGAGCACCTGTGGCGTAACGTGTCCCAGAACGGTGCTCGCCATCTGTACCATCGACTGGTTGCCAGAGGCTGCGCCTACATTGTCGCCCGTGGGGGATACACCACTTAGTATTATGGGTGTATCGGCATAGTTCGGTACCTGGTGTAGTCTGTCGGTAAACTGAAGAGCGAGCAAGCGAGTCCCCACTCTGCCAACCCAGCCACGTCACAGGGCTCTTCCGCACGCTGTTTCACCGAGCGAGGTGGCGCAGGGGTCAGCACACTGGACTCGCATTCGGGAGGACGACGGTTCAATCCAGCGTCCGGCCATCCTGATTTAGGTTTTCCTTGATTTCCCTAAATCGCTCCAGGCAAATGCTGGGATGGTTCCTTTGAAAGGGCACGGCCGATTTCCTTCCCCATCCTTCCCTAATCCGATGAGACCGATGACCTCGCTGTTTTGGTCTCTTCCCGCAAAGAACCCAATCCAACCCAACCCAGGCTGTATCACAACGTAGTACCGACCCTGCCGCGGCGCGCGCTTTGAATCTGTGGCGACACCGTGTACAGGTACGTCTCGGCTGCCTTCATTTCTAGACAAATGCATTAAGACCATAACGAATACAAAAAAACGATAGATTCTTCCGAAACATAACAATAGAGAGTAAATATTATTAACGTAAGAATAGAAGTCAGGATCATCCTACAAACATAGAACCGAAAGCCTGTTCATGTTCCTCTATTGCTATTCGTAAAACGAACCCCATATAATGGAATCAGTCTCTAAAATGTAAGGCCTGTTCTTAATTCGTGTTTGTACTAAAAGGTAGAAGTTTTCTTTCAAGGACTACATTGAAACTTAACAATTCTTGCGACACGAAGAGTGTTTAAAAAGTAAGCAGAAATTTATAATTTTGTGTGTTGTGTATTAGTCCGATCTGCACTACTTTTTTGTCACTGTCTTTGTAAACATGCCTGAAAAGTATGTGTACAATGTTATGCACATTGGTTATTTACTCTGTTGTCAGCTGTCGGAAAGGTTACATGTGTTTTGGTAGCACCACCAATTATTTGTTTTGTATAAAAATAAATTAGGGAATCTGTATTAAATTTTGTTATAAGAATGGAATAAAGTGTATGAAATTTTGAGAACTGGTAAATATTGCTTTTGGTGAGCCTGTTTTGAGTAAAACAAGGGCAGATAAGTGGTATAAACAGTTCAAAGCAGGTCTTAAAGGACAGCAGTTTTACAACCATCGATGAGATTAAAAAAGGAAAGTTAATAGACGAATAAACTGTCCCGAAGAAACAACTCCTAAAGTGTTTCGGAAATTGGAAAAAGCACTGGCCTAAGTGTATACTATGTATTGGGGAATATTTTGAAGGATAAAGATGGTTCAAATGGCTCTGAGCACTATGGGACTCAACTTCTGAGTCCCTAGAACTTAGAACTACTTAAATCTAACTCGTGCCGATTCCAGTAAACGATGCGACTTATTTTTCCGTTCCTTACTTACGTGTCCTATTGGTTGAGGCTGACGTTTGCATAGTTGCAGCCCTTTAATTGGGACTGGTAATATTAGCCAAAAGTTCGTTTTGTGTCGCCTCCTCAACACACGCTGTAATAACATTAGAGACGATCGAACGCTCGTTACTCCGCAAATACCTCCTCTTCTTCGTATTCTGCATATTTTCTTGCAATGCTATACAATTATTCATCTTCCGGATATCGAAGTACATCAGTAAGGGACCTGGAAGAGCATTTGAACGGAATGGACAGTGTCTTGAAAGGAGGGTATAAGATGAACATCAACAAAAGCAAAACAAGGATAATGGAAGGTAGTCGAATTAAGTCGGGTGATGCTGCGGTAATTCGATTAGGAAATGAGACAATTAACGTAGTAAAGGAGTTTTGCTATTTGGGGAGCAAAATAACTGATAATGGTCGAAGTAGAGAGGATATAAAATGTAGACTGGCAATGGCAAGGAAAGCGTTTCTGAAGAAGAGAAATTTGTTAACATCGAGTATAGATTTAAGTGCCAGGAAGTCCTTTCTGAAAGTATTTGTAGGAAGTGTAGGCATACTTAGGGATCACCAATTTAGTATTGGAGGGAAGCATGGAGGGTGAAAATCGTAGAGGGTGACCAAGAGAGCAGATTCAGAAGGATGTAAGTTGCAGTAAGTACTGGGAGATGAAGAAGCTTGCACAGGATAGGGTAGCATGGAGAGCTGTATCTAACCAGTCTCAGGACTGAAGACCACAAAAACAACATCAGCAAGTATACTAAGTTAACTGACTGACACTGTCAACTAAGATCCCACGAACAGAAACGACGTCTATCACTGCACGCCGGTCTACACCGTTAGACCGATAACGGGCAACAGATTCTGGGTGCCCTGTAGGCCTGTGACTGGGTTCTTCCGGGAAAGGCCACTTCCCCCACCAAAAGCGCTGCTCGCTCTTCAGTTTACAGACAGACTATACATTATCGTCCATGGAGGATAAACCACTTAGTATTATGGGTGTATCGGCTTAGTTAGGTACCTGAGTACCTTATAACCTCTTGTGCTATTGATCTGCAAATGTATTCATTTCATGTACTCCATATGCACTGTTGGAACAATAAATCTTGAGTGAATTGGAACCTCACAAAAGAGTACACTAATTTTCCCCACAATGTAGTATAATTAAACTATCCCGTTCAGCCAAAAGTTGACAGCTGATGCGCTGGTGACGAATAGCGCCTCTGTGCAGTGTTATTAGGTAGGTGGTCGTAATTCGGCGATCACACACTCCGCGAGCGTACGCAGTCTCATTAGGAGAATCAGACTCGGGCTCGGCTCCCCCGATATCCCTCGCGGGTCAGCCTGCTAACAGCCGCGGCGGCTGGCACTACAATTACAGTAATTGAGCCCGCGCCGCAAGGGGGGCGCCGGGTGCTGATCCGCCAGGCGAAAGGGCTGTTGCATGCGCCGACCCGCAGCCACCCCTGCGCGGCGCCACTGACTCACCCCTGCCACGGGGTGACCCACCCCCAGACACGCGTCCGGAGCGCCTCCCCTCCTTCCCCAGACCGCCCCTTGTCCCGACGTGAAAATATTTCAGTTTCCCCGCGGCGTAATTATCACTGATGCTGCTAGCCGCTGCTGCCTTTAGGGGGGGGGGGGGTGCAGTGGGGGGAGAAAGCGGGTAAAACGGCGCAAAAACGAGGGTGCGTTCCTTCCACCACAGGGGCAGAGGGATGCGGCAGCTAAAACACAGGTTCGGGAATGGCTCCCTGGCGGCAGTGAGGGGACGTAAAGGAGAGATAAAAATAGGCCCGTCTCTGCCGCTGCCGCCGCGGTAGAGCGGCCGATACGGCGCGTTCCTCAGGGCACAGTGTCTGGACCACAATTTCTTTTTTTAATCCACGGAAATCTCTCCAAGAAGCTACCAGCGGCCAGTCTTATTCAACACACGTTCTAAATGAGTTGGAGACGTTCTTTTACGTCGACTGTCCACAGTAAGGTGCACCATTTGTTGTCTGTTGTTGTTGTGGTCTTCAGTCCTGAGACTGGTTTGATGCAGCTCTCCATGCTACCCTATCCTGTGCAAGCTTCATCATCTCCCAGTACTTACTGCAACCTACATCTTTCTGAATCTGCTTAGTCTATTCATCTCTTGGTCTCCCTCTACGATTTTTACCCTCCACGCTGCCCCCCAATGCTAAATTTGTGATCCCTTGATGCCTCAGAACATGTCCTACTAACGGACCCCCCCTTCTAGTCAATTTGTGCCAAAAACTCCTCTTCTCCCCAATTCTGTTCAATACCTCCTCATTATTTATGTGATCTACCCATTTAATCTTCAGCATTCTTCTGTAGCACCACATTTTGAAAGCTTCTATTATCTTCTTGTCCAAACTATTTATCGTCCATGTTTCACTTCCAAACATGGCTACACTCCGTACGAATACTTTCAGAAACGACGTCCTGACACTTAAATCTATACTCGATGTTAACAAATTTCTCTTCTTCAGAAACGCTTTCCTTGCCATTGCCAGTCTACATTTTATATCTTCTCTACTTCACCATCTTCAGTTATTCTGCTCCCCAAATACCAAAACTCCTTTACTACGTTAAGTGTCTGATTTCCTAATGTAATACGCGCAGCATCACCCGAATTGATTCTACTACATTCCATTATCCTCGTTTTGCTTTTGTTGGTGTTCATCTTATATCCTCCTTTCAAGACACTGTCCATTCCATTCAACTGCTCTTCCAACTCCTTTGCTGTCTCTGTCAGAATTACAATGTCATCGGCGAACCTCAAAGTTTTTATTTCTTCTCCATGGATATTAATACCTACTCCGAATTTTTCTTTTATTTCCTTTACTGCTTACTGAATATACAGATTGAATAACATCGGGGTGAGGCTACAACCCTGTCTCACAGCCTTCCCAACAACTGCTTCCCATTCATGTCCCTCGATTCTTATAACTGCCATCTGGTTTCTGTACAAATTGTACATAGCCTTTCGCTCCCTGTATTTTACCCCTGCCACCTTTAGAATTTGAAAGAGAGTATTCCAGTCAACATTGCAAAATCGTTCTCTAGGTCTACGATTGACAGAAACGTAGGTTTACCTTTCCTTAATGTTTCTTCTGTGAGAAGTCGTAAGGTCAGTATTGCCTCACGTGTTCCAATATTTCTACGGAATCCAAACTGAACTTCCCCGAGGTCGGCTTCTACCAGTGCACCATTTGTAGGTACGCCTATGCGTTAACAACTGTGGTTAAGCTGTAAATTTGTCGAAACTTGGAACTTTCTAGCAGATAAAATTATGTGACGGGCCGGGACACGAATCTGGGACCTCAGCATTTCGCGGTCAGGTACTCTACCGACTGAACTAACCAATCACGACTCACGACCCGCCCTCACATCTCTACTTCCGCCAATAAGTCATTTCCTAGAACCGGAACTTCACTAAAGCTCTCCTGCATATGTTGCGAGACTATCACTCATGGAAAAAAGGATACTGCGCAGACATGGCTTAGTCACAGTCAGAGCGACTGTTTTCAGAATGAATTTACACCTGGCTGGGGAATGTGCAAAGTTCGGAAACTTCATTGGTTGGTTGATATGAGGGGTCGTGCCCAAACAGCGAGGTCATCGTGAGGCGTAACGCCGTACAGGGATCCTGCCTTGGAGGCAGTTAAGTGGGAGATGTGTCTCAGAGAGAGTGAGAGATGGTGACGTGAGACTGGATCCGCACGTAGTTTATGTATCAGCCGCTAGAGGACAGTATTGGATAGGGGGACTGTGATTTTAGTTTCCACTGTGCCCACTAGAGTGCACTAAAGTAATAGAATGTTTTTCATAAATTGTTCTAGTATTTTCATAAAGTGTTATACGTCTTTTTATGTATGTAAAATCGTTCTTGTGCAACGCAGCTAGCTCTTTATTCGCACGAGGTAATGGCCGCTATCGACAGGTGATCTCAAGTTGATTCCGTATGTCTAGATTTTCGGAAAGCTTTTGACACCGTTCGTCACAAGCAACTTCTAATCAAGTTGTGGGTGTATGCGGTATCGTCTCAGTTGTGCGACTGGATTCGTGTTTTCCTGTCAGGTAGGTCGCAGTTCGTAGCAATAGACGGCAATTCATCGAGTAAAACTGAAGTGATATCAGGTGTTCCCCAGGGAAGCGTCCTGGGACCTCTGCTGTTCCTGATCTATATAAATGACCTGGGTGACAATCTGAGCAATTCTCTTACGTTGTTCGTAGATGATGCTGTAATTTAACCGTCTAGTAAGGTCATCCGAAGACCAGTATCAGCTGCAAAGCGATTTAGAAAAGATTGCTGTATGGTGTGTCAGGTGGCAGTTGACGCTAAATAACGAAAAGTGTGAGATGATCCACATGAGTTCCAAAAGAACTCCGTTGGAATTCGATTACTCGATAAATAGTACAATTCTCAAGGCTGTCAATTCAACTAAGTACCTGGCTGTTAAAATTACGAACAACTTCAGTTGGAAAGACCACATAGATAATATTGTACGGAAGGTGAGCCAAAGGTTGCGTTTCATTTGCAGGACACTTAGAAGATGCAACAAGTCCACTAAAGAGACAGCTCACACTACACTCGTTCGTCCTCTGCTAGAATATTGCTGCGCGGTGTGGGATCCTTACCAGGTGGGACTGACGGAGGACATCGAAAGAGTGCAAAAAAGGGCAGCTCGTTTTTTATTATCACGTAATAGGGGAGAGAGTGTGGCAGATGTAATACGCGAGTTGGGATAGAAGTCATTAAAGCAAAGACTTTTTCGTCGCGGCGAGATCTATTTACGAAATTTCAATCACCAACTTTCTCTTCCGAATGCCAAAATATTTTGTTGAGCCCAACCTACATAGGTAGGAATGATCATCAAAGTAAAATAAGAGAAATCGGAGCTCGAACAGAAAGGTTTAGGTGTTCGTTTTTCCCGTGCGCTGTTCGGGAGTGGAATGGTAGAGGGATACTATGATTGTGGTTCGACGAACCCTCAGCCAAGCACTTAAATGTAAATTGCAGAGTAGTCATGTAGATGTAGATGTAAAATGATGTAAATGTGTTTTAGCAGTATCAATGATGCGTGAGTGTGGATTAAAGTTAATATGAAGATAATTGTTTAACGAGTTATGTAATAGTACTTTGTGCGGGAACATTCCGAAGAAGTATGGATATGGAAAAATGGGATTTTTGTAGAATAGATTTGTAAAGCAAGTTTATAGTAAAGAGAAAGTTAATTGAGGATAAATTACAACAGTAAATAACGTTATGCATAAACAAAACTTCAGCATATCAGATAATTACGTCGGTAAAAAGTGTTGTTGTTAGGTTTACTATTTTGCGATTGGTTATGGATGAAAAGCTCGGACTGACGCGGGAGAATGTTGTTTTGCTATTGGCTGTTGAGTAAACTGACCAATAGTAAAGATATATTCTTCGCGCGCCTTTCTCTGCAGGTAGAGAACACTTAGAGTGTTCTAGAGAAGAGTCGAAGCCCAGCCATGACAAAGATCGGACGTCTGCAGTAGTTGTAGTTGCGATGGAAATGATAAGTTGCCGGATCTAGCACTGTTTCATACATCAAAAGTGTGGTAAAGTGACGGGATAATTATTCCGATGTGAGTGTATAGTTTTCGGAAATTTTAAGTGAATTTTGTGACGACGAAAGACATATATTCTGCGTGGCGTATTGAGCAGGTCGGTGGCATTTGGTACCGACAGACTTAATATTTGGCGAGCGTTCTCAATCAAAAACAATGCGTATTTTTGTAGCTATTAAGTTTTCGGGAAATGCATCATCATAAACCTGCTAACGTGACTGATAGGGATTGTGAGTGATTGTGTTAAGACTAGCACGGGCTTGGCAGTGATGCTTGTTCACCTAAGTTTCAGAATATATTAATTGAGGACAAAATTTCCAACCTTTCATTTCGTGTTTCTCCCGAAACGTAGATTAGTGCCTTAAATTCCTGCCTGGTTCACGTCGAAGTACAGTAGGTTTCACTCGGCTTCTCTACTGATGATCTGCTGAGACAATGTTCACAGGTAGGTGCAGGTCCGTCGTAAAGGGACGGAAGGAACGGCGCCGCCGCAATGGTCCCATCGGATTAGGTAAAAATGGAGAAGGAAGTCGGCCGTACCCTTCCAAAGGAACCATAGCACCATTTTCTTGAAGAGATGTATGGAAATCACGGAAAAGCTAAAGCAGAATGGAGGACGCGAGTCTGAATGGAGTCTGGTGTGCTAGCCACTGCGCCACCTCGCTTGGTCCTGAAAGTTCCTGGCAGATTAAAACTCTGTGCCAGGCAGTGACCTCAACCTGGGAACTTTGACAGATTTAATACATGTGGAAGTTTCAAATCAATGTACACTCCGCTGCAGAGTGACATTTCACTCTGGAAACCTCATCTGTGTTGTTATATAAACTATGAAACGCTAAACTTGGTCTCATTAAGCCCAGTGAATTTCCTCCATCGACGTTTCTAATTTGTTATTTGTTCGCACAACAGAATTGGAATTCTGACTCCGCCGCACAAAAGAAGTAAAGCACCTAGAAGTATAGTCAGATATCGGTTTCACTTGCTAGAAGTGTACGCCGTCGGCGAGTATGTTAATGACCAGCATTGCAATTCTCTGTGACAGGTAGAGCGTCCACTAGGCTGCTTTAGTATTGTTGGGTTTAGTGTTGTTACCAGGCCTGGTTGAGTATGTAAGGGGCGTGAACAGATGTTGCTTGGTCACTATGAAGGCCACGGAGTTCGGAAGTTCCATGCGGCTTTTTGCGGATGATGCTGTACTATACAGAGAAGTTGCTGCATTAGAAAATTGCAGCAAATGCAGGAAGATCTGTAGCGGATAGGCACTTGGTGCAGGGAGTGGCAACTGACCCTTAACATAGACAAATGTAATGTACTGCGAATACATAGAAAGAAGGGTCCTCTATTGTATGATTATATGATAGCGGATGAAACACTGGTAGCAGTTACTTCCGTAAAATATCTGGGAGTATGCGTAAGGAACTATTTGAAGTGGAATGAACATATAAAATTAATTGTTGGTAAGGCGGGTGCCAGGTTGAGATTCATTGGGAGAGTCCTAAGAAAATGTAGTCCATCAAGAAAGGAGGTGGCTGACAAAACACTCGTTCGACCTATACTTGAGTATTGCTCATCAGTGTGGGATCCGTACCAGACCGGGTTGCCGGAGGAGATAGAGAAGATCCAAAGAAGAGCGGCGCGTTTCGTCACAGGGTTATTTGGTAAACGTGATAGCGTTACGGAGATGTTTAGCAAATTGAAGTGGCAGACTCTACAAGAGAGGCGCTCTGCATCGCGGTGTAGTTTGCTCGCCAGGTTTCGAGAGGGTGCGTTTCAGGATCAGGTATCGAATATATTACTTCCCCCTACTTATTCTTCCAGAGGAGATCACGAATGTAAAATGAGAGAGATTCGAGCGCGCACGGAGGCTTTCCTGCAGACGTTTTTCCCGCGAACCGTACGCGACTTGAACAGGAAAGGGAGGTAATGACTGGCACGTAAAGTGCCCTCCGCCACCCACCACTGGGTGGCTTGCGGAGTATAAATGTAGATGTAGATGCCGTGTACTCGTGTGCGACAGTATTATCAGCACCTATCAATGTTTGGAAGCAGTCTTGATTGTTTAATTGAGGGGGATTATGGGACTAAACGGCGAGGTTATCGGCCTCGCGATTCCAAAGTTTCTTGCAAAAGATACAAGGTCCCCTAAAAGTGGGCGGATCCAGTGAGAGGGGTCAAACTATAAGGCGAAGAAGTTAAAACACACACAGTAGAAGGTATAAAACGGTAGGCCAAATCAAGAAACTGGGAAAACGGAGTGATTAAAGAGCGGTCTTTGCACAGGGGAGTGGTCACGGACCCCACACACAGAGAACACCAAGAGACGGCCCAACCGCGATCACCCTGTCCCTGCTCCAGAAGTAAAGCGAAACATTATAGAAAGATATCTTACTGTGGGTCTCCACCAGACTATCGAATCGTGCAGCATCCAGACTCGTGGCGCATTTGGATGTGCCAGTGGCCTGATGTTGGACTGAATGGGAATGTAAGGGCAGGCGTACTGATCGCAAAGGTTCGCGACCATGTGTGACCACCACAAGGAACGCTTTCTATGCTGTGCACCAAACAAACTGCAGTCCCTTCACATATCTACCTGCGATTCTAGAACGAGTTATGGATTCCCTGCATCATTCTGTATCATCCCACACCATTGGTAAGAGATATCGGCAGTGAGAGCAGCGAACTATCGCTGCAAGTGTAGGCTGCTGTTAACACAAATGGCTGCGTTTGGAGTGGTGCCGTGTCAGGGAATCATTCACTGCTGATTAATTGTGTCGCATTGTTTTCAGAGACTAATCGAGGTTCTGCACTGCTCCAGATGACCATTGTGGGCGAGTTTGCCAGCGACCTGGGGACAGGTCCCTTTCTTACAGTGTTTTGTACGCGCACTGTCGTGTTATTGCTGCCGTCATTGTGTGGGGAACCGTCGCGTACGACTTCAGGTCACAGCTGTTACAGACTCCGGGAACTACGATGGTAAAACGGTACACCATGGACATACTGCGGACACATGTGTGGCCTTTGCTATCACAATATTCTAGTGCCGATTTTCAACAGGGCTATGCTGGTACCCACATGGAACCTGACTCTATAAAATGTCTCCATGATCTTGAGGTACGTCCGTGGCCAGCGAGATTCCCAGATTGTGATGTCGTCAGTCATACGACGACACCAGAGCCTCGCCTGAGAGATGGGTCTGCCGGATGCGACTCTCTCGATACACGGAAGAACGGCTGTGCTAGCCAAAGAGTACACAGCCAGACGCAGTACTTAGGCTCGCCCACTTCATGTACAGGAGGAGAGAGGTGCAGTCGTGCCAGTCTACAGTTCGTAGCCGCGCTCGGTGGTCAGCCAGCGCCGATGTTATTCACCGGCTGCAGCTCAGTCACTGCTGCTATCAAGTCTTTGTAGCGCAGTTCAAAGTTAGTCTTGAAATTTACCGGATGTGACATTCAAGATTACGAGAGATAAATTTGTCATTTCAAGATTTGTGACTTGTAAATTATATCATTCTACAGACGCTTAGTTTAGTCGCGTCTTCTATAATTGTTAACCAGCAGATCATGTAGTACAACAAAGTTAAGTAATAAATGCTTTCTTATATCGTACTCCTGCTAATTAACTGTGTTTTCCTGTTACGGCTACCGAGCAGTCTTGGCATAGCAGAACCCACGTTTCCACCTCCTTGGCTACCTCAAAAATTTGCCACCTCATGTTGGTTGACTCGATTATGGTAGAAGACCGAGAGCCATCACAGATCTGTCCCCGATTGGACGTTTGTGGGACAGGCTCGGACTCAGCTCCGTTCGAGAAGCAGTATCCAGTACATCAAGGATAATTTACAACAGCAGTCGACCATCTTGCCTCAGGAGACGACAAAACAGCTTTATGGCATCCCAACAAAATCAGTGCATGCTTCCACGCCAGAGGCAGTGTAACGTCACACTGATTAGTCGACTCACATTGCCAACGTCTTTATATATTTTACTCGATTATGTTATCGCTCAAATAAAACCACTTACGCTCTCAACACGTCAAGTTTCACAACGTTTCCTTCTCTCCTTCCTGGATATTCAGTTATTCGTCGGACAGTGTATTATGCAAAAGGCAGCGCAAACAGCATTCGAAATATTAGCCTATCATCACGTACTTGTATTCAGCTGTTATTTTTTAGGATGTTAGATCTTGTAACACTTCTTTACGTCTCCAGGATAAAATTTTCCTTCTGCAGCGGAGTTCACGCTGATACGAAACTTCCTAGTGCTTGGGTAGCTGATTTGGTAGAGCACTTTCCGGTGAAAGGCAAAGATCCCGAGTTCGAATATCAGTACGGGACACAGTTTTAGTCTGCCAGGAACTTTCATATCAGATCACAATCAGATCACACTCCGCTGCAGAGTGAAAATTTCATTCTGGAAACATTTCCAAGGCTGTGGTTAAGTCATGTCTCCGCAGTATCATTTCTTCCAGGAGTGCTAGTTGTGCAAGGTTCACAGGAGAGCTTCTGTGAAATTTGGAAGTTAGGAGACGAGGTACTGGCGGAATTAAAGCTGTGAGGACGGGCCGTGAGTCGTGCTTGGGTAGCTCAGAAGGTAGAGCAGTTGCCCGCGAAAGGCAAAGGTCCCGAGTTCGAGTCTCGGTCCGACACACAGTTTTAATCTGCCAGGAAGTTTCAGTCTTAAACTAGATTAATGTAGAACTCTTTGCCCATTGTTTGGTACTGTAGCGTCTGGTATGCCATTTGGGGGGAGGGGGGAGGAGTGTATGGCTGGATATCGAAATCAGTGATGTCTTCTGCTCGTTTTTTTTTTTCCTTGTGGTTGACTATGTACGATATCACAGCCTGTATAGGATGGAGATAGATTTGCATGAGTTATGTGTTACGAAAATAGTGTGAAAGGCTTTTATATGACAGTTGATCACTTATACCATTTCATCGTCTTGCTGCATCAACTTGCATCACTAGTGTAATAGTGGAGCTGTTGATTGACATTACACTATTGCACATTGTATTTTGTCACTGATTGCCAACGTAATTCACTGCACAAATTGCTTCGATGTTATGCACACAACACAAGATGGGGGACTGTAGCGTGTGAGTCTGTATCGATTATCGAGCTTTTGTATCGATATTCTCGGTACTGACAGATTTGTAGTCTATTATTTACATTCACATATCTTGAATCTATTGAGTTAGGAGTGCCTTAAGATTGTTGAAGAATTTTGAGTGGTTGAATTCGGTTATTTCATTAAGAATGCTATCTGAATACTTTGTATGATGTGTGGAATTTTCCGTTTCTACGATGATATCCACTCTTTTACTTTTCCCTATTTTGTGTAAAATTTCGTGGTTGTCTTCGGTTTTCAAAGGGTGGCCTGTGTCTTTAATGTGAGTTGCTACTGCTGATTTGTTACATTTATCAAGCCTGTAGCAGTCTAAATGTTCTTTCAGTTGGGCTCCGAAATTTCTGCCCGTTTGGCCGATATAATATTTACTACATTTATTGCAGGTAATTTTGTAAATTCCAGTTGCATCAAGACTTGCATCTGGTTGTTTTATATTGTGAATAAGCTTCCTACTTAGTTGGTTGTTGGTGCTGATTTTTACTTCTGTGTTTTTGAAGAGTCTTGCTAATTTGTCAGAAACTATTACAAGATATGGCATTTTCACATATTTCACTGAAATTTATTATATTCGAAATGAGAATATGTTTTATAAATCTGCAGCAAACCAATGTTAAGGATATTGGTTTGTAATTACGCGGGTCCAGTATTTTCCTCTTCTTATAGACAGGAGTCACCTTCGCTTTTTTTCCAATCTTTTTGACTCCGCGCTAGGCGAGAGATTCGCTGGAAATGTAAGATAAGTAAGGGACAATACCGCAAAGTAGGGCCTGTAAAAGAGAAAGGGATTCCCACCCGGATGTGGTGACTTGGGTTATTTTATCATATCGGTCCACCTAATTTTCAACTTCCCCCTATAGCACCACATCTCGAACCGTTCATTTCTGTTCCTTTCCCATTTTCCCACGATCCTTGATACGCTACCGTACAATGCTGCGCTCCAGGAATTTCTTCCTCTGGCTAAGATTACTCTTGGATCTGTTTTTTATGTTCTCCTTCCGCTGCCGGCCATACATTACTTGCCTTCCAAGGTAGCTGGATTCCTTCAGTGGTGGGTCTGCTTCGTGGGACCCAATTTTAATGTTTATCGCTAACCGTCGTTTCTCTTCGATTTACTGTCAACCATACACTTTAATTATTGGATTCTTCATCCTGTTCAACACGTCCTGTAAATTGACTTCACTCTCGTCAAGGACAGCAACGTTAGCTGCGAATTTAAGAACCTTCAACATCGCAGCGCATCAGCGATTGTTTGTTAATATATTAAAAAACTAAAAACCCGCCTCGATTGCGAAAAAAGCACCTAGTCTTAATCTAGGTTTCGGCGTAGATAACTACACCTTCTTCAGAACAACAATAAAATCCACAAGTGCCTAAGAAGACCTTTGTCCATCATTAAAAGAACACCATAGCTATACATTTATCAATCGAAAAGTAAAGGAAAACACAAACAGTACATATGTAACAAAGTCAAAATCGCTACTTAACTTAATGGTATACACTCCATCTCACACCAGCCTATGATCGATGGGCCATGACCCGGCATAAACTGCCGTAAGTTGTGGTTTTGACCTTGTACATATGTACTGTTTGTGTTTTCCATTTATTTTTCGTTTATAAATGTATAGCTATGGTGTTCTTAGGCACTTGAGGGTTTTATTGTTGTTCTGAAGAAGGTGTAGTTACCTACGCCGAAACTTAGGTTAACATTAGCTGTTTTTTTCGCAATTGAGGCGGTTTATTAGTTTTTTTAACATATTAGCTGCGAATATTATCATTGATATCATTTCGACCCGAATTTTAATCCCCCTGTTGAATCTCCCGTTTATTTTTTCAAAAAATGGCTCTGAGCTCTATGGGACTTAACATCAGAGGTCATCGGTCCCCTAGAACTTCGAACTACTTAAACCTAACTAACCTAAGGACATCACACATATCCATGCTCGAGGCAGGATTCGAACCTGTGACAGTATGGTCGCGCGGTTCCAGACTAAAGCGCCTAGAACCACTCGGCCACACCCGTTCATTTCCATCATTGGTTCTTCGATGTACAGATCGAACAATACGGAGCGAAAGTATCCGTAGCGACTTAGCCGCTTTGACTCGGTGCCCCACTGCAGACTCCTAACTAAGGTACGAGCATATGGGATTGGTTCCCAAATATGTGAGTGGCTCGAAGACTTCTTAAGTAATAGAATCCAGTACTCTGTCCTCGATGGTGAGTGTTCATCGGAGGTGAGGGTATCATCTGGAGTACCCCAGGGAAGTGTGATAGGTCCGCTGTTGTTTTCTATCTACATAAATGATCTTTTGGATAGCATGAATACCAATGTGAGGCTGTTTGCTGATGATGCTGTGGTGTACGGGAAGGTGTCGTCGTTGAGTGACTGTAGGAGGATACAAGATGACTTGGACAGGATTTGTGACTGGTGTGAAGAATGGCAGCTAACTCTAAATATAGATAAATGTAAATTAATGTAAACGAATAGGAAAAAGAATCCTGTAATGTTTGAATACTCCATTAGTAGTGCAGCGCTTGACACAGTCACGTCGATTAAATATTTGGGCGTAACATTGCAGAGCGATATGAACAGGGACAAGCATGTAACGGCAGTTGTGGGGAAGGTGGATAGTCGTCTTGGGTTCATTGGTAGAATTTGGGGAAGATGTGGTTCATCTGTAAAGGAGACCGCATATAAAACATTAATACAACCTATTCTTGAGTACTGCTAGAGCGTTTGGGATCCCTATCAGGTCGGATTGAGGGAGTACATACAAGGAATTCAGAGGGGGGCTGCTAGATTTGTTACTGGTAGGATTGATCATCACGCAAGTGTTACGGAAATGCTTCAGGAACTCGGGTGGGAGTCTCTAGAGGAAAGGAGGCGTTCTTTTCGTGAATCGCTTCTGAAGAAATTTAGAGAACCAGCTTTTGAGGCTGAATGCAGTACAATTTTACTGCCGCCAACTTACATTTCGCGGAAAGACCACAAAGATAAGAGATATTAGGGCTCATACAGAGGCATATAGGCAGTCAATTTTCCCTCGTTCTGTTTGGGAGTGGAACAGGACGAGAAGATGCTAGTTGTGGTACGAGGTACGCTGAGCCACGCACCGTATGGTGGATTGCGGAGTATGTAGATGTAGAAAGAAAAGACAGTTATCTCAGTTATATACATGTTCCGCTAGGCCAACCGACATCTGGTTACGACTCTACAGACCAAACGTTTTCATTTTCCCGCACAGGGAGTACTGCATTATTTGACAACACGATACGGCCGCACATAATTTCATTATGGAACGAAGAACACAGGGTCCATTCTATCTGCCGCAGTTAAAAAGTTTAATAAAGCTCTCGGGCAGCCTTTCCTGAAAAGTACCCAATCTAATGGCCGGGGTTTATCGAATACGAATAGACGATAATGTGGAGGGAGGGAGGAAGCTTTTTCCTCTCCTCTGCAATCCCAGCCCGGAGGCGAGCGCATGGCCGCGCTTACAATTTTCAGAGAAATGGTCGGCGCTCGTTGCAAACCTCCCCAACCCCCCAGTATCCTACTACCCACACTCCCTTATGCCTCCCCTTTCCTCCCCCCTCCCTCCCCCCTGACCTAGCCCCTTCTGCAGAGCCATCGCTCGCCGCTCTTTTTCGCCATCTCTGAAAACTCGCTCCCAGCTTTTGCTGACCTCCCCCCCCCCCCGCCACCCCCCCCCCTCACATCCACCCCCTCCCCTTTCCCAGACCGTTGAAGAAGGGGATGGGATGGGAAGAGTAGGATGAGGATGAAAGCGGGAGCTGGGGAAATGCGCGAAAATTTCTGGAGTCTCCGTTTCGCACGCATTTTCTCCTCGTCTCCCGGCAGACGCGCGGTCTTTGTAGCTGTACCACCGCGCCGCGCACAGCCCGCCCCCGCCCCTTCTCCCCCACCCCTGCAGAGTTTGGCGGGTCGGCACACACAAAGCAAGGTCAACCATCAGACCGCCCACTTCGTGTGATTCCGAGTTTCGGGATTAATTTATTCAGCTGCAGGGATTCCTTCGTCACGGACGCGAGCGGGCTCCAAGCTACTGCCGACACGTCAGCTCCGGCATATGGAGCACTCTATGCAGTATTATACAACAAGATCGATAGACAAGATACTGATCACATCACCGGATATACAGAGGGTTCCAGAAAGGACTTTACGTCCTTAAAAATTCATATAAATTTATTCAATGAGTACACTACTGGCCGTTAAAATTTGCTACACCACAAAGATGACGTGCTACAGACGCGAAATTTAACCGACAGGAAGAAGATGCCGTGATATGCAAATGAGTAGCTTTTCAGAGCATTCACATAAGGTTGGCACCGGTAGCGACACCTACAACGTGCTGACATGATGAAAGGTTCCAACCGATTCCTCATACAGAAACAGCAGTTGACCGGCGTCGCCTGGTGAAACGTCGTTGTGATGCCTCGTGTAAGGAGGAGGAATGCGTACCGTCTCGTTTCCGACTTTCATAAAGGTCGGACTGTAGCCTGTCGCGATTGTGGTTTATCGTATCGCCACATTGCTCCTCGCATTGGTCGAGATCCAATGCCTGTTAGCAGAATATGGAATCGGTGGGTTCAGGAGGGTAATACGGAATGCAGTGCTGGATCCCAAAGGCCTCGTATCACTATAGTTCAATTCTTTTATCTTGGCGGTTCGCGCATGCCCGCCATCGTATAGTACGCAAAGTTACGTTTAGAGGGGAGCGCGCAGTTTATGAAGTACAGCCACCACGGCCGCATTAACCCTTTCGCTGCTACAGAGACGTGCTCCCCGCATTCCGCGCTGTGCGCGATTTTGTCATCACTGCACTGTTCGAATGTGCAGACACATGGTGTTTCGACTGCTTTGACACACTTATCATTCGATTTCACAACAACTACTTGGCCCAAAAATTTGATTTTTACACGTCTTCTTGACTGATACCTTCCCCCCATAAATGACATAATTTTGTTTCGCTGTTCAACGCAGTTATTGTGCACCATTAAATGTAGTAAATCATTGCACGAAATTTTGAAGGTTTGCAGAGGTAAAAGTCCATGGCGTATACTTTCAGTATAATAGATTTTAGTTGTCACTAGAAATTTCACAAAATTACATTCAAACGAATAAAATTCATGAAGTAAGACACTTCTATATTGTTTTAAATAAAGAAAATATTAAGCACTGAACAGGGCTTGAGCTCAGAACCTTTCGCTTAGCATCCATACACATTAACCATTACGCTAACGCAGCTCGTCGTTTAGTACATCTCCCGGAGGACTTAAAGACATCACGCAAAATAGCGACAAACGCTGTTGGTACGACTATGAATTATTCATGTTTCGGCGAAGTACAACAGGAAGTAAACAATTACCGCTGTTCTTTATTGCGAAAAAGCGTGTTGTGAGAATGATACAAACACCTATCCTCGCTATCGCCTGAATTAGGAGGCTTATTGCTTGTTTGGTTTCATTAATTAATAGAACATGAAGCAATTGGTATAAAGAATGCTTTTTCCAAACTTTCTATAAAAGAAAGTCTGCTATCAAGACACTGTTTTTGTTCAATTACTTTATTAATGACTGAACGTTTCACAAACTGAAGACACTCGTCCGTGCTCTGCACTGCAGTCGACCTCTGGCAACGTCGTTCTCTGTTCATTGGCTGACCGTGTTTTGTGACGTCAGATGCACAGAACGAACCTAAACTCGGTCGCCGTCATATATGACGCGCAATTTAACAGTCGAGATGACAGCTATCTTAACCACATGGCTGTAACGGATCGTGCAGCCACGTCTCGATCCCTGAGCCAGCATATGCGGACGTTTGCAAGACAACAACCATCTGCACGAACAGTTCGACGACGTTTGCAGCAGCATGGACTATCAGTTCGGAGACCATGGCTGCGGTTACCCTTGACGCTGCATCACAGACAGGAGCGCCTGCGATGGTGTACTCAACGACGAACCTGGGTGCACGAATGGCAAAATGTCATTTTTTCGGACGAATCGAGGTTCTGTTTGCAGCATCATGATGGTCGCATCGGTGTTTGGCGACATCGCGCTGAACGCACATTGGAAGCGTCTATTCGTCATCGCCATACTGGCGTATCACCCGGCGTGATGGTATGGGGTGCCATTGGTTACACGTCGCGGTCACCTCTTGTTCGTATTGACGGCACTTTGAATAGTGCACGTTACATTTCAGATGTGTTACGACCCGTGGCTCTACCCTCCATTCGATCCCTCTGAAACCCTACTTTTCACCAGCATAATTCACGACCCCAAGTTGCAGGTCCTTTACGGTCCTTTCTGGATACAGAAAATGTTCGACTGCTGCCCTAGCCAGCACGTTCTCCAGATCTCTCACCAATTGAAAACGACTGGTCAATGGTGGCCGAGCAACTGGCTCGTCACAATACGCCAGTCACTTCTCTTGATGAAGTGTGTTGTCGTGTTGAAGCTGCGTGGGCAGCTGTACCTGTACACGCCATTCAAGCCCTGTTCGACTCAATGCGCAAGCGTATCAAGGCCGTTATTACGGCCAGATATGGTTGTTCTCAGTACTGATTTCTCAGGATCTATGTACCTGAATTGTGTGAAAATGTAATCACATGTCAGTTCTAGTATAATATATTTGTCCAATCAACAACTGTTTATCATCGTTTTAATTTGTTATTTATTTACTACTTACTGTATTCACAACTCACTTTGCAGCCATTATGCATATATACCACCGAATGTACCTGCACAGTTATATCATTGTACGACGCATAACGTCATAAACTTTGAGATTGTGAAAATCTAGCTTTTCTTGAGACGGAGCTATTGAAGCTCATTCATGTGTCGAAGGTCGAATCTTTAAACACTCGTGGGAGGGGTGGTTGTTTGAATCTATTATACGAGAGTAGATCAGATAAAAATATGGCATTAAATCAAGAAAAAGGGGATCTGCTGGAAGAGCGAAATGGCCAAGCTTTAGAAACATGCATGGATCGTGGAGTGGCATATGCCACCTACAGGGAATTAAAAAGGCCTTTGGAGAAAATGGATGCAGCTGTATGAATATAAGTAATTCAGATTACAAACCAGTACCAAAGAAGGGAAGGAATAAATACTAATTTTGTCAGAGTTCAATAGGCTTTAGCTGTTAATATGTTCATTTCTACGTGCACGCAGCCGGATCCGATTCTGTCGTCGTAGTACGAATACCGCTGCGTGCGTACAGAATACTTAGTCTGAATGTATTATTGCCAGCCGGAGTGGACAAGCGGTTCTAGGCGCTTGTCTGGAACCGCGCGACAGCTACGGTCACAGGTTAGAATCCTCCCTCGGCCATGGATGTGTGTGATGTCCTTAGGTTAGTTAGGTTTAATTAGTTCCAAGTTCTAGGGGACTGATGACCTCAGAAGTTAAGTCCCATAGTGCTCAGAGCCATTTGTTTGGCGCTTTTAATTCTTGCTATCGGAGACCAATATCCCAGACTGAAGTCCCAGTTCAAGGAATCTACTGCATCGAAATCTGACATCATCCCAGAAGTTTTCCAGCCTCTGATGAAATCCCTGGAAAATTACGTTAAGATTGGTTGATGATTAAATAACGACTCTTTCTCTGGAAGATGAAACAGTTATTTCATGGTTAAAATTTACAGTGAGTAGTCCAAGAATATGGCAGTGTGTGAAAGTTTTTGGCAGATTAGAGCCTCGTACCCGACCGACACACAAACCGGGGACCTTTGCTTTCTGTGTGTAAGTGTTCTACCGACTGAGCTATCCGAGCACGATTCTCGACCCGACCCCGCACAATCACTTCCGCATAGTGCCTCCTTCCTACCTTCTAAACCCGAGCACACCCCGCTGAAGAGTGAAAAATCACTCCGGGTGCCAGTATGAGTGTATTTCTGACCATGTAACTCTGTGGACGTACACGGGAAGTAGGCGCTGAGGTAGTAACACGTTACTGTTTACACATCCGTTAGTCAAATCCCGTTATCGTTGGTGCGTGCACGCGTTTGCGCGCGCGCGCGTGTGTGTGTGTGTGTGGGGGGGGGGGGGGGGGGGGGGACGGTATTTTGACAAAAGTATGTATTTAGATTATTTAGTTTTGTACTGTTTACCTTCACCCGACAAACACGAGAGAAGACCGCGTCGACATGTCAAGAAATTTTGGAGTTTGCTGGAATACCCCGCACTGTTTGGCTGCTTTGGACGAGAAACATTTGGTTCTGTAATTCCCATGTAACAGTGGAAGCAGTTATTTGAAATACAAGCACGATTTCTGTAACAGTTTAATTGGACTGGACGACGGGAGCTTGAAACGACCCTTAGAAAAATTATAAACGACTGTGCTTAAACTGACACGCAATATTTATAGCGCAACGCAATCTGACTTTCAAAAATCCCTACAAAAGAATGGCCCTGACTAACAGTAAACTATACCTTTCATGAATCACTTACCTCATAAAAATCTTCGTTACTCCAACTACTGCAATACATCGAGCGCCACTACTGCCAGCTAAATAAAAGATTCAAACTACTGATAGGCATAGTTAGCAAATGAAAGATTTTGATAAAGAACAAACAATGTATTTACCTTAACAGTGCTCAAAAGTCATAATATATATATCAGGTCCTGACATCCAGTCTTACAAATTTACTGTCTCTGATGGACACACGTCCAGATCATCCGCTCTCAAAACTCCGCCATCTCTCTCCCCACATCCACCACTGCTGGCGGCTCACCTCCAACTGCGCAACGCTACGCGCTGTTAACAGCCAGCTGCCCAACACTACAATAGCGACTGATTCAACAATGCCCACCAGCCACAGACTGCACACGGCACAGTCAGTGATTTTCATACAGAGCGATAGATGGCGTTGCCAACATAAAAACCTAAACAGCCTACTTACAAACTATATATGAAACAAAATGCCGCATAAATAAACTGAGGTGGCTTTGGCAGCTCGGGGCACGCAAAATTACTCACTTCTTTCAACATACACTGACGGAAAAAAATTGCAACACCAAGAAACAAGTAAAGCAGAGTATTGATATTGGGTTGCAATTACAACAGCAGTATGTGGGTGGGCGAGCGCTATCCTACTGGAAAACATGCTCTTGAATGCTTTCCACGGATAGCACAATAACAGGTCGAGCCAGCCGATTAACGTACTATACTTTTGCAGGCAGTGTGCGTGGGATAACCACGTGAGAGCTCCTGGAGTCGCACAAAACAGCATCTCAGACCATGGCTGCAGGTGTGGGTCCAGTGTGTGTCCAGCACGCAGACGTGTTGGTTGCAGGCGCTCAACTGCCCTCTTCCCAACCAGTACAAAACCATCAATGGCAACAAGGCAGAACCAACTTCACCAGTAAACACAACAGACATGCACTCTCCCCGACAATGAACTCCAGCTGGACAACACAGAGCACCAAGCGGACAGAACAGCACGGCTGTTGCACTTCGGGTGTAACCCCGTCTTGGATCTGGGATCTACATCTACATCCATGTTCCGCAAGCAACCTGTCGGTGTGTGGCGTAGGGTACCTTGAGTACCTCTATCGGTTCTCCCTTCTATTCCAGTCTCGTATTATTCGTGGAAAGAAAGATTGTCGGTATGCTTCTGTGTGGGCTCTAATCTCTCTGATTTTATAATCATGGTCTCTTTGCGAGAAATACGTAGGAGGGGGCAATATACTGCTTGACTCCTCGGTGAACGCATGTTCTCCAAACAAAATCCCGTACCGAGCTACTGAGCGTCTCTCTTGCAGAGTCTTCCACTGGAGTTTATCTATCATCTCCGTAACGCTTTCGCGATTACTAAAGGATCCTGTAACGAAGCGCGCAGCTCTCCGTTGGATCTTCTCTATCTCTTCTATCAACCCTGTCTGGTACGGATCCCGCAATGCTGAGCAGTATTCAAGCAGTGGGCGAACAAGTCTACTGTAACCTACTTCCTTTGTTTTAGGACTGAATTTCCTTAGGATCCTTCCAATGAATCTGTCTGATATCTACTTTACGGACGATTGATTTTATATGGTCATTCCATTTCAGATCACTCCTAATGCCTACTCCCGGATAATTTATGGAATTAACTGCTTCCAGCTGCTGACCTGCTATATTGTAGCTAAATGATAAACGATCTTTCTGTGTCTGTGTATTCACAATACATTACACTTTTATACATTGAGATTCAATTGCCATTTCCTGCACCATGCGTCAATTCGCTGGAGCTCCTCCTGCATTTCAATAGAATTTTCCGTTGTTACAACCTCTCGACGGTCCTACGACACTCCCCTGCGGCACACCTGAAATTACTCTTACTTCGGAAGATTTCCCTCCATTGAAAAAGACATGCTGCCTTCTGTTATCTAGGAACTCTTCAATCCAATCACACAATTGGTCTGATAGTCCATTTGCTCTTACTTTGTTCATTAAATGACTGTCGGGAACTGTATCAAACGGCTTGCTGAAGTAAAGAAACACGTCATCTACCTGGGAACCCGTGTCTAAGGCCCTCTGAGTCTCGTGGACGAATAGCGCGAGCTGCGTTTCACACGATCATCTTTTTCGAAACCGATGCTTATTCCTACAGAGTAGATTTCTAGTGTCCAGAAAATTCATTATACTCGAACGTAAAACGTGTTCCAAAAATCCACAACTTATAGACGTTATAGATATAGGTCTCTAGTTCTGCGCATCTGTTCGTCGTCACTTCTTGATAACGGGGATGACCTCTGCTTTGGAACGGAACGCTCTTCTAGAGACCTATGGCACACCGCTTTAAGAACGGGGCCAAGTTCCTTTGCGCACTCTGTGTAAAATTGAACTGGTATCGCATCAGGTCCAGCGGCCTTTCCTCTTTTGAGCGATTTTAATTGGTTTTCTATCCGTCTGTCATCTATTTCGATATCTACCATTTTGTCATCTGTGCGACAATATAGAGAAAGAAGTACAGTGCAGTCTTCCTCTGTGAAACAGCTTTGGAAAAATACATTTAGTTTCATGAGACTTCAGCGCCTGCGCACAAGTCGGAGGCAGTGCGTGACTTATGTACTGTTGCATGGGCCCCACGTCTCTTAGGGCAACGGTTGCACATATCTAGTGCGTAGGGAATGTTGTACATGAGCAGTCGCACCTCTATCTTAAGAAGGCAATGGCTGGAAACAGGAAGGAACGGGGCGGGAAATATAGTAGCGGGGAGATGGAAACCTTAAAACGGACCAAGACTAAGGATGAATCGACCAACTGAATGTTACGATACCACCTACATTTGTGAAAAACTTGGTCACATCTCAGTAGTAAAGTATAGGATACATCAGTAACTTTTCATATTTGTATATAAATTAAGAAAAAGTTAGGTAGGTAGGTTGGTTGGTTTGAGGATTAAAGGTACGAAACTGCATAGGTCATCGGTCCCTTCTTCCATAAACACACAGAGCACAGTGAAACCATCCTTTTGTCATTCGAAGCACAAGGTAAAAATTCCACGGGAAGAAAATCCCCAAGGTCAATAATAAAGAAACATGGAAAACGGGGCACAGCAATAAAAACAACATAGAGAAGAAAGGCAGAAAGAATTAAAACTGTACAGCAGAGGATCGTGGCTGGCTGATCACGAAAATAATAGGATGAGCCAGCCACTCTGCAACACGTTAAAACCTCCAGCCTAAAAGATTAGGATGGAGTCGAATTACAACACAAAACTAATTAAAAATACAGCTCAAAAGAGGGTGGTGTAAGAAAATTAAATGGACCTATAAAAGCCGCTTGCGCGAATAAAACGTAAAACCCGATCTGCCATGGAGACATTGTCGCCTAAAAGAGGATAAATCACCTTGGAGATTAAAAGCATACCTGAGAGCGGTTAAAAGAGGACATCTCCAACAACAGATGCGCCACCGTCATGGTTGCACCACAGCGACAACGAGGGGGGGGGGGGGGGGGTCCTCTCGACGCAGCAGATGACCGTGCGTCAGCCAAGAGTGACCAATGCGGAGCCCACACAGAACAACAGGATCCCTGCGAGAGGTCAGCATGCAGGAAACGCACACAGTCGTGGTCTCCTTTACTTGCCGCAGCTTATTGGGTGCAGACAGAGGGCGCCATTCGTCTCCCCACATCCCAAAGACTCGACGGTGCAAAATCTTTCGGAGATCAATTGCCGGTAGGCCGATCTCCAGCGTCTGTTTTCAGGTTGCCTCTTTGGCTAACTCGTCGGCAAGTTCGTTTACGCGATTCCAACGTGGCCCGGGGTCCATATGAACACCACTGAACGACCACGCTGTTCAAGAGCGTGAATGGACCCCTGGACGGCACCAACAATGGGATGGCGTGGGTAGCACTGGTCAAGAGCCTGCAGACTACTGAGCGAGTCACTGCAAATGACGAAGGACTCTCCAGTGCTGGTAGGAATACGCTCAAGGGCACGACAAACGGCTGTCAGTTGTGCGGTGTAAACACTGCAGCCTTCCGGCGAGGAGCGCCGGTCTACATAGTCTGCACGAGCATAAGCGCACCCCACACGGCCATCAGCCACCGAGCCATCGGTATAGATAACCTCCGAGTCACGGTATGCGCCGAGGAGAGCAAGGAAATGGCGGCTCAAGACTGCAGGAGGAGCCGAATCCTTTGGCCATCGGGAAAGTTCCAGCCGAAGATGCGGCCGACGAATACACCAAGGTGGTGAATGTGGGCGGACCTGGTAAGCAGACGGAAGAGGCAAACACTCTAGTTCACGAAGGAGCGGCCGAACACGGATCCCAATTGTATGGCCTGATCGCGGCCGCTGGTGTGGGATATGGACTGCCGCATTAGCGAAAAGGAGACGGTAGTTAGGGTGACGGGGCGAACAACGGACGTGGGCAGCATAGTTGGCTAACAGTTGTTGACGCCGAATGCGAAGCAGAGGAACCCCAGCCTCAGCAAGGAGGCTATGAGCAGGGCTGGTGCGGAATGCTCCTGTCGCCTGTCGAACCCCACAGTGGTGAACGGGGTCCAGCAGCTGCAACGCTGAGGGCGACGCTGAGCCATACGCCACACTCCCATAATCCAGTCGGGACAGCACGAGGGCTTTGTAGAGCTGCAGAAGCGTGTTACGATCTGCAGCCCAAGTTGTGTTGCTGAGGCAGCGGAGGGCATTCAGATGCTGCCAGCACTGACGCCTGAGCTGACGAATATGTGGAAGCCACGTAAGCCGGCCATCGAACAGCAGTCCCAGAAAACGGTAAGTGTCAACAATCCTGAGCATGGCATCCTGAAGATAGAGTTCAGGGTGGGGATGGGCAGTTCGACGCCGACAAAAGTGCATAACACAAATCTTCGCAGGAGAAAATTGAAACCCATGGGCTAGGGCCCACGCCTGCGCCTTGCTTATGCTCCCTGCAACCTACGTTCTGCGACACCAATGGTGGAGGAGCTGAAAGAAATGCAGAAATCGTCAGCATATAACGTGGGTGACACAGCCGACACTACTGCTGCTGCAAGGCCATTAATGGCCACAAGGAAAAGGGGCACGCACAATACAGAGCCCTGTGGAACGCCATTTTCCTGGATATGAAGTGAACTATGGGATGTGCCATTTAAAACGCGGAATGTCCGAACAGATAAAAAGTTCTGAATAAAAGTGGGGAGAGAGCCCCGGAGACCCCACCCGTGCAACGTGGCGAGAATATGGTGCCGCCACGTCGTGTCATATGCTCTGGAGAGGTCGGAAAAGACGGAGACGAGGTGTTGGCGTCTGGAAAAAGCAGTGCGGATTGCAGACTCAAGGAACACCAAAGTATCGGCGGTGGAACGGCCCTGACGGAAGCCGCTCTGGCACGGAGCCAGAAGACCCCGAGACTCGAGCAGCCAACACAGCCGTCGACTCACCATACGTTCCAGTAACTTACACCGAGTGTTTGTCAAGCTGATGGGCCGATAGCTATCCACATGAAGCGGGTCTTTACCAGGCTTCAGCACCGGAATGATGGTACTCTCTCGCCACTGCGACGGAAAGACACCATCGCCCCATAGGCGGTTCAAGATGGCAAAAACACACCGCTGACAGTCCGGGGACAGGTGTTTGAGCATCTGATTGTGGATGCCATCTGGCCCAGAAGCTGTATCGGGGCACTGTCTCAGGGCGCTTTGGAGTTCCCACAAACTAAACGGGGTGTTATACGCCTCAGCGTGGCGAGAAGCAAAAGAAAGCCGTTTGCATTCCTGCCGGCGTTTTAGCGCGCGAAACCCGGACGGGTAATTCCCTGATGCAGAGGCCCGAACTTAGTGCTGTGCGAAATGCTAGGCGATTGCATCGGCATCGGTGGATAGCGCTCCGTTGATGGTAAGCGACCCGCATCTCGTGGTCGTGCGGTAGCGTTCTCGCTTCCCACGCCCGGGTTCCCGGGTTCGGTTCCCGGCAGTGTCAGGGATTTTCTCTGCCTCGTGATGGCTGGGCGTAGTGCGATGTCCTTAGGTTAGTTAGGTTTAAGTAGTTCTAAGTTCTAGGGGACTCATGACTATAGATGTTAAGTCCCATAGTGCTCAGAGCCATTTGAACCATTTGAATTTGATGGTAAGCCCTGGGACACCTGTAGAGTGCTGCAACCCAAAGATGCGCCGAATCTTCATCCACACCTGGGAGGGTGAAGTACGGGAACCAATGGTGGAAACGTACCTCTCCCAGCACTCCTATTTCCGCCTCTTGATGAGCCGTCGTGCCTGAGCACGGAGACGTTTGAAGAATATGAGGTTCTCCAAAGACGGGTGCCGCTTATGTCGCTGAAGAGCCCGCCGACGTTCTTTAATGGCTTCAGCGACCTCCGGAGACCAACAAGGCCCTGACTTTCGCCGGGGACACCCTAACGAAAGAGGAATGGTACGTTCTGCAGTGGAAACAATCGCTGCAGTCAGTGTCTCAACCGCCACTTCAGTGGTACCGTGGGGGAGATAGTCAACAGTGGCAGCAGAGGAGAACGTTTGCCAGTTGGCCTTACTAAATGCCCATCTAGGCAAGCGGCCATGGGAGCGACGCTGGGGTAGTGAAAGGAAGATGGGAAAATGGTGACTACCACACAAGTCGTCATGGACTCTCCAGTGGACCGATGGTACAAGCCCTGGGCTGCACAACGACAGATCTATGGCCGAGAATTTGCCATGTGCCACACTGAAATGTGTGGCGGCGCCAGTGTTTAAGAGGCAGAAGTTGAGTTGCGAGATGAGATTCTCGACATCTCTGCCTCGGCCAGTATTCTTCATTCCACCCCACATGGGATTGTGGCCGTTAAAATCCCCCAGGAGAAGAAAAGGCGTGGGAAGTTGGGTGACAAGTGCAGCCAATTCGGTCAGGGAGACTGTACCACCTGGAAGGAGATAGACACTGCAGACGGTTATGTCCTGGGTAGTCCTTACTCTGACAGCCACAGCTTCCAATGATGTTTGAAGGGGCAGAGGAGCACTATATACAGAGGTAAGGACATACACGCAGGCTCCACCTGATACACAATTGTAAGTGCTACGGTTGCAGTAATAACCACTGTATCCATGAAGGACAGGGGTCGGCATTGCCGGGAACCAGGTTTCCTGGAGGGCAATGCACAAAGCAGGTGTCGTGCTTAGAAGCTGACGCAACTCAGGTAGATGGCTAAAATAACCGCCACAATTCCACTGGAGGATTGTACAAAGCTTGTCCTGTAGGGGCATGCAGGCATGGAAAAGGCAAATTACTTCACAGGGTCACATGCTGCCATCAACTGAGTGACAGACGTCGCTACGGCCATAGTTTCCGAGGAGACGACGAGATCGAGGTCATCAGGGGACTCAAAGAGCTCGACCTCATCCTCAGAGGCTGAGCTGACAGGAAGTGGTGGTGCGGGAAACACTGGGTCCTTATCCTTCTTAGAAAGCTTCCTCTCCTCTCTCTTGTCTTTCGGAGGAGGGTTTGCATGCTGGGAGGGCTTTCCTGACGCATCATCAGGAAGAGACGAAGAGCGTGAAGCCTTTCGACCAGCAGCTGGAGGCTTCTTCAGCCACTGGCTAGTGTCTTGTGAGACACTGGGGAAGTCCTTGGAAGGGACTCCCCCAAGGGATCCCTTCCAAACAAGTGAGGCCAGAGGAGGCTGTTGAGTCCCCGGCTGAGCAGCCGGAGAGGGCTGTCGCTTCTCCAGCTTAGTAGCCAGAGAGGGCATTCGCCTCTCTGGCTGAGAGGTGGTGACTGACGTCCCTGGTTGTTCGAGGCGCACTGCTCCCAAACTGGGTGTTTTGGGAGCAGTGGAAGAGAGAGTGGTCCTCACCTGTGGAGGGGCAGGCATAACGAGACTGTTCGGTGGGCTAACTGTGAAAGGAGTCTTTGCAGGAACTGGCGGCTGCAGTGTTACAGCACCGTAACTCCTCAACATAGGTGTGGAGTTGAGACGTTCTAATTTCTTCCTGGCCTCTTGGTAAGTTAAACGGTGCAGGTTCTTAATTTCTTGTATCTTCCGCTCTCGTTGGTAGACTGCACAGTCTGGCGAGCAGGGAGAATGATGCTATCCACAGTTAACGCAGGTGGGATGCGAAGGTCGTCCACAATCGCGACACGTGGGGCTGGCAGTGCACCTGGAGGACATGTGTCTGAATTTCCAGCACTGGAAGCATCGCATAGGGGGCGGGACATAGGGCTTGACATCGCACCGGTAGACCATGACCTTGACCTTTCGGGCAAGCAGTCGCCCTCAAAGGCCAGGATGAAAGCACCGGTAGCGATCCTATTATCCTTGGGTCCCCTATAGACACGACGAACGAAGTGTACACCTCGTCGTGCCAGGTTCTCCCGTAGCTCGTCATCAGACCGTAGCAGAAGATCTTTATGAAAGATAATCCCCTGGACCAAATTTAGTGACTTATGGGGAGTGACGTTGGCGGGGATGTCACCAAGCTTCTCACAGGTGAGTAATGCCCTTGACTGTGCAGCTGAAGCCGTTTGTGTTAAAATGGCCCCGCTCCGCATTCTGGAAAGAGACGCCACTTCCCCAAATTTATCTGCAAGATGGGTCACAAAGAACAGAGGCTCAGTCCCCAAAAACGAATCCCCATCAGTTCTGCTGCACACAAGGTATCGCGGTGAATACGGCTCCTGTCTGTCTGCAGCCCTACGTTCCTCCCATGGTGTGGCTAGGGAACGGAACTATTTGGGGGTTATATGCCACAGCATTAAAGTCTACTTTACCGCGCTTAGAGACGTTGGTGGTCGTACGACCACCAGATTGAGACTTTACCCGCTTCATTGCGGGTCATCCGCCCTGATGCCACCTACTCCGACCAAGGGCCCTCCCCACGGGCGCCACCCAGCCTCAGCAACGACCACCTGGCAGGATGGCCGTTGCCGGGAGTCCCGATGCCCCAGAGAGACGGGCATCTACTCCTTGGCTAGATACTGACGAAACTAAAATGAGCTCTAACATGGAAAGTAAGCGTTTCCGGACACATGTCCACATAACATACTTTCTTTCTTTGTGTGTGAGGAATGTTTCCTGAAACTTTGCCCGTACGTTTTTGTAACACCCTGTAAACCCAGAACCACGAAAAAGACAGCCATCCTATCGATTTCACCTTAAAACTAAACGGCAACCTAACTTTGAAGAGAATTTGTATCTGTAAAAAATGAAATTTGTCTTCATTTCAATCAAAAAAATTAATAATGAATGCCAAGTGGCCTCATCAAATCTCCAAACTTTATATAAATTATACGGAACTGTGAGAGACAGGCGAAATATCCTAAGACTTCAAGAAGAATATAATAATTCCAATCCCAAAGAAAGCAGGTGCTCACAGATGTGAAAATTACCGAACCATCAGTTTAATAATCCAGGGTTGCAAAATACTAACACGAATTCTTTACAGACGAATGTAAAAACTGGTAGAAGCCAATTCCGTAGAAATGTTGCAACGCGTGAGGCAATACTGACCCTACGACGTACCTTAGAAAATAAATTAAGGAAAGGCAAACCTACGTTTCTAGCATCTGTAGACTTAGAGAAAGCAGGGGTAAAATACAGGGAGCGAGAGGCTATTTACAAATTGTACCGAAAGCAGATGGCAGTTATAAGTGTCGATGGACATGAAAGGGAAGCAGTGGTTAGGAAGGCAGTGAGACAGGGTTGTAGCCTCTCGCCGGTGTTATTCAATCTGTATATTGAGCAAACAGTAAAGGAAACAAAAGAGAAGAAATAAAAACTTAAAGGTTCGCCGATGACATCGTAATTCTGTCAGAGGCAGCAGAGGACTTGGAAGAGCAGTTTAATGGAATGGATAGTGTCTTGAAAGGAGGATATCAGATGAACATCAACAAAAGCAAAACGAGAAAAATGGAATGTAGTAGAGTTAACTCGGGCGATGCTGAGGGAATTAGATTAGGGAATGAGAGACTTGAAATAGTAAAGGAGTTTTGCTATTTGGGGAGCAAAATAACTGAAGATGGTGAAGTAGAGAAAGTCATTTCTGAAAGTATTTGTATGGAGTGTAGCCATGTATGGAAGTGAAACATGAACGATGAATAGTTTGGACAAGAAGAGAATAGAAGCTTTTGAAATGTAGTGCTACAGAAGAATGCTGAAGATTAAATGGGTAGATCACATAACTAATGAGGAGGTATTGAATAGAATTGGGGAGAAGAGGAGTTTGTGGCACAACTTGACCAGAAGAAGGGATCGGTTGGTAGGACATGTTTTGAGGCATCAAGGGATCACAAATTTAGCATTGTAGGGCAGCGCGGAGGGTAAAAATCGTAGAGGGAGACCAAGAGATGAATACAGTAAGCAGATTCAGAAGGATGTAGGTTGCAGTAGGTACTGGGAGATGAAGAAGCTTGCACAGGATAGAGTAGCATGGAGAGCTGCATCATGCCAGTCTCACGACTGAAGACCACAACAACTACAATACAGAACTGTAATTTATTATTCAGTAAGGCAATCGTCATCATTCTATTCCAAAAACACAGTTAACTCCACCGGAAAGAGTTGCACTTTATACTGAAACACAAAATTTTCAAATGTAAACGTACTTTTTCGCGCAGTATGATTCTTGAATGGTCCGAGTATTAATTCAGAACTATTTGTAAATGGTGAATTTGTGGTAAGCTCTTATGGGAGCAAACTGCTGTCATCGGTCCCTAAGCTTACACACTACTTAAACTAACTTACGCTAAGGACGACACACACACCCATGACCGAGGGAGGACTCGAACCTCCGACGGGGGGAGCCGTGCGGACCGTGACATGTCGCCACAGAACAGCCGCGCGGCCAGAACTATTTAAAAGATCTTTTCTCAACCGTTCACAAGAACAAGCAACATTAACCAAATTCTCACTGTTATTAAAGGCAGAAATTATCACCGTAATTAATTTGACAAAGAAATTTTCAGAATACTCCGGCGATAAACATAATTTACAAATATTACAAAATACTCGCCAATGAGACGTAGTTCGTACTTCGCATTGTGTTGATACACATCGCAGATGTCTCTGCCAGTTGTTCAGTTAGTACTCCTTTTCTTCACTGAAATTGCGCGGAACTTAAAACTTCTTTGCCGCAGGCCAGCATGTCGTTGTAAAACTTAATTATGTCAACTTTGTATACTGTTCAGATAAAAAATGTGAATTGTCCTTTAATGTGACGATTTATTGTGAAAATTCTCTAATAGCTCAAGTAAATGTGCAACTGACAAGGATTAATGAGATATGTCAAACAAATCAAATATTGAATATACATCAGAACATTGTGATCTTTCCCGTTATACCGCCTAGCAAACAAGGCCAAGATTCAGTGATCACCAGCAAAAGACGAGAAGAATGATCCACCTCTCATATCTGAGAACAGTAAAAACACTCATAGCGATATATATTTGCTGGAAGTATGTATCTGAAATCTGAACTTTTTTTTAAAGCTTGTTTATTTCGACAGAAAGTTTATCAGTACGTTGAATGGGTTACAGAGGGTGATTTCAACTGGAATAGGCACAACAAATTATTGAACACGCTTAGTGTAGTAGTTACGCAGAGGCGAAAACTTATGAACGAGAAGGAAAATGGTGGATTCAGCGTCAAACTCGAGAAGTTTGCGGCACCTTTCGCACGCTGATAATTGATTCTGGATTGATTTTCTTCCCCTCTCTAAAGTCACAGAGATACCTAACGCACGACAAAGCGAACCGTAGAATCGACGTCTTAATGACAGCTTGGTTATTGGTCTAGTACAAAGCACTCTTCGCTTCATTTTGCACAGCAAGTGATGGCAGAATGCGTCTTCGTGCAGGATGAATGCCGGACATTTGCCACACTTGCCCCTTCGCCAGGTAGCGATCCCTCAGGTAAGGGACGCCCTTCCTCGTACTTCTGTCAGCTTTCAGACCGCCGTCTCCACATCTTACTCGATACAACCAGTACGTAAGGGACCTTCTTCTTCGACATCTTGGCCAAATACAGAGCTTCTTTTCCGAAATCGAAATATTTATATCTTTTGGGAAACGAAAGCAATTCCGACGATTCAGTATCTAATTAGTCCTGTCAAGTATAAAGTAGATACCTCTGTCTGTACGGTAGCTTCCTTTCACGCTTATTGGTCGCGATAGAAATAGTCCATCGGCAGGGGAGTAACAAGAAAGGAACGTTGTAAAGAGAATGCGACTGTACGCTAATCATTTCTTTTTGATCACTGCATTTGTGCCTACTTTAATTACTACAACTGCATGCCCAAAAGACAATAAGGAAAGAAGAAATGGGTATGTGAATGTTTTATAAGAAGAACGACATACTCCATATTAATTTACTCTCTAAAATCCGATAACCCTTGCGGCGAAACATTAGTTAATAAAGTGTAGCGGGATAATGTTCAAAACATGACTGAAATACGTTCCCTAAGTAGAGATAAGAACATCTATGATTGACATGTCATCTAAAGTCGATGTACAATTTTAAAATGTTAGAAATAAGGAAATGAAGTAATACAGAATGCTATGCATGAAATGTACGTTGTTGTTCTACGCCGGCCCCGGTGGCCGAGCGGTTCTAGGCACTTCAGTCTGGAACCGCGCGACTGCTACGGTCGCAGGTTCGAATCCTGCCTTGAGTATGGATGTGTGTGATGTCCTTAGGTTAGTTAGGTTTAAGTAGTTCAAGTTCTAGGGGACTGATGACCTCAGATGTTAAGTCCCATAGTACTCAGAGCCATTTTGTTGTTCTACAATGTTTATCTCTGGTATTTACAGGGTCACAGAGAAAACATCCTAGGTTGTGGAGAGAAAAGCCGTAATTGTAATGATCTCCAGTACAAGAGAAACAAGAAGCACAACTGAAGTAAAAATAATGTAATGTGTGTTCCTGCTCACAAGCGACACTGAAGCAGATGGTTCCTGTGACTTAGTATGGGCAGAGATTATATTCGACTGGCTCCTCTTACCGACCCACGGTCTCAGATGAAACAGTTGCTGAACAGTTCAAAGAAAACTCGAGTCTCATCACAAATAGGTACGCTACTCATAGAATTATAGTTGGCAGTGACTTGAATCTACCTTCCGTATGTTGACAAAAATACATTTTCAGACCCTATTGTAGATAGAAAACAACTTCCGTAATTGTTCTAAACGCTTTTATTACAATTATTTTGAACAATTAGGTCAAGAGGCCATTCTTATTGTAAATGCTTACGAAAACACACTTGACCTCTTAGCCACAAATAATCCTGAGCATCACAACGGATGCAGGGATTAGTGAACACACAGCCGAGCGAGGCGCAATTCCGTAACAAAGAAATTCACAGAAACTAAACGTGAAATATATGTATTTAAAAAGCAGCTAAAAATTCGCTTGATGTCTTTCTAAGAGACAGTCTCCAATACTTCCAAACCTTATAAGTGAAGACCATATGTGGCTTCAGTTCAAAGAAATAGTATCAACAGCACTCGAGAGATTCATATCAAATAAATTAATATCAGTCGGAACTGATCCCCATCGTACACAAAATACGACACAAAGCTGCTGCAGGAGCACCAAAAAAGGCACGTACAATTTAGTCGAATGCAAAATCTCCAAGATTGGGGAAGCTTTACTGAGGCTCGAAATTTGGCGCAGATTTCAATGCAAGATGCATTTAATACTTTCCACGACGAAACTGTCTCTAGACATGTGGCGGAAAATCCAAAGAGAGTCTGGTTCTATGTTAAGTAAATCAGCGGAAAGGCTCAGTAAGTACCTTTACTAAGTAAATCAGCGGAAAGGCTCAGTAAGTACCTTTACTGCGGGTCGGGCGGCAGAATCTACCACTGTGGCCTAAGTAGGGTATGGCAACTGGTGTGCGTTCTAAGAAAAAAAGAAAAAAAAAGAAAAAAACAAGACCGAGGAATGGCAAAAGAAGAGAGGGAGGAAGGAAGAAGACGGGTTAGTACTGACTGAAGACGGCGTATTATTAACAAAACTATTCTTAACCTGTAACGTATAGTCACGGCCAGGCCGTGGCAAAATGCCTACTAAAAATATGGGTTACTTGTGTTTTACTATTCCCCATATTTCTTTCTTTTCAAACAGATAATTTGCTGATGAATGCAGTACTTTGCCAAGAATTTCAAATCGGCTGTGATACCACGCAACACGAAACTGGAAGGAGTTGAATCCCAATAATGGAAATAATAATAATAGTAATAATAACCATCATCATAACCGATAAAACAGAAGGAAGGCGCATTTAACGTGGCGGAGCTCTGTCACCTATGCCGGTTACGAGGGTTCATGTGGGTATCTGGAATGGCTGAACCAACTGCAAAACGTGATTCACGTGCCATCGCAATGAAGCATTACACTTGATTAGATACATATTTTTTGTTCCATAAATGGTCTACAATGCAGATCAATCCCTTGCTAAAACCTTAATTTCGAATTATATTTTTTTTGCATGTATTTTAATTCGGGGAGGGGGTGCAAAAAGATGAGGTTTACGAGTGCTAGACAGGGGGTCCAGTTGCATCGGGCACTAGCAACTAAATAAATTAAACATTGTATTGTTCTTTTCAATGTACCAGTATGGAAGGTTTTCATTTCATCTAGAAATGGATGGAGTGCAATTACATGGCGAAGTGCGCACCTTTTTTTTTTTAGTGATTACATGATTCCAGTGAAAATTAATTGTTAATATTCTCAAGAAACAAGGTATAAACCTAGCGTGCCAAAGTAATAGCTCAGTGGAGAAATGTTTGAAAGTGGAGGGTAAGACAGACATATTTTAAAAAAAATATGCGGCCTGTAAAAACTCCAGTGTGACAACACTTAAGACAGACAGGGTTTGTGCTGCCGCCAACAGCAAGTCCATTTACTTGCTTCTATTTGGACGAGTTGTGCGTCGGTGGTGATGAAATGATGATGAGAACAACACAACACCCAGTCAGATAATGGGTAATATCTCCCACGCGATCGGGAATGAAACCCGGGACGCTGTGATCCAGAGGTACCACCGCTGAACACTTCCCTTTTAAATAATTTTTTGACAAAAATCTTTCGTATTACAGTCCACAAATATCTCAATTCTTGAAACTTCCTGGCAGATAAAAACTGTGTGCCGGACCGAGACTCTAACTCGGGGAGACGAGGTACTGGCAGAAGTAGAGGACGAAGCGTGAGTCGTGCTTGGGTAACTCAGTTGGTAGAGCACTTGCCCGCGAAAGGCAAAGGTCCTGAGTTCGAGTCCCGGTCCGGCACACAGTTTTAATCTGACAGGAAGCTTCATATCAGCGCACACTCCGCTGCAGAGTGAAAATCTCAATCTCAATTCTTGTTTCACATAGACAGCACATGCAACAGCAATGAATATTACATCGCCAGTACGATACATTGGTCTCTGACAATGAGTGGTGGAGCAAAACCACTAGACCGTGAGCTTCGGAGCAGAGGAGCAGCAGACCATTCCACAAACACAGAAACAAAGCAAAAGAGGAAGGCATCTTGCAACATCAAGACAAAGTAGTAAGCGGATCTACGTTACATGGAAACGGCAACATACCCAGTCACAGTGAAGTGCAGTCTACTTAACCTAAACGCTTATGTGTAGAAGGATGTTAGCAATGGAATAGGAAACAAAAAATAGTGAGTAATAATAACAATAGTTGTAATAATAACAGTAATAATAATAATTTTTATTGTTATTTAGTACTAAGTAATAATAATAATGTGAAATATGAGAAATGTTTAAGATTTTGCGAAACGATTTGTAAGAAAACTACATTGTTACAATGACCACTGAAGAAGCTTTAAAATAAAGCGCAATGCGTATGGTCGAAATAAGAATATTATTACAGTCGCAAAGAATGGTATATGGAATGTAAGACTATTACTTGTGTAGCTGTGACTACGGAAAAGACAGTTAAAAATAAAGAAAAGGGTACCTTGTATGCCAAAGTTATTTACAAGACCATGCATTTAACATTAAGGCAAAATAAATCGTTAGTCCACCGATCATTCTTGTGTGTACTTTCTTTGGAAGAATCACGAACATTACTAGAGATTGGGCTACTATGGGCGTCCACATGATGCGAAATCGTGGAAGCAAGGGAAGGAGAGGAGGGGGCACAGGAATGGAGGGGGGAGGAGAGGAAGGGGGGAAGTGGGTGGGGGAAGGCCAAGAGGAGAGACGTGAGGGGGAGGAGGGTGGGAGGGAGGGGACCATGGGGAAGGGAGAAGGGGAGGGGGACAGGATGGGGAGGGAGGATATGAATGGGGAGGGAAGGAGGGAGAGTGGAGGGCTGAAGGAGGGAGGGTGGTGAAGAGGGCAGAAGGAGGGAGGATGGTTTGGAGTGAGGGTGGTGAGAAATGATGAAGGAGGGAGGGAGGGAGGGAGGGAGGGAGGGAGGGAGGGAGGGAGGGAGGGAGGGAGGGAGAAATGAGGGGAGGGTAAGGGGAGGTTATAGCGTCCACAGTGAAATAATATGAAAAGACTTAAAAACAGTATTTATAAAGAAGAGACATTTAAAAATTGTATAATATATATTTTTATCATGTACCTATAAAATAATAATTTCTCTGTGTAAGTTTCGAGTGCAAAGAAATATAACAAAATGATCTAAATAGACGACAAAATACGCTCTTTCGTTAATTTTTTAGTCGTCTTCACTTCTTCTCTTGTCTTGGTTGCGTGTAGACGGACATCTTGCGATTGCTCGCAAATGTACGCATATTTGTACTAATTAAGCAGATAATTTATTGATTTAATATAATTGTGCACTTTTAATTTGTAAGAGATGATCCCGAATTCATGCCCGCCTTCCTTTGACTTAACCTGCTTTCAAGTAATTTACAGTTCAACAATCGCACCGGCCGATGAAGCCAATGACGCCATTACGTGGCGATATTAACTTATAAAAAATTAGCGGAAGCGAAAAACTCGCCCACTATTAACATAATATACATTTTTCTCCACAGCCGCCGGACGTTGCAGAAAAAACGTAGCTTTAAGATTCTTATTTTCAGTACAACAGCCGAGAGTCAGAGCCAGGAAGGGATGGAGGGTGGGTGGTGAGGAGGGCAAAGAGAGAGAGAGAGAGAGAGAGAGAGAGAGAGAGAGAGAGAGAGAGAGAGAGGTGAGCAGAACTGAGAAGGGACGTAAGCAGGGCAGAACAGATGGACGATGGAGTGAGACTGCAGGGGTAGGGAAGGGTAGAGAGGGAAGAGGGGAAGGAGGAATCGAGGGAGAGAGGGGCAGGGAGGAGAGGGGATGTCAGAGATGAGAGTAGAAGGCGGAAGGAATGGAGGACCACATTATGTTGGTTTCACAGTGAATGGCGAAACAGTTTTGAAATTTCATTTTGTGGGTACATTTGCTACCAATCACTATGCATTACATATTCTAGCATTCTTAAAACTAAAACTGAAATGATACGTCTGGGTTGGGGGGGGGGGAGTGGAGGGGGAGGAATGAGGCGGGGGGGGGGGGGGGCAGAAGGGAATTTGAAAATTTCTTTCCTGATTGGGGTACATGCAGATTCCTTCCCTTCCCTCCCCCTAACAGGGCTTGGCCGAGTGGATCGGGATTCACAGCAACGTGGTAAGTAACGTAATTATACAGGCACTACAAGGGAAATACGTTGTTTTGTAGCCAACTGGAACGTTTTTATTGGCATCGTGGCACTGCATGCACTCAACAGCTGATTAATACTGCGAAACCTAAGTGCAACACCGCCAACTGAAGGTAAATGTAATGCACTAAATCGTAAATGGCACAGAATAATAAATTGTTCTGGAAAATATCGTTTATTTAGTGTGGTTTTTAGTTATATATAAAAACGTATTGTTTGTGCAAGCACTGATTCTAGAAAATGTCGCTACTGACAAAAGTATTTGGTCTTAATAACCTTCAAAATTATAAAACATCACTGTCTTCAATTATTGTTTGAAACGTGCATAAAGAAATACGCAACTGAAGTTCAGAATTTAAATAACTGCATCGTTTCTGCCAGGCTGTTAGTCTAGAATAGTGCTTACTTAAGCACTACTAAGCAGTTTGGAACTTTGCTCATTCTGAAGAACGTTAATAGATGTATGTCACCGCCATATGTAGTATGAAACAAAAATCACATGTCATGTACAGTTATGCGTACAGATTAGTCAATATACATATATAGCAATTTACAGATTCTGTGCGGATAACTGTGTATTCTATGCGATTTTTATTTCATACAATTTATGGCGATGGTGTATCCGTAGCTGTTACGTCCTTGAGGATTAGCAACTCTCGAAAGCAGCTAGCAGTAAAACACTATTTTAAAATGAAAGACTGGTGGAAGTTTTATCGAAGCTGTCGTCCTCGCGACAGAACAAATTAGGCAGTTTGAGAAACACGGGAAATCTTTTGTGATTCAAGTAAGTTTTAATAAGAAACTGAAAGCAAACCTTTCGTCGCTGGCTTCTGGCGATTTCGGTGCCGCTGCGTCGGAAACGCCCACACTTTCCACCACACCGCATGTAAATCACTCGATAAAGCGGCCAAGTCGTCACCAGTAATTCCGACTGTCATATTCGACCCGTACAATTGACGCGCGCGACTTGTTTCTGAAGCAGCGGCATTCGAACTGATGAGTAACGGACGGCGCGAACCGCAGCACTGCGCATGCGCAAACGCGTCACCCGAGACAGCATACTGTTTCGGTACTTAATTTTCGCGGTTAAATGGCCGCTGTTTGCGCGACGTTGAGGAGGGGTGGCGAAGGGGGGAAGAGGAGGACACGCCTGTGATCTTCGGTGATGCGTAGAGGGGGCGCGCCATCTGCTTCACTGGCTAGCCTTTCAATAATGACGGTTTATCTTCCGGCTACTCTCGGATAGAGTGGAGTTGGGAAGAAATTGCATTATGTTCTGTTATTGTGCTTCGCCTACAGCGCGAAGAGTTACTATTCTTTAAGCAAGAAACCTTGCCTATCCTAAGTAGAAACACTCCGGTCAAAAAGTTTGAATTCTCAGGTTTTTTTAAATTGGTTTGGCCTACGGAGGAACACATTAACTTACTTGTGTCTCCTTTCTTTCTCTTTGCCTCCTTCCCAGCGGTTTCTCATTCTTTCCCAGTGCTCTTATTACGGCATATTGTAGCTAGTCTAGTTCAGGACGATGTCGAGCGGGTACTGCAACACGCACATAAATTATTATTACTTTATTAAAACTTGAACGTGGTGAATACTTAACCTTGTAAACAAGTAGTACTCACGCAGATGACTTTAAATTGATTCACATGAAATGTATTAGCAGTTGTGAATACGAACAGCCGTCAACTGTATAAGAGGTCGACGAGTGAAAATTTGTTCTAGACCGGGACTCGAACCCAGATCTCGGGCTTCACGCAAGCGGTCATCTTAATCGCTGTGACCATCCTTGCACGGCCCAGGGTCGGACGCAGACTTCCTTATTCCGTCGCTCTTGCAGCACAAACTGTACTCGTGCTCACATTACGTCATTCCCGTACAGTGGAGGACATTTTAACTGAAAGTCGGTGTCTGGTACCGGGGTCCGAAGGCACAGGCGCTGTTGGGACTACATGAAGTGTGTAGTAACAACGACCAGCTGCATAATCAAAGCGGTTGTGGAGGACCGCTCGCGTAAGGAGGAGAACCCGGGATCGAGCGTCGGTCTATCACAACTTTTTAGGGCCGTCGTTCCCTTACATAGGTGATGGCCGTTCGTATTCGCAAATACGAATACAATTAATATATTTCATAACGACTGTGCCTGTTCCTTCGGACATCCAATTGCATATAGAAATTGTCATCGGGAATGACAGTTTCGCATCAAAGTACAGTCCACCCCAGGTAGCCTTCAATTTTCCTCAGGTCTGTTTTAACTTGAATGAGATTTTCACTCTGCAACGGAGTTCTGCAACGTTCGCAGGAGAGCTTCCATAAAGTTTGAAAGGTACGAGACGAGGACTGACAGAAGTAAAGCTGTGAGGACGGGGCGTGAGTCGTGCTTGGGTAGCTCAGTTGGAGAGCACTTGCCCGCGAAAGGCGAAGGTCCCGAGTTCGAGTCTCGGTAAGCCACATAGCTTCAATGTTCCAGGAAGTTTCATATCTGTTTTATCTTGCCGACACGGTAGCTCGGCGTGTTCGGTCAGAAGGCCGATTGTCCTCTGTAATAAAAAAACTGAGTAAAGGAATCATCGGTCAACTTGAACGAATGTCATGTGACGTCCGCGCAGACCCAAAGAAACCAACAATACCGAAAAAAAAGGGTATCTGAGTGTTCAGCGCGGCGGAATGTCATACCTACCGGCCCGGGTTCGATTCCCGGATGGGTCAGAGGTTTTCTCCGCTCAAGGACTGGGTGTCGTGTTGTCCTAATCATCATCATTTCATCCCCATCGACTCGCAAGTCGCCGAAGTGGCGTCAAATGGAAAGACTTGCACCCAGCGAACGGTCTACCCGACAGGATGCCCTAGCCACACGGCATTTACAATTTATCAACTATAGGCTTTGACTAATAATAAGTTCATTTCTAGGTGCACGAAGCCGGATCCGATACTGTCGTCGTAGTACGAATACGGCTGCCTGCGTACAGAATACTTAGTCTGAACGTATTATTACTTAAAGACTGAACTAAAGTAATAACTTTCCGGCTGCGGTGACTTAAGGAAACATTTGGAGGCGTGTCTACGCTGATCTTCCGACTAGTTTCTGTGTTTGTCAGCTACTGGCTCTGAGCACTATAGGACTTAACTGCTGTGGTCATCAGTCCCCTAGAACTTAGAACTACTTAAACCTAACCTAAGGACATCACACACATCCATGCCCGAGGCAGTATTCGAACCTGCGACCGTAGCAGTCGCGCGGTTCCGGACGGAGCGCCTTAACCGCTAGACCACAGCGGCCGGCTGTCATCTACTGTCTTTACTTATGGTGTCGGCTTGAGGCACAAACTTTTCCACCTATCTTTCGTTTCTCTTTGAAGGCCGTGAAACATTTAACCTTTGCTTTGAACTTGTTTCTTTTTCCTATTTCGTCATCCGTTACCTCAATTTTCCTCAGGTCTGTTTCCACTTCTTTGATCCATTTTCATTATTTCATTCTGGTTTCTTGTAGCCTTTTTCAGATGTCCATAGAATACAACTCTCCTCTTTGTCATTGTGTCTAATATTCGTTCTATTTTCCATAAACTTCTTTGATACTTCTTAATTTATTCGTTCTATTTTTTCATAAAATTCTTTGTTACTTCTCAATTTCCACTTTGCATCGTCATATTTTACTGCCAAGATTTTCTGACTATTTTTCTTTCCTATTTGTCTTAACTGTTTGGCTGTATTTCACACAGGGAATTCTGAAGCATAAAAGCATTCTGGTCTAATGACAGGTTTGCAGCGCCGGATTTATACATTTACGGATAAACATTTCTGTTGAAACTTCCTGGCAGATTAAAACTGTGTGCCGGACCGAGACTCGAACTCGGGACCTTTGCCTTTCCCGGCAAAGTGCTCTACCAACTGAGCCACCCAAGCCGGACTCAAGCCCCCTCCTCACAGCTTTACTTCCGCCAGTACCTCGTCTCCTACTTTCCAAACTCTACAGAAGCTCTGCAGCGAGCCTTGCAGGGTAAACATCCTGAAAGAAAGGATATTGCGGAGAGACGGCTTAGCCATAGCCTAGGGGATGTTTCCAGAACGAGATTTTTACTCTGCAGCGGAATGTGCGCTGATATGAAACTTCCCGGTTTTAATCTGCCAGGAAGTTTCATATCAGCGCACACTCTGCTGCAGAGTGAAAATCTCATTCTGAAGATTTCTGTTATGAAAGCATTTTACTACTTGAAAAGTCAATTCCATCTTCTTTGCCCTTGCTGTCTTCTTTGCCCGCAGCATCCGGTTGTGCTACTTTACCTATATATTTAAATTTCGTTGCCTTTTTTTTATTCTTCTATAACCATTTTCCACGAATTTAGGTGGCTCTTTCGCATCCCAAATATTATTTTCTTTTTTCCGAAAGATGTACCTATATGTGCCTCTTTTTGAAGCCGTATGTTGTAGGAGATAAATCTGCACTGTTATATCTTCTGTACATTCAGCTAAGATGGAAAGATCGTGAAAACCGAAAAATCCATTCTCTGATTATTCCCTTTTCTCCGATTTGAAATTTTTCAAAAATAATCCTTGTCTTTCTGTTCCTTTCCTCGTTCTTTGATCGCCTTTTACAGTACACAAGTCAACGTCAGTGGGACACGCCCTCTCCTTCTCTTACGTTAGTTTTGATCTCATTCTTGCTTATCAATATTTTTATTACTACTACGTGACGCCTAGTAAGATACATTATATTTGTTTGTCAGCCCACCTCCGCTGTCGATATTCGAAATTCGTACGCGACAGTGCGCAGCATGCGTTTACATCTCTTCCTATATTACTGAAGCTTGTTTATGGTGTGTGGAGGAGGCTATTCCCTGCAGGGCTACCATCTTTCACTTTCCCTGTTACGTTCGCGAATGGCGGATGGAAGAACAAGTATCGGTAAGGTGTGGTTGGAGGCATAATTCCTCTGACTTCGACGGGCGTAGGAGGCAGGAGGTATTATGTTGCCTAATTCTTCTTACAGCGAACGCACTCGCCGTTTTAACGGTACAAATTCACAGAAGCACAATCACCAACGTAGTGAAAGAGTTTCAAAAATCGTTCGAATGGCTCTGAGCACTATAGGACTCAACATCTGTAGTCATCAGTCCCCTAGAACTTAGAACTACTTAAACCTAACTAACCTAAGGACATCACACACATCCATGCGCGAGGCAGGATTCGAACCAGCGACCGTAGCAGTCACGCGGTTCCAGACTGTAGCGCCTAGAAACGCACGGCCACCCCAGCCGGCGAAAGAGTTTCAATTCCCATTAAATTTATTACGTCCAGTAAAGATGTATTCAGAGGAAATCTATCGCAGGGTAAAGATCAGTACAGGAATGGCAGAACATTTTGAAGTCAGAACTGATTTCACGAAAGGAGAGTCATTATCTCCGATACTGTTTAATTTACTTTCATAAAGGACAAGCTAAGAACACAAAATTGAGCCCATCTGAAATAAGATAGGGCAGTAACACAATAAATCGGCTAGCAGATGCGGTCTATGTTGTTGTGAAATTTATAGCGGAGAGGAGTTGCACCTTATGACACGCTCTTACAAAAATATTACAAGAAAAGCGGGGTTACTAACGAAAGAGGGTAAGACGGTCGTAAGATAGGCGCACAATGATGGTACCCCATGGGAGTTGATTAATTCACTTTCAGCAAAGTAGACGTATTTAAATATTTGCGGAACATCTTTAGCGAACAGAATAGTATGGAAACTGAGATCAAGGCAAGGATCGCAGTTGCAAACAGACCATGCTTTGGGTCACATGACAAGCTGTGCAGTAGACGCTTTAAAGTGAGACTGTACCAGAGTGTAATTCTTTCAGCAGGTATGCGTCTGTAAGAATTACATTAAATTAATCTTGTCTTTTCACGGGTCCGTGCCCTAGAGGTATTTTGCAAAAGAAAATATTGTCTGCTATAGGCTGTAAAGTGTTTTCCGTTTCTTTACATTAAGGAAAACAGACGACCAAAAATTACGTCTTCGAGAGAAACGTTTACATCTACATCTACGTACACTATGTGATTAAAAGTATCCGGACACCCCCAAAAACATACGTTTTTCGTATTAGATGTATTGTGCTGCCACCTTCAGCCAGGCAGTCCATATCAGCGACCTCAGTGGTCGTGAGAGGGCAGAATCGGGCACTCCGCAGAACTCACGAACTTCGAACTTGGTCAGGTGATTGAGTGTCACTTGTGTCATACGTGTGTATGCGAGATTTCCACTCTCCTAAAGATTTCCGATGTGATTGTGAAGTGGAAACTTGAAGGGACACGTACAGCACAAAAGCGTACAGGTCGATCTCGTCTGTTGACTGACAGAGAGCGCCGACAGTTGAAGAGGGTCGTAATGTGTAATAGGCAGACATCTATCCAGACCATCACACAGGAATTCCAAACTGCATCAGGATCCACTGCAAGTACTATGACAGTTACGCGGGAGGTGAGAAAACTTGGATTTCATGGCGGAGAGGCTGCTCATAAGCCACACATCACGCCGGTAAATGCCATACGACGCCTCGCTTGGTGTAAGGAGCGTAAACATTGGACGAATGAACAGTGGAAAAACGGTGTGTGGAGTGACGAATAACGGTACAGAATGTGGCGATCTGATGGCAGAGTTTGGGTATGGCGAATGCCCGGTGAACGTCATCTGCCAGCGTGTGTAGTGCCAACACTAAAATTCGGAGGTGGTGGTGTTATGGTGTGGTCGTGTTTTTCATGGCACTATCACAGCACAGGCCTATATTAATGTTTTAAGCACTTCTTGCTTCCCACTGTTGAAGTGCAATTCGGAGATGGCGATTGCATCTTTCAACACGATCGAGCACCTGCTCATTATGCACGGCATGTGGTTACACGGCCTGTGGTTACACGACAGTAACATCCATGTAATGCACTGGCCTGCAACATGTTCTATAGAACACATTTTGGATGTTTTGGAACGCCAACTTCGTGCCAGGCTTCACCGACCGACATCGATACCTGTCCTCAGTGCAGCACTCCGTGGAGAATGGGCTGCCATTACCCAAGAAACCTTCCAGCACGTGATTGAACGTATGCCTGTGACAGTGGAAGCTGTCATCAAGGCTAAGGGTGGACCAACACCATAGTGAATCCCAGCATTACCAATGGAGGGAGCCACGAACTTGTGAGTCATTTTCAGCCAGGTGTCCGGATACTTTTGATCGCATAGTGTATGAACTCCGCAGGCCACGATACGGTGCTTGGTGGAGGGTACCCTGTACCACTACTAATCGTTTCGTTCGCTGTTCCACCAGCAGATACAGCGATGGAAAAACGACTCTGAGTATGAGTGCCAATCTCCCGTGTCTTACCTTCGTGGTCCTTACGCGAAATATTTGTTGGCGGCAGTACAATCGTTCGGCAGTCAGCTTCAAATGGCGGTTCTCTACATTTTTTCAATTTCTCGAAAAAAAAAAAAAAGAAACGTCGCCTTCCTTCCGGGATTTCCATCTGAGTTACCGAAACATCTCCGTAACGGTAACAAATCTACACTACTGGCCATAAAATTGCTACACCAAGAACAAATGCAAGTGATAAACGGGTATTCATTGGACAAATATATTATACTAGAACTGACATGTGATTACATTTTCACGCAATTTGGGTGTATACATCCTGCGAAATCAGTAGCCAGAAAACCACCTCTGGCCGTAATAACGGCCTTGATACGCCTGGGCATTGAGTCAGAGTTTGGATGGCGTGTACAGGTACAGCTGCCCATGCAGCTTCAACACGATACCACAGCTCATCAAGAGTAGCGACTGGCATATTGTGATGAGCCAGTTGCTCGGCCACCATTGACCAGACGTTTTCAATTGCTGAGAGATCTGGAGAATGTGCTGGCCAGGCCAGCAGTCGAACATTTTCTGTACCCAGAAAGGCCCGTGCAGGACCTGCAACGTGCGGTCGTGCATTATTCTGCTGAAATGTAGGGTTTCGCAGGGATCGAATGAAGGGTAGAGCCACTGGCAGTAACACATCTGAAATGTAACATCCACAGTTCAAAGTGCCGTCAGTGCGAACAAGAGGTGACCGAGACGTGTAACCAGTGGCACCCCATACCATCACGCCCGGTGATACGCCAGTATGGCGGTGACGAATACACGCTTCCAATGTGCATTGACCGCGATGTCGCCAAACACGGATGCGACGATCATGATGCTGTAAACAGAACCTGGATTCATCCGAAAAAATGACATTTTGCCATTCGTGCACCCAGGTTCGTCGTTGGGTACACCATCGCAGGCGCTCCTATCTGTGATGCAGCGTCTAGGGTAACTGCAGCCATGGTCTCCGAGCTGATAGTCCATGCTGCTGCAAAAGGTCGTCGAACTGTTCATGCAGATGGTTGTTGTCTTACAAACGTTCCCATCTGTTGACTCAAGGATCGATACGTGGCTGTACGATGCGTTACAGCCATGCAGATAAGATGCCTGTCATCTCGACTGCTAGTGATACGAGGCCGTTGGGATCCAGCACTGCATTCCGTATTACCCTCCTGAACCCACCAATTCCATATTCTGCTAACAGGCATTGGATCTCGACCAATGCGAGGAGCAATGTGGCGATGCGATTAACCGCAATCGCGACAGGCTACAATCCGACCTTTATCAAATTCGGAAACGTGATGGTACGCATTTCTCCTCCTTACACGAGGCATGACAACAACGTTTCACCAAGCAACGCCGATCAACTGCTGTTTGTGTATGAGAAATCTGTTGGAAACTTTCCTCATGTCAGCTCGTTTTAGGCGTCGCCACCGGCGCCAACCTTGTGTGAATGCACTGAAAAGCTAATCATTTGCATATCACAGCATCTTCTTCCTGTCGGTTAAATTTAGCGTCTGTAACACGTCATGTTTGTGGTGTAGCAATTTTAATGGACAGTAGTGTAGCAGCCTGGCTCTGAATTGGTTCGAAGTCTTCGTTTAAACCGACCTGGTTTGGATCGCAAACGCTAGAGCGGTACTCAACAACAGGAAGCATGAGCTTCCTACATGCAGTCTCCTTTACAGATAAACAACACTTTCCTAAAATTCTCCCAACAGGGCGAAGTCGACGATTCGCTCTCCCTACCACAATCCTCACATGGATGTCCCGTATCATATCGCTCTGCAGTGACTGCGTCAAGCGGGACGCTACGAATGCTGCATCCGAACATCACGGGTTTTGTTTTTCCTGCTCGTCCTCGTTAACATTCATTTTTTCTACGGTGTGCCCGAGCGGTTCTTGGCGCTTCAGTCGGGAACCGCGCGAACACAATGCCTCGGGCATGGATGTGTGTGATGTCCTTAGGATAGTTAGGTTTAAGTAGTTCTAAGTTCTAAGGGACTGCTGACGTCAGATGTTAAGTCCCATAGTTCTCAGAGCCATTTGAACGATTTTTCTACATTTAGAGCCAGCTGCCACTATCACACCAACAAGAAATTTTGTCCAAGTCATCTTGTATCATCGTACAGTCGCCCAACGACGACACCTTTCCGTGGACCACAGTATCGTCACCTAAGAGCCAGAGACTGCTGCCCACCCTAAGATTAACGAGAATACGTGGCTCCAAAAGGGAGTCCCTGTCGTGGGGTTGGAGGATACTAAACAAAAAGAAAAGAAAGGCGTTTTTCGTTGCGACGGAATCTTCTCACGAAATCACCATCTTTCTCCTCCAAATGCGAAAATACCGGGTGATCCAAAAGTCATGGTGATTTTGAAAAATTAATAAACCACGAAATAATGTAGATAGAGAGCTAAAAATTGACATACATGCTTGGAATGACATGGGGTTTTATTAGAACCAGGCGCTCCACCCCATATTGCTAGACGCGTGAAAGATCTCTTGCGCGCGTCGTTTGGTGATGATCGTGTGCTCAACCGCCACTTTCGTCATGCTTGGCCTCCCAGGTTGTGGGGCGGCGAAGAAGTTGTCGAATGAGTTGTTTGAATGTTCATTTCACGTAACAGACTATTGCCGATGCAACATATGTGGGACGGCGAAGAAGTCGTTTAATGTTGAATGAAAGTTGAACATTGCCACCTTAAATCACGCGAGCCTGGCAACTAATTTGGTGGCCAGTCAGAAAGCGAAGGGAAACTTACTGACCTTAGTTCCCAGTCTGCACGGCCACATTCCTGTACAGCCCAGCTAAACGAAAAATATCCATAGTTCTTCACGGGATTAGGGCTGCTTCAATAAAATTCAAAGTTCCAAACAAGATTTTATTATCTTAAAGGCTCACACAAATTACTCGAAACTTCTGAAAATGCTAAAGACATTAAATATTGTTAATTCAGCCAATCGTTTAATAGTTCAGAGGCGACTTCTACAGCAAGTTCCTCCCGAATAGTTCATTACTCTAACTAACGATGCTCTATTAATAGTTCGCAATAATGTTAAAAAAAAAGATTAATGCTCGCCTTAAAAGTGGAGTTAGTCACCACTTGCCACGCGGAATTATACTTCACACGGACGGCACAATAACAGTTTGTTACGGAAGTCTAAACGATCCAGGACGGTGTACAGTCCTCGCGATTTTCAATGTCCGTTTACATTGCTAAGTACGCGCATGTCACAGCCCGCTATGACGTCACCCGAGGCGAGGCGCGATCGGACGTTAAGCTCGCGTGGACTAGGCGTTGGTCTAATGCGGAGTGAGCTTACTACTGCCTCTGCCGCTCTTTTTATATAGCTCCGGCGCGTACCGCCAAGAGAGCATCTGTTCTTTCCGTTCATATGCAGATGCCTGCGGCCTCCAAATGACCGCTATCTCAGGCACATAATCTTAAATATCACATTTAATAATAGCTTTACAAACTTCTCAATTTTTGTATACATACATCTGAGCAGTACAGAAGCACGTAGAAAATCTCAGCCCGCTAAAATTAAAACTTTACTCTCTAGAATTTTTACAATGGAACTAACGGTAGATTGTTACCTCTGAACCATAGCTTTATCAAGACTTGTATCAGCTGTTAATTATGCTACAAGACTAAAACTTGGTGTAGCTTTGTTAATTGTCCTATCTGATCATTGGTCTTAAAGAATTTGTTTTATCATTAAAATTTAAAGTACTTAATCTATAATGCTTATGTACATTTTACTCACAAAAGTAGTTTTTACTAAATTACTAAAAAACTAGAAGAGGTAACTGATTGTGGTATTTCCATTATTATTATTAGGGTGAACTGAAGCATCCTACCAATTTTCAATATTGTAGCTCTATTATTTCGCGCCTCTGATTTTTCCGAAAAACGCGGATTCTGGAGTCAATTTTAGTTTTATGGTTTTGGAAACCAGCACCACTCATTAATGACTTCTTACTGCACCTTCTCACCAAATTTTGGCTTCCTAGCGTCATTATTTAGCGCCTCCTATTTTTCTTTCAAAACGTGAATTTTACGTAAACTACTAATTTTATAACATTAAGATTTGTTACCTGAAACATTATTACATAGAACTATACTTTAACAAAGTTTTACACACAAATCTTAATTTTTACTTTTATGTTAAATGTGGTGCAATACTATATGCAGGCGCGTTACGATGACGTGACGCTACTAGCAGTGAACTAGGGTAAGTCCCGTGCACTCGCTCGCCTCTGTATCTTATACATGATACAGCGCTTGCTTTGCTTCATCACCCCCTTTTTAATTTTCGTGAAAATATATTTTTGAACAAAATTAAATTTCTAAAAGAACAAACAAGCGATGGATTACTTTAGTACACCTCTTTCAACTTAAGTTGCTTCTTCTTAGGAAATTCCTTATTACTACATACACAAAATAACCATACTCATATACACATAGAAAACCTAGTACAGAAGACATTCACAAATTATTTACATACATTTACATGGAAATATAAATTTTTCAATGGTTACAAAATAGTTATTTTTTTTTTTTTAAATCAGTCTCTTCCTGAAAAAGAAAATACACACGACTTTTATCACTGCAACGCACTCACATTTTTCTTTTACTATAATACTCGGCACTGTGGTGGGTGTCCTATTGTAATACTCATTTAATTTCACTGATTGACAAAATTGTGGGAGGAAATTGTATTCACTGTGGTTTGCGTCTCTACTTCCAATCTCCCTACCGCTTGTTGTCAGTCATTCATGCAGCCTGCATGTCCCTGAGAAACAGACAATACAGTCTAAGTTTCTGTTTTCAACTTATATCTAAGGTAGGACAAAGTACATTTTATAGTTTATATTCTGGCACTATTTTACTAATTGTGAAGTTGTCAGAAAGACATTTAGCACTAAGTCGTATCTGATACAATAGCTCCTACTTTCTTCTTTCATAAATAATCTTTTAGGTTCCTAAATAGTGAAAATTCTTTTAGCAAATTAATATATTAAGATCTTGCTTCAACTTAGAAAATTGAGTAACCTTTTAGTTTTAATGTACTCTGGCTTAATTATCGTATGGATTAGTTCATCAAAAAAGTCATTTGCTGACCAGCACTTTGCTTTATTGTATGAATTACTAAAGAAATTAGTTATTTTCAGTATACCGATTCCAAATTTCTGCATTTTCCAATATTTGTGTGTTTCTGTTGTCTGTTTAACTATTTATTTGCCTCAAGCAAGATTTAGCGTTTTCCACCATTTCACGAGACGTGAGGGAATTATTCTTTAATCCTACATCATTTACTTCAATTCACTTACTTCACTTCTTCACCTTATTCATTTTCTCCCTTTTCTTCCAGATTCAAAATACTTCATTTCTCCACTTCTTTCTCCCTTTTCCTTTTGTCAGCCTATTGACGTCCTGTTTCTATATATTTGGTGCGATCCTCACACCACTTCCACACATCTCCATTTATTTAATTCTAAAACGCCATTGCTTGCCTCTATGAGCATTACCTTCTTACGCTGTTTTCCTTCAGACAACCTTATTTCTAGCAACATACTACCTTCTGCATAATCTCATGGATTATTCATATTCATACCGTACTTCGTATACTGCAAAGTGTCTCTCTTAGTTGTAGTTTCTAACCCTTTACAATTACATGAAATATTTTAATTTATTTATTTTAGCCATGTTTGCCTCTTATTGGTACTCAGACTTTTGTTTTGCCATTCACTAGGTAGATCCTTACTAAGAATACTTAAAACCTAATAGCATATATACAACATGAAGACATATGTGATTCTTACCTGTTATGATAGACCAGAAGAAGGGAATGAAACTTGAAAAGGAAATAAAGTTTCACCCAGCTGGGACTGCACGGTACGCCAAACCGTGTATCCGCCAAAGAGTGGCAGACTCCCTACAGTAATTAATTACTGTTAATTTTAAATTCCTTTAGGATGTGTCTCTCTTCAACCTTAGCACTTTCCTCATTCTCACTGAAAACCAAATTTTCCTGCAAGTATCCTTTATTCTTTATTACTCTAATAGGCAGTTCCCATGTTTCATTACTACCGCCTATATGACTTCCTATAAAAGACTCTCTTATCACTTTAGAGTCAGGTAAAGTTAAAATTAAGTTGTTCTGATCAAAATTGATCTTTCCCTGGTACTTTGATAAGAAATCAGTACCAATCAACATATCAACACTTAAGCCTAGCACAATCAAACAAGGATGATCTATTACTACGTAATTTATACCAATGGGTATCAAAGCTTCGTGTTGAACTGGTCTAGAGACTTTTCCAGTAGCACCTATAATCTTTAAGCCACTTACTTTCATAACTGTTAACTTCTCTTTATTGGGTATGGTGTCAAAAAATGTTTGTGATAAAGCACTTGCTTCACTGCCACTGTCAAGCAGACAACGCACAGTGACTCCTGATATGTTTACTTTGATAACAGGGTGAGTTATTTTACATTGAACAGGTTGCTCACACACCTCGTCTAATAAATCTCGTTCTATGTTCTTCCAGCTAAAGTAATTCTGATCAGTTGCAATTACATTTACATTTACATTTACATCCTGGGGCTCATCATGCTCTATAATCTTAGCTGCTTTCTCTAATCTGTCCACTAACTTTAAATCGAAGCATCTGACGACTTTTTCTACTTTTGTCTGCTGCACATCAGCCAAACTATCCTCTACCTCTGAGCAACTGCGTCCCTGCGCAATATTGCTGTTCATAAGAATGTCGTCACCTTCAACCATTTGTGGCACGTTTACACAGCTACTAGATTCTTTCACCTCGTTACTATTTCTACCCCCTTCATTCATCATTTCCTCCTCTCTAAAGTTTTGCAGTACTGATTCTACTTCTGCTACTTCTACTTCAGCTTTTAGATTGCCATTTTCATCGAAGATGTAAGCTTTTACTTCATCATTATTCCCATCAGACTCAAACCCATTATCTATTTCTTCCCCATTATCTACCTTGAGTTCCTGTTCTTCCTTGACCCATTTTTCTAGTGTATCCAAAATACTATCCACTATTTTGTGAGAGTGGCTTAACACATCACTGGTATTATCTGTATTTATTTCGTCATCCATGTTGTCTGTCTGTGTATGTTGGCTGATTGTCTGTGTTTCCGTTACTGGCTGTGTTACTGTTACCGCCTGGTGAGCGCCAGTTTCCTCATAGACGGGATTTAGTTTCCCACACGCGGCCTGTTGTGTTCATCTGTGACACCACTAGAAATAGTAGCATCATGACTCCCTTCTTGTCTTAATGGCATAGTATTTACTTCTCCACTTTCGTCATAGTAGTTGTTACGAAAGCGTGGTGAGTATCTACCCCCTCTTCCTCTGCCACGGCTTTGGTTTCGATAGTTTGTTTTGGTGTGCCTAACTTCCATATTTCTAACGTTCACGTTTCCATTATTTTGTACGTGATTGTTAGAAGATTTGTTATTCTGCTGCACCTGCTCCTCAGCAGCAGCTACTCTTTCCACTCTTTCCAGATATTCAATAAATTTGTCTATATTATCTCTAGGGGCGGAAATGATCCTCTTCTGCCAGTACCACGGCAGCTTACCTTCTAAACCCATAATGATCATATCTGGCTTCATCTTTTCTGTCAAATGTGACAGTCTTGAAACCCACTTCCTAGCGAAATCCTTTATTGATTCACGCCCTGGGAAAAACTTCTTACCACTCCAGAATTCCCTTAACACATCATTTTGTTTGTTATGTGACCAGTATTCGTTGAGAAATGCAGACTTAAATTCAGATAAAGTTTTACATTTGATCATTACATCCGCTGACCATCGCAAAGCATCACCTGACAAATGACTTCTTATAAATGAAATTTTTTCTCTTTCTGACCAAGTGTTGGGGAGAACATCCTCAAAGTCATTCCAAAATTCAAGAGGGTGAATGTACTTATCAGGATCAAAGCGCAAAAACTGTCGACACCCTATAAAAGCGGCGTCAACTGAAGTCACATGCTGTACAGTAGAATGACTAGAATTAACAGAGGTTACTCTATTTTCTAGGTTAGCAATGTTAGTATTTAATTCCTCTACTTGTGACTCTACTGCTTCTATCCTGGCAGAACATCTTTGTTCCACTGCACCACGAATTTCGGTACAGGTTTCTTTTACTTTCTCAATGTTTTTCTGACAAGTATCTACTTTAATTTGTACCTCTTTAACTTTGTCAGAGCAAAGTTTGGACTCGTTGCTCAATCTTTCGGACAACCTCACTTCCAAAAGTTCATCTGCCTCTTGATAATTTTTTTGAATTTGATCTATTTCACATTTGAAAGTACTATGCATTTTAGTTAACTGTTGCCCTACTTTTACTTGAATGTCATGATGAATAGCATCTATCTTATAATTCAAACTATTCCATTTTGACTGCAGTTCTTCTTTTAGTTCTTTATTACTATCCTCAATTTTATTTTCCAACCCTTTATTACTAACCTCAATTTTATTCTCCAACTCTTTATTACTATTTTCAATTTTAGCCTCAATTTTATTTTGGTTTGATTCGAGTTTGGCAAACAGTATTTGCATCCAATCCGGAGCTTCTACCTTGATACTTTGTATCTCTTGACTTGACTGAGCTGGAGATATATTGAGCTCAGTTTCACTACCTGACAAAGTTAGCAACTCTACTGGCTCCCTTTTGACTTCTATTTCACTTATTGATTGCATCCCTGCACTCTCATTTAAATTAAAGTCATAATTTACTGGTGACAAATTACGTTCTAGTTCAATATTTGAGGCATTAATGGAACCATCCTCATTAAACTCAATTCCTGATCGTGAGGATTCTTGGTCAGAGACCGGTTCCCTTCTGAAATGTACACTACTTTCCATATCTTTTAGTTTGTTAGCAGCAGTTAATAAATATTTTAAAAGTCTTTGACTTAACTTAAATGCTTGATTTCGACGAATGATGTCGTCGCGGTGTACCAGCAATCGTGATGCGACGCGTCGCGACGTATTGAAGGCAGCAGCAGCAGCCGTAGCGTCGAGTACCGCCACAGGAATCGCCTACTGCAATAGCTCCAGGGGGGGGGGGGGGGGGGGGGGCAGCAAGGCACCGTTGACCGCTCGGCGCAGCCGGCAGCTGTCTCGCAGATCAGCGCAGCTCCGCGATGACGCACCGTCTTCCTTTAGTCTCAGCGCCGTCGGCAGCCGCGATCCAGCATCGTCGCCTTCCTCACCATCGTCACTAACCAACGTACAGCGGTAGACACTTATTGTTTATACACTACACCTGCCTTTACTGGTAACACTGTTCCCACACTAGTTCAATTCAGTGTCCTGTTATTGCCTACCGAGTTCGTTAATTTATACCAATCGCTTTCACACATCGAGCACTTTTATTTGCTTTTAATTCAGTTTTCCCGGCAGATAAGCACCATATGTGGGGCGGCGAAGAAGTTGTCGAATGCAACATATGTGGGACGGCGAAGAAGTCGTTGTTTAATGTTGAATGAAAGTTGAACATTGCCACCTTAAATCACGCGAGCCTGGCAACTAATTTGGTGGCCAGTCAGAAAGCGAAGGGAAACTTACTGACCTTAGTTCCCAGTCTGCACGGCCACATTCCTGTACAGCCCAGCTAAACGAAAAATATCCATAGTTCTTCACGGGATTAGGGCTGCTTCAATAAAATTCAAAGTTCCAAACAAGATTTTATTATCTTAAAGGCTCACACAAATTACTCGAAACTTCTGAAAATGCTAAAGACATTAAATATTGTTAATTCAGCCAATCGTTTAATAGTTCAGAGGCGACTTCTACAGCAAGTTCCTCCCGAATAGTTCATTACTCTAACTAACGGTGCTCTATTAATAGTTCGCAATAATGTTAAAAAAAAAGATTAATGCTCGCCTTAAAAGTGGAGTTAGTCACCACTTGCCACGCGGAATTATACTTCACACGGACGGCACAATAACAGTTTGTTACGGAAGTCTAAACGATCCAGGACGGTGTACAGTCCTCGCGATTTTCAATGTCCGTTTACATTGCTAAGTACGCGCATGTCACAGCCCGCTATGACGTCACCCGAGGCGAGGCGCGATCGGACGTTAAGCTCGCGTGGACTAGGCGTTGGTCTAATGCGGAGTGAGCTTACTACTGCCTCTGCCGCTCTTTTTATATAGCTCCGGCGCGTACCGCCAAGAGAGCATCTGTTCTTTCCGTTCATATGCAGATGCCTGCGGCCTCCAAATGACCGCTATCTCAGGCACATAATCTTAAATATCACATTTAATAATAGCTTTACAAACTTCTCAATTTTTGTATACATACATCTGAGCAGTACAGAAGCACGTAGAAAATCTCAGCCCGCTAAAATTAAAACTTTACTCTCTAGAATTTTTACAATGGAACTAACGGTAGATTGTTACCTCTGAACCATAGCTTTATCAAGACTTGTATCAGCTGTTAATTATGCTACAAGACTAAAACTTGGTGTAGCTTTGTTAATTGTCCTATCTGATCATTGGTCTTAAAGAATTTGTTTTATCATTAAAATTTAAAGTACTTAATCTATAATGCTTATGTACATTTTACTCACAAAAGTAGTTTTTACTAAATTACTAAAAAACTAGAAGAGGTAACTGATTGTGGTATTTCCATTATTATTATTAGGGTGAACTGAAGCATCCTACCAATTTTCAATATTGTAGCTCTATTATTTCGCGCCTCTGATTTTTCCGAAAAACGCGGATTCTGGAGTCAATTTTAGTTTTATGGTTTTGGAAACCAGCACCACTCATTAATGACTTCTTACTGCACCTTCTCACCAAATTTTGGCTTCCTAGCGTCATTATTTAGCGCCTCCTATTTTTCTTTCAAAACGTGAATTTTACGTAAACTACTAATTTTATAACATTAAGATTTGTTACCTGAAACATTATTACATAGAACTATACTTTAACAAAGTTTTACACACAAATCTTAATTTTTACTTTTATGTTAAATGTGGTGCAATACTATATGCAGGCGCGTTACGATGACGTGACGCTACTAGCAGTGAACTAGGGTAAGTCCCGTGCACTCGCTCGCCTCTGTATCTTATACATGATACAGCGCTTGCTTTGCTTCAAGGTCCCCAGACCTCAGTCGGTGCGATTATTGGCTTTGGGGTTAACTGAAGTCGCAAGTGTATCGTGATCGACCGACATCTCTAGGGATGCTGAAAGACAACACCCGACGCCAATGCCTCACCATAACTCCGGACATGCTTTACAGTGCTGTTCACGACATTATATCAACTAGAGCTATTGTTGAGGAATGATGGTGAACGTATTAAGCATTTCCTATAAAGAACATCATCTTTGTTTTGTCTTACTTTGTTATGCTAATTATTGCTATTCTGATCAGTGAAGCGCCATCCGTCGGACATTTTTTGAACTTTTGAATTATTTGGTTCTCATTAAACCTCGTGTCATTCCAAGCATGTGTGTGAATTTGTACCTCTCTATCTGCATTATTCCGTGATTAATTCAGTTTTCAAATTTTATACTGACTTTTTGATCACGCGGTATTTTGTTGACACCGACCTGCATAGGAAGGAACGATCAACACGATAAAATAACCGAAATCAGAGCTCGTACGGAAAGATATAGGTGTTCATTCTTTCCGAGCGCTATACGAGATTGGAATAATAGAGAATTGTGAAGGTGGTTCGATGTATATGTAGATAATTGGTAGAGCCGTAGTCAATTACTGATACTGGTGGAAAGATGAAGATAAGAATATTGACGTGGCCTGGAAAAGTAATTATGGTGGAAGTGGAAAGACCTAAGCGATAATTAAGGGGAATTAGTAGAAGAAGAAGAAGAAGAAGAAGAAGAAGAAAAGAAAGGGCACATCCTAAGACACGATGGGATCATGAGTGTGGTTGTGAGACGTCGTTGTCTCCTCACCTTCATTTCTTACATATTCCACCCTCACAATCATATTCTGCACATCAAGACGCTTCGTTCGAACCCGAACTTGATAAGATAAAGTCAGTATTGTATGAATTCATGTAAACAATATGCAAATAACAAGTGCGCACTGAGGTTGAAATACTCGAGGCTGGCGTACACACATGCATTCCAGACACGGCGGTCACAGGAGCTTTTAGTTCGAGAGAGGCAGACCGCACGCCGGGAGGCCGGTCCCATCAGAGGACGAGTCAACCTCTGTCACCCACGGAGCAGACAGCGTGGGCCCGAGTGAAAGGAGGAACGACTCTGTGTTCGGCTTAAAAGCAAATTCCGGTACATTGTGTGGGAGCGTCCAACCTACGCATTCTTTACACACAGCATGCAGTTTCAGAGATTTTTCACAGGAACACAGTAAATGCCAAACTACAGATTTCCGGATTGGTCGCCTTAAACGAAACGTCGTTCTTCTGTTTTAGAAGAGCAGTGCTGATTGGCAGACGATATTTCTGACGCCTTCAGCTGAAGCAGTAATGGAAGAGACCGAAAGATACATCCCTTCACGTCTGGCGTGGAGAGGCACCGTTATGTTGTCGCTCTTGGAGCGAGGAACAAATCTCTCCTCAGTACTTCACTGGGAGAGCACCTCTGTCGAGAGCGAATCAAAGTGCGACTCTATATTGAGTCCTTGCGATTAAGCATTGTTCACTGTGTTGGCCGACACACTTATTGTGGGATGTGATTGGACAGAGTTACAGTTAAACGACTGCGAGCGAATTTTTGAGTGGCATTGTGATGGACTGGTTATCTGACTAGTGCACGACGCCTGTAGTTAGACTAGGGGCAAATAGGAATCCTTAACTTCATCAAGGCATAGGGAGAGTTTGATTGGCGAAGGTCAATCCAGATAGAACGAGAGTTATCTTATTTGTCAGCAGCGAGCGGCGCAGAGAGCAGTCATCGCAGCTTACGAGATTGTGCGCTGCAGCGATGGCGAGCCCCATATTTCCTCCACAACAGTACACTTCACTGTATTTCACATGCGACACCCTCGACCGTACCTAGCAACATTGTAACGGATAATTATTCAAGTTGTGTAGGCGCGCCTCTCAGCCATTCTGCCAAGTCAATAACAATTTTAAACTTTGTATAGAAATTTCATTAGCGAATTCTATCCTTGAGAGGTAACTTCACATTCCGAAAAGATCCAGGATATAACTTGTTCAATTCATAACTAAAAGTGCCATTGTTATTTCTCAGAATTTTTGCAAAATGAATAATAATTTTCGTTAGTTTCATCTTTTTCTTACACTAACTAGCACTACTCCAGTACCCAAGTATCGCACTAATTACTTAAGAAACTTTGTGATTTTTCGTGTCATTTCCTTACAGTGGACAACTCCAAAAGGTATTTATTGCTGAAAAGTTTTTCAGGCATTTCTCTTTAGAACGTTAGGAGCGTCTGTCTGACTTCTGTAGTAGTGTTAGTGTGGGGGTGGAAATTGCATCTTGCAGGAGCCACAGGGTAAAGGGTACACTTTAGATTAATCCGTTGCGCAGAATAACAGAACAGCAGATCAACCCCATACTCACAGATGGTGATGGAGTGAAATTTAGGGCGGTAAAAATTGTGAAGTGAGACGAAGAAATGAATACAGTAAGCTGGTACAGATGTATGTAGGTTTGAGTTGTTACGAGGAGATGAATATGCGTGCAGAGGACAGAGTTGCGTGAACAGCTGCATCAAACCGGTCTTTGGACTGAAGAGCACAACAAAAGTTGTCCGCTACCGACTGTGAAGTGTGTGACAAAGGGAACATTTTACAGTATCACCCACCAACGGTATCTACCGTTCCGTTCACGAACGGTGCGCGTTAACAATAAATGCTTTTACAGCGGCCGGACGTGTGGATACGGCTGGACGTGAATGTTTGCACACAGCCACACCCTATGACGGGCTCACCGCGTGTATACCAACAATATGACGCACACCGGTTCAGAGCGTAGAGCGAGCTATGCAAGTGTGAGTGGAGCAATGGAAAGGGGACGATGGTACTCCGGTGGAGTAGCGGGTGTTCGTGTGCAAAGTTACGTGTTACGGTGTGGTCAGTTGTTTGCTGTCAAATGTATTAGTTCAAAGTGCGAGCGAAGAGTGTCATGCAACGCTCAGACCGAAAACGGCGTCAAACAGGATCTGTTTTGTAAAAGTCAAAAACATTCCGAAACCTGCCCGCACATAAGAAAATGTGGCTGCAGAGCCCTACCAAATTAACCTGACACCTGTCACAAGAGACCAGCATATCACGTCGATCAAGCTCAATAATACTCCACCTGGACGGGGACATCCATCCCTACCGAGTGTCTCCTGTTCATGTACTAAAACCAGCAGACGCTCTTCAGCGCCCCCGGTTTTGTGAGTGGCTGTTCACTGAGATAAAAAATGAATGGTTTGTGCATGGATGTGTTCCTTATGTGTGACGAAGTCTGGTTTCACTGAGTGGTTATGTCAAATCAGAGAATCGCTCGTCCTGGGCTTTGGTGTGGAGTGCCTGCACGCCACATTATTGGTCCCGTCTTCTTTCATCAGACGCTGACTTTTGCACGTTACATTGCCACCATCTTAAAACCATTTGTGACGACACTGATGGAGGGGGCAAAGACCTTCAGTTACACTACTCACCATTAAAATTCCTAGACACGAAGATGTGCTACAGACGCGAAATTTAGCCGACAGGAAGAAGATGCTGTGATATGCAAATGATTAGCTTTTCAGACCATTCACACAAGGTTGGCGCCGGTGGAGACACCTACATCGTGCTGACGTGAGGAAAGTTTCCGACAGATTTCTCATACACAAACAGCAGTTGACTGGCGTTCCCTGGTGAAGCTTAAATGTGATGCCTCGTGAAGCAGGAGAAATGCGTACCATCACGTTTCCGACTTTGATAAAGGTCGGATCACAGCCTATCGCGATTGCGGTTTATCGTTTCGCGACATTGCTGCTCGCGTTGGTCGAGACTCAATGACTGTTACCAGTATATGGACTCGGTGGGTTCAGGTAATACCGAACGCCGTGCTGGATCCCAACGGCCTCGTATTACTAGCAGTCGAGGTGAAAGACATCTTATCCACATGGCTCTAACGGATCGTGCAGCCACGTCTCAATCCCTGAGTCAACAGATGGGGACGTTTGCAAGACAACAACTATCTGCACGAACAGTTCGACGATGTTTGCAGCAGCATGGACTACCAGCTCGGAGACCGTGGCTGCGGTTACTCTTGACGCTGCATCACAGACAGGAGCGCCTGCGATGGTGTCCTCAACGACGAACCTGGGTGCACGAATGGCAAAACGTCATTTTTTCGGATGAATCCATGTTTTGTTCACAGCATCATGATGGTCGCATCCGTGTTTGGCGACATTTCGGTGAACGCACGTTGGAAGCGTGTATTTGTCATCGCCATACTGGCGTATCACCCGGCGTGATGGTACGGGGTGCCATTGGTTACACGTCTCGGCACTTTGAAGAGTGGACGTTACATTTCAGATGTGTTACGACCCGTGGCTCCACCCTTCATTCGATCCCTGCGGAACCCTACATTTCAGCAGAATAATACACGACCGCATGTTGCAGGTCCGGTACGAGCCCTTCTGGATACAGAAAATGTTCGAATGCTGCCCTGGCCGTCATATTCTCCAGATCTCTCACCAACTGAAAACGTCTGGTCAATGGTGGCTGACCAACTGGCTCGTCACAATAGGCTGATCATTGCTCGTGATGAACTGTGGTATCGCGTTGAAGCTGCATGGACAGCTGTACCTGTAGACGCCATCCAAGCTCTGTGTGACTCAATGCCCAGGCGTATCAGGGCCGTTATTACGGCCAGAGGTGGTTGTTCTGGGTACTGATTTCTTCAGGATCTATGCACCCAAATTTCGTGAAGATGTAATCACATGTCAGTTGTACTGTAATATATTTTTCCAATGAATACCCGTTTATCATCTGCATTTGTTCTTGGAGGAGCAATTTCAATGGCCAATAGTGTACCTCCAACAGGACGGAGCAAGAGCCTATGCAGCCGGCCGGACCTTGGACAGCATTTGCACAGTAGTCGCGCCTGACACTGTTGTTAGCAGAGGTCAGACTGGTCGTGCTCCAAGATGGCCAACCAGGCCACCTGATGTGTCAGTGGGCGGAGCCCTCAAGTCTAAGGTGTATCGCAGCAACCGTCACGATCTTGAAGAACCGCAGAAGAACGATTAGGATGAGACTGCAGCAATTCTTGCAGTTTAGCTTCGATGCGCCTTCAGCAACATGTTGGCCAGGGCCCAGAAGAGCCAAGAGATGGATGGTTTCACTTGCAAATCTTCTATGGTCAGGTTAGTACTCTCTTTCCTCTGCTGTATTTATTTGTACTGTGGAACTCTCTTCTCTGGCCCACTTTTGTCTGCCCCACGCTGTATTTCTCTGTGAAAGTTATTATTCGCCTAATTTTATGAGCTTGATCGCTAAGGGACAGAAACAAAGTGGGCTGCAGGACATTCTCAGTTCTTGCGCTGACCGTTGGCTCTTGGGAGTATTCTAAGCAATTTACGCGACAACCTACATCTACATTTATATTCCGCAAGCCATTCAACGGTGTGTGGCGAAGGGCACTTTACGTGCCACTGTCATTACCTCTCTTGCCTGGCCGGCCGCGGTGGTCTCGTGGTTCAAGGCGCGCAGTCCGGAACCGTGCGACTGCTACGGTCGCAGGTTCGAATCCTGCCTCGGGCATGGATGTCTGTGATGTCCTTAGGTTGGTTAGGTTTAAGTAGTTCTAAGTTCTAGGGGACTGATAACCACAGCAGTTGAGTCCCATAGTGCTCAGAGCCATTTTTGAACCTCTCTTTCCTGTTCCAGTCGCGTACGACTCGCGGGAAGAACGACTGCCGGAAAGCCTCCGTGCGCGCTCGAATCTCTCTAATTTTACATTCGTGATCTCCTCGGGAGGTATAAGTAGGGGGAAGCAACATATTCGATACCTCATCCAGAAACGCACCCTCTCGAAACCTGGCGAGCAAGCTACACCGCGATGCAGAGCGCCTCTCTTGCAGAGTGTGCCACTTGAGTTTGCTAAACATCTCCGTAACGCTATCACGGTTACCAAATAACCCTGTGACGAAAGGCGCCGCTCTTCTTTGGATCTTCTCTATCTCCTCCTTCAACCCGACCTGGTACAGATCTCACACTGATGAACAATTTTCAAGTATAGGTCGAACGAGTGTTTTGTAAGCCACCTCCTTTGTTGATGGACTACCTTTTCTAAGGACTCTCCCAATGAATCTCAACCTGGCACCCGCCTTACCAAAAATTAATTGTATATGGCCATTCCACTTCAAATCGTTCAGCACGCATACTCCCAGATATTTTACAGAAGTAACTGCTACCAGTGTTTGTTTCGCTATCATATAATCTATTCACAATACATTACATTTGTTTATGTTAAGGGTCAGTTGCCACTCCCAGCACCAAGTGTCTATCCACTGCAGATCTTCCTGCATTTCGCTGCAATTTTCTAATGCTGCAACTTCTCTGTATGCTACAGCATCATCCGCGATAATGGGGCCTTTCTATATCGGCATGACTACTCTCCAAAATTCAGGGGGTTCATTCAACCACTTTCCAACCATTTCTCTAGCGTTACCCTCTCTCGAACAACACATGGGAAAAAGCGTACACTTAATTTTTTATCTCCGTGCGAGCTCTGATTTCTCTTATTTTGTTATGATGATCACTTCTCTCTATGTAGGCGGGTGCCGACAAAATATCTCCGCATTCGGAGGAAAACGTTGGAGATTGGAATTTGGTTAAAACATAACGTTGTGACAGAAAGCGGCTTCCTATTGTAAGTAGGCTCTTCAGGTTTTTATGTTGGTAACGCCACGTAGCGCTCTATATGAAAATCACTGACTGTGCTGTGTGCAGTCTATGGTTGGTTGGCATTGTTGGAATATTCGCTATAGTAGTGTTGGGCTGTTGGATGCGAACAGCGCTTACTGTTGTTCAGTTGGAGGTGAGCCGCCAGCAGTGGTGGATGTGGAGAAAGAGGATCCCATACTGCACAGATGTACTCTAGCAGAGGACGGACAAGCGTAGCGTAGGCTGTCTCTCTAGTAGATTCGTTCTATCTTCTAAGTGTTCTTGCCAAAAAAGTCACAGAACTCTTAGAAGGTTCGCCTTCCCAACAACATTATCTATGTGACAGTTCCAGTTTAAGTTGTTCATAATTGTAATCGCTAGTTATTTATTTCTATTGACAGTGCTTGGATTTGTGTGATTTACAATGTCACCCAAAGTTATCTGATTCCTATTAGAACGCATGATGATGACCTCACACTTTTCATTATTTAAAATCAGTTATCACTTTTTGCACCCTAGACATACGGCCAATATATTTTGTAATTGGTTTTGGTCTTCTGACGACTTTTTATATGTAAATGACGCCGACATCTGCAAACAATTATGATAGCTGCTCAGATTGTCTTCCAAATCTTAATATTGATTTGGAATAGCAAAGGGTCTGTAACACTTCCACGGGGAACGCAAGGTGTCACTTCAGTTTTACTCGATGACTTTCCGTCAAATACTATGAACTGTGACATTCTTCACGGTCAATAACGAATGGAATGGCACAACTGAGGCGATACTCCATACGCACATAGTATGATTAGAAACCACATGTAAGGGACAATGACAAAAGCCTTCTCGGAATCTAAAAATATGGAATCAATTTGAGATCCTCTGTCGGTGACACTCATTACGTCCTATGAACAAAAGGGTAGTTGTGTTGCACAACAACGATGTTTTCTGTATCCGTGCTGTCTGTCAATGGATTGGTTTCGTCGAGGTGATTCATAACCTTCGAGCACAGTAATGTTCTGGGATCCTGCAGGATATTGGCGTCAATGATAAGGTTCTGGAATTTCTGTTTCCTCTTTTGCATATTGGTGTGACCCGTGCTACTTTCCAGTCTGTAGGCACTGGTCTTTCGACAACCGAGCAGTTGTACATGATTGCTAGGAATGGAGCTATTGTTTCAGCATATTCTGTAAGGAATCTAATTGGTATCCTGTACGTTTGGGACCGAGAGGCTCTAGGCACTACAGTCTGGAACCGCACGACCGCTACGGTCGCAGGTTCGAATCCTGCCTCGGGCATGGATTTGTGTGATGTCCTTAGGTTAGTTAGGTTTAGGTAACACTAAGTTCTAGGAGACTGACGACCGTAGAAGTTAAGTTCCTTAGTACTCAGAGCCATTTGAACTATCGGGACCGGAAGAGTTGCTTTTATTGAGTAATTTGAATTGCTGCACTACAACGAGGGTTTCTATTTTTAAGTTACTCAGTTTAGCAGCAGTTCTTGATTCGATTTCGTGACGAAATTTCGGAAAATCGTATTTAGTAACCCAACTTTTGTGGCTTTGTCGTCAGTAACATTACCATTGCTATGGCATAGTGACTGCCTGCGTGTGTCATGCCACTCGTTTACTTTACATACGACCAGAATCTCTTTGTATGTTCTGCCACATTTTGGGACAGAATTTCGCTATGAAAACTACACTCCTGGAAATTGAAATAAGAACACCGTGAATTCATTGTCCCAGGAAGGGGAAACTTTATTGACACATTCCTGGGGTCAGATACATCACATGATCACACTGACAGAACCACAGGCACATAGACACAGGCAACAGAGCATGCACAATGTCGGCACTAGTACAGTGTACATCCACCTTTCGCAGCAATGCAGGCTGCTATTCTCCCATGGAGACGGTCGTAGAGATGCTGGATGTAGTCCAGTGGAACGGCTTGCCATGCCATTTCCACCTGGCGCCTCAGTTGGACCAGCGTTCGTGCTGGACGTGCAGACCGCGTGAGACGACGCTTCATCCAGTCCCAAACATGCTCAATGGGGGACAGATCCGGAGATCTTGCTGGCCAGGGTAGTTGACTTACACCTTCTAGAGCACGTTGGATGGCACGGGATACATGCGGACGTGCATTGTCCTGTTGGAACAGCAAGTTCCCTTGCCGGTCTAGGAATGGTAGAACGATGGGTTCGATGACGGTTTGGATGTACCGTGCACTATTCAGTGTCCCCTCGACGATCACCAGAGGTGTACGGCCAGTGTAGGAGATCGCTCCCCACACCATGATGCCGGGTGTTGGCCCTGTGTGCCTCGGTCGTATGCAGTCCTCATTGTGGCGCTCACCTGCACGGCGCCAAACACGCATACGACCATCATTGGCACCAAGGCAGAAGCGACTCTCATCGCTGAAGACGACGCGTCTCCATTCGTCCCTCCATTCACACTTGTCGCGACACCACTGGAGGCGGGCTGCACGATGTTGGGGCGTGAGCGGAAGACGGCCTAACGGTGTGCGGGACCGTAGCCCAGCTTCATGGAGACGGTTTCGAAAGGTCCTCGCCGATACCCCAGGAGCAACAGTGTCCCTAATTTGCTGGGAAGTGGCGGTGCGGTCCCCTACGGCGCTGCGTAGGATCCTACGGTCTTGGCGTGCATCCGTGCGTCGCTGCGGTCCGGTCCCAGGTCGACGGGCACGTGCACCTTCCGCCGACCACTGGCGACAACATCGATGTACTGTGGAGACCTCACGCCCCACGTGTTGAGCAAATCGGCGGTACGTCCACCCGGCCTCCCACATGCCCACTGTACGCCCTCGCTCAAAGTCCGTCAACTGCACATACGGTTCACGTCCACGCTGTCGCGGCATGCTACCAGTGTTAAAGACTGCGATGGAGCTCCGTATGCCACGGCAAACTGGCTGACACTGACGGCGGCGGTGCACAAATGCTGCGCAGCTAGCGCCATTTGACGGCCAACACCGCGGTTCCTGGTGTGTCCGCTGTGCCGTGCGTGTGATCATTGCTTGTACAGCCCCCTCGCAGTGTCCGGAGCAAGTATGGTGGGTCTGACACACCGGTGTCAATGTGTTCTTTTTTCCATTTCCAGGAGTGTATTAATAGAATCTCGCTTTGAAATCCGCGTTTCAAGCTTCTGTAAAACATCACCAATCTCGGATATTTTACGTTCTTTTAAATTTTGCACTATTCTTACATTCGTTTCTTTGACCTGCTCCCCCGTGAAACAAGCGGCCATTCGCGCAGTCTGTATCTAAGAACAGATCTACACTCCACAAGCCACGTTACGGTGTGTGGCGGAGGGTACATCGTATGCCACTGTCACTTCCTTCCTTCTCTATCCCAGTCGCTGACGGAGAGTTGGTAAGTTTCCCTGTGAGCTCGAATGTCTACGTACGGGGAAGCCACCCTGAAGCACCACAGAAACTGGTATAAGCGTGCGTATTCAAGTACAGAGATATGTTGTAACGTATTACTATGTTTACGACGTTTCTCATCGAGCCATACACGTTATCTCGCATTTCTAGCTGTTTCTCTCTCACAATTAAAGATAAAAATTTACAAGTTCAGGTTCGCCACCAGCCCAATCCCTTCCTATCCATTGAAAAAAAAATGGAGGTGGGAAATTATTAGTTTAATTACTTTAGTAACTGTATTACAAGTATGCAAATTTTTTTTGGTAGTCAGATAAATAGCACTCCATGTCGTGCATGATGCAACTTGATTAATTCAGAATTGGAAGTCGGAGTAAGTGGGTAAGATCAACACCAGAGGATTTATATTTCAGGTAGATTATTTATTGTATATAAGTGTTTGGTTGCACATCCTAACTACATATAACTGGTGCCTGACTAGAAATATTTAAGTAAGAATTACGTGAGAATGAAACAGAGCACAATTCAACTGCAGCAAGAAGAAACACAGAAAACGGGAGTGGGAGACAATTATACTATCATCTCCTTTGCATTGATATCATAAAAATATCTCAGTGATATTCGCATTGCGATTCCACGCATGCACTATTCTGGACCAATGCACGAGGTTGTGCGATAATTATTCAACATATTAACTGCGTCTGTTGCTTGCAAACGGCCGAACTAGAGTACGTGTTTCACTCCGAATCAAACTGTTGTGCTGCTTTGTAATAAGCGCACGAAAGAACAGATATTCTTGGAGAAATTATAGCTCACTAAACAAGCAAACTGTTAAAATAAAGCCTATTGACGTGTCGTGGTGGACCAGAAGGGTCATTGATTACCAATGACGTGCCACAAAATCGACACACAAGGACAAAAGCAACTTCCACAAAATATAAGGTTAAAAATCATGCTCGCTTCGACACAGTATTACACTCAAGTACGGTTGAAGTGATCCTAGCCAGCTTTTCCTAATCAAATTTACCGTTTGAAGTTCAACTTCATTGTTGTTCAAAATGAACAAAGTTACTTCCACACTTTTAACTCAAACACCAAGAAATCGCCTATTTAAATCAATATTATTATGGCACATTCGGAAAAAATAGCTCGCGGTTCCAGACTGTAGCACCTAGAACCGCACGGCCACCCCGGCCGGCTCTAAGGGCTGTCAATTCGACTAAATACCTAGGAATTACAATTACGAGCAACTTAAATTGGAAAGACCCCATAGATAACACTGTGCGGAAAGCGAAACAAAGACTGCGCTTTGTTGGCAGAACAGTTAGAAGATGCGACAAACCCACTAAAGAGCAGCCTACATTATACTTGTCCGTCCTCTGCTGGAAAATTCCTGTGCGGTATGGGATCCTTACCAGGTAGGATTGACGGAGGACATCGAAAAAGTGTAAAGAAGGGCAGCTCGTTTCGTGTTATCGCGCAATAGGGGTGAGTGTGTCACTGATTCGATATACGAGTTGGGGTGGCAGTCACTGAAACAAAGGCGGTTTTCTTTGCGGCGAGATCTATTTACGAAATTTCAATCACCAACTTTCTCTTCCGAATGGGTAAATATTTTGTTGATACCAACATACGTAAGGAGAAATGATCATCATAATAAAATAAGAGAAATGAGAGCTCGAACGGAAAGATTTAGGTGTTCCTTTTTCCCACGCGACATTCGAGAGTAGAATGGTAGAGAAGCAGTGTTGTTCAAATGGCTCTGAGCACTATGGGACTTAACTTCTGAGGTCATCAGTCCCCTAGAACTTAGAACTACTTAAACCTAACTAACCTAAGGACATCACACACATCCATGCCCGAGGCAGGATTCGAACCTGCGACCGTAGCGGTCGCGTGGTTCCAGACTGTAGTACCTAGAACCGCTCGGACACCCAGGCCGGTCAGAAGTAGTATGAAAATGGTTCAATGATCCCTCTGCCTGGCACTTGAATATGAATTGCAGAGTAACCATGTAGATGTAGATGTAGATGTAGATGGTTCGCTGGTGTCAGCGTATCTTCAATGTATACTACGTGTCCCATGCAAGCGGGGGAGAATTCCTTCCATAGCACAGTAGTGCTCCCACCAGCCTGTGTCCGTGTCGCGCTGCACGTTTCGAGCCGCCGTTCACCTCGACCACCGACCTAGTGTAGCACTAATGTGATTCAGCCGAAGAGCCAACTCGTTTCCATTGATCGACGGTCGAATCCCGATCGTCCCGTGCCCAACACGTGAAAACGTAGGGGTGGTCTGCTGCGGAGCTCCACACTGAACAATGTACGATGAACGCTGTGCTCCGAATCACTTGTGGGTGCACCACCATTGTCCTCTTTCGACAAACATGCCACAGATCAGCATCTGTCCTACTTTGCAGAGCAGGGAAGTCTCCAAACCACAAGTTCTGTAAAGATTGGTTGACGTCCAGTCGTTTGGCGCCTGGTGGTAGCTTCACTGACCTTCTAACGTTGAAAGGGTACCTAGTAAAGGGTAGTAACGAGATATTTAGGGCTACTTCTGGACGAACGTCATAACTTTGCACATAATATAGAGGAAGCCGGCAGAGAAGATACAAAGGTGATAAATAAAATTTTGACCATTTCAAACAGGCAATTTTGGCTTCCCTTGAAAACAATCAATGTATACCACTAATCTGTATTATCATCAGTCGTAGGTCATGGTGCTAGCGTTTCAGCTCATAGACTGCAGATAACGAAGACAGTCTCATTAGTGACCAGAATTCCACGAGGAGTGCTACTAAGATTATTGGGCGCCTACTACACTACCCCGTATGATTCTTTGTTAGTAATTCTAGGAATATGCCCCACTAGACTTCGAAATTAGGAAAAGGGGAGCCCTTTACTGGTTAAAGAAAGGCAGTCATATGGAAGTACGAGGGGTGGTTGGGACTGAGGGCAATCTGAAAAAGGTAATGAAAGGTCGTCAAAATGAATGCGACGCTTCAGGCACAGGCAGGAGAACATACGAATTTTCCCTAGCATGAGGGAGAGATTAAAAATGAGATTTCTTAACCCGTCGACAGAACTGACACATTAACTGACTGGCCATGGCCCGTATGCTAGGTGTCTATACAGTATCAAAAGATAACATTACATTAGATTAGTACTTGTTCCACAGATCATGAATACGACACTTCGTAATGATGTGGAAAGTGTCAGGTTAATAAAAGGTGTCTGTACAAGGTATTACACTACACAAAATATTACATGACACTCAACACTTTTTTTGTGCGGGATGGGGAAATTACCCACTTACTATACCCAAAAATTCATCTAATGAGTAGAAGGAGTTGCCGTTCAGAAATTATTTTTAATTTTCTTTTAAATGCTATATGGCTATCTGTCAGACTTTTGATGCTATTAGGAAAGTGACCAAAGATTTTTGAGGAAGCATAATTTACCCCCTTCTGAGTCAAAGTTAGATTTAACCTGGAGTAGTGAAGATCATCCTTTCTTCTAGTGTTGTAGCCATGTACACTGCTATTACTTTCGAATTCGTTCGGATTGTTAATAACAAATTTCATGAGTAAATATATATATATATATTGTGAGGCTACAGTGAAGATCTCCAGCTCTTTAAATAAGTGTCTGCAGGATGATCTTGGATAAGCTCCAGCAATTATTCTGATTACACGCTTTTCCTCAATGATGAGTCACGCCATAATATGATGCCACACGAAAGCAGAGAATGAAAATAGGCGTGCAATTACCCTGATAGCGTAAGTAGCTGAACTCAAACGTTTCAGCAGAGCCTCAGTGTGTTTTTTCCAGTTAAACCCCTCATCAATGCATACACCTAGAAATTTTGAATATTTTGCCTTAGCTACAGATTTCTGATCGAAGTCTATATTTATTAATGGTGACATTCCATTTACTGTGTGGGACTGTACATACTGTCTTTTGTAAAAGTTTAATGAGAGCCCATTTGCAGAGAACCATTTAATGATTTTCTGAAAAACATCGTTTACAATTTCATCGGTTAGTTCTTGTCTGTTGGGTGTGATAGCTATACCTGTATCATCGGTAAAAAGTACCAGCTTTGCATCTTCGTGAATATAGAATGGCAAGTCATTAATATGTACACTCCTGGAAATTGAAATAAGAACACCGTGAATTCATTGTCCCAGGAAGGGGAAACTTTATTGACACATTCCTGGGGTCAGATACATCACATGATCACACTGACAGAACCACAGGCACATAGACACAGGCTACAGAGCATGCACAATGTCGGCACTAGTACAGTGTATATCCACCTTTCGCAGCAATGCAGGCTGCTATTCTCCCATGGAGACGATCGTAGAGATGCTGGATGTAGTCCTGTGGAACGGCTTGCCATGCCATTTCCACCTGGCGCCTCAGTTGGACCAGCGTTCGTGCTGGACGTGCAGACCGCGTGAGACGACGCTTCATCCAGTCCCAAACATGCTCAATGGAGGACAGATCCGGAGATCTTGCTGGCCAGGGGAGCTGACTTACACCTTCTAGAGCACGTTGGGTGCCACGGGATACATGCGGACGTGCATTGTCCTGTTGGAACAGCAAGTTCCCTTGCCGGTCTAGGAATGGTAGAAAGATGGGTTCGATGACGGTTTGGATGTACCGTGCCCTATTCAGTGTCCCATCGACGATCACCAGAGGTGTACGGCCAGTGTAGGAGATCGCTCCCCACACCATGATGGCGGGTGTTGGCCCTGTGTGCCTCGGTCGTATGCAGTCCTGATTGTGGCGCTCACCTGCACGGCGCCAAACACGCATACGACCATCATTGGCACCAAGGCACAAGCGACTCTCATCGCTGAAGACGACACGTCTCCATTCGTCCCTCCATTCACGTCTGTCGCGACACCACTGGAGGCGGGCTGCACGATGTTGGGGCGTGAGCGGAAGACGGCCTAACGGTGTGCGGGACCGTAGCCCAGCTTCATGGAGACGGTTGCGAATGGTCCTCACCGATACCCCAGGAGCAACAGTGTCCCTAATTTGCTGGGAAGTGGCGGTGCGGTCCCCTACGGCACTGCGTATGATCCTACGGTCTTGGCGGGCATCCGTGCGTCGCTGCGGTCCGATCCCAGGTCGACGGGCACGTGCACCTTCCGCCGACCACTGGCGACAACATCGATGTACTGTAGAGACCTCACGCCCCACGTGTTGAGCAATTCGGCGGTACGTCCATCCGGCCTCCCGCATGCCTACTATACGCCCTCGCTCAAAGTCCGTCAACTGCACATACGGTTCACTTCCATGCTGTCGCGGCATGCTGCCAGTGTTAAAGACTGCGATGGAGCTCCGCATGCCACGGCAAACTGGCAGACACTGAGGGCGGCGGTGCACAAATGCTGCGCAGCTAGCGCCATTCGACGGCCAACACCGCGGTTCCTGGTGTGTCCGCTGTGCCGTGCGTGTGATCATTGCTTGTACAGCCCTCTCGCAGTGTCCGGGGCAAGTATGGTGGGTCTGACACACCGGTGTCAATGTGTTCTTTTTTCCATTTCCAGGAGTGTATTAAGAACAGCAGAGGGCCCAAGTCCGAACCTTGCGGCACCCCACTCTTGACTGTTCCCCAGATGAATGACAGCTGCGCCTGCGGCAGCGTGGACACGCCAGAACACACATTGCTGGACTGCGCCGTCTGTGGAGACGCGACAGGTAATTGGCGTCAGGTGTTAAGGATGTTGGATCCCTAAGCTGCACTAAGGTGCGAGTCCGCCAAGGCGAACCTCGGGCGACACTGTAGCCACAATATGTGGGAACGCCAAGGCGAACTTCACGAGACATTGAAGCACAAGTGAGCATGTTGCCATCCAGGTTGCACAACATAAGCTGCCGATAGAAGGAAGTTAACTTAGCTCGGCGACCACCGAATGAAACAATTTCCCTAGAATCTACATTGCGTAGGTGCAAGTCATCATGGAAGTATGAACTTGAACGGTGATGGGTGGAATTGTGCGCTATAATGGAAACGCGGCTGACGTGCTGTCCGCCGCCCAAGGAATCCAGCAGAAAGTGACCGTTGATTGGGATACTATGAGGGCGGATCCAGTAGCGGAAACAACCAACTGCGAGTAAAATGATCAAAATAAGTAAACCGACTCTGTAGGGCTTATACAGTGAAGTACCAAACAAACTAGTATAGACATGCGTATTCAAATACAGAGATATGTAAACAGGCAGAATACGCCTGCATAAGACAAGCCTCTGGCGCAGTTGTTAGATCGGTTACTGCTGCTACAATTCCAGGTTACCAAGATACAATGAATTTGTACGTTACTAGGCGCACAAGCGATGGAACACAGCGTCTCCCAGGTAGCGATGAAGTGCGGATTCCCCCCTGCGACCATTTCACGAGGGTTACCTTGAATGTCAGGAATCCGGTAAAACATCAAATCATCGATGGTGGAGGCTGCGTAATGGTAGACGCAGCGTTGGGGCGCGTGCAGCTGGAGTGATATGGGACCCCTGATACGTCTAGATACGACACGTACTTAAGCATCCTGTCTGATTACCTGCATTCATTCATGCCCATTGTGCATTACGACGGACTTGGGCAATTCCAGCAGGACAACGCGACACCCCACATCTCCAGAATTGTTACAGAGTGGCTCCAGGTAAACACTCTTCTGAATTTAAACACTTCCGCTCGCCACCAAACTCCACAGACATGAACATTATTGACGATATGTGGGATGCCTTGAAACATGCTGTTCAGAAGAGATCTCCACCCCCTCGTAATCCTACAGATTTATGGACAGCCCTGCTGGATTTATGGTGTCAGTTCCCTCCAGCTCTACTTCAGACATTAGTCGAGTCCATGGCACGTCGTGTTGCGGCACCTCTGAGTTACACGAGATTAGGCAGGTGTACCAGTTTCCTTGGCTCTTCAGTGTAATAGTATTAGTTGCTGTTTATTGTAGTTTTGTTGTATCAGAAGTAGTTGCATAGCAAAAAAGTTCACTACTGGCCATTAAAATTGCTACACCACGAAGACGACATGCTACAGACACGAAATTTAACCGACATGAAGAGCATCCTGTGATATGCAAATGATTAGCTTTTCAGAGCTTTCACACAAGGTTGGCGCCGGTGGCGACGCCTACAACGTGGTGGCATGAGGAAAGTTTCCAACCGATTTCTATAACACAAACAGCAGTTGACCGGCGATGCCTCGTGAAACGTTGTTGTGATGTCTCGTGTAAGGAGCAGAAATGCGTACCATCACTTTCCCGACTTTGATAAAGGTCGGATTGTAACCTCTCGCGATTGCGGTTTATCGTATCGCGACATTGCTGTTCGCATTGGTCGAGATCCAATGACTGTTAGCGGAATATGGAATCGGTGGGTTCAGGAGGGTAATACGGAATGCCGTGCTGGATCTTAACGGCCTCGTATCACCAGCAGTCGAGATAACAGGCATCTTATCCGCATGGCTGTAACGGATCGTGCAGCCACATCTCGATCCCTGAGTCAACAGATGGAGACGTTTACAAGACAACAGCCATCTGCACGAACAGTTGGACGACGTTTGCAGCAGCATGGACTATCAGCTCGAAGAGCATGGCTGCGGTTACCCTTGACGCTGCATAACAGACAGGAGCACCTGCGATGGTGTACTCAACGACAAACCTGGGTGCACGAATGGCTAAACGTCATTTTTTCGGATGAATCCATGTTCTGTTTACAGCATCACGATGGTCACATCCGTGTTTGGCGACATCGCGGGTGAACGCACATTGGAAGCGTGTATTCGTCATCACCATACGGACGTATCACCCGGCGTGATGGTATGGCGTGTCATTGGTTACACGTCTGGGTCACCTCTTGTTCCCATTAACAGCACTCTGAACAGTGGACATTATATTTCAGATGTGTTACGACCCGTGGCTCTACCCTTCATTCGCTAGCCGGCATGGCCGTGCGGTTCTAAGCGGTCGCATGTTCGAATCCTGGCTAGGGCATGGATGTGTGTGATGTCCTTAGCTTAGTTAGGTTTAAGTAGTTCTAAGTTTTAGGGCACTGATGACCATAGATGTTAAGTCCCATAGTCTTCAGAGCCATTTGAACCATTTATAGCCTACCCTTCATTCGATCCCTGCGAACGCAACATTTCAGCAAGATAATGCACGGCCGCATGTTGCTGGTCCTGTACGGGCCTTTCTGGATACAGAAAATGTTCGACTGCTGCTCTGGCCAGCACAGTCTCCAGATCTCTCACCAATTGAAAACGTCTGGTCAATAGCGGCCGAGCAACTGGCTCGTCACGATACGCCAGTCACTACTCTTGATGAACTGTGGTATGGTGTTGAAGCTGCATGGGCAGCTGTACCTGTACACGCCATCCAACCTCTGTTTGACTCAATGCCCTGGCGTATCTAGGCCGTTATTTCGACCAGAGGTAGTTGTTCTGGGTACTGATTTCTCAGGATCTATGCACCCAAACAACGTGAAAATGTCAGTTCTAGTATAATATATTTGTCCAATGAATACCTGTTTACCATCTGCATTTCTTCTTGGTGTATAATATAAAGTGCCAACATCCATATTTTGTACATGTGGATACCATCGATCATCCCTGGCCTGCGCTATGTAAGTACTCCCGAGCACACAGTGGACAGCGTTACGTGCCGACCAGGTGATCTATCAGTACCGTACCGCCGTGACGCAGCGTCCGTCACTTCACTACACTTCAGTCTCCCACAGCGGTGTGTGTGCGGTCATTAGGCGGGACCACGCACTGTGCCTGGCGCCGGCTGCCTCCCTCCCCCCAACTCGCCAGCTCTGGGCCGCGGCGCTCTCGCCTCTCCTCCTCCTCCACACTTTTCTCACCGCCCACTCTCTTTCCTCTCTCTTCTTTATCGGCCGCCCGCCTCCCGTCGCAGTCCTCGCCGGCGTTCCGGCACCCGGTCTCCCCCCCCCCCCCCCCCCCCCCCGCTGCTTGTTTATGAGTGCTACGTGACAGTCTTGCCAACCTCCCGGCAGCCATGCGCGGGGAATTCCAAACGAGCCGGAGGTTGGCCCTAATGCTCGCACGAGCTACGCCCAGCGCAGCCGCAGTACCATTTTCCACGCCCCTAACATCGCCGCTAAGCGACGCACACACACGCACACACAGAACAAATAGGAAAAGGAATGGAAGGAAAACAAGTCAACTCGTAGAGAGCCAGTTTAATCCAATTACCTGTATATGGCCATTTCTGAGACGCACACTTCATCTTTTTCTTTCACGTCTCCCCAAAGACAAAGTTACCACGCTTCTCTACAGTACCACCCATTTGTTTCTCAAATACACTGACAGATATGGAAAGTGTTCCATTACGAACCATACGTCAGAAATTTATGAAACTTTGCCGAGATGTCCATCACATGTTGTTCTTGTGGTCTTCAGGCCTGAGACTGATTTGATGCAGCTCTCCATGCCACCCTATCCTGGGCAGGCCTCTTCATCTCCCAGTACCTACTGCAGCCGACATCCTTCTGAATCTGCTTAGTGTAGTCATCTCTTGGTCTCCCTCTACGATTTTTACCCTCCACGCTGCCCTCTAATACTAAATTGGTGATCCCTTGAAGCCTCAGAACATGCCCTACCAACCTATCCCTTCTTCTTGTCAACTTCTGCCACAAACTTCTCTTCTCCCCAATTCTATTCAATACTTCCTCATTAGTTATGTGATCTACCCATTTAATCTTCAGCATTCTTCTGTAGCACCACATTTCGAAAGCATCTATTCTCTTCTTGTCCAAACTAGTTATCGTCCATGTTTCACTTCCATACATGGCTACACTCCATACAAATACTTTCAGAAACGACTTTCTAACACTTAAATCTATACTCGATGTTTACAAATTTCTCTTCTTCAGAAACGCTTTCCTTGCCATTGCCAGTCTACATTTTATATCCTCTTTACTTCGACCATCATCAGTTATTTTGCTCCCCAAATAGCAAAACTCCTTTACTACTTTAAGTGTCTCATTTCCTAATCTAATTCCATCAGCATCACCCAACTTAATACGACTACATTCCATTATCCTCGTTTTGCTTTTGCTGATGTTCATCTTATATCCTCCTTTCAAGACACTCTCCATTCCGTTCAACAGCTCTTCCAAGTCCTTTGCTGTGTCTGACAGAATTACAACGTCGTTGGCGAACCTCAAAGTTTTTATTTCTTCTCGACGGATTTTAATACCTACTCCGAATTTTTCTTTTGTTTCATATACTCCTTGCTCAATATGCAGATTGAATAACATCGGGGATACGCTACAACCCTGTGTCACTCCCTTCCCAACTGCTGCTTCCCTTTCATGTCCCTCGACTCTTATAACTGCTATTTAGTTTCTGTACAAATTGTAAATAGCCTTTCGCTCCCTGTATTTTACCCCTGCCACCTTCAGAATATGAAAGAGAGTATTCCAATCAACATTGTCAAAAGCTTTCTCTAAGTCTAAAAATGCTAGAAACGTAGGTTTGCCCTTCCTTAATCTAGCTTCTAAGATAAGCCGTAGAGTCAGTATTGCCTCACGTGTTCCAATATTTCTACGGAATCCAAACTGATCTTCCCCGAGGTTGGCTTCTACTAGTTTTTCCATTCGTCTGTGAAGAATTCGCGTTAGTATTTTGCAGCTGTGACTTATTAAACTGATAGTTCGGTAATTTTCACGTCTGTCGACACCTGCTTTCTTTGGGATTGGAATTATTATATTCTTCTTGTAGTTTGAGGGAAGTTCGCCTGTCTCATGCATCTTGCTCACCAGATGGTAGAGTTTTGTCAGGACTGGCTCTCCCAAGCCTGTCAGTAATTCTAATGGAATGCTGGCTACTCCCGGGGCCTTCTTTCGACTTAGGTCTTTTAGTGCTTTGTTTCACACAACGACTATTAAAGCACTGGCTCGCTGATCTGCAGGAGTGGACCAAACAGCAAGGTCATCTTTTTCGTCGGATTAGGGAGGGGTAGATGAAGGAAGTCGGTCGTGCGCTTTCGAAGGAATCATCCCGGCATTTGCCGGGACCGAGTTCGAGTCTCTGTCCGGCACACAGTTTTAATCTGCCAGGGAGTTTCGTATCAGCGCACACTCCGCTGCAGAGTAAAAACGTCATTCTGGAAATCAGCAACAGCTTGCACTGTACGTGCTTGTACATTGTCCTGCAAAATGATAGTCAGGTCCTGCAGAAACTGTCATCACACAACGTAGGACCAGGTTAGGGACTTTAGCCCTCGTGAGTTCAACTCCATTTCTAAACTGAAGGAAATATTTCGCGGTGTTCGCTTCAGACCTGCTACAAATTCGTCGGGTAATACACCGCGCCGTTTGAACTGTCAACACAACTGACACTGCTAAGAGTATTCTACGACTTCCACATCGCTGGCAACGGGTTATACACAATGCTGGTGACTACTTTGAAGGTCAATAAAACTTTGAAACGCGTGTCTACTTTGTTTGAGCTATAAATATATACTCCTGGAAATGGAAAAAAGAACACACTGACACCGGTGTGTCAGACCCACCATACTTGCTCCGGACACTGCGAGAGGGCTGTACAAGCAATGATCACACGCACGGCACAGCGGACACACCAGGAACCGCGGTGTTGGCCGTCAAATGGCGCTAGCTGCGCAGCATTTGTGCACCGCCGCCGTCAGTGTCAGCCAGTTTGCCGTGGCATACGGAGCTCCATCGCAGTCTTTAACACTGGTAGCATGCCGCGACAGCGTGGACGTGAACCGAAATGTGCAGTTAACGGACTTTGAGCGAGGGCGTATAGTGGGCATGCGGGAGGCCGGGTGGACGTACCGCCGAATTTCTCAACACGGGGGGCGTGAGGTCTCCACAGTATATCGATGTTGTCGCCAGTGGTCGGCGGAAGGTGCATGTGCCCGTCGACCTGGGACCGGACCGCAGCGACGCACGCATGCACGCCAAGACCGTAGGATCCTACGCAGTGCCGTAGGGGACCGCACCGCCACTTCCCAGCAAATTAGGGACACTGTTGCTCCTGGGGTATCGGCGAGGACCATTCGCAACCGTCTCCATGAAGCTGGGCTACGGTCCCGCACACCGTTAGGCCGTCTTCCGCTCACGCCCCAACATCGTGCAGCCCGCCTCCAGTGGTGTCGCGACAGGCGTGAATGGAGGGACGAATGGAGACGTGTCGTTTTCAGCGATGAGAGTCGCTTCTGCCTTGGTGCCAATGATGGTCGTATGCGTGTTTGGCGCCGTGCAGGTGAGCGCCACAATCAGGACTGCATACGACCGAGGCACACAGGGCCAGCACCCGGCATCATGGTGTGGGGAGCGATCTCCTACACTGGCCGTACACCTCTGGTGATCGTCGAGGGGACACTGAATAGTGCACGGTACATCCAAACCGTCATCGAACCCATCGTTCTACCATTCCTAGACCGGCAAGGGAACTTGCTGTTCCAACAGGACAATCCACGTCCGCATGTATCCCGTGCCACCCAACGTGCTCTAGAAGGTGTAAGTCAACTACCCTGGCCAGCAAGATCTCCGGATCTGTCCCCCATTGAGCATGTTTGGGACTGGATGAAGCGTCGTCTCACGCGGTCTGCACGCCCAGCACGAACGCTGGTCCAACTGAGGCGCCAGGTGGAAATGGCATGGCAAGCCGTTCCACAGGACTACAGCCAGCATCTCTACGATCATCTCCATGGGAGAACAGCAGCCTGCATTGCTGCGAAAGGTGGATATACACTGTACTAGTGCCGACATTGTGCATGCTCTGTTGCCTGTGTCTATGTGCCTGTGGTTCTGTCAGTGTGATCATGTGATGTATCTGACCCCAGGAATGTGTCAATAAAGTTTCCCCTTCCTGGGACAATGAATTCACGGTGTTCTTATTTCAATTTCCAAGAGTGTAGTTGCCACTCTTAAAGTTTCAACCCTAGTAGAAGCGAACACCGCAAAATGCCACAAAGCATATTAATTGATTCTAACTCTACACCATGAACTTCCTGGTTTCCATTACTACGGGGCAACAGGCAGAATTTCACATCTCAACCCAGTTCCAAGTACGCCCTACTTTACAGTTCATGGTGACCCTGGGTTTCACCTGTTGTCATCCGTCTTCTCGTCAGAGCCCGTCGAAAAACCGAACGGCTTTCTCATGTTTAAATCCTTCTGAAAGGACTTCTGCGCACTCTTCCTGTTACATTCTCATCGCCAGACCATATAGCCACCACTCATACATTGCACTACTGCCAACGGTTTGTCTGATCTGTTGGTATAATCCTCTCCTGTACCTCATGCCAATGATAAGTTCTTTCTCAATGTCGGATATAAGTAGTACAGTAGCCTATATCTGTCGGAATAGATTTTTTTCTGCACTCAAAATAAGCTCCCATAAGGATGAAGTTTTAATCAGTATGCACCTCTCGCATCTTCAAATACTGGTGCACGAGTTTGACTGCATTCGGCTGAGATGTTCATGGTGTAACACTTTACATTTCAGTTCGTATACATTCCCATATACATGCTGTGAGGTGTGCACGTCATCTTGGTCGTTACAGAAATATTAACTTCTTAGTTTCAGGTATCGTTATGCACACATCGTAGAGCAAATCATGTTGATCCGCGATCTTTAGTTGTGTGGTTACACCGTCTCTGCCTGATGGCGCTCACATGGAGAGAGTTTCATCATTTGTCTGGTGTGTTGGGAAGCTGGCGTGGAACTGAATGGTCAAGAGACTTTTATCTGGAACTGAGCAACTAAATACTAAATACAGATTTACTGGAAATGACTGACTAAGATTATGATTATGAAAGTATTCATGTATTTTGAAAAGAGTTTTGTGAAGAATTGTGATTTAAGGTAAATTTCTAGCTCTGAATCGTTGTCCATAGTTAGCACTCTGTTGTACCGAAATTTGGTTGAAACTCGTCCCATGGATTCCTCACGGCTGGGGAAGTTAGTTCCCCTCCCGACATATACATTTTTTTGTGAATGAATAGAGATCACTGGATGAGTTAATCCTTTTGTAAAGTAAAATTTTTGAATAACAAACCTGTTAAAAAAAAGATATTTTTGTATAAAGTCGATAATGTTCATGGTCTTGGAGGTCAAGCTATAAAATATTTCTTTGATATAAAATTGTTTCACAGAAATCATTTGTTCAACATTAGCACCCAAAATTATTCCCATGCAGGAAATTCTATGTTTCATATGTCCGCACTGCATCGTTGTCCATAGATGCTTCGGAATGTCGTTTTAGCTTACCATTTCATTTTAGCTATTCTGCGGTGCTGCTTGCCGTGCCGTATTTTCGAGAGGTAATTTTTACTGTACCGAGGTAAGTGCAAGTATAGATCTGGGCCATAGTCCTACAATTACGCAACAGAAGCTCGAAATATAGCGCGTACTTCAATGCGAGATGCTGGTAATAATTTCCACAGCGAAACTCTGTCTCGAAATCTGGACGAAAACCCAAAGAGATTCTGATCATACATAAAGCACACCAGTGGGAAGACGCAATCAAGACCTTGACTGCGAGATAACAACGGTGAAGTCACTGATGGTAGTGCCACTAAAGTTATTAAACACGGTTTTCCGAAACTCCTTCACCAAAGAAGACGAAGTAAATATTCCTGAATTCCAATCAAGAACAACTGCCAATGCGAGAAACATAGAAGCAGATATCCTCGATGTAACAAAGCTGCTTAAATCACTTCATAAAGGCAAGGCCTACGGTCCAGATTATATACCAGTCAGGTTCCTCTCAGAGTATGCTGATAAAATAGCTCCATATTTGTCAATTATATACAACCGCTCGCTCACAGAAGGATCCGTACCTAAAGACTGGAAAATTTGCTCCAGTCGCACCAGTATCCAAAATGGGAAGTGCGAGTAATCCGCTGAATTACAGGCCCATATCACTAACGTCGATTTTCAGTAAGGTTTTCGAACATATATTGTATTCGAACCTTTGAAGTACCTGGAAGGAAAAGATTCATTGACACATAGACAGCACGGATTCAGAAAGTATCGTTCTTGCGAATCACAACTAGCTCTTTATACTCATGAAGTAATAAGTGCCATCGACTGGGGAAGTCAAATTGACTCCATATTTGTAGCTTCTCAGAAGGCTTTAGACACAGTTCCACACAAGCGTCTTGAAACCAAACTGCGTGGCTATGGAATATCAACTCAGTTGTACGACTGGATTAGTGATTTCCTGTCAGAAAGGTCAGAGTTAGTAGTAATTGACGGAAAGTCATCGAGTAAAATAGAAGTAATATCCAGCGTTCCCCAAGGAAGTGTTGTAGGCTCTCTATTGTTCCTGATCTATATTAACGACCTAGGAGACAATCTGAGAAGCCGTCTTCGACTCTTAGCAGATCGTGTCATTTACCGTCTTGTAAACTCATCAGATGACCAAAACGAATTGCAAAATGATATAGGTAAGATACCTGTATGGTGCGAAAAGAGGCAGTTGACCTGAATATACAAAAGTGTGAAGTTATTCACATGAATACTAAAAGAAATCCGCCAAATTTCGATTACACGGTAAGTCACACAAATCTGAAGGCAGAAAATTCAACTAAGTACTTAGGGATTGTTGTTGTTGTTGTTGTCTTCAGTCCTGAGACTGGTTTGATGCAGCTCTCCATGCTACTCTATGCTGTGCAAGCTGCTTCATCTCCCAGTACCTACTGCAACCTACATCCTCCTGAATATGCTTAGTGTATTCATCTCTTGGTCTCACTCTACGATTTTTACTCTCCACGCTGCTCTCCAATGCTAAATTTGTGATCCCTTGATGCTTCAAAACATGTCCTACCAACCGATCCCTTCTTCTTGTCAAGTTGTGCCACAAACTTCTCTTCTCCCCAATCCTATTCAATACCTCCTCATTAGTTACGTGATCTATCCACCTTATCTTCAGTATTCTTCTGTAGCACCACATTTCGAAAGCTTCTATTCTCTTCTTGTCCAAACTAGTTATCGTCCATGTTTCACTTCCATACATGGCTACACTCCAAACAAACACTTTCAGAAACGACTTCCTGATACATAAATCTTTATTCGATGTTAACAAATTTCTCTTCTTCGGAAACGCTTTCCTTGCACATTGCCAGTCTACATTTTATATCCTCCCTACATCGACCATCATCAGTTATTTTACTTCCTCAATAGCAAAACTCCTTTACTACTTTAAGTGTCTCATTTCCTAATCTAATTCCCTCAGCATCACCCGTTTTAATTTGACTACATTCCATTATCCTCGTTTTGCTTTTGTTGATGTTCATCTTATATCCTCCTTTCAAGACACTATCCATTCCGTTCAACTGCTCTTCCAAGTCCTTTGCTGTCTCTGACAGAATTACGATATCATCGGCGAACCTCAACATTTTTATTTCTTCTCCATGGATTTTAATACCTACTCCGAATTTTTCTTTTGTTTCCTTCACTGCTTGCTCAATATACAGATTGAATAACATCGGGGAGAGGCTACAACCCTCTCTCACTCCTTTCCCAACCACTGCTTCCCTTTCATGCCCCTCGACTCTTATGACTGCCATCTGGTTTCTGTACAAATTGTAAATAGCCTTTCGCTCCCTGTATTTTACCCCTGCTACCTTCAGAATTTGAAAGAGAGTATTCCAATCAACATTGTCAAAAGCTTTATCTAAGTCTACAAATGCTAGAAACGTAGGTTTGCCTTTTCTTAATCTTTCTTCTAAGATAAGTCGTAAGGTCAGTATTGCCTCACGTGTTCCAACATTTCGACACAATCGAAACTAATCCTCCCCGAGGTCTGCATCTACCAGTTTTTCCATTTGTCTGTAAAGAATTCGCGTTAGTATTTTGCAGCTGTGACTTATTAAACTGATAGTTCGGTAATTTTCACATCTGTCAACACCTGCTTTCTTTGGGATTGGAATTATTATATTCTTCTTGAAGTCTGAGGGTATTTCGCCTGTCTCATACATCTTGCTCACCAGATGGTAGAGTTTTGTCATGACTGGCTCTCCCAAGGCCGTCAGTAGTTCTAATGGAATGTTGTCTACTCTGGGGGCCTTGTTTCGACTCAGGTCTTTCAGTGCTCTGTCAAACTCTTCACGCAGTATCGTATCTCCCATTTCGTCTTCATCTACATCCTCTTCCATTTCCATAATATTGTCCTCAAGTACATCGCCCTTGTATAAACCTTCTATATACTCCTTCCACCTTTCTGCCTTCCCTTCTTTGCTTAGAACTGGGCTGCCATCTGAGCTCTTGATATTCATACATGTGGTTCTCTTCTCTCCAAAGGTCTCTTTAATTTTCCTGTAGGCAGTATCTATCTTCCCCCTAGTGAGATAAGCTTCTACATCCTTACATTTGTCCTCTAGCCATCCCTGTTTAGCCATTTTGCACTTCCTGTCGATCTCATTTTTGAGACGTTTGTATTCCTTTTTGCCTGCTTCATTTACTGCATTTTTATATTTTCTCCTTTCATCAATTAAATTCAATATTTGTTCTGTTACCCAAGGATTTCTAGCAGCCCTCGTCTTTTTACCTACTTGATCCTCTGCTGCCTTCACTACTTCATCCCTCAGAGCTACCCATTCTTCTTCTACTGTATTTCTTTCCCCTATTCCTGTCAATTGTTCCCTTATGCTCTCCCTGAAACTCTGTACAACCTCTGGTTCTTTCAGTTTATCCAGGTCCCATCTCCTTAATTTCCCACATTTTTGCAGTTTCTTCAGTTTTAATCTACAGGTCATAACCAATAGATTGTGGTCAGAGTCCACATGAGCCCCTGGAAATGTCTTACAACTTAAAACCTGGTTCCTAAATCTCTGTCTTACCATTATATAATCTATCTGATACCTTTCAGTTCCTCCAGGGTTCTTCCACGTATACAACCTTCTTTCATGATTCTTAAACCAAGTGTTAGCTATGATTAAGTTGTGCTCTGTGCAAAATTCTACTAGGCGGCTTCCTCTTCATTTCTTAGCCCCAATCCATATTCACCTACTATGTTTCCTTCTCTCCCTTTTCCTACACTCGAATTCCAGTCACCTGTTACTATTAAATTTTCGTCTCTCTTCACTATCTGAATAATTTCTTTTATTTCATCGTACATTTCTGCAATTTCTTCGTCATCTGCAGAGCTAGTTGGCATATAAACTTGTACTACTGTAGTAGGTGTGGGCTTCGTATCTATCTTGGCCACAATAATGCGTTCACTATGCTGTTTGTAGTAGCTTACCCGCATTCCTATTTTCCTATTCATTATTAAACCTACTCCTGCATTACCCCTATTTGATTTTGTATTTATAACACTATTTTCACCTGACCAGAAGTCTTGTTCCTCCTGACACCGAACTTCACTAATTCCTACTATATCTAACTTTAACCTATCCATTTTCCTTTTTAAATTTTCTAACCTATCTGCCCGATTAAGGTATCTGACATTCCACGCTCCGATCCGTAGAACGCCAGTTTTCTTTCTCCTGATAAAGACATCCTTCTGAGTAGTCCCCGCCCGGAGATCCGAATGGGGGACTATTTTACCTCCGGAATACTTTACCCAAGAGGATGCCATCATCATTTAATCATACAGTAAAGCTGCATGCCCTCGAGAAAGATTACGGCCGTAGTTTCCCGTTGCTTTCAGCCGTTCGCAGTACCAGCACGGCAAGGCCGTTTTGGTTAATGTTGCAAGGCCAGATCAGTCAATCATCCAGACTGTTGCCCCTGCAACTACTGAAAAGGTTGCTGCCCCTCTTCAGGAAGCACATGTTTTTCTGGCCTCTCAACAGATACCCCTCCGTTGTGGTTGCACCTACGGTACGGCTATCTGTATCGCTCAGGCACGCAAGCCTCCCCACCAACGGCAAGGTCCATGGTTCATGGGGGGGGGGGGGGGGGGGGGTACTTAGGGATTACAATTACAAATAACCTAAATTGGAACGATCACCTGGATAATGTTGTGGGTAGAACAAACCAAAGACCGTGATTCACTGGCAGAAAACTTGGAAGGTGGAACAGTTCTACTAAAAAGACTGCTTAAACTACACTTGTCCTCTCTATTCTGGAGTATTGCTGTGTGGTGTGGGACCCGTATCAGGTGGGACTGACGGTGAGATCGAAAAAATACAAAGAATGGCAGCTCGCTTTGTATTATCGCGAAGTAGGGGAGATAGTGTCACAGACATGATACGTGAATTGGAGTGGCAATCATTAAAACAAAGGCGTTTTTCGTTGCGATGGGATCTTCTCATGAAATTTGTGTCACCAGTTTTCTCCACCGATTGCGAAAATATGCTTTGTCACCCACCTACATAGGTAGAAATTATCGTCACGATAAAATAAGAGAAACCAGGGCTCGTACAGAAAAATGTATGTGCTCGTTTCTCCTGCACGCCGTTCAAGAGTGGAACGGTAGAGAGACAGCTTGAAGGTGGTTCATTGAACCCTGTGCCAGGCACTTTATTGTGAATAGCAGAGTAATCATGCAGATGTAGATGTAGATACGGGACAATGTTATTACATAGTTAATCAGTGAGTGGGTGAGCCAGCTTACTTTCAGTTTGGAAGTTATTTTCTTGTTATACAAAGTACATTTTAGTGAAGAGCGTGATACACCTGTGTGCGAAACGTTTTTCGTATTCTGAGTTTTATTGGAAGTTATTACCTAAATCAGTAGTGGAGTTTAATTAAAGTAATTTGGTTGATATATTCAGAACAAGTAAGTGGTTCATTTGATGTATAAATTTTATTGGTTTTATTTTGGTGTATTCTTGAGATGTGGAAAACTGTCCACTGTGCCGTCAGGTAATACACCACTGTTTACTAGACTGCACAACACAAGGCTTAAGTAATCACTTTTTCTGTAATTCGTTTCGTGTACTTACACTTTATACTACACACTCCACATACGCACAGAGAGTTTATTTACTTATATACAGAAAAGTTACAATGAACAGAAAGCACAATGCAATTTTGAGAGTCGAGGAACGTCGCAGGAAGACAGTTGTTGAGAACAATGCGAGACGGTGCAGCGGCCGGCCATGTTATTCCATCTGAGCATGGAACGAATTAAAGTTCAGGGAGAAGAAATAAAAACACTGAGGTTTGCTGGTGAGTCTGTGATCCTGTCAGAGGTGATAAAGAACTTGGAACAGCATTTGAAAGTTGTGTGTAGTGTCTACAAAAGGGGCTGTAAGATGTATGTCAACGATAGTAATACAGGTGTGATGGAATATAGGTGGAATAAATCATGCGATGCCGAGGGAATTAGATAAGGAAATGAGAAACTGAAAGTAGTAGATGCATTTTGCTATTTGGGCAATAAAGTGACTGATGATGGTAGAAGTAGAGCCGACGTAAAATGCAGCGGGCACTAGCAAAAATAGCGCTTCTGAAACACAGAAGTCTGTTGACATCGGATATAAATTTAAATGTTAGGAACTTTTTTGTGTTGGTGGTTGTCTGGAGTTCAGCTTCGCACGGAAATAAAATGTGGGCGATGAATAGTTTAGACAACCAGACAGTAAAACTTTTCAGATGTGATGTTAGAAAAGAATGCTGAAGATTAGATGGGTACGTCACGCGACTAATGAAGGTACACTGAATGGAATGATGGTGGGAATAAACGTAATTAATGGCTACGTTGACTATAAGAAACGATCAGCTGATAGGACAAATCCTGAGGCGAAGAGAAAATTGTAAACGCCAACGGGATATGTCGATAATATTTTTTTTTTATTAACATCGGAAATTTGTCTTCTTTCGATCAGCGTCTAAGTGTTTAACGAAGCTGCCAATCGGCATGTGTTGAAGCATTTACAGTTGCATTGACAGCAGAGGCGTTCGGCATTCTGACGAGTCGTCTCCCAGAACATAACACACGTCGTCGTGTTCCGTCTGAGTGTATTTCTGAGACGTCATCGACAGAGCCATTCGTCAAACTTCAGCTTCGCACGTCATCGCGTCGAGGAAATAGAGAGGATAAATTCTTTGACACTCCAACTACAGGTGTAGATTTACTGCGGTCGTGACCGGATCGCGAATAAATAATTCATCCGGCTGCGTGATGGCGGCCTGTCGGGAAACAAATGACGAGTGCGGCCGCCTGGCGGTTAAGTGGCCGGGCTGCAAAAAGAAGGATCGAATACAATGGCTGCCCCGGGAGGGGAGGGGGGGGAGGGGGGGGGGGCGTAATGACCGGCACAATAGCAGCGGCGCACCGATCAACTTAAGCGTGGGAAATCGGACACGAAAACATTTGTTTTATCCTCGGCTGTCGATACCGGTCTGCGTCGTTACGTAATACCAACGATTATTGACTGTGGAGTCCGGCTGCACGCGAATGGGGACTGCCACGACAGTTTGTCCGACAGAAACTGATGTTTTCTTTTCTGTGCGCAGCTTGACAGACAGACGTTGACAACCGAAACAATGAGATGATAGACGCAGGCGTGCATTATACTACTAACCGGTAAGCGGAAATTGATTGTTTTCTTCCCAGTAGAAGCGTCCGTGTTACGTAAATTTTGCTTAACGACTCGGTCGCTTCGCACACAATACGTGATTGCGATAGCAGAGTAAACGACATTTACCTTCTGCTTGTGAAAGCACATCACTTGCCAGTAACACATCTCTGTTGATTTCTTCTTGTTGTGGTTGAAAAGCCTTCCGGCGTCTAGCGCGTTTCATTACTGCGTTTCTTTTAACAATTTATTTTTTCATTTTTATTTAACAATTATTTTTTTTGTTGAAAAAGTTACCTAACCCTCTGGTTCTTCCATGGAATTTCGTGTTACAGTATGCATTCTTGTCTATCGAAACTTTTAACTGAATAAAGAAATTGACCACTCCTGCCGGAGGTTCGAGTCCTCCCTCGGGCATGGGTGTGTGTTGTTCTTAGCATAAGTTGGTTTAAGTTAGTTTAAGTACTGTGTAAGTCTTAAGTATAGGGTCCGATGACCTAAGCAGTTTGGTCCCTTAGGAATTCACACACATTTGAACATTTTAAAGAAATTGATTTCGACAGTAAATTTTGTACATATTGATATACAAATTCTTTTTCTTTTTTTGTAATTCCCACCCGTGCCCATTCCACAGTAATACGGCCACTAGTTACACTTACATTTACTTTCTGTTTAACTTAACATAATGCTACGTGTTTTGGACTACCAGTATATGTATATTATTTAATGATGAAATGTCTGAATTTATCTAAATTAACACAGCAATGCGTCATCTACAACTCTCTCTCTCTCTCTCTCTCTCTCTCTCTCTCTCTCTCTCTGTCTGTGTGTGTGTGTGTGTGTGTGTGTGTGTGTGTGTGTGTGGGTGTGTATTTGCCGGGCTTGGTAGTGGGTGTAACGGGGGTACACAAGTGGTAACTGCTGGTCTTACTTTGATGAGGAGTCCAGTAAGATGTCATCTCGTATATCGTCGTCTCTTCACTTGGACAACACGGAGGTTTCGGTGTTACAAGGCATAATCAGAAATGAACTTTCTTCTGGCGCCGTAGCAGTAGGCCCTGCTGCTGTGTAACATCTCACTACACTACCGAGCAGTCTGGCTGGCTAAAATGTTCTTCACTGCATAAAATGTCTTTAGATGAAACGAAACATTATGCACTTAGAGCAACAGGAGTAGACTGATGAAGGCATTGTATCATTAAACAACATGTACCAGTACGTCTGTGAGTATACACACATGAGGATGAGCGGAATGCTCTACGTGTGCAGCATTATGTCGAGCTTCACGAAAATAAATATAAATTCGAGTGTTAGCAGCAGCACTGAAACAATTAATGGCGTATTTCCCTTGAAACCTCCCCCCATGAACCATGGACCTTGCCGTTGGTGGGGAGGCTTGCTTGCCTCAGCGATACAGATAGCCGTACGTAGGTGCAGCCACAACGGAGGGGTATCTGTTGAGAGGCCAGGCAAACGTGTGGTTCCCGAAGAGGGGCAGCAGCCTTTTCAGTAGCTGCAGGGGCAACAGTCTGGATGATTGACTGATCTGGCCTTGTAACAATAACCAAAACGGCCTTGCTGTGCTGGTACTGCGAACGGCTGAAAGCAACGGGAAACTACGGCCGTAATCTTTCCCGAGGGCATGCAGCTTTACTGTATGATTAAATGATGATGGCGTCCTCTTGGGTACAATATTCCGGAGGTAAAATAGTCCCCCATTCGGATCTCCGGGCGGGGACTACTCAAGAGGATGTCGTTATCAGGAGAAAGAAAACTGGCGTTCTACGGATCGGAGCGTGGAATGTCAGATCCCTTAATCGGGCAGCTAGGTTAGAAAATTTAAAAAGGAAAATGGATAGGTTAAAGTTAGATATAGTAGGAATTAGTGAAGTTCGGTGTCAGGAGGAACAAGACTTTTGGTCAGGTGACTACAGGGTTGTTGTTGTTGTTGTTGTGGTCTTCAGTCCTGAGACTGGTTTGATGCAGCTCTCCATGCTACTCTATCCTGTGCAAGCTTCTTCATCTCCCAGTACCTACTGCAACCTACATCCTTCTGAATCTGCTTAGTGTACTCATCTCTCGGTCTCCCTCTACGATTTTTACCCTCCACACTGCCCTCCAATGCTAAATTTGTGATCCCTTGATGCCTCAAAACATGTCCTACCAACCGATCCCTTCTTCTAGTCAAGTTGTGCCACAAACTTCTCTTCTCCCCAATCCTATTCAATACCTCCTCATTAGTTACGTGATCTATCCACCTTATCTTCAGTATTCTTCTGTAGCACCACATTTCGAAAGCTTCTATTCTCTTCTTGTCCAAACTAGTTATCGTCCATGTTTCACTTCCATACATGGCTACACTCCAAACAAATATTTTCAGAAATGACTTCCTGACACTTAAATCTATATTCGATGTTAACAAATTTCTCTTCTTCAGAAACGCTTTCCTTGCCATTGCCAGTCTACATTTTATATCCTCTCTACTTCGACCATCATCAGTTATTTTACTTCCTAAATAGCAAAACTCCTTTACTACTTTAAGTGTCTCATTTCCTAATCTAATTCCCTCAGCATCACCCGATTTAATTAGACTACATTCCATTATCCTCGTTTTGCTTTTGTTGATGTTCATCTTATATCCTCCTTTCAAGACACTGTCCATTCCGTTCAACTGCTCTTCCAAGTCCTTTGCCGTCTCTGACAGAATTACAATGTCATCGGCGAACCTCAAAGTTTTTACTTCGTCTCCATGAATTTTAATACCTACTCCAAATTTTTCTTTTGTTTCCTTTACTGCTTGCTCAATATACAGATTGAATAACATCGGGGAGAGGCTACAACCCTGTCTCACTCCTTTCCCAACCACTGCTTCCCTTTCATGCCCCTCGACTCTTATGACTGTCATCTGGTTTCTGTACAAATTGTAAATAGCCTTTCGCTCCCTGTATTTTACCCCTGCCACCTTTAGAATTTGAAAAAGAGTATTCCAGTCAACATTGTCAAAAGCTTTCTCTAAGTCTACAAATGCTAGAAACGTAGGTTTGCCTTTTCTTAATCTTTCTTCTAAGATAAGTCGTAAGGTCAGTATTGCCTCACGTGTTCCAACATTTCGACGGAATCCAAACTGATCCTCCCCGAGGTCCGCATCTATCAGTTTTTCCATTCGTCTGTAAAGAATTCGCGTTAGTATTTTACAGCTGTGACTTATTAAACTGATAGTTCGGTAATTTTCACATCTGTCAGCACCTGCTTTCTTTGGGATTGGAATTATTATATTCTTCTTGAAGTCTGAGGGTATTTGGCCTGTCTCATACATCTTGCTCACCAGCTGGTAGAGTTTTGTCATGACTGGCTCTCCCAAGGCCGTCAGTAGTTCTAATGGAATGTTGTCTACTCCGGGGGCCTTGTTCCGACTCAGGTCTTTCAGTGCTCTGTCAAACTCTTCACGCAATATCGTATCACCCATTTCTTCTTCATCTACATCCTCTTCCATTTCCATAATATTGTCCTCAAGTACATCACCCTTGTATAAACCTTCTATATACTCCTTCCACCTTTCTGCCTTCCCTTCTTTGCTTAGAACTGGGTTGCCATCTGAGCTCTTGATATTCATACACGTGGTTCTCTTCTCTCCAAAGGTCTCTTTAATTTTCCTGTAGGCAGTATCTATCTTACCCCTAGTGAGATAAGCCTCTACATCCTTACATTTATCCTCTAGCCATCCCTGTTTAGCCATTTTGCACTTCCTCTCGATCTCATTTTTGAGACGTTTGTATTCCTTTTTGCCTGCTTCATTTACTGCATTTTTATATTTTCTCCTTTCATCAATTAAATTCAATATTTGTTCTGTTACCCAAGGATTTCTAGCAGCCCTCGTCTTTTTACCTACTTGATCCTCTGCTGCCTTCACTACTTCATCCCTCAGAGCTACCCATTCTTCTTCTACTGTATTTCTTTCGCCTATTCCTGTCAATTGTTCCCTTATGCTCTCCCTGAAACTCTGTACAACCTCTGGTTCTTTCAGTTTATCCAGGTCCCATCTCCTTAATTTCCCACATTTTTGCAGTTTCTTCAGTTTTAATCTACAGGTCATAACCAATAGATTGTGGTCAGAGTCCACATCTGCCCCTGGAAATGTCTTACAACTTAAAACCTGGTTCCTAAATCTCTGTCTTACCATTATATAATCTATCTGATACCTTTTAGTATCTCCAGGGTTCTTCCACGTATACAACCTTCTTTCATGATTCTTAAACCAAGTGTTACCTATGACTAAGTTGTGCTCTGTACAAAATTCTACTAGGCGGCTTCCTCTTTCATTTCTTAGCCCCAATCCATATTCACCTACTATGTTTCCTTCTCTCCCTTTTCCTACACTCGAATTCCAGTCACCCATTACTATTAAATTTTCGTCTCCCTTCACTATCTGAATAATTTCTTTTATTTCATCGTACATTTCTTCAATTTCTTCGTCATCTGCAGAGCTAGTTGGCATATAAACTTGTACTACTGTAGTAGGTGTGGGCTTCGTATCTATCTTGGCCACAATAATGCGTTCACTATGCTGTTTGTAGTAGCTTACCCGCATTCCTATTTTCCTATTCATTATTAAACCTACTCCTGCATTACCCCTATTTGATTTTGTGTTTATAACCCTGTAATCACCTGACCAGAAGTCTTGTTCCTCCTGCCACCGAACTTCACTAATTCCCACTATATCTAACTTTAACCTATCCATTTCCCTTTTTAAATTTTCTAACCTACCTGCCCGATTAAGGGATCTGACATTCCACGCTCCGATCCGTAGAACGCCAGTTTTCTTTCTCCTGATAACGACATCCTCCTGAGTAGTCCCCGCCCGGAGATCCGAATGGGGGACTATTTTACCTCCGGAATATTTTACCCAAGAGGATGCCATCATCATTTAATCATACAGTAAAGCTGCATGTCCTCGGGAAAAATTACGGCTGTAGTTTCCCCTTGCTTTCAGCCGTTCGCAGTACCAGCACAGCAACGCCGTTTTGGTTAATGTTGCAAGGCCAGATCAGTCAATCATCCAGACTGTTGCCCCTGCAACTACTGAAAAGGCTGCTGCCCCTCTTCAGGAACCACACGTTTGTCTGGCCTCTCAACAGATACCCCTCCGTTGTGGTTGCACCTACGGTACGGCCATCTGTATCGCTGAGGCACGCAAGCCTCCCCACCAACGGCAAGGTCCATGGTTCATGGGGGGGACTACAGGGTTATAAACACAAAATCAAGTAGGGGTGATGCAGGAGTAGGTTTAATAATGAATAGCAAAACAGGAATGCGGGTAAGCTACTACAAACAGCATAGTGAACGCATTATTGTGGCCAAGATAGATACGAAGCCCACACCTACTACAGTAGTACAAGTTTATATGCCAACTAGCTCTGCAGATGACGAAGAAATTGAAGAGATGTATGATCAAATAAAAGAAATTATTCAGATAGTGAAGGGTGACGAAAATTTAATAGTCATGGGTGACTGGAATTCGGTGGTAGGAAAAGGCAGAGAAGGAAACGTAGTAGGTGAATATGGACTGGGGCAAAGGAAAGAGAGAGGAAGCCGCCTGGCAGAATTTTACACAGAGCATAACTTAACCATAGCTAACACTTGGTTCAAGAACCATAAAAGAAGGCTGTATACATGGAAGCAGCCTGGAGATACTGACAGGTTTCAGATAGATTATGTAATGGTAAGACAGAGATTTAGGAATCAGGTTTTAAATTGTAAGACATTTCCAGGGGCAGATGTGGACTCTGACCACACTCTATTGTTATGATCGGTAGATTAAAACTAAAGAAACTGCAAAAATGTGGGAATTTAAGGAGATGGGACCTGGATACACTAAAAGAACCAGAGGTTGTACAGAGTTACAGGGAGAGCATAAGGGAGCAATTGACAGGAATGGGGGAAACAAATACGGTAGAAGAAGAATGGGTAGATTTGAGGGATGAAGTAGTGAAGCCACCAGAGGATCAAGTAGGTAAAAAGATGAGGGCTAGTAGAAATCCATGTGTAACAGAACAAATATTGAATTTAATTGATGAAAGGAGAAAACATAAAAATGCAGTAAATGAAGCAGACAAAAAGGAATACAGACGTCTCAAAAATGAGATCGACTGGAAGTGCAAAATGGCTAAACAGGGATGGCTAGAAGACAAATGTGAGGATGTAGAGGCTTATACCACTAGGAATAAGATAGATACTGCCTACAGGAAAATTAAAGAGACCTTTGGAGATAAGAGAACCACTTGTATGAATATCAAGAGCTCAGATGGAAACCCAGTTCTAAGCAAAGAAGGGAAAGCAGAAAGGTGGAAGGAGTATATAGAAGGTTTATACAAGGGCGATGTACTTGAGGACAATATTATGGAAATGGAAGAGGATGTAGATGAAGAGGAAATGGGAGTTACGATACTGCGTGAAGAGTTTGACAGAGCACTGAAAGACCTGAATCGAAACAAGGCCCCTGGAGTAGACAACATTCCATTGGAACTACTGACGGCCTTGGGAGAGCCAGTCCTGACTAAACTCTACCATCTGGTGAGCCAGATGTATGAGACAGGCGAAATACCCTCAGACATCAAGAAGAATATAATAATTCCAATCCCAAAGAAAGCAGTTGTTGACAGATGTGAAAATTACCGAACTATCAGTTTAATAAGTCACAGTTGCAAAATACTAACGCGAATTCTTTACAGACGAATGAAAAAACTAGTAGAAGCCGACCTCGGGGAAGATCAGTTTGGATTCCGTAGAAATGTTGAAACACGTGAGGCAATACTGTCCCTACAACTTATCTTAGAAGCTAGATTAAGGAAGGGCAAACCTACGTTTCTAGCATTTGTAGAGTTAGAGAAAGCTTTTGACAATGTTGATTGGAATACTCTATTTCAAATTCTGAAGGTAGCAGGGGTAAAATACAGGGGGCGAAAGGCTATTTACAATTTGTACAGAAACCAGATGGCAGTTATAAGAGTTGAGGGACATGAAAGGGAAGCAGTGGTTGGGAAGGGAGTGACACAGGGTTGTAGTCTCTCCCCAATGTTATTCAATCTGTATATTGAGCAAGCAGTGAAGGAAACAAAAGAAAAATTCGGAGTAGGTATTAAAATCCATGGAGAAGAAATAAAAATGTTGAGGTTCACCGATGATATCGTAATTCTGTCAGAGACAGCAAAGGACTTGGAAGAGCAGTTGAACGGAATGGATAGTGTCTTGAAAGGAGGATATAAGATGAACATCAACAAAAGCAAAACGAGAATAATGGAATGTAGTCGAATAAATTCGGGTGATGATGATGGAATTAGATTAGGAAATGAGACAATTAAAGTAGTAAAGCAGTTTTTCTATTTGGGGAGCAAAATAACTGATGATGGTCGAAGTAGAGAGGATATAAAATGTAGACTGGCAATGGCAAGGAAAGCGTTTCTGAAGAAGAGAGATTTAAGTGTCGGGAAGTCGTTTCTGAAAGTATTTGTATGGAGTGTAGCCATGTATGGAAGTGAAACATGGACGATAACTAGTTTGGACAAGAAGAGAATAGAAGCTTTCGAAATGTGGTGTTACAGAAGAATGCTGAAGATTAGATGGGTAGACCACATAACTAATGAGGAAGTATTGAATAGAATTGTGGAGAAGAGAAGTTTGTGGCAGAAGTTGACAAGAAGAAGGGATCGGTTGGTAGGACATGTTCTGAGGCTTCAAGGGATCACCAATTTAGTATTAGAGGGCAGCGTGGAGGGTAAAAATTGTAGAGTGAGACCAAGAGATGACTACACTAAGCAGATTCAAAAGGATGTAGGTTGCAGTAGGTACTGGTAGATGAAGAAGGTTGCACAGGATAGAGTAGCATGGAGAGCTGCATCAAACCAGTCTCAGGACTGAAGACCACAACGACAACATTCCCTTGAAACTGAGTAATGTACAGCAGTCAGTCGCTAATAGTCTGTAGCACATCTAGCTTGATTTAAACTACTTTGTGGTTATAAGTTCTAAAAATGGCAAGAATACACATGATGTTTAAAGCTTTCCCGGCGTACTGATTGTTCCATAGAAACACGGGAGAACTGCCGGATGTCAGTAACGTCCTGCCGCGATACTTCGGCGCAGAGTCTTCTGGCCATCCTCAGGTGAGAACCACTGTAGTAGTACTGGCCAGTACGGGCTGAGCTGTCCTACTTGAAGCCATACAAACCTTAAGTAGGAGAGCTCAGCCCGTACTGGCCAGTACTACTACAGTGGTTCTCACCTGAGGATGGCCAGAAGACTCTGCGCCGAAGTATCGCGGCAGGACGTTACTGATATCCGGCAGTTCTCCCGTGTTTTTATGAATCAGAACATATTGTAGTTGTGTATGTGTTCTGCATGAGTAGATGGTAAAGTATTGTACCTGTAAGATGCGAATCAAACCATCATTATCTCTCGAAACGGCCGTGAAACATTCCGTACCACTGGTTCCTTCTGTGCACTTTAGTCCAAGGGTTTGGGACTGGTTGGCAACATCTGGTGACGATGTTTCAGCGTCTCCTTTCATATCCAGAGTTAGTGTTTCTGAGACGTTCAGTCATTCTGATGGAATTGTAATGTTTCAGTTTGTGCATTTCTTGTTGTAGGTATTTTCGATGAGTCTGCACACTGTTTCATATTTTTTTGCATTAATTTTATTAGTTTTCTTAGATTTCATTTTCTCGAATTGTTTCGCCAAACAATGTAAACTCTGGAACTCGCTCTATTTTACTATATTTTGCTACCACTTAGCATGGTGGCCATTTGTTACAAGGAGTAGATTTTGTCTTTTCGAATTAAATCTGTAAACCCTTATTTCCTGGGATTTGTTTTACGAAATAAACCTGTTTCTAGGCTGTTATGGCGTCACGAGTCGAGGCCATCTGCAAAACCAAGGCAGTTTATCGCAACCTCCGTCGTACGTGGTCGAACATATGTTAGCTGATTCCGTTCTTCTATAAGCTTCTCAAGCGTGCGATTCAAGAGTAATGTGCAGAGCCCAACTGAACCTCTTGACACAGGTTTCGGGGAAAAGTTCTGGAATTACTTTCGGTTATTTTACTTTCGATTTTGTGTTATTTTCGGGAATCTCTTATGATTCCATTATTTTTGGGTCTTACCGTTGTTCTTTCAAATTTTGGAAAGATCAAGTGAATCGAAATATTTTTTGAAATTTTCCATAACATATCCACTGTGGCTCTATGATTAGTTTTCGGAGCAGAGATTCTTCAGCGCAGAAACATAATTATTATTATTTGATTTCTTTTCTTCGGGCTGGTACCACAGCCATACAAAATTAGTGAAATAACGTTCTCCTCCCTCCACTGTCATTATTATTAATTTATCCGCTGTTGGCCAGTTTCGGATATTACTCCCTTTTCAAACGGTAGCTGAGAGTGTACGGTTCAGTTGTCATCTTTGACAGAAAATGTGTCCAAAACAGTACATCTGCCATGTAAACAACAGAAAGAAGAAACTTCTTCTCGCCGGCCGGAGTGGCCGTGCGGTTCTGGGCGCTACAGTCTGGAACTGAGCGGCCGCTACGGTTGCAGGATCGAATCCTGCCTCGAGCATGGATGTGTGTGATATCCTTAGGTTAGCGAGGTTTCATTAGTTCTAAGTTCTAGGCGACTGGTGACCTCAGAAGTTAAGTCGCGTAGTGCTCAGAGCCATTTGAACCAACCTTCTTCTCGATATCATTGGCAAGAAAGCAGTTATATTCTCAGCTATAGCTTGAAAATGACATAACAGCCGATGTAGAACTAAACAAGGAGGAGGAAAATGTCATTTCACACATAATTATTACTCAATGGACTTTTTATCAGTCTCTTATTTTAGTTATTATTATTACAGAAGCTATATTAACGAATCGAATTGTTCCAGTCGTTGTATTAAATGCAAAGATTAAACCAACAAAGAAGTTAGGGAAACTTATTCAGAATCGTGTCACTTTCTTTTTCTTAAATCTCCTTCTTTTTTATCTCTTTAGGCTCAGATGGTACTGTTAAGTTGTAAAATACATGTTTTAAGTAAATCACGTTAATTAGTGAAACTGTAAGACTGGAATATATGCAAAGTATGTGCACTCGTATACAAAATGTAGCCCAAGAGGACTGTTGAAAAGCAGCATCATTAAAAGCAAGCTTTTTCAGGAACCCTTCGCCATGAACACGTTCAGTTACTCGGAATCCATTAGAAATGCATAAGAGGCGAGAGAAATCATGAAAGCCATCGAATGAGGCTCTTAAGCAATAAAGAATAAACGAGCGTGTATCCTCACCACTCTCCTTCGTGTCTGAGCTCATTACAGAAAATAAGTTTACTCTCAAACGGCGGGCAGGTTCAGAAAGAATAGAATGTTCCGTAAAGTAACGTCTTTATACAGCAACAAAAATAAGTAACCACGTTTCTGAGTGTTTAAAATATGTTTGTTGTCTTGCGTAACACTGTGATCAATACAGACACACTTAAAATTTTGTTTCGACTTCTGCAAGGCGAGATCTGCTTACAGCGTGAAATATGTAGCCGACAGTAGCCAAAGCATTTCGTCTGCAGGGACAGTCCACCCGCATTCACAAAGAGCATGCGGCTGGTCTGCGCTCAGACCTTACCTGAAGAAGCCGACAAAAGGATGGCTACGGCGGTGGAGGGGGAGGGGGGGGGGAGAGGAAAAGAAACAAAACCAAAGGGAGAGACTGAATAGCGAGTGGTTAAAAAAGAAAAGGGAAGCAGAACGCAGACAGATATAATGCAGCGGCGCTGGGGTAGACGGTCATTACGTGCGCCTCTAAATCAACGGTTTTCCAGCCTCTTTGGACCGGTGAATCAACTAAATTAAAGGGACGGTTACAGAATCTCCGTGCTCGTGTGCGTGTTATTTACTGTTGGCATCCTTTAAAGTATAAGCGCTGTGTACGTCTTGGCGTCGGCGTGTGTGTGCGTCAGCAAGTGTGTGTGTGTGTGTGTGTGTGTGAAGTCGCGTAAGGCAGCCGCGTAATCGGATCTCCATTATGGCGGCGAAAGAGAAAGAGCGAGAGAGAGAGAGTTCTCGTTTATCTCGACAGAGGGCATTAGTGCGCAGTAGCAGCGTAGCCGCGGGCCAATAAAAGCGAGACGAGGAACTCCGGCGATTCTCTTTGGAGAGCCCAAGTCTGCTGCCTTCTCTCCCGCGAGGCAGTTTAGCGACACAGATTACGGCCACTTTGCACTCTAAATCGCGGCGCGCAGACACTGCAGCGGAGAAGAGAGGTGAATCAATCAAGCGCGCAGACACAACAACTCGCCTAGCGGTGTAACTGCTGCAGCTGAACGGTTTGCGTCAACACCAGGGCTACACGGGCTGAAGTCTCCAATGGAGTCTTATCAGCGGATCATCTTTTGCTATACAGGGTGGTCCACTGATCGTGACCGGGCCAAATATCTCAAGAAATATGAATGTTTTAGTTGGACCACTTTTTTCGCTTTGGGATAGATGGCGCTGTAATAGTCACAAACACATGGCTCACAATTTTAGACGAACGGTTGGTAACAGGTAGGTTTTTTAAATTAAAATACAGAACGTAGGTACGTTTGAACATTTTATTTTGGTTGTTCCAGTGTGATGCATGTACCTTTGTGAACTTATCATTTCTGAGAATGCATGCTGTCACAGCGTGATTACCTGTAAATACCACATTAATGCAATAAATGCTCAAAATGGTTTCCGTCAACCTCAATGCATTTGGCAATACGTGTAACGACATTCGTCTCAACAGCGAGTAGTTCACCTTCCGTAATGTTTGCACATGCATTGACAATGCGCTGACGCATGTTGTCAGGCGTTGTCGGTTGATCACGATAGCAAATATCCTTCAACTTTCCCCACAGAAAGAAATCCGGGGAAGTCAGATCCGGTGAACCTGCGGGCCATGGTATGGAGCTTCGACGAGCAGTCTACCTGTCATGAAATATGCTATTCAATATCGCTTCAACTGCACGCGAGCTAAGTGCCGGACATCCATCATGTTGGAAGTACATCGCCATTCTGTCATTCAGTGAAACGTCTTACAGTAACATCGGTAGAACATTACGTAGGAAATCAGCATACATTGCACAATTTAGATTGCCATCGATAAAATGAGTTCCAATTGCCCTTCCTGCCATAATGCCACACCATACATTAACCCACCAAGGTCGCTGATGTTCCACTTGTTGCAGCCATCGTAGATTTTCCGTTGCCGAACACTGCATAAAATGCTGGTTTGCATTACCGCTGTTGGTGAATGACGCTTCATCACTAAATATAACACGTGCAAAAAATCTGTCCTCTTCCCGTAACTTCTCTTGTGCCCACTGGCAGAACTGTTCACGACGTTCAAAGTCGTCGCCATGCAATTCCCGGTGCATAGAAATATGGTACAGGTGCAATCGATGTAGATGTAGCATTCTCAACACCGACGTTTTTGAGATTCCCGATTCTCGCGCCATATGTCTGCTACTGATGTGCGGATTAGCGGCGACAGCAGCTAAAACACCTACTTGGGCATCATAATTTGTTGCAGGTCGTGGTTGACGTTTCACATGTGGCTCAACGCTTCCTGTTTCCTTAAATAACTTAACTATCCGGAGAACGGTCCGGACACTTGGATGATGTCATCCAGGATACCGAGCAGCTTACATAGCACACATCCGTTGGGGATTTTGATCACAATAGCCATACATCAACACGATATCGACCTTTTCCGCAGTTGGTAAACGGTCCATTTTAACACGGGTAATGTATCACGAAGCAAATACCGTCCGCACTGGCGGAATGTTACGTGATACCACATACTTATACGTTTGTGACTATTGCAGCGCCAACTATCACAAAACGAAAAAAGTAGTCCAACTAAGACATTCATATTTCTTTACGTACTACAAAAATGTAATAAAAATGGAGGTTCCTATTTAAACAAAAATACGCAGTTGATATCCGTTTGACCTATGGCAGCGCCATCTAGTGGGCCAACCATAACGCCATCTGGGTTTCCCCTTCAAGCTAGACGAGTTTCGTTCTTTGTAGTTTTTTGTTTGATGCTTATTTCGTGAGATATTTGGCCTGGTCATTATCAATGGATCTCCCTTTCTATAGTACTTGCGGATACATTAAAAGAAATGAATTATTCGATAAACTCCATAAATTTACTGGACGATGTAGACGAGTTCGAATAGTAATTTCGCATTTCGTATGGTTTTAAACACATATTTATATGTTTGTATCCTTCTATATAGAGTATGCATTCAGACATCGATGTAACGTAAATTATATTAATTTTACGAACTTTCAAAAACAGTTGACTGTTCCTCATATATTGGAGTTATTTCGAATTGTACTTACTTAATTTTGTTTCTATTTGAGGTCAGTGCATTAATCATAAACATAAAGGAAGCTCTAAAAATAACGCAACGAGAAAACTATAAGAAACTTATTTGTTGTGGAAAATTATTTCCTCGAAAGATGTGTTCGTTTTTCTGATTTACTTGTGAGAAGTTGTTGTCATATGATATTGGCGAGAAGCTGTCGTACTGTGTATAGCATTTCCCATGCCGTGTTTCAGACATAACGCAATGTTCAAATCGTTATGTCTCATAATGAAGAGAATTAAATGCTCTATGTGAAAGATAAAGTGACTGCTACAAGTTATATGAACGTATGTCTTTTAAACCAAAATTGAATATCCTCCTGCAACAGAAATATACCTCTAATTGTTGAGCCAAAAATGATGTCGAATGAATTTATATGAATCAGAGATTGGTGAAGAAGAAAGGGAAGGGACGGGTGGGAATTGGTGACCGCCAGTTGCACAGCGCATTGTGGTAATGCAATGGCTAGAGCTCAAATTATGTTCTGGAGAGGTACTCGAACCTGGATATACCGCTCCTCATGACCAGTTGCTTTAATCCCTTCAATCATCTGGCCAATCTCCCTAACCGACTCAAATTTCCAACTTTTCGCATACTGCAGTGGAGTGTCCATCGTCCATTAACCCCTACTCGCAAATTACTGATTCTCTCATAAATTCGGATGATATTAGTGCGTCCGCACTGAAACAAATGTGAAGGGTAGTCGCGCTTTTAGGGATATATATATATATATATATACTGAAGCGCCAAACAAACTGGTATAGGCGGTCGGCAACACCTTTATAAGACAACAAGGGTCTGGCGCAGCTGTTAGATCGGTTACTACCGCTACAATGGCACGTTATCAAGATTTAAGTGGGTTTGAACGTGGTGTTATAAACGGCGCACGAGCGATGGAACACAGTATCTCCGAGGTAGCGATGAAGTAGGGATTTTCCCGTACGACCATTTCACGAATGTACAATGAATATCAGGAATCCGGTAAAACATCAAATCTCCGACATCGCTGCGGCCGGAAAAACATCCTGCAAGAACGGGGCCGACGAAAACTGAAGAGAAACGTTAAACGTGGCAGAAGTGCAACCCATCCGCAAATTGCTACAGATTTCAGTACTGGGCCATCAACAAGTGTCAGCATGCTAACCATTCAACAAAACATCATCAATATGGGCTTTTGGAGCCGAAGGCCCACTCGTGTACCCTTGATGTCTGCACGACACAAAGCTTTACGCCTCACCTGGGCCCGTCAACACCGACATTGGACTGTTGGCGACTGGAAGCATGTTGCCTCGTCGGACAAGTCTCGTTTCAAATTGTTTCGATGAGTCCATGAACCATGTATGTCAGCAGGGGACTGTTCAAGCTGGTGGAGGATCTGTAACTCTGTGGGGCGTGTGCAGTTGGAATGATATGGGACCTGTTATACGTCTAGATACGATTCTGGCAGGTGACACGTACGTAAATCCTGTCTGGTCTATTGCATCCATCCATGTCCATTGTGTATTAAGACGGACTTGGACAATTCCATTGGGACAATAAGACATCCCACAGGTCCAGAATTGCTACAGAGTATCTGCAAGAACACTCTCCTGAGTTTGAACATTTCCGCTGGTGACCAAATACTCCAGACAAGAATATTATTGAGCATATATGGGATGCCCTGCAACGCGCTGTTCGAAAAAGGTCTCCACCATCTCGTACTTTTACGGATTTATGGATAGCCCTGCAGGATTCATAGTGTCAGCTGCCTCCAGCCCTAGACTATATTAGGCAGGTGTACTAGTTTGTTTGGCTCTTCAGTATATGTATTTATATATTTGATTGGTTTTTGGTGTCTGTTCTGTTGTATATGTTAATCAGAGAACAACATGGCCAAACAAAGAAACAAAAAAAAATGTAGTATGTTAAATACACTATTCTCTGTAATATCTGGTATACTTGCAAGCAGCGTGGAGATAATTCTAGCCCTTCAACATCATAGCTGTAGCGATTTTGAGGCGGTGACAGGAATTGGGGACATTCCGTGAGCACTATGCACACAGCTGTCTAGTCACTTGCTTAAAAGTTATTGTGTGAGAGTCATCAGGGTAAGCTAGAGTTCTGTTCTGTTCTGATCTCCTTCACGATGCTCCTACGATATCACCAACACACTGGTAAGTTCAGACCTCAAACGCTGCTGCCCTCACACGTCTGTTTGTATCAACTAGCTCACTTTCAACGCACTGGCCAGTGAGATGCGTACTGATAATAGCAAGTGTTTGAAGGCAACCAACTTTGACAAATGACCAGATTGCAGATACTGTAGGCATTGGCTAAAACTAAAAGCAAGTTTGATCTACGTAGACAAAGTGTAGATGAGATAAAGTACCGTTTGTCGAGGCTTCTGAGATGAAGTGCCACTAAACATGTGAAATTATCATATTATTTCACTATATTCCCGTAGGTATTTACTTCTTCTGCCCTTCCCCAAAGGTAGTCTCACAAACCTTTTCTCTATTTCGCTCTCGCGTTCGTGATGACAATGTAAGTGACGTGATTTCTAACCTGTTGTGAGCGTGGTTTGTCTGATTGTATATTTTTGGATTTTTGTACAAATTATTCCTGTCTGCTCACAATATTTCGGCAGCTGAGTTCCTAAAGTTCCCTGACCAGGTGTTTTCATCTTTGCGCCACTATATGTTTCTGACTATAGACCTCTCTGGATACAGCTATATCTTCTGCTAACAGTTTCATAGGGCCACAGGTCGTTCCCTTCCTTCGCAACTTTCTCATTTGAATCCTCAGAGCATCTCTGTTACACTTTCGTATGGTTGGTGTATTGACCTGTTGTGATCCTAGTAACGTGTCGATATATGCTGCCATGTCTGCTTGATGTCTAATTCCATTGGGAACCATGTACACCAAGTCCATATTAATGTCAATATATTTTGGATAAATGGCAGCATAGGTCATAAAGATTGAAATCCTTTATTTTAAATATTCATTTTGGTCACTGTGTGACTATCTTCAGTCTACTTCTTGTCTACTTGGTGACATCACCAAACCAGTCTATGAGCACTCTAGAACTGAGTAGACGTAGAAACCTCTTCTCTTGAACGTTGCATTTTCTCATTTTCTGTCTTTTTTACCTAGAACTTTCATTATAAAAACATTAAAAAAGCAATTATATCATTGTATGTTAACCCAGGCTCCAACAAAGGTAGCGAATTCTGGACCGCCACAGCTCTGCCACCGGTAAGCTACAGCCTTCGTCCGGTAGGAGGCTCTAGCTGTCGTGCACATAACACTGGTGGTCGTTTCTCCTCTCGAAATGCATCACAAAACAAGAATGCCGACCATTACTCCCACAACACATTTCTGTCGTAACATTTTTTCAAATGTTTTTGATGGTGAAATTTCTACTTGTCACTTCGTTTAACCGTGTTTAGCTTTCTAATGTGCTTGATACGTACATAGAGGACGGAACTTCAATCGTTTTTTATGGTGACGAATTTTTAAAACATGGAACCTGAACCTTTCGACTCCTGATGTATTGCACAAGTTATTACCATAGCGTGAATGTCCATTTGTGATTCTCAATTCCCCTCCAGATCATTAGAAATAACACAGTCTTGTGGGGCTTATGTGTAGGCTGTTGCACAACTGCGAACGTTTTAAACTTACGACGGTTTTGAATTTCCCTCTGTTTTTCAACCGAGGCTAATACATTAGTGTGCTTATCTATTTTCGTACTTCCTTGCCATTTTAAATTAGGTCCATGGGCTGTGAGATCAGAGAGGTAGTATGGGTAACCGCAGATAGTACTATCTTGGATTTTATAATTTCCTGCAGTTTGTAAATTAGCCTGAGTCGGCTCTTGGGTTCTAAACTCGAGATTCTGCACCCACGGTCTGTGGCGAAATGAAGATGGTGCGGGGCGAGGGGGGAGGGGGGAGGGGAGGAATGGCGGCGGGGGGGGGGGGGGGGGGAGAGTTCAGTTCTATTTCCCCATCTTGGGTTCTGAATTTCTCACCATTTTTAACTTACGTGAGGTCTCGCATTCTAAATTTAGGGCTCGGTGTCTGCAATCTGCGGCTACGCCGGACTGCTGAGGGGCCTGTGGTAGTGTGGGGTCAGCTGAGGAACTTTGGATGCCCTCCATGGCACGGAATTTTTTAAAATAAAGAAGCAGTGATTCCCCACCTGTCCTACTATAAACACACATCGTAAATGTTTAAATACATTTTAGAATTACGCAACTGAGCTGTCGCCATTGGTAATGGAGGGTGAGCAAATTGTTTAGGTGTCATTTTAAAATGGACTATTTGAATTTCCTATAATTTTAAAGTCAGCTTTTGGATGACAAGTGGCCTGCGACATCAGGAGAGAACCCAGCGTCTATCTTGGATTCTTACGAGTGACCTCCTTAGATTCTATACTTGGGACAAGTGACCAGATAACGATGCAGGTTACCTTCAGGTACGCCATTTTGGGTTCTATAGCTAAGACAAGTGACGTGGCATCCACGCAGACTGTCCTCGCATAGCCAAGTCCGTCATCTTGGATTCTATACACAGAAAAACTGAAAGGGCAACCACGAAAGCTGCCCTCGCAGGCGTCGTACTGGGTACACATAGAACAAGTGACCTGTTGACCATGAATACTGGTCTTTTTATTCCAGGTACGCAATCTTAGGTCATCATAACATTTGTGACGTCATAGAGATTATCCTTGTATGCCCAGCTCCAATATCTTGGATCGCCATCCTGGATGCTGACGTGGTAAAACCTGCTTTAGCTCCGCCATCTTGGATTTTATACTTTGGATACTTGAGCGAAGTCCACAGTCTTGAATTTTTGAATTTCCCACCATTGTACATTTTGCACAACATTTCCCGCCATTTTATACCCACGGATATTGGCCTATGTCTACTAAGATGTCATGCAATTACAGCATAATTCAGGCAACAACGCAAGATGATGTGATACATAATTTGGGTGTGATGCTGACTGTCTTTGTACACACTGAACCCTATGTTTCCACATAGAATAAAATTACGACTCACTACTGCAGAATCCGTGTTTATACAGGGTGTTACAAAAAGTTACGGCCGAACTTTCAGGAAACATTCCCCACACACAAAGAAAGAAAATATGTTATGTGGACATGTGTCCGGAAACGCTTACTATCCATGGTAGAGCTCATTTTATTACTTCTCTTCAAATCACATTAATCATGGAATGGACACACAGCAACAGAACGTACCAGCCTGATTTCAAACACTTTGTTACAGGAAATGTTCAAAATGTCCTCCGTTAGAGAGGATACATGCATCTACCCTCCGTCGCATGGAATCCCTGATGCGCTGATGCAGCCCTGGAGAATGGCGTATTCTGTCACAGCCGTCCACAATACGAGCACGAAGAGTCTCTACATTTGGTACCGTGGTTGCGTAGACAAGAGCTTTCAAATACCCCCATAAATGAAAGTGAAGAGGGTTGAGGTCAGGAGAGCGTGGAGGCCACGGAATTGGTCCGCCTCTACCAATCCATCGGTGACCGAATCTGTTGTTGAGAAGCGTACGAACACTTCGACTGAAATGTGGAGGAGCTCCATCTTGCATGAACCAGATGTTGTGTCGTACTTGTAAAGGCACATGTTCTAGCAGCACAGGTGGAGTATCCCGTATGAAATCATGATAACGTGCTCCATTGAGCGTAGGTGGAAGGTTGTACAGTACATACTGACGAAACTGAAATGAGCTTTAACATGGAAATTAAGCGTTTCCGGACACATTTCCACATAACATATTTTCTTTATTTCTGTGTGAGGAATGTTTCCTGAAAGTTTGGCAGTGCCTTTTTGTAACAATCTGTATATTTGAGGGGCATTCAATAAGTAATGCAAGTCATTTTTTTCTGAAAACAGGTTGGTTTTGTTGAGGATTCGAATACACGGTGCTATTCCTCACTCTTTTGGCTACAAAACCCTATTTTCCAACATATTAGCCGTTCAATGCGACGGCCTTATGCCACAGTACTGCGAGAGCCTGTATGTCTGAATGGTACCACTCTAATGGTCAACGCCGGAGCCTTCATTTTGCTGCATCAGTAACCTCCCCATCATCCAGTTACTGCCTCTTTCGGAGGCCTGTTGCTCGGCATCCACTGGAAAGGCCTTTTCGCAACCGGCAACGAGCAACAGGGCCCTATGGGATTCGTGCAAAGGATTGCATTTTAGAGATGGGTGTGGCCGGTTTTAATGTTTCACGTCGAGGTTGGAGCAGATACCTACCTTGGCTCCTCCAGAGGCCCAGACTGATTTTAGATTTGGCAAATTTTAAGAAAGACAGTACATCAGATTTTACTTTCAAATCTTTATTTTTTAACATTTTAGCTAGACATCATGATTTTACAGTAGTATACACTGACGGATCTCAACAGCGGGATTTTCTTGGCTGCTCAGTAGTGTTCCCCGAACGTGTCATCAGGATTCGCGTTCCCCAGGACTACACTGTTTTTTTCGCAGAACTTCACGCGATCCTGAAGGCATTGGAGCAGTTACGGTGTACTCAGGGGAAAAACTTCCTCATTTGCTCTGACTCACTGAGCGCATTACAGTCACTGCTGAACCTGTACCCAGCGGAGAAGTTGGAACAGCTGATTTACGACCAGCTGTACATCCTCCAACGACAGGGCAAGCAAGTGTCCTTTTGCTGGGTGCCAGGGCATGTGGGCATACGGGGAAATGAACAAGCTGATAGAGCTGCCAAGGTCGCCTGCAGATTACCGGAGGTGACACAATGTTCTATTCCTTTGCAAGGTGTTGTTTCTGTGCTGTGGCGGAAGTGTATGCAATTGTGGGAGGAGGAATGGCTGGCGGTGAGGGAAAATACGCTGCGATTGGTGAAACCCACCATCCAGCCGTGGTGTTCCTCCTGGTGTCACCTAGGCGGGACGAAGTGTCTTCGCATAGGACACTGTCCTCTTACGCATGCCTTCTTACTACGGCGAGAGGAGCCCCCACTGTTTGATGCCTGTGGCGTGCGGATCACTGCATGCCACATTTTAGTTTAGTGTGATTTATATTGTTCTGTCAGGGCGGAAGTTAATATTAGTGGGGATCTGCCCTCGATTTTAGCCGATGACGAAGCGAGTGTCAAGAAAGTTTTAAGGTACTGTGATGTTTCTGGGCTTCAGCCTAAAATTTTATGTTGGAATTTTTAGTGTGTTTCCGAGTGGCTTACCACTCCTTTTTATTCTTGTAATAGGCCAGTTCCAAACATGTGCTATGTTTTTCATTTTAACCCTTTCCCCTACGTTCTCTTGCAGTTATCCTCTTTATGTGCTGCTTTCCACTTTGCAACTGTTGACGTGCAAACTGCCTATGAAGCCTTTCACCTTTAATTTTAGTCCAATTTTTGAACTTACTGCATTTTAGTGACACTCGCCCGTTGTTGTTTCCGTTCGGGCGCTAAAGACTACACTGTTGAGCGCCCATAACACCATATCCACCACCACATCCACCATCTTTCGGAGGGCATCCTTCATACTGCCAAACGGATGGAAGCAGATGGAAGTCGAAAGAAGCAAGGTGCGGAATGTAGGGTGGATGAGGAAGAACAGTCCAATAAAGTTCTGGAGAAGGAGGAGTTCATTTGCATATTTAGGTAACGATCACACTGAAAACATTTCTTCGATTCCTTAGGGTAGCACAATACACTTCAGAGTTGATCGTCGTAGCGAAAGGAAGAATATCATACAGAGTCCCAGAAGATAATCGCCATAACTTTACGGGCTAAGTGCGACGCTGAAGGTTTTCTTCGGAGGCGAGGTGGTGTGGGGCCTCTCCATGGACTGCCCTTTTGCATTTGGTTCGGAATGGCGAATCTGTGTAAAAGTTCCACTGAAATGTTCCACATAATCAAGACGTCAGTTCCTGTACAAAATCCTCCACCAGTTACTATTACGCAGTTTTGGGTGTAGAGTGGTATGACTCAGTATATCTGTATGGGACTTTCAGCGACTTGTTGAGTCCACGCTAATTCAGGTTGTCGCACCACGCCGGACCAAACGAGGTCCGACACGCTATTAGGAGGTACCCCGTGACTTTTGTCACCTAAGCGTACAGTACTCGAGCAATATATCACTGTGATAATGACGATGTGTATAGCAAAAAATTTCAGAAATGTTCAAAAATGGCTCTGAGCACTATGGGACTTAACATCTGTGGTCATCAGTCCGCTAGAACTTAGAACTACTTAAACCTAACTAACCTAAGGACATTACACACATCCATGCGCGAGGCAGGATTCGAACCTGCGACCGTAGCGGTCACGCGGTTCCGGACTGAGCGCCTTAACCGCGAGACCACCGCGGCCGGCTTCAGAAATGTGAGTCTTATTAACACTAATCAGTTTCGTTATTACGTCCTTGTCGAATCTGTATTATGACAGCTAACAGAAACGTGTCACAACACTACAGAACAAATCAATTTGTAGAAGAAGCTGACTGGTCAGAGGAAGATCGACAGATAATAGGCTAAGATTAGCAAATGAGATATAAGAAAGGAAACATGAACAGGATAGAATGAGAGAAGTGCATATAGTTTACAATATGGCAGAGATACTGGTTTCGTGTTGGACAAAAAGAAAACAGCTCACAGATGTCGAGAAATGGTACAAATGGCTCTGAGCCCTATGCGACTTAACTTCTCAGGTTATCAGTCCCCTAGAACTTAGAACTACTTAAACCTTACTAACCTAAGGTCATCACACACATCCATGTCCGAGGCAGGATTCGAACCTGCGAACGTAGCGGTCGCGTGATACCGGACTGCAGCGCCTAGAACCGCACGGCCACCGCGGCTGGCCATGTGTCGACAGGGAAGCTACGCCGATAATGACAGATAGAGCTGGAACACCATCTTGAATGCAGACTGGTTTCGCAGGACACGTAGGTTACAAGGAAACTCGTTTCACAGACGTGTGGCTGGTAAGGGGCAGGAGATTGAGAATGATGTAGTATTGTGTAAAGGTACGGCCAAGACGCGGGATGTATGAGCAGTGGCACTGCTACAGAATGGTGATAGGTGCGTGATATGTTGAGGACACCGGTGAAGAAGTAAACAGAACGTGTGAGAATAACGCCCCCTGTTTGGCAGCGAGTTGTAATGAAGGGTGATAAGATCAAACGACCGAATGTTGTTGTGGTCTTCAGTCCTGAGACTGGTTTGATGCAGCTCTCCATGCTACTCTATCCTGCGCAAGCTTCATCTCCCAGTACCTTCTGAATCTGCTTACTGTATTCATGTCTTGGTCTCCCTGTACGATTTTTACCCTTCACGCTGCCCTGCAATTCTAAATTGGTGATCCCTTGATGCCTCAGATCCCTTCTCATAGTCAAGTTGTACCACAAACTCCTCTTCTCCCCAATTCTATTCAATACCTCATCAATAGCTATGTTATCTACCTATCTAATCTTCAGCATTCTTCTGTAGCACCACATTTTCAAAGCTTCTATTCTCTTCTTGTCCAAACTATTTATCGTCCACGTTTCACTTCCATAGCCGGGCGCGGTGGTCTTGCGGTTCTAGGCGCGCAGTCCGGAACCGTGCGACTGCTGCGGTCGCAGGTTCGAATCCTGCCCCGGGCATGGATGTGTGTGATGTTCTTAGCTTAGTTAGGTTTAAGTAGTTCTAAGTTCTAAGGGGCTGATGACCACAGCAGTTGAGTCCCATAGTGCTCAGAGCCATTTGAACCATTTCACTTCCATACATGGCTACACTCCATACAAATACTTTCAGAAATGACTTCCTGACACTTAAATCTATACTCGATGTTAACAAATTTCTCTTCTTCAGAAACACTTTCCTTGCCATTGCCAGTCTATATTTTATATCCTCTTTACTTCGACCATCATCAGTTATTTTGCTCCTCAAACTAATTCCCTCAACATCACCCGACTTAATTCGACTACATTCCATTATCCTCGTTTTGCTTTTGTTGATGTTCATCTTATATCCTCCTTTCAAGACACTATCCATTCCATTCAACTGCTCTTCCAAATCCTTTGCTGTCTCTGACAGAATTACGATGTCATCGGCGAACCTCCATGGATTTTAATACCTACTCCGAATTTTTCTTTTGTTTCCTTTACTGCTTCATCAATATACAGATTCAATAACATCGGGGAGAGACTACAACCCTGTCTCACTCCCTTCCCAACCACTGCTTCCCTTTTACGTCCCTCGACTCTTATAACTGCCATCTGGTTTCTGTACAAGTTATAAATAGCCTTTCGCTCCCTGTATTTTACCAGTGCCACCTTCAGAATTTGAAAGAGAGAATTCCAATCAACATTGTCAAAAGCTTTCTCTAAGTCTACAAATGCTAGAAACGTAGGTTTGCCCTTCCTTAATCTAGCTTCTAAGATAAGCCGTAGAGTCAGTATTGCCACACGTGTTCCAACATTTCTACGGAATCCAAACTGATCTTCCCCGAGATCGGCTTCTACTAGTTTTTCCATTCGTCTGTAAAGAATTCGCGTTAGTATTTTGCAGCTGTGAGTTATTAAACGGATAGTTCGGTAATTTTTTCGGTAATTTTCACATCTCTCAACACCTGCTTTCTTTGGGATTGGAATTATTATATTTTTCGTGAGGTCTTAGGGTATTTCGCCTGTCTCGTACATCATGCTCACCAAATGGTTGAGTTTTGTCAGGACTGGCTCTCCCAAGGCCGTCAGTAGTTCCAATGGAATGTTGTCTACTCCGGGGGCCTTGTTTCGACTCAGGTCTTTCATTGCTGTCTCAAACTCTTCACGCAGTATCGTATCTCCCATTTCATCTTCATCTACATTCTCTTCCATTTCCATAATACTGTCCTCAAGCAAATCGACCTTGTATAGACCCTCTATATACTCCTTCCACCTTTCTGCTTTCCCTTCTTTGCTTAGAACTGGGTTTCCATCTGAGCTCTTGATATTCATACAAGTGGTTCTCTTGTCTCCAAAGGTCTCTTTAATTTTCCTGTAGGCGGTATCTATCTTACCCCTAGTGAGATAAGCCTCTACATCCTTACATTTGTCTTCTAGCCATCCCTGCTTAGCCATTTTGCACTTCCAGTCGATCTCAGTTTTGAGACGTCTGTATTCCTTTTTGTCTGCTTCATTTACTGCATTTTTATATTTTCTCCTTTCATCAATTAAATTCATTATTTCTTCTGTTACGCAAGGCTTTCTACTAGCCCTCGTCTTTTTACCTACTTGATCCTCTGCTGCCTTCACTATTTCATACCTCAGAGCTACCCATTCTTCTTCTACCGTATTTCTTTTCCCCAGTCCTGTCAATTGCTCCCTTATGCTCTCCCTTACACTATGTACAACCTCTGGTTCTTTTACGTTATCCAGGTCCCATCTCATTAAATTCCCACATTTTTGCAGTTTCTTTAGTTTTAATCTACAGTTCATAACCAATAGATTGTGGTCAGAGTCCATATCTGCCCCTGGAAATGTCTTACAATTTAAAACCTGGTTCCTAAATCTCTGTCATACCATTATATAATCTATCTGAAACATGTCAGTATCTCCAGGCTTCTTCCACGTATACAGCCTTATTTTATGACCGAATGTTGCACATAAATGTTACGCAAGCCTTCATAGCTGACTCGAGTCATCTCGAGTTTTCACTATTTGTTCCGGCCGGAGTGGCCGAGCGGTTCTAGGCGCTACAGTCTAGAACCGCGCGACCGCTACGGTCGCAGGTTCGAGATCTGCCTCGGGCATGGGTGTGTGTGATGTCGTTAGGTTAGTTAGGTTTAAGTAGTTCTAAGTTCTAGGGGACTGATGACCTCAGAAGTTAAGTCCCAAAGTGCTGAGAACCATTCACTATTTGTGTCGTGCTGAACTACGTGATGGTACTGAATATTTAAACTAATTTTAGTTGAATCTCGAATGGAAATGTTTTTCTAAATATTTGTATCGGATTAGGTGGCAGAGAGATATCGTGCGTGCTGCAGTAGTTGGTACATTTCAGTTGAGATGCTCACCCAAGACTGTGCAAAAGTGATCGGAAACCATTACGAAGTTTTAGAGGCATTGTTTCACGTAAATGTCCGCTGGTGAACTTTGGGTGTGTTATAAGGATGGCCTGTGAGTTCTTAGGTGTTAATTTCAGACCTATTTGTAGTGCGAATCGTGATAATGATCAAAGATAGTCATTCGTACCTAATACGGCAGCAGATAGATTATATAATGGTAAGACAGAGATTCAGGATCCGGGTTTTAAATTGTAAGACATTTCCAGTGGCAGATGTGGACTCTGACAACAATCTATTGGTTATGTACTGTAGATTAAAACTGAGGAAACTGCAAAAGGGTGCGAATTTAAGGAGATCGGACATGGATAAACTCATTAAACCAGGGGTTATACAGAATTTCATGGAGAGAATAAGGGAACAATTGACAGGAATGGGGAAAAGAAATACAGTAGAAGAAAAATGGGTAGCTTTGAAGGATGAAATAGTGAAGGCAGCAGAGGATCAAGTAGGTAAAAAGACGAGGGCTGCTAGAAATCCTTGGGTAACAGAATAAATATTGAATTTAATTGATTAAAGGAGAAAATACAAAAATGCAGTTAATGAAGCAGGCAAAAAGGAATACAAGCGTCTCAAAAATGAGATCGACAGGAAGTGCAAAATGGCTAAGCAGGGATGGCTAGTGGACAAATGTAAGAATGTAGAGGCTTATACCACTAGGGATAAGATTGATATTGCGTACAGAAAAATTAAAGAGACCTTTGAAGAAAGGAGAACCACTTGTATGAATATCAAGAGCTCAGATGGAAACCCAGTTCTAAGCAAAGGAGGGAAAGCAGAAAGGTGGAAGGAATATATAGAGGACCTACACAAGGGCAATGTACTTGAGGACAATATTATGGAAATGGAAGAGGATGTAGATGAAGATGAAATGGGAGATATGATACTGCGTGAAGAGTTTGACAGAACACTGAAAGACCTGAGTCGAAATAAGGCCCCGGGAGTAGACAACATTCCATTAGAACTACTGACGGCCATGGGAGAGCCAGTCCTGACAAAACGCTACCATCTGGTGAGCAAGATGTATGAGACAGGCGAAATACCTTCAAACTTCAAGAAGAATATAATAACTCCAATCCCAAAGAAATCAGGTGTTGACAGATATGAAAAATTACCAAAGTATCAGTTTAACAAGTCACAGCTGCAAAATACTAACGCGAATTCTTTACAGACGAATGGAAAAACTGGTAGAAGCCGACCTCGGGGAAGATCAGTTTGGATTTCGTAGAAATATTGGAACACGTGAGGCAATACTGACCTTACGACTTTTCTTAGAAGAAAGATTAAGAAAAGGCAAACCTACGTTTCTAGCATTTATAGAGTTAGAGAAAGGTTTTGACAATATTAACTGGATTACTCTCTTTCAAATTCTGAAGGTGGCAGGGGTAAAATAGAGAGAGCGATTGGCTGTTTACAACTTGTACAGAAACCAGATGGCTGTTACAAGAGTCAAAGGACATGAAAGGGAAACAGTGGTTGGGAAGGGAGTGAGACAGGGTTGTAGTCTCTCCCCGCTGTTATTCAATCTGTATATTGAGCAATCAGTAAAGGAAACAAAAGAAAAATTCGGAGTAGGTATTAAAACCGATGGAGATTAAATAAAATCTCTGAGGTTCGCCGATGACATAGTAATTCTGTCAGAGACAGCAGAGGACTTGGAAGAGCAGTTGAACGGAATGGACAGTGTCTTGAAAGGAGGATATAAGATGAACATCAACAAAAGCAAAACGAGGATAATGGAATGTAGTCGAATTAAGTCGGGTGATGTTGAGGGGATTAGTTTGGGGAGCAAAATAACTGATGATGATCGAAGTAAAGAGGATATAAAATATAGACTGGTAATGGCAAGGAAAGTGTTTCTGAAGAAGAGAAATTTGTTAACATCGAGTATAGATTTAAGTGTCAGGGAGTCGTTTCTGAAAGTATTTGTATGGAGTGTAACCATGTATGGAAGTGAAACATGGACGATATATAGTTTGGACAAGAAAAGAATAGAAGCTTTCGAAATGTGGTGCTACAGAAGAATGCTGAAGGTTAGATGAGTAGATCACATAACTAATGAGGAGGTATTGAATAGAACTGGGGAGAAGTGGAGTTTGTGGCACAACTTGACAAGAAGAAGGAACGGGTTGGTAGGAGATGTTCTGAGGCATCAAGGGATCACCAATTTAGTACTGGAGGGCAGCGTGGAGGAAAAAAATCGTAGAGGGAGAACAAGAGAGCAGATTCAGAAAGATGTAGGTTGCAGTAGGTACTGGGAGATGAAGAAGCTTGCACAGGATAGAGTAGCATGGAGAGCTGCATCAAACCAGTCTCAGGACTGAAGACCACAACAACAATAACACGGCAGCAGTAGTGTTGTTATGGCTTAACACGACAGCGACATACAGCTATACACCGTCAGCATGTAAGGAATGGTTACAACATTGTAACAGAGATTAAGTGTCGTTGGTATGCAACGAGACAAGCAATGGACTGATAATGTGACCGTGCATGACTCTAGAACGGACATATTTCCATGGTGATTTGTGTCTCCCACAGATGACGCGTTGACACGCGACGTCGAATTACTCTAGTTGATTTTCTGGCCTACATCCGTACTTTCGAGCTTTATTGAGCCTATTCAGATTCACCCTGAAGTGGTCTAATTAAATAGGAGGACACACTGTAAATTTAGGGAAACTTGGAGAAAATAAACACTACAGAGTACTTGGAGAATGCTTACTGGAAATAAAGGCAGTTTCTGGGTCGTGCGCTAAGTATTACAGGGTGAAAATTATTTAACCATATTAAAAAAAACGTAAATTAATTACAAACTACGGCGTGCAATCACTTTATTCGGCATGTAAAAGTCTCTACAGATATTCGAATTTAGGTTATGGCGTGTTCGATATGGTTGCCATCACTGGCGATGATATGGCGAGAACGAATAGCGAAATCCTGCATAACCCGCTGAAGTGTCGGGATATCGATGTTGTCGAGGACCTCCTGAATGTCTGTTTTCAGCTCAGAAATGGTTGTTGGGTTATTGCCACAAACCTTGTCTTTAATATAGCCCCGCAAAAAGGAGTCGCATGTGTTCAGATCCGGAGAATATGGCGGCCAAACGAGGCCCATGCCAGTGGCCTCTGGGTACCCCAGAGCCAGAATGCGGTTCCCAAAGTGCTCGTCCAGGACATCAAACACTCTCCTGCTTCGATGCGGTCGACCTCCGTCTTGCACGAACCACATCTTGTCGAAATCAGGGTCGCTTTGGTTAATGGGGATGAAACCATCTGCCGAAACCTTCTGGTACCATTCAGTAGTTACCGCGCCATCAAGGAATATCGCACCGATTTTTTTCGTGACTGGACATTGCACACCACACAGTCACCCGTTGAGGGTGAAGAGACTTCTCTATCGCGAAACGCGGCTTCTCAGTCCCTCAAATGCGCCAATTTTGCTTGTTGACGAACTCGTCCAAGTGAGTGTGGCCTTCGTCGCTAAACCAGACCATACTAATTCCCATCATGCCCCGCGGCCAACCGTGCAGTTAGAACGTCCTAATGAAAGCCGTTCAGAAGTTATGACGATTTTATTTTATGTGGTTCAATAATTGTCACCGTGTACATTCACGGTAAGGAGAAGTATATGATCTGATTTAACCGTTTCGTGAGCCGTGGGAAACGTGCTCCCCACTACAATGAACTCGCTCCTAGTGCCGTGGGATTGACAGTTCCCACCTCTGTACGGTGCTACCACCTAGTGAACAGTATAGGGTACTACTTACGATCGGAAGTTCCCGCCGTTTTTGCTGTACCTTCACGCAGAGGCATTTGTGTTGCTCGGTAGAGGAGCCTTTCAGTGCTGTTTGCGTGACATTTTGTGATTTTTTTCCTCAAAGCTATAGTATAAGGTAAATACGTTTGATTTACTCAAACTTATGGAGGAAAACGTAAAATTGGAACGAGGATAATTCCAGTTTGAAACAAAAGGAGCCATTTCTGAAGTAAAATGGATGGATAACCGTCCAGTCACTTTCCTGTCCTCAATTAATGACCCATGAGAAACAGCCGCAGTGGAAAGGAAAAACAAGGATGGTACAAGTACAGAGATTTCTTGCCCTGAAGTTGTGGCAGAATACAACAAAATAATAGGTGGTGTCGATAAATCTGATCAATTACGAGAAAGGTATGCTATTGGCAGACGTTCTGTAAAATGGTAGCACAGAATATTTTATTTCCTGGTGGACGTTGCTCCAGTCAGCAGTTTTATCCTGCGGAAAACAAGCAAAAGAGAAAGTGGACAGCATGATCAGCTCACATACAGGCTCCATTTAGTCAGACAATTGATCGCTGGCTTCTCATCCCAAAAAAAGGCGTGGACAAAAACCTGTCTTTCTGGCAAAAAGGGGTAAAGTACCTGAAGATTTTCGTCATGTGGCTGTAGGGCAGCATCAACCCATTTTACGAGAAACCTACTGGACGTGCCGTCATTGTACTACCAAGACTACGGGAAAGAGCACTGGCTGTGTTTGTACATATTGTCAAATACCACTTTGCGTAGACCCATGTTTGAGATAATTTCATGGCAAGTAATTGTGAACTATCATTATAACAAGAGAAGTAAATTTATCAAATAAATATGACATATATTGAAGAAGTTGATTCTGTCATTTAACTCCAAGGAAGGGCAGTGGGAAGAATACTTGTTGTGTGACCTCACTTTCACAGTTGGAGCCAATTTGATATTCTGTATGATAAATATACCTGTCTGTTAACTACTGTCTGCTCTCCATTCATTAAAAAAAAAAAAAACTGCTCAATAATTTTGCCCACGAAAGGGCTGAAAACGAATTCCGAAATTTCAGCGAATATACATAATGTTGCTGTATGACTTGTATTTGAAATTCTTTGAGCTTCATTTGCTGGGAAATGAGTGCTTTGGCTGCAGTTACAAACGGCGCTGCAACTTGTGTTTGTTGTTTTTGTGTAACTGACCAACTAATTCCTCTCTGCAACTGCTGCATATGTATAAGCCGCAGAGCGAGCAACTAACTAGCTAATTAACTAACTAACGTACGGCACGAATGCTTTGCCGGATACAGATAATTAGCAATGATAATTTTAATGGTTGTTTATTGACAGCGTTGCATCAATTTTGGAGGGGCATCGGGTGGTGTCGCGTCAGTTAAGAGCAATCTGCGTGTCTGATGCCGCTCCAGGATTTATTATTGACGTTTTCCGCTGTCGCTGCTGAGCGGAATTTCTGTTATAAATTCTACTTTCATTAATATGCATAACAGCAGAAGCAGTTATAACTGATGCGCGGAATGACAGCTATGAACGCAGGTCGTTCACGGATCGTTTTCCCGATAACGCAGTTAGAAGCAAAACATATAAAATATAGTGCAGCTATTTACATTGCCTTTTGTTGACTACTGGAACAGCTTTGGAGTACTCTTACTGAACCACTGACGTTTTGCGGTATTTAGCAAGAGTAACACTGAGTACAGGGAAAGGTGGGGTAAATCCGACCTAGTAATTTCTTCTGGCTATAAAACGTTTATCTGAGGTCGGATCTTAACGTTATACAGGGTGAAAAGAATTTAAACCGACAAACTCTGGGAAGTTGTAGGAGACATCAAAACAAATGTTTTTCCCCAAAGACATTTTTTCCTATGAGGATTTTTTAAACAGGTAGAGGAAGATTTCTCTGGCGGAAAATTAATTAAACCAACAAACACTTTTCCATTTTTTATGACCAAGAGACAACAACTAGGTAGCAGATACGGCCCAATTAAACAGTCCCACACAACACCGACCCACACATTAATGAAAAACCGCATTTGATGAGCGCTAGAAACTGTGCCAAGTGGGTTATCCTCACTCCAAACATGCGAATTGTGCATGTTGGAGACTCCATCACCCCCGAACGTTGCTTCATCGGTAAACAACACAGAGGTTGGAAATGTAGGATGCATTTCACACTGTTCCAGATACGACTGCGAAAACTGTGCTCTCGGTGGATAATCAACTGGTTCCAGGTTGTGGACAAGCTGTATGTGAAATGGACGTAACAATTGCTCTCGAAGGACTGTTCTTACGTTCGTCTGATTCGTCCCCATGTTACGTGCACTTGCACGAGTGCTGATTGAAGGATCCCGCTCCACATGCTGCAAGACAGCTTCCTCAAATTGCAGCGTTCTTACCGTGTGTCGGCGTCCCTGTCCAGGTAATCTTCTAAATGACACGGTCTCATGCAGACGTTGGTACACAGCAGCTAAGGTCGTATGATGCGGGATACTGCGATTAGGATATTGTTGTTGATAAACCCGCTGTGCAGCTCGTCCGTTGTGGTGCGCTATGTCGTACGCTCCAACCACATCAGTGTACTCACTCCAGGTGCATCGTTCCATTAGTAAACAGAGACAATGCACTACTACACTGGTGGACAGCAGTTGCCAACAACTGAACAACGTAATACGCCCTCTAACAACTGAAGAGCGTAATACGGCCTCCACCGGTTTAAACAATCCTCATAGGAAAAAATGACATTAGGTAAAAATATTTGTTTTGATGTCCGCTACAACCTCCAAGAGTTTGTCGGTTTAAATACTTTTCACCCTGTATACGTTAAATTATAGGCAATATAAAGGAGCAACTGTTTGCAAAATTTTTTTGTCATACCATCACTAGTTTTTGAGATATCCGTATTTTAAGAAACTTCCATTATTGCCATTTGCAAAAATTGGGGGGTAAATCTGACCCCCTATTTTTTTGGCTGACTTTGCACATAAATACACTCCTGGAAATGGAAAAAAGAACACATTGACACCGGTGTGTCAGACCCACCATACTTGCTCCGGACACTGCGAGAGGGCTGTACAAGCAATGATCACACGCACGGCACAGCGGACACACCAGGAACCGCGGTGTTGGCCGTCGAATGGCGCTAGCTGCGCAGCATTTGTGCACCGTCGCCGTCAGTGTCAGCCAGTTTGCCGTGGCATACGGAGCTCCATCGCAGTATTTAACACTGGTAGCATGCCGCGACAGCGTGGACGTGAACCGTATGTGCAGTTGACGGACTTTGAGCGAGGGCGTATAGTGGGCATGTGGGAGGCCGGGTGGACGTACCGCCGAATTGCTCAACACGTGGGGCGTGAGGTCTCCACAGTACATCGATGTTGTCGCCAGTGGTCGGCGGAAGGTGCACGTGCCCATCGACCTGGGACCGGACCGCAGCGACGCACGGATGCACGCCAAGACCGTAGGATCCTACGCAGTGCCGTAGGGGACCGCACCGCCACTTCCCAGCAAATTAGGGACACTGTTGCTCCTGGGGTATCGGCGAGGACCATTCGCAACCGTCTCCATGAAGCTGGGCTACGGTCCCGCACACCGTTAGGCTGTCTTCCGCTCACGCCCCAACATCGTGCAGCCCGCCTCCAGTGGTGTCGCGACAGGCGTGAATGGAGAGACGAATGGAGACGTGTCGTCTTCAGCGATGAGAGTCGCTTCTGCCTTGGTGCCAATGATGGTCGTATGCGTGTTTGGCGCCGTGCAGGTGAGCGCCACAATCAGGACTGCATACGACCGAGGCACACAGGGCCAACACCCGGCATCATGGTGTGGGGAGCGATCTCATACACTGGCCGTACACCTCTGGTGATCGTCGAGGGGACACTGAATAGTGTCGGTACATCCAAACCGTAATCGAACCCATCGTTCTACCATTCCTAGACCGGCAAGGGAACTTGCTGTTCCAACAGGACAATGCACGTCCGCATGTATCCCGTGCCACCCAACGTCCTCTAGAAGGTGTAAGTCAACTACCATGGCCAGCAAGATCTCCGGATCTGTCCTCCATTGAGCATGTTTGGGACTGGACGAAGCGTCGTCTCACGCGGTCTGCACGTCCAGCACGAACGCTGGTCCAACTGAGGCGCCAGGTGGAAATGGCATGGCAAGCCGTTCCACAGGACTACATCCAGCATCTCTACGATCGTCTCCATGGGAGAATAGCAGCCTGCATTGCTGCGAAAGGTGGATATACACTGTACTAGTGCCGACATTGTGCATGCTCTATTGCCTGTGTCTATGTGCCTGTGGTTCTGTCAGTGTGATCATGTGATGTATCTGACCTCAGGAATGTGTCAATAAAGTTTCCCCTTATTGGGACAATGAATTCACGGTGTTCTTATTTCAATTTCCAGGAGTGTAGTTCTAAATGAACGTTTTTTGGGAAACAATTATAAATAATTATGTTTTATACATAAATGAACAAAATGTATTTACAAAATAACAATGTTTAGAGTGAAACTTCCTTGCAGATTAAAACTGTGTGCCGGATCGAGACTCGAATTGGGGACTTTTGCCTTTCGCGGGCAAGTGCTCTACCAACTGAGCTACCCAAGCACGACTCACGCCCCGTCCTAACAGCTTTACTTTCGCCATTACCTCGTCTCCTACCTTCCACACTTTACAGAAGCTCTCCTGCAAACCATGCAGGACTAGCACTCCTGAATGAAAGGATATTGTGGAGACATAGCTTAGCCACAGCCTGGGGGATGTTTCCAGAATGAGATTTTCACTCTGCAGCGGTGTGTGCGCTGATATGAAACTTCCTGGCAGAATAAAACTGTGTGCCGGACCGAGACTCGAACTCGGGCTCTTTGCCTTTAGAGTACTAAATGTACTGCAAGTTAAATGAATGTAAATTTTAATTGAGAAAAAAGATGATTTGATTGCACAGCGGTGCAGCAGCAATGTCGATCTCGGAATGTTAAAATCACGAACGACAGCTCGTAAAAGCATTCCCATTTGCATTGCAGCAACTGCTCGGCGAATATCGTTTTGATTGCGTTTTGTCGTTTTTCATTTGTAATTTAGTACCATTTTCCTAAATATAAACAAAAATTCACTTTGTTTGCATAAATAAATAATTCCATACACGTAAACGATAAAAGATACGCAGTCGGATTTACCCCAGCATGCCATACTTCATTTAACACACATAGGAACAATTTACAGGACATTTCCAGCAAAAACTATACATATACTGAATAGGTCACTAATTGCACTAAAAAAACCACTTACCATTTGTTTTGAAATCGTTTTATTTAATAAGGTAAATCTAGTGTTGCAATTTTCACAAAAATTAAATTGAAACAATCGAAAACACACTTGTTGTCTTTTGAATGAATAAAGGTCAAATGCGGCCATTCTGTCAAGGTGACATATTTTTTATTTCGAACGCTCTACATGGTAACACTAATGCGAAATCCTTCCGCTTTGCCGTTTCTCACAAATAGAGGGCGGTCGAGTTTCCCACCCGGTCGGATTTACCCCACCTCCCCCTATGTGACGACGCAAGCATTAAAATTTTAAACGCAATGACGAAGCCGAAATAACCCGAGGGCTTAGAAGAAGATGCTCTATATCAGCTAATCTTTTTAATTTAGAAGAACGGTAGCAAATACTGAAGCTTAACTTGTTGTATGGATCATCTTGCTAGCGTTGAAAGCTATTGTTTGCCTTTTTTCAGTGTGTCGAAATTAGATTTGAGTTTTTTTTAGAATCTGCCTTATACAAAACACAGTCTTATTACTTTTTTATTTAGACAGGCACGGTTCCTCAAATATCTGTCGTCTCTGTGCTTCAAATTTATTTATGTAAACCACGATACGAAGTTCATGGCTATTTATTTATAGTAAGTTTTTTTTTAATTTACGTCTATGGTCACAAACTTTTTGTTAACAGATTACCGGTTTCGGTCTTTAATGACCATCATCAGATCTGTTTCGTAAAAACAAAGATCTAATGTACTGCAGCCATAGTGGCATCGTCAAATGTTAAATGCGGAATCAGCACCAGCATCGTCAAATACATATAAATAATATCACATGCTGTTGTTGTAACATGTTCTGCCTGTTAACACTGGTGTCTCTACCTGATCCTATTGCACGCCAACTGCTCCTTCTCTTTTCCCTTCATTCAGCATGTTTATTCTTCTCCTTCCTATTTTGTGTTGTGCTTCAACGGTACCGCCAGTATCTGTTGTCATCCTCCGAAACCACATCTCGAGTATTTCAGATTGCTATCTTTCTCTCTTCTTTGCTGTCCAGCTTTCACAGTCGCTCCATGTCCTGGCCTACAGCATCACTACAGCCTCCGGTTTGGGCCCTTGAAGAGGAATGGACCGCCTTTTCTCCACAGACATTCAGATACCTTAATTTTATTTCGAAACTCTTCCATTGCATACGAAAACAGCAACATGAGAATTGTGAGTCCGCCTTGATGCAACGCACTTTTGTTATTCATTTATATATTCCCCAAGATCAGTGGGTTCAGAACCCATTAGTGATGGCGATAATTGTCACTGAAACTAGATTCGGGAATAAATAAATAAATGGTCCAAGTATTTTGCATCAAGGCGGACTTACAGTTGCAATACTGGTGTTCAGATACCTCCCTGAAAGTGGTCCCAGCAGACTTCAAACCGTGATACGACGGTGAGTCAAACGAAAACCTTAAATATTTTTTTTAAATATTATTTATTGTGCAGAAGTGGTACAAAGCTATTTCAGTTTTCAACATAATCTCCCCCACGCTCAATGCAAGTCTTCCGGCGCTTACAAAGTGCATAATTTCCTTTAGAAAAAAATGATTTTGCTAGTCCGGGCAACCACTCATGCACCGCGTGGCGAACCCCTTCATCAGAACCAAACTTCTTTCTTCCCATTGCCTGTTTGGGGCAAGGTCTGGTAAGTATGGTGGATGAGGAAGACACTCAAAATGTAGGTCTGTGTTTGTTGCAACTGTTGTACGAGCATTGTGTGGCCTTGCATTGTCACATTTCAAAAGGACACCTGCTGACAGCAATCCACGTCGCTTTGATTTGATTGCAGGCCGCAGATGATTTTTTAGGAGATCTGTGTATGATGCAGTGGTGACACTGTTCCCTTTAGGCATGTAATGCTCCAAAATGACTCGTTTTTCCGTGCAAAAGAGAGTCAGGTTAACGTTCCCTGCTGATAGTTCTGTTCGAAACTTCTTTGGTTTTGGTGATGAGGAATGGTGCCATTCCTTGGTCGCCCGCTTTGTTTCCAGTTGGTGGAAATAAACCCAGGTTTCGTCCCCGATAACGATTGTTGCAGGGAAGCCATCACCTTCTCGTTCAAAGCGCCGAAGAAGTTCTTCACAAGCATCAACACGTCGTTCTCTCATTTCAGGAGTCAGCTGCCGCCGCACCCCTCTTGCATACACTTTGTGAAACTGGAGCGCATCATGCACAATGTGGTGTGCTGACCCATGACTAATCTGTAAACACGCTGCAATGTCAATCAGTGTCACTCTGCGGTTTTCCTTCACTGTGGCTTCAACTGCTGCAGTGTTCTGTGGGGTCACAACTCGTTGTGCCTGACCTGGACGAGGAGCATCTTCCACTGAAGTCACACCATTATCGAACTTCCTACTCGATACAGTTCGATTCTACACAAAGGGTGCGAAAGAACTTGTCCCCTTCTAACAGATGTGTACCGCAAATCTCTAGAGGAACGGAAGGTTCCAAATGATTGGAAAAGATCACAGGTAGTCCCAGTTTTCCAGAAGGGTCGTCGAGCAGATGCGCAAAACTATAGGCCTATATCTCGGACATCGATCTGTTGCAGAATTGTAGAACATGTTTTTTGCTCGCGTATCATGTAATTTCTGGAAACTCAGAATCTACTCTGTAGGAATCAACATGTATTCCGGAAACAGCGATCGTGTGAGACCCAACTCGCTTCATTTTTTCATGAGACCAAGAAAATATTACATATAGGCTCCCAGGAAGATGCCATTTTCCTTGAGTTCCGGAAGGCGTTCGATACAATTCCGCAGTGACGGCTGATGAACAAAGTAAGAGCCTACGGAATATAAGAACAGCTGTGTAGCTGGATTGAACAGTTTTTAGCAAAGAGAATAAAGCATGATGTTGTCAATGGCGTGCCACAGGGGAGTGTTATGGGACCATTGCTTTTCACAATATTTATAAATGACCTAGTAGATAGTGTCGGAAGTTCCATGCGTCTTTTCGCGGATAATGCTGCAGTATACAGAGAAGTTGCAGCATTAGAAATTTGCAGCGAAATGCAGGAAGATTTTCAGCGGATAGCCACTTGGTGCAGGGAGTGGCAACTGACCCTTAACATAGAGAAATGTAATGTATTGCGAATATATTACATTTTACTCTATGATTACATGATAGCGGAACAAACACTGGTAGCAGTTACTTCTGTAAAATATCTGGGAGTATGCGCGAGGAACGATTTGAAGTGGAATGATCATACAATATTAATTGTTGGTAAGGCGGTTACTAGGTTGAGATTCATTGGGAGAGTCCTTAGAAAATGTAGTCCATCAACAAAGGAGGTGGCTTACAAAACACTCGTTCGACCTATACTTGAGTATTGCTCATCAGTGTGGGATCCGTACCAGATCGGGTTGACGGAGGAGATAGAGAAGATCCAAAGAAGAGCGGCGCGTTTCGTCACAAGGTTATTAGGTAAGCGTGATAGCATTACGGAGATGTTTAGCAAACTCAAGTGGCAGACTCTGCAAGAGAGGCGCTCTGCATCGCTGTGTAGCTTGCTGTCCAGATTTCGAGAGAGTGCGTTTCTGGATGAGGTATGGAATATATTGCTTCTCCCTGCTTAAACCTCCCGAGGAGATCACGAATGGAAAATTGGAGAGATTCGAGGTCGTACGGAGGCTTTCCGGCAGTCGTTCTTCCCGCGAACCATACGCGACTGGAACAGGAAAGGGATGTAATGACAGTGGCACGTAAAGTGCCCTCCGCCACACACCGTTGGGTGGCTTGCGGAGTATAAATGTAGATGTAGATGTACAGGCGATTCTGCACGCTGTTTGTAGCACGTATACCAACTTACAGGACTTCGATTTGTTATTACAGATTTAAGGTTTTCATTTGACTCACCCTCGTAAAAGGTGGAGTGTGGCCTTACCCTATAACAGGTGTCTCGCCCAGACAGTGTACAGTAATGACTCTACCTGCACGGGGAGATGGCCCTCCTGAAATTCTGCTCCGCTTGACTGCGTCCTCCGCTCGCAGCCACGTACCTGTAACACACAGGGGGCGGTAGGCCACTACTGCTGATTAGGCGAGGCGCAGGTGGGTGCATGCCTGGCTGCGGGGGGAGGGAGAGCCAGACTGGCAGAGCCAGGGCTCCGCGGCCGGCGCCAGTTAGCGGGGTCGACTCTGCCCGGTCGATAGTCGCCGCCGCGCTCGCATGTCGGTCGCTCCGAACTCGATTAGCGGCGGCCCGCGCCCTGCGTCGCGGCTGACAGCTCTGCCGCCGTGTACCGCGGGCAGCGCACCCGCGGTAGCGCGCCCACCACCTGCTGAGGAGTCGCCTCATAGGCAGAGGCACAGCTTCGTAATTTTTTTTGGTATTCTGAAACGTTCCTCCTCGTGATTCGTTTCGGAGCTTCCGCAGAGTCTGTCCGAGTCCTGCTTGCGGCCCCTGAACACTCCTAATACCGTGGAACCCCAGCGAGTACTATTCTCTAACACAAACCAACCTTTTACAGAGGGGTCCAAAAAAATGTATCCATTGTTTAAAAGTCAATAACTTGCAAACTAACTGACGGAGTAGTCTCATTTTTGGTGAAAGTGTAGCTTACATCTACATCTACATTTATACTCCGCTAGCCAACGAACGGTGTGTGGCGGAGGGCACTTTAGGTGCCACTTTCATTACCTCCCTTTCCTGTTCCAGTCGCGTATGGTTCGCGGGAAGAACGGCTGCCGGAAAGCCTCCGTGCGATCTCAAATCTCTCCAATTTTCCATTCGTGATCTCCTCGGGAGGTTTAAGTAGGGGGAAGCAATATATTCGATACCTCATCCAGAAACGCACCCTCTCGAAACCTGGACAGCAACCTACACCACGATGCAGAGTCTGCCACTTGAGTTTGCTAAACATCTCCGTAACGCTATCATGCTTACCAGATAACCCTGTGACGAAACACGCCGCTCTTCTTTGGATCTTCTGTATCTCCCCTGTCAACCCGATCTGGTACGGATCCCACACTGATGAGCAATACTCAAGTATAGGTCGAACGACTGATTTGTAAGCCATCTTCCTTGTTGATGGACTACATTTTCTAAGGACTCTCCCAATGAATCTCAACCAGGTAGCCGCCTTACCAACAATTAATTTTATATGATTATTCCACTTCAAATTGTTCCGCACGCATACTCCCAGATATTTTACAGAAGTAACGGCATAGTGAACGCATTATTGCGGCCAAGATAGACACAAAGCCCATGCCTACTACAGTAGTACAAGTTTATATGCCAACTAGCTCTGCAGATGATGAAGAAATTGATGAAATGTATGATGAGATAAAAGAAATTATTCAAGTAGTGAAGGGAGACGAATATTTAATAGTCATGGGTGACTGGAATTCGTCAGTAGGAAAAGGGAGAGAAGGAAACATAGTAGGTGATTATGGATTGGGGCTAAGAAAGGAAAGAGGAAGCCGTCTGGTAGAATTTTGCACAGAGCATAACTTAATCATAGCTAACACTTCGTTCAAGAATCATAAAAGAAGGTTGCATACATGGAAGAATCCTGGATATACTAAAAGGTATCAGATAGATTATATAATGGTAAGACAGAGATCTAGGAATCAGGTTTTAAATTGTAGGACATTTCCAGGGGCAGATGTGGACTCTGACTACAATCTATTGGTTATGACCTGTAGGTTAAAACTGAAGAAACTGCAAAAAGGTGGGAATTTAAGGACGTGGGATCTGGATAAGCTGAAAGAACCAGAGGTTGTGCAGAGTTTCAAGGAGAGTATAAAGGAACAATTGACAGGAATGGGGGAAAGAAACACAGTAGAAGAAGAATGGGTAGCTCTGAGGGATGAAGTAGTGAAGGCAGCAGAGGATAAAGTAGGTAAAAAGACGAGGGCTGCTAGAAATCCTTGGGTAACAGAAGAAATATTGAATTTAATTGATGAAAGGAGAAAATATAAAAATGCAGTAAATGAAGCAGGCAAAAAGGAATACAAACGTATCAAAAATAAGATCGACAGGAAGTGGAAAATGTCTAAGCAGGGATGGCTAGAGAACAAATGTAAGGATGTGGAGGCTAATCTCACTGGGAGTTAGATAGATACTGCCTACAGGAAAATTTAAGAGACCTTTGGAGAGAAGAGAACCACGTGTATGAATATCAAGAGCTAAGATGGCAACCCAGTTCTAAGCAAAGAAGGGAGGGCAGAAAGTTGGAAGGAGTATATAGAAGGTTTATACAAGGGCGACGTACTTGAAGACAATATTATGGAAATGGAAGAGGATGTAGATGAAGATGAAATGGGAGATACGATACTGCGTGAAGAGTTTGACAGAGCACTGAAAGACCTGAGTCGAAACAAGGCCCCGGGAATAGACAACATTCCATTAGAACTACTGACGGCCTTGGGAGAGCCAGTCATGACAAAACTCTACCAGCTGGTGAGCAAGATGTATGAGACAGGCGAAATACACTCAGACTTCAGGAAGAATATAATAATTCCAATCCCAAAGAAAGCAGGTATTGACAGATGTGAAAATTACCGAACTATCAGTTTAATAAGTCACAGCTGCAAAATACTAACGCGAATTCTTTACAGACGAATGGATAAACTGGTAGATGCGGACCTCGGGGAGGATCAGTTTTGATTCCGTAGAAATGTTGGAACACGTGAGGCAATATTGACCTTACGACTTATCTTAGAAGAAAGATTAAGAAAAGGTAAACCTACGTTTCTAGCATTTGTAGACTTAGAGAAAGCTTTTGACAATGTTGACTGGAATACTCTCTTTCAAATTCTAAAGGTGTCAGGGGTAAAATACAGGGAGCGAAAGGCTATTTACAATTTGTACAGAAACCAGATGGCAGTTATAAGAGTCGAGGGACATGAAAGGGAAGCAGTGGTTGGGAAGGGAGTGACACAGGGTTGCAGTCTCTCCCCAATGTTATTCAATCTGTATATTGAGCAAGCACTGAAGGAAACAAAAGAAAAATTCGGAGTAGGTATTAAAATCCATGGAGAAGAAATAAAAATGTTGAGGTTCGCCGATGACATCGTAGCTATGTCAGAGACAGCAAAGGACTTGGAAGAGCAGTTGAACGGAATAGATAGTGTCTTGAAAGGAGGATATAAGATGAACATCAACAAAAGCAAAACGAGAATAATTGAATGTAGTCGAATAAAGTCGGGTGATGATGATGGAATTAGATTAGGAAATGAGACAATTAAAGTAGTAAAGGAGTTTTGCTATTTGGGGAGCAAAATAACTGATGATGGTCGAAGTAGAGAGTATATAAAATGTAGACTGGCAATGGCAAGGAAAGCGTTTCTGAAGAAGAGAAATTTGTTAACATCGAGTATAGATTTAAGTGTCAGGAAGTCGTTTCTGAAAGTATTTGTATGGAGTGTAGCCATGTATGGAACGAAACATGGACGATAACTAGTTTGGACAAGAAGAGAATAGAAGCTTTTGAAATGTGGTGTTACAGAAGAATGCTGAAGATTAGATGGGTAGACCACATAACTAATGAGGAAGTATTGAATAGAATTGTGGAGAAGAGAAGTTTGTGGTAGAAGTTGACAAGAAGAAGGGATCGGTTGGTAGGACATGTTCTGAGGCTTCAAGGGATCACCAATTTAGTATTAGAGGGCAGCGTGGAGGGTAAAAATCGTAGAGGGAGACCAAAAGATGACTACACTAAGCAGATTCAGAAGGTTGTAGGTTACAGTAGGTACTGTGAGATGAAGAAGCTTGCACGTGATAGAGTAGCATGGAGAGCTGCATCAAACCAGTCTCATGACTGAAGACAACAACAACAACAACAACTGCTGCCAGTGTTTGTTCCGCTATCATATAATCATACAATAAAGGATCCTTCGTTCTAGGTATATACATTACATTTGTCTATGTTAAGGATCAGTTGCCACTCCCTACACCAAGTGCCTAGTCACTGCAGATCTTCCTGCATGTCGCTGCAATTTTGTAATGCTGCAACTTCTCTGTATACTGCAGCATCATCCGCGAAAAGCCGCATGGAACTTCCGACACTATCTACTAGATCATTTATATATATTGTGAAAAGCAATGGTCCCATAACACTCCCCAACTTAAAGTCCAACTTAAAGATATGGTTCAAATGCCTTTGAGCACTGTGGGACTTAACATCTGAGGTCATCAGTCCCCTAGAACTTAGAAGTACTTGAACCTAACGAACCTAAGGGCATCACACACATCCATGCCCGAGGCAGGATTCGAACCTGCGACCGTAGCAGTCGCGCGGTTCCGGTCTGAAGTGCCTAGAATCGCTCGGGCACCTCGCCCGGCACTTAAAGCTCTCACTGCAGGTGTTCGAAATGGCCACCATTAACTTCCACACACAAACGATGCCGCCGAACTGCAGCACGAACTACTGACTGCAACGTGTTCAGTTGGATATTTGCACATGAATGTACGATGGATTCTCGAAGTTCATCCAATGTGCGTGGCCTTTGTCGATAAACGACGTCCTTTAGTGTTCCTCACAGGTAAAAGTCCAGAGGAGTTTCGTCTGGCAAACGTGGAGGATACTCCACAGCACCTCTACGGCCTATCCATCTTCGTGGTAGATTTTTGTCGAGATACGCCCTAAAACAATTTTGGTAGTGGGCTGGGGCACCGTATTGTTGAAAGTAAACTCTTCCGTCTCCGTACAAATCTCGGATGGCAGGTAAAATGGATGTCTTGGCAGGTAAAATGGATGTCTGAAGCTTCTGAAGGTACACCTCACCGGTAACTGTGCCGCCAAAGAAGAATGGCCCAATCAGGCCCCGGTAAGACAACCCACACCACACATTTACTCCTGGCAAATTCACCGCTTTTCTACATGGACGTTCGGATGTTTCGGCTGCCCAGTAGATGCAATTGTGGCGATTTCCTGTACCATTGAGTTTGAACTGTGCCTCATCAGACCACACAATCATCTCTGCAAACTCTTCATCGTTGCGCACCATTTTAGTAAACCACTCGCAGGACGCCATTCTAAGATCTGGGTCGTCCTCGTTCATTGCGTATATCAATCGTGGCATGCAGCACTTCCACTTTGCTCTCTTCAAAATTCGCCGAACACTTGAGCGACTCACTCCAGTATCACGGGCACACTGTCTCACAGACTTCTGTGGTGAGCGAGTGAATTGTTGTAACACACGAAGGGAGTCAGCTGGACTTGTTACTGTTGCAGGTCGTCCAGATAGTTGTTTGTGTACAGCCTTCGGCTTCAAGTCTGCCTCGAATGCGACGAATCGTTAAACGTGTCGGTGACTCTGTTTGATACTCATTTCACTATTACCGTTGAAGCTCATTAATGTTTTCGTACTTTAAAATATCACTTCAAAACTGACTTCCTTTCAGCGAATGTAAGCCTTGCGCCAGCCATGTTTACTCGAGTAACTAGATGCAACTAAGAATAAAACACTGACTATCTGGCGACCGTCGTCTGACAAAAGAAAACAACGCAATACAACGCTTGTGTGGCGATTGTCGGACTACAAACTATTACAAGGACGAGACAACTCCATTAGTTAGTTTGCCAGTTATGGTCTTTTAAACATAGGATACATTTTTTTGGACTCCTCTGAATATTTTTCTAAATTAAGAAAGATCAGACTTTTAATGGTATAAAAATAGTTTCTTTCGTGTCGTGTCGTTGTCAATGTAGGCTTGCACCATGGGATGCCAGGGAGGATGTTGTTTGGTGGCCAGTATCCTCTTTCTGTAACACAAACTGCATACATATATTGACAGGGTTCTTTATTGACTTAAACAGGAAGCTGCTTAACTTAAGACATTCAAGGTGTTGTGGTACTAGCTCTTCCGTAATAGTCCACGTTAGCCTCCATGCTGGTGAAGTACAGAGTCCCGCTATGTACACTGCTCTGGTCTCTAGGTACTGACGGCTCTGAGCTACAGGCTAAGCTACCTGTGAATACAACTACCACTGGCCTGCGACTGGTGACTCGAATCGTTTCCTCACTGGATGACTGTTGCGCCCTCTCGACCACGGTGGCCATATAAATACTGGCAGTCGAGAGGGCGTTGGCGGCACGTTGCTTGCGAGTCTGTCTTTGGCCTCTCTGTTGATAGACTCGCTTGCTCCGATACCTACTATCGATCTTCTCACAGCCACTCCGTCAATCGGAGTGCTGGTGATACCATCCGCCGGCACTGTCTCAATGCATTATCATAACATATTGAAAACATTTAATTGTGCAGACAATCATTACCGAACCACGGAATACCACTACATCCATTTGAAGTCTCGCTTATACTTCTACATCTACATTTACATTTACACAGACAACGTGAAAATCACACTTATGTAAAGAGGGTTCATCAATCGACTTCACAATAACTCTTTACTACTCCAACCATGAAAACTGCAAAAACGAACTCTGGTATCTCTCTGTGCAGGCTCTGATTTCCCTTATTTTACTATCATGATCATTTCTCCCTATTTAGGTCGGCGTCAACAAAATACAGTACTGGCCATTAAAATTACTACACCATGAAGATGATGTGCTACAGACGCTAAATTTAACCGATAGGAAGAAGATGCTATGATATGCAAATTATTAGCTTTTCAGAGCATTCACACAAGATTGGCGCCTGTGGCGACACCTACAACGTGCTGACATGAGGAAAGTTTCCAACCGATTTCTCATACACAAACAGCAGTTGACCAGCGTTGCCTGGTGAAATGTTGTTGTGATGCCTCGTGTAATGAGGGGAAATGCGTACCATCACGTTTCCGACTTCGATAAAGGTCGGATTGTAGCCTATCGCGATTGCGGTTTATCGTATCGCGACATTGCTGATCCCATTGGTCGAGATCCAACGACTAATGGCACAATATGGAATCGGTGGGTTCAGCAGGGTAATACGCAACGCCGTGCTGGATCCCAACGGCCTCGTATCACTAGCAGCCGAGATGACATGCATCTGATCTGCATGGCTGTAACGCATCGTAAAGCCACGTCTCGATCCCTGAATCAAAAGATGGGGACGTTTGCAACACAATAACCACCTGCACGAACAGTTCGTCGACATTTGCAGCAGCACGGACTATCAGCTCGGAGACCATGGCTGCGGTTACCCTTGTCGCTGCATCAAAGACAGGAGCGCATGCGATGGTGTACCAAACGACAAACCTGGGTGCACGAATGGCTAAACGTCATTTTTTGGGATGAATCCAGTTTCCGTTCACAGCATCATGATGGGCGCATCCGTGTTTGGCGATATCACTGTGAACGCAGATTGGAAGCGCGTATTCGTCATAGCCATACTGGCGTATCGCCCGGCGTGATTCGATCCCTGCGAAACCCTACATTTCAGCAGGATAATGCATGACCGCATGTTGCAGGTCGTGTACGGGCCTTTCTGGATACAGAAAAAATTCGACTGCTGCCCTGGCCAGCACATTCTCCAGATCTCTCACCAACTGAAAACGTCTAGTCAATGGTGGCCGAGCAACTGGCTCGTCACAATACGCCAATCAGTACTTTTGATGAACTGTGGTATCGTGTTGATGCTGCATGGGCAGCTGTACCCGTACACGCCATCCAAGCTCTGTTTGACTCAATGCCCAGGCGTATCAAGGGCGTTATTAAGGCCAGAGATGGTTGTTCAGGGTACTGATTTCTCAGGATCTATGCACCGAAATTGCGTGAAAATGAAATCACATATTACTTCTAGTATAATATATTTGTTCAACGAATATCCGTTTATCACCTGCATTTCTTCTTGGTGTAGCAATTTTAATGGCCAGTAGTGTATTTACGTTAAAAAGCTTTCCTTTCCCGCGGTATTTCGATATCTATGACCACCGTCTGTAAGTTACACTGTATCTAGCAAAATTCCCTATGCATTTGTTAGCCCTTTATCTTGATACAATTGCACGTGATCCATGTCTTCGCACAACTGTAGTGTTAATTTCGTAGAGCAAAAGAATTCAGCAAATAGCGACTAATTGTTTTTAGCGAACTTCATTTGTAGATCGGATTCAGAACGTTTATTTGCGTACTCGGTGCTGTACTATGCAACGAAATGACCCCATACAACACACTAGAGAGCTTTTAGTTTCAGCTCTCTTTTTTGTGCGAGGATATCGTACCGGCGTATATATAGCACAGAGTATGCAAATAAATAGTCTCAATCCGAGCTGCAAATAAAGTTCGCTAAAAAAAATTGTAGCTATGTGGTGGATTCTTTTCTATTACAAAATGTTAGCTCCTGGCTCATAAAATATCTCGCATGGCAAATATTGTCACTGCAGCGCAAACTGGCACAAAGAATTAAGCCAACGGTACACTGCATATTTCAAAAGATGATACACATATGTGTCATATGCTTCCTATACCTATCTAATAGCGTGCCTATAACGCTAGGAGCAATCGGTAACTGTAAGGACTTTTCAAGTATGGTATCGCAGAGCGTAATCTACCAGTTACAATTATTTAAAAAAAATTATGGTAATATTTTACACCTCCGTTTTAAATCCTCGCTGTCGGTATCTGATAGCCTTATTTTCATACATCCTGTTCTAAGTGTAGCTACGCGTTACAAACACATTAGTGCAATCTCGTACCCAGACACAAGATCATCTGTGACAGATGTATCTGAATGAGGCGTTTCTACGAAGGACTAGGAATTCGACAGCAACCCAGGGGGGAAAAGGACTCTCATTTCACCTGCGGGACACAGCAAACATCACCGCCAGTGTGGGTAGTGTCCTATGTGCAGATCACACTGGAATACTCTTACAATGTTAGCTGAGTCAACTAAACACTACACGTGATATATTAAAGCGATATATTAAAAGCTACCTGCTGACAAATGTGGTGGACATGAATGCACCGGGGTAATGCTATCACACAAGGCACGAGTTATGACGGCCCATGGCGGAGCCGGCGCCTACTTGGCAACAGTCCACATGCTGAACCGAGATGACCTAAGTGATAATCATTTCATGCTAGTGTATATGTCCTGTCAATACGGTCATCCTATCCATAGTCGTTCAAGGTGTTGTGTTCTTTCTTTGAACATGAGTGCAGTTGGCACGAATTTAAAACTTGAGAGGTGGCGTGAGCCCCCTCTCATATTTCTCTGAGTAATTCGATCTTCCTCTCTAATTGCATGCAGTGAAAAGTCGCTATTTCTTCACACGAGGTCTTCCAACGCAGCGTCTCTCATCAACCGGGTGGTTCGGTGACAGGCGGGTTCGGCTGATCTTGAAAGGGTTAAGCCGACAGGTGTGAGGGAGTCGAGTGAATGCTTTCCAGACGCCGACATTGTCATAAGAGCGGCTGCAACATGCCCACAGGGGCCTGACGGAGCGGCTGGGCTAGAGATTCCGTTACTACGAAGAAACTTTGCGAAAACCGTTTCTGGCGGGCTACCAGCGAGGCGTGGGAATGATTTGTGTTCCCAGGCAGTCTTGGCGGGCAAATTCCCGCGTTTTCTGCAAAATCGTAACTGTGATTGGCTCCGTGACGTAGCAAAATCGGCGCAGAACTTGGCGCCAAGAATCTCCATTGGTGGAAAGGTAGTGCTTCGGTAATAGAGTGGAATTTATAGCCGGTTTTCGAGTTGCTGATTGGAACGTTTTAGCCACTACCACTGTCGTGGGGGCGGGAATGTTCTGTGTTCGGCTTGTACGGGTGCTCTTGAGAGGGTCGGCTCTCGCCTTTTGGTAGGAGTAGGGTACAAGACTGAGCTCTCGGTGCTCCGGACAGCCTGCCTTCCGTTGGCTGTCTAATATAGTTTTATTTAATTCTAACTGTTTGACGAAGTTGCTGAAGTTTCAACTTCAACGTAACTTTCCGAGTACAGTTGGCAATTGAGCGTTCTGTGTACAAGTGGCCTATGTTGCCCGTCTTGAGCAGTTTTGGCTAAAGTTGACTGTATCGGAGTTACTGTGTGACTTCGCTTGTTAAAATCAGTCACTGTACCGTCAGTGATTGTGTGGCGAGCCTTCTTCGTCTCCCTCAGAGGCGCATTTTTGTTGCTAGGAAGTCTTCAGTCTGGAACAATCAGACCAGGATAATTTGTTTCGGGCTATACTCGCGACATTATCATCACCAAACAACCAGCCATCACCACCGGTACTCCAGATCGTGTCCTTGCAGTTAAGAAGACAGCTTGGTAATGTATGTCCGCAGCACCGGCAGATTAGGGAATTTTGCTCTGTGACAATCAGAGCTCAGCAGAGTGCGCCTGTTCCCGTTTTTTCTTACGCGGTTCTGTCGTGGGTGTTCACTGTCTGAGTTCTCGCTACTGTTGCATCAATTAACGCTGGTTTGGCTGGGTGTTTCTCTTAAGATTCGAGTTGCAAGCAATTGGCTCCACATACCACTTCGTCATAAACGTCACAAGCTAGTTTCTGAACAAGTTCACTTTCACAACATCTATTTGAGTATCCAATTTGACGTATTGTAAATGTTTCATGTGGTTTGTTTATTATTTTGTGTTTAGTCATAATAAATCAAATTGTTAATTTGCACAGAACTTTCATTCTGTGAATCGGTAAAGCAACCCTTTCATTTCTCACTACGTTAATGAACCTTCCCTTTATCTAATTAATTTCTATTCAATTAAATTATTGCAAGTGTCAAACTCTTTTCTGCTCCACTTGCAGGGCCGATCACAGTCAGCTCGCGTTTCTTCTTAATGTATGTGCAACAGCAAAAGTTGGAGTTATAATAGGGGAGGCTTAGAGCATCATTTACATATGAAGATTCTAGAAGAATTTTGTGTTAAATACACTACTAGCCCCGCACCTCGCAAACTAAGGTAAGTAATGGAAAAAAACCAAAGAAATAAATATGTCACGTTACTTGTTACTCAGATTTCTCTACCTAAGCAGTCTGCAGCTCCCTCGGTACTTCTCGGAGTTTTTCCTGTTTTGAGTCGCTAAATGACCTATAGTTTAGACAGCTGTTGATTTCGTATCGGTATTATACCTACACATCTGATACCATTTAAAACTTTGTAATAATAATGAATTGTCCAGGTGTTTAATGACTCGGCAAAAACATTGCATCACCACAGTTATTTGTAAATTATATCATATTATTACTAACAACTAATGTATTTACATTAAAATTAAATTTGCAAATGCTCTTATCAACGTGTAAGTAGGGTGTTTAGGTTTTTATATTGCTAACACCACGTAGCGCTCTCTGTGAAAATCACTGGCTATGCTGTGTGCAGTCTGTGGCTGGTTGGCATTGTTGAAATATTAGCTGTTGTAGTGTTGGGCAGTTGCATGTGAACAGCGCGTAACGTTGTGCATTTGGAGGTGAGCCGCCAGCAGTGGTGGGTGTGGAGAGAGAAATGGTGGAGTTTTGAGAGCGGGTGATCTGGACGCGTGTCCGTCAGAGAGAGTAAATTTGTAAGACTGGATGTCATGAACTATATATAATGACTTTTGAACACTCTTAAGGTAAATACATTGTTTGTTCTCTACCAAAATCTTTCATTTGCTACCTATGCCTACCAGTAGTTAGTGCCTTCAGTAGTTTGAATCTTTTATTTAGCTGCCAGTATTGGCGCTCACTGTATTGCGGTAGTTCGAGTAACGAAGATTTTTGTGAGGTAAGCGATTCGTGAAAGGCATAGTTTATTGTTAGTCAGGGCCATTCTTTTGTAGGGATTATTGAAAGTTAGATTGCGTTGCGCTGAAAATATTATGTGTCAGTTTAGTGATGATCAGAATAAGTAAAGAGAGAAATGTCTGAGTACCTTCAGTTTTGCTCAGCTGTTTGAAAATCAAATAACGTAAGGGGTTTATCAGCACAATCGTTCATAAATTTTTCTAAGGGGAGGTTTCAAGCGGACACCACATAAGACTTCAATTGATGCTTTTACGCTGCTTCTGAGCTTACCATTTCGCCACTAGAAATACTACTACCGCCCAGCACTTCATCATTCTCTCATTTCCTCTCATTCATCCCCCTGTTTTCTTATATGCGTACTTAAATTTCTAATAGCTACTATGGACTTGTTGAGTCCATACTTAGATATGCTGTTTCCCACTGTTCAGTAACTATGAAGTGTCAGCATTGCTAATGTGAAACGACGTTTCGTCCTGAAACGGTTCAAGTGTCCCAGCTTCCACTTAGAGCGGGCATGTGAAGACCACCCCCTCAGGGGATCCTAAATCACGACAGTCACACGATGCTGACGGTTCCTTTCCTACTCTGTGTTCGTATTGAGGGGTACCTCCACTGGGAACGGCATGATTCATTTATTCTCGTGGACATGGGACAGTGGCTGGTTATAGAGGGTGTTACAAAAAGGTACGGCCAAACTTTCAAGAAACATTCGTCACACACAAGTAAAGAAAAGATGTTATGTGGACATGTGTCCGGAAACGCTTAATTTCCATGTTAGAGCTCATTTTAGTTTCGTCAGTATGTGATCAAACTGTAAATTTTCACAATCAACATGTGTGGGCTGACGAGAATCCGCCCTCAAATGTGCAATCACGTCACAAATTTTCTGTGAACGTTTGGGCAGGCATTTTTGGTGATGTCTTGATTGGACCCCATGTTCTTCCACCTACGCACATTGGAGCACGTTATCATGATTTCATACGGGAAACTCTACCTGTGCTGCTAGAACATGTGCCTTTACAAGTACGACACAACCTGTGGTTCATGCACGATTAAGCTCCTGCACATTTCACTCGAAGTGTTCGTACGCTTCTCAACAACAGATTCAGTGACCGATGGATTGGTAGAGGCGGACCAATTCCATGACCTCCACGCTCTCCTGACCTCAACCTTCTTGACTTTCATTTATGGGGGGCATTTGAAAGCTCTTGTCTAAGCAACCTCGGTACCAAACATAGAGACTCTTCGTGCTCATATTGTGGACGTCTGTGATACAATACGCCATTCTCCAGGGCTGCATCAGCGCATCAGGGATTCCATGCGACGGAGGGTGGACGCATGTATCCTCGCTAACGGAGGACATTTTGAACATTTCCTGTAACAAAGTGTTTGAAGTCACGCTGGTACGTTCTGTTGCTGTGTGTTTCCATCCCATGATTGATGTGATTTGAAGAGAAGTAATAAAATGAGCTCGAACATGGAACGTAAGCGTTTCCGGACACATATCCACATAACATATTTTCTTTCTTTGTGTGTGAGGAATGTTTCCTGAAAGTTTCGCCGTACCTTTTTGTAACACCCTGTATACGTAAGGAAAATGAACCACCGCAGTGGTATCATCAAATAAATTTGTTTCAAACGACTAGTTTCGGCGCAACACTTATGTCATTTCAGGCCCACTATAATCCGGAAGAGTACTTTCATTCCTTGGCCCATGTATCATAGAATTTTATGGGTTCTACGATACATGGACCAAGAGATGGAGGTGTTCCTTAGGATTATAGTGCACCCGAAGATGGCGTAAGTGTTCGCCGAAACTAGTCGTTTTAAATACGTTTCTTTGATGATACGACAATAATGGTTCGTTTCCTTTACTGATACTTTTGTAGTGTCTCTCGGATGTTCGTAAGGAGGTAGTACACCCAGCGTGCGCTATTTCCACCGCCTCAATCCCGCCGCCATTTATCAAATGCGCAGCCCCCCAAGTTCTGACTGACAGCTGTTCTGGAACGCATAATTTCTTGTACTTAAATACGTGCTTTGTATCTCCGCAGCCAATGCGCTGTGGGAAGATGTCGTACTGTGATGCTATAGCTGACTACGTAACAGTGGAGTGAGAGAGGAGAGAGAGAGGGAGAGGGAGTGGCATAGCGGGTGAGCAGTACATTCCATAACAGCGCGGACAGCGTCCGACACCTCCCCTTTGTGCACCGCCGGCCGCAAACCCTCGTCACCACCCGCACCCCCCCCCCTCCCCCTACCCATCACACCCCTTTTCTGGCAGCACGAGCAAAAGGTTGAAAAACAATTTAATCCCGCCATTCATCAAGCTCGTTTAGCTCGCCCAGCTGGTCGCCGGCAGCGCAGATATTTATTCCATTCTGTTATAATAGACACACGCACACACGTCCACGCACAGCACGGGGTGACGAGTTTATTCAGTCCCCCACCGGCGGCGACATTCCCGCCCCACCACGGCGCCCCGCAGCCCCCACCACGCGGGCCGCTTCCCCCCACTCCGGCGCGCTTCCCCCTCCACGCGGCGCCGTTCCCCCCACCACCGCCACAGCCCCGCACAGTAGCGGCCGCTGCGCTGTCGGCGAGCCGTCCCCGCTGCCAGAGCGATGACAAAGGACGATAAATCAGGGATAATTAGTGGAGTGGTTAGCGTCACGGGACACGGCCCGTATGCAGCTGCAGCGGCGGCAGCCTCTGCCCCTCTAATAATCGAAGCGACACGCCGGCCCGCGTGTATGTACACCGGCAGAGGTGCTTGTCTCTGATAGACACTCGCCCTGGGTGGTTTCACGATTTTGCTGCTGGAGCGACGATGCAGGACTAGATAGGCCGAGGCGCGGCTTCCACAAACCCCTGTCCTTCGCAGTCACTGTCTGATAAAATTACTACTGGCCGTTAAAATTGCTACACCACGAAGATGACGTGCTACAGACGCGAAATTCAACCGACAGGAAGAAGATGCTGTGATATGCAAATTATTAGCTTTCCAGAGCATTCACACAAGATTGGCGCCGGTGGCGACACCTGCAACGTGCTGGCATGAGGAGAGTTTCCAAACGATTTCTCATACACAAACGGCAGTTGACCGGCGTTGCCTGCTGAAACGTTGTTGCGATGCCTCTTGTAAGGAAGAGAAATGCGTACCATCACGTTTCCGACTTTCATACAGGTCGGATTGTAGGCTACTGCGATTGCGATTTATCGTGTCGCGACATTGCTGCTCGCGTTGGTCGAGATCCAATGACTGTTAGCAGAATATGAAATCGGTGGGTTCAGGAGGGTAATATGGAATGCCGTGCTGGATCCCAACGGCCTCGTATCACTAGCAGTTGAGATGACAGGCATCTTATCCGCATGGCTGCAACGGATCGTGCAGCCACGTCTCGACCCCTGAGTCAACAGATGGGGACGTTTGCAAGACGACAACCATCTGCACGAACAGTTCGACGACGTTTGCAGCAGCATGGACTATCAGCTCGTAGACTGTGGGTGCGGTTACCCTTGACGCTGCATCGCAGACAGGAGCGCCTGCGATAGTGTACTCAACGACGAACCTGGCAAAACATCATTGTTTCGGATGAATCCAGGTTCTGTTTACACCATCATGATAGTCGCATGCGTGTTTGGCGACATCACGTTGAACGCACATTGGAAACTTGTATTCGCCATCGCCATACTGGCGTATCACTCGGCGTGATGGTTGGCCTATGGGGCGCCATTGGTTACACGTTTCGGTCGCCTCTTGTTCGCATTGACGGCACTTTGAACAGTGGACGTTACATTTCAGATGTGCTACGACCCGTGGCTCTACCCTTCATTCGATCCCTGCTAAACCCTACATTTCAGCAGGATAATGCACGACCCCTAGTTGCAGGTCCTGTACGGTTCTTTCTGGATACAGGAAATGTTCGACTGCTGCCCTGGCCAGCACATTCTGCAGATCTCTCACAAACTGAAAACGTCTGGTCAATGGTGGCCGTGCAACTGGCTCGTCACAATACGCCAGTCACTACTCTTGATGAACTGTGATATCGTGTTGAAGCTGCATGGGCAGCTGTACCTGTACACGGCATCCAAGCTCTGTTTCGCTCAATGCCCAGGCGTATGAAGGCCGTTATTACGGCCAGAGGTGGTTGTTCTGGGTACTGATTTCTTAACATCTATGCACCCAAATTGAGTGAAGATGTAATCACATGTCAGTTCTAGTATAATATATTTGTCCAATGAATACCTGTTTATCATCTGCATTTATGCTTAGTGTAGCAATTTTAATGACCAGTAGTCTAACTTCGGCGATTAAAGAAGGCGAATAAATAGTCGGAAAGATCGATCTTCTATGATTACACGATTACCGAAAAGTCACTGTTAGCAGTCGCATCCATGAAATACCTGCACCTATGTGTACGGAACGATCTGAACCGGATCTACTACATAAAAGTAATGCCGGGAAAGGCAATAATCAACTGAGATTTGTTACGGGAGTCCTCGGGGTGTGTAGTTAACACGCGAAACAGCCGCGTATCCAATTATTTATTACAAGAGTGTATGTCCGAGAGGTTCTAGGAGCTTCATTCCGTTAGCGCGCTGTCGCTATGGTCGCAGGTTCGAATCCTGCCTCGGGCATGGATGGATGTGTGTAATATCCTTTGATTAGTTCGGTTTAAGTAATTCTAAGTCTAGGGGAATGATGACCTCAGATGTAAAGTCCCACAGTGCCTAGAGCGATTTGAACCATTTACAAGAGAATATATTAGGGTTGGAATTTCAAAATAATGACAACTATTTATTTACACCTCGTACAAAATAAATACGTCTTTCAAAGTTTTACTGACCTTCAAAGTAGTCACCAGTATTGTGTATAACCCGATGCCAGCGATTTGTGTTCCAGAAATGAACAGCTTCGAGGCACGACACTTTCTGTAGGACCTGACCATCTTTTTGTAGGACAGTGCGGAAGCATGTGCATTGCAAGCTGTTACTGGTTTTTTTCGACTCATGGGGCTGCTAAGTGCTATACCACCTACTGAACTCCCCTGACTTAAGCCCTCGTAATTTCAACTCCATTTCTAAGCTGAAGGAAACACTTCACGGCATTCGCTTCAGAGCTGCTACAAAGCCGCCGGGCAATAGACCGATGTGCTCGAAGTGTCAACACAACTGGCACTGCTATGAGTATCCTACGAATTCCACATCGCTGGCAACAAAGAATTAAAGTGTGACAGCTGTGAGTAATACCGAATTATCAGTTCCATACTGAAGTCGGCCGGAGTGGCCGAGCGGTGTAGGCGCTACAGTCTGGAACCGCGCGACCGCTACGGTCGAAGGTTCGAATCCTGCCTCGGGCATGGATGTGTGTGATGTCCTTAAGTTAGTTCGGTTTCAGTAGTTCTAAGTTCTACTTTAGAGTAAGCCTTGGACAGTGATGGCTGAACCACACTATTTCAAAGTCCGTATGTAACAGAAACAATGTACAGGGAGCGAAAGGCTATGTACAACTTGTACGAGAACCAGGCTGCAGTCATAAGTGTCAAACGACATGACAGGTAAACCGTATTGGGGAGGAACTGAGACAAGGTTGTGGCCTATCTCCGATGTTATGTAGTCTGTAGATTCAGCAAGCGGTTAAAGGAAACCAAAGAAAAATTAGCAAAAGAAATTAAATTTCAAGGGGAAGAAATTCAAACCACGAAGTTTCCCATGACGTTGTAATTGTGTCAGAAACGGAGAAGGACATGTAAGAGCGGTTGATAGGAATGTACAGTGTCTTGAAAGGAAGATATAAGAAGAACATCAACAGAAACAAAACAGATGTAGTGGGATGTAGCCGAATTACGTAAATCAGGCAAGTATTAAGGGAAGTAAACTACTGAAAGGAGAAAATAAAAGTAGTCGACGAGTTATGCCATTCTGGCAAGAGAACAGCTAACAGCGGCCGAAGTAAAGAGCATAAAAAATACACGTTGGCAATAGCATGAAAGGATTTTCGAAAAAGAGAAACTAGTTAATATCTGTATACACATCTACATCCATATTCCGAAAGCCACCTGACGGTGTGTGGCGGAGAGTACCTTGAGTACCTCTATCGGTTCAAATAGAAGAGTGTTTATTTGTTTGTTTGTAATTCATGCAAATCTATAATTGTATTCCGATCTTGATGAAATCTAGCAAACTTTACTTTCAAGAAAAGAGGAAGATCATTCGAATGGATCGAATGGCTATGAGCACTATGGGACTCAACGTCTGAGGTCATCAGTCCCCTAGAACTTAGAACTACTTAAACCTAACTAACCTAAGCAATCACACACATCCATGCCCGATGCAGGATTCGAACCTGCGACCGTAGCGGTCGCGCGGTTCCAGATTGAAGCGCCTAGAACCGCTACGCCACGCTGGCAGGCAGGAAATCATTGCATACATAAGATTTTCTGATCTGTGTTTTCAGATATACAATAAAGTGACAAAAGGCATGGGATCCCATTACTTACATATACAGGTGACGGTGGTATCGCATAACAAGGTATGAAAAGGCAGTGCACTGACGGAACTGTCATTTGTACTCAGGTGATACATGTGAGAAGGTTTCCGACGTCATCATGGACGCACGACGTGAGTTAACAGACTCTGAACGAGGAATGGTAATTGGAGCAAGACTCATGGGAGATTCAATTTCGTAAGTTGTTAGGGAATTCAGTATTCCGAGATCTACAGTGTCAAGAGTGTGCCCAGAATACCAAATGTCAGGCACCACCTCTCATCACGGATAACGCAGTGACCGCTGTCCGTCACTTAACGACCGAGAGCAGCGGCGTTTGCGTAGAGCTGTCGGTGCTAACAGACAAGCAACACTGCTTGAAGTAACCGCAGAAATCAATTTGGGACCTACGACGAACGTATCCGTCACGACAGTACGGCGTAATGGTGTGTGTGTGTGTGTGTGTGTGTGTGTGTGTGTGTGTGTGTGTGTGTATGTGAATTCATAAGGAACCAAACTGCTGAGGCCATCGTTTCTTAGACTTCCACAGTACTTAAACTAACTTACGCTAAGAACAACACACACACCCATGCCGAAGGAAGAACTCGAACCTCCGGTGGGAGGGGCTGAGCAATCCGTGACATGGCGCCTGAGACCGTGCGGCCACTCCGCGCATGAAATTTAGCATTAATGGGCAATGGCAGCAGACGATCTACGCAAGTGCCTTTGCTAACAGCACGACATCACATACTAGGTTTGTCCGGAAAATACGTGTAAGAGTTGAATAATAACTTAATTTTAGAATTATTCAGGTATTACAATATGGTCTCCTTCAAAGTACTCGCCCTGAGACGCGATACACTTCTGCCAACGCCGTTTCCACTTTTGATAACATTGCTGAAAGTCTTCAGTTGTGATGTTGTTCATTTGCCGTGTCGTTTCCACCTTGATGGCTTCCACATCTCCCAAGTGCCGCCCCCGAAGCACCATTTTGCTTTTGGGGAACATGAAGAAGTCACACGGGGCTAAATCGGGTGAATAAGGCGGGCGGTCCGTCACGGTGATTGAGCTTCGGGCCAAAAATTCGCGCACAACGAGCGACGTGTGAGCGGGCGCATTGTCGTGATGAAGGATCCACCTGCCCCCTTTTGCCAACTCCTGTCGAACTCGGGCCACACGAGCTCTGAGACGTGTCAGAACTTCAACGTAAAAATTTCCGTTCACTCTCTGGCCGGGAGGGACAAATTCCTTGTGAACAATACCCCTAGAATCAAAGAAAACAATCAACATTGTCTTCACATTGGACCTTGATTTTCGCGACTTTATTTTTCTCGGTTCTCCTGCTAGTTTCCATTGCTTGCTTTGAGATTTGAGCTCCACATCGAATTCGTAAAACCAGGACTCGTCTCCAGTGATGACTCGGATGAGAAAGTCCCCTCGTCCCTCTGCTTCCAACAAATCCTCACAGCACTCAACCCTCTTTGCTTTCTGTTCTGGCGTCAAGAGCTTTCGCACACCATTCTTCATTTCAAGTGTCAGGGTTTCGTGAACGATTGTTTTGGGGATTGACAGCTCGTCAGCAATCGTTCTGACTGTCAATCTACGGTCTTTAAGAACACAAGCCCGAATTCGTTCAACATTTGCATCGGAACTCGATGTCGACGGGCGTCCTGGGCGAGGCTCATCGTTCACTTCTTCTCGGCCATCCCGGAACCTTTTGAACCACTCGTTCACGGTTGGTTCCTTCAGATAATTGTCTCCGTAAACCTGTTTCAACCATTCAAAAATCTCACGGCCATTCTTGCCTACCGTTGCAAGAAACTTGATGTTGACGCGCTGTTCCTCAATCAGAGAGAGCTCCATGCCGACGGCAGGTGAAAAAGGTAACTGTCAACAAGTTGCCGCACACTCCCACCTCCACGCAGAGTGCTCTGACTCGAACTGAGCGTTGATGGGGTTGATTGCAGCAGTAGTCCCACCTGGCGGTGAGTGCAACTTGTAACCTAAAGACATTATTCCACTTTTATACGTATTTTCTGGACAAACCTCGTACAACACCTCTCCTGGGTTTGTGACCTTATCGGTTGGATCGTAGACGACTGGAAAAACTTGTCTAATGAGTCCCGATTTTAGTTGGCAAAAGCTGATGGTAAGGCTCGAGTGCGGCACAAACCCCACGAAGCAATGGATCCAAGTTGTCAACAAGGCACTGTGCAAGCTGGTGGTGGATCCATAACATTGTGCGCTGCAGTTTTTATGGAATGGACTGGGTCCTCTGGTCAAACTGAACGGATCATTGACTGGAGACGGTTAAGTTCGACTATTTGGAGACCATTTCCAGCCATTCGTGAACTTCGTGTTCCCAAACAACGATGGAATTCCTAAGGATGACAACGCGTCACGTCACAGAGCCACATTGTTAGCGGTTTGAAGAACATTCTATACAGTTCAAGCGAATGGTTTGGCCACCCATACGGCCCGACACAAATCCCATCTAACAGTTTTGGGACATAATCGAGAGGTCAGTTTTTGCACAAAATCCTGCACCGGAAACACCTTCGCAATTATTCACTTCGTTAGCCGTTCGGCAGCCACCGCGCCCTCAAGGAATGTCGCACCGATTATTCCGCGGCTGCACACTGCACACCACACAGTCACTCGCTGAGGGTGAAGAGACTTCTCGATCTCTCAGTCCTCCAAATGCGCCAATTATGCTTACTGACCAAGCCATCCAAATGGAAGCGGGCCTCGTCGCTAAACCAAACCATACTAATACTCCAATCATGCCCCACGGCTAATCGTGCACTTTGAACGTCCTAACGCGAACTGTTCAGAAGATATGGCGATTTTATTTCATTTAATTCAGTAATTGTCACCCTGCACATGTACACGTGACAAAATGCTTTTTCCATAATCAACATCAACAAATAAAAATATTGGAAGAGCTTGGTGAATGAGAATTTACAGTCAACTTTACGCTTACTTGGGACAAGAACTGAGCCAAACGTCAAAGCTATCGTGAAATCAGTGGAGTGTCATGTTTCATATTAAACTGTGTAAATAATGTTCTCTGAGAGGAAGTGCAAAATGGCTAACCAGGGATGGCTAGAGGACAAATGTAAGGATGTAGAGGTTTATATCACTACTTGTAAGATACATGCTTCCTACAGGAAAATTAAAGAGTCCTTCAGAGAAAAGAGAACCACTTGTATGAATATCAAGAGCTCAGATGCAAACCCAGTTCTAAGCAAAGAAGGGAAAGCAGAAAGGTGGAAGGAGTATATAGAGGATCTATACAAGGGCGATGTACTTCAGGACAATATTATGGAAATGGAAGAGGATGTAGGTGAAGATGAAATGGCAGATACGATACTGCGTGAAGAGTTTGACAGAGCACTGAAAGACCTGAGTCGAAACAAGGCCCCGGGAGTAGACAACATGCCATTAGAACTACTGATAGCTTTGGGAGAGCCAGGCCTAACAAAACTCTACCATCTGGTAAGCAAGATGTATGAGAGAGGCGAAATACCCTCAGACTTCAAGAAGAACATAATAATTCCAATCCCAAAGAAAGCAGGTGTTGACAGATGTGAAAAATACCGAACCATTAGTTTAATAAGTCACGGCCTCAAAGTGCTAACACGAATTCTTTACAGACAGATGGAAAAACTAGTAGAATCCGACCTCGGGGAAGATCAGTTTGGATTCCGTAGAAATGTTGGAACACGTGAGGCAATAATAACCCTACGACTTATCTTAGAAGAGAGATTAAGGAAAGGCAAACCCACGTTTCTAGAATTTATAGACTTAGATAAAGCTTTTGACAATGATGACTGGAATACTCACTTCCCAATTCTGAAGGTGGCAGGGGTAAAATACAGGGATCGAAAGCCTATTTGCAATTTGTACAGAAACCAGAAAGCAGTTATAAGAGTCGAGGGACTTGAAAGGGAAAAAGTGGTTGGGACGGGAGTGAGACAGGTTTGTAGCCTTTGCCCGATGTTATTCAATCTGTATATTGAGCAAGCATTAGAGGAAACGAAAGAAAAATTAGGAATAGGAATTAAAATCCATGGAGAAGAAATAAAAACTTTAAGGTTCGCCGATGACACTCTAATTCTGTAGAGACAGCAAAGGTCCTGGAAGAGCAGCTGAACGGAATGGACAGTGTCTTGAAAGGAGGATATAAGCCGTACGTCAGCAAAAGCTAAACGAGGATAATGGAATGTAGTCGAATTAAGTCGGACGATGCTGAGGGTATTAGATTAGGAAATGAGACACTTAAAGTGGTAAAGAAGTTTTGCTATTTGGGGAGCAAAATATCTGATGATGGTCGAACTAGAGAGTATATAAAATGTAGACTGGCAATGGCAAGGAAAGCGTTTCTGAAGAAGAGAAATTTGCTAACATCGAGTATAGATTTAAGTGTGAAGAAGTCATTTCTGTAAGTATTTGTATGGATTGTAGCCATGCATGGAAGTGAAATATGGACGATAACTAGTTTGGACAAGAAGAGAATAGAAGCTTTCGAAATGTGGTGCTACAGAAGAATGTTGAAGATTAGATGGGTGGATCACATAACTAATGGGGTAGTGTTGACTACACTTGGGGGGGAGAAGAGAAATTTGTGGCACAACTTGACTAAAAGAAGGGACCGGTTGGTAGGACATGTTCTGAGGCATCAAGGGATCACCAATTTAGTACTGGAGGGCAGCGTGGAGGATAAAAATCGTAGAGGGAGACCAAGAGAGCAGATTTAGAAGGATGTACGTGCAGTAGGTATTGGGAGATGAAGGAGCTTCCACAGGATAGAGTAGCATGGAGAGCTGCATCAAACCAGTCTCAGGACTGGAGATCACAACAACAATGTTAAGAACATTCCTTCACATTTTATCCACTTTTAGGACTGAGTGTACATGATAAGTACATATGTTCATACGTTTTTTTTTTCATTTTATTACTTTTACCTTCTCTGTATTTGTAGATTTTACGTCTTTTGGTTCTATAGCATCCAGTCATAATTTGTGAATTTTAATTTTTTCATCAAAATCCTGTCATATTTTACGAATTTTAATTTCTCACTCAATTTTTTTTTGTATGAAAACTAGAGACTTTAAACATTACCTTAAATTCTCCGGGTCGTTATATATTCTTATAATGTATTTTAACCTTATTTTCAGATATCGCGTTTACTGCTTCCACTTTCAACTTATTTATCAGAAACCATTCGTGGTGCTGTGCAGCTGCTTAAAATCGTTTCACATTTCACCAGGTATGCTAGGAGTCTCCGTTCCATTGAATGACGACATGGTCTCCAAACTGCCTGATTTTTCCCCTCTGCTTGCCGTTTCCTCCATTCTTACCGTCGACTCTTTGTAAACACTGTTCGGTGGTTGACGTGCCACTGCAGCACACATGCGGCGAAATAATCGCTGTTTTTCTCCATCTCTGCATTCCTCCACTGTCCTGGTTGTTGTATTTTCTTCCACAGACATTGGCTGAAGTAAATTTTGCAACCGCAGAGAGGTGGATCGTGTGACACTGTTTTCGTAGCGTTAATTTGTGCCATTCCAGAGTGTAACACTGCAGTTTTGTACGACTACCCAGTCATCTTACATTTCGCCGCGCGGGATTAGCCGAGCGGTCTGGGGCGCTGCAGTCACAGACTGTGCGGCTGATCCCGGCAGAGGTTCGAGTCCTCCCTCCGGCATGGGTGTGTGTGTTCGTCCTTAGGATAATGTAGGTTAAGTAGTGTGCAAACTTAGGGACTGATGCCTGATGACTTTACTAGTTGTGTCCGATAAAATTTCACACACATTTGAACATTCATCTTACTTTTCAATGCAGGAAAAAGTCTTTCGTCTGTAATTTGACTTTTCCTGAGAGCAAAGCAAATAAAACAAGTAATACCTTCGACTGTCCTTCTGTGCTTCCTATGTCAACTTGTATGGTGTACAATTGTTTGAACTGCTTAGATCAACTGTCGAATATCCATAAGAACACTTCCTGAACCACGCAGGATTTTCTCTGCTACCTCACAACCGAACACCAGGACTCTTTTCTCAGTAGCAAACACATCACCAAGTTTCGACAAACTGTTACCTTCAGTTAACTTCAAAATGTCTTTGCTCAGTTGAATCTCCGAAGCAGTGCCAGGGTTCTGGGTCGTTCCAGTAGCTTCCCTTCTTGCTTTACACAATGCAGTCTTGGCGTTTTCATAATCTGCCATAGTTGCGACACAGTCCAAGGTAATTGGAGATCTCATACAGAAGTAGGTGTGCAGTACACGTAGTATGTGGGTTCCTTCGATGAATCCTGCTACAACATGGTGAATGAAATCACACCAATACGAGTAGTAATTCGTTGATAGCAACGATGGCCATGGCCTTGGAGGAACTCCTGTTACAGCTGCAGTAAAATGTGGGCTTTGCTGTGAGCAACTGCTTTCTGCTTTCTCCTACAGGCTACATTTTGAAGCAGTGCCAACTACGCGGATATCGAACCTGAGTTACAGCGACACAGTGGCACAGTTTGACTTGGATGAGGTGACGCCACCTCCACATCAGTTCCCCTTTGGCTCTGGCCGCAAGCAGAAAAGCTCAGCTGTTAGTTTCCAGGTATACTTCTCTAATTGGAGAGTCCAGTCCCTTTCCATAGGCAGTTTTTCCTCACACACACAGTTTGTAACGTTGGTAGCAAATATTGGCACGGACCTAAAATGTGGTCAAAGGACACTAAAACTATAGAGATTATCATACAGATGCTAATATCAGGTCTCCTGTGTAACTGAGGCACACCCACATGCCTATTAAGTTAAATCAATGTCTGTGTGGATAGTTGTCTTGTCTCAAGGTACATGATGAAGCTGTAAGGTCCTGCACAGCTGAGTAAATTATATTCCTGTCCTCTCGGGCGCTACTCGCAGGGGACTTGCTGAGAACCTATGTGGCACTGAGTACAGCTGACCTGAAGTCACCGATTCCATATTAGCATGACCCTCATAGGATCCTGACCAATGCATTATTCTTGCCCACTTTATGAAGTTGCGCTGAGACGTTTATCTTTTTTTAACGCCAGTTTAAGTGGCCTGTGTGGTAATACCAGTAATTTTTGTTTGCTGGATCATTCTACTTACAAGGGAACCTCCCCATCGCACCCCCCTCAGAATTAGTTATAAGTTGGCACTGTGGATAGGCCTTGAAAACTGAACACAGATCAGTCGAGAAAACAGGAAGAAGTTGTGTGGAACTATGAAAAAATAAGCAAAATATACAAACTGAGTAGTCCATGCGCAAGATATGCAACATCAAAGATAATCTGAGCTCAGCAGCGCCGTGGTCCCGTGGTTAGCGTGAGCAGCTGCGGAACAAGAGGTCCCTGGTTCAAGTCTCCCCTCGAGTGAAAAGTTTTTCTTTTATTTTCGCTAAGTTTCCGTTCGTTCATTGACGTCTCTGTTCACTGTAGTTTAGTGTCTGTGTTTTGCGACCGCACCGAAAACCGTGCGATTAGTAGACGAAAGGACGTGCCTCTACAATGGGAACCGAGAACATTAGATCGTAAGGTCATAGGTCAACCGAATCCTCCACAGGAAAACACGTGTGATATGTTCTATACGACACTGGTGATGACATGTGCGTCACATGACAGGAATATGTTGTCGACCCACTTAACTTGTACACTTGCCGAATGGGTAAAAAGATTCTTCTACGTTGCCCGATTTAGGTTTTCTTGCGGATGTGATAATTACTCCCAAAAAAGTGATGAAAACATAAGAGTTTATCACATAAACTGCAACAAATGAATCCAACAGTTTCACAGTCGCATACTTCTCCATGTGTTCTGTCAAAACAAATGTTTTTAACGTTTTCAAAGTTTTCCGTGCGTAGGCCGTCAAATCCTGCATATGTCCAATCAAATCTGAACATGTCCTGGAATTTTGGAGAGCGAAGTTGATTTTGTGTGAGTGCCCGAACTTTGATAATTGTCTGAAAATAAAAAAAAAAAACTTTTCGCTCGAAGGAAGACTTGAGCCAAGGACCTCTCGTTCCGCGGCTGCTCACTCTAACCAGGGGACCACGGCGCTCCTGAGCTCAGCCTCTCCTTGATGTTACCTATCTTGCGCACGGACTAGTCCGTTTGTATATTTTGCTTATTTTTTTCATTGTTCCACACAACTTCTTCCTGTTTTCTCGATTGATCTGTTTTCAGTTTTTCAAGGCCTATCCCCTGTGCCAGCTTATAACTAAACCTGAGGGGGGTGCGATGAGGAGGTTCCCTCGTTAGCAGGGTGACTGAGTGCAGTAACCGGCCTTTGTGGATCAGTGCGACGGTCTCCAGCAGGTGAGCGTCATGCTGTCGCCACTGCAGCTCGCATCGATACGCGATGCCCGCTCAGTCGCCCCCCCTCCCCTCCCGCTATCTCCTGCCAGTGGCGCCGGCCGCCCGCCGTTCTCCCATCTGGGCAGCCCCCGCTGCCAGCAGTCACACCCCACACCCCACACAGCGCAGCAGAGCAGACAAAGGCGGCGCTCCGGAGCTCCGCGGAGGGAGTTGCCGCTGCCCGGAAAGCTCTCCGCCGCCTTATCTGTTCCGACTCCCAACACTGCCGGCCTCCCGACAAACTGCTACCTACCGCCTCCTACAACTCCCCTCCCACTCGGCAATATCCCGACCGGGTTCTCAGCTACGAGTTCTTAATGCTGTTTCTATCCGCTAAGAGCAACAAGCCGTTCTACAGCAAAAGACCACGGCTTACACAACAGATTTTCTCCCTTATGATTGTTAACTGAATCTTTCGTCGGTTCTTGGTGCAACAACATTATAATAAATGAAAAGCGCTAGTTTGCTTTGGTTCTACAGTATTACTTTTATTAACCGGTTTTCAGCTTACAAGGACAGTTTCAGACATTTACTAACTCTTGTTATCTAAAAAGTCGTAAAATTACAATTAACTCAATACCATTCGCTGCTGAAGGGCGCTGAAATACATCAACGGGGGCAGTTGACAATGTGTGCCCCGACGGGGACTCGAACCCGGGATCTCCTGCTTACATGGCAGACGCTCTAACCATCTGAGCCACCGAGGGCACAGAGGATAGTGCGACTGTAGGGACTTATCCCTTGCACGCTCGCCATGAAACATGTCCGAAAGAACAGATGCCGTCTTCATATCTTTTTAGGCTAACTGGCTGATGACACGATTTGCCTGAACTCTTACGGGACTCGGTGGATTGTCTGCCGCGAGTAATGGGTATAATGGCAGGGGCATTACGAACGTATTGTGTGGACTATAAGTTGGGAATTTGGGTCTCACGGGGAGCGTGCAAGGCATAAATCCCTGCAGTCGCGCTATCCTCTGTGTCTTTCGTGGTTCAGATGGATAGAGCGTCTACCATGTAAGCACGAGATCCAGGGTTTGAATCACTGTCAAGGCACACATTTTCAACGCCCGTCAGCAGCTAGTGGTTTTGGTTTAACTGTAATTTAATTCTAGAGAGCTGCCACGGTCACCAATGGCACATGTCCGAAAGAACATATCCCATCTTCATATTCACTTCATAGGAAGTCATAATGTTTGCAAAGACATTCAGAAACAAGATACACATCTAGACTGAAGCAGAAAAGTACAGCAAGTAACATCTTGGACAGCACGGTGCTAATGAAAAAAGTAAATATTTGAACAGTAAATCAATATAAACGGAGTAAATGAGATGAGAAAGAAAGCTTTTAACTCAAAACTGGAACAACAATCCTATGTAACAGTTTATATTAATAAACAAAACCAATAAAATAAAGTTTGTACTTTACAAGGCTACTTCAGGATGTACCGGGTGATCAAAAAGTCAGTATAAATTTGAAAACTTAATAAACCACGGAATAATGTAGATAGAGAGGTAAAAATTGACACACATGCTTGGAATGACATGGGATTTTATTAGGAAAAAACCAACAAAAATATTGCTAGACGCATGAATGATCTCTTGCGCTCGTCGTTTGATGGTGATGATCGTGTGCTCAGCTGCGACTTTCGTCATGCTTGGCCTCCCAGGTCCCCAGACCTCAGTCCGTGCGATTATTGGCTTTGAGGTTACTCGAAGTCGCAAGTATATCGTGATCGACAGACATCTCTAGGGATGCTGAAAGACAACATCCGACGCCAATGCCTCACCATAACTCCAGACATGCTTTACAGTGCTGTTCACAACATTATTCCTCGACTACAGCTGTTGTTGAGGAATGATGGTGAACATATTGAAGATTTCCTGTAAAGAACATCATCTTTGCTTTGTCTTACTTTGTTATGCTAATTATTGCTATTCTGATCAGATGAAGCGCCATCTGTCAGAAATTTTTTGAAGTTTTCTATTTTTTGGTTCTAATAAGACCCCATGTCATTCCAAGCGTGTGTGTCAATTTGTACCTCTCTATCTACATTATACTGTGAATATTCAGTTTTCAAATTTATATTGACTTTTTGATCACCTGGTATATAACATGGGGAGTGAAACACAAACGAATTAAAAGAAGAAAGAATTGTCAGTATAACTACAGAATGTGTTACGAACTCGAGCAATTCATCTTATTGAATTAACAAACTGGAAAAAAATTACGATATTATAGATTGGACCTGGGTAAGTTGAAAGAACCAGAGGTTGTAGAGAGTTCCAGAAGGAACATTAGGTGACGATTGACAACAAGGGAAAGGAACACAGTAGAAGGCGAATGGGTAGCTTTTAAGAGATGAAACAGTGAAGGCAGCAGAGGATCAAATTTACTTTGTAAGATGTACCAGAAATTAGTTACATGTGGTGACTTCAGTATTAATTTTGTGTATGATGGTACAAGAAAAAGTATGTTGGTAGACCTCCTCAATTCATATGATCTGATTCAGACTGTGTTTTTGCCAACTAGGGTGCAGGGGAACAGTAGCACGGCCATAGACAATATTTTTATTCATTCTTCATTACCACATTGGCATTCTGCTAGTAAAAGCGTGAATGGCCTTTCAGACCATGATGTACAAATTTTAACACTAAAAGGCTTTTGTACTCAAACAAATGTCCTATTTAATTACAAACTATGTAGGAAATTTAATCCAAAAGCAATAGAGAGTTTTTTAAACCTTGTCAAACAACAAAAGTGGCAGGATGTTTATAGTGCCGATAACATAGATGATAAATATAAAGCTTTCCTTAGCACATTTCTAGTGCGCTTTGAGAGTTACTGTCCATTAGAACGTTCTAAACGGGGTTGTAGCAGTAATGGACAGCCCGGTTGGCTGACTAGGGGAATGAGGATATCTTGTAGAACAAAGCGGGAATCATATCACAATGTTAGCAGTAGTCACAATCAAGCTACAGTAGCTCATTACAGACAGTATTGAAAGGTGTTTAAAAATGGTGTTAGGAAGGCAAAGAGTATGTGGTATGCAAACAGAATAGCTAATTCATAGGATAAAACTAAAGCCATATGGTCAGTTGTGAAGAAAGTGTCAGCTCAGCAGCACAAGGTCGACGATATAAAGTGAGTTCGCAATAAAAATATTTATGTTACTAATAAATCAGATATATGTACAGTATTTAACAATAATTTCTTGAGCATTGCTTGTGAATTAAATAAAAATTTAGTTTCCACAGGGAATCATATAACTTTCTGGCAAATGCCTTTCCGAGATTGGTGTCAAAATACTCGTCCGTGAAACAGACAAAAGGGAGGTTGGGTCAATAATTAAATAACTGAAGACTAAGGACTCTCATGGTTATGATGGAGTGCCTAGCAGAATATTAAAGTACTGTGCTGCACATGTTAGCCCTGTATTCAGCCATATTTGTAATTTTTCATCTAGGAGTGGTCGGTTTCCTGAACGATTAACGTACTCAGTAGAAAAGCCGCTTTATAAAAAGAGAGAAAGGGATATTGGAGATAATTTTACACCTATTTTTATGCCATCAGTGTTTGCAGAAGTTATTAAAAATGCTGTGTATGTAAGGATAATTGATCATTTTATATCACACGATTTACTATCAAATGTATAAGTCAGTTTCAGAAGTAGTTTAACAACTGGAAACGCTACATTCCCTTTTCTCTGTGAGGTACTGGATGGGTTAAACAAAAGGTTTCGAACGCTTGGCATATTTTTGATTTAACTAAGGCATTAGATTATGTTGATCATATAATATTCCAGTCTCGTATTGTACGTGGAAAGAAGGATTGTCGGTATGCTTCTGTGTGGGCTCTAATCTCTCTGATTTTATCCTCATGGTCTCTTCGCGAGATATACGTAGGAGGAAGCAATATACTGCTTGACTCTTCGGTGAAGGTATGTTCTCGAAACTTTAACAAAAGCCCGTACCGAGCTACTGAGCGTCTCTCCTGCAGAGTCTTCCACTGGAGTTTATCTATCATCTCCGTAACGCTTTCGCAATTACTAAATGATCCTGTAACGAAGCGCGCTGCTCTCCGTTGGATCTTCTCTATCTCTTCTATCAACCCTACCTGGTGCGGATCCCACACTGCTGATAGTCCGTATGCTCTTACTTTGTTCATTAAACGACTGTGGGGAACTGTGTCAAACGCCTTGCGGAAGTCAAGAAACACGGCATCTACCTGTGAACCCGTGTCTAAGGCCCTCTGAGTCTCGTGGACGAATAGCGCGAGCTGGGTTTCACACGATCGTCTTTTTCGAAACCCATGCTGATTCCTACAGAGTAGATTTCTAGTCTCCAGAAAAGACATTATACTCGAACATAATACGTGTTCCAAAATTCTACAACTGATCGACGTTAGAGATATAGGTCTATAGTTCTGCACATCTGTTCGACGTCCCTTCTTGAGAACGGGGATGACCTGTGCCCTTTTCCAATCCTTTGGAACGCTTCGCTCTTCTAGAGACCTACGGTACACCGCTGCAAGAAGAGGGGCAAGTTCCTTTGCGTACTCTGTGTAAAATCGAACTGGTATCCCATCAGTACCAGCAGCCTTTCCTCTTTTGAGCGATTTTAATTGTTTCTCTATCCCTCTGTCGTCTACTTCGATATCTACCATTTTGTCAACTGTGCGACAATCTAGAGAAGGAAGCACAGTGCAGTCTTCCTCTGTGAAACAGCTTTGGAAGAAGACATTTAGTATTTCGGCCTTTAGTCTGTCATCCTCTGTTTCAGTACCATTTTGGTCACAGAGTGTCTGGACATTTTGTTTTGATCCACCTACCGCTTTGACATAGGACCAAAATTTCTTAGGATTTTCTGCCAAGTCAGTACATAGAACTTTACTTTCGAATTCATTGAAAGCCTCTCGCATAGCCCTCCTCACACTACATTTCGCTTCGCGTAATTTTTGTTTGTCTGCAAGGCTTTGGCTATGTTTATGTTTGCTGTGAAGTTCCCTTTGCTTCCGCAGCAGTTTTCTAACTCGGACCATTGCAGAATACGGCGAGTAGCTCACAACTGGTTCACATCTTACTTTAGCAACAGGCAGCAAAAGGTCATTATTCATAATTTTGGTAAGAGCTGTGATGTGGGGTCTGAGTAGGATACGATCAAGTTCGGCGTGTCCCAGGGATGAGTATTGGGGCCACTCCTGTTCGTTATTTATATAAATGATGCGCCCTTTAGTATTAGGGGTAACTCTAAAATACACTCCTGGAAATGGAAAAAAGAACACATTGACACCGGTGTGACAGACCAACCATACTTGCTCCGGACACTGCGAGAGGGCTGTACAAGCAATGATCACACGCACGGCACAGCGGACACACCAGCAACCGCGGTGTTGGCCGTCGAATTGCGCTAGCTGCGCAGCATTTGTGCACCGCCGCCGTCAGTGTCAGCCAGTTTGCCGTGGCATACGGAGCTCCATCGCAGTCTTTAACACTGGTAGCATGCCGCGACAGCGTGGACGTGAACCGTATGTGCAGTTGACGGACTTTGAGCGAGGGCGTATAGTGGGCATGCGGGAGGCCGGGTGGACGTACCGCCGAATTGCTCAACACGTGGGGCGTGAGGTCTCCACAGTACATCGATGTTGTCGCCAGTGGTCGGCGGAAGGTGCACGTGCCCCTCGACCTGGGACCGGACCGCAGCGACGCACGGATGCACGCCAAGACCGTAGGATCCTACGCAGTGCCGTAGGGGACCGCACCGCCACTTCCCAACAAATTAGGGACACTGTTGCTCCTGGGGTATCGGCGAGGACCATTCGCAACCGTCTCCATGAAGCTGGGCTACGGTCCGGCACACCGTTAGGCCGTCTTCCGCTCACGCCCTAACATCGTGCAGCCCGCCTGCAGTGGTGTCGCGACAGACGTGAATGGAGGGACGAATGGAGACGTGTCGTCTTCAGCGATGAGAGTCGCTTCTGCCTTGGTGCCAATGATGGTCGTATGCGTGTTTGGCGCCGTGCAGGTGAGCGCCACAATCAGGACTGCATACGACCGAGGCACACAGGGCCAACACCCGGCATCATGGTGTGGGGAGCGATCTCCTACACTGGCCGTACACCTCTGGTGATCGTCGAGGGGACACTGAATAGTGCACGGTACATCCAAACCGTCATCGAACCCATCGTTCTACCATTCCTAGACCGGCAAGGGAACTTGCTGTTCCAACAGGACAATGCACGTCTGCATGTATCCCGTGCCACCCAACGTGCTCTAGAAGGTGTAAGTCAACTACCCTGGCCAGCAAGATCTCCGGATCTGTCCCCCATTGAGCATGTTTGGGACTGGGTGAAGCGTCGTCTCACGCGGTCTGCACGTCTAGCACGAACGCTGGTCCAACTGAGGCGCCAGGTGGAAATGGCATGGCAACCCGTTCCACAGGACTATATCCAGCATCTCTACGATCGTCTCCATGGGAGAATAGCAGCCTGCATTGCTGTGAAAGGTGGATATACACTGTACTAGTGCCGACATTGTGCATGCTTTGTTGCCTGTGTCTATGTGCCTGTGGTTCTGTCAGTGTGATCATGTTATGTATCTGACCCCAAGAATGTGTCAATAAAGTTTCCCCTTCCTGGGACAATGAATTCACGGTGTTCTTCTTTCAATTTCGAGGAGTGTATTTCTGTTTGCTGATGACACTAGCTTGATAGTAAAGGATGTTGTGTGCAACATTGGCTCGGTTTCAAATAGTGCAGTGCATGACCTAACTTCATGGCTTGTAGAAAATAAACTAGCACTAAATCACAGTAAGACTCAGTTTTCACAGTTTCTGACATACAATTTAACAAAACTGGATATTTTAATTTCACAGAACGGGCATATGATTAGTGAAACTGAACA